>NC_142518.1:45032500-46282500 GCF_057876585.1 Rhinolophus sinicus | reverse complement strand
GTTTCACTAATGTTGAGTCCTACTGTGGCAATTCTATTTTTGGAAGCAGTTTTCTGCCATGTATCACTGACAGCAGCACTTAATTTTCAGTTTCTACAGCCTGATCAGTGGAACTAATCTTTAACAGCATAGTTTCTAATCTACATTTAAATACTTTCTTTTGTAAGGTAATACTCACGTTTATTGTCACCAACTTTTTGACCAAATTTCTCAATTTAGGAAACATTTTTGGAGAGGATGGATTTAGAAGAATTCTAAATCCATTTTGAATGTATTTAACTGGTTTCTTGGTATTCGCTAACCTACCTCCTCAATCCCATTTCTAGATCCCATTTGTTTTCTATAGCATCTCTTCCCCATAGGTCTAAGTTTCTCTCCCTTGCTCTTAAATTTAAAAGGCCAAAACTGGAATTTTTAAAATATCATTCCTGATAATACAGCTTAGTGTCATTTTCGTATTTTTAAAACTTGCTTTACATGTCTGATATTTTTCAGTTCACTTTAACCTGAAGATTTGCATTTGTTTTTCCCCTCCATACCAGAGCAGTTGAGTTTTATCCCTTCCCTTTTATGTCCAGCAAGCTTTACTCTGCTTTTGAGAAGTAGTTTTGGGTCTGTTAACATTCAGTTTCAGTCTTATATTCCAAGTTGACAATGCTACCAGACTTCACATTTCTAAATTTAACATAGATGATGCTATAGCTTAAAATCTGACTTGATAAGTGATAATTATATTTACACTGGACCTAGGCAAAACCACTGAAGAGCAAGTGTTTTCTTCCTTTCTACCACATGCATATATGCTTTGATCACTACTGCTTGAACCCTCCTCCTATTGGTACAATTCAGATCATTTTTCTGGCTAGTTTCTGAGGATGTCACACTGAAGATAGGATCAAACCTGAAAGTTTTCTAATGGTTTTCCTTCCTCTAGAACGCCAACAACAAAAACAAATTAGTGTGATGTGACTTGCACTTACGTGTACTCTGCCTAGGTTTACCACTAATGTTGTAATGTTACTACACACTTTTCTCTTTTTTCCATTTATGCACATCTAAACATCTTACTGTGAAGATTGCAAAGATTTCAAAAATATAAATAGGCTTGTGCAGTTTTTAAGTAAGTTTGACATATTCAACATAGGAATACTTGCAAAATTTTCTAAAATGAATATTCATATCATAATTTAGAACTTATAGCCAAGGATCCTCAAAACTTAAAATACAAGTTAAGTTTCACCTTAGGATGGTGCTTGATACATCCAACAGAAATTGTCCAGTAATGGAAGAAAAGTCTCATCACAGTTTGTTTTTGGATGTTAGGAAAAGGTGGTATCAAACTGATAAAAACAGATCTGATCGATGTCATAGGAGAGAAATGTTCATTATATATAGCATAGGATATCATTACTTGAATGTTCTCAGGGAGGCAGCATGTCTAAGGCCTAGGTTCTAGTCCTGGCTCTTATCATTTACCAACTGTGTGACCTTACTTCACCTCTGAGCCTTGTTCTCCTCACTAGTAATAGGAAAATAACACCGACCCTGCCTACCTCACAGGGATGTTGTGAGGGTTTAATTGGTGTATGTGAAAGTTCTTTCAAAATTGTAAAATGCTATATAACTAAGAAATTGTTAACGTATTTGTTCCGAGATTAATAAAAAAAATTGAACTTATAGTTTATCTTTCATTTTTCACTTGAGATTCAAGAAGATAAACAAGGCCCAGTAATTCTGAGGTCCAAAAAGCAACTAAGATTTTTTAATGAATTATTTGTAAATCAGGGACTTGCTTACTTTTGTTTAGAATCAGCTTTTGACTCATCATAGTGAAACAAAATAAAAAATGAAATATGGGTTTAAATCTATTAAAAACATAACATGCTCTGTCTTTAGTGAGAATCTGTAGATACTGAGATTATAATCTGAGTGTTCACTTACTAAGTCAGCCAGTGAGTGGTTTGCTCTTTCAGATGAAGATTGCTTTACCTTGCCAACTTCCCTTCCCTAACTATGTCCACCTAATCTAACTTCAAGAATGATTTAAGGTTGGGGGGCGGACAGGTGGCTCAGTTGGTTAGACCACGAGCTCTGGGCAACGGGGCTGCCAGCTTGATTCCTACATGGGCCAGCAAGCTGCACCCTCTGCGACTAGAATAAAGTCAATGAGCTGCCACCCAGCTCCCTGGTGGCCAGATGGCTCAGTTGGTTGGAGCACGCACGGGCTCTCAACCACAAGGTTGCCAGTTCGACTCCCACAAGGGGTGGTGGGCTGTTCCCTCTGCAACTAACAACAGCAACTCGACCTGGACCTGGAGTTGAGCTGTAATGTACCCTCCACAACTAAGATTGATAGGACAACTTGACTTGGGAAAAGTCCTGGAAGTACACACTGTTCCCCAATAAAGTCCTGTTCCCCTTCCCCAATAAAATCTTAAAAAGAAAAAAAAATGACTTAAGGCAGCTGTTGTCCTCCAGCTTCCCAGAGAAATTTTTAAAAAGACATACGGGTGGTAATTGGGGTGAGGACATTGTTGTCCCAAGTTCTTCCTTTAACAAGGAGGAAACAAGTATCTTTGAATATAGGAATATAGTCAGCATGCAGGAGAATGGAAGATGTAATGCACACTGTGGTCTAAGGAGTCCAGAGTGAAGGGAAATAGGAGGTAGGGAAGAAAACACTAATCAGAACAGCAGGTACAAAGCAGTGTGCAATACACCACCATACATATTTTAATATATGTATATATACACACACGTGGCTATGCTTTTCATATGCATTAAGTAGCTCCACAGTGAAGGAAACCGGCCTTAGAGTGTTTCTTCTAAGGAGGGATCCTGGCAGCTAGGGGACTGCGGTAGGAAGGAATCTTCTCATTGTGTAAGGAATCTTACTGACTTTATTATGTGCTAACTGCGAGTTTTGGACATAAAAAGGAAAAGGGAAGCAGAAACCCGAGCTAAAGAGATTTAGTTTATGACATGATTTTTTTTCCCTATATGTAGGCATATATTGTCGGGGGGTTAAAAGTGAATGTGCTACACTTAAGCCTAAACCTTTGCAATGTTTTATCAATAATTCATAATTCTGTATTAAGTCAGGAAGCACATCCTTGTACTATTCCAGTTTATATACTCATAAACTATTACATATTATTCCTCTCAACTAGGTTGTAGATTCCTTTAGTACATCAGTGCTATCTTACATACCCTCCATTATGTCCTAAGCATATAGCAGTTACTCAAATATTTGGCTCTTTGCATCTCCCCATTCATTCTCTGGATTAATGACCCAAATAAATGGTAAAGACTCGAGAAGCAGAGTCTAGTAGGAAGTATTTAAAAGGTACAATCAGGGATTGACGGATGGATGAATTGGCAGTTGTAGAGTCTAAGTGCTAGGTTTATGGGTGTTTACAATTTTTTTCGGTTCCTCTATACATTTGAAATAATAAAGTATGGGGAAAGGTTATCAGAAGGTGGGGAAAGTCATCAGTATGCTAAAGTTCTGGCCCAACTGTGACATTCATTTGCTGGATTTATGGGTAGCATCTCTGGGTGTCATCTACAAAAAGATTGGACTAGAATTTGATTCCCAAACCAGGGTATAGCATACCATTAGAGGTGTGCAGAAACATGATGCATTTTAAAATTAACTACAATTATGGGGACAGAATTAAAATACAAATGATTTTTAAAGAAAAAATGTGAGCCCCAAAATTTTGTTTTGTTTAAAGCAGCCAAAATTTTCTTTTGCTGTTTTCTTTAGGGTTAAGCAAAAAGTCCTACTCTAGAAGTACCACTTCAGGGAGTGAGGCACAATGAAAAAGCACCAGGCTTTGGAGTCAAACAAACCTGGACTTGAATCACTGCTGTTACTCACTAGGTCTGTGATCCTGTCCAAGAGTCCAACTATTTCTTTTCTTTATCCATAAAGGTGAAATACAAATCTAATATGTAAAATGCCCAATAGAGAAATTCTGGTTAAACATGGCCTTTTGAAATCACATGTTTACCTCTGCTCACTCCCGAAACCCCATTAAAATGACAGGAAAGGGAAAGGAAGGGAAAATTACAAAGACAATAAAAGAATCAGAATCATTTCTTGGTCTTTGGGCTAAGATCAACTGCAGAATGTCATTAGATTTTCAGCAATGACAATGAAGCAAATCCTTCAAGTCTGAGAAACTGATATATAAGCTGACATTCTATAAATAGCCAAGCAGGCTAGTATACGGGTTGAATAAAGATATTTTCAGACATAGGTCTTAAAAATTTTGCTCTCCAGTCATTCTTTCTCAGAAAAGCAAGTGACTTCTTGTTTCATAAAAAGGAGAGTAAACCAAGAAAGGTGGGGTGGGATCCAGGAAAGGGGAGGTCCAACACAGGAGATGAAAAGAATCCTCAAGAGCATTACCCCAGAGCAACAACTGTACAGCAAACCTAGAGGGCAGCCAGGACGAACTGGAACGGGAGCACAGAGGACTCCAGCAGGGACGTCTCTAATAAAAATGAACAGACTATCTCACATGTTTGAATATATTAGGAATGAATCAGTGCTAGGCACACAGAAAAACTAAATTTTTTAAACTATCAGTAACTCCAAAGAAAATAAAAAATACATAAGTAAATGTAATCATAGCATACGATACAGCTCAGCTGTGAATAGTATTTACAATCATGGTGTAATCTAATCTAGAATTATGACAAAACAATATTGGGAGAATGAAATAGGGGAATACTGTGGAACAGAGGCTATCAGAGAGCTTAAGTTTTCCCATGTATGAAATTGGTAAGATATATATATTTAAATCAGGATGTTAACAGCATACGCATGCTACTTAGAAACATGAATGTAAATATCAGAAAAAAGCTGAGTTGAAAGTGGTCACCTCTGGGGAGTGGGAATCACAAATGGGAGAAATGGGATGATGGCTGTTTTTGTTCTAAGCCTTGTCTTTTTAAATTATCATGTGTAACAGATAAAAATAAAATTTTAAACAAAGTACCTATCACAATGTCTGTCATAAAGTGGGACCATGATAAAAGAGTAGACATTTACCTAATCCCCCCACTTCCCATGACTGCTGTCCCATTTCTTGCATGCAGAAATGTAGACAACTTGATCCCTTCAAGAGTCTGTTCTCACCCTAACTAACAAAGCATGACAGGAAAAAAAATCCCAGTTTCGATGGATACTTTTATTATTTATTTCATAGATCACCAACTTCATCTCCCTCCTTCCCTCCCTCCCTCCTACAATTGTAATTTCATCTTATTTCCATGCTGAGTAGCGAAACAATGACAAAGCTAATCAGAATAAGCTACTCCAAAAACAGAACTAAGCCAACAGCTTACTTTCTTTCAACAGGCAAATATAAATATGTGCACTCTAGAATGCACAATGTTTTAGTCACTAAGAAATTCAAATGGGATCTTGGAGAATGTAGGCAAATCCAGGGTGTGGTAAAGATGAGCTGAGATGCTGTGCAGCTGATTTAAGGTTCCTGGTGCTGCACCTCTTGGCCACTAGCTGAATCTTGACATGGGGGGAGATTTTAGCTAATACCAAATAGAGATGCGGAAAGCACTAAATTGACTTAGGGGATGTGCACAGGAACCAAAAGGCAGGAAAGTACTAAACATTGCTGAGCGCGTCCACCCCAGGAAGGACTTTACCTGTTTTTGAGAAAGCACACAGAGACAGTATTAGTATAGGATCCACCAAGCCAGACCTGCCACGTTCTGTCTTCTCAGTAACATGTCAGCTCTTTTTGAGGACATATGGCCAGGAGTTAGGTAACTAACATATTGGGTCACAGGTCAACTAGACTGTAACCTCTTTGAGAGTAAGTCTTTCTAACTCCCCTCCCCACCTCACATGGATGCCAGGAGCTTTATTTGAAGTTCCTTCACTTGTACTACCCAGCTGAAAATGACTGCTAATACACTATCTCCACTCCATTTTACCCACCTCTCACAGCATAACCCCTATCCTTCTCCCAAACAAGCCAAAAACCAGGGAAGAACCTCACCTTCCAGGAGCTCTAAACTGGCACCACCACCAGTGCTCACATGGCTTACTTTATCCTCCGTGTTCCATTTGGCACAGCAAGTGGCTGTGTCTCCACCACCTAATGAATGAAAGCAAAGTAAAAAGGGGAAAGAAAAAAAAAATGATTGGCACCAAAACTGTAGGATAGTGTGCTCTACAAGCCCAAATGGTAGCTGACGAACCCCCAACTCCATTTCATTAAGAGGCTCCTCCATGAATTATATACCTGTTTAGCTCTCAAGATTTAAACAGTGCCAAGAAACC
Source organism: Rhinolophus sinicus (assembly GCF_057876585.1). NCBI lineage: Eukaryota > Metazoa > Chordata > Mammalia > Chiroptera > Rhinolophidae > Rhinolophus > Rhinolophus sinicus. Next base: position 46,276,181 of record NC_142518.1, on the reverse strand, counting down.
TAGGAAAAGTTATCATGTCCCTTCTACTTTCCTCTGATCAGAATTCTGCCACTTCCACTGGCATTAGCTTCATACAGGACCCCTTACCTATGATGGTGATGCAGCCCCTGGAAGTGGCTTTCACCACTTCGTCCATGAGGGCTTTGGTCCCTCGGGCAAAAGCTTCCCATTCAAAGACGCCCACAGGTCCATTCCACACAATCTGCTTAGCCCTGGCAACAGCCTCAGCGTACTTCTTGCTGCTCTCAGGACCACAGTCCAAGCCCTGTGGGGTAGAGTCAAGGGAGAGGATGAGCTACCAAAAAAAGCTAGTTAGGCAAATACCACCTCCACCAAGACCAGAACTCAAGTCTGAACACCAAAGTTTCTTCTAGAACCAAGATACCCTTCAGTCCTTTAAAAACCTGTTCACGCCCTTTATGGAAGATCAAGTCTAAGGGAAAATCTCAAAAGTTATTTGATAAAAACATTATTAGCCACACTATGATGATTGTGAAGAACTAGATCAGTGTTTTCCAGCCAGGGTCAATTCTGCCCTTCCCCAGGGAGCACATGGCAATGTCTGGAGATATTTTTGGTTGTCACAACTTGCAGGGGGGTGAGGAGGGTGCTACTGGCACCTAGTAGCCAAAGATGCCTTAAACATCTTACAGTGCAACAACAGCCCTCCACAACAAAATAAAACCTACCTGAGACGTCAATAGTGCCAAGGGTGAGAAACACTGAACTAGATCAGTGCTGCTCAGACTTTGGTGTACATCACAATCACCAGGAGGCCTTGTCTGAGCACAGACTGTTGCGCTCCGCCCCCAGGAACTTGCATTTTTTTTAACAAATATCAAAATGATGCTAATGCTGCTGTTCTTGGGACCACACTTTGAGAAACACTGAACTAAATAAAACCCACATGACTATCAAAAGGAAAATGAGTAAGCAAACTAGTATGTCAACATGATACAATTTTATACAGCTATTAAAATGGTAATATGTGAAGAACACTACAATCAACTATTGAAATTAAGTCTTTAATATACATACATTTCCCCATTTATAATCAGTATATTTTTACTATCTTAATGCTTTCATAGAAATTTTTCTTACACAGGTTTCTAGGTAGCAACACAATCCAGAACAGCCCAAACCATGAAAGTACATGGCACCGTCCCCAGCAAACAGTTAAGTACTTAATAAACAATAAATAAAGAAAAAAACAATGGTTTTGTCCCCACATTACTGATGAAGACAGCAGCAATCTGATACCATTGCTTTCCCCCATGGATTCTCCCCAAGGAGGGCTCGAGGGCTCACTGCAACATTTAGAGCCCTCTTTCACAGAGATCTGTAGAGGTGCTTTTAAAAATGCTTGTTGGGCCAGTCTGGTGGCTCAGGTAGTTGGAGCGCCATGCTCCTAACACCGGGGTCACTGGTTCGATTCTCACATGGGCCAGTGAGCTGCGCCCTACAGCTAAGATTGTAAAGAACAGCTCTCCCTGGAGCTGGGCTGCTGTAAGCAGACAGAAGTTGGCTTGGGCTACCATGTGCTGCCATGAGCGATTGGAGACCAGCGTGAGTGGCCGGCAGCTGGCGAGAGCTGCTGTGAGCTGACCAGATGACTGGTGACCAACTGCCTCAGCTGGGGGGAGTGCAAGGCTCCTAATACCAGCATGGGCCAGGGAGCTGTGTCCTACACAACAAGACTGAGAAACAACAGCTTGAACAGGAGTTTGCGGGGGAGGCGGAAGAAGGGGGAAAATGCTTGTTGGTTGGTTGAATGAATGATACCAAATGTTTTTGTTCACTCATACTACCAACCACCCAAATGACTCACCATCCAGCCAGCAGGTATGCCTGAGGCCACAGTGGCTTGGCCAGTCTTGGCATTCTCATCAAACTTGTCAGCAGTGACAAAGTCTACAGGCAAGGTAATTTTCACACCATTCTTCTCAGCTTTGGACATCAGGTCTTTGACAATCTTGGCTCCCTCTTCATCAAACAGAGAAGTGCCAATCTACACAGGGGACCAAGATGGTGAACATCAGCCTCTATGCTAAGAACATGATAACCTCACAAAGCAGACAGGAACCAGATACAATACGATATAAAGGAACAATTCCAAGACAAAAGAAAAACAACTTGTCAAAATAAAAATGGGAGTTTTCAGAGCTCATGTCAGAAGCCGGTTTTCCTTTTTTAAATTTACATAAATTGCTATTTCTCAGAGAGCTATTCCATATCCAGTTGGCACTGGTTTCCTACCTCCATGTTGTTGAGCACCTTAAGGAAGGTAAAAGCCATTCCACCACCAATAATCATCTCATTGACTTTGTCTAGCATATTATTGATCAGTTGAATCTTGTCTGCAACTTTAGCTCTAGAAGGGAAAGCAAGAATCATCACCAAATGAACAAACAATGGACTAAGGAAGTGACAGTACACAGAGCCTGAGTTTTTATTTCAAGGCACAGGAACAGAGAAATATCCCACAAAGTGACAAAAGCATTGGCCAACTTTGCCCTATGTTTCTCCAACCCAAAAGGCTAATCCATTTCTAAGAAATCCTGTTACGGTGTGGCTCTAGACCAAGAAGGGCTAAGAAGACCCACTATTGTCTAAAGGAACCATGAATTCCAAGTGGGTCTATTTTGCCCTTTCTCCCCCCATAAAATTAGAGGGTTAAGATTGCTACTTATACCTAAGGAAGATTGCTAACTGTGGGATTCCCTGAGCCCACTCAGAACTGTCTTAACCCTACAGTAGGGATCAGATTATATACCAAATTAATATATACTGAGCAAAAACACAGATATTGACACTCTTAAGTCTATGCTCAATGGCTGAGACATTGGCTTTACGGCATTCATTATTCTATTGGACCACTTGATTCAACACATTTAATGAGCACTTACTCTGTGCCAAAACTGTTCTAGGTCTCTGAGAAACATCAGTTGGCAAAAACAAAGATCCCTACCCCTTTGGAGCTTATAATCTAGTAGAGGGAATTAAGACAATAAATACAGGCATCCTTTCACCTCCCTATGAGAGGAAAAGGATCTAAACTAAAGAAAAAGTAATTTATTTAAAACACAACCTCTAAAATCCCTCATATGAGTAATAGCTTACTTTCTATACACATTCCTATGTTACCTAAATCCCACTTAAATGAACAAATCGTCTTGGGCCCGTTTCCCTCTTCATTCAATAAACAAGATAAGATGATGGCTAACCTGTGAGAGACCCTATGCTAGGATTTGTGAAATGGAGGTTCAAAATAATAGTGATGTGGGGGAATGGATGATAAGAGACTGTTTATCTCACTTGTAAAGACTGGTCATCACGAAGGGTAAGAACGGATTGACTGTTATACGAGAGAGAGGGAAGAAATAAGTAAGGAGAAAACAGACTCCACCTCTTCTAAAAAATGTGGATATTCTATAGCTCAAATTCCCTACTTCTTCAATAAATTGATGTAATGAAAATAATAAGAGGGGACTAGTATTGAATAAAAGATACCTAAAAACCAAATGCAAAGAATGGACTTCGTTTGGATCCTTATTCACACTAACCAACTGTAAAAAGACATTTCTGAAATTATCAAAACTTCTGAATACAGACTAAGTATTAATAGATGAAACTGTTACATTTTGTTAGGTATAACAGGGTTGTTATTTAAAAGAAATCTCCACATCAGTTATGAGGTGCATACAGAAGTATTTTAAGTGAAATTATGATATCTAAGTCTTGCTTTAAAATATTCCTGATAAAAAAAGGATCAGAGGAGAGATGAAACAAGATTGGCAAAAATGTCAAAAATTGTTGAAGCAGGGTGATAGGTACCTGGGAGTTTATTATACTCTTCTCTCAACTTCAGTGCATGTTTGAGTTTCCATAATAACATTTTTTTAATAAAATGTAAAATTTCCCCCAAAGTTGTTAATGGTCTAAGGAGACTACACTGCAAGAAAGGTGGCAAAAACAACCCTCCACATCAACTTCCTTCCCCAGAACAGCTCTTTCAGGCTGAGTGTAAAACTTAATCATAACCAGTAGGTGACACTCACTCCCATATTCCAGGTCTACAGAAGATTAGAGAACAAAGTCAGCTCAAATACTAACCTCCAGTGAAGCAAAGATCAGAGTCTGACCTTTATAACCCAGTGCGCAAGAGGGGCAATGCTTCCAGGACACAGATAACCTGTATCCACCTGAATTATTTTTAGGATCCTGAAACTGGGCTCATGAAGTCTGGGGAGAAACTATGCTCCCTGAAATTGATACCCAACTCCAGAGTCAGCTTTCCTAGGGAAATGCTGAGTGTGTTCAGTCCTATGGAAATAAGTAAGGGTCAGGGGCATCCAGCCATAAAGAGGCTGCTACCTAGATAATCATGCCAAGGGACAGGAAGCTATCTGACCCAAGCAGTTAGGGACCCAAGCAGGTCCCTGTCTCTACCATCTAAAATTTATCCTCCTAGCCTCTTGACCCACAATTCTGAAATTTCTATTTTTAACTAAACCATTAGAATATAATTATCCATATGGTACTTTTCCCCATAGGAGAAAATAATAAATGGTATGTGAAAAATGAGTTCTGAAAGGTATATTAAATACATATGAAAAGATTTTCATAGTTTTTCCGTGCCAGACTGTATGTATGTAAAAGGCTCAAATGCCTCAAAATTTGTTAGATGAGCATCTATGTGGGATCTTTCCCATTCTTCCCTCCAGAACCATCTTCTATCTTTTTTGGCCCTGTTCTGTCCGAGGAAGCTGACCTAAATAGACTGTATCAAGGGGTTCCCCTGCCCTCTGGCTTGCAGCCAACAGGGGGTGGGAGGGGTGCATCAGTAGGAGATTGAAGGGAGATTAGAATAGTTATTTCCCTGGCTCACTCCCTGCTAGATGAGTATCCCTACGTCTCTTGACCAAAAGCTACAGTTCCTATCAGAGGGTCCTGTCCACGCAACTACTGTCTCTGGATTCTGCTAACCATTCCCTCCCTTTGTTCCTTTAGGCCTAGAGATGGTGATGGCTGTTGCCAGCCCCAGATTACTATACTATCCCTTGTGAGTGTCCCTAAAAGCTACGGTGTAGACAGTCGTTTTATTAAATTCTCCTCAGATACCCAGTTTGATTGTGCTGACAATAAACCTCCCAACTTATGGCCGACTACCAGGCCAACACACTACTGAAAGCATGACCTTCATACCCGCCCAGGATGGCCAGGAAGGGTCGCTCAGGGCTCTCCAAGGCCTTGGCAAAGTAGTTCAGCTCCTTCTTCATCAAAAAACCTCCAGCTTTCTGTGGCAGATTGACTCCCACCATGGAGCTAGAAAAGACCAGAAACAGTCACATTTTAGTCCATCCCTACTAATTCCCCCAGTTCCAGAGGCCATCTCCTATTGCTGAAATACTTTCACTTCAGAGATCCCTAAACTGCAACAAAAACAGGTACAAGGAAAGATTTTTCACTAATAGTGCAGGGTCAAGGGGAACAAGTAAAAAGCAATGACTTTAAATATAATTTAATGTACCCAATTATTAGTCTTCAGGCTAAGGGTTTAACCCCGATAAATAATCAGCCAGTTGATGACAACAAAAGAGGATTCCACAATTTGCTTCCTACTAACAGCAAAAAATCCTGATACTAAATGTTCACAAAGGGAGAGCTTTACATGAAATATCCAAACTGAGAAAGAGCAACCACTTAATGAAGTTTGACAAATGGCTCCACAATTCTCAACATTTTTTATTTCCTCTTTGGATCAGGGATACTAAACAAGAGCCACAGTCTAACAGGTAGCTCCAATTAGAGATTGAAGCCATATATTATGTAATTTTACTAACAATTGTCACCCCAATAAATTTAATAAAAATAAAAAAAAGAGATTGAAGCCAATAGGATCCCAGTAAAATACAGAAATCTACAAAAGCTCGGGCTGCTTGAGGAAATAGAGGACTACAGTGCCCCAGCTCATCATCAAACATGACTCTTAGTACCTGTGGGCCCGGTGAGCAGTGCCAAAAGCATCATTGACATATACATCCCCTAGCTTGGAAAGTGAAGTTCGGAAGGCTTCTATTTTAGCTGGCTCGGCTTTAACCTGCAGAGAAAGACAAAACATGGGAAAACCAACAACAGGAAATGTTGATGGCTGCAAAGACAACTGTAAAAGGATTTCATAGCAAGAGTCCTCTTTGAATACCTCTAAAGACCCTGAGTTGGTAGAACATCAATTTTTACAATTAGCAACGGGATCTATTCTTTCTTCCAAATATTCTAGGTCTTTTGGTCATTTCTGCATGTTTCTGCTCTCCTTCGCCTTTCCTCAAATTGCAGTCCTAAGATTCCCAAACCATGGCTTAACCTCTAATCATATGAAACTAACAACATCCCATTGGCCTCTCCCCAACTCCTAGGAAAAGATTCTGATGATTCTTCCCTCTCCTTATCTTGACTCATTTCCTAATTTTAACACATTCTCCTTATAAGTTAGGATTACACTTGATTCAAAATGCTGGCTATCAAGGCCTTTCTGCAAAGGGAAAGAGGCCCTCACACACATTCCTCATGAAAGCAACAAGGGCAGGCTGGGACAGAGAAGGCAGATGGAAACAAGACAAGAGAAAACGACCCCAGAAGCATTTTATATTTATTAAAAGGAGGTATTTGATATGGTCTTTTCCGAAGTTAGGCATCTGATAAAACAAGAAATAGAACTTTACGAGAGAGAGAGAGAGAGAGAGAGAGAGAGAGAGAGAGAGAGAGAGAGAGAGAGAGAAAGAAAACAGGGCTTTGAAATGTCAGCTCCCTACCCAGGGACCCAGAGCGAAAGGGAGAGAAAGGAGAATGGCAGGATGAACAGAGGCTCCAGAAGGAGACTAAGCGAAGATGCACAGAAAGCCAGATGAAGGGAGACAGGGCACAGAAGAAGACACAGTATGGAGCAGACGTTCATTTTAGTCACTGCCCACTCGCATCCTCCTATGTACCAAGATGAAGGAAGCTGCCACAAAGAACAGGGGCTTTCCTCCAATGACCCAAAGAATGCAGGGTCATTAATGCTGAAACTAAAGACTGTAGAGCCCCCATAATCTCTATAGAATGGAATAGCATCTGCCACTGGGGACTGGAAGATTAATGTAGTAATGAAAACATTGCCCAAATGGCACGAGACCTGGGTACTATGCCCAGCTCTGACACTAATTCACCATGCAATCTTTGCAGGTGTTAAATATTTTATATTTGTCATGTCATTTAATCCTCAGAAGTCCTTCAGAGGCAAGTATATTATCAACCCCACAGAGTTCAGGTGGCTTGCCGAAGTCACACAGCTAGTAAGTGGCAGGGCCAAGATTCAAACCCAGGCGGTCTGATTCCTGGGTTTTTGCTTAGCCTCTGTAACTATTGCTTCTCTGCTATTGTGTAACCTTTGGCAAGTCTCGCTCTATCCTTGAAATATTCTCATATATTGAAAAGGCATGATAAAAAAAGGCATAATAATCCCTCTGTTTAAGAACTGTTTGAGGAAAAATGGCAAATTGAAAGCTCTTCATGAAATAAGGGGCTATAAAATCAAAACCACAATGAGATATCATCTCACACCTGTTAGAATGGCTATCATCAACAAGACAAATAATAGCAAATGTTGGAGAGGCTGTGGTGACAAAGGAACCCTCATACACTGTTGCTGGGAATGTAAATTGGTACAGCCACTGTGGGAAACAGTATGGAGGTTCCTCAAAAAATTAAAAATAGAATTACCATATGACCCACCAATCCCTCTCCTGGGTATCTACCCAAAAAGTCTAAAAACATTTATCTGTAAAGACATATGTACCCCTATGTTCATTGCAGCATCATTCATGGTGGCCAAGACATGGAAACAACAAAAGTGTCCTCTGATAGATGATTGGATAAAGATGTGGTACATATATACAATGGAGTATTACTCAGCCATAAGAAAAGATAAAATACTGCCATTTGTGACAAGATGGATGGATCTTGAGATTATCGTGCTAAGCAAAATAATTCAGACAGAAAAAGTCGAGAACCATGACTTCACTGATATGTGGGATATAAAACTGAAAGCAACAAGGAACAAGACAAACAAAGAAACAAAAACTCATAGACACAGACAACAGCTTAATGGTTACCAGAGGGGAAAGCGGGAGTGGGGATGCTAGAAGAGGGGGTCAAATATATGGTGATAGAAGGAGAACTGACTCTGGGTGATGAACACATATTGCAATATATAGATGATGTTTTATATAAATGTACACTTGAAACCTATATAATTTTACTAACCAATGTCACCCCAATAAATTTAATTTAAAAAGTGCTATAGAAATTAATAATAATGAGAACGCATTTCTCATTTTTGATCTGCCAATAACTAGAAGGAAGATCATGCTCCCAAAAGACCAATGCAGGTACACTGAATAAAGGAAACATTTTATGTCCTTACATTGGGTTTTTTTATCCATTTTAAACTCATGACTGGATCCTGAAATTTTAAGCATTGAAAGCCACTGGAGACTAAATGTAAAGTTAACTAACTAAAAAGTCACAGACTAGCATTGTTGGTTCACCACTTCCTGAATAAAAGGTTTCGCCTCAATTTGCAGGTTGCCGCCTGTCACTTCTAAACCTTAGAGTCTGTGCAGCTTGAGTTTCCGTCTAAAAGGGCACCAAATTTTAGGCCAGCATGTGACTCCTACTATTATAGTAAGACCATGCCAAAGGCAGGGTAAGGCAAGACCAGGGCTTGCAGTGCTAAGAAAAGAAACTGCTTGAAAGCAGGCACTCGGATAACCTTAAGAAATGTCAGAAGTACAACAAGCGACTGAGACACTAGCCTCAGATCATCTTATTCCCCAAGACACTAAAGACCTTAAGATTCGAAAAGTACTAAAATAGTGCCTTCAGCTTCCTTTCTTCTAATAAGGCAAATTCCAAATCATCCTCAAAGAGTCAGCTTTAGTAGTCAATATTTGAATTCTGGTGGTCAGGTCACAGTAATGTTTTGTAGGTTCTCTATGGCTGCTTTTTGAAAATTTTTTTTGGTTCTTTTTTAGGGTGTGTGTGTGTGTGTGTGTGTGTGTGTGTGTTCCTATGGTTGCTTCTGCACAACAGCAAAGTTGAGCAGTTCCAACAGAGACCATATATGGTTGGGACTGACTGTATGGCCCACAAAGCCTAAAATATTTACTGTGTGGCCTTTTACAGAAAAACTTTGCTTATCTAATGGACTGAGCTATAGAGAAAGCCCAGCAACAGAACCACTGCCTCTAACTTTAGTCAAATGACTGCCTTTCTGAGACTTAGTTTCTTTATGAAATTATGATACTTGTACTTCCTTATCTTAAAGAAAAATTTGAAAAAAAATGCTTTACACTTAAGAAAAATGCCTTAAATCCAAGGCAATTATTATTATAACCATCATTTACCAACTACAATCAATTGTCCCAAATAGTCCATTTCCACTTGACTTTAGGAAAGTACTTTTTCTGCTCACACAATTATTTTATAAGAAAATCCCAATCATATGAAATTTAATTAGTTTCAAAATACCAAGCTCAAGCTTTAATTTCCCTTCTAAATAATACAGATTGTCCTTCCATTAACACACTAGGGCCTGTCGCTTAGAAAAATTGTTCCAGCCTTGACAAACAAAAAATCTACCACTGACTCTGCTTGAGGAATACCTTGTGTAGTGTGGACACTCACCCGCACAACTACCTGTGAATGTCTGCTGTCAGTACTTGGGAATCACAGCTTACGCTTCAATAGAATTATCACATACTGTCAGAAAAAATTCTCATGTATTATAGGCTAGGTGTGGAACAAAGGAACAATTATAAGTAGCATGTTCTCTGAATATTCTTATACCCAAACGTTCACATATTTTTCAAAGGTATTTCCTAACCCCTTGAACATAAAGAGGGCTTCTGAGATGCTGGCAATATTCTATTGCTTGACCTAGGTGATGGCTACACAGGTGTTTACTTTGATGATTCATCAAGCTGTGTATTTTATATGTATACTTCCAGAATAGATATCTAAGGAAAAATAAACATGAGCTTCCTCTATTCTTCAATCACAGCCCTTTATAGACTCATCCCTCCTCATCCCCACTAATGTCAAAAATCACAGATCCTAACCTTGTTCCCAGAAGCATCTTTTCCCTTCCCTTCTTCCTCCACATGAAAGCGAAGGTTCTCCAGCAGGATGACAGACCCAGCAGCTGGGTCAGCACAAGCTTTCTCCACTTCAGGGCCCACACAGTCCTTCAAGAACAAAACATCCCTGGGGAGAGCACAAGATAGAGACACTTGAGCAGTCTGAAAGGTAAGAACCAGTAACAACATGCTTAACAACATCTGTCACACAGTCCACGAGCACGAGAGCCTGGCACTCACCTGCCCAGCAGAGATTTCAGTTCTACAGCAACTGGCTCCAAGGAGTACTTGTCAGGCATGGGGACGCCATCAGGCCGGCCTAGGTGACTCATAAGAACAACTGACTTGGCTCCATTGTCCAAGCAGAATTTGATGCTTGGAATGGCAGCCTTGATCCTGCAACCAAAAAGAGACAGCAGGTACAGCAAGGTTATTCCTAGGAATTAGTGGGAAATATTTTATTCATGACCTCATAAAACATAAGGGCCTTTTCTTCTCCAAATTCCTTCAGATCTACTTTCGGCAACTCAATGATGATCCTCAGGCTCATGTTCAGGGCAAGAAGTTAATTACGATGCCAAACCACCAACTAGGATTGTACATTCTCATGTTCTGCCCTTTGTGCAGGAAAGAGGTAACATAGCTAGCAGGCCTGAAGCTGCTATCTTTTGAAGGACCTGCTTGCAAGGTTGACTCTTGGCTGGTGTCTACAACTTGACTTTTGAAGGGGTCCCTCAGTTCTTTAACTGACAAGGGCCACTCACTGTTCCCAGACCACAAACAAGGCCATTTATGCTGAACACCTACTTCCCTCTGGGTATCTGGAATTTTGGTAGTTGCATAGGTAGAGGGCACCTACAGGACCAGCTCCCAATAGAAACCTTGGGGACCGAGTCTCTAATGGGCTTTTCTGGGCAAAAACATGGTACAAAATTACTGCATTTTTCGTTGCTGGAGAAAGGAGCACACTCAGTGTATCTTCTCGCAGGAGGTAGAGGGCATCAGAAGCCCACGCATGGATTTCTCCAGACTCTGCCTGTGTCTTTTCCTATTGCTCATCCTGTCATATGCATCTTTTCACTGTAATAAACTTAACAGTGAGAACTATATGCTGAGTCCTGCAAGTCCTAGCAAATCACTAAACATGTAGATGGTCTTGAGGACCCTGAAACACCCCTCTTATGTGACTGGAAAAAATATAAAATCTCTAAATCTTAAAACCATTAAAGGAAATTTGGAGAGAGTTGTAGTAACTTTTCTGCACTCATTACAGATCCTAAGTCACTTTTTTATGTAGGAAAAAATATATATGCATTATAGAGAATATGGTTTACATGATGCATCACATTTACTACATTACAGTATAACCAAAAAATTATTAAACTTCCTTTAAACATTATTTCAAATTTTTGTTACAAGCCTGATACTAACTTTCCATTTTTGCCAGTCTTTAAGAAAAAAAATTGATAACAAAGAAAATCATTTATTTATTGAACAAATATTTATTGAAGGCTTCTTTTGTGCCAGATACTGTTCCAGATTCTGAGAATACAACAGTAAATAAAACAGTCTCTGCTTGCATGGAAGCATAATTCTAATGATGGGAGAGATAACAAACAATAAACAACCAAAGCATATCTATCTCAGATGGTTATAAGAGCTATGGAGAACAGAAAGCAAGATAGGGGGACAAGAATGATTGGGGAAGAGTGGTGGAAGGGATTTTAGATAGGGTGGCCAGAGAAAGTCTCTCTGCTAAGGTGACATTTCAGCAGAATATGGAGTAATAAAAAACCTAGTTATGTTTCTAAAATAGCGTATGCTATTTGGCAGATATAAAAACTCATTTATACCAAATAAAGAGAAAACATTTATCAGGTCCAAAGTCTGCCCAATGAAGCCACGGGGTATCCCTGACTGGCAAGTTTTATTATTTCTAATGCTTCATTTTGTTAATCAACTCCATGGATTTCTGAAAATGAAAAGATCTACTCAGACATGTTTCTCTGCTTTTTATTCATAAAATACCTTGATAGGCATATTTCCGATCTTTTCTGTGTGCTACAGAGAATAATGAAAATCAAGAAAAGTCAGAGCTGCCTTGTACCCCTGTACAGCAGAAATGTGCTTGGCAGATTGTCAGGCTCTACTCTGGGGCCCATATCTGAACATGCTCTGGGTCTAGACCTGTACTGCCCAATATGGTAGCTGTCAGCCACATGTACCTCTTTAATACTAGAAATGTGACTAGCCCAGACTGAGATGTGCTGTAAGTGTAAAATACATGCTGGATCTCAGAGACTTAATAGAAAAAAAGTTAAACGCCCTTTGAGTGGTTTATTGATTACATATTAAAATCATTATTTTGGACTTACTGGATTAAATACAATATATTTCTAAAATTAAGTTAACCCATTTCTTTTTACTTTTTTAATGTGACAACTAGAAAATTTTAAATTACATGCAGCTCATATTATATTTACATTAGCCAGCATTGGTCTGGAAAGCATCTTTCCAGGTCAAACCCTTCACTTAAAATTCAAAATAGTTGAAGGGACTAAGAAGTACAAATTGATAGTTATGAAACAGTCAAGGGGATGTAAAGTAAAGCATAGAGAATACAGTCAATAATATTGTCATAACTGTGTATGGTGCCAGGTGGGTACTAGACTAGTCAGGGGATCACTTCATAAATTATATAAATGTCTAACCACTATACTGTACACCCGAAACTATTACAAAATAATGTTTAATGTCAACTGTAAATGAAAAAAAAGTTAAATCAAAACATTCTTTTACAATCTAGTCAAGGGGCAGCCGGTCAGCTCAGTTGGTTAGAGGGCAGTGCTCTTAACAACAAGGTTGCAGGTTCGATCCCCACATAGGCCACTCTGAGCTGCTCCCTCCACAACTAGATTGAAACAACTAGAGGATGGGTCCTAGAAGAACAAACTTAAATAAATAAAAGTTTTTTAAAAAACAACAATCTAGTCAAAAGCAAAAGCAGTACTACCATCTAAAATTTCTGCTTCTGAATCTAGGAGCCAAGACATTGGAAGCAGCCTAAGCAGACCGAAAATACTACTTCTGAAGTCCTTTCCCTTAAATCAAAGTTCTCAAAAACTGATTTTATCTGGGCCATCTGGAACACTACATGTAAGCTTAATAATTATTGGTATTAAAAAAATCCTTCTTTTGCAGAGTTCTTCATTTTGCAAGGGAAGTCTAGTAACTTTAAATTCTGACATTTTTTAAAACATGCAATATGAAATCTATGTAATTTTACTAACAATTGTCACCCCAATAAATTTAATTAAAAAAGAAAAAAAAAAAACATGCATAACCCCAAATTCTTCAAATTTTCAAAAAATGGGGGCAGAAAAAACATCACTTTAATTTTTTTTTTCAATTTCTACATTCTCATAAGAAAACAGAACAGATGGTGGGTTGGTGGAAAGCCAAGATCATACGGCATAAGTTACCACAGTTCCACAGTAAGAAAGGAAAACCATTTCATCCTTTATACCCACATCCATGCACATAAACCTAGCTCAAGGCTAAGCAGGGACCTTACCTCTGGTTGTTCGTTATCTGGTTGTTCTTCATAGGAACATTGAAGTCCACTCTAAGAAAGAAACACAGTTTCAGGTTCAGAGCCATGACCAATGTATTGTTCTCTCAAAGATTAGAAGCACTTTTAGTAAACCAGTTAAAAAAATTGGAAGTTCAAAACTCACCTTAAAAACAGTAAGCGGTATTAGAAGACAAGATAGTGGTTAGTTATGGGGAGGAGGGTGAGAGTGGTGACTAGGATAGGACACCAGAGGGGACTTCTGGGGTTCTGGTAATGTTCTATTTCTTAACCTGGGTGATTGCACAAATATGCTCATTTTGTGATAATTCTTTTAGCTTATGATTTGTGCCCTTTTCAGTATGTATCTCGTACTTTACAAGATAATTTTTTTTTAAATAAGGGGTGATGGTTAGCTCAGTTGGTTAGAGCGTGGTGCTGATAACACCAAGGCTGCCAGTTCGATCCCCACATGGGCCACTGTGAGCTGTGCCCTCCTTAAAAAAATAAATAATAAAATAAAAAATAAAATCTAATTTAAATAATAGGAACTAGCCCTAAAGAACTAAGAAGTTAAACCCTGTTCCATCTAAAAAGATTTCTATGTGGGCCTAGCATGACAGTATCTAATAATAGTGGCAGCTGGAGGTATGAGGGGTAATAACGAACACATCTTGATTCTGAGTCCTTTGATATTATTTCTCGGTCCTTATGAAGCTAACATCACTCAAAAGAAAAAAAATAATAACTAGAAAAATAAAACACATCAAGAGAACACACTTTTTGGAGAAAGCCTGAGGCCTCGAGACCAGACAGAAACCCAGTGTCCAAGACCAAGTTTATACAGTATCTTTCAAGCAAAACAGCAAAAATAAGATGGCCTCTTTCAAAAGAGCCTGAGAGGAGTGAGTGGAACACATGACCTTGCCCACCAGACAAACAGGTAATTAGAAAGGAAGTGATCAGGATGGTACAAGCAATAATTTACTGCAGTCTCTCCTTTCTTAACCAGCAGTTTACTGCTTTACCATTTTTAAGAACGGTAATTTCTTCCCCCTTCTTCTAAACTCCTTGGAACCTCAGCCTACTTCAATCTGACTGAAAACAACGTGTGGTAGCTTTTTGTAAGGTCTAAGTTTTGTCTGCTAAGATCCTTTTTAAGTGATTTCTTTCTAAATCTGTAGAATGTGGATAATAGTATCTACTTCACAGTTACTGTGAGAATTAAATGAGTTAGCAATTTGTAAAGTTCTTAGAAGAGTATCTGGGCCACAGTTAATACCATGAAAGTGGTAACTATTATTATGTTAATGTTTCTCCAAAATATAATTCTGTGATTTAAAAGGCAGATCTGTTTTATATCCCATTTATAAAGGAAGTCATATGATTCTCCACTTTTTCTGATTTATTTCACTTAGCATGATAATCTCAAGATCCATCCATGTTGTCACAAATGGCAGTATTTCATCTTTTCTTATGGCCAGGTAGTATTCCATTGTGTATATGTACCGTATCTACTGAAAGCAACAAAGGAACAAGACAAACAAACAAAGAAACAAAAACTCAAAGACACAGACAACAGTTTAGTGGTTACCAGAGGGTAAGCGGGGGAGGGGTGCTAGAAGAGGGAAAAGGGGGTCAAATATATGGTGATGTATTATAGAAATGTACACTTGAAACCTATATAATTTTACTAAAAAAGGCCACCCCCAATAAATTTAATAAATAAAAAAAGAAGCCAATCACAAGAGCAAAAAAGGCAGATCAACCATTACTAATGTTAACCTACAAATAAGAGACTTTTCAAAGTGAGAGGCAATAAGCATTTATAGAGATCAATAAAAATAGCTATTTGGGACTCACTGAGTAAGGCAGAAGTCCAAATAGTATTCCAATTAGGAGACAAAAAGCAATGGGCATTTATGAGAAAGGGAAGGGGACCAAGTACATCAATAGAAGGAAGGCATTTCTACCCGTGCAGATAATATAACATAGTGATGTTAATTCTAAACAATGTTTCTAACTTTCTTTCCAGTAGTCACCAATCATAATAACTGATTTCTTGTTATCTTTGCAAACAGTTTTTTGGAACAAAATATTGTGTAGGCCCAGTCCAAGGGTTATTCTGCCGTTTTAACATTTCAAAGATTTGAGGCATAAAACATGAAAGGCAGTTCCTCTGGCATGGCACCTCTGGCTTCATTTATACTGCTGTTTACACTAAAAACAGCTAGCAGCATGTGCTACGGGACTACAGGGAAAGGTACGAGCTAGTCAAGAAGACTGCTGCCATGCTTGATCATAAAGCTCCATTCCTAGTCCTTCCTCTCAAAGGCTGAGGCCTGGCAGACGGTTACAAGATCCTAAGCCTACTAAGAAGACCATCAATATTCTAAATCCCCTAGGCCTATATGGGCATACATCAGAGATAGTTCAAGTTCAATTCCAGACCACCACAATAAAGTGAATATTGCAATAAAGAGTCTCACACATTTTTTTTGTTTCCTATTGCATACAAAAGTATGTTTACACTATACTGTAGTTTATTAAGTGTGCAATAGCATTATATCTTAAAAGGCATATAAACCTTAATTAAAAATACTTCTGATTGATTTAACTTAGGATATCATCCTCAAGGTCCATCCATGTTGTTGCATAGGGCAGGATTTCCTTTTTTCTCGTGGAAGAATAATATTCCACTTTACATATATACCAAATCTTCTTTAGCCATTCATCCATAGATGGACACTTAAGTGGTATCCATATCTTGCCTACTGTGAGTACAGGCATACCTCAGATATATTGCGGGTTTGGTTCCAGATCAATGCAATAAAGCAAATATCAACAATAAAGTGAGTCTCATGATTTTATTGGCTTTGCAGTACATATAAAAGTTACTTTTACATAATACTGTAGTCTATTAAATGCACAACAGCATTATGTCTAAAAAACAATGTATATATACCTTAATTAAAAAATACTTTATTGCTGAAAAATGCTAACCATAATCCAAGCCTTCAGCAAATTGTAATCTTTTTGCTGGTGGAGGGTGTTCCCTCAATGTTGATAGCTGCTGACTGATCCGGGTGGTGATTGCTCAAGACTGAGGTGCCTGTGGCAATTTCTTAAAATAAGACAACAATGAAGTTTGCCACATTGATTGACTCTTCTTTTCATGAACAATTTCTCTGTAGCACGCAATGCTGTTTGGTAGCATTTTACCCACAGAACTCCTTTCAAAATTGGAGTCAACCCTTTCAAATCCTGATGCTACTTCATCAACTAAGTTTATATAACATTTTAAATTATTTGCTGTCATTTCAACAATCTTCACAGCATCTTCACCAGTAGATTCCAGCTAAAGAAATCCCTTTCTTTGCTCATCCATAAGAAGCAACTCCTCATTCATTAAAGTTTTATCATGATATCACAGCAATTCAGTGTCACAACTTCAGGCTTCACTTCTAATTCTCTTGCTATTTCTACAACAGTTTCCATCTGTAGTTACTTCCTCCACTGAAGTCTTGAACCCCTCACAGTCATTCACGAGGATTGGAATCAACTTCTTCCTAACGCCTGTTAATGTTGATATTTTGACTTCTTCCCATGAATCACGAATGTTCTTAATAGTATCTGGAATGACGAAAACTTTCCAGGTTTTCAAATGACTCTGCCCAGATCCAGCAGAGGAATAATTATCTATGGCAGCCATAGCCTTACAAAATGTGTTTCTTAAATAATAAAACTTTAAAGTCAATATTACTCCTTGATCCATGGGCTGCAGAATGAACTTTGTGTTAGCAGGCATGAAAACAACATTTATCTCATCTCCATCAGAGCTCTTGGGTGACCAGGTACATTGTCAATGAGTAGTAACATTTTGAAAGGAATCCTTTTTTTTCCCTGAGCAACAACAGTGGGCTTAAAATATTCAGTAAACCATGTTGTAAACAAGTGTGCTGTCCTCCAGGCTTTGTTCCATTTATAGAGCATAGGCACAGCAGATTTAGCATAATTCTTAAGGATCCTAGGATTTTCTGAATGGTAAATGAGCACTGGCTTCAACTTCAAGTCACCAGCTACATTAGCCCCTAACAAGAGAGTCAGCCCGTCCTTTGAGGCTTTTTTTTTTTAAATTTAGTTTTAGATTTTTTTTTAACAGGACTTTACTGGGGGAACAGTGTGTACTTCCAGGACTTTTTTCCAAGTCAAGTTGTTGTCCTTTCAATCTAAGTTGTGGAGGGTGCCGTTTAGCTTCATGTTGTCCTTTCAGTCTTAGTTGTGGAGGGTGCAGCTCAGTTCCAGGTCCAGTTGCCATCGCTAGTTGCAGGGGGCACAGCCCACCATCCCTTGCGGGAGTCCAACTGGCAACCTTGTGGTTGAGAGGATGCGCTCCAACCAACTGAGCCATCAGGGAAGCAGCTCAGCTCAAGGTGCCGTGTTCAATCTTCGCTGCAGGGGGCGCTGCCCACCATCCCTTGCGGGAGTCGAGGAATCCAACTGGCAACCTTGCAGTTGATAGGATGCACTCCAACCAACTGAGCCATCAGGGAAGCAGCTCAGCTTAAGGTGCCGTGTTCAATCTTAGTTGCAGGGGGCGGAGCCCACCATCCCTTGCGGGACTCGAGGAACTGAACTGGCAACCTTGTGGTTGAGAGCCCACTGGCCCATGTAGGAATCGAACCGGCAGCCTTCGGAGTTAGGAGCATGGAGCTCCAACCGCCCGAGCAACCAGGCCGGCCCCCTTTGAGGCTTTGAAGCCTGGCACTGACCACTCCTCTCTAGCTATTAAAGAAAGTCCTAGATGGCGTCTTCTTCCAATATAAGGCTGTTCTGTCTTCATTTGCAAAACTGTTGTTCAATGTAGCCGCCTTCATTAATGATCTTAGCTAGATATCCTAGATAACTTGTTGCAACTTCTACATCAGCACTTGCTGCTTCACCTTGCACTATATGTTCTGTTACTTCTTTCCTTAAGCCTCTGAACCAACCTTTGCTAGTTCCAAACTTTTCTTCTGCAGCTTCCTCACCTCTTTCAGCCTTCAAAGAATTGAAGAGAGTTAGGCCCTTGCTCTGGATTAGGCTTTGGCTTAATGAAACGTTGTGTTGTGGCTGGCCTGATCTTCTATCCAGACCACAACTTTCTCCGTATCAGCAATAAAGCTGTTTTGCTTTCTTATTATTCACATGTTCACCAGAATGGCACTTTTAATCTCCTTCAAGTACTTGCATTTACAACTTGGCTAAGTGTTTGGCACAAGAAACCTAGCTTTCGACCTATCTGTTTTTGATATGCATTCCTCACTAAGCTTAATCATTTCTAGCTTTTGAGGTAAAGTGAGAGATGTGCAACTCTTCCTTTCACTTGAACACTTAGAGGCCATTTGTAGAGTTATTAACTGGCCTAATTTCAATATTGTTGTGTCTCAAGGAATAGGGATGCCCAAGGAGAGGGAGAGAGATGGGGGGACGGCTAGTTGGCTGAGCAAGTCAGAACCCACACAATACTAGTAAGTTTGCTGTCCTATATGGGTATAATTCGTGGCACCCCAAAACAATTACAACAGTAACATCAAAGATCACTGATCATAGATCACCATAACAAATACAATGTTAATGAAAAACTTTGAAAGATTGCAAGAAATTCCAAAATGTGATACAGAGACACGAAGTGAGCAAATGTTGGAACATGACACCTGCAGACTTTCTCAATGCAGGATTGCATAAACCTTCAATTTGTAACAAAAACGCAATACCCGTGTGATAAAGTGTAATAAAGCGAGGTATGCCTATACTCCAATCTACCTCACTGAAGAGCAGCCTTTCCAAAGGTGGTTTGAGGGAATAATTCTATATTCAAATATTTTAATTAAAGAAAGTCTTCAAAAGTAAAGGTGGTATACATAAACTTCTGAAGAAATTCACTCTCCTTAGTTTCAGGTTACTCGATTCTGATTCTAACCATTTTCTTTAAATATCCTGAACAAGGCCCTCGCCAGCCTTAAAGTACATTCCAAAGAGGCTCTAGTATCCATTTACCACAGGTTATTTTCTCTCCCCTACAGCCTCCCAGAAGGCCTGTGGTCAAAAGGGCTAAGGGCATGAGGCTGAGCATAAGCCACCCCTCACAGTGCTGCTCCCTACCCCCAAGCCCTTACAGGGAGGAAATTCTAAGGGCAGAAACACTCAAGACTGTCTCATCTACCTAACCAAACTGCCATGGCATAGCATACTGATGAGAATTGGACTTGTACTCTCCCCTCATTGCCTGTGGATTACCTCCCCTTATCATCTCCTAGACTCTCAACGACAGCTCTGCTTTTAGCCCCTCCCCTCTGTGGACTCTACCATAGAAACTGCTCTTGCCTACCCATTCCACTTGTTCCATTCTACATAAGATCTGCACCATTTCCTTTCCCTCCCTGAAATACTCCCAAGCTTAACCATAGGCATGAAGTCAGATATCACTACACACCTATCAGAACGGCTGAAATAAAAACATAATAACACCAAATGCTGGCAAGGATGCAGAGACTGATCACTCATACACTGCTGGTGGGAATGTAAAATTGTGTGACTGCTTTGGAAAACAGTCTGAGAATTCCTCAAAAGATCAAGCATATGACCCAACGATTCTACTCCCAGGTGTTTACCCAAGAGAAATGACAGCATATGTCCATATCAAGACTTGTGCACAAATGTTCAATGTTCACATCAGCTTTATTGGTAATAGCCCCAAACTGGAAACCCAGGTGTCTTTCAGTGGGTGAATGGCTAAACAAATGGTGGAAAATCCATACCATAGAATACTATTCAGCAATATAAGGAATGAACTACTGATGCATTCCACAACTTGAATAAATTTGAGGGCATTATGCTGAGTGAAAAAAAGCCAATCGCAAAAGGTAACACACTGTGTGATTCCACTTATATAACAGTTTTGAAATGACAAAATTTTAAAAACAGAGGACAGATGAGTAGTGGCCAGAGGTAAGGAATGGAGAGAGAAGGGCCATGACTGAAGGGTAGTATGAGGGAGATCTTGGTGGTGATCAAACAAAAGTTATTTTGTATTTTGATTGTGATGGGAGTTACACAATTCTACACATGTAATAAAACAGCACAGGACTATATTTTATTCTAAAGTCAACTTCCTACTTCTGATATTATATTATAATGATGTAAGATGTAGCCAATGGATAAAACTGGGTAAACACAGGACCTCTTACTATCTTTGCAACCTCCTGTGAATCTATTACTTCAAAATAAAATGTTAAGGGCCGGTCCGGTGGCTCAGGCAGTTGGAGCTCTGTGCTCCTAACTCCGAAGGCTGCCGGTTCGATTCCCACATGGGCCTGTGGGCTCTCAACCACAAGGTTGCCGGTTCAACTCAAGTCCCACAAGGGATGGTGGGCTCCGCCCCCTGCAACTAAGATTGAACACGACACCTTGAGCTGAGCTGCCTCCTGGATGGCTCAGTTGGTTGGAGTGCGTCCTCTCAACCACAAGGTTGCCGGTTCGACTCCCACAAGCGATGGTGGGCTGCGCCCCCAGCATCTAACAACGGCACCTGGACTTGGAGCTGAGCTGCACCCTCCACAACTAAGACTGAAAGGACAACAAATTGACTTGGAAAAAAGTCCTGGAACACACTGTTCCCCAATAAAATCCTGTTCCCCTTCCCCAATAAAAAAATATTTAAAAAAATACAAAAATAAAAAATAAAAAAAATAAAATGTTAAAAATATTGATTTAGTTGGAATGTCAAGTCTCGATCACCTGAAATCTCAAGAGTCCTCGCCAGTGCCATTAAAAACTCTCAAAGGAACCATGTACATCCTTGAGTCTTTGTCCCTGACTGGAAAACTGAAGTATTACGGCAGTTGTAGAGAGTTTTTTTTTCCCTCTGCTCTCAGTTTTTCCTTTCCATTTCTTTTCCGCATCAAGTCTGCTGCTTAACAAGCTACAACATGTTAGAAAAAAAAGCAGTGAGGTTTAAAAAAATGGGGTGGGGGAGCGGACAAGCAAAAGGGGAGTGCTTCACAGTCAGCAAAGCAGTCTGACTGATAACCTCTGAGAGGAAGAAAGGAAATGACATCGCAAAAGCAAGCAGGAAACTTACTCAAAGGTAAGGTCAACTGGTGTCCTAAAAAACTGAGGTGGAATCTGGTAATTATTCAGTCAGAGGTTTCTGACTATCTAAAGTTCCCTCAACAAATCAATTTCCCTTGGCAATCAAAAGCCGGGGCCAGAAGATTCAACTAACAGGGCATCTGAGAGGAGGCAAGTGAAGCAGCCACTACTCAAGAGGCCCCAATTGTGAAACACTGTCAGAACCACCACACAACAGCACTGAAACAAAAAGAAATCTAAGCTGACAAGGCATGGCTGCCTAGGCTTGCCAAAAAGTAATGCTACAATGTTACTCTGTTCAAAGAGACAGTTAGTAATCAGGGAACAAAGTAACTTCCTGTCCTCAAGTCAAATAAATAGAATTCATCCAGATTGGGGGGTGGGGACGGATTATTGACTACAACCTTCAGCAGACAAAAGGTCTGTTTTAACCTGTCCTTGTTCACTATGTCCCAGTATTCAGGGGATCTGGCCAGTAGCCAAAGAGACCCAATTCTAGTCCTGGCTGTGCCACCAATTTGCTAGTTCACTGACCTTGGACAGGTCATTTTCCATCAGCAAAACAGGACTAGCCAATCATTCCAGGGCTCGAGGTTAATCCGTGTTGAATGAAACTTTGAACTCTTGGGCAGCAAGATATTTCATATTAGGTCCAGAGGGAGAAAAGATAAGCACCTCCTACAGTCCTACTCCCAGCCAGCCCAGTAACCATATTTTGCTGTGTATAATGCACTCCCATGCATAATGTGCACCCACATTTTTGGCCCAAACTTTCAGGGGAAAAAATGTTTCGTTTTAATTTTTTAATTCAAATTTTTATTTGTTTACATTTAGCTACCTGATTTTTGTATTATAAAGAAATGTTAGCTTTTTTTTTTAACATATTATGGTACTAGAAATTTTATGTACCAGTAACAAGTTTATGATATTTACACATCATAGAAGGCCAATAACTCTTCATCATTGCAAGCTCGTCTTAAGTTCAACAAAACCAATTATCGTATTCCAGGGTATTATTTTGCATATGGATATTGTTGATTTCTAGAGTTACACTTTTAACTCATT
Organism: Rhinolophus sinicus; assembly: GCF_057876585.1. Lineage (NCBI taxonomy): Eukaryota > Metazoa > Chordata > Mammalia > Chiroptera > Rhinolophidae > Rhinolophus > Rhinolophus sinicus. The sequence continues at coordinate 46,253,234 of NC_142518.1, read as the reverse complement.
AACATAAATAACAACATTTACATAATGTTTGGAATTAGTACTTTGGAATTTGGAATTAGTACTACCCATATATAATGTGCATCCTTATTTTTCCCTCACAAATTTGGGCCAAAAAGTGTGCATTATACATGACAAAATACAGTAACTCCTCAAGCCAGTTTCCCAGGGGAGAGAGTTATAAAGCCCCAAACTGCAATTGTAGGAAGGCCACCAGCCTGATGCCCCACCTTTTGTCTTTCAGACAGTCCATGTACCTGGTAAGGTCAGTAGAGGAGATGGGAGGAAATAATTAAAACCTATGATCTAGTTGCATTCCAACGTCTGTTTACTTGTCCTGTTTGTCACTGGATATATCCCCTTTCCTTAACATTATCTGAGGGGTAAAAAGGGCCCTTGTCAATACTAGTATGGCTGTAATTCCTACTTTGCCCAGATAGCAAAAGCCTAGATCATTTGGGAAAATGTGGACACCAGGTGTTTCTCATGGCCATAAACTATTGAGTTCTTCTGACTATTCCTATAGCAAGGCACAGAAGGTCACTTGCAAACTAACAGTGGCCATAATGAACTTAGAGGGAAGGGAGAGCTACATGAATTCTTAGGGTGCTCATACAGTCCTCTAATTAATAATGCCTTCATATGTTTAAGCCTAGGGTAAAGGGAGATCCCTTAATGCCTTAAGAGTCTGTTGATACCCAAAAGGTGTCCTCACTTGAATCAGCCCATATCGGGAAAGGGGCTGAATCACCATTCACATGCCTCCCCATCCATCAATCACTTCCCAAAAAGGACAAGAATGCACAATGCTATCAAAGCAAGCCTTTATGGCCCCCCTAAAAGCACCACCCTTGGATCCTCTCAAGGCGTATAACAATCAAGTGCATCAGTTACATACCTAACTATCCTTCTGCACTTTGCTCCTGGCACGCACAAATGTATCACACATTACAAAAAGAATAAATGTAAAAGCTCCATACACCATACTAGTAATTTGGACAGATAAGGGAGAAATCATGTTGGTTACGTGACCAGGGATCCACACGTGCAGAGTAAAAGACTCGAAAGTGCATGGGGAGCCCTCCCCATTTCTAATATCCGGCTTCTCTAGCCACCCCTGAGGGTGAGGGTGGAGAACAGCAAGAATGAGTAGCCACACCCTGCTCTACCATTACCCAGCATGTGTCACAACCCAGCCGGTACAAACCCCACCGCCTGGAGTCCAACCACACGGTAGGGCAGCAGAGGCCTGTTACATAAGTTCTGCAGGGCCGCCTCCGGTGCGCCCCGCCCCACTTCACTCTCCTACCCCAAATGCTTTACGGGTGGTCTACCCCTTAACATCTAAATCAACACCCTCTGGGAAAAATTTCCTCTTGTGCAGGGACCTTTGAAATGCAGGTCGTTTATCATTTGCCTAGGATGGTAGAAGACGGTAGGGAAGGGAAACTAACAAATGACCTTTCAAGGTCCCTGCCTTGGGGCCTAGGGATTTGCAGGCTAAGCCTCAGGTCCCACATCGCCGACTGGGAGCTGGAGGCGACGGAACCGCAAGGTAGGAATAGGAAAGAGGGCAAATTGGGTCCCTGCAATCTGAGCCTTTTCTCGGTGGGTCTACGCCGAAAGGGAAATTACGGCTCGCTTCCTGGGCTGGGGAAAATGAGGTTAGAAATTGTCAAACCCGGGCAAAGCCTCAGCCACAATTGTGGGCAGCCTTGCCTAGGTTGGCCAGGACCCAAAGGGCCGAGCCAAGGGCTAAAAACAACTTTGGGCAGGCGGGGAAGCAAGTCGGCCCTGGCCGGAGAGGCTGCGGCAGAGCCCCGAGGGCGTGCGGGCAGATGTGCAGAATTACCTCATAATGACCCGCTTTCCCTTCACGTTCAGCTTGTCCAGAGTCAGCTTGTTAGAGAGCGACATCTTGACAATATAGCAGCGGCGAGAGGCCGGAGGGTCTAGACAGCGGCGGAGACGGCGACTGTCTTGCGCTGGTGGTAGCGTGCAGAATGCCGAGTTGCGCGCGGGCCCCGCCGCCCCGCCCCCAGCCCCGCCCCTTCCCGGCCGCTTCTCCCAGGGCGCCGTGCACAGCAGCCGCTATTGGAGGCATCCCAAAGGCCCCGGTGCGCTGCCATTGCTTCGAGGCGCTGTCCGTCAAGAGGGAACTAGTGGGACGTGCGGCTAGCATTTGTCACGTCCGGCACGCAGCGAGCCGCTGGGAGTCTTCGTGACTCAGGGCTGGAGCGGGAGGTGGCACCACGGGGCCCCCTGGTGGAGGAGAAGGGAGCCGGATGGCGCCACGGAGCGACACGGAGAGAGTGAGAGGCGAAGGTTGCCGCCTAGGTCCCACGCGCTTGGCAGCTGCAGCGCCCCGCAAAACCACGACAGCCTGGGGAAAAGCGGCCCCACCCGCACCCCAGGGAATTCCGTGCATCCCTACCAGGATCGATGCAAATGGCAACTCCTTTTGGAAAATTTCTCTGGTTTCCCAGCTCCCCAAAATGGAATTCTATGCAAGGCTAAGTGGCTTTAATAATCGAGGCCTCTTAAAAGTCAGAAAAGGCCCAGGTCCTTTCTCCCCCCACCACCACCACTTTTTTTTAATAATAAAAAGTGCAATGTAATTGTTCTAGTTACGACACTGCTAATGGCAAACACATAAAGCATTTTTCATACATCAACTAATGCTCACAAAACTCTGAAGTAGATACTGTCATCCTCATTTTACAAATGGAATAACCGATGCACAAAGAGGTTTAGTGACTTGCTTAGGGTTTCAGATCTTGGAAGTGGTGGATTCAAACCCAGGCAGTCGAGATGTAGAGTCCACTCACTTTACTATGTAATACATTCACCATTGCTAGGAGCTAGGTATGCGAGTGACTAACATACTTACAGAGTTTGCTGGAATGAAGTAATTTGAGTCACAAACATAAAAATGTCCCACATACGGCACTCAATGTCCAAGTAAGATGTAGGAAATACTAATTCATAGTACATTGGTATTAAGACAAAAGTGTGTCTGCCTGAGGATGAGATATAAGTTTAAAGTTGTAAGACACATTAGTTTCTTTCAATCTTGTCAGTGTATTTGGGAAGCCTCCATGGAGTTACTTCCAAATGACTACATTTGAGTCCCACATAGGCCTCTTGGCCTCCCCTTGATCAGCTTTGCATACATTTAGCACTTATTTCATTCCACCTAAGGTTATTTTGGTAGTGGGAAGTAATTCCTTTTGGATAAGATAGACTAGCAACCAAAGGTGTCAGCAGGGAGAGCAAAACAAGCAGACAATCTGACAGCATGAACTTAACAATATTTCCCAATTATTGAGCACTTACTGTATGCCAGACACTCCTAAGGGCTGAACATACATGACTCACTCCTCACAATAGTTTTTTTAATTAGGCACTATTATTATCTGTTTTACAGATGAGAACACTGAAGCTTATAAAGATCAGGAGCTTTGGGGGAGGCCGCATGGCTCAGATGGGTAGAGTGTGTGCTCTCAACAACAAGGTTGCCTGTTTGACTCCCACAAGAGGTGGTGGGCTGCGCCCCCCGCAACTAGATTGAAAATGGCGACTGGACTTGGAGCTGAGCTGTGTCCTCCACAGCTAAGATTGAAAGGACAACACTTGATTTGAAGCTGATGGGTCCTGGAAATACACACTGTTCCCCAATGAAGTCCTGTTCCCCTTCCCAAATAAAATTTAAAAAATGATCAGGAAGTTTTATCCACTACAGATTTGAAATACCATCAAAGAGACAAAGATCCTACACTGGGGAAGGAGTCTGAGACAACACAAAAAGTCCATTGTTGCTGGGAAATAGGGAGGAAGAGATGTTTAAAGTTATACTGACGAGGCAAGGTAAGCAGGGACCAGAACCTTTGGGCCTTAAAAGCATGAGAAACAGATGGTTTTTATCCTAAGAGCAATAAGAAGCCGATTTGTTGCAGTCTGTTGCCTACCCAACAGCCATTCCCCAGCTACCATCTTCTTTGCTAACAGAAACCTGATTTGATTATTGGGCCTGTGACAAGTACTCAGAGAAGGCAGACTTATCTCATAGTCCCAAAAGAATCATAATTGACCTAAATTAAGCATGGTAATCCCATTCCCCTTTGTCATGAATTGGTCTGGGAATGGGCATTAACTCAATTTAAGTCAATGATATATAAGGAGAAGTCCACTGACACTTTCTGGGAAGGAATTTGCTCTCTAATAAAAGACAGAGCAGCTAGAGGACCAAGGTCTTTTTGTTTTTGCCCCTACTCCAGACCTTCTTGCTTGGGATGCTGTCCTATGAGAACATTATGTTTGCGATTTATGGTAGTTTTAAAATATGTCCACAAATTGTTTGAGACTCATGCTTTCAAAAAGTGGAGCCTAATTCCCTCCCCTTGAGTGTGGGCTGTACTTACTGATTCACTTCTGATGAATAGAATGTGGTAGAAACGCTATGCATAACTTCCAAGACTAGCTCATAAAAAAACACTGTGGATTCTCTCTCTCTCTCTCTCTCTCTCTCTCCCCCCCCCCTCTCTCTCTCTCAATACTGACTCTGGGGAATACAGCTGCCATGTCATGAGAACACTCAAACAGCCTGATGGAGAGGACCACATAGTAAGGAACAGCCATCGAAGGAAGAGCTGAGGCCTCCTGCCAATAGCCATGTGAGTGAGCCATCTTGGAAATGGATCCTCCAGGCCCATTCAAATGGTCAGATGCCAACAGGCCTGGCCAACATCCTGACTGCAATCAAATGAGAGACCTTGAACCAGAATTACCCAACTTAGCTTTCCCAAATTCTTGACCCACAGAAACCGTGAGATAGTAAATGTTTGTTGTTTTAAGGCGCCAGATTCTGAGGGGTTTTTGTTATTCAGCAAAAGATAACTAATACAGAGTTCCAGCAATGATTTTGCCACCATTAGGGTAAATTATCACCAACATGTAGAGAGTATGGTGAGGCAGAGCTATAGAATAAGTCTGGGTCCATGATGACATCAATTACCTACTGAATTAACCAACCATGGCACTGCCCCACTATCCAATTTCTTGTCATTGAAATTAATAAAGCCTATAATTTAAACCACATTTCATTGAATATAATAGTCGCCCATTATGTTCCAGACCCCCAGTGAATGCCTGAAACCCTACATATACATACCTATGATAATATTTAATTTATAAATTAAGCACAGTAAGAGATTAACAACAATAACTAATAATAAAATAGAACAATTATAACAATATACTGTAATAAAAGTGATGTGAATGTGGTCTCTCTCTCTCTCTCTCTCTCTCTCTCTCTCTCTCTGTCTCTGTCTCTGTCTCTCTCTCTCTGTCTCAGCTAACTAGCATGAATTTTCTTTTCCTTCCTCACAATTTCACAAATACAAGATTCATTATTACCATAGATCTTAGCAACCTCAGTATATATATATATATATATTTTCTTTTTTTATTAAGTTGAGAACTTTTACCTTTGCACTTAAAGGAAGCACTTTATGGCTTCTCTTTGGGATATCCGAATTGCCAGAATCACTTCTCTTGCTTTTCAGGGCCATTATTAAGTAAAATAAGGATTGCTTAAACACAAGCACTGTGATACCATGACAGTCAATCTGATAACTGAGGCAACTGTTAAATTACTAATGGGCAAGGAGAATGTACAGCATGGATAACCTGGACAAATAGATGATTCCTGTCTTGGGTGGGATGTAGCAGGACAGCATGAGTTTTCACCATGATACTCAGAATGGTGCACAACTAAAAACTTAATGAATTGTCTGTTTCTGGAATTTTCCATTTATTTTTTTCAGACTGTGATTGGCTGCAGGTAACTAAAACCACAGAAAGTAAAATGGTGGGGGGGGGGGATGCGCTACTCTATACTGTTGCTTGCAGCTGAAAACATCTTTCTACACTTTTGAAGGGATTTAAGCAAGAGTAGTATGATCAAATTTACATTTTTAAAAATTCATTCTTAGGAGAGTGTCACCTCTGCTAATGAGGTAATCTTGGACTACACAATTTGAACTAATTATCCCATTGAGAATAGTAGAAAAGCTGGACGAAATTACAAACAAACAAACAAACAAACAAACATCTGATTGAGGTATTAGAGAACTACCAAGGGCAGTGAAGCATTATGAAGCCAAAATTCAAGAGGAAAAGGAAAACCATATTTGGGGCTATTTTCCCCCAAGGATATCTGCCAATTTCAGAAGAAGCAGCAGAGAGACTGAGCCTAACTTTGGTTAGATTCATAGAGGTAGAGGGGGAAAAATTGGACTTCCCTAAGTCCACTAGGGAGAAGAAGACTTGATAAACCCCATAGGCTTAGGTTGCAACCCTGAAGGGTAACACTTAGAAATAGAAGTGAATAGGAAATAAATCAGCCCTCACAAGGAAAGAAGCCCAGCTTCTTACCTTAATCCATAATTGAATAAAATGATCTGGAATTTCTAATACTTCTAGCCTAGCAGCCCACTGACAAGAAACAAATGTTAAGCCTTTCTGGAGGAAGATAATATTATCAAGAGCCTCAAATTATTACTACATTTTTCATATACATTGTCTAGTATTCAATCAAAAATGACAAAGTATATTGCTTATCTATTGATGTTTACCACAAAATTCAGCACCTTAAAACAAAAACCATCTCAGGTGGGTACTGTTGAATAACTATGATGTACACCTGAAACAAATACAATATTATATGTTAGCTGTATTTTAATTTAAAAATCTAAATAAATAAAAAAAAATGAAAACAATCTCAGTTTCTGTGGGTCATGCATTCAAAAACAGCTTAGCTAGGTAATTGTAGCTCAGGGTCATTTATGATGTTGCAGTTATCTGAAGGCTTAACTGGTACTGGAGGATCTACTTCCAAAATGGTGCACTCACATGATTGGTGGCAGGAGGCCTCAATTCCTCACCACATAGGCCTTTCCATAACGTTGTTTGAATATCCTCATGACATGGTAACTAGCTTCCCTTAGAATAAATGATTCACGAGAGAGGATAAGGAGGGAGTCACAGTGCCCTTTATGACCTAGTTTCAGAAGTCACACACCATCTTTTCAGCCATATTCTATTCATTAGAAGTAAACACTAAGTCCAGCCCACACTTGGTGGAAGGAGAATTGGGTTTCACCTCCTGAAGGGAGAAATATAGAGGAATCCGTGGACATATATTAAAACCACCACACACACTTTGCCTGAGTCCTAATTTTGCTAAGGCCTAGACCTGATGATATCCTACAACATACATTCCTTAGCTCATGAAGAGATGACCATAACAACTTTGAGGAATATTAAAGACAATAGATTTCAGCCACTTTGGTCACTGCCTAGACTTCTACTCATGTCTTGCCTGTGTTGATATTTTCATGTAATAAAAATTTGACAGTTGGTAGCAATCTTGAAGGTCCCACAGGTCTAAATTTCTGCCTTCTATATTATAAAAATGCCTTTTAAAGCATCTAGCTTCTATTTGAATATTCAATGATGGATCACTTTCTGCATTAAAGGGCACAGGTACATTAATGGATAGATATATTATGTAGGACATCTTTGTATTGAACTACGATCCAGGATGCAATCAGCAAAATAATTTGCAAAAAAATTAAGAGGGTGGGAGAATCTATAGATTAAAAGAAACACAGGGAATTCTTAATATATAAAAAAAGAAACATGAGGCATATCAAACAAGCACAATGTGTGCTCCCTGTTAGGATCCTATTTCAAACAAACCAACTGTAAACACACACACACGTACACTCATGGGACAACCTACAAAATTTGAACACTGGCTGGAATACTAAAGGTATTTGATTAAAAAATTTAGGTATGATGATGGTATCATTGTTAGGATTTTTTAAAGAAAACTTATCATACATACTGAAATATTTTTAACTTTCTTTTGGAAATATTTTCAAATTAAGAAAAACGTTGCAAAAATAGTATTATACAAAGAACTCCCATATATCCTTTGTCCAGGTTTTGATAAATTTATTTTATTATATTCTCTCTCTTACATATATATTCTCTATATATTATATAACATTGCTTATATACTATACATATTATATATATTACATATATAGAATACCATACTCCTTTACCCATAAATACTTTAGTAAATATTTCTGAAAAACCAAGACATTCACTTACATAACCACAATACAATTATGAAAATCAAGAAATTTAACCTCAGGCCGGCCCGGTGGCTCAGGCAGTTAGAGCTCCATGCTCCTAACTCCGAAGGCTGCCGGTTCAATTCCCAAATGGGCCAGTGGGCTCTCAACCACAAGGTTGCCAGTTCAATTCCTCGACTCCCGCAAGGGATGGTGGGCTCCGCCCCCTGCAACTAAGATTGAACACGGCACCTTGAGCTGAGCTACCTCCCTGATGGCTCAGTTGGTTGGAGCGCATCCTCTCAACCACAAGGTTGCTGGTTTCGACTCCCACAAGGGATGGTGGGCTGTGCCCCCTGCAACTAGCAACGGCAACTGGTCCTGGAACTGAGCTGCACCCTCCACAACTAAGACTGAAAGGACAACAACTTGAAACTGAATGGCACCCTCCACAACTAAGATTGAAATGACAACAACTTGACTTGGAAAAAAGTCCTGGAAGTACCCACTGTTCCCCAATAAAGTCCTGTTCCCCTTCCCCAATAAAAAATCTTTAAAAAAAAAAAAGAAATTTAACCTCAATACAATGCTATTATCTAATAGATAGACATTCAAATTTTCCAAATTATGTTAATAATGTTCTTTATAGCAAATATTTTGGTCTCAGAGCCAACCCAGGATTGTACACTACATTTAGTTTTGTTTTTCTTAAATCTTCTGTAATCTGGAACAGTTCCTCAGCCTTTATTTGTCTTTCGTGTCATTTACTTTTTTTTTTTTTTATAGTAGAGACCAATTGTTTTGTAGACTCTCCCTCAACTTGAGTTTGTCTGATGTTTCCTCATGATTCAATTCCGGCTATGGGTTTGGTGGGAATACTGTGTAAGTAATGTTGTGTCCTCATTGCAATCATATAAGGAGACACATGATGTTGGCTGGTATTATTATTAGTGATGTTAACTGTGATAATTTGGTAAAGGAAGTGTCTGACAGGTTTCACGATCATAAGGTTACTCTTTCCCCCTTATTGTAACCAATAAGCAATTTGTGGGAAGATATTTTGAGCCTATATAAACATCTTATTTCGCACTAGTTTTAGCATCCATTGATGAATCTTACCGGAGTTTAATATTGCTATGATAACTGGAAATTTATTTCCTGACTCCATCCTTCCTCTACATTTACGAGTTGGCATACTACTGTGAGAGAGAATCCCTTACTTCCTTTATTTCCTTATTATTAGTATGTACTTACGGATTTTTATTTTATTCCACTATTTACAAACCACTACTATCTCTATTTTGATGCTCTAAATTTGACCCTCACGGGTCCTTTTGACAAGTCTCCATCATTTTAAAGCACTTCCTTACTTTTGGCATGTCTTGTATATTATCTGCCCTAGTCCTGAAACACCCATTTTCCCTAAGAAGTTCTTATTTCTTTAAGCGACGAATGGTATTTAAAAATCAAAATATGGGTGGTAGGTGAGCTCATTGCCACTGAACACGTCACTGTATCTAGGCCTTTTCAGCAAACAGAGATTCTGAAATATTTAGAGAAAAATTACATGATGTCTAGGATAACAGGGATAAGACGGAGTTGGTGGGGGTATGCATAGAACAAGATTGGTTATGTGTCTGTCATTGCTGAAGCAGGGTGGTGGACATGTGGGTTTCATTATACTACTTTATCTACTTTTGCATATGCTTGGAAAAGCCTTGAAAATTTTAAAGGCACCAACCTGGTGGCTAAGGCGGTTGGAGCTCCTTGCTCCTAATGCCAAAGGCTGCCTGTTCGATTCCCACTTGGGTCAGTGCTAGATGGCTCAGTTGGTTGGAGCGCAGGCTCTCAACCACAAGGTTGCTGGTTGGACTCCTGGACTCCCACAAAGGATGGTGGGCTGCACCCCGTTCAACTAACAACGGCAACTGGATTTGGATATGAGCTGTGCCTTCCACAACTAAGATTGAAAGGACAACAACTTGACATGGAAAATCCCGGAAGTACACACTGCTTCCCAATAAAGTCCAGTTCCACTTCCAAAATAAAATCTTTAAAAAAAAAGTTTATTTAAAAAAAATTTTGGTCATCAAAATGGCGGCAGGAGTGAGCCTCTATAAAGCTCCCCTGGAATTTACAACTAATCGAACAACAAAAACTCCACAAAGGACTCCCTGCACAGCAGACAGGCAAGACGAAGTGGCCCACTACTGAATTCACCTAAAGGTGGGCGAATCAGGTGAGCGGGGGGGAGGAGAGAGCGTAGAAGTGTGGAGACGGAGCCCCGCGGGCACAGGACACAGACCTGGCTCGGTGCTCCGAGCTCACTGCTTCCCGGAACTACCACAGCTAAGGGAGAGGGAAGAACTCAGATTGCTAGGGCTCCGCTTATGGCCCACAGGGCTGAGGGGGCAGCATATAACACAGCTGAACCCAACGCTCACAGTAGAGACCTTGGAGAGAACTGAGGGAAGAAGGCTGAAAACGGTGGTTTGAGCCCTCACTGCTGAGCAGAAAGCGGAAGCCTTGGGCACTGAGACTAGCCGCCCCCTCCCTACCCTCCCAGAGCTCGCCCTGCCCCCACCTGCCCGGTGCTAGAAACTGAACAGTAGCAGTGTCAGATCAAAAGAACAGAATATTTGCTGTTCTGAGAACTGTGGACCGCAGACACAGATTCGCAGCTCAACCAGTTCCGGCAAAGGGGAGGGAGCTGTGGAAGCAGGACAGGCTGTGGTGGTGGTTGCTGCCATTGCTCTGGGCCACATCTCACATCTCACCCGCGCCTGGCCCCAACTATCTGGGCGGAGCCCTACAGGAGTAAACAGAACTGCTGAAACATACAGGCTCTGAATCTGGTGCAGGAAGAGCTTTGGCACTTCAAAAGCTCTCCACATACCCACGCTGACACTGCGCCCTATGACCCAGGCAAAAAATTACAGAGGAGAAGCCCGTCTCCCAGGAAATCCCCCCATGGTGTGAGAAGCTGGAATAGTGCAGAGAAAACATAGCAATACCGTGTGATAGAGAAAATAAAAGGCTGCAGCCGGAAAGAAAATAAAACATTCTACCAATAAGGACTGGAAAACAAAAGAAAGACCTCTTCCTATCAACCTGTTGCAGAATCCACTCTTGTAGATGTCTAGGAAGAGAAATAATAAATCAGTAATTGCCATGAATAACCAAGGCAACAAGACAGCTCAGAAAGAAAGTGGAAATTCTCCAGAAAAGGAACTTAAAGACAGGGAAATATGTGACTTGAATGATAGATAATTCAGGATTGCAGTTCTGAAAAAACCCAACGAGATGCAAGAAAACACAGAAAGGCAGTTTAACGAACTCAGAAACACAATCAAAGAACAACATGAGCATTTTACGAAAGAGATTGAAATTTTAAAAAAGAACCAAAGAGAATTTCTGGAGACTAAGAACTCAATACAAGAAATTAAGAATGAAATAACCAGTTTAGGTAATAGAGTTGACCAGATGGAGGAAATAATCAGTGACATCAAAGAAAGAAACCTGGAAATTACACAGATGGAAGAAGAAAGAGACTTGAGACTTAAAAGAAATGAGAGAACTCTACAAGAACATTCTGACTCCATCAGAAAGAGCAATATAAGAATAATGGGCATACCGGGAGGAGAAGAAAGAGAGAAGGGAACAGAGAATATATTCAAACAAATTGTTGATGAGAACTTCCCAAACTTGTGGACAGAACTGGATCCTTAAAGCCAAGTAGCAAATAGAACACCTCAATCCCAACAGGCCTTCTCCAAGGCACATTTAATTGAAGCTATCTAAAATCAACGACAAAGAAAGAATCCTCAAGGCAGCCAGGGAAAAGAAGACAGTAACCTACAAAGGAAAGCCCATTAGATTATCATCAGATTTTTCAGCAGAAATTCTACAAGCCAGGAGGGAGTGGAACCAAATATTCAAACTATTGAAAGAGAGAAATTATGAGCCAAGAATAATATATCCAGCAAAGATATCCTTTAGACATGAAGGAGGAAAAAAGACCTTTCCAGACATACAGAAGCTGAGGGAATTTTCTAATACAAGACATGCACTACAAGAAATACTAAAGCAGGCTATTCGACCACCATCAACACGGACAATTTGTGGCAACCAAAACAACAAGGGGGAGAGTAAAGGCCTGTACTGGAATATGGGAATGGAGAGAGTAAGCGTGCTGAAGAAAATGGAATACTCTAAATATCAAACTTTCTTTTACATAAACTTAAGGGTAACCACTCAAAAAAATCCAGAACTGAAATATGTACTGAAATAAAAGAAGAAACAGAGGGAAACATCATAGAACACCACCACACAGAAATAATAGACAACAACAAAAAGGCAAAGAAACAATGGAGACAAAGCCTGACCAGACTACTAAAGATAGAAAGACAGGAAATCCTCACTTATCAATAATCACCCTAAATGTAAACAGACTGAACTCACCAATAAAAAGGCACAGAGTAGCAGATTGGATGAAAAAACTAAACCCAACCATATGCTGTCTCCAAGAGACACAGCTCAGCTACAAGGACAAGACTAGACTCAAAGTGAAAGGGTGGAAATTGACACTCCAAGCAAATGGTATCCAGAGAACATCAGATGTAGTCATAATTATATCAGATGAAACAGACTTCAGGGTGAAAAACGTAACTGGAGACATATATGGACATTTCATAATGGTAAAGAGGATTATACAACAAGAAGACATAACAGTCATCAATATTTATGCCCCCAATCAGGGAGCACCACAATATACCAAGCAACTACTAACAAAACTAAAGGGAGAAATTGACCAAAACACAATTATACTAGGGGACTTAATTACATCATTGACAGCTATGGATAGATCATCCAAACAGAAAATAAATAACGAAAGAGCAGCCCTAATTGACACATTAGATGAAATGGACATAATTGACATATATAGAGCACTTCATCCTAAAGCATCAGATGATACATTTTTTTCTAGTGTACACAGAACATTCTCAAGGATAGACCATATATTGGGACATAAAGTCAGCCTCAGCAAATTTAAGAAGATTGAAACCATACCAAACATATTCTATGATCACAAGGCTTTGAAATTGGATATCAACTGCAAAAACAAAACAGGAAAAAAACACAAATACATGGAGATTAAACAACATACTTTTAAAGAACAACCAGGTCAAAGAAGAAATTAGAGGAGTGATCTAAGATACAGAGAAACAAATGACAATGAAAATACATCCTACCAAAATTTTGGGGATGCAGCGAAAGCAGTTTGAAGAGAGAAATTTATATCATTGCAGGCCTATTGCAAGAAACAAGAAAAATCCCAAATAAATAACCTCATGTTACACCTTAAAGAACTAGAAAAAGAAGAACAAGTAAAACCCAAGGTCAGCAGAAGAAAGGAAATAACAAAAATCAGAGCAGAACTAAATGAAATAGAGAACAAGAAGACAATAGAAAAAATGAATGTGACAAAGAGATGGTCTTTGAAAAGATTAACAAAATTGAAAAACCCTTCGCTAGACTCACTAAGATAAAAAGAGAGAAGACACTAATTAACAAAATCAGAAATGAAAAAGGGGAAGTTATCACGGACAACACAGAAATACAAAGGATCATCCAAGAATACTATGAAGGAGTATAAGCCACCAAATTCAATAACCTAGAAGAAATAGACAAGTTCTTAGAAACATATAGCCTTCCAAGGCTGAACCATGAAGAACTGGAAAATGTAAACAGACCGATCACCAGTAACGAAATTGAATCAGTCATCCAAAACCTTCCCAAAAGCAAAAGTCCTGGACCAGATGGCGTCACTAGTGAATTCTACTAAACCTTCAAAGAGGATCTAATACCAATCCTGTTCAAATGCTTCAAAAAAATTAAAGAAGGGACAGTGCTCCCTAACTCATTTTATGAGGCCAACATTACCCTGATACCAACACCTGGTAAGGACAACACAAAAAAGAAAACGACAGACCAATAACTTTGATGAATACAGATGCAAAAATCCTAAACAAAATCCTAGCAAATCGAATGCAACAATGCATTAAAAGATTATTCATCTGGACGAAGTGGGGTTCATCCCCGGGACACAAGAATGGTTCAGCATCCGCAAATCCATCAATGTGATACATCACATAAACAAAATAAAGGACAAAAATCATACGATTATATCAACTGATGCAGAAAAAGCATTTGACAAGATACAACATCTATTTATGATTAAAACACTTAATAAAATAGGTATAGAAGGAAAATACCTTAACATAATAAAGGCCATATATGACAAGCCCTCAGCTAATCTCATAATTAATGGTGAAAAACTGAAACCCTTTCCTCTACGTTCAGGATTCGGGAGGGCTGTCCCCTATCACTTCTGGTTTTCAACATAGTGTTGGAAGTCCTTGCCAGAGCAATCAGGCAAGATAAAGAAATAAAAGGTATCCATATTGGGAATGAAGAAGTTAAACTGTCACTCTTTGCAGTTGACATGATGCTATATATAGATAACCCTAAAGACTCCACCAAAAAGCTATTAGAACAATAAACAAATACAGTAAAGTTGCCGGTTACAAAATAAACGTACAAAAGTCCACTGCATTCCCATATACTAACAGTGAAATCTCAGAAAAAGAAATACAAAAAACAATTGCTTTTGCAATTGCAGCAAAAAGAATAAAATACCTAGGAATAAACTTAACCAAGGATGTGAAAGACCTATATGCTGAAAACTATAAGACATTTTCAAAAGAAATTGAAGAAGGAACAAAGAAATTGAAAGACATTCCATGCTCATAGAATGGAAGAATCAACATAGTTAAAATGGCCATATTACCCAATGCAATATACAGATTTAATCTCCATCAAAATCCCAATGGCATTTTTAAAAGAAATAGAACAAAAAATCATCAGATTTGTTTGGAACCACAAAAGATCCCGAATAGCCAAAGCAATCTTAAGAAAAAAGAACAATAATGGAGGTATCACACTCGCTGACTTTAGCTTGTACTACAGAGCTACAATAATCAAAACAGCATGGTACTGGCAGAAAACCAGACACATAGACCAATGGAATAGAACTGAGAACCCAGAAATAAAACCACGTAAATACGGACAGATGTTTTTGACAAAGAAGCAAAAAACATACAATGGAGAAAAGACAGCCTCTTCAATAAATGGTGCAGGCAGAATTGGAAAGCCACATGCAAAAGAATGAAACTGGACTGCTATCTGTCACCGTGTACCAAAATTAATTCAAAATGGATCAAAGACTTAAGCATAACAGCTGAAACAATAAACTGCATAGAAGAAAACATAGGTACTAAACTTATGGACCTTGGGTTCAAAGAGCATTTTATGAATTTGACTCCAAAGGCAAGGGAAGTAAAAGCTAAAATAAACGAATGGGACTATATGAAACTTAAAAGCTTCTGCACAGCAAAAGGAACCATCGACAAAATAAAGAGGCAACCAACTGAATGGGAGAAGATTTTTGCAAACATTGCCTCCGATATGGGGCTGGTATCCAAAATATACAAGGAACTCATGCAACTCAACAACAAAAAAACAAACAACCCAATTGAAAAATGGGCAGAGAACCTGCAGAGACATTTCTCCAAATAGGACATACAAATGGCAAAGAAACATATGAAAAAATGCTCAACATCACTAATCATCAGAGAAATGCAAATAAAAACCACAATGGGATATCACCTCACCCCATTCAGAATGGCTATAGTCAATCAGCAAGACAAATAGTAACAAGCGTTGGAGAGGCTGTGGAGAAAAAGAAACCCTCATACACTGTTGGTGGGAATGCAGACTCGTGCAGCCATTAAGGAAGGCAGTGGGGAGGTTCCTCAAAACATTACGAATAGAATTACCATATGACCCAGCAATCCCTCTCCTGGATATCTACCCAAAAAATCTGAAAACATGTATCCATAAAGACACGTGTGCTCCAATGTTCATTGCAGCTTTGTTTACGGTAGCCAAGACATGGACACAACCAAAATGCCCTTCGATAGATGAATGGATAAAGAAGTTGTGGTATATACACACAATGGAGTACTATTCGGCAGTAAGAAAAGATGATATAGGAACATTTGTGACAACATGGATGGATATTGAGAGTATAATGCTAAGCGAAATAAGTCAGACAGAAAAAGCAGAGAACCATGTGATTTCACTGATATGTGGTATATAAACCAAAAACAACAAAAGAAAAAGACAAACAAATGAAAAACAAAAACTCATGGACACATACAATAGTTTAGTGGTTACCAGAGGTTAAGGGGGTTTGGGGGTGGTAGATTAGGGTAAGGGGGATCAAATATATGGTGATGGAAGGAGAACTGACTCTGGGTGGTGAACACACAATGGGATTTATAGATGATGTAATACAGAATTGTACACCTGAAATCTTTGTAATTTTACTAACAAGTGTCACCCCAATAAATTAAAAACAAACAAACAAACAAAAATAATGATTGGTCATACAATGAACCATCAATCACATTTCTCTATTATCCATGTTATCATTACACATAAAGGACAATACGTTATATATACACAGATTAAGTTAGTTACTTTCATCAATGAAGGTGAACAATGAACTAGATAATTCAAGCTATTAAATATTTCAAAAGTAATACTAGTTTAGCTATGGAATGTATTTTACTTTATTATTATTATTTAGTTTTAGGTGTATAAAACAATGTAATAGACATTTATCATTTATATCCGTCACACAGTGATAACCCCCCTCCCCCCATCTACTACCCCTCTAACATCGCATACAGTCATTACATTTCCACTGTCTCTATTCCTAATGCTGTACTCCACTTCTTGCAACTAAATACATATATATATATATATATATATATATATATATATATATATATATATATATATATATATATATATATAATTGTAGCTGACATTCATTATTGTTCAGCTTCAGCTTCAGGTGTACAGTGCAGTGATCAGGCATCTACATCATCCCTGAGGTGGTCTCCCTAATAAAACAAGTGTTCATCAGATACCCTACAAAATCTTTACAACATTATTGATTTTATTCCCCAAATTGACTCTTGTATCCCCGTGGCCATCTTGTGGTTACCGACTGTGCTTTCTAATCCCCTCACCTTCTCCCTTATCCCCACCCGCCCTCCCATCTAGCAACCCTCAGTTTTTCCTCAATGTCTCTGAAACTGTTTCTGATTAGTTCATTAATTTATTCTTTTCTTTAGATTCCACATATAAGTGAGATCATACGGTATTTGTCTTTCTCTGTCAGATTTATTTCACTTAGTATAATGTTCTCTAGGTCCATCCATATTGTTGCAAATTGTAAGATTTCATTCTTCTTTATGGCTGTGTAATTCGCCATTGTATAAATGTACCACAGTTTCTTAATCCAGTTGTCTACCAATGGGCATTTCGGTTGTTTCCATGTCTTGACTATGGTGTATAGTGCTGCAATAAACATAGGGGTGCAAAAATTTGTTTGAATTAGAGTTTTAGATCTCTCCGGATAGATACCTGGGAGTGGAATTGCTGGGTCATAAGGTAGTTCCATTTTCAGATTTTTGAGATAGCTTCATACCGTTTTGTGGAATGTATTTTAAAATGTGCTCGTGGCCGGCCCCGTGGCTCAGGTGGTTGGAGTGCCGTGTTCCTAACGCTGAGGTCACTGGTTCGATTCCCACATGGGCCAGTGAGCTGTGCCCTCTACAGCTAACATTGTGAACAACAGCTGTCCCTGGAGCTGGGCTGCCGTGAGCAGCCGGAGGTTGGTGTGAGCTGCCATGAGCTGCTGTGAGCGGCCGAGATGACTGGCGACCAACTGCTTCAGCCAGGGGAGCGCAAGGCTCATAATACCAGCATGGGCCAGGGAACTGTGTCCTACACAACTAGACTTAAAAACAGCGGCTTGAACTGGAGTTGGGGGTGGGGGGACGCAGAAGAAAGGGGGAAAAATGTGCTCTGCTTTTATAAAACCAAATACACATCAAAGTTCAGATAATAACAAATAACAAATGACTACTTGTGTTACAAAAGCTTATTTGCTTCAGAGCAAGTGCGGGTAGAGTATGATTCTGTTTATAATAATTCAACTTATAGGCAGCACTTTAAATCTGTTGTTAAATTTGTTTTAATTATTTAGGAGGCAAGAGGTAAGCAGTGACTGAAAGGGACACAAAGGGGCTTTGGAGTGATAACAACATTCTGTTTGCTGATTGGCTGGTCATTACTTGAGTGTATTTGATTTATGAAATTTCATCAGGCTTATGTTATGTGCACTTTTTTGTAGGTATGCTTCAGTTCAAAGGTTATAAAATGAAAGTGTGAGGAAAAGTATGCCAGGAAAACAAACAAAATATACAACAAGAGATAAACAGTGCTAGGGCATTATTTGTAAATTTAACAGATGGTGTCTCTCATTTTCTTGTGAATTTGATCAGAGCCATACAACCCTGACCACTCATCAATCCATGGACAACTCTAAGCTATACATGGAAGAAGATTTGGATGTGGACGTGAATGGTTGAACAAATTTGAATTAAATTTTTGTGATTACTTTAAAAAAACAGTAAGACAGGGCCGGCCCGGTGGTTCAGGCGGTTAGAGCTCCATGCTCCTAACGCCGAAGGCTGCTGGTTCGATTCCCACATGGGCCAGTGGGCTCTCAACCACAAGGTTGCCAGTTCAACTCCTCGAGTCCCACAAGGGATGGTGGGCTCCGCCCCCTGCAACTAAGATTGAACACAGCACCTTGAGTTGAGCTGCCACTGAGCTCCCAGATGGCTCAGTTGGTTGGAGCGCGGGCTCTCAACCACAAGGTTGCCAGTTCGATTCCTTGACTCCTGCAAGGGATGGTGGGCTGTGCCCCCTGCAACTAGAAAACGGCAACTGGACCTGGAGCTGAACTGCGCCCTCCACAACTAAGACTGAAAGGACAACAACTTGAAGCTGAATAGCACCCTCCACAACTAAGATTGAAAGGACAACTTGACTTGGAAAAAAGGCCTGGAAGTACACACTGTTCCCCAATAAAGTCCTGTTCCCCTCCCCAAATAAAATCTTTAAAAAAACAACAACAGTAAGTCAAATCTTTTTAACTATATATATTCTCTCAGATTTTCTAGAAGAAAATCATGTTGTCTGCAAACAATGAAAGTTTCGTCTCTTCCTTTACAATATTTATACATTTATCTTTCTCTTTTTCATTGACTGTGAACTCAAGGAAAATGTTGACAAGAATCAGTACTATTGAACACCTTTCTTTTGTTTTTGACTTTATTGATACTTTTACATTGAAACAAAGCTTTTCAACTTTTTTGACCATATCCCACAGTAAATATATACATATATTTTGCAATCAAGTATGCACACACATACACACACACAAATTTACAAGAAACAATGCTTACCCTTTCTACATGAAACATACACTAACATTTTATATCCTAGTTCATGTTTTCAGGCTGAGTGCATTAAGACATTTAGCAACAACCGGGGAAATTTGGAATATTAGATGACATTAAGGAATTATTAAGCCTTTGCTAAGTGTAATAATGATATTGTGGTTATATAGGGAAATACCCTTATATTTTAGAGATACATACTGAAGTTTTTAAAGTTTTTAACATGATAATTTACTTTAAAATACTTCAAATAGATGGTTAACATGATGAAATGTTAACCATTGGTAAATCTAGATGATGAACACACCTATTACATGGCTTTTTTCAAAGTTGGCAATACAAAGAGCTCCTAAAAATGCAGAGTAATTGAAACTCTAATGTATTTCTGGTAGGAATACCAAATGATACATCCACTCTGGAAAACACTTTGGCAGTTTCTCAAAAAGTTAAGCATACACTTACCATAAGAACCCAGCAATCCCACTCTTAGATACATACTTAAGATAAATGAAAACATACTTTCACACAAAGACTTGCATGTGACTTCATAGCAGCTCTATTCATAATAGCCAAAAAAGAATAATCTAAATGTCTGTCAACTGACAAGAGGATTTTAAAAAGTGGCATATAAGACATCAACAAAACAAAATGACAAACTACTGAATGGGAGAAGATATTCACCAATGATACACCAATAAGGGGTTAATACCCCAAATTTATGAAGAACTCATACAACTCAATACCAAAAAAGCCTAATAATCCAATTAAAAAATAGGCCGAGAACCTGAATAGGCATTTCTCCGAAAAGGACATACAGATGGCCAATAGACATATGAAAAGATGCTCAAAGTCACTAATCATTAGAGAAATGCAAATTACAACCACTATGAGATATCATCTCACACCTGTCAGAATGGCTATCATCAATAAATCAACGAATAACAAGCATTGGTGAGGATGTGGAAAAAGGATTTCTTGGGCACTGTTGCTGGGATAGCAAATTGCTGCAGCCACTATGGAAAACAGTTTGGAGGCTTCTCAAAAATTTAAACAAAGAACTATCTTATAACCCAGCAATTCCACTTCTGGGTATTTAGCCGAAGAAATCTAAAACACTAATTTGAAAAGATGTAGGGACACCTATGTTCACTGCAGTGCTATTTACAATAGCCAAGATATGCAATCAACCCAAGTGCCCATTAATAGATGATTGGATTAAAAATTAAGGTACATATATACAATGCAACATTCCTCAGCCATAAAAATGAAGGAAATCTTACCATTTGCGACAACATGGGTGGACCTAGAGGGTATTATGCTAAGTGAAATAAGTCAGACGGAGAAAGACAAATACCATATGATCTCACTTATATGTGGAATCTAAAGAACAAAATTAAAAAAAAACACACAAAAAAACATAAACCAAACTCATAGATACGGAGAACATTTTGAGAGTTGCCAGATGGGAGGGAGGTTGTGGAGCTCGGTGAAAGGGTAAAGGAATTAAGAAATACAAATTGCTAATTACAAAATAGTCACAGGGATGTAAAGCACAGCATACAGAACGTAGTGAATAATGTTTCAACAACTATGTATAGTGCCAGGGGTATACTAGACTAATTAGGGGGATCACTGCATAAATTATATAAATCTCTAACCACTGTGCTGTACACCTGAAACTAATATAAAATAATATTAAAT
This sequence comes from Rhinolophus sinicus, assembly GCF_057876585.1. Classification (NCBI taxonomy): domain Eukaryota; kingdom Metazoa; phylum Chordata; class Mammalia; order Chiroptera; family Rhinolophidae; genus Rhinolophus; species Rhinolophus sinicus. The sequence goes on along the minus strand of NC_142518.1, from coordinate 46,231,948 downwards.
GTCAACTGTAACTGAAAAAAATAAATATTTTTTTAAAAAAGAAGTTATTCCATCTAAATATTTATGCACAAATAATTTCTGAGAGTTCAATATATTTATGGGCATAAAGAGGTCATATATACATATTTTTTCGAATCTTGAATCAATTTAGAATTAATATTTACATAAAAATTATATTTATAATTCCTACTTACTTCACTTAACATCACACTTAAAGCATTTTTCATGTTATGGTACACACTTCATAAACATACTTTTTCATGACTATAAAATATGCTGCCATATAGATGAACCATAATTCACTCAAATATTACTATCTAAAGGTAGACATGTGAATTATTTCCAACACTAAAGAGTACCTTTTAAATGATATATATTTATATATCATTTATATTTCATTATATATATGTTATATATATCATATCATATATATATATATCATATATATATAACGGAATATTACTCAGCCATTAAAAAAATGAAATCTTACCATTCGGGACAACATGGATGGACCTAGAGGGTATTATGCTAAGTTAAATAAGTCACACAGAGAGAGACAAGTACCATATGATCTCACTTGTATGCGCAATCCAAAGAACAAAATAAACAAACAAACAAAACAGAAACAGACTCATAAATACAGAGAACAAACTGATTTTTACCAGGTAGGAGAGGGGCTAGAGGGCTGGGTAAAAAAGGTGAAGGGATTAAGTAAAAATCTGTAGGTTACATAATAGTCACAGGGATGTAAAGTACAGCATAGGGAATATAGTCAATAATATTGCAATAACTATGTATCGTGCCAGGTGGGTACTAGAATAATTGAGGGGACCACTTTACAAATTATATAAGTGCCTAACCACTATGCTGTACACCTGAAACTAATATAGAATAACATTGAATGTCAACTGTAATTGGAAAATAAACAAATAAATAAATAAATAAGAAATCTTAGAGCAAAAAAAAAAAGAAGAAGAAGAATGTAAGGAACGTCTTTGTGCATAAAACTTCTTGTATTCTGATTATTTCCCTAAAATAGATTCTTAGTAGTAGAATTACTGGATAGAAGTATATGATATATATGTAGAATTGCTCTCCAAAAAGATTTTACCACCTCTACCAGTCTTACCAGCAATGTTTGAGAGTGCTCATTTCCTTATTTACACAAAGCTTTTGGAGGGTGAGGACCACTCACATTCAAGTAATTAAAAACAAACAAAAGTTTAGTCTTGGCTCATCAGCCCTTTCTTTCCCTTTCTATACTCTCTCCTCCACCCCCATGTGCCCAGAGTTGTCTGCACTGCTTTCTGACCACCCAGGATGTCTCATGGCACTGCCCCACCCAAGTCTGCCTTCCCTAGAAAAGTTGACATTCTAGAGCTTTCCCTCCCTAGCCCATCCCCACACGCAAATTCAAAACTCAACATCCTACCTCCTATTCTCTCAGCCTACCATAGCCAGCAAATTGATCTATATATTAATTACCAACAAGGAATTAAAAGACAATAATACCTGTGAGCGTTAGGCCAAAACACGGTCCCCAAAAGATAGCCACATCAAATCCCTGGAACCTGTGACTGTTACCCTATTCGGAAGAGTCTTTGCAGATGTCATTTGAATTAAGCATTGTGGGGACAGGGCCAGGAGTGCAGTTTCCAGGCTCTCGGCCTCACGTGGAAAGGTGCTGGCTCAGGTAGTAAATGGTCATCAACTGTGATTGGATGGCCATCCGCTGTGGCTAGTTGGCTGTCAGCTGTAACCAGTGAGCCACTGGCCACTAATATAACTGCTGTGGCTACGCTAGCAGAAAATGGGGGCTAGCAAGAAGGTGGTGGCTGGCAAGCGTGGACTGCAGTTAGCACAGCGGAGTGCGGGTTGCAGATTGCAGAGAAGTGGACAGCAGGTTGCAGACAGTGTGGCTCCTGCTTCCTGTGTCTCCAACCCAGCCGCCAGCGAGAGTATAGTGGTATGACTCCCCTATCTATGGCTCCATGGGTGTTCCTTTTTGGCCTCACCATGTCCTGCATTCTTATGTGGGGAGCGGGAGCTGAGACCCTGCATGAGTCCCTGCATAACAAGCATCTTCAGAGAAGGAGAAAATCCTGGGTTTTCAAAATAGGCCCTAAATGTCATTACGAATGTCCCTATAAAAGAGAAGCAGAGGAAGATCAGACAAACAGAAGAGAACTGGGGCATGTAAAGAGGCAGAGATTGGAGAGATGCTACAACAAGCTCTGGAATGGTGGCCAGCAGCCAACAGTAACTGGAAAAGGCAAGAAACAGATTCTCCCCTAGATCTTCTGGAGAGATCATGAACCTGCCCACACCTTGATTTTGGATTTCTAGCCTCCAGAACTGTGAGAGAATCAGTTTCTGTTGTTTCATGCCACCATTTTGTGGTAATTTGTTACAGAAGCCACAGGAAACGAATACAACCTGTCACCTATTTTCTCGGTTAACACTAGGCTGCACGTCAGGACAGGACCTGGGGGTGGGGGAGATATTGTGATTTATTGAACAACCAGCAGGTGGCAGTGCTATACAGGTATCACATAGAAACCGATTCTGTTATTTTCTCCCTCTCCCCTTCCATATCAACTTTCATCATTCCAATTCACTAACCCCAAATGTTTGTGGCCCTAAAAAGCTGCAGGCATGAGCCTCAGACATCCACAGGTAGTTTAGATGATAGAAATTAGGTTGGGATTGTCAGGGAATGGTGAAATGAAATGAAAATCTGTTTTTTAGTACTCTACAAAGCTTGAGATACTGTCAAAACTGTAACTTTTGGAGGAAACAACCCAGGTCTCCTTTTAGGGATGGCCTTTAGAAAATACAGTGGTTGTCGTGCGAGGGACCCTGCTCGCTGCGCCATTTGTCGTGCGGGGCGGCCTGCAGGTGTCTCTGGTCCCGCTCCCCACATAAGAACGCAGGATATGGTGAGGCCAAAAAGGAACACCCACAGAGCCATAGGTAGGGGACTCATACCACTATGGTCTCACTGGAGGCTGGGCCCACCAGACGCACGACCTGCCATCCGCCTTTCCACCAACCGACCGACGACTCTCCTCCACTCTCCTCTACTCTGTTCCTCTACTCTCTTCCGCTCTCCTCAGCTCTCCTCGGCAATCCTCGACTCTCCTCGGTAGCCGCAGCAATTATACTAGCGGCCAATTGGCTAACCAGACACAGCCGCGGCCAATCAGCCACAGCTGACGGCCATCCACTACCCGAGCCAGCACCTTTCCACGTGAGGCCGAGAGCCTGTGAACTACTTTCTGGGGCTCTGTCCCCACAATGGTACCTCAGTTTTCGAAGATAACCCATTCCGGAAGACCCTTCGAGTTCTGAAACGTTGGAAAATAGCCAACAGCTAAGCCTCGGGATCTTGCACTCAGCAGAAGCCGGGTGACATGTTCGATTTCCGAGGCATGTTCAAAAACCAAATCATTTACTTCTGGGTTTACGGCGTTCGTAAACCAAAATGTTCGTCAACGGAGACGTTCAAAAACCGAGGTACTACTGTAGTGAAGTGGACAAAGCTGGTGGTCTCTATATTTCTACCTGCTTCTCTTCAGTAAGCCTATCTTCAGACACCCATTGCTCTTTCCTCCCCAGGTCCTTCAATTATGAGAAGGTGAATTTCTTAGCTAACATCTTTATCTATGGGCCAGGCATCCTGCTAAACCCTTCTACACACTATTCCAGTTAATCCTTAAAACAGCCTAGAAAAAGCTATTATAATTATGCTGATTTTACAGAATGGAAGTCTAAGGTTTAGAGAGGTCAAAAAACAGGATTACAGTTACTAAGAGGTCGAGCCAAGCTTCAAACCTTGATCAGCTGGTATTAATTGACATACATTAATGCTATTAGTTTGATGCAAAAGTAATTGCAGTTTAAAAAGTTAAAAATAATTGCAAAAACCGCAATAACTTTTGCACCAACCTAATACTTGGCTTCTATCTTTCCCTTCTCTAGTTAATTTAGCATTTATTGCCTGTATCACTCATTTGACACTTTAATTGCACATTGCTTAGCATTTTAATCATCCTTTTACATAAATATATTATCTTCTCCTAACTCCATTAAGCGAAGACCATACCTTAGCTATGTGTGGGGACAGAGCCAGGAGTGCAGTTTCCAGGCTCTCGGCCTCACGTGGAAAGGTGCTCACTCGGATAGTAAATGCCCACCAACTGATTGGATGGCCATCAGCTGTGGCTAGTTGGCCGTCAGCTGTAACCAGTAAGCCATTGGCCACTAATATAACTGCCGTGGCTACGCTAGTGGAAAATGGGGGCTAGCAAGAAGGTTGTGGCTGAGCTAGCAAGAGCGGATTGCAGTTAGCACTGCAGGTTGCAGCTAGCAAGTGGGGTTGGTTGGTTGGCAGGCAGAGAAGTGGACAGCAGGTTGCGGGTTGTGTGGATCCAGCCTCCAGTGAGACTAGAGTTGTATGACTCCCCTATATATGGCTCTATGGGTGTTCCTTTTTGGCCTAACCATATCGTGTGTTCTTATGTGGGGAGCAGGACTAGAGGCACCACAGGTCGCCCTGCACAACACTATGTTTGTAGCCCACACAGCACCTGTGTGAGCCTAAAAATTGTAGCTTTTCACTAAATGCCTGTTAACATCTCTCATCTTGGGAAACAGTTCCCCCAGTTAAAACACCTGTCCATGGCACTTTATTTAATGATTTTCAATTTAGAAAGATTCCATTGAGAACTTTAAAAACGACAAAGCTGTTAGGACTGGACTTAAAGCTACTATAATCCACAATAGCTTTATCCCAGTTCCTCCTAAATGCTTTAGGATGCAATAGACTTACATTTCTCCTGGAGGTACTGTATGGTAAAATCAGATGATTGTAGTAAATGACATTATTGGGCAATGTCACCTTCTTGATATTCAGACAAAGCTTTGTAGCTCTCAGTGTACAGACTCAGCTACGAACCTGTTTTTATAGTTCTTGAGTCAATAGAGCCTCTACACTATTCATTTCTGCATTGTGTATCTGCATTTTCTTAGGCTAATTATAACTCACTCAAGTTATGTAGTCTACTGTTTTAAACGAATACATATGTATCTTCCAGAGTCTCCTTTCTTTATCTCAATAATTAGAATGAATGTCATTTTAGGCATAATAATTAAATCTCCCCAACGATGAAGATTCCTTCTGGGATTCTATGTACCATCCTATATTTTCATGCTTAGAAATACATCCTTCCTATATTATCTTTTATCTCAAAACCCTTATATCTTAAGTATAGTTTACACTTCATAACCTATTTAGATTTCACTGTACCTATATAATATTTTTAAAAATCTTTGCCCAGCTTTATTGAGATATAACATTGTGTAAATTTTAATATTGATTTGATATACTTACATATTGCAAAATGATTATCACCATAATAATCTTGGAGTTTTTAATGGCCTTTAGGCCAAAGCAATACAGTACTGACCTAACTTTACATTTATTGGTAAAATGATCAGGGTGCATTGATTTCATGGGGTACTCATCATAAAAATATCAAGTGAGATTGCAGGTATGAAAGTGCTTTGGACATAGTAATCAACTAACACACGTAGAATTATGTTATTGTTACTGTTCTTTTAAGAAATCTCACAAGAAGACTAATTCAAAGATTATTTAATGATTAAATTTAGATCACTGTGTCACCTAAGAGGAGTTAATATTTGAAGATAGGAGAACTTTCCCACAGCTTCCTCAATGTAGGCAACTGCTTAATCTTTCATGTGCATAAGAATACCTTGGGGATCCTGTTGACATGCAGATTCTGGTTGAGCAGATCTGGGGCCTGGCCTGAGAGTCTGCGTTTCTGACAAGCTCCCAGGTGATGCCCAAGCTTCCAGTCTGTGGACCACACTGTGAGTGGCAAGGAATAATTTAGGCTCTGCCTTTTAAATAGAATCAGTAATCCTATTTTTTATTAGTTTCAGGTATACAAAACAATGTAATAGTTAGACATTTCACCCCTCACAAAGTGATTTCACCCCCTCTCCCAATCTATTGCGCCTCTGACATGTACATATCTAATACAATTCCATTGACTCTATTCTCTACGCTGTACTCCATATCCTGTGACTATATATATACATATACATATATATATATATATATATATATATATATATATATATATATATATATAAATTAAATTATAGTTGATGTACAATATTATTCAGCTTCAGCTTCAGGTGTACAGTGCAGTGGTCAGGCATCTACATCGTCCATGAAGTGGTCTCCCTAATAAGACATGTGCCCATCTGACACCCTACAAAATCTTTACAACACTGATTGTATTCCCCAAACTGTCTTTCATATACCATGGCAATATTGTAGTTACCAATTTGTGTTTTTTTGGTTTTTTTTTAAATTTTATTGGGGAAGGGGAACAGGACTTTATTGGGGAACAGTGTGCACCTCCAGGGCCCTTTTCCAAGTCAAGCTATTGACCTTTAATCTTAGTTGTGGAGGGTGCCGCTCAGCTTCAAGTTGTTGTCCTTTCAGTCTTAGTTGTGGAGGGCACAGCCCAGCTCCAGGTCCAGTTGCCATTACCAGTTGCAGGGGGCGCAGCCCACCATCCCTTGCGGGAGTTGAACCGGCAACCTTGTAGTTGAGAGGACGCACTCCAACCAACTGAGCCATCTGGAACTGAGCCATTCAGAAGGCAGCTCAGCTCAAGGTGCCGTGTTCAATCTTAGTTTCAGGGACGGCTGCCCACCATCCCTTGCGGGACTTGAGGAATTGAACTGACAACCTTGTGGCTGAGAGCCCACTGGCCCTTGTTGGAATCGAACCGGCAGCCCTCAGAGTTAGGAGCATGGAGCTCCAACCGCCTGAGCCACCGGGCCGGCCCCCAACTTGTGTTTTCTATCCCCCTTCCTTTCTCCCTCCTCCCCACCCCTCTCCCATCTAACAACCATCAGTTTTTCCTCTATATCTCTGAGACCATTTCTAATTACTTTGCTCATTTATTCAGTTTTGTATATACCACATATAAGTGAGATCATACGGTATTTGTCTTTCTCCTTCTGACTTATTTAACTTAGCATAATGTTCCATAGGTCCACCCATATCGTTGCAAATGGTAAGATTTCGTTCTTCTTTATAGCTGTGTAATACTCCATTGTATAAATGTACCACAGTTTCTTAATCCAATTATCTACCGATGGGCATTTCAGTTGTTTCCAAGTCTTGGCTATTGTGAATAGCGCTGCAATAAACTTAGGGGTGCATATATTTTTTCGCATCAGCATCTTGGATTTCTCTGGATAGATACCTAAGAGTGGAATTGCTGGGGCACAAGGTAGTTCCATTTCCAGTTTTTTGAGATACCTCTACACTGATTTCCACATTGGCTGCATCAATCTGCAATCCCACCAACAGTGCACGAGGGTTCCCTTTTCTTCACAACTTTGCCAGGCACTTGTTGTTTGTTCATTTATTGATGATAGCCATTCTGAGCGGAGTGAGGTGGTATCTAATTGTGGTTTTTATTTGGATTTCTCTAATGATTAGTGAGGTTGAGCGTTTTTTCCATATGTCTGTTGGCCATCTGTATGTCCTCTTTACAGAAATGTCTCTCCTTGTCCTCTGCCCATTTTTTAATTGGGTTGTTTGGCTTTTTTGGTGTTGAGTTGAATGAGTGTTTTATAAATTTTGAATATTAATCCCTTATCAGATATATTATTTTAAAACTTTTAAAACATTTTATTGGGGAATATTGGGGAACACTGTGTTTCTCCAGGGCCCATCAGCTTCAAGTTGTTGTCCTTCAATCTAGTTGTGGAAGGCACAGTTCAGCTCCAAATACAGTTGCTGTTTTCAATCTTTAGTTGCAGGGGGTGCAGCCCACCATCCCATGGTATTGTTGAGGCCTCACGCTACAATCAACTGAGCCATCCGGCCACCCCTCCGGAAGCTCAGCAGCAGCTCATTGTCTTCAATCTAGTTGAGGAGGGTGCAGCTCACTGGCCCATGTGGGAATCGAACTGGCAAACCTGTAATTCAGAACTCGCGCTGTAACCAACTGAGCCATCTGGCCGCCCCTATCAGATATATTATTGACAAATATTGTCTCCCATTCAGTAGGCTGCCTTTTTGTTTTACTGAAGGTTTCCTTTGCTGTGAAAAAACTTTTTAGTTTGATGTAATCCCATATGTTTATTTTTTCTTTTACTTCCCTTGCCTGAGGGGATATATTAGTAAAAATGTTGCTCAGGGTAATGTCTACAAATTTACCCCCTATGTTTTCTTCTAGGAGTTTTATGTATTCAGGTCACACATTTAAGCCTTTAAACCATTTTGGATTTGTTCTCATATATGGTGTAAGGAGATGGTCCAGTTTTATTTTTTTGCATGTGCAACTCCAGTTTTCCCAGCATCATTTATTAGATAGATTGTCTATACCCCAGTGTAAATTCTTGCTTCCATTGTCATAGATTAAATGACCATATAAGAATGGATTTATTTCTGGGCTCTCTATTCTGTTCCATTGATCTATGTGTCTGCTTTTGTTTTTTGGTGTGTTATTTTTTAAAGATTTTATTATTATTATTGGGGAAGGGGAACAGGACTTTATTGGGGAAGAGTGTGTACTTCCCAGGACTTTTTCCAAGTCAAGCTGTTGTCCTTTCAATCTTAGTTGTGGAGAGCTCCAGGTCCAGTTGCCATTGTTAGTTGCAGGGGGCGCAGCCCACCATCCCTTACGGGAGTTCAGCTGGCAATCTTGTGGTTGAGAGGACGTGCTCCAACCAACTGAGCCATCCGGAAGTTCAGTGGCAGCTCAGATCAAGGTGCCGAGTTCAATCTTAGTTGCAAGGGGTGCAGCCCAACATCCCTTGATGGAGTAGAGGAATCGAACAGGCAACCTTGTGGTTGAGAGTCCACTGGCCCATGTGGGAATCGAACCGGCAGCCTTCGGCATTAGGAGCACAGAGCTCCAACTGCCTCAGCCACCCGGCCAGCCCTCTGTGTCTGTTTTTATCCCAGTACCATGCTGTTTGATTACTATAGACTTGTAGTATGATTTGATGTTGGGTAGCGTGATACCTCCCACTTTGTTCTTATTTCTCAAGATTCCCACGGGTATTTGGGGTCTTTTATGGTTCCATATAAATTTTAGGATTATATGTTCTATTTCTGAGAAAAATGTCATTGGTAGTTTGATAGGAATTGCGTTGAATCTATGTATTGCCTCGGGTAGTATTGAAATTTTAACTATATTAATTCTTCCAATCCATGAACATGGTATGTGTTTCCACTTATTTGTATCATCTTTGATTTCTCTTTTCAGTGTCTTAGAATTTTCTGAGTACAGGTCTTTTACTTCTTTGGTTAAATTTATTCCTAAGAATTTTGTTGTTTTTGAAGCAATTGTAAATGGGATTGCTTACTTGATTTCTCCTTCTGATAGTTTATTATTGGTGAATACAAAGGCAACTGATTTCTGAATATTAATTCTGTATCCTACTACTTTACTAAATTCATTTATCAGTTCTAATAGTTTTTTGGTGGAGTCTTTGGGGTTCTCTATATATAGTATCATATCATCTGCATACAATGACAATTTTACTTCTTTGTTTCGAATTTGGATGCCTTTTATTTCTTTTTCTTGTCTGACTGCTGTGGGTAGAACTTCCAGAACTATGTTGAATAAAAGTGGTGAAAGTGGGCAGCTTTGTCTTGTTCCTGATCTTAAGGGGAAAGATTTTAGCCTTTCCCTGTTGAGTATGATGTTAGCTGTGGGTTTATCATATATAGCCATTATTATATTGAGATATGATCCCTCTATTCCCACTTTGATAAGAGCTTTTATCATAAATCACTGCTGAGTTTTGTCAACTGCACTTCCTGCATCTATTGATATGCTCATATGGTTTTTCTTTTTCATTTTGTTCACGTGGTGTATCATGTTAATTGATTTGTGGATATTGAACCAACCTTGCATACCAGGAATGAATCCCACTTGATTGTGCATTGCTGATTCCATTTTGCTAGTATTTTGTTGAGGATTTTTACACCTATGTTCTTTTAGGGATATCAGCCTGTAATTTTCTTTTTTTTGGAATGTCTTTTTCTAATTTTAGGATCAGAGTAATAGGGGCCTTGCAAAATGTGCTTGGGAGCCTTCCCTCCTTCTGGATTTTTTTGAGTAGTTTGAAGAGAATAGGTGTTAATTGTTTTTTGAGTGTTTTGTAAAATTCACTTGTGAAGCCATCTGGTGCAGGACTTTTGTTTCTTGGGAGCTTGTTGATTAGTGATTCAATTTCTTTGGTAGTAATCGGTCTGTTCAGAGTTTCTGTTTCTTCTTGATTCATTCTTGGAAGACTCTATGCTTCTAGAAATTTATCCATTTCATCAAGATTGTCTAATTTGTTGTCATATAGTTGCTAGTAGTATTTTCTTAAAATTTTCTATATTTCTGTGATATCTGTTGTCGTTCTCCTGTTTCATTTCTGATTTTATTAATTTGGATCTTCTCTCTCTTTTTCCTGGTGAGTCTGGCTGAGGGTTTGTCGATTTTCTTTATCTTTTTTTAAAAATCAGCTCTTGGTTTCATTGATCTTTTGTATTTTTTTTCTCTATTTCATTTATTTCTGTTCTGATCTTTTTTTTTAATTAAAGTTGATTGGGGTGACAATTGTTAGTAAAGTTACATAGATTTCAGGTGTACAATTCTGTATTACATCATCTATAAATCCCATTGTGTATTCACCACCCAGAGTCAGTTCTCCTTCCATCACCACATATTTGATCCCATTTACCTTCACCTACCACTCCCTTCCCCCTTACACTCTGGTAACCACTAAACTATTGTCTGTTTCTATGAGTTTTTGTTTCTCCTTTGTATGTCTTGTTCTTTTGTTGTTTTTGGTTTATATACCACATATCAGTGAAATCATATGGCTCTCTGCTTTTTCTGTCTAACCTATTTCACTTAGCATTATAATCTCAAGATCCATCCATGTTGTCACAAATGGTCCTATTTCATCTTTTCTTACTGCCAAATAGTATTCCATTGTGTATATATACCACAACTTCTTTATTTATTCATCTATCGAAGGACATTTTGGTTGTTTCCATGTCTTGGCCACCGTAAATAAAGCTGCAATGACCATTGGAGCACACGTGTCTTTATGTATAAATGTTTTCAGATTTTTTGGGTAGATACCCAGGAGAAGGATTGCTGGGTCATACGGTCACTCTCTTTGTAATTTTTTGAGGAACCCCCACACTGCCTTCCATAGTGGCTGCACCAGTCTGCATTAACACCAACAGTGTATGACGGTTCCTTTTTCTCCACAGCCTCTCCAACACTTGTTACTATTTGTCTTGTTGATGATAGCCATAATAATTGGGGTGAGGTGGTATCTCATTGTGGTTTTGATTTGCATTTCTCTGATGATTGAGCATTTTTTCATGTCTTTTTGCCGTTTGTATGTCCTCTTTGGAGAAATGTCTCTTCAGATCCCCTGCCCATTTTTCAATTGTGTTGTTTGTTTTCTGTTGTTGAATTGCATGAGTTCCTTTTATATTGTGGATATTAGCCCCTTGTCGGAGGCACTGCTTGCAAAAATCTCCCATTCAGTTGGTTGCCTCTTTATTTTGTCGATGGTATCTTTTGCTGTGCAGAAGGTTTTAAGTTTCATATAGTCCCATTCGTTTATTTTAGCTTTTACTTCCATTGCCTTTGGAGTCAAATTCATAAAACGCTCTTTGAACCCAAGATCCATTAGTTTAGTACCTATGATTTCTTCTATGCAGTTTATTGTTTCAGGGCTTATGCTTAAGTCTTTGATCCACTTTGAACTGATTTTGGTACATGGTGACAGATAGCAGTCCAGTTTCATCCTTTGGCATGTGGCTTTCCAATGCTCCCAGCACCATTTATTGAAGAGGCTGTCTTTCCTCCATTGTATGTTTTTAGCTTCTTTAACAAAAATTATCTGTCCATATTTATATGGTTTTATTTCTGTGTTCTCAATTCAATTCCATTGATCTATGTGTATGTTTTTCTACCAATACCATGCTGTTTTGATTATTGTAGCCCTGTAGTAGAAACTAAAGTCAGGGAGTGTGATACCCCCAGCATTGTTCTTTTTTCTTAAGATTGCTTTGGCTATTCGGGGTCTTTTATGGTTCGAAACAAATCTGATGATTTTTTGTTCTATTTCGTTAAAAAATGCCTTTGGGATTTTCATGGGGATTGCATTAAATCTGTATGTTGCTTTGGGTAATATGGCCATTTTAACTATGTTGATTCTTCCAATCCATGAGCATGAAATGTCTTTCCATTTCTGTGTGTCTTCTTCAATTTCTTTCTAAAATGTCTTGTAGGGGACAGCCCAGTGGCTCAGACGGCTAGAGCTCCATGCTCCTAACTCCAAAGGATGCCGGTTTGATTTCCACATGGGCCAGTGGGCTCTCAACCACAAGGTTCCCAGTTCAATTCCTCAAGTCCCTCAAATGATGGTAGGCTCTGCCCCCTGCAACTAAGATTGAACATGGCACCTTGAGCTGAGCTGCCTCCCGGATGGATCAGTTAGTTGGAGCGCGTCCTCTCAACCACAAGGTTGCCGGTTCGACTCCTGCAAGGGCTGGTGGCTGCAACCCTGCAACTAGTAATGGCAACTGGACCTGGAGCTGTGCTACGCCCTCCACAACTAAGACTGAAATGACAACGACTTGAAGCTGAACGGCACCCTCCACAACTAAGATTGAAAGAACAACTTGGAAAAAAAATTCCTGGAAGTACACACTGTTCCCCAATAAAGTCCTATTCCTCTTCCCCAATTAAAAAAAAAAAAATGGGAGAGGGAGGAAAAATGGCGGCGTGAGGTGAGTCTCTGTAAAGCTCCCCTGGAATTTACAATGAATTGAAGAACAAAAACTCCACAAAGGACTCCCTGCACAGCAGACAGGCAAGACGAAGAGGCCCACTATCGAAATCACCTACAGGTGGGAGATTCGGGCGGGGGGGGGGAGGAGGAAAGGGAGAAGTGCGGAGAAGAAGTCGCATGGGCACAGGACGCAGACCTAGATCAGTGCTCCGAGCTCGCTGCTTCCCGGAACTACTGCAGCTGCGGGAGAGGGAAGAACTCGGACTGCTAGGGCTCCGCTCATGGCCCACAGGGCTCAGGGGGCAGCATATAACATGGCTGAACCCAACGCTTATGGCAGAGACCTCAGAGAAAAGACTGAGGGAAGAAGGCTGAAAATGGTGGTTTAAGCCCTCACTGCCGAGCAGAGAACGGAAGCCTTAGGCACTGAGATGAGCCGCCCCTCCTACCCTCCCAGAGCTCGCCCGGCCCCCACCTACCCGGTGCTAGAAGCAGAACAGTAGCAGTGTCAGATCAAAAGACCAGAATATTTGCTGTTCTGAGAACTGTGGACCGCAGACACAAATTCACAGCCCAAATAGTTCCGGCAAAGTGGAGGGACCTGTGGAAGCAGGACTGGCTGTGGTGGTGGTCGCCTGTCATTTGTCCAGGCCACGTCTCACAACTCACCACGCCCCTGACCCCACCTATCTGGGTGGATCACTGCAGGAGAAAACAGAACTGATGAAACATATGGGCTCTGAATCTGGAGCTGGAAGAGCTTTGGAACATCAAAAGATCTCCACATACTGACCGGGACACTGCAGCCTGTGACCTAGACGAACTATTAACAGAGGAGAAGCCCGTCTCCCAGAGAATCCCCCCATTGTTTGAGAAGCTGGAATAGTGCGGAGAAAACATAGTACTATCGTGTGGGAGCAGAAAAATAAGCTGCAGTCGGAGAAAAAATAAAACATTCTACCAATAAGTACTGGAAAACAAAAGAAAGATCGCTTCCTATCAACCTGTTGCAGAAGCCACTTCTGTAGATGTCTACGAAGAGAAACAGTAAACCGGTAATTGCCATGAATAACCAAGGCAACAAGATAGCTCAGAAAGGAAGTGAAAAGTCTCCAGAAAAGTCACTTAAAGATACAGAAATATATACCACAACTTCTTTATCCATTCCTCTATCGAAGGACATTTTGGTTGTTTCCACGTCTTGGCACTGTAAACAAAGCTGCAATGAACATTGGAGCACACAATAAATTACAAAACAAATCCAAAAAATAAAAAAGATACAGAAATATGTTACTTAAATGACAGAGAATTCAAGATTGCAGTTCTGAAAAAACTCAACGAGATGCAAGAAAAAACAGAAAGGCAGTTAAATGAACTCAGAAACACAACCAAAGAACAGCATGAGCATTTTTCGAAAGAGATTGAAATTTTAAAAAAGAACCAAATAGAATTTCTGGAGATTAAGAACTCAATACAAGAAATTAAGAATGAAATAACCAGCATAGGTAGTAGAGTTGAGCAGATGGAGGAAAGAATCAATGACATCGAAGATAGAAACCTGGAAATTACACGGATGGAAGAAGAAAGAGACTTGAGACTTCAAAGTAATGAAAGAACTCTACAAGACCTTTCTGACTCCATCAGAAAGAGCAATATAAGAATAATGGGCATACCAGAAGGAGAAGAAAGAGAGAAGGGAACAGAGAATATATTCAAACAAATTGTCGATGAGAACTTCCCAAACATGTGGACAAAATGGGACACTCGAATCCAAGAAGCAAATAGAACACCTAATTACCTCAATCAGAACAGGCCTTCTCCAAGGCACATTGTATTGAAGCTGTCTAAAATCAATGACAAAGAAAGAATCTTCAAGGAGGCCAGGGAAAAGAAGACGGTAACTTACAAAGGAATGCCCATTATATTATCATCATATTTTTCACAGAAACTCTACAAGCCAGGAGGGAGTGGAACCAAATATTCAAGCTATTGAAAGAGAGAAATCATGAGCCAAGAATAATATATCCAGCAAAGATATCCTTTAGATATGAAGGAGGAATAAAGACCTTTCCAGACATACAGAAGCTGAGGGAATTTTCTAATACAAGACATGCACTACAAGAAATACTAAAGGAGGCTATTCGACCACCATCAACACGGACAATTTGTGGCAACCAAAACTCAAAAAGGGGGAGAGTAAAGGCCTGAACCGGAATATGGGAATGGAGAAAGTAAGCGTGCTGAAGAAAATGGAATACTCTAAATATCAAACTTTCTTTTACATAAACTTAAGGGTAACCACTCAAAATAAATCCAGAATTGAAATGTATACAGAAATAAAAGAAGAAACAGAGGGAAACATCATAGAATACCACCACACAGAAATAATAGACAACAACAAAAAGGCAAAGAAACAATGGAGACACAGCCTTACCAGAAAACTAAAGATAGAATGACAGGAAATCCTCACATATCAATAATCACCCTAAATGTAAATGCACTGAACTCACCAATAAAAAGGCACAGAGTAGCAGATTGGCTCAAAAAACTAAACCCAACCATATGCTGTCTCCAAGAGACACATCTCAGGTACAAGGACAAGCATAGACTCAAAGTGAAAGGGTGGAAATTGACACTCCAAGCAAATGGTACCCAGAGAAAATCAGGTGTAGCCATAATGATATCAGATGAAACAGACTTCAAGGTGAAAAAGATAACAAGAGACAAAGATGGACATTTCATAATGGTGAAGGGGACTGTACAACAAGAAGACATAACAGTCATCAACATTTATGCCCCCAATCAGGGAGCACCGAAATACACCAAGCAACTACTAACAGAACTAAAGGGAGAAATTGACCAAAACACAATTATACTAGGGGACTTAAGTACATCATTGACAGCTATGGATAGATCATCCAAACAGAAAATAAATAACGAAATAGTAGCCCTAAATGACACATTAGATGAAATGGACATAATTGACATTTACAGAGCACTTCATCCTAAAACATCAGACTACACATTCTTTTCTAGTGTACACGGAACATTCTCAAGGATAGACCATATATTGGGACATAAAATCAGTCTCAACAAATTTAAGAAGATTGAAATCATACCATGCACATTCTCTGATCACAAGGCTTTGAAATTGGATATCAAGTGTAAAAAGAAAGCGGGGAAAAACACAAATACATGGAGATTAAACAACATACTTTTAAAGAAGGACTGGGTCAAAGAAGAAATTAGAGGAGAGATCAAAAGATACATAGAAACAAATGACAATGAAAATACATCCTACCAAAATTGTTGGGATGCAGCGAAAGCAGTTTTAAGAGTGAAATTTATCTCATTACAGGCCTATCTCAAGAAACAAGAAAACTCCCAAATAAATAACCTCATGTGACACTTTAAAGAACTAGAAAAAGAAGAACAAGTAAAACCCAAGGTCAGCAGAAAAAGGAAATAACAAGAATCAGAGCAGAACTAAATGAAATAGAGAACAAAAAGACAGCAGAAAAAATTAATGTGACAAAGAGCTGGTTCTTGGAAAAGATCAACAAAATTGACAAACCCTTGGCTAGACTCACTAAGATAAAAAGAGAGAAGACACTGATTAACAAAATCAGAAACGTAAAAGGGGAAGTTATCACGGACACCACAGAAATACGAAGGATCATCCAAGAATACTATGAAGGACTATATGCCATCAAATTAAACAACCTAGAAGACATGGACAAGTTCTTAGAAACATATAGCCTTCCAAGGCTGAACCATGAAGAACTGGAAAATCTAAACAGACCGATCACCAGTAACGAAATGGAATCAGTCATCCAAAACCTTCCCAAAAGCAAAAGTCCGGGACCAGATGGCTTCACTTGTGAATTCTACCAAACCTTCAAAGAGGATCTAATACCAATCTTTCTCAAACTCTTCCAAAAAATTGAAGAAGAGACAGTACTCCCTAACTCATTTTATGAGGCCAACATTACCCTGATACCAAAACCTGGTAAGGACAGCACAAAAAAAGAAAACTACAGACCAATATCTCTGATGAATACCGATGCAAAAATCCTAAATAAAACTCTAGCAAATCGAATACAACAATGCATTAAAAAGATTATTCATCACGACCAGGTGGGGTTCATCCCCGGGGCACAAGGATGGTTCAACATTCGCAAATCCATCAATGTGATACATCACATAAACAAAATAAAGGACAAAAATCATATGATTATATCAATTGATGCAGAAAAAGCATTTGACAAGACACAACATCCATTTGATTAAAACACTTAATAAAATAGGTACAGAAGGAAAATACCTTAACAGAATAAAGGCCATGTATGACAAGCCCTCTGCTAATCTCATAATTATTGGAGAAAAACTGAAGCCATTTGCTCTATGTTCAGGAACACGACAGGGCTGTCCCCTATCACCTCTGCTTTTCAACATAGTGTTGGAAGTCCTTGCCAGAGTAATCAGGCAAGAGAAGGAAATAAAAGGCATCCAAATGGGAATGAAGAAGTTAAATTATCACTCTTTGCAGATGACATGATACTATATATAGAAAACCCTAAAGACTCCACCAAAAAGCTATTAGAAACAATCAACGAATACAGTAAAGTTGCTGGCTACAAGATCAACGTACAAAAGTCCATTACTTTCCTATATACTAAAAATGAAATCTCAGAAAAAGAAATACAAAAAACAATTCCTTTTGAAATTGCAGCAAAAAGAATAAAATACCTAGGAATAAATTTAACCAAGGATGTGAAAGACCGATATGCTGAAAACTATAAGACATTTTTTTTTGAAAGAAATTGAAATAGACACAAAGAAATGGAAAGACATTCCGTGCTCATGGATTGGAAGAATCAATATAGAAATGGAAAGACATTCCGTGCTCATGGATTGGAAGAATCAATATAGTTAAAATGGTCATATTACCCAAAGAAATATACAAATTCAATGCAATCCCCATCAAAATCCCAATGGCATATTTTAAAGAAATAGAACAAAAAATCATCAGATTTGTTTGGACCCACAAAAGGCCCCGAATAGCCAAAGCAATCTTAAGAAAAAAGAACAATAATGGAAGTATCACACTTCCTGACTTTGGCTTGTGCTACAGGGCTCCAATAATCAAAACAGCATGGTATTGGCAGAAAAACAGACACATAGACCAATGGAATAGAATTGAGAACCCAGAAATAAAACCAGATAAATATGGACAATTTTTTACAAAGAAGCTAAAAACATACAATGGAGGAAAGACAGCCTCTTCAATAAATGTTGCTGGGAGAATTGGATAGCCACGTGCAAAAGAATGAAACTGGACTGCTGTTTGTCACCATGTACCAAAGTTAATTCAAAATGGATCAAAGACTTAAGCATGAGACCTGACACAATAAACTGCATAGAAGAAAACTTAGGTACTAAACTTATGGACATTGGGTTCAAAGAGCGTTTTATGAATTTGACTCCAAAGGCAATGGAAGTAAAAGCTAAAATAAACGAATGGGACTATATGAAACTTAAAAGCTTCTGCACAGCAAAAGAAACCATTGACAAAATAAAGAGGCCACCAACTGAATGGGAGAAGATTTTTGCAAACAGTGCCTCCGATAAGGGGCTAGTATCCAGAATATACAAGGAACTCATGCAACTCAACAACAGCAAAACAAACAACCCAATTGAAAAATGGGCAGAGGACTTGAAGAGACATTTCTCCAAAGAGGACATACAAATGGCAAATAGAGATATGAAAAAATGCTCAACATCACTAATCATCAGAGAAATGCAAATCAAAACCACAATGAGATATCACCTCACCCCAGTCAGAATGGCTATCATCAACAAGACAAATAGTAACAAATGTTGGAGAGGCTGTGGAGAAAAAGGAACCCTCATACACTGTTGGTGGGAATGCAGACTGGTGCAGCCATTATGGAAGGCAGTGTGGAGGTTCCTCAAAAAATTACGAATAGAATTGCCATATGACCCAGCAATCCCTCTTCTGGGTATCTACCCAAAAAATCTGAAAACATTTAGAGATAAAGACACGTGTGCTCCAATGTTCATTGCAGCTTTGTTTACGGTGACCAAGACATGGAAACAACCAAAATGTCCTTCGATAGATGAATGATTAAAGAAGTTGTGGTATATATACACAATGGAATACTATTCGGCGGTAAGAAAAGATGATATAGGAACATTTGTGACAACATGGATGGATCTTGAGAGAGTAATGCTGAGCGAAATAAGTCAGACAGAAAAAGCAGAGAACCATGTGATTTCACTGATATGTGGTATATAAACCAAAAACAACAAAAGAACAAGACAAACAAATGAGAAACAAAAACTCATAGGCACAGACAATAGTTTAGTGGTTACCAGAGGGTAAAGGGGGTTGGGGGTGGGAGATGAGGGTAAAGGGGATCAAATATATGGTGATGGAAGGAGAACTGACTCTGGGTGGTGAACACACAATGGGATTTATAGATGATGTAATACAGAATTGTACGCCTGAAATCTATGTAATTTTACTAACAATTGTCAACCCAATAAATTTAAAAAATAAATTGGAAAAAAAAGAGCTCGGGCTCTAACCAAGTGATCCATTCAGCCATCCCCCCAGAAATATAATCTTAATCACCCAGTCTGAAACTTTCTGGTCAAGTACCAGTAAGGTGTTCTGTCACATGGTCCATTTCCATTACCCCCACACACAAAAGGAGAAGAGGAAATCTGCAATGATAAACCCTTGCCTTTCCCTTCCCCTCCAAAAGAAGAAATTCTGGCTTTAAAATAATCTTTCCCTTTCTTTTGGTAATAACTACCTTGTCCCAGACTTCTTCTGTAAAAACCTTCTGTTTTGTACTATCCCAGTGCGTTCCCTTGTAGTTGCTAGATGGGATGTTGCCTGATTCTTGTATCGTATGTTCCCTGCAAAGTACCCACTGGTTTCCTATTTGGAGATAAGTTGTGAGGGGCAAAGCCTTTTCTTCTGGCTGATGGTCACAAGCAGGGTTGGCTTCATGGTCTTGTGACCAGAGCAGTCACACAAGGTGCCACACTCCCTCTGCCTGGTTTAATGCTCTGCCACCTCTGTGGCGTCCAGCACGATGAGGGTTGTGGGGAGCAAGGAGGGCGGCGCAGGGTTAAGAAAAGACAGTAGCCATGAATAGAGTGCAAGTGGGGCTAAGGGACCAGCAGCCTCAATGTCTGGGCTGTGGCACCTAATTGGGCCTAGCATCAGCTTTTATTAGTTAGGTGGGGAAGTAAAGGAGATAAAGCCTGTCAATCTCAAGATCTGTGAATTCCATACATCATAATAGGAAACTGATTCAAGCCAATCACCCTTGCCTGCAGGCAACTGGACCTTAAGTCTCAACTTCCCCAAGGGACAAAACCTATATGCATATGAATAGATGAAGAGCAAATCACTGAATCACTTCCCTTGCAGGTTTTGGGAGGGAATGCAGCCACAGATGCAGAGGCTTTCCTTAGCCTGAGGAAGGTGGGGGGCTGTGCCCACCTCTATGAACCCTGTGAGTTCTCCTGTTGGTCCCCACTCGGCTCTGCCTGTCTTAGGTTGCTTTCCACGTGGAAAGTTGTACCTGTCATTGGCTGACCAGCCATCTTTCTGGGACCAAACCGGGAGGCATAAGGTGAAAACACAAAGTCCCAGAAAGGATCCATTTTACAGACTCTTCTTTCTTTGGGGGCAAGTACAAGGAAACAAACGGTTAGGCTGCTACGTGGCAACACACCTGTATCTTGAAATTGTGAATATTTTTTGGACAAGTGGCCCTGCATTTTCATTTTACACTGAGCCCTGCAATGCATATAGCCAGTCTTGAGTACACAGATGAACACTGATGTTCATCGGGTTTTCTAGAATATGTGTATGTAATTTAGTCTCTGTTCCAGCATCAGTGCCTCAATCATTTCAAAAACCAAACCAGTTCAGGTTATTAATGATCCACTTTTCCTGCCAAAGAGGACTACACACATATGTACCTCTGTGTACTTTCCTACTAGGCTACAACCATCACCCATTTCATGGTATTGTATCCCTCACATTACACACTTGTGGACGAAAAGGGGGCCATATACTAAACCTGACATGTCAGGCCTTACAAACTCAGAGACCAAAAGTAACCATGTAGGAAGATCTAAACATAAAAATTCCTAACTAAAAGTGAGTCATGTGGGGGGTGGGGAGCAGAACATAGAGTCGTGGCTGAAGCAGCCAGAGAGGTGAAGATTACCTGACTGTTACCCAACAAAGGCAGTGAGTTCAATGCCCTGTCACACAGAGCAACCAAAAGTCTGAGACGACAGGTTTTCGCGGAGATAAAGAGATTTATTCATCAGGCCAGACAAATGAGACCAAAGACTAAGCTCAAATTAGTCTCCCTGAACAAAGTTTTTGGATCAATTTTAAGCGGTGAAGGTAAAGAGAGGTTATACATATTTATTAATTCTAATTCAAGGGATCTGATTGGGTAGTCTTGGAACTAACCCATCCAAGGCTAGGGATCTGGAGGGGATGAGAGAATAAAGAAATTTGTCTGGCAGTTTGTTTTGTCAATCTTATGTGTGTCCAAATTTGGTCCCTGCACCAAATCTTCCTTATTGACGAACTGCTCACATCTTAGTGTGCTCTGGGAGGTAAAAGTAGCATGTGTACTACTTGAGATCCATGAATTTTGGTTCTGCTGTGCTCTCAAAGTCACCTTAGGGTTATTTAGCTGCTGACTATGTCTGCTTAATGCTCTGGGACCAGTCTGATCTGGCTTGGTCTGGTGGTCTCTGGAGCATTGTGAGGAGGCATGCTGTTAACTCCTGAAAGACACTTAAAACTAGAAAAAAACACACGATTAGGGTCTGGATTCAGTGTTAGGGCCCAGTTTCAAGACAAGGAAAAGAACAGAGGTCTGCTGTTTCCAAGACCCACTCCATCTCCACGAGGGAATGGCTGTGTCCAATTTCAGCAATAATTCAATGCCAAACATAGTCCAGATGCAGAAGAGCCCTTAGACTCCAGGGATCCAGCTTGGACAATGGACATACAAGTGGAAACCAGTGGAAACCAAAGACTGGAGAAACTGCCCCAACTTTTTTTTTTTTTTTTTTTTTTTGAGGATGCAAAAAAAAAAAAAGTCAGTTTTATTTTTCACTCCTGAACACTTCTTTTCTACATAAATTCACTACCAACCTTTTTCTTTATGCAAGAGTACAAGGGGTTAGTTGGTGAGGGTGACAAAACCATAATGACTTGATACTGAATTTTCCACCAGTCTAGCAGAACAGGGCCTCAAAATCAGATATCATTGATTTAAAGAAAGTTAAGTAATGCGATATTTTTTGCCAATTATTTCCTGCTATAATATTTAAGTAATATTTAGTACAATGTAACATTTAAGTCATAAAAATCCAGCTAATGACTCATAATTTGCCACCCAAATGCCCTTGGACTTTTTGATAATGGTTTAACAAAAGTCCTATTCAAAATATCGTGACCTCTCTTCATTTATGTTACAAAGAGGCCTGGCTAGAGTCCACTGAAGTAAACATTTAGCTACCCCTGATGCTAAAAATTCTGCCCCTCAGCTTCTTTTCCTCGACAAATTCTTCCTGAAGTGTTAGGGATAAAGGGAAGACTGGAGAAGGAAGCCAGCAACAGAAGACCAAGTCCTTGCGGAGAGACAACCAGAAAAGAGGTGTTGGTACCCTGCTACTACCACTATAAGCTGATCTTGTTTGGCTCCCTATGGTCCGTCTTGCTCCAGGAATGTGTAGCACTTTTCCTGTAGGAAATTCCTTCTTGCATGAATTTATAGCACGTTTGCCTAATACAAGAGCCATGGCCCTTATGCGGGGTCTTGCTTCCAATAGGCATTGCCTGCTACAGGACACTGGTGTGTGTCTGGTGCTGAAGCATGAAGCATGAAGCCACTGGAGTCTACACTCCTACCAAAAACTGCTCTGTCTATGAAATCTGTTTTATCACAGCCAGGTGATAGTTTCTGCAGCCATCACTGAGCTGCTAGTTCATCAAGACAGCTTCCCATTAAGTAAATTGATGGATCCAAACTAGAATTCTCTTAACACTTGGGCTCTGACTTAGAGGAAAAAGCTGAACTTCGGAATCTTATGCCCTAAGGAGAATATAGCAGAATCCTAACTTTTGCTTTGTTTTGTTTTTATTGAGTCCTGCATGTGGTATTTCTGTTGTTACAGGTTCTTAGAAAGAGTACAGTCCAATCTATCTTGACAGGAACTGATTTGGAGAAACAAGCTGAGCAATGTTCTCAAGTGCATATGAGGGCTCTCCTAATCCCCAGACTTTTCAGATGACTTGTCTGCCAAGTCTTCCCCTTAATAAAAAAGGTATACTTTCCAGATATATAATCTGCTAATAATAGGGACACTGTTCCTGAAGCTTCATCAAGCAGCCCCTTTCACTCTTTCAATTGCCTGACGGATATTAACCAAGTGATCCTGGGTCTTATGGTCATAAGCAGCTCACGTCCTTTTCCCTGCAAAGCAGGTAAGTTCAGTCACACTCTTATCTTATACACATCTTGGGCAACACTGAATTTGAGGTCAAAAAGACTTCCAGTCATTGGACCACAATTAGTTGTGTATTGTCTCTCTCCACAGATTTGTTGCCCAATGCATTTCTAATACGAGCCCAGAAGAGTGGCCTCTCATGGGCACTGTCTGGCCAGGTGATAAATGTCTGCCTATTCACAAGTTTCCTGAGTCGGTGGTAACTGGATAACATATAGTTTGGGATCTCTTCCAGGAAGATCAAGATGATAACATCCTCATGCTCATAGAACATCTTGATGCTGGCCAGCTGTACTTCAAGCTGGCACCATTCACTGTGCAGGTAGTGGTTACTGACAACACACAAAGTTTTCCGGCTGGTGTTGATGGCATTCTGAATGTTTTCAAAGATGTCTGTACCTGGTTCAAAGTCCCGGTGGTGAAGACAGAGCTTAAAGGTGGGCTGGCCACATTCTTCTAGGGCTGGAACAAGCTCTTCATATACCCACTGCTCATCAGTGGCAGTGAAAGAGACAAAGGCATCATAGATGAACTCCTTCTCTGTCTTATGCCATTTGGCCATGTACCAGGCTCGAAATATGTAGAGCCCATACCGTAAAGATGAAATCATCTTGGCACTGAACCAAGAGAAGACCATGGTTGTGAGGACCAGAGTGAAGGAACAGAAGAAGTAAACCTTTCCCAGGTCAAAATTACACATAGCGTCATCAAAATCTATCAACAAACTCTGGGTATTTGGCTGCTGACAAGGATAGCTCCGGAGGTAAGGAATATGCACACTTGCTGTGTTTATTGACCAGTTCTTGAGCCACACATTGTCACAGTTGCACTGAAGTTTGTTCCCATAGAGATCAAAGTACATCAGAGACTTCAGATTCTCCAGATGACTTTGATTAACAACTTTTAGGTTGTTGAATCTTAAAGAGAAGACCTGAAGACTTTCTAAGCCAGAAAACATGCCAGGAGTCAGTGACTCTATGTTGTTGTTTTCCAGGCGCAGCATTTTTAGTCCTTTGAGTTTTTGGAATAAGGAAATATTTAAATAGAGACTTCGGTCTCCAGATTTTGTTCCTGAGATATCCAACTTTGTGAGATTAGTCAAGGAGTCAAATTGGAGATGGTC
Organism: Rhinolophus sinicus; assembly: GCF_057876585.1. Lineage (NCBI taxonomy): Eukaryota > Metazoa > Chordata > Mammalia > Chiroptera > Rhinolophidae > Rhinolophus > Rhinolophus sinicus. Next base: position 46,207,368 of record NC_142518.1, on the reverse strand, counting down.
CAAGAATACCATGGAATTTTTTCCTAAAAGTAGCTCCTGCAAGCCATTCAGCCCTTGGAAGAAGTTGGTTGGAACAACCTGAATCCCATGTATTTGTCCTTCTAGGTTGAGTTGTTTCAAAGACTTGAGGTTCATAAATGGAGGACATTTCAAGGTCCTAGTGGTTTCATATGTAATTTTATTAAAACTGAGATTCAAAACTTCTAGATTTTCAAGGCCCAAAAAAAGGCCTGCTCGAAAACTTGACAAGATATTGTATGCTAGGTCAAGTTTACAGAGGTAAGTAAGGCCAGAAAATGCATTCTTGTCTATAACATTCAGGCGGTTGTTGGAGAGAATCAGAACTTGGAGTTTCTTCAGAAACCGAAAAGTTCTGGTCTTTAGAGTTCGAATATTATTGCGTCCAAGGTCTAAACTCTCTAAATTTGGAAGTTGAGCGAAGGAGTAACTGTCAATTTTCACTATCCAGCACCCAGCCAAGTTGAGTTCCTTCAATGAATACAGCCCATAGAATGACATATTATTGAGTTCTGTGATGGGATTTCGAGAGAGAAAGAGAGATTGTAGGTGCCTCAAGGGTGAAAATGCAAAATCTGGAAATCTGTTAAACTTGTTGTGTCTGAGGTCTAGGGCTGTCAAGTTCTGGAGGGTACTCCAGGTCCTGTTGCTGACAAAGGAAAGTTGGCACTTATTTAAATTCAGCCTTTGGAGGCTGGGCATAGCCTCAAACTCACTGTCATTGAGGTGAACCAGATTATTGTTTTGGCTCAGGTCAAGAGACAAAAGCTTGGTACAGTTGGCAAGGTGCTTTATGCCCCCTGCATCAGTGCCTTTTTTCCTAAAAACCAAAACCTCTAATAAGGGCAATTTTCTGAGGAGGTGACATACTGTGTTCAAATTTAGATGACCGCCTCTAAACTCTCGGTTACTAAGGTCGATTTCCCTTAGATTCTGTAGATGTTTGGCTGGAAGCATCTCTAGTTTCACCAATGTTCCACTCAAATTCAATCTCCTCAGTTGGGGCAGAGTTTCCAGAGCCACATTCTGAATGACTCTAGTCTGGATGATTCCATCGCTATTCTGAGAGACATCCAGAGTGGTCAGATTAGGCAGTGACAAAGCAGAGAAATTTAATTCCTTCAGCTTGTTCCCCTGCAGGCTCAGCTGGGTCAGGGAGACCAATGACCTGGGGCTGTGGTCCAAGGAAACGATGCTATTGTTAGTAAGATCAAGGTATTCCAGGTGATGAAGATGCTGGACAGCTTCAAGAATATTAGAAAAATTGGTAATGGAGTTTCTAGATAAGCTTAAATGTTTCAATTTGACAAGAGGGAAAAAGGCATTTTTCTGAATATGGGTAATTTGATTATGGCTCAGGAGCAAAGTCTCCAAGTTGGACAGGCCTTCAAAGAAGTTGTTCACACTTTGAATCTTATTTTCTACTAAGTTCAAATAGGTCAAATTTTCAAGTCCCCAAAAGGCCCTCTCCTCAATCTTCCAAATGGAATTCCACTCCAGTCGCAAGTCCACCAGAGCAGACAAATTAGTGAAGCAGTAAGGAGGAAGGATCTGAATTTGATTTTGTGTCAGGTTGAGATGAGTAGTGTATCCAGGGATGTCACAAATGGCATCTGTCAAGTTGGTGATCTTCTTCCGAATGCAGAACACATGGTGAATGTCCAATTCATACTGTGTACATTTACTGAACCCATATGTCTCTGCCAAAGACAGCAGAGAAAGCACAATTACAATGAGCCGGAGCTGCTGAGGAGGCAAGAGTTTCTCTAAGCTCATCTTGTCCACTCCAGGCCTCAGAATTACTATTAGAAAAAAAATCCCTGTACATATGTGATGCTCATTTTTGAAGAAATGGTCCTTCCATGTGATTCTGCTGCAAAGAAAAAGAGAAAGTTTAGTTTAAATTTATCTCTGTTAATAAATATTTCATAGCTGCTTCAAGAAAACTAAAATAAATAAAAATTGTCCCAATGTTCACTTCCAAAGCATACCCATTTCTAAAGCAATCTCTATGTGTATCAGCAAAGACCAGTGTTATTTCTCCTCTAATCAAAATTGTTAGCACATGGAGGCAGAGAAGACAATTGCATATTTGATTTAATTTAGAGAATTAAGAAGTTCCCCAACCCTCCTCTCGCGTCTGCATAATAAAATACCTCCCTTGCTGTTTGGGCTGATACCTGAAATTTCACCAGTGGAGATGCATTTTGGGGTCTCTAGATCTCAATCCAGTTAAAAGAATCATCCATGGTAGACAAAAACAAAACAACAACAATAAAAAAACACAAAACACACACACACACACACACACACACACACACACACACACAAACCCCACCAAGGTTTACAGGTCACCTGTTTTATTTTTTTAAACTTTTATTTATTTAAGTGTGTTTTTCCAGGACCCATCAGCTCCAAGTCAAGTAGCTGTTTCAATCTAGTTGTGGAGGGCACAGCTCACAGTGGCCCGTGTGGGGATCGAACCAGCAACCTTGTTGTTCAGAGTACTGCTCTCTAACCAACTGAGCTAACCAGCCACCCCGGTCACCTCTCTCTTAATGTGAATAAATACAGAAAAGACAGAGTCCTTGCTACAAAACCACTCATTTCACCACAATTTGCATTTATATCTCTCAGGCAATTAAACCCGTTATCAGCATAGGCATTCCTGGTAAGCAGAAAAAATACAAGCACAGTAAACTTAGCTCTGTCAGTCTACTTTCTGATGTGTGCTAACCAAGTTTTCTCCAGTTTTGTCTGTCACTTTAAATCTGTTCCCACAGTCACTCATGGCAATGTGAAAAAGCACCAGCCCAAACAGACCAGGGTTCTAATCTTGTTTAATTTATTTAACTCCTCTGAACCTCTTTCCTTATCCATACGATGGGATAATAATATCTAATCCCTCATAACACTGTACAGATTCAATGAGACAACTTAAGGTGCCCAGCTTGGTACCTGGTACATTCTGGAGCTCAATAAAGGGTTATTCGTCCTTTCACCTTAACTCCAAGTCAACACCAGCACACCATCTTTGTGTGGATCTTCTAGCTCTTGTCTCAAGCACACTGGTAGTCACAGAACAAGAAAGGAAATAGTATAGTTGCATTGGGTTGTTTTCTTTCCTTTGTATATACTTTCACATGTACACAAAAATATATGTGATATTTTCTAGCACTATTTGTAATTCCAAGAATCACAAAACAAGCACCCATTATAGAAACTGACTATATATATGGTATATGTATAATAAAATGTACATATATTAGGTATATATATAATATCATATATATAATATTATATATATATAATAAAATGGGAATATTTTTGGATTGGTACATTGACAATCACCACAGAACTACAATGAATAGAATCACAAAATATTCACAGGGGCCGCCAGTTGGCTCAGTTGGTTAGAGCACAGTGCTCATAACACCAAGGTCGCCAGTTCAATTCCCACATGGGCAGTGAACTGCGCCCTCCACAACGAGAGTGAAAACAATGGCTTGACTTGGAGCTGATTGGTCCTGGAAAAACACACTGTTCCCCAATATTCCCCAGTAAAAATAAATTACAAAAAAAATATGACTTTAAAAAGTTTTTATAAGTAAAGTAAGCCACTTACTGAAGTCTGTAATATTACTCTCAAGAATAGAATACAAGAGGACCCATCTGCTTACATCAGTAACCCTTGTTATTACACATTTTTATAATTTTTGCAATTCTTGTGGTATTAAAGTTATATCTCATTGTTTTTTTTATTGACATACTTTTTAATATTTGTGATTTTGAGACTCTTTCTGTATATTTGGTAGCCATCTTGACTTTTCTTTCAGTCACCTGCTTATTTATATCCTTTCTCCATTTTTCTACTGGGTTTCTTCTTGTTGTTGTTTTTTCTTTGATAATTAGTTGTCATTTTTTTATATCCTAGATATTAATCGTTGGTGTCATGATTTAAATATCATTTATCTGTCATCTATCATTTAATATTGTCTATGATATTCCTTGTTTTTTCCCCCCTTTTTCTGCCTCCCCCCACACACTCCAGTTCAAGCCATTCTTTGTCAGTCTAGTTGTGTAGGACACAGCTCCCTGACCCATGCTGGCATTATGAGTTTGCCCTCCCCCTACCCCCCCGCCCCCGCTGAGGCACTAGTCGTTCACCAATCGTGGGTCGGACGCTCACAGCAGCTTACGGCAGCTCATGCTGGCTGCCGGCTGTTCATGGCAGCACACAGCAGCCCACAGCTGCTCACGCTGGCTGCTGGCTGCTCCTGGCAGCCCAGCTCCAGGGAGAGCCGTTGTTCACAGTCTTAGTTGTAGAGGGCACAGCTCACTGGCCCATGTGAGAATCAAACTGGCGACCTGGGCATTAGGAGCATGGCGCTCCAACCATCTGAGCCACCGGGCCAGCCCAGTAGTTTTTGTTGACCAAGAATGTTTTTATCATAATATGGTAAAAGCCTTTTTTTTTTTTTTGCTTTTGGATTTCTGTTTTAAAAAATTGTTTCCCTCCTTAGATTACATTAGATGCTGTACATTTAACTTTACCTCTCCCACTTATGTCTAATCTGTCTAAATTCTACCTTTGTCTATTGATCCAGCTATATTCTCCAACTAGCAAAGTAGCTCACTATAAACTAAAAAAAAATCTATTGCCTTTCTAATACTTTTAGGGGCACCTTCATCCTATATCAAATTACCACATATACAGTGGTATATGTGGTATAACATCAGTTTTCAAACATAATCCGTTCTGGAAGACCATTTGAGTTCTGAAACGTTTGAAATAGCCAACAGCTAGGCCTCAGGATCTTAAACTCAGAGGAAGCCATGTGACACATTCAACTTCCAAGGCATGTTCGAAAATCGAAGCATTTACTCCCAGGTTTACTGCATTAGTAAACTGAAATGTTCGTCAATGGAAACGTTCGAAAACCGAGGTACTACTATACTTGAATGTATTTCAGAGCTCTCTTTCTGCTCCTTTGTTTACTTATCAGTTCCTACAAGGGTACCATGCCATTTTATTACTATGGCTTTAAAGTATATCTTAATATCTAATAAGGTGAATCCTTTGTCTTTGCCACTCTTTCTCAAGTTGATTTTCAAAGTGATTAGCAATTCATGAAAGTTTTTTCCATTATAAATGTAAGTAAGTCTACCAATTTTTCCCCCAAGTCTTGCTGGGATTTGATTTGGGACTGAATTTGGAAGTTAATGTGAGGTGGACTGGTACAATTATCATGTCAAATCACGCGAAATATGGACATGGTATATCTTCATTTAGTCAATACTTTCTTTATATTTTTAAAGAGTTTTTAAATATTCTCTGTAAAATTTTGTGCTTTCTGTGTTAGGTTGTTTCCTAGAAATGTTTAGAGCTTATTGTTTTAAGGGATATCTTATTTTTCCCCATTTAATTTTCCAATTAGGTATAGCAAGAGTGCCGTAAGTTTTGAATTTGTTGTGTTATTATCGATCATAAATGTAGAAAGCTTTCTGAACTCTCTTATTAGTTTTGAAAATGTGACTGTTTATTCTATTAGGTTTGTCTGCTAATGATTATATTCTCTGCAAGTAATGGAATGTATATATCGCTTTCAAATTCATACATTTCTTATGTCTTTCCTTTATGTTGGTCTTATAATATTGGTCACAACCTCCAATATTATATTAAATCATAGTGATGATAGATTTTTTGTTAATGGAATGGCATCTATAGATTCTCCATTAATTATTTTGTTTGCTGTATATATATATATATATATATATATATATATATATATATATTCAGAAAAGTTCCCTCCTACTCTTGATTCTTTTAAGGAAGCATATAATTGAGTTTGACCAGAACACAGAAGATGGAAGGGGAAACAGAGCCATCAACTAAGGGAGAGTGTACAGAGACAATGACTTTCTTGCACAAATGATAAACTGGCTCTAAGTATGGAAACATGAAATTATCAAGCACTTAGTATATGCCTGGAACTTTCACAGGCATCACTGACTCACTACAAAACTCAGCAAGACAAGTAGTCTTAACCTCATTTTTTATATGGGGAACTGTAAGCTCAGAGAGCAGAACTTGCATGAATATTGCACAATTAATATGTGACAGATTAGTGATTCATACCAAAACTAGATCATTTCAGAACCTCCTGTTCTTTCCATTACATTCTGTCACACCTCAATTCCAAAAGAGGAGCCCCCAAACATTTGTAGCAATGATTACATCATAGGGATGCTTATCTTACTCTATCTTGGTGATTGCTTTAAAGAATGCTAATTTGTGAGGCGGCCGGGTGGCTCAGTTGGTTAGAGCATGAGCTCTGAACAACAGGGTTGCTGATGAACTGGCATGGGATGGTGGGCTGTGCCCCCTGCAACTAAAGATTGAAAACGGCAACTGGACTTGGAGCTGAGCTGCACCCTCCACAACTAAATTGAAGGACACGACCTGGAGCTGATGGGCCCTGGAGAAACACTGTTCCCCAATATTCCCCAATAAATTTTATTTTTAAAAAAAGAATGGTAATTTGGTGTATACATTCTAGAATATTCCAGAAAAGGAGGTGTCATAAGTTTATGGTTACACTTTATATTCATGTCCATGACAGAAAAAATCAAAAAGCAATGCTCTAATGATAGCTTCGATTTTAATTTTAAGGCAGCCCCTTGGCATAATGACTGAGATGAGTAGATTGATTTAGTACTAGGAGGCCAATGCTTTAAGGCGTTTTGACTTTGTTAGGCAAGAAGAAGAAAATGGATCAAAGGATGAGAGATTTCATTGTAAAAGTAAATATAAGAAGAAGGAGAAGGGGAAAGGAAGATGAGCAAAAGAGGAAGAAGAAGTAGTAGTATAAGTAAATATGTCTTGCATAAGTGTTGTGTGGAAGGGGGAAACTGGGTAGAACAAGACAGCACTGTCAGACTTATGTGTTTTCTGCTCTCATAGATGACAAGGGATACCAACAGGACCCCTAAAATCCATCCCTGTTTGTTACAGGAAATTTTAAGTGAAGGAAAAGTATAAACATCCAAACTTGTCCAAACATCCAAATGTCCTGCGCTGACAAAGGACAGAAAGGGACAAGCTTTATTGCTAAAATTTCCATGGGGACAGAGCTAGTGGAAGCTGCTATTGTGACTGCAATCAAAGGAGCATTCAGAGGCAATGCCAGAGCAGGAAGCTGAAAACTGTAAGCCAGAGAAGAGAGAAGTCCTTAAAGGAGGTCAAAATAAAGGGATTCCAGAGCAGGTGTGGAACTAGGCTTATCATGCCGGGCAGGTGAGAGGAGACAAGAGATGGTCAAAGGAGTGAATAGGGAGGAATCTGTGCAAAGACCCATACAGTGCTGTTTACGGCAGCTTGATTTTAGGACTATCACAACAATATGATGCAGAGCCTTTAAAATGGCTGGGACAGGGCAGAGAGCCAAACTTGTCAGGTTATAATATTCAAAATCAGGCAGGGACTGTGAAAAAATAAGAATTTTTTTATAGCAGACTATGTCCTATTTAATACAATTTTATGATTGTGTTACTGTGTTGCTCTACTTAATTTATATACATTTTAGAAAAAATAATCTATGCCGTCCATATTTCCTGAACCAAAAAATCAAAACATGTTAGTATACATTTGTCTTAGGATTAGAACATTTTTCATTGGAACTAACTTTAAAAATTCAGAATGTATTTTTATCATAAATATAAAATTTAGTCTGCAAGCATAGGATTTAGCATTTGATTAAATATGGCATTTATGGTCATTTTAATGAAAAAAAATTGGCATCAAGCATTCAGTTTAAAATGTAACCCCTTATTTCTAAACCTGTTTTAATAAGAAAATAAAGTTTGAACTACATCACTTCAACCTAGAACATCTTCCCCCAAAATGTTATATGCCGTGGACTGCCTGAATAGCAAATTCTTCACTGAAAAAAAGATTAAAAATTTTTGTTTTAATATTTTTCCAATAGGTGTTACAGCATCCAGATTTAATAAGAAGGAGACCAGAATTTAGAATTCACCAGAATTGGGCATGGGGGTGGGGGTCCTTCCTGCAGGAGAAAAACATCCAGAGCAAGAAACCAAATTAGATGGCCCAGGGGGTTACACTGTCCCAGAAGTCTGAAGGCAAAGAGAACAAAATTTTAGGTGTGTTGAGGGCCGGCCTGGTGGCTCAGGCGGTTAGAGCTCCATGCTCCTAACTCCAAAGGCTGCCGGTTCGATTCCCACATGACCCAGTGGGTCTCAACCACAAGGTTGCCAGTTCAATTCCTTGAGTCCCACAAGGGATGGTGGGCAGCGCCCCCTACAACTAAAATTGAACACGGCACCTTGAGCTGAGCTGCCGCTGAGCTCCTGGATGGCTCAATTGGTTGGAGCGCATCCTCTCAATCACAAGGTTGCGGGTTGGACTCCCACAAGGGATGGTGGGCTAAGCCCCCTGCAACTAGCAACAGCAACTGGACCTGGAGCTGAGCTGCGCCCTCCACAACTAAGACTGAAAGGACAACAACTTGAAGCTGAATGGCACCCTCCACAACGAAGATTGAAAGGACAACAACTTGACTTGGAAAAAAAAGTCCTGGAATTACATGCTGTTCCCCAATAAAGTCCTGTTCCCCTTCCCCAATACAATCTTTTTTTAAAAAAAATTTTAGGTGTGTTGAGAAGGAAGAAGTAGAGAGAGCAGCATGGATTGAGAAAGAAAGAGTAAGAATGTCTGGGAGTTGGAGTGGGGGGAAGAGAGAGATTTGAACTGTGGCTGTGGATTTTTTAAGGAGATGGACAAGAGAAGAGGAATTTTATCAAAAATTACTGTTTGACATGCTATGTAAAACCCTGCATTGCCCCTTTAAGAAAATCAACAGAAAAGGTTCGCTTTAAGAAAAAGCTTTTCACATTGGATTTGTATTTTGATTCTGCACCAAGACTGTACCACAAGGGGACCTAAATTTTAACAGTTTACACAGGCCTGATATAAGTTGTTCACCATTGCATCTCTCAACAGGCAGGATTACTGATTGATTGCACATTGCCTGGACTCGAAGAAGCCTGAAGCCTTTGCATTCTCTAAAACCCAGTGAAAAATCCTACAGGGAGCACCTGGTCTTTTCAAACCATCCATTCCTGGAAAGTAAGGAAAAGGGATGGGACATTCTTGGGCTAACTGGACCTGAAGCAGGCTCAGCTTTGAAGTCTGCAAAACCTGGCTTTAGGTCCCAGCTCTGTCACTTACCAGGTATGCTCAAGTTATCAGCCTCAGTTTCCTCATCTGCAACCTAGAATTCAATTAATGGCCCATTATCTACCAAACAGATATTGGCTACTCAGGCCAAAAGTTTGTTGCTGGGCACTGAGCCATCAGGCTCCTGGTCAGCCCACGATCTCCTGGTATGTTACCCACCAGCTGGAGTTCCTTGTGCTCCTGGAGGAAAGCACGACTGAACTGAGAGGCCATGGAACCAAATGGAGAGGGGCAGGGAAAGAAATGTTCTGTATTGCTGAGGTAGCTACAGAGATCCTTTTGACCCTGCCAGGGGATTTGAACCATGTTTAAATTCCTGAGCTATTTCAGCAAAACCCAAGAGGGGAACTGAAAGCTACTGTGTAGTTCACCAAGGCAGAGTTTTACTTGCACAACAAAAAATAGTGCTGCGTGGGGTTGGAAATGAAGGTGGGGCTGTCATGAGGGTTGGGCGTGGGAGCAGTACTTCACTAATACTGGAAAGGCTTGACCTTAAATAACAAAGTTATGCAACAGGCTTATTCTGAAAACTGTCATTTACTTAGTTCCCAGTCACTAGGGAGCTTTCAGAGCACCTGGGGCTTTGGACACTCTGGCTTTTTCCATCCTAGGAGCTAGACCAGTGGCTCTTAGGTGGCAAAGTGAGGAGTAGAAGTGTGACTCGAGCAGGATAAGGCAAAGCCTTCCACTGCCCTTGACTTCTGTAGATGAGGTTGCAAAACCCAGCTTGAGAATGATGGATCTGGAAATTCCACTAAGAGGTGCCTAGACTGCCATCTACCTGCTCCTTTCCTAACAGAGACTTTCTTGCCCTGTGGCTTTATCCATCCTGGGATCCATTGATCCTAGCCCCAAATGTAACCCAATGACCTTTATTGCTAATCTAGCCTTAAAAAGTAGAGAATCTCAGGGCTGGGACAGACTTCCAAAGGTCATCAAGACCTTAAAGCAGGCCTATGCCTAGTATGAAACGAAAGAATGCTGAGCCTGTTTGTCACAGTCTCCACAGAAGGAGAGTCCACAACCCTCTCAGTAGTTTATACAAGTATTTGTTTAGTCGTTCCTCCAAATCCTGATCTTCCAGGCTTTACACTCTGCAATTTAAACCTATCCCTTTTTATTTGGCTTTTCTGGAACAGAAACTGTAACACACATTACCTAGGATAAATGTAAAAATGTACATGTCTATAAAAATAAGACATACTGGAGATAACAAGAAGGACTTCTTAGGCTACATTCTAAAGAAAAAGGAAAAGGAAGTTGTCATAAGAAGAATGACCCTACATAATTTATCAACCAAATCACGACACTTTTGAGAGTGAAAGGGGCAGCGAACATAAAAAACGTTAATAGAGTTGCGGCAGACTGCAACATCTGGTCACCCTAGATATAAGATAATGCACATAAGATAACAAAGAGAAACCCAGACTACTCAACTATATTTTATTTATAGCTCCCAAGTTAAAACAACTATCAACATTTCCAATTTGGAGGGGACAGAACAAATATGGCTAACAGGGTGGTGAAGGCCAAGATAGTTGAGGTATTGGTAAGAGAATATATAGCTGTTGTAAATTAACGCATTCATATGTGAATTTGTTTCCTACAATATTTGTTGAGTACATACTTTGTTTCAGATACTGTGCTAGATGATGCTCATATCAACAAGATGTATAGGTCATGGTCCCTGCTCTTGAACAATAATTGACAGAGAGGTGGGTTCACATACTTATACACAAGTAAGTTATGCTACATGGATGTAAATGCTCTAATATAGGAATAAACAAACAAAATTTTATACGAGTTGAACTCTCTGAGCCCAGATCAATAACATTCTAAGGTATTAAAAGACTTAATAGATATAATTTTGAAAATATATACTGTTGGTAATCTTTAAGAAATAACAGGAGTGACATCATAGGAATGGTGGCAGTGGGTCACACTTTTTGAGTTCTCCTCAGGATCTTATCACAAACAGGACATCTATAACCCATCAAAAGACTCTCTGCTCATCACACAGAACAGTTAAGAGACTTGTGCAAGGATTAGTTGAAGGTGGGCAAATTGGGCGAGCAGGGGAAGAGGGAAGGGAGCGGAGTGGAGACATGCCCCGCATCCGAGGCTGTGGAGACGTGGCCCACATCTGCGGCTGTCGAAACGCAGCCGGCATTCGCAGCTGCAGAGACGCAGGGGATCCCAGGACGGAACATAGAACACAAAAGCCAGAAGGTGGGCTCTTTCCCTGCATCCAACAGCTGATCTCTCCCGCCGAGGGGGCCGCCCATTGGGCCATAGGTCTGACAAAGGACACAAACTCCATACCTGCCCCCCACCCTTCCAATCCTACCCCCACCGTGACAGAGATTTAAACTGGTTCCTGAACTGAGGAGTAGTGTCGGATTACAGAGGCGCCTTAGTGCTCAGACTCTGGGAAGACCAGCGTGCAGCTCTGACCCTGGGAAGAGTGTGATTTTTGCTGGGCTAGAAGAGAAGGGACCCCTCCACCCCCACCCACCACCTTTTCTGGCCTGCGAGAAGAGTGTGTCACGGCTGGGCTGGGAGAGAGAAGACCCCTCCATCCCCGCCCCCACCCTTTCTGGCCTGCCTAGGGCAGGGCAATTACAACTGCGGAGGCACTCCCAGGGATGAGCAGTAGGCGGCAGATGAAGCTCTGGGCTTTCAGCAGCTCAGAAATCACCCACCCGCCACACACACACACACACACACACACACACAGGAAGAAGTGCCCTGAGATTCAGGAGAACTGGGCACAGGGCTGGTGGTGCTACTCTCAGTGCACATATGTGCAGGCAAGGGCAGAAACTGCACTGACTGTAGAAACTACCATCCAGACCCCTCAGCCCCACTCACCTAAATCTGCAGTCCCAACATCACTCTGGGCACCAGGTGAACGGCTCTGCCTGCACAATACAAGGAGGACGCTTTTGTACAGCAGAGGACAACCTGGAGATTACTTGGTGGGCATAAGCCAAGACTGGCGCTGCTTTTGTTTTGTCTTTATATCTTTGATATCTTTGCCTGTGTTGAGTGTGGGTTGTCGGTTGTTTTTACATGAGAACATACTTGATTTTTTCTTTGTTGTTGTTGTTGATGTTGTGCATGGTGATTTGCTTTGTTCTGAAATTACTCTACCAGGGCCCAGGTTAAGAGACGGAAGATTCAACACACCCAGAGGCCAACTCCAGACCAAACCAGAGTGCTACCGGGTTTGACCTACAAGTGACACACCCAGAGGGAATTCTCTACAGGCACAAGAGCCGATAGAGTCCAAATCACATTTAAGTGGTCAACCCTCACACAGCAGAACACCCTGCGGTGGGCAGAGCCAAGTCTCACAACTAGTCAGCCTAGGGGTTAACCCCACCTACTCACAAGAGAAAAGCAATTAAAGATCTTCTTTAACAAGACAATATACATAACACAAGAGTCACCTTTGGAGCATACGCAGAGGAGAAGAACGAAGTAGTGCAAGTCAAATATAAAGGACATATACTACATAAGAACTAAGAACTCTAAGGGATCTACCTAACACATCGAAGCAAACACAGAGAGTCAGCCAGAATGGGGAAACAAAGAAACATGTCCCAAATGAAAGAACAGAAGAAACCTCCACAAATGGAACCAAATGAAACAGAGGTAACCAACCTATCAGAGACAGATTTCAGAACACTGATGATAAGAATGTTTAAGGAGCTTAGAGATGACATAAAGAAGGATATAGAAATCGTAATGAACAACCAGTTAGAACTAAAGAACACAATTACTGAAATAAAGAACTCACTTGAAGGAATTAACAGCAGGTTAGATGAAGCAGAGGATCGAATCAGCAACTTAGAAGACAAGTTAGCAGAGATAACCCAAACAGAACAACAGAAAGAAAAAAGAATAAAAAACAATGAAGATGGTTTAAGAGACCTCTGGGATAACATTAAGCACAACAATATGCGCATCATAGGAATACCAGAAGGTGAAGAGAGGAAGCAAGGGATTGAGAACATATTTGAAGTAATAATGTCCGAAAACTTCCCTAACCTGATGAAGGAAACCAACATACAAGCCCAGGAAGTGCAGAGAGTTCCAACCAGGATAAACCCAAACAGGTCCACACCAAGACACATTATAGTTAAAATGGCAAAAGTTAAAGACAAAGAGAGAATCCTAAAAGCAGCAAGACAAAGACAGAGGGTTACATACATGGGAACTCCCATAAGACTATCAAATGACTTATCTACCGAAACATTGAAGGCCAGGAGGGAGTGGCAGGAGATACTCAAAGTGATGGAAAACAAAGGCCTACAACCTAGATTGCTTTATTCAGCAAGGCTCTCATTTAAGGTTGATGGAGAGATAAAGAGATTCCCAGAAAATAATAAGCTAAAGGAATTTATTACCACCAGGCCAGCATTGCAAGAAATACTAAATGGACTTCTGTAAATAGAAGAAAGATGAAAACAATCTAGCTACAAATTTAAAAATGGCAATAACTATGTACCTATCAATAATCAATCTAAATGTAAACGGATTAAATACTCCAATCAAGAGACATAGGGTGGCTGAGTGGATAAGAAAGCAAGACCCTTGTATATGCTGTATACAAGAGACTCGCCTCAGATCAAAAGACACACACAGGCTGAAAGTGAAGGGTTGGAGTAAGATATTTCATGCAAATGGAAATGAGAAAAAAGCTGGAGTTGCGATACTTATATCTGACAAAATAGACTAAAATGAAGAACATATTGAAAGAAAAAGATGGGCACTATATAATAATAAAGGGATCAATCCGACAAGAGGACATAACCCTAGTAAACATCTATGCACCCAACATAGGAGCACCTAAATATATAAAACAGATATTGATTGACATAAAGACAGAGATCAACAGTAACACTATCATAGTAGGGGACTTCAACACACCTCTGACAACAAGGGATAGGTCTTCCAGACAGAAAATCAATATGGAAACAATGGCCTTAAATGACACATTGGACCACTTGGATTTAATAGATATTTTCAGAGCATTTCACCCCAAAGCTGCAGAATACAGGTTCTTCTCAAGCGCACATGGAACATTTTCCAAGATAGACCACATGTTATGCCACAAAACAAGTCATGATAAATTTAAGAAAATTGAAATCCTACCAATTGTCTTCTCTGACCACAGTGCTATCAAATTAGAAATGAACTACAGGAAAAAAACTGGAAGACACACCAATTCATGGCGGCTGAAAAACATGTTACAAAATAACAAATGGGTCAAGCAGGAGATCAAGGAAGAAATCAAAAGATATCTCGAGACAAACGAAAACGAAAACATGATGACCCAAAATCTATGGGATGCAGTGAAAGCAGTCCTCAGAGGGAAATTCATAGCATTGCAGGCCTACCTAAAGAAACAAGAAAAAACACTAATCAACAGTTCATCTTTACACTTAAGGGATCTGGAAAAAGAACAGCAAAATAAGCCCAAAGGGTGTACAAGGAAGGAGATAATAAAGATCAGAGCGGAAATAAATGAAATAGAAACCAGAAAAACAATACAAAAGATCAATGAATCCAAGAGTTGGTTCTTAAAGAAGATAAACAAAATCGACAAACCTTTAGCCAGACTCATTAACAAAAATAGAGAGAGGACCCAAATTAATAAAATCAGAAATGAAAGAGAAGTGACAACAGACACCGCAGAAACACAAAAAATTTTAAGAAATTACTATGCGCAACTATATGCCAACAAATTTGACAATCTGGAAGAAATGGACAATTTTCTAGAGGCATACAACCTTCCAAGGCTAACTCAAGAAGAAACAGAAAACCTGAATAGACTGATTACCACCAGGGAAATTGAATCAGTAGTCAACAATCTCCCAACAAACAAAAGCCCTGGACCAGATGGCTTTACAGGTGAATTTTACAAAACGTTCAAAAAAGAATTATCACCTATTCTCCTCAAGCTCTTCCAAAAAATCCAGAAGGAGGGAATGCTCCCAAACACTTTTTACAAAGCCACTATCATCCTGATCCCAAAATCAGACAAAGGCACTGAAAAAAAAAGAAAACTGCAGGCCGATATCTCTAATGAACATAGATGCGAAAATCCTCAACAAAATATTAGCGAAGAGAATTCAGCAATACATTAAAAACATCATATACCATGATCAAGTGGGATTCATCCCTGGTATGCAAGGGTGGTTCAACATCCGCAAATCAATTAATGTGATACACCACATTAACAAAATGAAAAATAAAAATCACATGATCATATCAATAGATGCAGAAAAAGCATTTGATAAAATTCAGCAGCCATTTATGATAAAAACCCTTAAGAAAGTGGGAATAGAGGGATCATATCTCAACATAATAAAGGCCATATATGATAGACCCACAGCTAACATCATACTCAATGGGGAAAAGCTAAAACCATTCCCCTTAAGATCAGGAACAAGGCAAGGTTGCCCACTTTCTCCATTCTATTCAGCATAGTGCTGGAAGTTCTAGCCACAGCAATCAGACAAGAAAAAGAAATAAAAGGCATCCAAATTGGTAAGGAGGAAGTAAAATTGTCATTATATGCAGATGATATGACACTATATAGAGAGAACCCTAAAGACTCCACCAAGAAACTATTAGAGCTGATAGATGAATTTAGTAAAGTAGCAGGATACAAAATTAATATTCAGAAATCAGTTGCATTTGTATACACCAATAATAAAACATCAGAAGGCGAAATTAAAGAAAATAATCCCATTTACAATTGCTTCAAAGACTATAAAATACCTGGGAATAAATTTAACCAAAGAAGTAAAAGATCTGTAGTCAGATAATTATAAAACACTGAAGAAAGAAATGAAAGAAGATACAAATAGATGGAAACACATACCATGTTCATGGATAGGAAGAATTAATATAGTTAAAATGTCCATACTGCCTAAGGCGATATGCATATTCAACGCAATTCCCATCAAACTACCAATGGCGTTTTTCACAGAAATAGAATACATAATCCTAAAATTTATATGCGACCATAAAAGACCCTGGATAGCCTCAGCAATCTTGAGAAATAAGAACAAAGTGGGAGGTATAACGATACCTGACATCAAATTATACTACAAGTCTACAGTAATAAAAACAGCATGGTACTGGCATAAAAACAGACACATAGATCAAAGGAACAGAATAGAGTCCAGAAATAAATCCATGCCTATATGGCCATTTAATCTACGACAATGGAAGCAAGAATGTACGGTGAGGTAAACACAGTCTATTCAATAAATGGTGCTGGGAAACCTGGACAGACACATGCAAAAAAATGAAGCTGGACCACCTCTTTATACCATATACAAAAATAAATTCAAAATGGCTTAAAGGCTTAAATGTCAGATCTGAAACCATAAAAATCCTAGAAGAAAATATAGGAAGAAACTTCACAGACATTACCCGGAGTAAGACTTTTACTGATATATCCCCTCGCGCGAGGGAAGTAAGAGGAAAAATAAACATGTGGGATTACATCAAACTAAAAAGTTTTTTCACAGCAAAGGAAACCATCAATAAAACAAAAAGGGGTCCTACTGAATGGGAAAAGATATTTGCCAATGATATATCTGATAAGGGGTTAATATCACAAATTTATAAAAAACTCACTCAACTCAACTACAAAAAAACAAACAACCCAATTAAAAAATGGGCAGAGGACATGAAGAGACATTTTTCTAAAAAGGATATACAGATGGCAAACAGACATATGAAAAAATGCTCAAACTCACTAATCATTAGAGAAATGCAAATAAAAACCACAATGAGATACCACCTCACCCCAGTCAAAATGGCTATCATCAATAAATCAACAAACAACAAGTGCTGGCGTGGATGTGGAGAAAAGGGAACCCTGTGCACTGTTGGTGGGATTGCAGATTGGTGAAGCCACTATGGAAAACAGTATGGAGGTATCTCAAAAATCTGAAAATGAAACTACCTTATGATCCAGCAATTCCACTCCTAGGTATCTATCCGGAGAAATCCAAAACTCTAATTCAAAAAGCTTTATTCACTCCTATGTTTATAGCAGCACTATACACAATAGCCAAGACATGGAAACAACCGAAATGCCCATCAGTAGATGACCATGGTACATTTATACAATGGAGTAGTACGCAGCCATAAAGAAGAAAGAAATCTTACCATTTGCAACAACATGGATGGACCTAGAGAACATTATGTTAAGTGAATAAGTCAGACAGAGAAAGACAAATACCATATGATCTCACTTACATGTGGAATCTAAAGAAAAGAATAAGTGAATGAACTAATCAGAAACAGTTTTGGAGACATAGAGGAAAAACTGAGGGTTGCTAGATGGGGGGGTGGGGATAAGGGGAAAGGTGAGGGGATTAGGAAACAGTCACCGGGTTCGACTCCCGGTGTGGGAACCAAAAAAAAAAAAACACAAAAAAAAAACTGTCAGTATCCACAAGATGGCCACAGGGTTTTGAAAATTAATTTGGGTAATGTAATCAATAATGTAAAGATTTTGTAGGGTATCCGATGGACACTTATCTCGTTAGGGAGACCACCTCAGGGATGATGTAGATGCCTGATCACTGCATTGTACACCTGAAGCTGAAGCTGAACAATAATGAATGTCAACTACAAGTTTGCATATGTGTGTGTGTGCGTGTGCGTGTGTGTGTGTGTGTGTGTGTGTGTGTGTGTGTGTATATACTTACAAGAATCAGAGTACAGCATTAGGAATAGAGACAGTGGAAATATAATGGCTCTGTGCGATGTCAGAAGGATAATGGATCGGGCAAGGGGGTTTCACACAATGTGAGGGATATACAGGATAAACGTCTAAGTATTACTTTGTCTTGTGCACCTGAAACTAATAAAATAAATAAATAAATAAATAAATAAATAAATAAATAAATAAATAAAAAGAAATTATAAAGAACTAAAGATTTTGTTCAATGGACCAGCCAGCCATGTTATAGAGTTGCTCAAGCAGTAAATAAATGAATAAAATATTGTTCCTCTGTTTAGATCATACCTGCCATCTTTCTATTCACCATATTTCAAATGAGCCATTGACAAAATGGGCTGGGTATCTAAAGGAGGGTGATTAGCATGGTGAAGGATCAGGAAAACAATTTATATATATAAGGTGACTATTATGTCCCAGTTTATGCCTGTTGCTAACATTTATTAGTGCCATTTATTATGTGCTAATGTACTCATATGTCATGCAAGATCTCACTTAATTCTTATCACAGCCATATGATATAGGTGCTATAGCATTATTCCCACTTTATGGATGAGAAATCTGAGTCTTTGAGAGTTTAAAGGTAAAGAACAGAGATGATTTATTCATTTGGCCCACAATACTTGTGGGGGCCTTTAGAAATGCTTTATTGTCTTTTTGTTGTTGTTATTCGTTTTTTTCTTATTTTTTATTGTCTCTTTTTAAATCAGAAGAAAAATGAACTTTTAAGCTGAAGGAAATGTTTTAATGTATAATGTCAATATATTTGTCTTTATACCAACACAGTTGTAAAGTCTAATTTTTCGTAGGTTTTTTTTTTTTCAACGGAGGAAGGGGCCCACAACGGAGGAAGGTAAAAGCACCTAGGGCCCACAAAAGTCCTAACGTGGCCCTGGTAACAAGTGGCAGAGTGTGATCCAAACCCAGAGCCCAAGCTCTTAAACACTAAATGAAAAGCAAAACAGCTGAGGGGACAGGAGGAAAACAGGTTCAGAGTATCACCTGGCTGTTGCCAGCTATCTGAAAGGTGGCCACAAGAGAGCATTTTTGTGCTTATTTGATATTTCTGCCTCAGCTGTGCTTGTTGATATCTTACCCAAACTTCAATATAGAGCTGAGTTATTACCATCTCTATGATGCCTTCCTTAACTCCCATCTTTGGAATTAGTTTCACTTTCTTCTGTACTCCTGCAGCTAGCTCATCTTTATATTATAGCATATACCACATTCTGCCATCGTATGCATGTTTGTCTTAAGAATCTGTAAGGGACAGGCACCATATCTTCCTTATCTTTGTATATACCAAATAGAGCGGTTTAAGCATAATATGGGCTCAACAAACATGAGCTGAATTGATTCTCTTCTTCAGCTCACTTTAAAAATAAACTTCTCAATAATCAGAGTTGGTCCATGTTGGAATGGGCTGCCTTTGAGATCCTAAGCTCCAGGCACTGTAAATGTTCAAGCAGGGCGGAGAATGTGTAGAGGGGATTCTTGCATTGGTTGGAAGGTTGGACTAAAAGTCCTTTAAATGACCTTTCTAACTCTGAATCTATGGTTTTAGAATTCTGCTGGCAACCTTGAGAGGCAGTACAGTATAGTGGCTGAGAGTATGGGGACTGCAGCCAGATGGACAAGGATTACCTTCTGACCCTGCCACTTACTGACTTTCTGGCTTTGGGCAAATATTTAATTTCTCAGAGTCTCAATTTCTTCACCCGTAAAACTGGGATAATAATTATACCTACCACATGAAGACTAAATGTGTTAATATATCCAAGTACCAGCACCAGGCACAGAGAAAGAATTATACAAATGCTTTTCAAATAAATAAAATAAATATATTTGATAATGGAGAAAATAAAATAGAATAAGCATTGCTAAGAGAATCCCTTAAAATAGAGTCAGGAGGCTATTAAGGAAGTGGAACCTATGCACATTTTGTGCCTCAGTTCTCAGAGCTGCCCTTAAGTTGCTACACTCCTTCTGAAACAACTGCTGTGTGGACACAAATAAACTTTACTTCCTCCTTGCGGTTCTCTCTCCCTCGTTTGCATACTGGAACTCTCCAATCCCTGTTAACCTAGCTGGCAATCCTTCATTTGCATGAAAGAATGAGCACTTTGTGGGTTTTGTCTTTATTAACCCTACCTTTCTTTGTTCTTTCCAGAGCACAATCTATGTTGCTCCCTGAATCTGTGTCTCCTGGGTTGCAACTCTTTTTGCTCTGATAAATGCCTTTTGTTCTTTAATACAGCCTGAACCTCTTCTTTGGTTAACATATTTATGACTGCTCTTTTCTGCCCCCTTTACTTTGTCCAGAGCTGAAGCTTTAAAAAGCCTAGACCAAAGTATAGCCCAAAGGAAAGCTGACTTCCTAACCCTAGGTACATACTGTCCCTGATAATGTGAACTAGTGTCATGTTTGCCTTTTGGATGGCTCTCCACGGATCTTCTTTTGCCAATCTGAAATGTTAGGACCCTATTTCAGAACCAGAGAGTGGTAGGGACATCCTAGCTCCTTTCTTGATTTCTTGGTCAGTGTTGGCATTGCTGTAGCAAAGAAGGACTGCTTCATCTTTCGGCCATAATATGCACTTTCTGGTTTGGCAGACAATCAAAAAATTCTACATTTTAGCCTTAGTTCAGTGAGGCATCTGGAGCACATTATATACTTTCCCTGTATCAAAACCTACCAGTAAGAGCTCACTTCAGCCTGGTTGGCTTCTTAAACAACAGTTTTACTATGAGGGTCAGAGAACCGACAGCAAGTCTGGTGATTGTAAAAGAACAAAATCTCCCTCAAATCGGACATATCCGAGTTCAAATCCTGCCTCTGCTTGACATTGCGTCTCCTTCAGTAAATCAGATCATGTCAACTCAGTCTTCTGTAAAAGGCAGTAAGAATCTTACAAGATTACTGTAAGGATTAAATATAGTGATGTAAGTAAAATGTTTAGCACATAGACCCTCAATTGATGTAACCATATTTGCCTGTGATCAACATGCATTCCCCCACATGTATATGAACATTACCCTGTTTCTATATACCAACACTATTACAGAAAGCCAAGAAAAGGAGATGTGAAAAAATGGATCAACTCAGCTGCAAACAGAAATTCACATTATCTCACTGTTGCTCCAGTATTCAGTATTGGCATTAATGAAAAATTTTCGACTGTATAAACCACTTTTAAAACAAGTGTGATGAGTTCAGACTTCTATCCACCCCCCCAAAAAAAAAATTCACTATGGGGCCAGCCTGGTGGCTCAGGCGGTTAGAGCTCCATGCTCCTAACTCCAAAGGCTGTCGGTTTGATTCCCACATGGGCCAGTGGGTCTCAACCACAAGGTTGCCAGTTCAATTCCTTGAGTCCCACAAGGGATGGTGGGCAGCGCCCCCTACAACTAAAATTGAACACGGCACCTTGAGCTGAGCTGCTGCTGAGTTCCCGGATGGCTCAGTTGGTTGGAGCGCATCCTCTCAATCACAAGGTTGTGGGTTGGACTCCTGCAAGGGATGGTGGGCTGTGCCCCCTGCAACTAGCAACGGCAACTGGACCTGGAGCTGAGCTGCACCCTCCACAACTAAGACTGAGAGGACAACAACTTGAAGCTGAATGGCACCCTCCACAACTAAGATTGAAAGGACAACAGCTTGACTTGGAAAAAAGTCCTGGAAGTACCCACTGTTCCCCAATAAAGTCCTGTTCCCCTTCCCCAATGAAATCTTTAAAAAAAAAATTCACTGTGTAACGGAGGTATTTTTATTATCTTGTGCATTTTATACATTCGCAAATATGGGTCGTCTCTCCTCGTTGGTCCTTTCCTCAGCCCTGCCTGCCCCCTTCACACTTTGGGTGATGACAGGCATAGTTCCACTTCTAAAATAGAAAAATGAAAGTAAAAGAAGTGCCTGGCCCAATGTCACCGATTATGTGTCTAGTGGAGCTGATAGTAATTGGGAGATGACAAAAGAACTAAGGGAACTAGAAATGCCTGGTTTGAAACAGAGAAGATTCAGAGACTAACAATAGCTGTATTTTAGCAACCACCATCCCCATTCACTCTTTCTACAGAGCCTCTTCTTCCAGGCCTCTATACTATAAGCAGCTAATTGCTTCTTCAAGACAAAGGGAAGAGAGACAGAGAGACTAATAGCCAGAGACACTGTAGCTTCCCTACCAAGAAACACAGGCATCACTCTCTGCCTAGGCCTTGATTTCACCTCAGAGACAGGCGTTGAGCCAGGAAATGCCATCTAACCCTAAAACTCTAATCTGTACTCCAGATAAGGGAATGGAAGGCCCATGACAAAAATCTCAGCATAGTCCTGAGTAACTTGTCCATAAGGAGATAATGTATTTGTGGTTGTCAATCCTACCTGAGCAACAGAATCATCTAGGGATTAAAAACAAGGACTTCTTTAAAAAACAAACAAACAAACAAACAAACAACAACAATAACAAAAAACGGACTTCCTGGGCTCTGCACCAGAATCTGTGTTTTAAACAAATGCCTCAAGTGTGCAGCCAGAGATGAGAAGTCCTTAATCCAACAATTCTCAAGTTTGAGCATGAATCAGAATCACCTGGAAGACTTTTTAAAACACTGATTGCTGGGTCCCAACCCCAGAGTTTTAGATTCATTTGGTCTGAAGAAGGGTCTGAGAATTTGAATTTTCCCCAACTTTCCAGGTGATGTTGATATTAGGGACCACTCTGTGAACAACTGGCGTAGCCTATCTGAGTTTGGCCTTGATGTCAAACAATTCCCATGGCCTCTTCCTCAATTTGCCTAGTGAACCAAATAACTGCTGAGGTAATTAGAACTAGCCCTAACCCTCGGTTATCAAGTCTACTCTGTGTATCCCTACAAAAAACAATCAGCTCACAACCCTCCCAAGGTCACCGACGCTAGGCAGAAAGTGAAATACACATATACACCTCAAGCTACTTGCTTCATAATGTAAAATTTCTCAACAACTCCTGGCTCCTGAAGGTCAGGGCTGACCAGCAGCTAACAGTAGTCTTGAACAGCAGTCTTTGACTTCACCATTTCCCTGGGGCCTAACCTACTGCAGAAGCGTAACTGAGGGAATTAGATCTCCATGCACATAGGTCAGCACCCAAATCAAACAATTTTCCAGCAGTAGATAAGCTTAACTCTGAGAACAGACGTATAATCTTGTCACATTACAAGTGTTATCATGCCTCAAAAGAACTCTTGAAACTTCTTTATCAAGGCTGATGACTCCATTGCTCCACTCACCACCCTGCCCCCAGCTCACCCACCCCCACCTCCAGTCCTTCAAAAGAATTCCTGAACTTGTAGAAAGGGGCCTTTTTGTGAGGGTTTTTAGAAAACAGGGTTTCATTGAGACAGATTACTCAGCATGTTGTTAGGTAAACAGGGAGGTCCACGGTGGAATAAACAAAAGGCAGCCATATCCTGAAACTCCAGGTTCTGGAATGTCTCCTTCACTCCAGGAGAAAGATATGAGAATGTGCCTTGAGGTTAATAAATTATCTCATAAATCCCTTTTGGCCAGACAAAGGAGCAGATCTGATAGATAGGGATAGGTTCATTAATCCCTCTAGGGTGGGCAAACAGGACAAAGGAGATAGACAAATTTCATTAGAAGGCGTCAGCCCCCTTCTTCAAGCAGGCAAGGAAAGGTATAAAAGTAAGAACTTTTGCCTCAGTCACTGGGCAACCTGGTCAGGACCCCCTCTCGTTTCCAGAGCTCCAACTCTTTACTCTTTACTTTTAAAAAAACTACCCTCTTTTACAATGCCTCGCCTCTCCTTGGTCCGTGCTTCCATTCTTCGGTTTCATGAGACACGATCCCAGCACAAAGAAAATATTCTACATCATCATGACCCACACAGAACCTGAAAGTATGACACTCCAAGTAACACGCCACACCATTTGCGAAAAAGGCACTCTAACAAATAGCCTCAGCTGAAAGCTTGCCACGAATTAAAAGTGTACATAGATTATTTTTTTTTAAATATTCTCTATTTTCTCTGTGAAATTGGGAGGCATGGATGCTTCCATTTCTACTCTTGGAAGTTTTTTGATAGTGTTATTATTTGAAAATTTGGCTAGGGATGAGGGAGATGAGAGAGGAGGTGATCCACAGTGTGTGCTCTAGTCTGAGGTGTCTATGGGACTCGATGCCCAGAAAAGATACCTCAAAATTGCTTAGCACTTTACATTTTACAATCCTGCCACATAACGTCTGTGTAGTTCTTCAGAAGATGAAAGGAGGCCCAGAGAAGTAACATGACTTGGCCCTCAGTAAGTAGTATGTATGATTCAGATTCAAATCTAGGCCTCTTGACCTCAAATCCAGTGCTCTTACCAAGTCAGCACAAGTGGTACAAACACAGACCTTGATGCCTGTTCCCCAAGTCTGCTGCACGGACTGTGGGTAATATGAGCCCAGAGTGTTATCTAGAATTCTACCCCTTCCTTCCAACTGCTGACTCCTGGCACTTCTGAGGTGTGGTGAAAACCAGTCAAGAACAATTGCAGTGGCCAAAATGAAAATTAACTCTAAACTTGCATATGCTGTCTTAGATTATTAGACTGAGAGTGGAAGTATATTTTTAAAGCACTGTGATAATTTGCACAGCATATTCTACCAAGCAGCACCTAATTTAGGATTTATATGGGATCCCAAATTCTTTTTTCTCCAGGTTTATTGAGATAAAATTGACAAATAAAATTGTATAAATTTAAGGTGTGCAACACAATGATTTGATATATGTATATATTGCTAAATGATTGCCACAATAAGTTTAACACCATCACCTCAGTTAACACAAAAATTGTTTTCCTTGTGATGAAAACTTTTAAGATCTACTCTCTTAGCAACTTTCAAATATACAAAACAGTATTGCTAGCTATAGTCATCATGTTGTACATTACATCCCCAGAATTTATTTAACTTATAACTGGAAGATTCTACCTTTTGACCACATTTACCCCATTCCCCCACCCCCACAAATTTCATCTCTGTTTCTGAATGTTTTTTTTTTTTTTTTAGATCCCATATATAAGCAAGATCATACAGTATTTGTCTGTCTCTGTGTGACTTATTTCCCTTAGCATAATGTCCTCAAGGTCCATCCATACTATTGCAAATGTCAGGATTTCCTTACATTTTATGGCTGAATAAATATTCTATTGTACATATATACCACATTTTCTTTATCCACTCATCCATTGTTAGACACTTAGATTGTTTCTACATCTTGGCTGTTGTGAATAATGGTGCAACGAACATGGGGGCACAGATATATCTTCGGATCCCAGATTCTTAAGAGCTGCTTAAGTCACTGGGTATAGGTGGAAAGGTGTGAGCAGTAGGGAACAAGGCTTACTGGCTGATATGATAATAAAGGCTATGCTACCTCCATGTAATACCACTATCTATGGTGAAATTTCTGAATGAGTTACTTTCAAGAAAAAAAATTAGTTTCTTGATCCCTCAGACCCTAGTAATGATATCTATACCTAAGTAACATGCTGGGAAAGGATTTCTTCCCATAATTCTGTGTATATTGCTGGCATGCTAATTAAAAGTAAAGGAAAAAAAACCCAGCATACCTGTGAAAAGTTCTTGGTACACGTTCCTGTTGCTCATCTTTCTGTAGTCAGATTTTCTCTAAAATAAGAAACTTCTCTCTTGGGAAGTTTCAAAACTTCAAGACGATTGCTCTGAGCTCTTACAACATGTGACCAAAAGGAAGAAGCATTTTTTTTCCTCCTCTGACCTTTTTTTTTTTTTTTTTTTTTTTTTGCTGATTTGCTCATTTTCAGGGAAATAAGGGGGTTTCCTCAGAGTACCAAAATCCTGCTTGGCGTGTGTTGCAAAACAGGTTTTTAATGAGATTTCATCTTTCGCCCATTACAAGTTCCTCCAGATTTCTTGCTCCCTGGGAGATCCTGAGGTTACGCAGCTGGTTCAAGCCCTGCGTTGGGAGCAATTCCAGCTAACATGCCTGGAATTGCACATGGGAACTGGTAAGGAGAGGCCTCTCTTCCCTTGTTTTCTTCCTGGAACTAGCGTGCTTCTTCATCTAGGTCTCAGCTGTGTTTGAGCTTTGTGTTCAGTCTGTCTGATCCTGCTTCCTTCCCCTCTGACTCCTTCCTTTCTACCACAAACTTGGCTGCCTATTAAAGAGATTACCCATGTTGTTCTACATTTTCTTTGGTTTGGGGTGCAGAATTTGTTTCTTATCTCTAATTACAGGCAAGAGAAGCTTGTGAAGAGATTGGATCCTGAGAAGATAAAATCCACACTCTATCAAGAACTAATTCAAAATATTTATGAGAGGGTGGGAAGAAGCAGCACCACAAAAGCCCATTTATAAGGCCAGTCCTTGGCAGAACTGAGGTATTTCTAGCCAGATCTTGGTAGTTTAACCTTAGTACTCTTTTCTTCACATATCTCTAGAGTATCAGGGGCCAATATTGCTTTCTACTATGTGTGTCACACTCTAGAAACTTGGGGATACACCCTTCTTTGATAGCCCAGTGCTCCTTACTTTTAAGTATTGAAACCAAAAGGTTTCAGTAGAGGTATAGCTAAAAAAAAATAGATAAAAGCAGAATAACATATTTTGCAAGAACATCATAATGAGTAGGGGGTGGGATATACCTGGACAAAGTCTTTTTTTGTTGTGGATGAGGGGCGTCCCCCTAGCAGGATCCTTGAGGTTTGTGGAAATGCCCTCTTTTTTGGGGGGGCCCTTTCAATATTCTCACTCATGCTATGTACCATCTCTTGTTTTCTAGTAAAACAACAACAATAATAATAATAAATGGCAAAATTAGGGAGTATGTATCATGTGCCAGGCATTGTAATAAGTGTTTTACATGTATTTATGCTGGTCACACAAAAACTCTATGAGATAAATATTATTACTTTCCCAGTTTTTAAATGATGAAATTGAGACACAGAATAATTAGATAAATAAGCCAAATTCACCCAGTCAGTAAGGAACAGAGCGGTGATGGTATCTCTGTTCACCCAGGCACCCATGTAGCTTCTCCTGATCCTATGCACTTTCTGTTGGTAGGCTGAGCTAGTGCCTCCCCCTCCTTGGGATCCTGGGGCTGTCTTGCCCAAAGCACCACAAGCACTTCTGAACACTCTGGATGTGCTCTGAGGCCTATACCTTTTTTAAATTTTATTTTAGGGGCCGGCCCAGTGGCTCAGGCAGTTGGAGCTCCATGCTCCTAACGCCGAAGGCTGCCAGTTTGATTCCCACATGGGCCAGTGGGCTCTCAACCACAAGGTTGCCTGTTTGACTCCTCAACTCCCGCAAGGGATGGTGGGCTCTGACCCCTGCAACTAAGATTGAATATGGCAACTTGAGCTGAGCTGCTGCTGAGTTCCCGGATGGCTCAGTTTGTTGGAGCGCATCCTCTCAACCACAAGCGCGTCCTCTCAACCACAAGGTTGCCTGAATGGTGCCCTCCACAACTATGATTGAAAGGACAACAACTTGACTTGGAAAAAGTCCTGGAAGTACACACTGTTCCCCAATAAAGTCCTGTTCCTCTTCCCCAATAAAATCTTTAAAAAAAAAAAAGAAAAAAAAATCAATTTAACTGAAACAATTTAGAAAATCATGATTTTTTAAAAAAATAGAAAGTCACACTAAGTGACACCACTCTTAAAGCAGTCCTCTCATTTACCTTTCTGGTTTGAGATCTGAAATGAGATCTTTCTTAATAAAAGGGCCTCTCTAAGCCTACCATCAAGACATCCTCCCCTTCTTTGCCACTCAGAGATGGCTTCTTTACACATTTCTTTCCAGAATCCATTTATGATCAGTTTCCCCAACTGAGCTGCAAGAAAGGCAAGGTTAAAGTTGCACTCTGGCTCATCATGTGAATAATTTATGGGAGAAATAAATGGTGCTAGTAAGTGCATTTTTGTGGGCAAATATACCAGAATGCTGATCTGGACACTCTTTAAATTACTCAAGCTCTTCCAATCAAACAGTCTGTAAGCCAATGAAGTGTGATGCTACAATGAAAGAACATTTATGTTTATATACTTTATTATGTACTTAAATTAATAAAGGGAATTTATTTTTGTCAGATGCTTTTCTTAAATCAGGGCACAATTCCTTCCCACCTCTCCTAAGTCTGACATGAGGCTTTCCAATTTCCAAGTCTGCACTACTGGAGAAATACCTGGAAGAAGGAAGGAGAAGGGAAAATGGCAGGTTTAGGACTGACTTGCTCATGGTACTGTGATAACTCTTCCTAGGAACAGGAGGAGAATTGGAGGTGGCCAATTCCTAACATTGAGAAACTTCTAATGACCTGGATTGAAGACCAGACACAGAAGTGTATTCTTCTAAGCACCATGATGATCACAGCCAAAGCAAAAAGTTTGTGATGTTGAAAGAAGAGGCTGGATCCAATTAGGATGTTGAATTTACTGCTACTGCTGGGTGGTTTAAATGATTCAAAAATTCTTATTCATTATTTAATATGAAAGTGAGTGGTGAATCTGTGGGTGCTGAATTGAAGGCAGCTGAAGAATTTTTAGAAACACTAGATAAGCTGGTTGTGGAGGAAAATTACTTGCCAGAGCAAATATTCAATATGGATGAAACTTCCCTATTCTGGAAATGGGTGCCTGAGAGGACTTTCATCCATAAGGAGGCCAAGTTAATACCAGGATTCAAGGCTTTGAAGGACAGAATAAGAGTCTTCCTTGGGGGCCATGTTGCAGGCTACAAATGGAAACTCTTTGTGATCTGGCACAGTGAGAATCCCAGGGCCTTCAAGCATATTGATAAGGACACAATGCCAGTGTACTACAGGAACAAGAAGTCATGGGTGGGGCAGCCAGACAGTTCAGTTGTTTAGAGCACGAGCTCTGAGCATCAGGGTTCGATTCCCACATGGGCCAGTGAGCTGCTACCTCCACAACTAGACTGAAGGCAATGAGATGCCGCTGAGCTTCTGGAGGGGTGGCCGGATGGCTCAGTTGGTTAGACCGTGGGTTCTTGGCAACAAGGTTGCCAGTTCAAGTCCCACATGGGATGGTGAGCTGCGCTCCCTACAATGCAACTAAGATTGAAAATGGCAACTGGACTTGGAGCTGGGCTGCACCCTCCACAACTGGATTGAAGGACAACGACTTGGAGCTGATGGGCCCTGGAGAAACATACTGTTCCTCAATATTCCCCCAATAAAAATAATTAAAAAAAATAAAAAGAAGACTTCATGGATGACCCAGCTCATCTTCCAAAATGCTCTTCTAAACTGCTGTGCAGTGAAATGGAGAACTACTGTTTGGAGAATAACATACCTTTAAAATTTTTTCTTATTGCTGATAATGCTTCCAGACATCTTCCTTTTATTGGTAATCTTCATCCCAGTGTGAAAGTGGTGCTTCTCCCTGCAAACACCACCTCTTTGATCCAACCAATAGATCAAGGAATTATACCAGCTTTTAAGGCCTGTTACCTGAGGAGAACTTTTGCCCAGGCTATTGCTACAACTGAGGAAGACACCGAGAATATACTGATGCAATTCTGGAAGGATTATAATATCCATGACTTCATCAAGAACTTTGTTTGGACTTGGGATGATGTCACCAAGGAGTGTACGAATGGCGTCTGAAAGAAGACACTGAGGAGATTTGTCTATGACTCCAAATGATTTTTCAAGGATGAGGAGGTTGCAAAAATCAACAAGGCTGTGATTGAGATGACAAACAACTTGAACCTGGATGTGGGTGAGGATGAAACTGAGGGGCTCCTAGGGTGGTTCCTGAGGAATTGACTGATGAGGAGTTGTCAGAACTGGGACAGGAACACATAGCTGAAGAAGAGACAACATAAAAGGAAATTGCAGGAGAAATAAAATAAGAACCCCAAAAGAAAATTCATAGTAAAGGGTTTAGTAGAAACTTTTGCACCCGAAATAAGCTCCTTAAAATGCTTGAAAAGTTGGACCCCAACAATGAAAGATTTTCATTAACAGAGAGAAATGTTCATCGTGCATTATGTGCTTACAAACAAATCTATCATGAAATAAACAAACAAACCAAGCAAACCACCATTGACATATTTTTTTAAAAGAATGACCCCTCCTCAAGAAGCGCCTCTGGCTGGTCCTTCAGGAGGTCTTCCAGAAGAAAACATTGTTATCACAGGAGATGACAGCTCCATGTGTGTTATTCCTCCTGAAGACCTTCCAGTGGGACAAGATGTGGCAATGGAAACCAGTGATAGTGATGGTCCTGACCATGTGCAGGCCTAGGCTAATGTGTGTGTGTGTGTGTGTGTGTGTGTGTGTGTGTCCTAGTTTTTAACCAAAAAATTTTAAAAAATAATAAAAAATTTTAAACTAGAAAAAAATGTTGTAGAATAAGGATATAAAGAAAAAATTTTGAGATCCGGATCAAAATGGCGGCGTAGGGTGAGCCTCTGTAAAGCTCCCCTGGAATTTACAACTAATTGAACAACAATAACTCCACAAAGGACTCCCTGCACAGCAGACAGGCAAGACCAAGAAGCCCACTACTGAATACACCTAAAGGTGGGCTAATCGCGCGAGCCGGGGAGGAGGGAAGGGAGAAGTGCACAGACGGAGCCCCGGGGGCGCAGGACGCAGACCTGGCTCGGTGCTCTGAATCTGGTGCAGGAAGATCTTTGGAACTTCAAAAGCTCTCCGCATACCCACACGGACACAGTGCCCTGTGACACAGGCAAACTATTAACAGAGGAGTAGCCCGTCTCCCAGGGAATCTCCCCATTGTGTGAGAACCTGGAATAGTGCAGAGAAAACAGGACTATCGGGTGAGGCAGAAAAAAAAAAGGCTGCAGTCTGAGAGAAAATAAAACATTCTACCAACAAGTACTAGAAAACAAAAGAAAGACCACTTCCTATCAACCTGTTGCAGAAGCCACTCCTGTAGATGTCTAGGAAGAGAAATAATAAATCAGTAATTGCCATGAATAACCAAGGCAACAAGACAGCTCAGAAAGAAAGTGAAAAGTCTACAGAAAAGGAACTTAAAGACATGGAACTATGTGACTTAAGTGACAGAGAATTCAAGATTGCAGTTCTGAAAAAACTCAACGAGATGAAAGAAAACACAGAAAGGCAGTTTAATAAACTCAGAAACACAATGAAAGGACAACATGAGCATTTTATGAAACAGATTGAAATTTTAAAAAAGAACCAAATAGAATTACTGGAGATTAAGAACTCAATAGAAGAAATTAAGAATGAAATAACCATCTTAGGTAGTAGAGTTTACCAGATGGAGGAAAGAATCAGTGACATCGAAGATAGAAACCTGGAAATTACATGCATGGAAGAAGAAAGAGACTTGAGACTTAAAAGAAATGAAAGAACTCTACAACAACTTTCTGACTCCATCAGAAAGAGCAATATAAGAATAATGGGCATACCAGAAGAAGAGAGAAGGGAACAGAGAATATATTCAAACAAATTGTTGATGAGAACTTCCCAAACTTGTGGACAGAACTGGATCCTCAAATCCAAGAAGCAAATATAACACCTAATTGCCTCAATCCCAACAGGCCTTCTCCAAGGCACATTGTATTGAAGATGTCTAAAATCAACGACAAAGAAAGAATCCTCAAGGAAGCCAGGGAAAAGAAGCCGGTAACCTACAAAGGAAAGCCCAATAGATTATCATCAGATTTTTCAGCAGAAACTCTACAAGCCAGGAGGGAGTGGAACCAAATATTCAAACTATGGAAAGAGAGAAATTATGAGTCAAGAATAGTATATCCAGCAAAGATATCCTGTAGATATGAAGGAGGACTAAAGACCTTTCCAGACATACAGAAGCTGAGGGAATTTTCTAATACATGGCCTGCACTACAAGAAATATTAAAGGAGGCTATTCGACCACCATCAACAGGGACAGTTTGTGGCAACCAAAACATGAAGGGGGAGACTAAAGCCCTGAATTGGAATATGGGAATGGAGAAAGTAAGCGTGCTGAAGAAAATGGAATACTCTAAATATCAAACTTTCTTTTACATAAACTTAAGGGTAACCACTAAAAAAAAATCCAGAAATGAAATATATACTGTAATAAAAGAAGAAACAGAGGGAAACATCATAGAATACCACCACACAGAAATAATAGACAACAACGAAACGGCAAAGAAACAATGGAGAAACAGCCTTACCAGAAACCTAAAGATAGAATGACAGGAAATACTCACATATCAATAATCACCCAGAATGTAAATGGACTGAACTCACCAATAAAAAGGCACAGAGTAGCAGATTGGATCAAAAACTAAACCCAAACATATGCTGTCTCCAAGAGACACATCTCAGGTACAAAGGCAAGCATACACTCAAAGTGAAAGAGTGGAAATTGACACTCCAAGCAAATGGTACCCAGAGAAAATCAGGTGTAGCCATAATGATATCAGATGAAACAGACTTCAAGGTGAAAAAGATAACAAGAGACAAAGATGGACATTTCATAATGGTAAAGGGGACTACTCAACAAGAAGACATAACAGTCATCAATATTTATGCCCCCAATCAGGGGATACTGAAATATACCAAGCAACTACTAACAGAAATAAAGGAAGAAATTGACCAAAACACAATTATACTAGGGGACTTAAATACATCATTGACAGCTATGAATAGATCATCCAAACAGAAAATAAATAATGAAATAGCAGCCCTAAATGACACATTAGATGAAATGGACATAATTGACATATAAAGAGCACTTCATCCTAAAACATCAGATTATACATTCTTTTCTAGTGTACACGGAACATTCTCAAGCATAGACCATATATTGGGACATAAAATCAGACTCAGCAAATTTAAGAAGACTGAAATCATACCTAGCATATTCTATGATCACAAGGCTTTGAAATTGGATATCAACTGCAAAAAGAAAGTGGGAAAAAACACAAATACATGGAGATTAAACAACATACTTTTAAACAACGACTGGGTCAAAGAAGAAATTAGAGGAGAGATCAAAAGATACATAGAAACAAACGACAATGAAAATACATCCTACCAAAATTTTTGGGATGCAGCGAAAGCAGTTTTAAGAGGGAAATTTATATCATTACAGGCCTATAGCAAGAAACAAGAAATATCCCAAATAAATAACCTCATGTTACACCTTAAAGAACTAGAAATGAAGGACAAGTGAAACTCAAGGTCAGCAGAAGACAGGAAATAACAAAAATCAGAGCAGAACTAAATGAAATAGAAAACAAAAAGGCAATAGAAAAAATGAATGTGACAAAGAGCTGGTTCTTTGAAAAAATTAACAAAATGGACAAGCCCTTGGCTAGACTCACTAACATAAAAAGAGAGAAGACACTAATAAACAAAATCAGAAATGAAAAAGGGGAAGTTATCACGGACACCACAGAAATACAAAGGATCATCCAAAAATACTAGGGAGGACTATAAGCTACCAAATTCAATAATCTAGAAAAAATGGACAACTTCTTAGAAACATATAGCCTTCCAAGGCTGAACCATGAAGAACTGGGATATCTAAACAGACGGATCACCGGTAACGAAATTGAATCAGTCATCCAAAACCTTCCCAAAGACAAAAGTCCTGGACCAGATGGCTTCACTAGTGAATTCTACCAAACCTTCAAAGAGGATCTAATACCAATCCTGCACAAACTCTTCCAAAAAATTGAAGAAGAGACAGTACTTCCTAACTCATTTTATGAGGCCAACATTACCCTGATACCAAAACCTGGTAAGGACAGCACAAAAAAAGAAAACTACAGACCAATATCTCTGATGAATATAGATGCAAAAATCCTAAACAAAACTCTAACAAATCGAATACAACAATGCATTAAAAAGATTATTCATCACGACAAAGTGGGGTTCATCCCAGGGGAAGGAGGATGATTCAACATCCACAAATCCATCAATGTGATATATCACATAAACAAAATAAAGGACAAAAATCATATGATTATATCAATTCATGCAGAAAAAGCATTTGACAAGATACAACATCCATTTATGATTAAAACACTGAATAAAATAGGTACAGAAGGAAAATACTTTAACGTAATAAAGGCCATATATGACAAGCCCTCAGCTAATCTCATAATTAATGGTGAAAAACTGAAGCCCTTTGCTCTATGTTCAGGAACACGACAGGGCTCTCCACTGTCACATCTGCTTTTCAACATAGTGTTGGAAGTCCTTGCCAGAGCAATCAGGCAAGAGAAAGTAATAAAAGGCATCCAAATTGGGAATGAAGAAGTTAAATTATCACTCTTTGCAGATACATGATGCTATATATAGAAAACCCTAAAGAGTCCACGAAAAAGCTATTCGAAACAATCAACGAAAACAGTAAATTTGCTGGCTACAAAATCAACGCAAAAAAGTCCATTACATTCCTACATACTAACAATGAAATCTCAGAAAAAGAAATACAAAAAACAATTCCTTTCGCAATTGCAGCTAAAAGAATAAAATACCTAGGAATAAAGTTAACCAAGGATGTGAAGGACCTATATGCTGAAAACTATGAGACATCTTTGAAAGAAATTGAAGAAGACACAAAGCAATGGAAAGACATTCCGTGCTCATGGATTGGAAGAATCAACATAGTTAAAATGGCCATATTACCCAAAGCAATATACAGATTTAATGCAATCCCCCATCAAAATCCCAATGGCATTTTTTAAAGAAATAGAACAAAAAGTCATCAGATTTGTTTGGAACCACAAAAGACCCCGAATAGCCAAAGCAATCTTAAGAAAAAAGAACAATACTGGAGGTATCACACTCCCTGACTTTAGCTTGTACTACAGGGCTGCAATAATCAAAACAGCATGGTATTGGCAGGAATACAGACACATAGACCAATGGAATAGAATTGAGAACCCAGAAATAAAACCACACAAAAATGACAGATAATTTATGACAAAGAAGCTAAAAACATACAATGGAGGAAAGACAGCCTGTTCAATAAATGGTGCTGGGAGAATTGGATAGCCACGTGCCAAAGAATGAAACTGATCTGCTATCTGTCACCATGTACCAAAATTAATTCAAAAAGGATCAAAGACTTAAGCATGAGACCTGACACAATAAACTGCATAGAAGAAAACATAGGTACTAAACTTATGGACCTTGGGTTCAAAGAGCGTTTTATGAATTTGACTCCAAAGGCAATGGAAGTAAAAGCTATAATAAACGAATGCGACTATATGAACCTTAAAAGCTTCTGTGCAGCAAAAGAAACCATCAACTAAATAAAGAGGCAACCAATTGAATTGGAGAAGATTTTTGCAAACAGTGTCTCTGATAAGGTGCTAATATCCAAAATATACAAGGAACTCATGCAACTCAACAACAAAAATACAAACAACCCAATTGAAAAATGGGCAGACGACCTGAAGAGACATTTTTCCAAAGAGGACATACAAATGGCAAATAGACATGTGAAAAAATGCTCAACACCAGTAATCATCAGAGAAATGAAAATAAAAACCACAATGAGATATCACCTCACCCCAGTCTGAATGGCTATCATCAACAAGACAAATAGTAACAAGTGTTGGAGAGGCTGTGGAGAAAAAGGAACCCTCATACACTGTTGGTGCGAATACAAACTGGTGCAGTTGTTATGGAAGGCAGTGTGGAGGTTCCTCAAAAAATTACGAGTAGAATTACCATATGACCCAGCAATCCCTCTCCTGGGTATCTACCCAAAAAATCTGAAAACATTTATACATAAAGACACGTGTGCTGCAATGTTCATTGCAGCTTTGTTTACGGTGGCCAAGATATGGAAACAACCAAAATGTCCTTCGATAGATGAATGGATAAAGAAGTTGTGGTATATATACACAATGGAATACTATTCGGCGGTAAGAAAAGATGATATAGGAACATTTGTGACAACATGGATGGATCTTGAGAGTGTAATGCTGAGTGAAATAAGTCAGACAGAAAAAGCAGAGAACCGTATGATTTCACTGATATGTGGTATATAAACCAAAAACAACAAAAGAACAAGACAAACAAATGAGAAACAAAAACTCATAGGCACAGACAATAGTTTAGTGGTTACCAGAGGGTAAGGGGGGTGGGGGGTGGTAGAGTAGGGTAAGGGGGATCAAATATATGGTGATGGAAGGAGAACTGACTCTGGGTGGTGAACACACAATGGGATTTATAGATGATGTAATACAGAATTGTACACCTGAAATCTATGTAATTTTGCTAACAATTGTCACCCCAATAAATTTTTAAAAAATGTAAAAGAAAGGAATTTATATGCCTGATGCGTGACTACCCACCATGACCTGCCCAGTTAGTCTAAATTTATGATCAGATCACCCCATGAAGTTTACTTTCTGTAGAACCTCTAATTTGTCCACACTATACTTAATATTGTATTGAATACTGGGAATTTGCTCCGAGGGATTTCAGGTGCTCTCAGTACATACAAAAATGGTAACTGTGTGAATGTAGCAGAATCCAAGACCGGAAAGAACCCAAGCGGCACTGAGAGTTAGGAGAGTCCACTTTATTAGGCCGGCAGGCTCACCGGGATCCTTCCCAAAAGACTTGAGCCCCTATCAAGGTTTAGAGCAAGTTTTTATGAGTTGGGGACTTCCTAGAGTTGGGGAAGGGGTAGCTGTCGTCTGGTGATTGGCTCTGGGAGTGGCTTGGAGGGGGGGTATGCGAAAGGGTGCTGGGGCTTAGGCTGGGGACCTCTCTCTCTCTCCGCTCGTGCCACCATTTTAGGTTAGTTCCACGTGGCAGGGAACCACTTTAAGGTCAGTTTCGCCATCATGAGGAGAAGTGAGGATACATTAATTAGCTGGACTATAATAATTATCTCACTATGTATATGTGTATTAAATCATGTCGTATACCTTAACTGTATACAATTCTCATTTTTAAAAAAAATTGAAGGAAACATACACAACAGCCAAGACATGGAAATAACCGAAACGCCCATTGATAGACAAGTGGATTAAGGAACTCTGGTACATTTATACAATGGAGTACTATGGAGCCATAAAGAAGAATGAAATCTTACCATTTGCAATAATATGGATGGACCTAGAGAATATTATGCTAAGTGAAATAAGTCAGACAGAGAAAGACAAATACCATATGATCCCACTTATATGTGGAATCTAAAGAAAAGAATAAATGAATGAACTAATCAGAAACAGTCTCAGAGACATAGAGAAAAACTGAGGGTTGCTAGATGGGAGGGTGGGTAAGGATAAGGGGGAAGGTGAGGGGATTACAAAGTACAATCGGTAACCACAAGATTGCCATGGGAATATGAAAGTCAATTTGGGGAATGTAATCAATAATGTTGTAAAGATTTTGTAGGGTATCCGATGGACACTTGTCCCATTAGGGAGACCACCTCAGCAATGAGGTAAATGCCTGATCACTGCATTGTACACCTGAAGCTGAACAATAATGAATGTCAACTACAATTTTAACTATATGTATATACATATGTGCATGTATGTATATATATATATAGATAGATAGATATAGATATAGATATAGATATAGATATAGATATAGATATATATAGATGTATATATTTAAAATAAGTGGAGTACAGCATTAGGAATAGAGACAGTGGAAATATAATGGCTGTATGCGATGTCTGAGGGGTAGTAGATGGGGGGAGGGGGGTTATCATTGGGTGAGGGATATAAATGATAAATGTCTATTACATTGTTTTGTACACCTGAAACTAATTTGAAAAATAATAACAAAAATAAATAAAGTTTTTAAAAAAATTTAAAGGAAGCAAAATTGGGTACTTCCCATTTTCTTCTCCCCCATTACTCAGCCATAGGTTAAAAACCATCTCTGTTTAGCTTTACATATACATATATATAATAGAAAAAACTGAAAGAACATGCACCATTGAAACTGGAGTCCAAACGAGTCCTGGGTTCATGCTGCCTGGTACACTCAGCCAATACATCGACACAGGATTTGGATCATAGAATAAGCATTTATTATCAGATTATATGATTATGGTCTGAGAAGGCAGCGGGTTAACACCTCCAAAAACTGCCTTAACATTCTGTCTGGTCTGGTATATTTAAAGGAAAATCTGGGCATTCCTCTAAAGGCTACATGATGGTTCCAGGGGTCTGCATGGAGCCTTCCTTCTGGACTTGTGATATTCTGGTGGAGTCAGCAACCCAGGAACAATGATGAGATTAGCCTGGAAAGAATGCTAGACCATAGAGATTGTGATCAATAAGCCTGTGGGTATTAATCACAAGTTTCAGGTTCTAAAACAGGGAACCGGGTGGAACAAGGGATGTTCCAAGCTCAAGCCACAGGGGTTGAGCTATTGTTAAGCTACAGGTAGGTCAAGTAGAGAGGCCGAGGACTCAGAGAGGCCTATACTGTGGGGGTGCCAACCAGGCCCTGCTTCACCATGTTACTGTGGTTATCTCTAAGTGGTGAATTACAGGTGGCTTCATTTGACAAAAGAAAAACAACAAAAAGTCATCTAAGTACTTGAGTAAATGTTATATACTAATACTGAAATCTTCCAATAGCCTCTTTAATAGAATGAACCCTGGATTCTGTCTTCTTTTGGAGATTAAGAGATTAGCTTCTTCCTTAACTCCAGCTTTTACAAACTATATCTACAGCTGAAAAGCTACAGCCCCCAATTTGCTATGGAGCTCAGGGTGCTTAGATATATGACTACACACAGGCTCTAGAGCTGTGTGTGGGTGGCAATGGCCCTCAGGCCTTGTGGGATAGGGGCAATCAGCAGCGTTAGGTGAACACATCCTTTAGCATTGTGGACAAAAAGGGGTCACATGCTAAACCTGACAAGCTCAGGAGAGGCCTGCATGGCAGGCTCTACAAACTCAGACCAAAATTAACTACATAGGATGGTCTAAACATAAAAATTCCTAACTAAGAGCAGGTCATGGCCAGTAGTCACATCCTTGGCCTGAAGCTTCCTTGACAAAGGTCAATCTTTACCTTAAGTGAGTTTATATGTTGTCTTTTTGCATCTAAGATAACATACCCTTGGAATGTCAGAGTAATCCCTTTTTCCCAACCCCTCAGGGCACAACCCACCAGAGCAGGGAACTACAGAATCCCTCATTGTTATGCTTGTCCCCTAATTACCATCTCTATGTGCTGTAAAATGCTATTTTTTTTAAAAAAATTTATTGGGGAATATTGGGAAACAGTGTTTTTTTCCAGGATCCATCAGCTCCACATCAAGTCATTTTCAATCTATTTGTGGGGGGCACAGCTCAGCTCCAGGTCAAGTCGTCGTCGTTTTTTTGTTTTTTTTCCCCTTCAATATAGTTGTGGAAGGTGCAGCTCACTGGCCCATGTGGGAATCGAACCGGTGACTTTGGTGTTATAAGCACTGCACTCTAACCACTGAGCCAACAGGCCGCCCCTAAAATGCTATTAACTATCCTGTACCCACCAATGAAAAAGAAGTGTGTGTCTCTACATTTTACTTTTTACCCAATTACAGAGATTTCCTCGCTTTGCTTTCTCCCACCCCCTTAACCTACCACCAATAGATTTCATATAACCCTCCACCTTTGATTCTAATGTATAAAATAAATTGCAAAACTGCCATTTTCCAGAGCATTTTCTCAAATCTGTTGAGATTTTACTTCCCAGCAATTGTCAATTTGGCTCAAATAAACTCTTATAAGCTTTCTCTTAGGCTGGCTTTTTTTTTTTTTTGTCAACAGCATTATTGCTATTATTTCCTACTACCAGATCATGAGTTTTTTCATAGACCCATAGAAACACTGAGCAGTGCCACATTTGTTTTGGGCTTTACTCACTGAGTCACCATACATCATTTAACTTTTCATGTGTTTTCTCCATCTGTATAAATTAGAGTTCATTCAGAGAAGTAGAACTGCTCTGAGTGATACAGAATAAGGATTTTATTATAGGGTCAGACCTTACATGACTGTGGAAACTGATGGAGCAGTTTACGCAGGTTGTTGCCGCTACACCTAGTGTTCAGTTCGCAGTGGCTATAAGTCAGCCGGAATGGCAGTCAGGGAGGAAAGCTGGTTGTTTGTGACAATGATGGGGAAACTGACCTTAAAATGGTTCCCTGCCACATGGAACTGAGCTAAAATGGTGGCCCGAGTTGAGAGAGATGTCCCCAGCCTAAGCCCCAGCCCACTTCCGCATAACCCCCCCCCCAAGCCACACCTTGAGCCAATCACCAGACGACACCTACCCCTTCCCCAACTCAAGGAAGTCCCCAACCCGTAAAAACCTGTTCAAAACCTTGATAGGGGCTCAGTCTTTTGGGAAGAATCCCGCTGAGCCCGCTGGCATAATAAAGCTGACTCTCCTAACTCTCTGAGTACCTCTTGGGTTCTTTCCGGTCTTGGATTCTGCAACATTTGGTTCCTTGACTGGGAACCCAACCGCGCTGGCCCCTTGAGCCACCGGTTTGGGCAGAGGCGGGCTACAGGGCAGTGGGATAGCCGAGACAGGGCTAGGCACACCCTGCTGATTTCGGCAGGCCCAGGACTGGCAACCTTCTGCCGGCTCTGGCCCGTGGCTCCCTGCCAGACCCCAGTAGGGAGAAAGGACGGACAGCCAACCAGGACATCGGACATGGTAAGACCCCGGGGCCCGGACCCAGTTAGGCCTGCCTAAGGGCAGAAGGGGAGCCTGATCACCTCCTGCTGAGTCCCACTTCGGACTCCAGTTAGGGCCATTCCGAGGGAGGGCATCTTTCCTCCCTGAATGAGTGTGTGTGTGCTGGGTCCTGAAAGGGATTCTGTGTGGATCCATGGCCTGTCGGCTACAGAACCCGATTGAGCCCCAACCTGCGTTTCCGTGGTAGCGTCGCACGGCATAACAGTGATTCGCACTCTTGGGGTGCGACCTGGCCCAGGGTTTATATGGGCACACCTTAGCCAAGATGTACCCTAAGTTCCCACGAGGGAAACGGCCAGGCGGGCGCCTGATTGAAACCCTTCCCTTGTCTGCGCAGCACCGAATATCATGGGAGGGAGTCACGGGAAGCCCACGGTTCAAGACTGCATGTTAAAGAACTTCAGGAAAGGTTTTGGAGGTGACTATGGGGTCAAAATGACCCCCGGACGTCTCCACGCTTTATGTGAGCAGGAGTGGCCAGGTTTTGACGTGGGATGGCCCCCAGATGGCACTCTTGACTGCCCCACGATTCGCCGAGTCTACGTAGTTGTCACCGGGACCCCAGGACATCCAGACCAGTTCCCTTACATTGACTCATGGTTGGAAATAGCCCGAACCCTTCCTCCTTGGGTATGGTTCTGCTCCAATAGTAAGGGACA
This sequence comes from Rhinolophus sinicus, assembly GCF_057876585.1. Classification (NCBI taxonomy): domain Eukaryota; kingdom Metazoa; phylum Chordata; class Mammalia; order Chiroptera; family Rhinolophidae; genus Rhinolophus; species Rhinolophus sinicus. Next base: position 46,165,922 of record NC_142518.1, on the reverse strand, counting down.
GTCCACGATCTTTGTTGCATGGAGCCTGCGAGGCCGTGCCCAGAGAGAAGCGACTAAGACCATATACCAGGGAGACCCTGATGAAGAGCCGATACCACTTCCATGTGCTCCACGGCCAACAGCTAATGTGTCCTCGGCACTCCCAGACACTCCGCCTCCACCCGAACTCCTTGAGCCGACACCCGACCTCCCAAGCCCTCCCCAGGAGGTGCCTGATCCTCAACACCAACCCTCACCAGGAACTGCTAGCTGACTTAGGTCCAGGGATACACCTCCACTTCAGCTGCCCCTCTGGGAGACCAGAGGCCAGACCAAGTGGGAGAAAACGGGACCCTCCAGCCAGGACGCCCCATCATCAACTGCCAGCCCTTCTCCACCACTGGCCTGTTAAATTGGAAACACCATACCCCAGCGTACTCAGAGAAACCACAAGCCATGATAGACCTTATGGAGTCCATCTTCCACACGCATCGCCCCACCTAGGAAAACTCAGCAGCTCCTCCGAATGCTCTTCAACACGGAAGAGAGCTGATGGATCATATAGGGGGCAAGGCAGTGCTAGAAGTGGCACCTGGGAAATTCTGGATGCTGCCACCTGGGCGACCGAGGCTGCTCCGGATGCACAGCCTGATTGGGACTTTAATACGAATGTAGGGAGAGGCGCACTCCGCCGATACCAAGAAAGATGCTCTCCTACCAGTGCTGCGGGCAGGAGCCAGAAAACCAACCAACATGTCCAAAACAACCAATGTGACCCAAAACAGGGAAGAGACTCCTGGTGACTTCTACGAACATCTCTGAGGTTCTACACTCCGTTCGATCCAGAAGCCCCTGAAAATCAAAGGATCATAAACGCGGCCTTCATTGCTCAGGTAGCCCCTGACATACGCTGAAAACTCCAGAAACTCGAGGGGTTCACAGGAATGAACATCACCCACCTCTTGGAAGTGGCTAACAAGGTCTATTGGAACCGTGAGGTTGTGGCTAAATGAGAAGCCGATAAGAGGATAAGAGAAAAGGTAACCCTCCTTGCGGCTGTGCTCCAACAGGGAGGGGACTGCCCTGGAAGGAAAGGACCACCCTGCTGGCGTACTGTAAAGAACTGGGCCACTGGAAAAATGAGTGTCCCAACCACTGGAGAGGGAAGCCTCGACCTCCCCGTGGTCCCAACCCAACTAGCCAGGAGCCCAACTTCATAGGGTTAGCAGGAATCAAGTCGGACTGAAGGGGACCGGGCTCGTTCGAACTCAGCCCCTATGAGCCCACGGTCGACTTAGATGTAGGGGGCCAAACAGTGACTTTCATGGTAGATACGGGAGCAGAACATTCGGTAGCCATCACGCTGGTGGCACCACTCAGGGACCACAGAGTCACCATAATGGGGGTCACCGGGGATCAAGCTAAGAGCTCGCTGTTCTGCCAGGCCAGGACTTGTAAATTAGGAGGACACACCATGTCACATGAGCTTCTCTACTTACCGGACTGTCCAATTCCCCTCCTGGGGTGCGACCTCCTTACCAAATTAGGGGCCCAAATCTCCTTCGAACCATCAGGCCAAGGCACCATGTCTCTGCAGCCTCCGGCGGAAGGATTTATTCTGTCTATCACCACCCCGAGGGAAGAAGAATGGAGGCTCTATGGGACCGGCAGTGTAGAACAGAACCCAGAAGCCTATAGGGCCAATTTCCCGGAAGTTTGGGCAGAAGATAATCTGCCCGGGCTGGCAAAACATAAGTCCCCAATTTTGGTGGAGCTAAAACCCAGAGCTCAATCCCAACGGCTACTCCAATATCCCATCTCCAAGGAAGCCCGGGCAGGGATCAAAAAACACCTTGCCCATCTCAGAGCAGCAGGGATAGTCATAGAGTGCCAGTCGCCATGGAATACGCCCCTCCTGCCGGTAAGGAAGCCTAATGGAGAATACCGCCAGTACAAGATTTAAGAGCGGTGAACTAAGCTACCGTTCCCCTACATCCTGTAGACCCAAATCCATATACTCTCCTCAGTCAGCTGCCCCCGGAGGCAGGATGGTTCACCTGCCTGGACCTGAGAGATGCATTCTTCTGCATTCGGTTGGCGCCCCAGAGCCAATCACTGTTTGCCTTTGAATACCGGCTGGCAGCTCCAGCTGACATGGACTCGGCTCCCACAGGGCTTCAAAAACTCCCCAACCCTCTTTGGGGAAGCGCTAGCCTCAGATTTAGCCACCTTCCCTTGAGAAGAATACTGCTGCACTCTGTTGCAATATGTGGATGATCTGCTCTTAGCCTGTGCCACTGAAACCGAGTGCCAAACAGCGACGTAGACACTCCTGTCCCACTTAGCCGAGATGGGGTATAGTCTCCTGGAAGAAAGCCCAGCTCTGCAGAAAACAGGTACAATACTTGGGCTTTGTCATCTCCAAAGGACAGCGGGCCCTCAGCACCGAGTGGAAGAAAGTCATCACCTCTCTCCCTCAGCCCACCAATCAGAAGGTGCTCCGTGAGTTCCTCGGGGCCGCCGGCTTCTGCCAGCTCTGGATTCCTAGCTTTCAGCAATAGCCCGGCCCTTATATGAGGCTGTAACTGGTCAAGAAAAGGCCCCCATGCTATCGACAGAAGATCAAGAAAATGCCTTCCAGCAGCTCAAGAGCTCACTTGGACAGGCCCCAGCCCTCGGGTTACCTGATGCTGAGAGGCCATTCCACTTATTCGTCCATGAGAGAGACAAAATAGCCTTAGGACTGCTGGCCCAAACAGTTGGACCATGGCTCCATCCCACTGCCTACCTCTCAAAGAAATTAGACCCTGTAGCAGCAGGTTGGCCACCATGCCTGCAGGCGCTAGCAGCCTCTGTGATTCTCATCAAAGAGGCAGACAAGCTCACCTTAGGCCAAAGACTCATAGTTAAAGTACCCCACTCAGTCACCACCTTAATGAACAGTCAAGGACCCCGATGGCTGTCGAATGCACATATCAAGGGCTACTCCTGGAAAACCCTCGGATCTCATTAGAAACTGTGAGCACCCTGAACCCAGCCACTTTCCTGCCAACCGAGGACTGAGATCCAGAATATGACTGTACAGAAATTATCAATGAGGTCTATGCCACCAGACCCGACCTCTGGGACAGCCCACATCCTAACCTGGACCTTACTCTGTATACTGACAGCAGCAGCTTCCTGAGGGATGGAAAACGTCACGCGGGGTACGCAGTAACCACCACAGACGAGGTACTTGAGGCAGGGGCACTCCCGTCGGGGTGGTCAGCCCAACGATCAGAATTGTGGGCACTAATAAGAGCCCTCACTCTATCTGAGGGCCGGAAAGTCAATATCTACATTGACTCTCGGTATGCCTTTGCTACCGTCCATATCCATGGGGCTATATGCAAGGAAAGAGGCCTTCTGATTGTGGAGGGGAAAACTATTAAAAATAAACAAGAGGGCGGCCCGATGGCTCAGGCAGTTAGAGCTCCATGCTCCTAACTCTGAAGGCTGCCGGTTCGATTCCCACATGGGCCAGTGGGCTCTCAACCACAAGGTTGCCAGTTCAATTCCTTGAGTCCCGCAAGGGATGGTGGGCAGCGCCCCCTGCAACTAAGATTGAACACGGCACCTTGAGCTGAGCTGCTGCTGAGTTCCTGGATGGTTCAGTTGGTTGGAAGGCGTCCTCTCAACCACAAGGTTGCCGATTCGACTCCCGCAAGGGATGGTGGGCTGTGCCCCCTGCAACTAGAAAAACGGCAACTAGACATGGAGCTGAGCTGCGCCCTCCACAACTAAGACTGAAAGAACAACTTAAAGCTGAATGGCACCCTCCACAACTAAGATTGAAAGGACAACAACTTGACTTGGGGGAAAAAAAAAGTCCTGGATGTACACACTGTTCCCCAATAAAGTCCTGTTCCCTTTCCCCAATAAAATCTTTAAAAAATAAATAAATAAATAAAAATAAAAAAAATAAACAAGAAATCCTTAAGCTCCTACAAGCCATTTGGTGTCCCCAGCAGGTTGTGGTTATCCATTGTCAGGGCCACCAGAGGGGCAACGAGCCCTCAGCAGTCAGGAACAGGCTCGCTGACACCACAGCCAAATCAGCAACGATGGGAAGCCCTAGTGAACTACTGTTGGTCACTGACACTACCACCACATCCCTCCCGCGGTACACAGAAGAAGAACTCAGATGGGCAAGATCAAAAGGGGCCATCAGGTTGCCACAAGGGTGGTGGCAAGTACCCGACGGAACTCTTCATCCCGGCCCTGCTGGGTCTTCAAGTAACTGCTGAATACCACAAGTTAACCCCCTTAGGAAAAACTGCTCTCGAAGGCCTCCTAGCCAAAAACTTCTACATTAGCTGGCTGTCAGCTCTTTGCAAGTCCATCAGAGAATGCTGCCTCACTTGTGCAAAGAACAATCCAAAGTCCGGCCCCAGCCCCATTCCCGGGATCCAAAGGAGCGGAGCTGCACCTTTTGAAGACCTCGAAGTCGACTTCACCAACATGACAAGCTGCCACGGTATTAAGTATTTACTGGTCTTGGTCTGTACCTACTCCAGGTGGTCAAAGCTTTCCCCACTCGGACTGAAAAAAGCTGCCAAGTAGCTAAGGTCCTCCTCAGGGAAATTATCCTCCGTTATGGGATTCCACTTTCCATACACAGTGACAATGGGCCAGTCTTCACAGCAGAGGTTCTCCAGACTGTAGCCAGAGCCATGGGCATCAACTGGAGGCTCCACACAGCTTACAGACCATAAAGCTCAGGGAAAGTTGAACGCATGAACTGTACCCTCAAGGAGACATTGGCTAAACTCCAACAGGAGACCTCCCTAGAGTGGGTGGACCTCCTACCGCTAGCAGTCCTTTGGGCACACTGCACCCCTGGCAAATCTGGATTCTCTCCCTTCGAAATTATGTTCGGGAGGCCCCCTCCCCTGCTGACCAGCCTCCCTGGCGACATTCGCCAGCTGGGGTTCTTCTCCAGCCTCCAAAACCAGATGGCCGTGCTAGGCAAGGTCCTCACAGATGTACGTGCTTACATTATGGAAAGGGCCCCCATTTCCCTCGGTACCCTGGTACACCCCTTTACCCCGGGGAGATCAGGTCTGGGTCAAAGATTGGAAATGCGAACCCCTCCGGCACAGGTGGACAGGCCCTCATGCTGTAATACTCGTTACTCCCATCGCTCTTAAAGTTTCAGGCATTGTCCCATGGATCCATCACACCCGGGTTAAAGGAGCCCAGCCAGAGACCAACGCCTGGACCGCCCGGCCTGACCTGGCCCATCCACTCCGTCTGACCCTCAAGAAACAGCCCGGATGAGCCTCTCTGTCGTCTGCCCAGCCTCCGTCTTTGCTGTCATTGGACTCCTATTGTTTCTAGCCTTTGCTGGTCTCATTGCTTCCTCCCCACCGAGCTGGTCACCACTGGAAAAGGGACTGTTAGTGTTCTACTTCCTGTTCTGGGCTGCTTGCCTCCTCTCCCTAACCTGTTTTAGGCAGCAACCATGATTTGGCTTTTTTGGGGAAGGAGTCACGACTTCCCCTTCCTGTCCCTCAGGCTGCCAGGAAAAATTTGCTGGCCACCCAACCTTCTCATACTTACGTTTCATAGAGACCTCCGTCACCCGTCGGGCTATGGCCCAGATCCTCGCCCTATGGGGTTATCATCCTCTTAGCTAATATGATGATCTCTAAGTCGTTACCACTTACGATCATCAACAGGGAGGACATGATGGGGAAACTGACCTTAAAATGGTTCCCTGTCACGTGGAACTGAGCTAAAATGGTGGCCCGAGTGGAGAGAGAAGTCCCCAGCCTAAGCCCCAGCCCGCTTCCGCATAACCCCCTCCAAGCCACACCTTGAGCCAATCACCAGACGACACCTACCCCTTCCCCAACTCAAGGAAGTCCCCAACCCATAAAAACCTGCTCAAAACCTTGCTAGGGGCTCAGTCTTTTGGGAAGAATCCCACTTAGCCCGCCGGCATAATAAAGCTGACTCTCCTAACTCTCTGAGTACTGCTTGGGTTCTTTCCGGTCTTGGATTGTGCAACAAGAATAAGGACAAACTGGAATCTGTGAGAAGGAATTGAAACCCACAAGGACAATTGAAACCCAGAAAAACAGAACATGTGTCTCTCACATCTCCAATCTCAATGTTGTAGAAGTTGTATCACAGAACTTCACTTGCACTTGGACCTGGCCTTAAAGAAGCTGAAAGAGGTCTGGTAGCAGCTCGATGAGCCTAGGGTCCGTGTGCAGCCCCACTCCAACAAAGTAAGCCAGGAGAATAGGAATAACGTGAGCAAGTTACCACCATGACCGGAACTCTGCACCGGCTTTCTCAGGGTAAAAAACATATGGCTGAGACTTCACTTCTGCTTTCTAATTCTCATGGAAAATGTGTCTTATAGCTAATCCTAACCCAACCTATGCAGGCAAGGGAATTCTGTGAAATATAGTTCCAGTTTACCAAAAGTGACTCAGTACAGTCACCACCTCATCTATAAAACAAGAAAATTCATTTCCTTTAGCTGCAAACTGCAGATTACCTGGATTACTGTGAGGATAACAAGAAATGTCATAATGGCATATGGGAATAAAAATCTCACCCCCTTAAATGGAAAGATCTTGCATTTTGGAACACCCAAATTTATAATTTCAGCCTAGACATTTTCTCTTGAGTTTCATATATCCATTTGCTTACCTGACATCTCCTCTTGGACACCTAACAGATATATCAAAATTGTCTAAAACTGAACTTTTGACCTTTCTCCTGCCTCCCAAACCAAACCATTCCATCTACTTCTTTCCCTATTTTAGTAAGTGATAATTCCACCCTTCATAATGTTCAGGCCAAACATCTTGCAGTCATCATTGACTTCTTTCTCGTACCTCATAGACAACCTATCAGGAACCAGGAACTCCTCTTCTGTCAACAAACTATAAAAACCTACACTGCTACCACCTTGGTTTAAGCCACCACCACTGTCCCTCACCTGGATTATTGCCATACCCTCCTAACTAGCCGTGTTTCCCCTAACCAGACAATCAGCTCTAATGTGTCTTTTGGAGCAAAAATTAATAGAAGACCCAGTCTTACTTTACTATAAGAACCAGAATATAATATAATATAATATAATATAATATAATATAATATAATATAATACAATACCAGGTCTTTAAAAAAAAAAAAAAAAAGATTTTATTGGGGGAAGGGGAACAGGACTTTGTTGGGGAACAGTGTATATTTCCCAGACTCTTTTTTTCCCCTTTCAATCTTAATTGTGGAGGGTGCCATTTAGCTTCAAGTTGTTTTCCTTTCAGTCTTAGTTGTGGAGGGTGCAGCTCAGCTCCAGGTCCAGTTTGCCGTTGCTAGTTGTAGGGGGCACAGCCCACCATCCCTTGCGGGACTCGAACCGGCAACCTTGTGGTTGAGAGGATGCACGCCAACCGAGCCATCTGGGAGCTCAGCGGCAGCTCAGCTCAAGGTGCTGTGTTCAATCTTAGTTGCAGGGGGTGCTGCCCACCATCCCTTGCAGGAGTCGAGGAATTGAACTGGCTACCTTGTGGTTGAGAGCCCACTGGCCCATGTGGGAATTGAACCGGCAGTCTTCAGAGTTAGGAGCACGAAGCTCTAACCACCTGAGCCACCAGGCCAGCCGAATACCAGGTCTTATATTAATTTTTTGCTCCAAAAGATGCATCAGGACTGATTCTCTGGCTAGGTCTTATTTTTGGGGAAGCACGGCAGGGCTGCTAGATAAAACACAGGCCATCCAGTTAAATGTGAATTTCAGATAAACAACAGATAATTTTGTTTATCTGAAATGCCATACCATATCCTCTGGCTGTAATGCTCTTTCCTTATCACTCTATATGGCAAGCTCCCACTTCCTTCAAGTATTTCCTCAAATGTCAGCTTTTCAGTCAGTCTTTCTGCAGGCCCCTCCCTAATACCAATCTCCCCTTCTCTATTTTTTTTATAGCAACCGTTACAATCTAACATACTAAATATTTTGTTTACCATCTATCTTCCCACATCAGAATCTAAGCTCTCTGGGGGCAATGTTTTGCTTTTTTGTTTTTGTTCTTCATGGTTTGTTGACTACTGTTATCCTTAGCACTTAATACCTCAGCACTTAATATTGTGCCTCAGCCACAGTAACATTCAATAAATACTTGTTGAATGAATGAATGAATGAATGAACAAAGCTGTATTTGAACAGGCATATCTGGTCAAAATGTAACTACTGCCCAGAGCTTATTGGAGAAAGAGCGGAAGGGAGACAAATAGCTTGTATGTATGGGTCTTTGACATATTTGTAGGCATTTCCAACTCTTCAAAGCAGAGTAAGAATAAATGCTTTCAGGCAGCGCTTTATATATATATTTTCCCCCTGTATTCAGCCCCCACAACCCCCTATTCCAGTTCAAGCTGTTGTTTTTCAGTCTAGTTGTGTAGGACACAGCTCCCTGGCCCATGCTGGTATTATGAGCCTTGCATTTCCCCCCTCCCCCTCAGGCTGAGGCAGTTGGTCACCAGTTGTTGGTCGGCCACTCACAGCAGGTCATGCCAGCTGCCAGACACTAACGATGGCTGCCAGTCACTCACGCTGGCCACCGGCCCATCATGGCAGCACACAGTAGCCCACGGTAGCTTACGCCAACCTCCAGCTGTTCACGGCAGCCCAGCTCCAGGGAGAGCTGTTGTTCACAATCTTAGCTGTAGAGGGCGCAGCTCGCTAGCCCATGTGGGAATCGAACCGGTGACCTCTGCGTTAGGAGCATGGCGCTCCAACCACCTGAGCCACTGGGCCGGCCCTGGTTTTTATATTTTAATGCACATAGGAATCCCCTGAAGAGCCTGTGAACCTGAACGTTCTGGTTTGGCAGGTGTGGGGTGGGGCCTGAGAGTCTGCATTTCTCACAAGCTCCCAGGTGATGTTGATGCTGGCCACCTGGGAAACACAGAGTAGTAATATAGCTAAAATGTGATCAGCTGGTAACAGTAGTTCATTGTTACTATTTGAAACAAGGTCTGCCCAACAGCTATGGGCCTAAATTTAAGAATGCACTTAGCTGTGTTTCAATGTGGTAGTGTTATTTTAGTTGAACAGGCACGAACATGAAGAGTAACAATTACTGAAGAAAAGGGAAGGCTTACTTTGCTAAGTTTAAGGACTCAAAGGAATGTGATTAGTGTAGGCAATATTTGGGGCAAGCAGGATGTTATTTTGGTGCTCCTTAAATCATGCCATATGGGGCCTTTTTTACAGGTAAAAGCAGTTCTCATCAAAATAGCAAATTAACAATTCAGGCAGCTCCAGGTCAATAACTGACCTACATGTCTGTCATGCAGCGTCTCTGGTCCCGCCTTCGCACAAGAATGCAGGTTATGGTGAGGCCAAAAAGTAACAACAATGGAGCCATAGATAGGGGAATCATACCACTATATTCTCAATGGCAGCTAGTTGAGACACAAAAGCAACATCTGCCAGTACCACTACCAGTACCCCATGAGGGGTCTTCCTGCACCCCAGTCTCGCTGGCGGCCGGGTGAGACACAGGAAGTAGGATCCACACAATGCACAATCCGCTATCCGCGCTTGCTAACCCCACTTGCTAGCCACAATCTGCAGTCCGCTTCTCTGCCAACAAACCAACTCCCTAGCGTAGCCACTGCAGTTATATTAGTGGCTAATGGCCACCCAGCCACAGTGGATGGCCATCTGATTACAGCTGATGGCCATCTAATAACCAAGCCAGCACCTTTACACGTGAGGCGCAGAGCCTGGAAACTGCTCTCCTGGATCTGTCCCCACAATGTCCAAGTGGCTGTGGCTAGTTTGTCTTTCTATCCCTATGTGCTCAGACCAAGGAAATAACAGCAATCATTTACCACTGTTTTTTTGTGTGTGGTGTGTGCTTTGGAAACACTTTTTTCCATTATTACTAAGTCTCACAATTCTGCAAGGTAGGTATTATTACCTTCATTTTGCACTTGAAGAAACTGAGGTTCAGTTACGTTAAGTAATTTACCCATGGTCACAGTGGCAGGCAGAATAATGGCCCCACAAAGATCCCCAAGTCCTAATACCCAGAACCTGTGAATATGCTACTTTGCATGGCAAAAGGGACTTTGCAGATGTGATTAAGGATCTCAAGATGGGAAAGTTTATTCTGGATTATCTGAGTGGACCCAATATAATCATAGGAGTCAGAAGGGTCAGAGGTAATAGAAAATGTGATGATGGAAACAAGAGATTAAAGTGATATGAGGAAGGGGACATGAGCCTAACCTTGGCGTTAGGAGCGTGGCGCTCCAACCACCTGAGCCACTGGGCCAGCCCCATATTTCTTAAATTGCACGAGATCCTATTTATACTAGCAACTTCCCTTAAACTTTGTTCTCAAGAGCCTTGCCTTTCATCCCTCACTTGTAATTTATGTCCACAACTAGTGGTCACATCTATGAACAGGTACCATAGCTGTTAAGCAAGTAGGGCTGACTGGCTCTAGTCAAATCTGTGAAAGAGACAGCTTGCCTCTCTCAACTCTGAATTTCAACAGGACCTTCAATACCTTAACCTAGCAAATATTCCCCAACAGGAAGGTTTTCTGTTTTTTTGTTTATTTTGTTTTTGTTTAAAAGGTTTTGAACCCTCACCTGGGATGTTGCTATCACTACACAGCCTTGGCAGTTAGTCAAAACACTGATAGGAAAGGGATACTGGCTAGCTAAGTGAACACCTTGGGGATTTTATGCTATGTTTCCATTTCCAATCCTATATCATCACCCTGAATAATCCCAAGTATTTGTGGGGAAATGAAAATCAGTTTTTCCTTACAAATAAGTTTAAAACCCCTTCCTTCACTCAAAAAAGTGTTTGCTATGGAATGTATTTTGGGTGAGTTCTTCAAATACACTGTATAGGGCTCCCAAAATGCAAAAAAAGCTCCATTTAGCTCATTTGGGGTTGGGGTAGACAACCTATCAAGAATGTATGAGAGATCCAAGATGATACAGTAGATATATGCTGTGCTGCTTCCTTCTGTGAACACATTAAAATTACAACTAAATTATAGAACAATCAACCTGGAGAACAATCTGAAGTCTAGCTGAAGAGAAGTTTTATAATTAAGGATATAAAGAAGAAGCCACGTCGAAACTGGTAGGAAGGGCAAAGACACAGAAAGTGTCCTACACCTGCATGGGTGGTTCAGAATCAGGAAGGATATCCCAGCCACCTTGGTTCCCCCACAACAGTGTCCCCATCCCAGAGTACTGGCACTGGGAAGAGGAGCCCCACAACTTATGGCTGTGAAAAACAGTAGGGATTCTGACCAACTGTGTGGCAAGAAAGTCCGTGGGAAACCCAGGCATCCTCTTAAAGGGTCCCCACACAGACTCTCTCACTTTCAGGCACTCACCTTGGGCTCCAGCAGAGGGACATAACAGTAAGTCGGGGGGTGTCGGAGACATACGGGAGGCAGACTGTGATGTGTGGCTTCATGACGAGGGCTAGAAGACAGTCAGCATTTTCCCTTTGAGGGGTCTTTTTCCTACACAGCCAGCTGGTGGTTGCTGTCTTTCCAGTGTTGAGCCTGCCCCCTATGCTTATGGCCAAATCTGAATCTGATTGGTCTGGTGAGCTCCGCAGCTCCACCCTGCTGACTCACTGAAACCCCACAACACCCAACTCCCTCAATGTGGGAGAGACTTTCTCTGCCAACAGCCAGCCCTGCCCACATTGCACTTTCTTTGAAAATTATCAGAGACCAACAGACCACAGGTGGGCAGTGACTGGCCTCAGTGTGCTCTGAGACTTTTGCTGAATAGCTCTAGGCTCAGCACTGGCACCAAACCTGAGCCTACATTAATCTGGTGACAACAACTCTTCCCACTGTAGTAACTCCCTGAGACCCTGCCTCACCCTACTCACATACCACATGAAGCTTTATCAGTGGCTGAACCTTAAGGGAGCTGGCAGGTGGCAGCAGGCCTCAGGGTGTCCTGGCTTTCTGTGGAGCTACCCCAGGCCTGTTATTGGTGGCAGATGTCCTCGGTTCACAGTGTGGCCTCTCCCATGTTCCTCCAGGGTTAGCACAGGCAGCAAAGAAACATGCAAACAGCCATGAACCGCTTTGTAGCTCCTACCAGGTACTCTCTGGCTGGTCACAGGCAGTGGGTGACCTGGGCCTGCATCAGAGCCCCTCCCAAGAAGTCCCACAACCAACATACTTGGAGGTTGGCTTCAGACCACAGCAGAGCACCACCAAATTAGCCCCACAAGTGGCACACACAAAGGGCGGTCTCAACAGGCACCAGAGCCCGCTGGGGCAAATCCCATGCAGTAGGGTAAGCTGCCCATACAGCAGTCTGTAAGCTGCGGATGTGGCCAAACCCCACAGCCAATGAGCATGAAAGTCAATCCCACGAATGTGCCAATAGCAACCAAGGCTCAACTATAACAGGAGCCCACACAACCCATACAAGGGACTCTCCTGGGGCACCCATTGCAGGTGACCAGGGAGACTCTGCCACTGGGTGCCATTGGACTCCTACTACATAAGGCCATGTGGCCAAGACTGAGGGACATAGCAGATCTACCTCATACACAGAAAGAAACAGAGAGGCAGCCAAAATGAGGAAACAGAGAAATGTGTCCCAAATGAAAGAACAGGAGAAAACTCCAGAAAAAGAACTAAACAAAATGGAGGCAAGCAACTTACCAGAGACAGAGTTCAAAACAATGGTTATAAGGATGCTCAAGGAACTTAGTACTTCAACAAAGAGATAGCAAGCATAAAAAAGGACATAGAAACCACAAAAAAGGACCAGTCCGAAGTGAAGAATAACTGAAATGAAGAATGCACTAGAAGGAATCACCAGCAGTCTAGATGAAGCAGACGATCTAATGAGAGATTTGGAAGACAAGGTAGCAGAAATCACCAAACTAGAACAGCAAAAAGGAAAAAAGAATCCCCCAAAATTAGGATAGTTTAAGAGACCTCCCAGACAAAATCAAGCATAAATTCACATCATAGGGGTACCAGAAGGAGAAGAGAGAAAGTAAGGGATTGAGAACCTATTTGAAGAAATAATAACTGAAAACTTTCCTAACCTGGTGAAGGAAATAGACATATAAGCCCAGGAAGCACAGAGAGTCCCAAACAAGATGAACCCAAACAGACCAATACCAAGAAACATAATAATTAAAATGGCAAAGGTTAAAGACAAAGAGAGAATCCTAAAGGCAGCAAGAGAAAGACAACTAGTAACTTATAAAGGAGCCCCATAAGATTATCAGCTGATTTATCAACAGAAACTTTGCAGGCCAGAAGGGATTGGCATAAAATATCCAACATGATGAAAAGCATAGAACCATTACTCTACCCAGCAAGGCGATCATTTAGAATTGAAGGACAGATAAAGAGCTTCCCAGACAAGAAAAATCTAAAGGAGTTCATCACCACCAAACCAGTATTACAAGGAATGTTAGACATAGTTCTTTAAAATGGGAAAAAGAAAAAAAAAAGATCAAAATTATGAAGAATAAAATGGCAATAGCTACATATCTATCAATTACTTTCAATGTAAGTGGATTATTAAACGCTCCATTCAAAAGACATAGGAGGGCTGAATTGATAAGAATATGCTGCCTTACATATGCTGCCTAGAAGTGACGCACTTCAGGTTGAAAGACACACACAGACGGAAAGTAAAGGGCTGGAAAAAGATGTATCATGAAAATGGAAATGAAAACAAAAAAAGCTGGGGTAGCAAAACTTATACCAGGTAAAATAACTTTATAACAAGAGACAGAAAAGGACCCAGTAATCCTGCTTTTGGGTATTTATCCAAAGAAACCCCAAAATGCTACTTCAAGGGGACGTGTGCATCCATATGTTCATTACAGCATTAGCCAAGATGTGGAGGCAGCTTGGGTGTCCATTGATGGAAGAATGGATAAAGAGGAGGTGGTACATATATACAATAGAATATTGCTCGGCCAGGGAAGGGAAGGGGTTCTTGCCATCTGCAGCATCATGGATGGACCTGGAGGGTATTGTGCTGAGTGGACTATAAGAGAGAGATAGATAGATGTGATGTGATTTTGCTTATATGTGCAACCTAAAGAACAAAATAAACAAAACAGAAACAAAGTCATAGATACAGAGAACATTTTAATGGTTGCCAGATGGGAGGGGAGTGGGGGTGAGTTAAAAAGGGGAAGGGATTAAAAAGTACAAATTGGTTGTTACAAAGTACTCAAGGGGACGTAGGGTATGGGTATAACATAGGGAATATAGTCAATATATTGTAATAACTATGTATGGTGTTAGATGGGTACTAGATTTCTTGGCATGATAGATGGGAGGGGATTTGGGGACAGGATGAAAAAGGTGAAGAGATTAATAAGTACATATTGGTAATTACAAAATAATCATGGGGATGTAAAATAAAGCACAGGGAATATAGTCAGTGATATGGTAATAACTACGTATAGTACCAGGTGCGTACCAGTCAGGGGATCACTTGTTAAATTATACAAATATCTAACCACTATGCTGTATACCTGAAATTAATATAAAATAATATTGAATATCAACTGTAATTGAAAAATTAAAAAGGTGGGGGAAAGGTGAAGGAGAATAAGTGGTTCAAATTTCCAGGTGTAAAACAAATAAGTCATGGGGATGTAATATACAGCATAGGGAATATAGTCAATAATATTGTGATAGCATAGTACAGTGTTAGATGGTTGCTGGACTTATCATGGTGATCACTTCTTTAGGTATATAAATGTTGAACAATTATGGTGCACACCTGAAACTAACATAACATTATATGTTAGTCATATTCTTAATAAAAATCTTTTAAAAATAATGTATGAGACTACAAAGGAAAAGAGGACAATTATATTCCTTTCATTGTTTCTCATCCTCACTAAATGATACAGAAAGTAGAAGAAGAAGGAAAATAGAAATGTTTCCTCCCATTCTTAGTGAATGCATGGGGCTGCCTCTAATCCTCCCCCATCATTAACAATCAAAAACAAAAGAAAACAAAACACACACACACACAAAACCCCAAAACTGAAATCACAGGGTAGTTTGTAACTGCTGATAGAGGAGCTAGATGATTTAACAAATAAGATACTGACAAACAACATTTTTTTTTATGATACTATAATTATAAAGTTGAAGGCACATCCTTGGCAGATCAAAATATGATCAATTACATGCTTATGGAAAAACAAACTACTGAATATCTTGACTATAGTAGATGATTATTGCACAACATCACCCACTGCTGTTTTGGGTAGCAAATAATCGATGCTTACCAACGTTTAAACATTTCTTTAACTGAAAACACATGGTTGAGACGCCTGGTTTTGGCTACAAAAGGCATTAATTATTGATGCCATTACAGAAGCTCTTTTAATTGAAGAATAAGAGTTGTTGCTTGTATGCTTTATCTGGTTACTCATACCAGATAAACTTTCAGAGGGAGTAGAGAACATTAGTGTAAAAACAGCTAGTAATTTGGCATGAATCTATATTTTATATTGGTAAAATAGTATTTTTAAATATAGAAAAGTAAGAACTAAACAAACAAAAATCCAAAGGGAGTGATTCTGGGAATGTTTTTATTTTTATTAAAATAACCAGTAACCAGATGCCTCACCCAAAGAAAATAAAATAGAGTAAAATAAATATTAAGAAAAATAATTTTAAAGCAAGATCCACAAGTAATGGGGAAAAAATCTCTAAGAACATACATTCTTAATTTTAAGCTGTGTATATAAAAGATATGCACAGTTAAATTTTTGGAAATGTCTCGTCTATAGTGCTATTTTAGCATTCTGAACAAAGAATACATCTGAAAAAAGAATAACTTTTAAAAAGTTAAAGCACAATATAAAATTATTTGTTCACAAGGCATTAAATATAACACTCTAAAATGTTGATACTAAACTAGGAAAAATAACATTTCTATTTTCACAAATGACATCCATACTTCATTAGACTACAACACTAAATACTCTAGTTGTGTTTCAACCTTTGAAATTCAGAAGGCATCTTTGGATATTTAAGATAAAAGGTGCCCCATAGTTGAGTCTGAACCTGCACTGGATATGAAAACGTCTTTGTTATCTTCAGACTGAGGGCATGGGTTCTGAGAGAATACAGAAGAGTGATAAAGAAACAACAAATAAAGAACTTCAAATATTCAAATATCAAATTCAAATATACAGTAGTCCCCTACTTATCTATGGTTTTGCTTTGCCCTTTCAGTCACCCATAGTCAACCGTGGTCCGAAAATATCACATGGAAAATTCCAGAAACAGACAATTCTTAAGTTTTAAATTGTGTGCCATTCTGGGTATCATGATGTAATCTGCTGTCCTGCTCTGTCCCACCCAGGACATGAATCATCCCTTTGGCCAGTGTATCCATACTGTATATGCTCATTAGTCACTTAGTAGCCATCTTGGTTATCAGATTGACTATTGAGGTATCAAAGTGCTTGTTTTCAAGTAATCCTTATTTTACTTAATAATGGCCCCAAAGCACAAGAGTAATGATGCTGACAATTTGGTTATCCCAAAGAGAAACCATTAAGTGCTTCCATTAAGTGAAAAGGTATGTATGTATAGGGGAAAAAAACATAGTATTTTTTGGGTTTGGAAATATACGTGGTTTCAGACATCCACTGGGGAACTTGAAATGTATCCCTTGTGGATAAGGGAGGACTACTGTAAATTTATTCTCCTTCAATATGGTAATATGTGTGTTCATAATTATGTGTGTATTTATGTATGTATACGAACAGACATACACACATACACACACATTTACAAAATTTGTTCTCACTAGTAATTAGTTACTTAAAGTTAGTGTCTAACTGAAAGCAATGTTTTTGATCCCCTCCATGTCTCCTGTGAATACAGGTGCTTTTATGAAGCTAATGGGAGTTCAGAATTGCAAAAGACTTGTGGTGGAGAATTCAAAGATGGCTACAGATATTTAAAGCAGGATTCTTTCTAAACAACATGTTTTCTGTTATGGTAGTAAGGGCTGAAGTTATATCCTTGACTTTTCCCAGACTATAGGCTATTCTTCTCACTATCCTATGACATATGGGTCCCTTGGCATGTGAGGGCCAAAAGGACAACTCAGAAACACACATGATAATAAAAGTAGTAACTGGCTACGTTCAAGTGATTCAAAGAGAGAAAGACATAAAAAGTGGGAGAGAGAGAGAGACAGAGGATTCTTTTTTCAAAAGTCTATTATACACGTCATATTAGCTGTTTCTTCTAGAAGAAACAAGTTATAGTATGATGGGCCACTGGAATTAAAATAAGAAACAAATATTAACATTCAAACTGGAAGCATGGTATAGGTATTGGTCTAAAAAAGAGCCTAGACATACAAACTCATTCACATTTCATTAAAATGGGTTTGCCTTTCTAGATTAATAGCACCTTCATCAAAAGTTTCCATTCTCTCTTTAAAATAGCTGAGCTTAAAAATGAGATCTTTTCCAAATCTGGAAAGACAGCATGGAATAACGTTGTAAACTTTTTGTGTGAGTGTGTATGAAAGGATAACAGAGGAAGTAGGACGGGAAGAAACCCATCCTCTACTCCAACCTGATTGTAGACTCTGCCCTATAAAAATGATTTTTAGTATTACTCAAGTAGAGAAAAGAACTAACACTTACTGAATACAAACCCTATGTGCTAGGCATGTGCTAGCAGCTTTACGTATGGCAATGGGAACAAACGATTAGAAATTTCATTTATGAGTTCTCTTCACTTACATATCTACATATGAAATCCATCTTACAATTAACAAGGAAACTCAAATAGTGACACAAGTACCAGATATCTGGCCAGTGTACCTCCCAGGCACACAGAGGGAAATGTCTAAATTTATATGACAATGAGAACAAGCCCCTGAATTTGCCAACCACACTAACTAGCAAATACAAACGTTTTAAACTAGACAAAAGTATTGATTTGGCTGAAACATATCACAACCTAGGGATATTCTCATTTCTGTATTACAATTCATTTTATTTTTGGTAAAAGCAGCTTTGTGTAACAGCATTATTTTAAAGTCATTTTGAGAGATTACCTAAAACACTAAAAGACAATTAAAATCTATTAAATTATATATACCAGATAACATCTTATATTTGCTCCAAAAAAGGACAAATGTAGTGAATCCAAGTAATTTTATATAATTGGTATATGTTTAAGACGGTTTTCAAAAAATCTTTGATCTTTGAAAATATCAAGTGTGGAAGAGGCTCAAAATATTCAGTTTCTGGACTGAAGCTAACAGACAGCACTAAGAACAACTTAGAGCTGGACTCAGCAGGAGTGAATAGAAAGCTTATACCAAGCTAGGGAGTCCCTGAAGGAAGAATCTGATATACTTTTTATAACAATGGAAAGATTGGAGACAGGGAACCCTATGGACTTTTAAGGTCTTTTGAACTACAAGATAAAGAAAGGAATAAGATATTGGAAAAACTGTCAGTTATTTTTATCAATGAAAAACCACTTATCTCACTCAAAAGAAGATACAAAAGAAAACAAAACTGCAAAGACAAAGATGCAGGGAGAATTAGGGGGGAAGAAAGCCCCTAATAAATAAGGCACGTCTATTTTTAACCATTAGTTTCTATAGTTTTCCTTTGAAAACTAGATGCTTTATACAGTGGTTTGAAAGCCACTGTTCCCCAATCTGGCAGGGATAAGGCCTCAAGAATCTCAAGATCATGTTCTCAAATCTTCAAATTTTAGATTATCCTTCTCTTGAGTTTTTCTTTCTTTTTTTTTGTCAAATAAAAATCATCTATCACTTTACCAGCTGTTAAGCAATCTTCAATTGTAGGGCTTGTTGGAAACCTCACTGGCCTACTTAATCTATTGCTAGTGAAAACAAAAATACTGGAAATTCATTTTAAATAAAGCTAGGTTCAGAGTTTATGCCCTGAAAAAGGTATTTTTGCCATTAGGCAAATGTAATTCAAATAGAATCCCTAACATAAGAGCGTGAGACCAACACAAAATCCTTCCGCACTATTTTGAAAAGCTAAGGTGACATCATGAATGCTGTGTCAATGCATAACAACATGAGCTAGCAGCACTCTCCGTGGCTTGTTACAAAGCAGTGTCGTCATCTTCCCTGCAGTCTCCCACCAGGAGTGAGTGCTTGTCAGGTTCACTGGTACCGACGCTGTTTAGGGATCGTTTATCAGACAGTAGTGAGTTTATGGAGGCTCTGCTGTAATTAACAATCCGGTCCAGCAAACCTAGTTTAGGAGAATTTCTTGAGGTGTCATCTATTCCAACATGAATGCTGATTTCTGAAGGACTTTTCTGTCCCATCTGGCTTCGAGCAAGTAGTTCGTAATTCTCATAAGTTGGTTTCCTATAACTGGGCACAGGCAAAAGTACACTACTGTGAAATAACCAAATGTGAACTAGATGCTTGTCACATTCAAAAATGAAAAGCGATTTCCCTGGTATGAAATGTACAAAGGTGGCCCCCTGCTAGGAAAGTAGCTCAAAAGGAACTGTTGTGGAGTCACATGATCCAAAATCATACCCTCTCCAAGCCACTGAACTCGATTTTACCCCTCAGTGCTTGTGCTTGCTATGTATAGACTGCATAACGTGATAATTACATAGCTCACATTTATTATTAAGACAGTTGGGCTTATCATTGATTGGTACAAGAATAAATCCTACAAAGACTGACTGTGGATGATAAAAGGAATATAAAATACAAACGTGAGCAAACCATCATACTTACAGTTTAAGTAAGAGAGAAGAAAGTACTACTGAAACAGATGAAGCGGCCATTGCAGCAGATCCCATCCAGGGCTGCAAAACCAAACCAATGGGCATAAACACTCCTAGGAAACAAGTTTGGATTAGTTACAGCAGATAGGATGAAATAGGCCACCAATGTGTTCCTAATATGTTTATACAAATAATTTCTTCGTTGGGTATTTATTCAGCAATTTATCCTCCTGTTGGTGGAGATTTATGTGGCTGTCAATTTTCACCAACAGAGTGCTGCTGTGACCATTCCCATGCCTATCTCCCTGGGCACATGTCAGAGAATTACTCTTGGGTACATAGCTAGAGGTGAAGCTGCTATGTTACATCATGGGCACATCTTCAACTTTAGGTGAAGATTCCTCAGTTGCTCTTCAAAGTGGCTATACCAGATCACAATCCCATCAAGAGGGCATGAGAGTTCATGTTTTACAAACTCATGCACACTTGGTTTTGACAGACATTTTCATATTTGCTCCTATGATAGGGATGAGACAGACTTATTATATTTTTAATTTTTATGTATTTATCTTTATTTTCTACTTTTTCTACAGTGATCATATATTATACACACACACACACACACACACACACATTTTTTAATCACTTGCTCCGTGAATTAATCTCTCTGTTCTTTGATTAGTCTTTTACTCTTTGTCCTCTCAGCATTTGAGCATTTATCAACAACTTTGTAAATGCTCTCATGTCTTTTTATGTGTTTCTTTGGTTCTCAAACCACAGAGAAGAAGAAGAAAGTGACAACCATTTCTCTTATGTTATTACTACCGTGTTTCCCCGAAAATAAGACCGAGTCTTATATTAAGATTTGCTCCAAAAGACTCATTAGGGCTTATGTTCAGGGGATGTCATCCTGAAAAATCATGCTAGGGCTTATTTTCCCATTTCGTCTTATTTTCGGGGAAACAACGGTAACTCCTATCAAGCCCCTAGGTACAGGGGATTATCAAATACTTATTATACAATTCCAAATTGCTTTTTTTTTTTTTTTTTTTGGTTATACTCCTTTATTCAATATCTTTCTCTCATCTGGTCCCAAAACTTTAAAACAAATAGTCTGTGAACTATTATAATGTTAAGTGAAGAGCAGAAAATTCTCCGTATGCTATAATTACAACTATGTAACAAGAGAAAAACTGATGCAGGGTAAAAAACACCAGAAGGAAATATACTAAAATGCTAACAGCGGCTGTGTTTGGGTAGTGAGATTAAAGGTAAATTTGCTCTCTTCAGCAAAAAATAAATGAATAAGTAAATAAATATATATGTGAGTAAGAGTATATAAAGAGCTAAAGCAATGTACCAAAATATTAATTGATGAACACACAATGCAATACACAGATGATGTATTACAGAATTGTACACTTGAATCCTATATAATTTTATTAACCAATGTCACCCCAATAACTTTAATAAAGTTTAAAAAATAATAATCGATTTAGTTGAAAGGTATACAGATTTTCATTGCATCCTTTTTTTCCTCGTCTATGCAGGTTTGAGATTGTTTAAAACGTAAAGTTCGAGGAAAATATAAAATAAAATAAACCTATCAGAATGCTTATCCATTCTAGACTATAATGAACATTGCTGAAAATTAAAATTGTTGATTTAATATTACCTTGCAGCACACCAGAAGGCTACATACAAAAACTGAGCTCAAAACTAATAAATAGAAGACTAAAACTTCCAAAGTAATAGATCCCTAATGACTTCAGAGGAAAAAGCAATACTAATTAACAATCACATACCAGCAGCTATGGGAATTCCAACCAGATTATAAATCAGAGCGAAGACAAAATTTATCCGAATCCTTTTGACTGTCTTCCTTGATAAGTCAATACTTGCCACTACATCCAGAAGATCATTCTGAGAACAGAAATATTTGTGATATTAATGAGACTCTAACTTACCTAGTAATTTTTACATTGATACTGTGTACATTGAAGACAATGTGTATACCTTAGGGTAATATGTGAATTAACTATAAATCTCAGATATTTGAGTCAGCCTTGGAAGATGTTTCTCAGGAATTTTTCTCAGGGCTCTGAAAATATTTTTAGGGTTTTATGCTGGTATGAGGATTAAATCCTATTAAAATAACCTCAGTAAGTATTTGTTGAAGATAATTTCATTATAAGTATGTTCCCAAATCTTGTTATTCACTTTAGAAGCTTGTCACTGGAAGCTTGCTTCACTGGATTGAGACATTCCGGAAGTAATTTAATTAGTAAGACTTCTCATTCTCCCACCTCAAATTCTCCCAGTCTCAATGGCTGGTAGCATGGGAATTCAGACAGAATCGTTGAGCTCAGTATATTTTACGACACTACCCCTGACCATGTAGAGTAGTTTCAGAATCCTCAGAGTTCAGGCTACAGGACTTACCTTTATCAAAACCACACCGGCCGCTTCAATAGCTACATCTGTGCCTGTGCCAATGGCAATTCCAACATTAGCCATCGCCAGAGCTGGGGAGTCATTGATTCCATCTCCAACCATTGCTACCTGTTTCCCCTCCTCTTGAAGTTGCTTCACCTTAGCAACCTTGTGGGAAGGTAGAACTTCAGCAAATACTTTAGTGATGCCAACCTATGTGAGGAAAAATAAACTCAATTCAAGAAATATTACTGAATACCTGAAATATAATGCAGCAATAATGAGCCATCACTGTCCACTCACCAGATGTCCAAATTTTAAAATACTGATACTATCCAATGATAGTAAGAATATGGAGAGAAACAAGCTCCCTTCTACGCTGTTGGTGAATGTGTAAATTGGTATTGTCTTTTTCGAGGGTATTTGGTGGCATCTATCAAAGTGCGCACATAATTTGGTTCAGCAACTCCATATCTAGCTATATTTGGCCATACTTGTACATGTATAAGAAGAAGTATGTCCAAGGATGCACGTTACTGCCCTGTTTGTAACAACAAAGTTTTCAAAACAACCTAAATGCCCATCATTAGAGGAATGGTTAAATAAATTATGATACATCCATACCATGGAATTTCATGCAGCAGTGTAGAAAGGATGAAATAATTTTTTATGTTCATACATGAACAAAGATCCAAGGCATACATATTGTTATATTAAAAAAAAGCAAACTGCTAAACAATGTGTACAAAAATGATCCAATTTATGTTGAAAATACCAAACTATACATTTGTATATGAACATACATGCATATGAAAAAGTGTGTGGGAGGGGGTAGGACTGGACAGGGAACTTGGGGAAAATGAAGGTAACAAACTTTTTACTTTATAACCTTCTGTATTTTACTTGTGTTATTTAATAGAAGAGGGGAGAAGGCATTCCAAAGTAGAAAAGACTAATATGAGAAAAGTTTTGAAGATAAGGCAAATGCAGGGGTTAGTAGCAGAAAAATGATATGTCAAGTGGTGCATTGGAAGATGGTTCCATAGTTGTTTTCAGGATGGACTAGAAAGGTTGGTGCATGGAGCTACTGCTGTATTTTAGGCATGAGAGGATGAGTCTGGCTTAGGCCGGCAGCACTGGTGAAAAATACAAGCAACATTTCAAAGGAAGCATCAACAGAAACTGTTGCATGCTATCACTTAAGCATTTCATAAACTACGCAAATAGCTTTTTACCTATTACAATAGCACACAAAGCCCAAAGTACTTCCTGCAAAGGATGCTAATTCTTTAAGGAACCAGATATAGCTACTCAGTGACAATGAAAATAATAGATAATACAAAGTTTTTAGCATCTGAAGGCAAGAAAGAAAATGTATATGAAGAATTAGAAATTACCACATACTCCACTCCAACAACTAAGTAAACCAATTACCTGAGAAGCAATAGATCTAGCTGTTTTGCTGTTGTCTCCAGTCATCAGAACTACTTCTAAGCCCATAGATTTCAGAATATGGACAGCCAGGTCTGCTTCAGGCTTCACTGTATCAGCAATAGCTATCAAGCTGCACAGCTCATCTAATATAGGAGCACCAGAAAATAAGAGAGTTTGGAATGCGGTAGAAGTAGAATAACATTCTGACTTAAAATTAAAAAAATTTAAAAAGAAATGAATTTTGTGAAGTAAAATTGTTCACGGCTTGGCTTAAACCAAAATATCTCCAGGCCAACAAAGACTTTATCCCACAAACCCCGCAAAAAACCTCCATATTCAGTTACGAAAATTTTACAGAGTGAGGTAGGGGTTACTAATGAAGCTAGGAATAGGAAAATGAAGAGACCTTACTGGATACTAAAAGACTCTTTTTCTTAGAGAAGTATTGGTCAACACTTTAGCTAATTTAATGACAAATTAACTGAAAAACTAATACTTTTTTTTCTTTTTTTTTTTAAGATGAAAGGGGTGGATGGAGATAAAACTGGCATTTTATACTGGGGGAAAAAGTCACTGCAAGTCGTTATTTTATTTTTAAAACAAACGATATTTTCTGCTTCCTCCTGGACCTAAAAAGGCCATAGTAAGATACCACCTCCATACTTAGCAAGGATTATAAATGTTGAGTAACTAATATCACAGCTAGACATTTACCTTAAGAAATAATTCAACAAAAGACAGCACATAAAACAAAGATGTTTATTGTAGGGCTATTTACAATAACGAAATATTAGGACTAGCTTAAAATTGCAACAGGGGAATGATTAAGTTAATTACAGTGTATAAGTTTGATATATTATGTAGCACTAAAATAAAATTGGAAAATTATATTTAAAAAAATATTATATCATTACAGGCCCATCTCAAAAAACAAAAAAAATCCCAAATAAATAACATCATGTTACACCTTAAAGAACTAGAAAAAGAAGAACAAATGAAACCCAAGGTCAGCAGAAGAAAGGAAATAATAAAAATCAGAGCAGAACTAAATGAAATAGAGAACAAAAAGACAATAGATTAAATTAATGTGACAAAGAGCTGGTTCTTTGAAAAGATTAACAAAACTGGCAAACCCTTGGCTAGGCTCACTAAGATAAAAAGAGAGAAGACACTAATTAACAAAATCAGAAATGAAAAAAGGGGAAGTTATCATGGACACCTCAGAAATATAAAGGATCATCCAAGAA
Organism: Rhinolophus sinicus; assembly: GCF_057876585.1. Taxonomy (NCBI): domain Eukaryota; kingdom Metazoa; phylum Chordata; class Mammalia; order Chiroptera; family Rhinolophidae; genus Rhinolophus; species Rhinolophus sinicus. The sequence continues at coordinate 46,140,997 of NC_142518.1, read as the reverse complement.
TACTATGAAGGACTATATGCCACCAAATTCAATAACCTAGAAGAAATGGACAAGTTCTTAGAAACATATAGCCTTCCTAGGCTGAACCATGAAGAACTGGAAAATGTAAACAGACCAATCACCGGTAACGAAATTGAATCAGTCATCCAAAACCTTCCCAAAAGCAAAATTCCAGGACCAGATGGCTTCAACAGTGAATTCTACCAAACCTTCAATGAGGATCTAATACCAATCCTGCTCAAACTCTTCCAAAAACCTGAAGAAGAGACAGTACTCCCTAACTCATTTTATGAGGCCAACATTGCCCGGACAGCAAAACTTGGTAAGAAGAACACAAAAAAAGAGAACTACACACCAATATCTCTGATGAATACAGATGCAAAAATCCTAAACAAAATTCTAGCAAATCGAATGCAACAACGCATTAAAAAGATTATTATTCATCACGACCAAGTGGGGTTCATCCCAGTGGCACGAGGATGGTTCAACATCCGCAAATCCATCAATGTGATACATCACATAAACAAAATAAAGGACAAAAATCACACGATTTTATCAGTAGATGCAGAAAAAGCATTTGACAAGACACAACATCCATTTATGATCAAAACAATAATCAAACAGGTATAGAGGGAAAATACCTTAACACAATAAAGGCCAACTATGAACAAACCCTCAGCTAATCTCATAATTAATGGTGAAAATCTGAAGCCCTTTGCTCTATGTTCAGGAACACGACAGGGCTGTCCCCTATCACCTCTGCTTTTCAACATAGTGTTGGAAGTCCTCACCAGAGCAATCGGGCAAGAGAAAGAAATAAAAGGCATCCAAGTTGGGAATGAAAAATTTAAATTCTCGCTTATTGCAGAGGACATGATGCTATATTTATAAAAAAACCCAAAAGGCTCCACCAAAAGGTTATTAGAAACAATAAACGAACACAGTAAAGTTGCCGACTACAAAATCAACGTATGAAAGTCCATTGCATTCCTATATACTAACAATGAAATCTCAGAAAAAGAAATACAAAAAACAATTGCTTTTGCAATTGCAGCAAAAAGAATAAAATACCTAGGAATAAACTTAACCAAGGATGTGAAAGACCTATATGCTGAAAACTATAAAACATTTTTAAAAGAAACTGAAGAAGCCACAAAGAAATGGAAATACATTCCGTGCTCATGGATTCGAAGAATCGAAGTAATTAAAATGGCCATATTACCCAAAGCAATATACAGATTTAATGCAATCCCCATCAAAATCCCAATGGCATTTTTTAAAGAAATAGAACAAAAACCATCATATTTGTTTGCAACCACAAAAGCAATTTTAAAAAAGAACAATGCTGGAGGTATCACACTCCCTGACTTTGGCTTGTACTACAGGGCAACAATAATCAAAACAGCATGGTATTGGCAGAAAAACAGACACGTAGACCAATGGAATAGAACTGAGAACTCAGAAATAAAACCACATAAATATAGACAGATGATTTTTGAAAAAGAAACAAAACATACAGTGGAGAAAAGACAGCCTCTTAAATAAATGGTACTGGCAGAATTGGAAAGCCACGTGTAAAAGAATGAAACTGGACTGCTATCTGCCACCATGTACCAAAATTAATTCAAAATGGATCAAAGACTTAAGCATAATACTTGAAACAATAAACTGCATAGAAGAAAACATACGTACTAAACTTATTGACCTTGGGTTCAAAGAGCGTTTTATGAATTTGACTCCAAGGGCAAGGGAAGTAAAAGCTAAAATAAATGAATGGGACTACATCAAACTTAAAAGCTTCTGCACAGCAAAAGAAACCATCAACAAAATAAAGAGGCAACCACCAACTGAATGGGAGAAGATTTTTGCAAGTAGTGCCTCTGACAAGGGGCTAATATGCACAATATACAAACAACTCATGCAACTCAACAACAACAAAAAAAAACAACCCAATTGAAAAATGGGCAGACGATCTGAACAGACATTTCTCCAAAGAGGACATACAAATGCCAAATAGACATATGAAAAAATGCTCAACATCAATAATCATCAGAGAAATAAAAACCTCAATGAGATATCATCTCACCCCAGTCAGAATGGCTATCATCAACAAGACAAATAGTAACAAGTGTTGGAGAGGCTGTGGAGAAAAAGGAACCCTCATACACTGTTGGTGGGAATGCAGACTGGTGCAACCGCTATGGCAGGCAGTGTGGAGGTTCCTCAAAAAATTACAAATAGAATTACCGTATGACCCAGCAATTCCTCTCCTGGGTATCTACCCCAAAAATCTGAAAACATTTATACATAAAGACACTTGTGCTCCAATGTTCATTGCAGCTTTATATACGGTGGCCAAAACATGGAAACAACCAAAATGTCCTTCGACAGATGAATGTATAAAGAAGTTGTGGTATATACACACAATGGAATACTGTTCGGTATAAGAAAAGTTGAAATATGACCATTTGTGACAACATGGATGGATCTTGAGATTATAATGCTAAGTGAAATAAGTCAGACAGAAAAAGCAGAGAACCATATGATTTCACTGATATATGGTATATATACCAAAAACAACAAAAGAACAAGACAAACAAATGAGAAACAGAAACTCATAGACACAGACAACAGTTTAGTGGTTACCAGAGGGTAAGGAGGGAGGGGGGTGGTAGATGAGGGTAAAGGGGGTCAAATATATGGTGATGGAAGGAGAACTGACTCTGTGTGGTGAACACACAATGGGATTTATAGATGATGTAATACAGAATTGTACACCTGAAAACTATGTAACTTTACTAACAATTGTAACCCTAATAAACTTTAATTAAGAAAAAGGAAATGGAATATATGCAAGTAAAATTGACATTGTGTTGGGATAAGATTTTGGATATTATTATAGTTTGTTATTAGTTAATATTATGTTATTATTAGGTTTATAAAAATCCTTGATTAGCTTTTTAAAAACATAGGCTAGGGAGGAACATAAAGGCAGACAAATGCAAGAGAATTTTAAATTAATTGGTAACAATTATGTACTGCTATTTATGTAGAGCTTGTAGACATTCTCTTCTGATTGCTTTTATTTTTTTTCTGAAGTCAGAAACAGAGTCATCCTCTGGCATGAGAAGGGGAGAAGAGATCTAGAAGGAATGGGGAATGAATGAACTAGGGAAATGTGGTAGAATTGCCAGACAGCACAAAGGGCCCACTTAAAATTAGTAATGCTACGTAATTTATCAAGCTTATACATTGTAATTAACTTTGCATTCAGGCTGCATTTGAATAACACTCATAGCTTAGAAGACTTTCAATAATACACATAAAACAATAACTGAGATCATGACATTGAATCATAGTGTACTTATGAAAAACCTTACCATCAACTGCCACCAATACAGCAGTTCGACCTTTATTCTCATGTTCAGTCATGGAATCATCTACATCATTATTAATCATAAGACCATTTCGAATCATCCACTCCCGGTTACCAATGAGGACTTTGTATTGCTGAGCATTCAGAACATCTGAAAGAAAGTACAGAAATAACATTTAGTGAGCTCATTTAACATTTATTACAAACCCATGAGGCACGTTCTTCCTGTCTAACTCTGCACAGTCACTACACTGTATTTTTAGTAGCACACAACCTGCAACAGTGATTTCCATGCTTTCAAGAAACATACTATGTTCTTCCATGCCTCTGGGCCTTTGAATCTGTTGCTGCCTCTAACTGGAATATCTTTAGCCCTACTCTCAAGACGCCAAACTCCATCATATTCTTCAGAAGCCAGTTCAAATGTTACTTTCTTTTTTAAAAATAAATTTCATTGGGGAATATTGGGAACAGCGTGTTTCTCCAGGGCCCATCAGCTCCAAGTCATTGTCCTTCAATCTAGTTGTAGAGGGCACACCTCAGCTCCATGTACAGTCGCCGTTTTCAATCTTTAGTTGCACTAGGCGCAGCCCACCATCCCGTGCGGGAATTGAACCAGCAACCTTGTTGTTGAGAGCTTGCGCTCTAACCAACTGAGCCATCTGGCCGCCCCTCTGGCAGCTTAGCGGCAGATTGTTATCTTCAATATAGTTGTGGAGGGCGCAGAATACTGGCCCATGTGGGAATCGAACCGGCAACTCTGTTGTTCAGAGCTTGTGCTCTAACCAACTGAGCCACCCGGCTGGCCCAAAATGTTACTTCCTTAGTGAAGCTTTCCTTTTGACTTTTCCCTTTGACCTTCTATAGCAATTAAATTAAATTAAACATTTTTATTGTACATCAGTAGCTGAATCTGATTGATTAAAAACATATAACCATCCTGATGTCTCATTTTAAATGTGTGACCACTAACTTTAAGTAGGCCCTTAGTGCTGTCTGGCAAGTCTACCACATTTCCTTGGTCCATTCATTCCCCATTCCTTCTAGATCTCTTCTCCCGTTCTCATGGTAGAGGATGACTCTGCTTCCTACCTCAGAGAGAAAATAAAAGCAACAAGAAGAGAACTTCTACAAGTTCTCATCAGATCTAGTCAACTATCTGTGCCTTTATGCACATTAATCTAGCTTCCCTTCTGTTAGTACAAACTGCCCCGCTTCTATTTAAGGGCAACCTCTCCAACTGTGTACCAGCTCCCCTTCCAACGCCGATTCTAGATCATCTCTCCAACAATTCTCACCCCATTCCTGCATAATCAAATTTTCTGCCTCTACTGTAGATAGTCCTATCTTAAAAAGAAAAAGGCATTGATGTCATCAAAATGGCAGCGTGAGGTGAGCTTCTATAAAGCTCCCCTGGAATTTTCAAATAATCGAACAACAATAACTCCAGAAAGGACTCCCTGCAGAGCAGACAGGCAAGACAAAGACGCCCAACACTGAATTCACCTTAAGGTGGGCGAATCGCATGAGCGGGAAAGGAGGTAAGGGAGAAGGGAGGAGATGGAGCCCCGGGGGCGCAGGACGCAGACGTAGCTCAGTGTTCCGAGCTTGCTGCATCCCGGAAATACCTCAGCTGTGGGACAGGGAAGAACTCGGACTGCTAGGGTTCCGCTTATGGCCCACAGGGCTGAGGGGGCAGCATATAACACGGCTGAACCCAACGATCGCGGCAGAGACCTCGGAGAAAAGACTGAGGGAAGAAGGCTGAAAACGGTGGTTTAAGCACTCACTGCCAAGCAGAGAAAGGGAGCCTTAGGCACTAAGACTAGCCGACCCCTCCCTACCCTCCCAGAGCTCACCCTGCCCACACCTGCCTGCTGCTAGAAGAAGAACAGTAGCATGGTCAGATCAAAAGAACAGAATATTCGCTGTTCGGAGAACTGTGGATTGCAGAGACAGATTCACAGCCCAACTAGTTCTGGCAAAGGAGAGGGAGCTGTGGAAGCAGGATGACCTGTGGTGGTGGTCACCGCCATTGCTCTGGGCCACCACTCACAACTAACCCCTCCCCTGGCCCCACCTATCTGGACGGATCGCTGCAGGAGTAAACAGAACTGCTGAAACATACCGGCTCTGAATCTGGTGCAGGAAGAGCTTTGGAATTTCAAAAGCTGTCTGCATACCCACCGGGACACTGCGCCCTGTGACCCAGGCGAACTATTAACAGAGGAGAAGCCCATCTCCCAGGGAATCCTCACATTGTGTGAGAAGCTGCAATAGTGCAGAGAAAACATAGCACTACCGTGTGAGACAAAAAAAAAAAAAAGACTGCAGTCGGAGAGAAAATAAAACACTCTACCAACAAGTACTGGAAAACAAAAGAAAGACCTCTTCCTATCAACCTGTTGCAGAAGCCACTCCTGTAGAAGTCTAGGAAGAGAAATAATAAATCAGTAATTGCCATGAATAATCAAGGCAAAAAGACAGCTAAGAAAGAAAGTGAAAAGTCTCCAGAAAAGGAACTTAAAGATATGGAAATACGTGACTTAAATGACAGAGAATTCAAGATTGCAGTTCTGAAAAAACTCAAAGAGATGCAAGAAAACACGGAAAGGCAGTTTAATGAACTCAGAAACACAATCAAAGGACAACATGAGCATTTTACGAAATGGATTGAAATTTTAAAAAGAACCAAATGGAATTTCTGTAGATTAAGAACTCAATACAAGAAATTAAGAATGAAATAACCAGCTTAGGTAGTAGAGTTTACCAGATGGAGGAAAGAATCAGTGACATCAAAGATAGAAACCTGGAAATTACACAGATGGAAGAAGAAAGAGACTTGAGATTTAAAAGAAATGAAAGAACTCTACAAGAACTTTCTGACTCCATCAGAAAGAGCAATAGAAGAATAATGGGCATACCAGAAGGAGAAGAAACAGAGAAGGGAACAGAGAATATATTCAAACAAATTGTTAATGAGAACTTCCCAAATTTGTGGTCAGAACTGGATCCGCGAATCCAAGAAGTAAATAGAACACTAATTGCCTCAATCCCAACAGGCCTTCTCCAAGGCACCTTGTATTGAAGCTGTCTAACATCAACGACAAAGAAAGAATCCTCAAGGCAGCCAGGGAAAAGAAGACGGTAACCTACAAAGGAAAGCCCATCAGATTATCATCATATTTTTCAGCAGAAACTCTACAAGCCAGGAGGGAGTGGAACCAAATATTCAAACTATTGAAAGAGAGAAATTATGAGCCAAGAATAATTTATCCAGCAAAGATATCCTTTAGATATGAAGGGGGAATAAAGACCTTTCCAGACATACACAAGCTGGGGGAATTTTCTAATACACGACCTGCACTACAAGAAATACTAAAGGAGGCTATTCGACCACCATCAACAGGAACAATTTGTGGCAACCAAAACATAAAAAGGGGGAGAGTAAAGGCCTGAACTGGAATATGGGAATGGAGAAAGTAAGCATGCTGAAGAAAACGGAATACTCTAAATATCAAACTTCATTTTACATAACCTTAAGGGTAACCACTCAAAAAAAAAAAACCAGAACTGAAATATATACTGTAACAAAAGAAGAAACAGAGGGAAACATCATAGAATACCACCACACAGAAATAACAGGCAACAACAAAAAGGCAAAGAAACAATGGAGACACAGACTTACCAGAAAACTAAAGATAGAATGACAGGAAATCCTTACATATCAATAATCACCCTAAATGTAAATGCACTGAACTCACCAATAAAAAGGCACAGAGTAGCAGATTGGATCAAAAAACTAAACCCAAACATATGCTGTCTCCAAGAGACACATCTCAGCCACAAGGACAAGCATAGACTCAAAGTGAAAGGGTGGAAATTGACACTCCAAGCAAATGGTACACAGAGAACATCAGGTGTAGCCATAATGATATCAGATGAAACAGACTTCAAGGTGAAAAAGATAACAAGAGACACATATGGACATTTCATAATGGTGAAGGGGACTGTACAACAAGAAGACATAACAGTCATCAATATTTATGCCCCCAATCAAGGAGCACTGAAATATACCAAGCAACTACTAACAGAAATAAAGGGAGAAATTGACCAAAACACAATTATATTATGGGACTTAAATACATCATGGACAGCTATAGATAGATCATCCAAACAGAAAATAAATAACGAAATAGCAGCCCTAAATGACACATTAGATGAAATGGACATAATCGACATTTATAGAGCACTTCATCCTAAAACATCAGACTATACATTCTTTTCTAGTGTACACGGAACATTCTCACGGATAGACCATATATTGGGACATAAAATCAGTCTCAGCAAATTTAAGAAGATGGAAATCATACCAAGCATATTCTCTGTTCACAAGGCTTTGTAATTGGATATCAACTGCAAAAAGAAAGCAGGAAAAAACACAAATACATGGAGATTAAACAACATATTTTAAAGAACGACCAGGTCAAAGAAGAAATTAGAGGAGAGATCAAAAGATACACAGAAACAAATGACAATGAAAATATATCCTACCAAAATCTTGGGGATGCAGAGAAAGCAGTTTTAAGAGGGAAATTTATATCATTACAGGCCTATCTCAAGAAACAAGAAAACTCCCAAATAAATAACCTCATGTTACACCTTAAAGAACTAGAAAAAGAAGAACAAGTGAAACCCAAGGTCAGCAGCAAAGGAAATAACAAAAATCAGAGCAGAACTAAATGAAATAGAGAACAAAAAGATAATAGAAAAAATGAACGTGACAAAGAGCTGGTTCTTGGAAAAGATTAACAAAATTGACAAACCCTTGGCTAGAGTCACTAAGATGAAAAGAGAGAGCCACTAATTAACAAAATCAGAAATGAAAAAGGGGAAGTTATCACGGACAACACAGAAATACAAAGGATCATCCAAGAATACTATGAAGGACTATATGCCACCAAATTAAATCACCTAGAAGAAATGGACAAGTTCTTAGAAACATATAGCCTACCAAGGCTGAACCACTGAGAACTGGAAAATCTAAACAAACCAATCGCCGGTAATGTTATTCAATCAGTCCTCCAAAACCTTCCCAAAAGCAAAAGTCCTGGACCACATGGCTTCACTAGTGAATTCTACCAAACCTTCAAAGAGGATCTAATACCAATCTTTCTCAAACTCTTCCCAAAAACTGAAGAAGAGACAGTATTCCCTAACTCATTGTATGAGGCCAACATTACCCTGATACCAAAACCTTTTAAGGACAACACAAAAAATGAAAGCTACAGACCAATATCTCTGATGAATACCGATGCAAAAATCCTAAATAAAATTCTAGCAAATCGAATACAACAATGCATTAAAAAGATTATTCATCACGACCAAGAGGGGTTCATCCCCGGGGCACAAGGATGGTTCAACATACGCAAATCCATCAATGTGATACATCACATAAACAAAATAAAGGACAAAAATCATATGATTATATCAATTGATGCAGAAAAAGCATTTGACAAGACACAACATCCATTTATGATTAAAACATTAATCAAACAGGTATAGAAGGAAAATACCTTAACATAATAAAGGCGATATATGACAAGCCCTCTGCTAATCTCATAATTAATGGTGAAAAACTGAAACCCTTTGCTCTACGTTCAGGAACACAACAGGGCTGTTCCCTATCACCTCTGCTTTTCAACATAGTGTTGGAAGTCCTTGCCAGAGCAATCAGGCAAGAGAAAGAAATAAAAGGAATCCAAATTGGGAATAAAGAAGTTAAATTATCACTCTTTGCAGATGACATGATGCTATATATAGAAAACCCTAAAGACTCCACGAAAAAGCTATTAGAAACAATCAACGAATACAGTAAAGTTGCTGGCTACAAAATCAACATACAAAAGTCCATTGCTTTCCTATATACTAACAATGAAATCTCAGAAAAAGAAATACAAAAAAATTCCTTTTGCAATTGCAGCAAAAAGAATAAACTACTTAGTAATAAACTTAACCAAGGATGAGAAAGACCTATATGCTGAAAACTATGAGACATTTTTGAAAGAAATTGAAGAAGACACAAAGAAATGGAAAGACATTCCGTGCTCATGGATTGGAAGAAACAACATAGTTAAAATGGCCATATTACCCAAAACAATATAATACACAGATTAAATGCAATCCCCATCAAAATCCCAATGGCATTTTTTAAAGAAACAGAACAAAAAATCATCAGATTTCTTTGGAACCAAAGACCCCGATAGCCAAAGCAATCTTAAGAAAAAAGAACAATACTGGTGGCATCACACACCCTGACTTTGGCTTGTACTACAGGGCTGCAATAATCAAAATAGCCCGGTATTCGCAGAAAAACAGACACATAGACCAATGGAATAGAATTGAGAACCCAGAAATAAAACTACATAAATATGGACAGTTAATTTTTGACAAAGAAGCTAAAAACATACAATGGAGGAAAGACAGCCTCTTCAATAAATGGTGCTGGGAGAATTGGATAGCCATGTGCAAAAGAATGAAACTGGACTGCTATCTGTCACCATGTAAAAAAATTAATTCAAAATGGATCAAAGACTTAAGCGTAAGACCTGACATAATAAACTGCACAGAAGAAAACATAGGTACTAAACTTATGGACCTTGGGTTCAAAGAGCATTTTATGAATTTGACTCCAAAGGTAATGGAAGTAAAAGCTAAAATAAACGAATGGGAACATGAAACTGAAAAGCTTCTGCACAGAAAAGAAAGCATTGACAAAATCAAGTGGTATCCAACTGAATGGGAGAAGACTTTTGCAAACAGTGCCTCCGATATGGGCTAATATCCAAAATATACAGGGAACTCATGAAACTCAACAACAAAAAAACAAACAACCGAATTGAAAAATGGGCAGGCAACCTGAAGAGACATTTCTCCAAAGAGGACATACAAATGGCAAATAAACATATGAAAAAATGCTCAACATCACTAATCATCAGAGAAATGCAAATAAAAACCACAATGAGATATCACCTCACCCCAGTCAGAATGGCTATCATCAACAAGACAAATAGTAACAAGTGTTGGAGAGGCTGTGGAGAAAAAGGAACCCTCATACATTGTTGTTGGGAATGCAGACTGGTGCATCCGCTGTGGACGGCAGTGTGGCGGTTCCTCAAAAAATTACAAATAGAATTACCATATGACCCAGCAATCCCTCTCCTGAGTATCTACCCAAAAAATCTGAAAACATTTAGAGATAAAGACACGTGTGCTCCAATGTTCATTGCAGCTTTGTTTACGGTGGCCAAGACATGGAAACAACCAAAATGTCCTTCGATAGATGAATGGAAAAAGAAGTTGTGGTATATATACACAATGGAATACTATTCGGCGGTAAGAAAAGATGATAAAGGAACATTTGTGACAACATGGATGGATCTTGAGAGAGTAATGCTGAGCGAAATAAGTCAGACAGAAAAAGCAGAGAACCATGTGATTTCACTGATATGTGGTATATAAACCAAAAACAACAAAAGAACAAGACAACAAATGAGAAAGAGAAACTCATAGACACAGACAATAGTTTAGTGGTTGCCAGAGGGTAAGGGGGGTGGGGGGTGGGGGGTGGGAGATGAGGGTAAGGGGGATCGAATATATGGTGATGGAAGGAGAACTGACTCTAGGTGATGAACACACAATGGGATTTATAGATGATGTAATACAGAATTGTACACTGGAAATCTATGTAATTTTAGTAACAATTGTCACCCCAATAAATTTAATAAAATAAAATTAGAAAAATAATTACAAATAGAATTACCATATGATCCAGCAATCCCTTTCCTGGGTATCTACCCCAAAAATCTGGAAACATTTATACATAAAGACACGTGTGCTCCATTGTTCATTGCAGCTTTGTTTACGGTGGCCAAGACATGGAAACAACCAAAATGTCCTTCGATAGATGAACGGATAAAAAAGTTGTGGTATATATACACAATGGAATACTATTCGGCGGTAAGAAAAGATGATATAGGAACATTTGTAACAACATGGATGGATCTTGAGAGTGTAATGCTGAGTGAAATAAGTCAGACAGCAAAAGCAGAGAACCATGTGATTTCACTGATATGTGGTATATAAACCAAAAACAACAAAAGAACAAGACAAACAAATGAGAAACAGAAACTCATAGACACAGACAATAGTTTAGTGGTTAACAGAGGGTAAGGGGGGTGGGGGTTGGGAGATGCAGGTAAGGGGGATCAAATATATGGTGATGGAAGGAGAACTGACTCTGGGTGGTGAACACACAATGGGATATATAGATGATGTAACACAGAATTGTACACCTGAAATCTATATAATTTTACTAACTATTGTCACCCCAGTAAAATTTTAAAAAAAGCTCTTGATCTCACTTACCTCTCTAGCTACTATCCCATTTTCCTGCTTCTGTAAGTAGCAAAACTTCTTGCAAGATTTCTATCTATTGGGTCATATTTTTATCTTCTTGTTGTCTTATAAATCCACTCCAAAAAAACTTTTTTCTCTTCTACTTAAAAGAATTGTTCATACTGTACACCAGGTTACTTTAAAACCTAACGGCAAATTCTCAGTCTACATTTTACTTGCCCTATTAGCAACATTTTACACAGTTAATCACTCACTCCTTGAAATACTTTCTTTGCTTGGCTTCTAGGACACCTCATTCTTACGAGTTACTTCCTCGCTCACCCCTTCTTCTCAGTCTTCTTCTCTGATTCTTCCTCATCACCTTGACCTCTTAATTTGTAGTAATGTATGGCTCGATCCTTAAATCTCCTTTTTCCTCTCTATCTACTCTCACTCATTGACAATCTTACCCAGTCTTGTGGTTTTAAATACCATCCATACCAGCACCATCCAACAAAACTTTCTGTGATGATGGAAATGTTCTATATCTGCTCTGTTTAATAAAGTAGCCACTAACAACATGTAGCTATTGAGCACTGAAATGTGGCTAGTATGGTTGAAGGGCTGAATTTTAAATTAAATTTTACTTAATTTAAATTTAAAAAGTCACATGCAACTAGTAGCTACCATATTGGATAGCGCAGATCTATAAGTGGAGCTCCCAACTCTGTATCTCCAACCCAATCTGTTTCCTTGAACTCCAGACTTGTGCAGCCAATTGTCTACTTGATATTTCCATTTATGTGATATCTCCACTTGAATATCTAAAAGGCACTCAAACTTTACATATCAAAAACTGAACTCCTGATCAGTTTTCTTCAATATTGTCCCACCTGTGGTCTTCCCCATCTTATTTAAATAGTAACCCCACCCTTCTAAATTGCTTAGATCACAAACCTTGGCATAATTCTTAACTCTTGTTTCTCTCATACTCCATAGCCAACCTGTGAGAAAATCTGTCAGCCAGCTTCAAGACACACCCAGAATTTTACCATTTCCTGTGACCTCTACTGTTACCATGCTAGTCCAAGCAACCATTATCTTCCACCTGGATTATGGCAATAGTCCACTAACTCATCTCCCTGCTTCTGCCCTTGCCCTCCCCCCAACAGTATATTTTTACCAGAGCAGCCAGAGTAATACTTTTAAAACATTAAGTCAGATTCTGTCACTCCTCTATTCAAAACTCTCCAGTGGCTTCCCATCTCAGGGTAAAAACCAAAGTCCTTCCAACATCCTTACCTGATCTAGTCCTGTAATACCTTCTCCGATCTCACCTCATATTCTCTTCCCACTCATTTTCTCTGCTCTCCTTGGTGCTCCTCAAACTAGTCAAGCATGCTCCTGGCTCAAATCTCTTGTACTTGACATTCCCCCTGCCTGGAATGCTCTTATCACAGATACTCACCTAACTTTCTCCCTCCCTCTCCTCTGGTTTTTGCTCAAACACCACCTTCTCAATGAGGCCAACCCTTATCATCCTACATAAAATAAGAATGGCTATTCCCAGCATTCCTTACACCCCTTACCCTTCTTTGTTTTTCTCCATAGCACTAACTCCATAAGACATACTATATTTTAAAAATTTATTTGCTCACTGTCTTATGTTCTCCCACTAGGAATTTAAGTTCAATGAGTAGTGACTTTGTCTTTCTTTGACTTTCTGCTCACTGCTGACTTTTTAGTGTCTTGAACAGTGATTAATAAAAATATCAAATGAACAAAATTGCTATGTGCCAGTGTGCTTGATACTAGAAGTTTATAGAAAAATAATAAAGAAATTGCAGTTTAGTAGCATCAGGCAGGTTAATGTTTTCATGCAGTGTACCTAGTACAATAACAGAGTACCATTATGATTAAAAAAGAAGAGCAAATATATCTGCCTATGTATGCTAGTCAGTGAAGGCTTTACTGAAGAGAGATGCGCGATGAGTCTTAGAAGATGAAAATAAGTTCATGAGGTAGATGTCATTGTGGGCAAGGACATTATCCAGAGAAAAGAGTAAATAAAATAATCTAATAAGCATGAAATGACATGATGTAAGGAGGAACTCTAGGTAGTTCCATATGGATGGGATATAGAATACATGGCATAGGAAGCAGTGGGCCATGGAAAAAGACAAGATGGGTAGTACAGGGAATCAGCAGAATATCATGGGGAACAGATCTCGAACAAAGTCCAGAGAGATTGGACTTTGTCCTGCAGGGAACAGAGAGCCAGTAAAGTCGGGATCCTTAACAGAATTCCATGGATGGGCTTTAGGATATATGCAAACCTTCAAAAAAGAAATTTTCTGAGGGGTGAGCATAGCTTTCATCACATTCCTCCAAAGGTTCATGATTCAAAATTAGGTTACAAGCCACTATAATAAGAAAGAAAGTTAGTATTAGTAAGAAAGTTATATAATGAGATTGCTTAGGGAACTAGGGGGAAGGCCACAGGATCTTGTGAAGGACATAAAAGATTTGGAGTAGCTGTGATGAGAAATAAAAAGATAGCGGAAAAAAGATGGAAGGTCATCTAAGGCTAGACTTATCACCCTATAGTGGAATCAAGGAGCACAGTTGGAAAATGTTCTTGAGAGGCCTATGGTAAAATTGATTTGAGAGAATGAAACCATGATGCCGATTTTTGTTTCTTATATAACAGTTCAGGGTTATACAGTTAGACATCTGTTAATTACTGTCCCATAATTCGTACTACAAAGAAAATTATTAGCTTACTTGAGAGCTGAGCATCAATAATCATGGAAGACGAAGTTGATGACTGTTCATTACTTGCATCAATTTGAACCAGAGATGCATTTTTAATATTATTTTCCTCTATCTTCCAGTTATTCTTATGTAGCAAACCTTCAATATTGGTGACTTTACAGCTAATACCACAGCCAGGCACAACCTGGAAATCTGTGCAGGTACCCAAGGTTTCAGTTTCCAGCTCCTAACAAATAGAAACAGAAGGATTTCTTCTGCTGTTTTAATAATCCAAGGTCATCATTAGCAAAATCAAAGGTTACTGATAGTTAATTATAAATGTTTAGAATAAAACTGTCACTTATCATTGCCTATTTGACAGTGGATTTTAATAAGGATAAAGGAACAGAGCATTGAGTATAGTGTTCAAAGTTACAGGAGAACCTCAGAATCCTTTTAGTCCTACTCTCTAAAATGTATACCAAGCATAGAGAACAAAAACTTGGAAAGTTTATCAATATTCTCTGCCCTTTCCAATAAAGAATTATAAGTTAAATATTTAATTCTATTGTCAAGTCATATTTTCTATTCAGTAGAGGACAAAGAGTAACAAAGAACAGGGCCTTCAGTTACCAGAGTGTCTCTCTAGTATAATTCTGTGTCCTTTGTAAGCAAATGAATTCTGGTCCTTTATGTCTTTATCCTCTCTGATGTTCCATGTGGGTTTAAAGAAGCCAGGTCAGTAATAGTTAATAGGTAAAAAGGAAAGAACAAATAAAGAAATGGCAACATCAATGGTAGAAATTACAGCATTTTAACTATAAAATTATGTGAGATAATTTGCAAAGGCCTTATACAAATCAATGAAAAAAAGATAAACAATTCTATGGAATATAGGCAAAGGATACAAGCAGACTGGTTACAGAAAAAAAAATTCAAATGGCCAATACACATATGACAATTTGCTTAACCTTATTCATAATTAAGGAAATGAAAAGCAAACCATCAATCAGTAAATATTTTTCACTTATTAAATTGGAAAAAATAAAGTGGGAAGAATGTGGAGAAATGGGCAGTCATAAGTTCTGGTGAAACTATACACTGGTACAACCTTTCGTGTGGGTGTTGGTACTACTTGACATGTGGGCATTGATAATATTCATCAAAATTTAACTGCATGTATCCTTCGATCTAGCCTTTGCATTGGTAGGCTTTTAACATAGAGATAAACTTGCAAAAGCTGACAAGGATGTTAACTGTACATTGTAAGAGCTAAAAAACAATTGTACAATATGATATAGCTATTAAAAACAATGAGGCAGATCTATATGTCCTGATATGGAAAAAAAATCATTTAATAAAACAAACAAACAAACCCAAAAAAAGCAAGATACCAAAGACTGGTCACTCTGTGACCTTTCTATGTAAAGTTCAAAAGATAATAAATGCATATATTTTGGTATATGCCTTAAAAATGGTTAAGGATGCACACTTGTGAATATACTAAAAATTACTGAATTGTATACTTTACAAGGATAAACTATAAGATGTGGATTTTATCTCAATAAAACTGTTATTTAAAAAGACAGGCTAACATTTGTTAAACTTTGCATAGAGGAATTATGGAAGAGGGCAGGGAATGAGGCTTTCCTTTTTCCTTATGTAACTGAAGTATCTGAAATTTTCCTACTACAAAATATGCATTACTTCTATCTTAGCCTTTTTCAGTCAACAGGGGTTATCTGTGTAGGATTATAATCAATTTCTGTTTTCATCTTTATACTTTTCTGTATGAAGAATCTAAGACATATAAAACAAAATGAGAAAATACAAGTCTCTCTAGCCTCATACCAACTATATACGTAAACCATAATCAAACACCAGTTTGGATTTGGTCTGAGTAATTCCTATAGGAGATGACTACATTAATACACAAGGGAAAAAATTGTACCTGCTTGCAGTATTTGGTTATGGCTGCTCCTAGAGGGTGTTCACTGTTACTTTCAGCAGTTCCCACAATGGCCAGGATCTTATTGCGTGATATTCTGTTACTTTCCACTAGAACCTTTACTTGATTCACTACCGGGGTTCCATGGGTAATGGTTCCAGTCTTATCAAATACCACTACCTTTACCTGTAAGAAAATTAAAATAAAATGCACCTAAATGACTTGGTAATCCTTACTATCACATTTCCAGAAATGAGAGAAAGGTTTATTTTGATAAACATTACTATTTTGTTTCTTAATAATCTGATCCTTGACTTAATTTGACTTAATAAACTGTCTTTGGGAGAACAAAAAGAAGGGAGAATAAAGGAAGAAATACTTTTAATTATACCTAATAGCTCCCCCTTGTAAATGTTCAACCTACGGTGGATATAACAACTAGAACTAACTGTTAAGGGTTGACTGTTAATAGGCAATTAAGAGATGCCTCTAGTAGTGCCTTCAGGGAAAGATAAAGGCTTTCAATACTGACAAATTATAGATCCGTAGGGGAAATCGGGGATTAGGCAGATGATTCTAAGAGAAAGGTAAGTACGTAACTAAGCTGAACACCAGGTAAGACCTTCTGGGTTGCTTTGACTTTATTGGGTCAAGATGAGAAACCTGGCTTGAGAAGAGACAGCTGAGGGAATCAATAAGGGAAATGCAGCCCAGAAAGAAAAAGGAAGAGTTTGGATTAGAGAACACCACCACCTCATAGTAAACTCAGAATATGAATCTTGAAAAATGAATAAATAGCTTGAGGAAACAAGATGAAAAGAGATATGACAACTAAATACAAACCATGGCTCTGGACAAGAGGAAAAAATAGCTTATTAAAGATGTTATGGAGACAACTGAGGAAAACGGAATATGGACTATAGATAATAGTACTATATCAATTTCTTGATTTTGGTCTTTGGACTGTGGTTATGTAAGAGAATGTCCTTCTTGGGAAAAGAATCTGGTATCTGCAGTAAAGGACATAAAGGAGTTCTTTATATCATTCTTGCAACTTTTCTTTAAGTTTGAAATGAAATTATATCAAAATTCAAAAAAATACTATAAAAACTAATAGCCTGTATTCACTGGCTAGATGAGGTCCCAAATCTGTCCTAACCTGCTCTCTGTGTTTACTACTGTATATAGTTTATATCCTCATAAGAACATACTAGAAGAAATATGGTTTTAGTTAAAGTCAAGTAGCCTTGATTGAGATTGTCGTGAAAATCCTAATATGAGAGAGATCAGGGATGTGATTATATTCTGGAAGTCATAGTTGCAAACTGTCAGTTAGTGACAGAAAGGCAAAGAACCTGCACTGTAATCACAGTGGTACCTCTTGGTGAGTTGCACAAACATGGAATCACACACAAATAGGTTAGAAGCCTGGAAGACTTGGGCAAATACCTCTTCTGTCTGCCTGCCCTAAAGACTTCTCTAGTCCTGCTGGGGTAGGACTCCAGGTTTTCCACATCACAGTCTGCCCTAAGAGAGTAGGGGGAGTAGTTTTAGAGATCTTAGATAACTAAGGCCAATCTGGAGCAGAACCAAAATAACACCTTTCCTACCTCAGCCTTCAGGATAGTGCCAGCAGAGGCTCAGCTTATGGACCATGGGGAAATAATTTAAGACTGTTTCTCAGTAGGGGTGCTACTGCCAGTTTGGATGGGACAATTCTTAGTTCTGGGGACTGTCTTACCTTATGAGCCATCTCCAATGGCTCACCGCCTTTGATTAGTATGCCATTTTGAGCACCTACTCCTGTACCCACCATTACAGCAGTTGGAGTGGCCAGCCCCAGGGAACAGGGACATGCAATGCACAGAACTGTGATAGAGGCTTGGAAAGCAAAGCGTATTATCGTTTCTGTTCGGGAGATACTTCTGTTGTAGCCCTTTAGAAGAAAGGTATGAATTTCGGTTATTTATTTAAAGCTGTAGAAAACAAAAGGAACAAAGCTTAACCCTGTTTAAATAAAACCTCAATTTTGAAGTCACACATAATCTTACTTAGCTACCAACATATATGTTTTAGTTACTAGTAAGAAAACTTTGTAATGAATATAAGAAATTGTGACATAACTGGTAAACAAGTCACAGTCCTAAAGTCAAGACTTCAATTTTACTGATTCAGAGTTACAAACTATGGAGTGAATGTAAGGAACAAGCATTTTTTGCCCCATATTGAGACTATAAGTGATTTAGAGATTTTTAAGAATAGCTGCAAACATGTGGCCTAATTCTCAACAAAACTGATCCTAAACAAAAAGAATACTGAACTCTATTTACTGAAACCATAACTCTGCTTTTCACACTATTCTCTCAAGACAATGAAAAAAAATCACCCAATGTACAAAGGGATCTTAATCACATTTCAATAAAATTCTTTTGGATATAACAATGTGAACTGAGTATATCTGGCAGTACTATAGCTCTTCATGACATTTAATACTTGCTTGTGTGGGTATATATGACTATTTTATTAGGATAGATCTCCTAAGACCCCCTGAACTCATGATACACATTCCAAAATACCTTCCAGTAATCCTCTTGTTCAATATGTGCTTAACCAACATGAATCATTTAAAGAAACTTTTTAATATTATATTAATGACCACATCATGGAATAGATACATAGTTGTTATGATTCCACTTGTTATTTAATTGAAGGGACAAACAGCATGAAATAGTGTACAGAACAGCATTTTTAAAAACAAAGAAACCAACAAAGTAAGACTTTCTTATTAGTAATGGCTTTACAGTGCTAGGTTCTTACTAAGTTCTCAAATACTTTAAGTGTTCATTTAAGAGTTGTGTATCTATATAGAAACAGAGTTAGAAGGGACTTTCACAGACATCTAAGTTTATGCTGTCATATGTGTATGTTTTTACCTACACTAGTTCCAATCCTGAAATTTAAATATTATTATCACTATATTACAGATGACAAAACTGAGGCTAAAAGAAGTTAAGTGACTTAAAGATTGTATCTCTAAAATGAGGTAGAGTCCAGGTCTACTTTACCACCTTATGACACCATACTTTAGAGACCATCATAGAACTAGAAAAACGTAGGCACTAATATTGTATTTATAAAGCATTTAATAAATTACAAAGCATTTCTATCACATCACCTTATTTAACTTTCACAACAAGTTATGCAGAATGGGATTAAAATTTCACTTTATAGAGGAGTAAACTGAAGCTCAGAGAGAAATTAAGTTGACCTAAGATCACACAGATGGTATACAGCAGGGCTGAGATCATGAGGTTTTCCTCAATATATCTACAGTCTTTTGTGAAAGCAAAATCATGCTGGGAATGAGACTAGGTTTAAAATGTAAAAATTCAGTACTTGCTTTGGGAAAATCACAAGTCATAATGAAAAAAGTCTTTCTAAAAGGAAATATTTCATATTTATAGAAATGCAAATGCTGTTCTTATCACCCTCCTACTCCAGTTCCTTAAAGATACTAGTAATTATTAAAGTTATTTTCCGATTAATTACCTATGCAAAAAATTCACAAACTATTTTACACAGGGTAAAGAATTGTTACAAGTCACTTACAGAAAAGTAGGTTTCCACAACTTGAAAATTCAGAAATCCAATTATAATCCAAACCAAGAGGGTAACAATGGAAATAATAACAATAAAAGGAACAAAGTAGCCACTGATTTTGTCTGCAAACTGCTGGATAGGAGCCTAGAATTTAAAAAAAAATAATAATATGTATATCAAAGTCTCCTTTTTTGATGATGAAGAGAGTATTTTGGTACTGAGCACAAACAGAACTATTTTAATAAACTCCATATTAATGCAAATAGAATTAATCAAAGGAAAATATAAAAACTAGATCAAGATTAATACTGAGTAGGATTTAAAGAAAATACTTTGTTTCTCCTAGGGAGTTAAGTTACCTTTGAAGTTTGTGCCTCCTCCACAAGTTTGACAATTTGAGAAAGGGTTGTGTCAGCTCCTACGTGGGTAGCACGGATAAGTAGTGACCCATTCTGGTTAATAGAACCAGCAATCACTGGGCTGCCCAATTTCTTAGCCACAGGCATTGCCTCCCCTGTGTAAGGAGTGAAGATAGATTTAGGAGCATAAATAAGTACTATTTGAAACATACCATTATTTGCTAATTGTCAAAAAATATCTAGAAAGGAGATTCTTCATGAACTAGAATCTGGACAAATGCCAGGTGAAAGCTGTCTTCCCTCTTACCTTATGTCAGCTCTGGGCCAAATACAAGCACACATATCTTAAACTGGAAAAGCCTAATATGCTAGCTCTTGTTGGCAGCTATTTCTGGAGCTCCACCCCAGTCTTAAATTATTGGTTCCCAGCCTATTCCCAAGGAGCACTTAGAAATGTGGGAGGGAGTTCTTGTTTATAATATCTACCGGTGGGGAACAGGGTGCTTCTACTCCCATTTTGCGGGCCAGGGTCAAGGATGCTACCTCATATACTATAATGTATAAGTCCCCCAGAACTAAGAACTGTCCCATCCCAACTGGCAATAGCACCCCTACTGAGAAACAGTCTTAATTTCCCCATGGTCCATAAACTGAGCCTCTCCTGGCACTATTCTGAGGGCTGAGGTAGGAAAGCTGTTATTTTGGTTCTGCTCTAGATTGGCCTTAGTTATATAAGATCGCTAAAACTACTCCACCTACTCTCTTAGAGCAGACGCTGATGTGGAAAACCTGGAGTCTTACCCCCAACTCTGATGAGAACAGTCTTTAGGGCAGGAAGACAAAATAGGTAACTTGGCAGGTAAATTTGCCAAAGTCTATTGGGCTCTAAAGTACAATGAGATCATTTCCTATGGTTCTTTCTACATTCTAGTAATTAACAATCCTCAGTGAAAACAGCCTTCACTAGCATAACTAAAACTATAAAGCATATCTGCAGAAATTTATTTAATAGTGTTAAAAAGAACTCATTCTTCTTTGTTCCTTATTTACTCATTCCATAGTTTCTACAAAAAGCCCTTCACCTTTCATTTCTATTTTTCATTAACACTGAATTCACTTCACTTTTATGTCATGATCCTCTGAAAGAACAAACCTGTGATGAGGGACTCATCTACCATAGAATGTCCTTCAATAACACGACCATCCACTGGAAATTTGCCTCCTGGAACCACTTTAATGATGTCTCCACGTTGTACAAGTTCCACATCCACTTGTTCTTCACTGGACATGAGTTAAAATAAAAATCATTATGACAATATGCTTCTCACCCTGATTTTTTCCATGCAAGCTTTTATTTTTAGTTCATATCAAGCTTGTGGTTCCATAATTGCTACCAATGAAAGCTAGAACTAATATTTAAACTAGGAACCATGGTACAATGTCAGTCCTGTTCACTGTTGGGGAACAGCTCAGTGCCTGGCACAAAGTAGGCACTCTAAACATTTGTGGAATAGTCATTGAATAAATAAATGAAAGCTTTAGAAAATAATGTAATGGGTTTTATTTAACTAAATAATTTATTTATTGTGTAAATTTGCCTAAATAATTTTATGAGTATACAAATGAGAAATACAAAAGAATAAAATCTAATCAAGTTTTAGCTTTAACTTCCAGTTTACAGGTAATATAGGAGTTACAGAACAAATTAAATAATACCACAAGGAATCAAAGACAGCAATTCAGACTGTGGGATATTCTATAGGACAACTGATGGATGTTTCCTTAACAAGTCAATTGTGTGGAGAGGGAGGAGGGGGGAGGAAGGAGAGGAAGAAAGAGAGGGAGAAGCTGCTCTAGATTAAAAGAAACGTGCACAAAAAAAGACACATGCAATGTAATGGCTCTGTGCGATGTCAGAGGGATAATGGATGGGGGAGGGGGTTGTCACTGTGTGAGGGATATAAATGATAAATAGACGTCTATTACATTGTTTTGTGCACCTGAAACTAATGAAAAAAAATAGTCATAGGTATGTAAAGTACAGCACAGGGAATAGTCAGTAATATTGGAATAATGATGCACAGTACCAGATGGGTACTAGACTTATTAGGGTAATAACTTCATAAAGTACATAAATGTATAATCACTAAATTGTACACCTGAAACTAATATAATACTGTATGTCAACTGTAATTGAAAAATAAATTTAAAAAAGAGTAAAAAAAGAAACATGCAGTCAAATGTAATGACACATGGACCTTGCTTAAATTCCATTTCAAACAATGAAACTTAAACGTTTTGGACACAACAAGAGAAATGTGAATATGGACTGTGTATGAGATGATATTAAGGATTCATTATTGTTCACTCTGTTACATGAAATATGGTGTTACATTTATATAAGAATATGTCTTATTTTTAGCGATGTTACAGGAATATTCAGCAATAAAATGATATGACTGGAACAGACTTTAAAATACTACTGCAACAATAGAAAGACACAATGTACAGATGAAGTAAAGTCCGGCAAAAGGTGAATAATTGTTAAATCTGGGGGATGGATTACATGGGTCCATTATACTCTTCTCTCTACTTCTGCACATATTTGATATTTTCATAAGGAGTTAAAAAAGAAAAGGGGAAAGAATGAAGATATAAATACCTCAAGAGGATATTATCAGAGTCAAGAGTTACAATAGTTGCTTCTGTAGCTTGTAGTGAAATTAGCTTGGCTAGAGCCTCTGATGTTTTACCCTATAAATTAAAAAAAATTTTTTTAACAACGTTAAGGGAAAAAAAAATCTCAGGGTCTTACCTAAAATAAAGATATAATCTTTAACATTTACCCAAAAACAGCTTTAGAAATATTAACTAGTTCAAATCAGAACATGTTTCACTTTTAAAATATGAAGTACACAAAATACGAAATGCATTATTAGGTATAATTTGTAAATAAAAAATGTAAATGAATAAGAAAAACATTAGGAACCCAACAGGTACACAGGCAAAGGACAGGAATAGGCAATTGATTTACGAAGAAATATACCGTCTTTTGCTGTGTGAAATGTGCTCCCGTGTATAATGCACACGCACGTTTTTCACCCAAACTTCAGGGAAAAAAATCTTTTGCTTTCATTTTTTAATTCAAATTTACATTTGTTTACATTTAGGTAATTGTTTTTTGTATTATAAGGGAATTTTAGCATTTACATACTTTTTACTTTTATTTTTTTTAAGTTTATTTGGGTGACAATTGTTAGTAAAATTACATAGATTTCAGGTGTACAATTCTTTTTTTTTTTAATTTATTGGGGTGAAAACTTGTTAGTAAAATTATATATATTTCAGGTGTACAATTCTTTACTATATCATCTATAAATCCCATTGTGTGTTCACCACCCACAGTCAGTTTTCCTTCCATCACCATATATTTGATCCCCCTTACCCTCATCTCCCACCCCTCACCCCCCTTACCCTCTGGTAACACCTAAACTATTGTCTGTGTCTATGAGTTTTTGTTTCTCATTTGTCTGTCTTGTTCTATTGTTGTTTTTGGTTTATATACCACATATCAGTGAAATCACATGGTTCTCCGCTTTTTCTGTCTGACTTATTTCGCTTAGCATTATACTCTCAAGATCCATCCATGTTGTCACAAATGGTCCTATTTCATCTTTTCTTACCGCTGAATAGTACTCCATTGTGTATATATACCAACACTTCTTTATCAATTCATCTATCAAAGGACATTTTGGTTGTTTCCTTGTCTTGGCCACCGTAAATAAAGCTGCAATGAACATCGGAGTACACCTGTCTTTATATATAAATGTTTTCAGAATTTTTGGGTAGATACCCAGGAGAGGGATTGCTGGGTCATATGGAAATTCTATTCGTAATTTTCTGAGGAACCTCCGCACTGCCTTGCATAGCGGCTGCACCAGTCAGCATTCCCACCAACAGTGTATGAGGGTTCCTTTTTCTCCACAGCCTCTCCAACACTTGTTACTATTTGTCTTGTTCATGGTAGCCATTCTGACAGGGGTGAGGTGATATCTCATTGTGGTTTTGATTTGCATTTCTCTGCTGATTAGTGATGAGCATTTTTTCAATGTGTATTTGCCATCTGTATGTCCTCTTTGGAGAAATGTCTCTTCAGGTCATCTGCCCATTTTTCAATTGGGTTGTTTTTTTGTTGTTGAGTTGCATGAGTTCCTTGTATACTTTGGATATTAGCCTTCTATCAGAGGCACTGTTTGCAAAATCTTCACCCATTCAGTTGGTTGCCTCTTTATTTTGTTGATGGTTTCTTTTGCTGTGCAGTAGCTTTTAAGTTTCATATAGTCCCGTTCGTTTATTTTAGCTTTTACTTCCCTTGCCTTTGGAGTCAAATTCATAAAATGCTCTTTGAACCCAAGGTCTGTAAGTTTAGTACCTATGTTTTCTTCTATGCAGCTTATTGTGTCAGGTCTTATGCTTAAGTCTTTGATCCATTTTGAATTAATTTTAGTACATGGTGAAAGATAGCAGTATAGTTTCATTCTTTTGCATGTGGCTATCCTATTCTGCTAGCACCATTTATTGAAGAGGCTGTATTTCCTCCATTGCATGTTTTTAGCTTCTTTGTCAAAAATTATCTGTCCATATTTATGTGGTTTTATTTCTGGGTTCTCAATTCTATTCCATTGGTCTATGTGTCTGTTTTTCTGGCAATACCATGTTGTTTTGATTATTGTAGCCCTGTAATACAAGATAAAAGTCAGGGAGTGTGACACCTCGAGTATTGTTCTTTTTTCTTAAGATTCCTTTGGCTATTCAGGGTCTTTTGTGGTTCCAAACAAATCTGATGATTTTTTGTTCTACTTTTTAAAAAAATGCCATTGGGATTTTCATGGTGATTGCATTAAATCTGTATATTATATTGCTTTGGGTAATATGGCCATTTTAACTATGTTGATTCTTCCAATCCATAAGCATGGAATGTTTTTCCATTTCTTTGTGTCTTCAATTTCTTTTAAAAATGTCTTGTAGTTTTCAGCATATAGCTCTTTCACATCCTTGGTTAAGTTTATTCCTAGGTATTTTGTTCTTTTTGCTGCAATTGCAAAAGGAATTGTTTTTTGCATTTCTTTTTCTGAGATTTCATTGTTAGTATATAGGAATCTAATGGACTTTTGTACGTTGATTTCGTAGCCGGCAACTTTACCGTATTTGTTGATTGTTTCTCATAGCTCTTTGTTGGAGTCTTTAGGGTTTTCTATATATAGCATCATATCATCTGCAAAGAGTGACAACTTCTTCATTCCCAATTTGGATGCCTTTATTTCTTTCTCTTGTCTGATTGCTCTGGCAAGGACTTTCAACACTATCTTGAAAAGCAGAGGGGATAGGGGACAGCCGTATCGTGTTCCTGAACGGAGAGCAAAGGGCTTCAGTTTTTCACCATTAATTATGAGATTAGCTGAGGGTTTGTCATATATGGCCTTTATTATGTTAAGATATTTCCCTTCTATACCTATTTTATTGTTTTAATCATAAATGGAATTTGTATCTTGTCCACTGCTTCTTCTGCATCAATTTATGTAATCATTTGTTTTTTGTCCTTTATATTGTATATGTGATGTACCACATTGATGGATTTGCGGATGTTGAACCATCCTTGTGCTCCAGAGATTAATCCCACTTGGTTGTGATGAATAATCTTTTTCATGTATTGTTGTATTAGATTAATAAGAATTTTGTTTAGGATTTTTACATCTGTCTTCATCAGAGATATTGGTCTGTAGTTTTTTTTTGTGTTGTCCTTACCAGGTTTTGGTGTCAGGGTAATGTTGGCCTCATAAAATGAGTAAGGGAGTACTGCTTCTTCTTCAATTTTTTGGAGGAGTTTGAGCAGGATTGGTATTAGATCCTCTTTGAAGGTTTGGTAGAATTCATTAGTGAAGCCATCTGGTCCTGGACTTTTGCCTTTAGGAAGGTTTTGGAGGACTGATTCAATTTGGTTACTACTGATCAGTCTGTTTACATTTTCCAGTTCTTCATGGTTCAGCATAGGAAGGCTATATGTGTCTAAGAACTTGTGCATTTCTTCTAGGTGATTGAATTTGGTGGCATATAGTCCTTCATAGTATTTTTGGACGATCCACTGTATTTCTGTGCCATCTGTGACAACATCCCGTTTTTCATTTCTGATTTTGTTAATTAGTGTCTTCCCTCGTTTCACCTTAGTGAGTCTAGCCAAGAGTTTGTGAATTTTGTTAATCTTTTCAAAGAACCAGCTCTTTGTCACATTAATTTTTTCTATTGTATTTTGTTCTCTATTTCATTTAGTTCTGCTCTGATTTTTGTTACTTCCTTTCTTCTGCCGACCTTGGGTTTCATTTATTCTTCTTTTCAGTTCTTCAAGGTGTAACATGAGGTTACTTATTTGAGATTTCTCTTGTTTCTTCAGATAGGCCTCTAATGATATAAATCTCCCTCTTAAAACTGCTTTCGCTGCATCCCAAAAATTTTGGTAGGATATTCTCATTGTCATTTGTTTCTGTGTATCTTTCGATCTCTCCTCTAATTTCTTCTTTGACTCGGTCGTTCTTTAGAAGTATGTTGTTTAATCTCCATGTATTTGTGTTTTTTCCTGATTTCTTTTTGCAGTTGATATCCAATTTCAAAGCCTTGTGATCAGAGAATATGCCTGGTATGATTTCAATGTTCTTAAATTTGCTGAGGCTGATTTTATGTCCCAATATATGGTCTATCCTTGAAAATGTTCCTTGTACACTAGAAAAGAATGTATAGTCTGATGTTTTAGGATGAAGTGTTCTATAAATGTGAATTATGTCCATTTCATCTAATGTGTCAGTTAGGGCTGCTATTTCGTTATTTATTTTCTGTTGGATGAGCTGTCCATAGATGTCAATGTTGTATTTAAGTCCCCTAGTATAATTGTGTTTTGGTCAATTTCTCCCTTTAGTTCTGTTAGTAGTTGCTTGGTATATTTTGGTACTCCCTGATTGGGGGCATAAATATCGATGACTGTTATGTCTTCTTGTTGTATAGTCACCTTTACCATTATGAAATGTCCATCTTTGTCTCTTGTTACCTTTTTCACCCTGAAGTCTGTTTCAATTGATATCAGTATGGCTACACCTAATTTTCTCTGGATACCGTTTGCTTGGAGTGTCAATTTCCACCCTTTCACTTTGAGTCTATGCTTGTCCTAGTAGCTGAGATGTGTCTCTTGGAGACAGCATATGGTTGGGTTTAGTTTTTTGATCCAATCTGCTACTCTGTGCCTTTTTATTGGTGAGTTGAGTCCATTTACATTTAGGGTCATTATTGATATGTGAGAATTTCCTGTCATTCTATCTTTAGTTTTCTAGTAAGGCTGTGTCTCCACTGTTTATTTGCCTTTCTTTTGCTGTCTATTATTTCTGTGATGTGGTATTCTATGATGTTTCCCTCTGTTTCTTCTTTTATTACAGTGTATGTTTCAGTTTTGGAGTTTTTTTTTGAGTGGTTACCCTTAAGTACATGAAAAAGAGTCTGATATTTAGAGTATTTCATTTTCTTCAGCATGCTTACTCTCTCCATTCCCATATTCCGGTTCAGTCCTTTACTCTCCCCCTTTTTATGTTTGGGTTGCCACAAATTGTCCCTGTTGATGTTGGTCGAATAGCCTCCTTTAGTATTTCTTGCAGCGCAGGTCGTGCATTAGAAAATTCCCTGAGCTTCTGTATGTCTGGAAAGGTCTTTATTCCTCCTTCATATTTAAAGAGTGTTTTGCTGGATATATTATTCTTGACTCATAATTTCTCTCTTTCAATAGTTTGAATATTTGGTTCCACTCCCTCCTGGCTTGTAGAGTTTCTGCTGGAAACTGATGATGATCTAATGGGCTTTCCTTTGTAGGTTACCGTCTTTTTTCCCCTGGCTGCCGTGATGATTCTTTCTTTGTTGTTGATTTTAGACAGCTTCAATACAAGGTGCCTTGGAGAAGGCCTGTTGGGATTGAGGCAATTAGGTTTTATATTTCCTTCTTGGATTCTAGAATCCAGTTCTGTCCACAAATTTGGGAAGTTCTCATCGACAATTTGTTTGAATATATTCTGTTCCCTTCTCTCTTTCTTCCCCCTGTGGTATGCCCATTATTCTTATATTGCTCTTTCTGATGGAGTCAGAAAGTTCTTGTAGAGTTCTTTCATTTCTTTTAAGTCTCGTCTCTTTCTTCTTCCATCCGTGTCATTTCCAGGTTTCTATCTTCGATGTCACTGATTCTTTCCTCTATCTGGTCAACTCTACTACCTAAGCTGGCTATTTCATTCTTAATTTCTTGTATTGAGTTCTTAATTTCCAGAAATTCTATTTGGCTCTTTTTTAAAATTTCAATCTCTTTCTTAAAATGCTCATGTTGTTCTTTTATTCTGTTTCTGAGTTCATTAAACTGCGTTTCTGTGTTTTCTTGCATCTAGTTGAGTTTTTTCAGAACTGCAATCTTGAATTCTCTGTCATTTAAGTCACATAGTGACATCATATCTTTAAGTTCCTTTTCTGGAGACTTTTCACTTTCTTTCTGAGCTGTCTTGTTGCCTTGGTTATTCATGGCCATTACTGGTTTATTATTTTTCGTCCTACACATCTACAGGAGTGGCTTCAGCAACAGGTTGATAGGAAGATGTCTTTCGTTTTCCGGTACTTGTTGGTGGAATGTTTTATTTCTTCTCTGACTGCAGCCTTTTTTTCTCTCACACGGTAGTGCTATGTTTCCTCTGCATTATTCCAGCTTCTCACCCAGTGGGGGGATTCCCTGGGAGACGGGCTTCTCCTCTGTTAGTAGTTCACCTGGGTCACAGGGCACAGTGTCTGTGTGGGTGTGTGGAGAGCTTTTGAAGTTCCAAAGCTCTTCCTGCACCAGATTCAGAGCCCATATGTTTCAGCAGTTATGTTTACTCCTGCAGGGATCCGCCCAGATAGTTGGAGCCAGGAGCGGGGTGAATTGTAAGAGGTGGCCCAGAGCAATGGAAGCGACCACTACCACAGCCGGTCCTGCTTCCACAGCTCCCTCCCCTTTGCCAGAACTAGTTGGGCTGTGAATCTGTGTCTGCGATCCTCAGTTCTCAGAACAGCAAATATTCTGTTCTTTTTATCTGATACTGCTACTGTTCTACTTCTAGCACTGAGCACTGGGGGTGGGGTGAGCTCTGGGAGGGCACGGAGGAGGGGGCTAGTCTCAGTGCCTAAGGCTTCTGTTCTTTGCGGCAGTGTGGGCTTAAACCACCGTTTTCAGCCTTCTTCCCTCAGTCTTTTCCCCGAGGTCTCTGCCGTGAGCGTTGGGTTCAGCCGTGTCATTTGCTGTCCCCTCAGCCCTGTGGGCCATAAGTGGAGCCCTAGCAGTCCGAGTTCTTCCCTCTCCCGCAGCTGCGGTAGCTCCGGGATGCAGCGAGCTCGGAGCACTTAGCTATGTCTGTGTCCTGTGCCCACGTGGCTCCGTCATCGCACTTCTCCCTTCCCTCCTCCCCTGCTCGTGCGATTCGCCAACCTTTAGATGAATTCAGTAGTGCGACTCTTCGTCTTGCCTGTCTGCTGTGCAGGGAGTGCTTTGTAGAGAGTTATTGTTGTTTGATTAGTTGTAAATTCCAGGGGAGCTTTACAGAGGCTCACCTCAGGCCACCATTTTGATCAGCATTTATTTTTTAACACATTATGGGACAAGAAATTTTATGTACCAGTAACAAATTTATGATATGTATGCATCATAGAAGGCCAAGAACTCTTGTCACTGCAAACTCATTGTTAAGTTCATCAAAACCAATTATCGTAATACAGGGTATCATTTTGTATATGGGTATTGTTCTTGACTTCTAGAGTTATACTTTTAACTCATAAGCATAAATGAAAGAATAACATTTATACAGATGTGGAATTAGCACTACCCATGTATAACACACATCGTTATTTTTCCCTCACAAATTTGGGCAAAAAAGTGCACATTATATACAGCAAAATATGGTAATACCCAATATGTAGAGAAATGTTTACCCTAGCTATTAATGGAAAGAATGCAAACTATAGCAGTTCTATGATACCATTTCATGCTACTGACCGAGCAAGAATTTATGTAGTACAATGCTGATGAAGTTGTAATAAAACTACTTCACTAACATATACTAGCTGGCAAAAATTGTTACAAGTTGTAGCATGAGCCACAGAAAGATTTATGCCTTTTAAACATATGCTTTGTAATTTATCCTAAGATATTAATTCAATAGAAATGACTATTAGACATGAATATGTTTAATGCTGGGTTATCTAAAATTAAAAATTAGAAACAGTTTGGTGAACTGAGAACAAAACCAGAATGGTTTAGTAAATTACAGCACATTGATTTGACAGAATGTTATTCAGAAATACCAGGTAATTATGTACATCTAGACTGAAAAAATGGAGTAAAAAACTTTAGAGTATACGTATCACTTGTACTCTGTAAGTGGTATGTATACTCTGTAAAATATAAATGTATGTATAACAGGATCAGAAAGTGATTTTCATTATAGCATGAGATTATGGGTGAATATTTTTTCATCATTTTAAATCTTGTGGTCACATCAAATTTTCCATTAATAATGTGATATAAATAAGTAACTTCTCAAATGCCTCACTCTGAAATACGGATATATTGTACTATCTACAGTATTAATTCCATAAATTTGGTAAATCTTCTAAAGGAATATTTAAAATATTGCCAAACAAAAATAAATACTTCTTTCAGTAAATGATTAACTACATAAATCAATATATTTTTCCAATAACTGGTCTAGAAAATATTACGGTCATTTATCCACCCAAGATTTTAACAAATGTCACCTTTTCTTACTTTACCTTTGCTATATGTTCCAGCCACCGGCCTAGAGCAATAAATACAAACAGCATAGGAGGCGTGTCAAAGAAAGTAACAGGGTTCACTTTGGCTCTCTCATACATTGCAACTAGAAGAATAACCAAAGAGTAGGCAAATGCAATCGTGGTAGCCAGCACAATCAGTACATCCATATTCGCAGTTTTATGCATCAGTGCTTTGTAGGCCTGAATGTAGAAGTACCAGCCTCCGAAGAACTGTAATATAGAAATAATAATCATTGCTTTTTTAAAAATGGTGAAACTTCCTTTGGCTTTTATCTAATCCATAAACAATAAGGAGAGATTTTAAGTTTAAACAATAGTTAGTATTTTAGCATATATGTGTGTGCAAGGATTCAAATTGCTGTATAAGCCCATGGCAGCTGTCCTCTATGATTAAATGAACAGTCCATAATATAAAATCAGATGGTTCTTAGATTTTTCTCTTTGATGCTAGCAAAAACAAGAAACAGGGGAAAAAAACTGTTATTTTGACAAGGATTTTTTATATAAAACTCATCTTGCTAAGTGAAATAAGTCAGACAGAGAAAGACAAATACCACATAATTTCACTTATTTATGGAATCTAAAAACCAAAATAAACAAGCAAACAAAACAGAAAAACTCATAGGTACAAACTGATGGTTGCTAGCTGGGAGGAGGGTTGAGGGGCTGGGTGAAAAAGGTGAAGGGATTAAGAAGTACAAAATGGTAGTTACAAAATAGTCATGGGGATGTAAAGTGCTGCATAGGGAATATAGTCAATAATGTAATAACTATGTATGGTGCCAGGTGGGTTCTAGATTTACCAAAGGGGAGAAACACTTCGTAAATTATAAAAATGTCCAACCACTATGCCGTACACCTGACCTGAAACTAATATAATATTGAATGTCAAATGTAATTTTAAAAAATAATAGAAATTTTAAAAACCCTCATCCCCCATTTCTAAAATTCAACCTAAGTGGTATATCACAAGCTATTAGATCTGTTGGCTGTTTTCGTTGGTAAACGTAACTGGAAAGATTATTTTTCATGAGTATAGAGAAACATACTAGGATTAAAAAATATTATTGCTTTTTACAAGGATCAGAAAAAGGAATAGATTTATTAGATGGAAATGATCCACAGTAAAAGTTTATCTCAAAAGAAGGGTTGACAATATACAGAAAGTAATGAATTTAGGTGCCAGGGAGAAATAGTAAAAAAAAACATATAATGCAATAATTATAATTATTTTACTTTATATAATAAACAAATAAAAATACATTTATAATATATTTAATATAATGTAATTAATTTAAAATACTGAACATTAAATATATATTAAATTTTATTGTTATAATAATTTTAAAAATAACATTACATATAAAGCAGATATGAATACCAAATTCATATCTAAATATAAATTGAATTCTTATTCTCTGCTTTGTCATTAAACAACATCCATAGGGGTTAAGCAGAATTTATTATCTACTTTAACTAACCACTCAGTTTAAGATTATTTTTATAAAACATCCAGCATAAAATGATTGGACTTCCGGCTAATAGCTGCTTTGCACCTGAAAATATTTTGCCTGTCACATTTTGGCTATTTTTAATTATTAAAAAATATACTTGTTAACATTTTACTTGCCTGTACAGGTAAACACAATAAAAGGGATAGCAAATTCATAATGGACAATCCTGGCAGGATCTGGCGCTCCAGGAACATAGAAGAATGAATGTTGATCATTTCTTCTTGACTCATGTTCTGATTATGGTGAAGAGTTGCAAGGTGGTGGTCCATGACCATCATATATACCATCAGCCCCATTACAGGAACACAGAAAAGCAAGCTCACAAGGAAGGACCGTTTCCATCTTATGTAGAAAAGAAAAATCATTTTAGTAAGTAACTAATGGTTAAAGAGTCTACGTACTACAGCAAAATACAAGTTGTGACCACTCTACTGTGTATAATGATGATATTGTAAAAACTGACAAGATAAGAGGATGTTAAATTTGTAATGAAGAGTCAAAATCTGTTTTTCACTGACACTCCAAAAGTACTTACTGTCTTATTTCTCGTTTATGGTCTAGGTGGCTTGCTGACCGATCCTTCTTGACCAAAGAAGCTTCAAAACCCAAGCTCTAAAGGAAATTCACAAGAGAACAATTATTTCACTGAATGTATAAATACTATGTAGAGAAATTCTAAG
Source organism: Rhinolophus sinicus (assembly GCF_057876585.1). Lineage (NCBI taxonomy): Eukaryota > Metazoa > Chordata > Mammalia > Chiroptera > Rhinolophidae > Rhinolophus > Rhinolophus sinicus. The sequence goes on along the minus strand of NC_142518.1, from coordinate 46,107,473 downwards.
CCATGGTACTGTCATTAAGAACAATTCAATTACTGAGAGCAAGTAACTCTGGGGAATATAAAGATGAAGATGTGCTTCCTAGATGCAAAAATCCTCAACCAAATATTAGCGAACCATACTCAACAATACAGTAGAAGGATTATACACTGTGATCAAGTGGGATTTATTCCTGGAAAGCAAGGATGGTTCTATATGCACAAATCAATCAACATGATTCAACACATCAACAATACCAAGCATAAAAATCATATGATCATATCAATAAATGCAGAAAAAAGCATTTGAGAAAATTCACCATCCATTTATGATAAAAACCCTCAGCAAAATGGGTATAGAGGAAATTTACTTCAATATAATAAAGGATATACACATATATGACAAACCCACAGCTACAATACTCAATAGTGAAAAGCTGAAAGCTTTTCTTCTAAGATCAGGAAAAAGACAAGGATGCCCACTCTCACCACTTTTATTCAACACAATACTGGAAGTCCTAGCCACAGCACTCAGACAAGAAAAAGAAATAAAAGGCACCCAAATTAGAAAGGAAGAAGTAAAACTGTCACTATTTTCAGATGATATGATGTTATACGAGGTATGAAAATTAAGTTCACGAACTTGTTGCAATGATGCTGCTAACCTTTTTTTTTATATCAGAGGGATTATTCATTATGAATTTGTACCAGCTGGACAAACAGTTCACTAAGTTTACTATTTGGAAGTGCTGAAAAGGCTGCTTGAAAAAGTTAGACGACCTGAACTTTTTGCCAACAATTCAAGGCTCTTGCATCATGAAAATGCATCAGCTCACACGGCACTGTGTGTCAGGGAGTGTTTAGCTAGTATACAAACAACTGTATTGGAGCACCCTCCCTACTCATCTGATCTGGCCTCCAATGACTTCTTTCTTTACCCAAAGACAAAGGAAATATTGAAAGGAGGACATTTTGATGACATTCAGAACATCAAGGGTAATACGATCACAGCTCCAATGGTCATTCCAGAAAAAGAGTTCCAAAATTACTTTGAAGGGTGGACAAGGCGCTGGTGTCGGTGCATAGCTTCCCAAGGGGAGTACTTCGAACGTGACCATAGTGACATTCAGCAATGAGGTATGTAACACTTTTTCTAGGATGAGTTTGTGAACTTAATTGTCTGACCTCATATGTAGAAATCCCTAAAGACTCCACCAAGAACTATTAGAATAAAGGAATTCAGTAAAGTTGCAGGATACAAAATTAGAATACAGAAATCTGTTGTGTTTGTACACACTAATGAACCCTCAGAAGGAGAAATTAAGAAAAAATAACACAAACAAAAATTTTCCTCAATGAAACAAAGTATTAAAATAAAACCACACCCTAAGTAAGACTCATAGAATCAAAGAAAGTAACACAGTATATTTTCAATTGCTAAGGAAAATGCTGTCATCTAACATCTGTTGGCAGTGTAGTACAGTGAAAAAGTAGGCCTGAGCTTTGGAGTCTCAAAGATTAGGCTCAAATTCCAGCTATACTTACTAGCTACCATGTTTCTCTGAAAATAAGACCTAACTGGAAAACAAGCTGTAGCATGATATTTTTCAGGATGCTTGTAATATAAAATAAGCCCTAATACGTCTTTTGGAGTGAAAATTAATATAAGACCTGCTCTTATTTTCGGGGAAATATGGTAGGGCTTATTTTAATATTATGACCATCCTGAAAAATCATGCTAGGGCTTATTTTCCAGTTAGGTCTTATTTTGGGGGAAACACAGTATTTGACTCTGGGAAATTAACTTAACTTCTCTTTACCTGAGTTTCCTCACCTCCAAACTGAAGATAACAGCAATGTTGTAAGAATTAAATTAAGAGTTGAAGCTTTGCAATCTTGATAACTGATACATAGAAGGTACTCCATACTGCTAGCTTCACAAAGATGTTAATGGTATTACTATCCATATTAATAGGATGTTATCTGAACTATTAATATGCTTTATATCATTAAAACACAAATGGTATAGCACATTGAAACTTTTAAGGCACTTCCGTATGTACTACCACTTCAGATTTACCAAAGAATACAGGATGAATTTATCACAAAGAAAAGAGTTTAGTCTTTAAATTTCTTACTTTAACGTAAAAATACATCTTTTGCTTTGACCAAACAAACAATAAAGCATCTAACAGGATGCTTCACTTTCTTAGGGATTAACATGAATCTTACTCATAACAAATTGCATTTTACTCCCATTTTCTAAACACTGTGGTTCTACTTTAAGTCTGATCCTGATTAATAATGTAATAGTTGTATGTCTTTGCCTAACTCTTCCTGACAAATACCCCCTAAAAGGTCATACACATTACATTAAATTTTGAGACAGATGTTGTCTAGAGTAACCAAAGGGGTCTGATTTTTTTCATTGTCTCTGTCTGATATAAACCAGAAGCAATTCAAAGGAGTGCTGATTGAACAGGCAAGAACACAGAAATGCAAAGTGTTGGCACTTACTTCAATTATATGGATAATATCTCTGGGGCCAATAATTTCTGGATCATATTTAATATGTGCTTTGTTGGTTGCCAGGGCAACAGAGCAGTAGAAGATCCCTCTGTGTTTTGTGAGGGTAGACTCTATTTTATGTACACAGGAAGCACACGTCATTCCTCTCACCTGTTAAAGACAAAGACTTTGTTATTCAGAAATATACCTTTTCCTCCATTAAAAATGAGTCATTACTTTAAATTAAAACAACTCTTATAACACGGGATTAACACACAAGATCTTATTTGCACTATTAATATGCTTTGGATATGACCACTAGAATGCTTTTTCTATATCACATTGAATGAACAAAGATGGGTCAGCTGCAACAGGTTAAACAAAAGAGGATCTCATTAAAAGTCTCCCTCTTCCTGTCACTACTTATTGAGAGAGGACTTGACAAATCATTATTTCTTGTATTCAATGCCTTGCTTCCGTCTAGACTTTTTTTCATCCTGCTAAAGTATATAGCCTTTAGTATTACTTTTAGTGAAAGTTAATGGGTGATAAACGTGTTCTATCTTTGTTTAAAAATGTATTTTGCCCTATGTGTTGAGTGAGGTTATAGTTTGGTTGGGTATTCAATTCCAAAGTGGAGAGGAAGGACTTCTTGAATGACTGTATGAGAAGCTCAGCAAATCCTTTCCCAAAAAAGCAATGATAAAACTGGGCAAAAATGTCAATTATCAACCACTGAAAGACTCTGGGAAATGACCAAAGAGTATACCAAAAATGACAAAACATTTATTCAAGAATATCTACTGTAGAAATGTCAGTAATGGTAGAGTAAGGACCTCTGAAAATTCTCTCCTTCATAAAAGCAATGAGAAAAACTGGCAAAAAATTTTCAGAATCAACTTTTCCAGAAATTTGGAACTTAAAAGCTTGCAGCAATCCAGGAAACATTTATTCAAGAAAATCAGATGAATCCCAATAAAAGCAGTAAGCTATGTGACATTATAATTTGCCTATTTCCATCCACTCCCCTCCAGCTCTGTGGTAGCCATGAAGACCAACAGCCCACAATCACGGAAACAGCTTCAGGGAAGCCACCAGAAGGAGCAGAAAAAGGCTGCAGCTCCTTCAAAGCCTCATTCTCAGAGAACTGTTATTAGTTGACCCGTCTGATGGTTATCTGAAATATTCCACTTGCAAAGATGTCTGTGTTTGCCCTGGCTGGAGCTCAGTGAGTGCAAAAAGCTTTTTCTTCCTGGGAGAATTTGTCAATTAGAGGCAATTTTTTAACCTATGGCTCTCTGAGCCAATAGATAACAGTTGGGGTAAACAATAGGCTAATCAAAAAAAGAAAAAGCTGGTAAGCGAGCTGTCCATAAAAGCTCCAACATATTCCTAGGAATCTAGAAGGCCATGGACATTTAAATTGTTGTATGGACATTTATAGCATTGTGCCCATGTTCACGGCCATGTGCATGTTCAGAAGAGACCAGAAAAGGCCCTAACCTCTCACCTCAGGCTGACTTTTAGGCTCTGTAGATGCAGGAAGTGAAGGCTAAGGCAAAATTTTCAACTGCTGAGTATTGAAGGCATACTCCAACATACACACAGAGTTCCTCAGCAAAGACTGGGAGACTTATTGGTTTCAGGTATGTATATGTCCAACTATTAGCTGACCAATGAGCTAATGAAGCAGACTTCAGTGACCAAACACAACAAAGAATACAGACATTATGGTATTAATTGAGAAAAATCATTAAACAAACAATAACAATGACAAACAGCAACAACAGCAAACCCTGAGGAGAGGGGAAGTATCTTATTTCCAGAGTTGTCACATTATATTTTCAACAAAAAACTTGTGAGACCATGCAATGAAACAAGTATGGTCCATACACAGGAAAAAAGCAATCAATAGAAACTGTCCCTGAGGAAGCCCAGACACTGGACTTACTAGACAAAGATGTTATGTCAACTATTTTAAATATATTCAATGAACTAAAAGAAACCACGTCAAAAATATTAAAAGCACAAGAACAATGTCTCACCAAATAAAGGATATCAATAAAGAGATAGATATCATTTAAAAGGCCCAGTGGAAAGTCTGGAGTTGAAAAGCAGAAAAACTGAAATGAAAGCAGTACCTAGAGGGAAATTTATAGTTATAAATGCCAATATTAAAAAATAATAAAGATCTCAAATAAGTAATCTAACCTTCCATATTAAGACACTAGAAAAAGAACAAACTAAACCTAAAGCAAGTCGAATGAAGGAAATAATAAAGATTAGTGTGAAAAGCAATAAAAGGGAGAACAGAGAAAATCAACAAAACCAAAAGTTGGTTCTTTGAAATGATCAACAAAATTGACAAACTTTTTGTAGATGTCTGACCACTGCACTGTTCACCTGAAGCTGAATAATACTGAATGACAACGATAATTAAATACATATCTGTTTGGAATGCAAGGAGATTATTTAGGGCAGTGAGTCTCAATTCTAGTGGTGGTGAAGAAGAAGTAGGCAGAGTCTCTGTTGGCCATTTGTATGTCCTCTTTGGAGAAGTGTCTGTTCAGGTCTTCTGCCCATTTTTTAACTGGATTGTTTTTTGTTGTTGAGTTGTATGAGTTCCTTATGTATTTTTGGATATTAGCCCCTTATCGAAGCAAAATAAGTCAGACAGAAAAATCGAGAACCATATGATTTCATTGATATGTAGTATATAAAACTGAAAACAACAAAAGAACAAGACAAACAAATGAAGGAAAAAAAACTCATAGACATAGACAATAGTTTAGTGGTTACCAGAGGGTAAGGGAGGAGGGGGGTGGTAGATGAGGGTAAAGGGGATCAAATATATGGTGATGGAAAGAGAACTGACTCTGGGTGGTGAACATATAATGCAATATATATGATGTATTACAGAACTGTACACCTGAAATCCATGTAACTTTACTAACAATTGTCACCCCAATAAACTTAAAAATAAATAAATAAATAAATAAATAAATAAATAAATAAATGTGTGTGTGTGTGTGTGTGTGTGTGTTTGTGTGTGTAGTCACAGGATGTGGAGTACAGCATAGGGAATAGTAAATGGAATTGTAATAGCTATATACAGTATTAGAGGGGTAGTAGATTGGAGGAGGGGGTTATTACTTTGTGAGGGGTGTAATGTTTAACTATTACATTGTTTTGTACACCTGAAACTAATAAAAACAATAAATAATAAAAATAATTTACAAATAGAGAAAAAAAATCAACTAACTTTTGTCTAGACTGACCAAGGGAAAAAAGTAGGAAGACTCAAATGATTAACATCAAGAATGAGGCGTGACTGCTAGCTAATAGGTATGGGGTTTATTTTGGGGGTGATAAAAATGTTTTGAAATTAAATAGTGGTGATAGTTGCAAAACTCTATACTGAAAACCATTGAATTGTACCCTTTAAAAGAGGTAGTTTTATGATGTGTGAATTATATTTCAATAAAGCTATTAATTTTTAAAAGTCTTTAAAAAATAAAAATCTATCCATTCTTTATAATAGCTGCTTAGTATCCCACAGTACGGATGCATCATAATTCACCAAGTCCTTAATGACTGACATTTAGTTTTTTTCCCTATCTTTTGCTATTATAAACAATAATATAATGAACATCTTTGAACATGCAATTTCATACATATGCAAATATGTCTGTTGGATAAGCTCCTACTTCTGAGGCAAAGGCTATGCAAAATGTTACTTTTGATAGATATTCCCAAATTCCCCTGTTCAGATCTTGTATCAATTGACACTGCAAGAGCAATATTTAAGAGATCGCAAACACAGTGTTAACAAAATTCTTTTTTATCTTTACCAATCTGGTAGGTGAAAAATGGCATTTTAGTGGAGTTTAAATTTGCTTTACTCTTATTACAAAATGAGGTTGAACATCTTTTCATATGTTTAAAGTGGTACTGTTTTGGCTTTTCTGCAAACTGTCGGTTCATATACTTTACCATCTTTCCTTTGGGTAGCTGGCTCTTTTCTTATTGATTTATAACAGTTCTTCATATATTAAGAAAATTAACTTTCATCTATGATATAAATTGCAATTATTTTACTTGCCTTTTGACTTTATGGTGCTTTTCTCCCAAGAAGAAATTTTATGTACATGAATTTATCAATCTTTTCCTTTTCTGGGTTTTGTATGATATTTAGAAAGGTCATTCCTACTTTAATATTATTTTTTAAATAATGGATTAGATGCTACCATTGGGGAAAGCTGGGTAGAGGCTACATGGAAATTCTCTGTACTGTTTTTGCAACTTATTTGTGAGTCTAAAATTATTTCCACAATGGACTGATAGACTCATGTACAATACAACAAATACAGTAAAATGTTAATTGTAGAATCTAGGTGGTGTCTATAAGGGTGTCCACTGTATAATTCTTTTGACTTTTCTGATGTCTGAAATTTTTATAATAAAATACTTTTTTAAAATTCTAAATATTTCTTCTAGTAAATTCACGGTTTCATTTTTCACATTTAAATTTTTCAGCTGGAATTTATTTTGTTACAGGGTTAAGCTTTTCATTTTAATTGTTTAAGTTATACAAATAAAATTTGATTTGCTGGGTTGGAGAAAATGATCATTTTAAACGAATATGCTGCATCACTTCTTGGCCTTTTGACTAAGATCAAGTATAAACCAATATGCTTTACATCTGTTTTTATGACTTCATTTATAAAACTTAAGTCTTTAATGCATCTGGAATTTATTCTTTTACATGCTACTAGGTAGGAATTGTATTAAATTTTTAAAAGTTGATTTTTCATTTATTCATTCTAACCTAATTCTTCTTTTTTGATTCTTGATAGAGATATGATGATTATCTTTTACATTCCATGCTTGAAGGCCACCATTAAGTCATATCTTATCCTTCCATTTTTCATTTTCCTTAATTTTCCCTTTATGCCTTATTTTCTCAACCTTTAATTATATTTGGAATTCTTTTCTGAATCCTCATTAAGTTTTTCCTGGAAATTTTATTAATTACACAAAAATTCTTACTTACAACAAGTTCCAAAACACCATCTCCTTCATCAGCATTTTCTATCATAGTGGTTCCAAATCCAAGCTCTCGGATGAATTCGGCTATCATCGGGGGTTGTATAACAGCAGGATTATATCTTACTTCTGCCTTGCCAGCCATCAGAGCCACAAGTACAGAATATATTCCTAGGATAATAAGAAAAACAATTGAGATAATACTCATTATAAAAAGAGTGATGTTATAATAGTTTTGCTATTTTTTCATTTAACTGGGAAAGGATTACAGTGAATCTAGAGAAATTCATTACTTAATTTTTCTATAGTCTTGAACACAAACCAAACAAAACTATTTCAAAATGGGGCCTTATGTTCTTAAACTTTTTATTATGGAAATGTTCAATGATATATATACAAAAGAGAGAAGAACATAATAAACTTGCTGTACTGATCGCCCAGCTTAAACAATTATCAATAATACCAGGCTAATCTTGTTTCACTGATATTCCTACCCACTTACTCCCTGCCCTCTACCGTGATTATTACTATTTAAAAAAAATTTTTTTATTGGGGAATATTGGGGAACACTGTGTTTCTCCAGGGCCCTCTAGCTCCAAGTCGCTGTCCTTCAATCTAGTTGTGGAGGGCACAGCTCAACTCCAAGTCCAGTCACCGTTTTCAATCTTTAGTTGCAGGGGGCGCAGCCCAGCATCCCATGCGGGAATTGAACCGGCAACCTTATTGTTGAGAGCTCACGCTCTAACCAACTGAGCCATCTGGCCGCCCCTCCGGAAGCTCAATCTTCAATCTAGTTGTGGAGGGAGCAGCTCACTGGCCATGTGGGAATTGAACCGACAACCCTGTTGTTCGCACTCTAACCAACTGAGCCATCTGACCGCCCTACCCTGATTATTTTGAAGCAAATCCCAGGCACCACATCATTTCATTACGTAAATATTAAAATATGTATGTCTAAAAGATAATGACTCTTGTCTTTAAAAAAAACATAATATCATGTTTCCCCGAAAATAAGACCTAGCCGGACCAACAGCTCTAATGCGTCTTTTGGAGCAAAAATTAATATAAGACCCAGTCTTATATGATAGAAAACCCGGTCTGGGTCTTATATTAATTTTTGCTCCAAAAGACGCATTAGAGCTGATGGCCTGGCTAGGTCTTATTTTCGGGGAAACACAGTACCTAAAATAATTCTTCAATATCATCAAATATCCAGGCAATATTCACATTCCGCAATTGTCTTATAACTGTTTATTACTTTAACAGTTCGTTTGAATTGGGATTCAAATAAGGCCCATGAATTGCAATCAGTTGAGGCGATATCATGTAAATATAAAGCATTTTTAAAAACTAGTAAGATGCGAGTCCTAGAGAAAGGAACTCTTGCACTTAGGAAATCACTGCAGTTGTAGCAAAGAATCCAAGAATGTAACCAACATATTCATTATAATATTATCAAATAATAGTAATTTCTTAAAACTCTCAAGTTTTACTGTCAGGTACACACTAATCTAAAATGCTCTTATTCCTAGAATAAAAAATTGCCAAACAGGAGTTCATTTTATGGCAGTCACACTGTTCTCTGGTGCTTTGTGTTAACAACCATCCCACTTCTCTAGCTAGCTATTGCTGTTATCGGCAGGAAGAAAATGAATTCCACATAGCAGAAGTAGCATCTCGTTCTAGGAATCTGTGGCATTTGGTAGCTACCTGATAGGGAATAGGGGTCAATAATCCATAGGTCAGCTCTGGGGTTTGATAAAAATAAAAAATTAATCAAATATTAATTTACTAATAGTTTTTAATAAGAAAACAAAGAATCTAATGTAATCTAAGTTTTCTAAATAAAATGCTTCTCAGAGCTTTGTGGGTACCAAATAATTCAGAGGATTGTTTCAGAGGAAAGTATCAGTAATAAGAGAAACTTTATAAAGTAGGAAAAAAAAATCATTTTGCTTCAGTTGAACATAGTCTACAACCAAACAAAAATAGAAGGAAAACAGATTTTTTAAGTTTCAAAAACAGGTTTCACACGAGGTGTGATCAACAAACACGGTGAATGTTTAAATTAAAAATTATTACAGTAAAAGACACATTACCATGAGTTCCCCTCAAAATACCGCCCCTTGCTTCGAACACACTTATCCCATTGTTCTTGCCACTTTCTGAAGCAGTTCTGGAAGTACTCTTTTGTGAGTGTCTTTAGTTGCGCTGTTGTGGCTGCCTCGATGTCCTGAATTGATTCAAAATGTTTACCTTTCATGGTCATTTTGACCTTGAGGAATAGCCAGAAGTCGCACAGTATCAGTTCCAGTGAATAAGGTGGATGAGGAAACACCGTAATGTTTTTGTTTGACAGAAATTGCCGTACCAGAAGTGATGTGTGACATGGAGCCTTTCCATTGTGATTAAAAAAAACAAACAAAAAAAACACACATGGTGAATGCTGCTACCAAGTGCCATCCAACAGAAAGGCAGGGATCTTCAATACAAGACATGGTGTATCAAACCTTAGTAACAGTGTGTGACAAGTTTCAACTTCTTTGGTGCAGTCAGTTGGGTGTGAGCTACGGTTGAGAGAAGGTGTGTTTTAAAGTGTGCCATAAATCACCCTCCATCGTCACAACACTCTGTGTCACGCATCGCTTCTGGTATGGCAATTTCTGTCAAATAAAAACATTATGGTGTGTCCTCATCCACTTTATTCACGGGATCTGGCACGATGCAACTTCTGGCTATTCCCCAAAGTAAAACTGATTCAGGACATCGAGGCAGCCCCAAGTGTCTTTAGCGCAACAAAGACACTCACAAAAGAGGACTTCCAGAACTGCTTCAAAAAGTGGCAAGAATGATGGGATAAGTGCGTTTGAAGTGAGAGGGAGTAATTTAGGGGGATTAATGGCAATGTGCCTTTTACTGTAATATTTTTATTTATTTATACATCTCCGTATCTTTTGATCACAACTCATACTTTTATAAATTATGGATAATTTTTAAAATTCTTACTTCAAACTATAATTAGAACTCTTTCTATTCATTTTAAGAAATATAATGCAGTCTCAACTGTGAGGGGACAAGTGTTATTTTGTTAAAAAAAAAAAAGTGAATGCAGTAGCCTAGCTGGGACAGAATATAGACAAGATAATATTGAACTGGAGATGGCTCTTCATAACACATCTTGTTATAATAATGTCTTGGCCTTTATATATAAGGCAATTCTACTGGCCACAGGCCTGCATTATCACTATATATTATTTGAGTTGTTTCCCTAATAGTGGGAATAAGCTTATACTAATCTTACATATTTGGCCCTTGTGACTAAGAGCACGTGAACACACAATGCAATATATAGATGATGTATTATAGAACCGTACACTGGAAACCTATATCATTTTATTAACCCATGTCACTCCAATAAATTTAATTTAAAAATATCAATGTGATGAAAGCCAAACAAACACAAAAACAAGGGGCAACCGGTTAGCTCAGCTGGTTAGAGCGCAATGTTCATAACACCAATGTTGCGGGTTCGACCCCCACATGGGCCACTGTGAGCTGTGCCCTCCACAACTGGATTGAAACAACTACTTGACTTAGAGCTGATGGGTCCTGGACAAACACACTTAAAAAACAAAACAAAACAAAAACAGACAAACAAAAAAGCATCTGGGGCTAGGGCTACCTAAGTACCAAACCTACGACTTCAGTCTCATTAAACATAATTACATATCTCTATGGTTAACAAATCTGCTATGTGATACTGTGAAGTCTAGTAACATGACTGGAAATTTATAAGCTAAAACATCAGAGTGTGACTGAATAAAAAAAAATATGTTGTAGAATATATAAGATTTTATAACCTGAAATTAAAACTTACACACAAAATTAAGTAACTTTTGAACATTTTTACTACAAGCAAAGAAAGATCAGTGATCAAACTGTTTGAAGCAAACTATATAATTCTAAACAAACTTTTTGGTCTCATGCTTTGCCTGGGTATAGTAATTCCAAAACTTACGGATTCTAATAGTTTTTCACATAACTTTATCAGGAAATGTATGTTTCTTAAAATCCATTGCAGCCACAGTCAATAAAGAATGGTAATCTTATGCATTTCCTTCTGCTATTTTCCTACAAATTTCATTGATATTAAAATGTGATCATAAAATATATGGTGATGGAAGGAGAACTGACTCTGGGTGATGAACACACAATGGGATTTATAGATGATGTAATACAAAATTGTACACCTGAAATCTATGTAATTTTACTAACAATTGTCACCCTAATAAATTTAGTAAAAAAAATGTGATCATAAGGCAAACATGATAGGAACTATATCTAAGGGAACAAAACACTACCAAAACCTGGCTGTCAGAAAATCAAGGTTGTCCTGCACATCACTGATAGTCTTTATGAGGCCTTGGTAAGGATCATAAATGTGGTAACAAAGCACATAGGAGAACAAAAAAAGGATAGGGTCGTTAAACTAGAACCTAAAACAACAGGCTTTAAGATTGTCTCACCTTCTTCTCGTCTTAAATTCCGTTCAATGTTTGCTACACAGGAAGCACAAGTCATACCAGTGACCTGTATGTAACACTTAGATAAAGTCCTTGCCTCCTCCTTCTCGTCAATTGGTGTCAAAATTTTAGTATGAAATTCATTAGTTGAGGTCAAAAGTGGCATTTCCGATGAGGGCTGAGCTATTACTACCATTGGTTCATTTGTATCTGGTGGACAGGAAAAGATTTTTATCATTTGAGGTATTCTCCAGCTGCATCCTTGTCATTCATCACAATCCACTCCTTCAGGCACTGACAATCCATTCCTTTAAAACCAGCATGGACCTAGAGCCCTCAGCAATGTTATCTTTACACTTTCTAGGAAGTGACTTCCAATCTCAATGCTGCCCATCCCAGTGCTGAGGAAAATCTGAACTAACTGAATAAACAAAAGTTCTTCCAGCCATTATTTCCACACCAAAACCTAGGTAGAGAGTAGTTTCTTAACGGATAGCTCTTATTTTTATAACAAATTTTTATCATTATGTTAACAATTTACATACTGGCATTAAAGCAATTCATGATACAGTTAAGTGAAACAAAAAGCAATTTACAAAACAGCACTGCAGTATGATGGAATTTTTTAAAAATTTGAGTGTATGTCTATATGAAAACATGCTTAAGAAAGCCTGAGAGGCTACAAGCCAAAGTATGAATGGTGGCTACTTCCAGGGAATGCAGTTAGAGCAGGAACAGAATGACAAATGAACAAATTTCCTCTAGAGACACTTCTGTATATTATACTTGAATTTTTAACACTAGTATATAGTATTTTTAAAATTAAAATTTTTTTGTGGACAGTGGAAGAAGAGGCAAGGAGGAGTAAGTCAGCAGTAATCATTTTGCACAAAGGCGTATTCGGAGAACCCATCCATAGAATGTTTAGGGACTGTGGAACAGTGGGAAGGACCTATCGTCCCAGTAGCTCCCTTGTAGCCTCAGAAAGTCTGCCATTCTGTTTTAGTTTATCCAGTATTTAGTTTACTGCAGTATTAGTCACCTCCCAGGAAGGAACAAATTATTCTCTCTAGCATATCCATGCACCTGCAAAAAAAGCTGAAGATTTTCTACTCTCCTGTAGAGACAAGGAGGAAAAGAAGTGATGTGGGAATTTCCACTAACCTATCTAACTTGTTCTTTCTTCCCCTTCAGAAAAAAAAAAATTCAGGTCTATTTGGACAGGCCACAGAGGAAGCCCTACATAGCCAAGTTGGTTTTCAGGATGTTGAAGAAAGGCATTTTTGAATAAACTTTAACAACAGCCTGGCATTTCACTAATTAATAATGATATACACTCCTCTAATCAGTATAATAACAGCTCTAAAATTTTAATACACATACAGTCACCTGGGGGATCTTGTTAAAATGCAGATACTGATTCAGTACATGTAGGGTAAGGCCTGAGATTCTACTTTTCCACCGAGCTCCCAGGTAATGGTAGTACTGCCTGTCTGAGTATAGCAAAGGCCACTGAATAGCAAAGGACTAGATTCACCCAATTCTGAAATTAGTCTCTGCTCTGGAGTGAATCACTTTAGAAAACTATACTTATTCACCCAGATTATGAGAGCATTATTTAAAACATAAAGGTCAAAATTTACCAAATAGTACCATTATGTTAAAGAACTCAAAAAGCAGGCTCATTTGCCCAAAGGAAATAGCTCTGGCTTTGAAAAACAAAACCACTATTTAAATCTAGCCAAGATCATACTACATTCTCTCATAATTACTATCAAGAGTTAATTTTGAATTTGGACAATGAAAAAAAAAAAAGTTTACACTGCAAATTACTTTAGGTCTTCTTCCAGAATAAGTTATTTCAGAGGTAACCGAGGATACCATCTGTAATTTTCGCATTCTAGAAGTACAGTATTAAATTAAGCAACAGAAGTAGTCCCTTTTGGTTACCTCGACATGATGTCTCAACAAACATCCATAAAAATGTGACCTTTACCCCGGCAAGCAGAAGAGCAAAAGCTACCATCTTCCACAGAGACAGTGCAGGTGTTAAAATGCCACAATAAATTAAACAGATATAGTTTCTTTAAATGAGTGTTTCTATAGGCTGTAGCAACACTACTTATATCTAAATGAATTAAAAAAGAAGGTAAACTTTCCTGGACTTGAGACACCAATCAGAAAATATTTCAAAAATTTCAAGGAAATAGTTCCACTCTGATCCTCTAAACTGATAAATTCAGTGTCTGAAGTAATGTGAAAAATACATAATTAGAAAATGGCTTAAGAGATACAGCGAGCTAGAGAAAGATGAGGGAGAGGGCAAAGATATGGAGTACTGGCCTGTGCTTCCTGAGAGCACGTCCCAGGCCTCTAGGTCTGTGTCAAACTTAAAGCCCACTCTTCAGGCTGAAGTTCAAGGTCAAGCAAACAGGCATTTTTCCCAGAAAGACTGGGGTGTGTGCCAGTCCACTGTTTGAGCAGTGTCCTGGGGGTGGCAGCCTACCAAGAACTATCTCTTGGTCCTGTCAAACCCAGGAATGTAAGCCCGCCAGACCACCAGGGCCAGGCAATCAAGGGGCATCACTTGGGCAGCAACCTGAAAAACTCGGGAACCAGATGCCTGTAAAAGCTCCTTTCTAGACATACAGGCACTCTGGAGTGTAGCAGATGGAGAATGTGAGAGGGAGAGTGCAAAGATGGTGCCCACCAGCTGAAGCAAGGCAGAGTGGTAGCAATACTTAACAAATAGACTTTAAAACAAAGGCTATAACAAGAGACAAACAAGGAAACAGTAATACCACTTCTAGGTATTTATCTGAAAAAACCCAAAACGTTACTTCAAGGGGACATATGCATCCATATGGTCACTGTGCCATTATTTACAATAACCAAGAAGTGGAGGCAGCCTGGGTGTCCATCAATGGGTGAATAGATAAAGAGGAGGTGATACATATATACAATGGAATATTGCTTGGCCGTGGACATGAATAGATTCTTGCCACCTGCAGCAGCATGGATGAACCTGGAGGGTATTGTGCTGAGTGGAGTATGTCAGACTGAGAAAGACAGATGAAATGTGATTTTGCTTACATGTGGGATCTAAAGCACAAAATAAAGAACCAAACAAAAGAGAAACAAATTCATAGGTACAAATAACATTTTGATGGCTGCCAGATGGGAGAGGGTTGAGGGGATGGGTGAAAAGGGTAAAGGGATTAAGAAGTACAAATTGGTTGTTATAAAGGAGTCAAGGGGATATAGGGTATAGCATAAGAATTACAGTCAATAATACTGTAATAACTATGTATGGTGTCAGATGCATACTAGAGTTGTTCGGGTAATAGATGGGAGGGGGTTGGTGAGCAGGGTGAAAAGGGGAAAGGGATTAAGAAATACAAATTCGTCATTTCAGAACAGACATGGGGATGTAAAGCATAGAAAACATAGTCAATGTTATGGTAATAACTATAGACTAGTCAGGGGGATCACTTCTTAAATTATATAAATGTCTCACCACTATGCTATGCACCCAAAATTAATATAAAATAATATTGAATGTCTACCATAATTATTTCAGCATGTGTTTATATAATTTTTATGCTTTTCAGTTTTAGTGAGCTTGATAGAGTATATTGTTATTTGATATCCTTCATTATAATCAGAAGAACAAAGGTTAATGATGACATTGTCTGGAAATTAGTTGAACTACTTTCCCACTGTTATTTACAGCAAGAAATTTCATTAGGGCATTCCCAGTTTAATTCAAGACTTTGTTCAATTCCAGTTCAAAACAGCAAGTTTGCATAGGCAAATTCTACTGGTTTCAGTTCAAGGTAAGAGCTGTCAGGAATTAGGAAGACTTTGGGCCAGTTCTAGAGTTAGTTTAACTTTGATAGCCTAAATTTAAAATTGCAGTTAAAATTCTATGGCTTATTTCTTTTTAAAATAACATTTACTTCTCTCCTTATATATACATAACTATATACATACATACATCCTTGTCACAAAATAACTTAAAATACATAGGAAAGCACAATGGAAACAAATATCACCATTATCCTACCACTTGCACATAACCACTTTTAAATTTTAGTTCATGTGCTACCAAGAATGTTATCCATTCATATACATAAGTAACATACACATGGTAGAAATCTTTATACATGTGTCTATAAAATTTTGATGATAATGAATTTACAGCTTTTTATCTTATTTTTTTAATTTAATAAAATATTTCAGACACACTCCTGTGGCATTAAGTATCTTTAATACCATAATTTTTATGGCTTTATAACAATTTCATCACATGATGTATCGTGATTTAATGTTTCCAAATTATTATGCAAACATCCCTATACATCTTTGTATATATCACTACTTCCTTCGGACATATTTCCAAAAAGTAGAATTACAGTGCCTATTCTCATTTCTCATGGATAAAAGCCAAAAGAATCAGCAAAATGGAGATAAAAGAACATGACGGGAATCAAAGAAAAAAGTGATGATTACCTGACAAGGTAGCATCAAATCCCATGTCTTCTATTGCTTCTCTCAAAGTTTCTGGAGAGGTTAGCAGAGGATCAAACTCAACAGTTCCATTACTATTTGCAAGGGATACTCGTATAGATTTTACACCTGGCTTTTTTGATATGACACCCTCAATAGACTGCACACAAGAATTACAAGTCATGCCATCGATGTTTATTACGGCTTCTTGAGTCAGAGGTTGGCTAACTATGTTCAAAGGAATCTTTTGAAGAGATGAGCTAGAAGGAGAGTTTGAGGTACTCTCAACTTCATTTGTAATACTAACTCTATATTGCCCTAGTGATATGGCTTCTATTGCTTTTCTCAGGGTTTCTGGAGAGACTGAGCTTGAATTGTACTTTACTATAGCAGATTTATTCTCTAAAGAAACTACTGTGCTGCTTACATATTGGAGTGTAGATAAAGCACTTTCAATATTTGACACACATGATTTACAATGCATGCCATCTATGATAAAAGTGACTGTGGAATCATTGGTATATGATGGACTCCTTTGCTGTGACCCGTCTGAGGATTTGACTGGTGTGTTCTTTAGACGTTCTATATCAATCGCTCCCAATTTGAGATACTTAGGCTGTTTTTTGATGAATGCTGGGAAGCCCACAGCTTCAATCTGCTTTTTTATTTCCTCTCCTGTGATAAGATCAGGCTGATAAACAATAGTAGCTTCTTGGTTGTCCAGGGAGACTAATTAATAAAAAGAAAAATAATTATTTAATTCAGTTATTCCTGGGCCACTTTAGAAAACATTCTGTAGAGTAAATCAATACTACACACAATTGTTCCTCTCTCATCGTTGTCATTATCATTTCTAAAAATATTTCTGTTCTTTTCAGAAAATCTTAGTGACATAGACTAGAAAAAAGAAAAAGGTATGTCCAGTATATCTATGGTCTCCAAGCTTCCGCATGCCTCAACAGAAAGACAGTAGAGGTAAAGAAGACACCAGGCATGTTGTATTAAAGGTCCTGAACTCCATGAATTGCCACCCCAGCTGCTGTCTCTGCTAGTTCAAGACTCATGTAACTTTTAATTATAATCATTAATTTTACTGACATTAATTCTGGGAATACACTGTACCTCAGACTTCATTAAGCAATAAGCATTCTAATACCACACGTTCAAAACCTATGCTTAAGAAGAAAGCAAAAAATTAAAAGACCCAAACAGAAAACTAAGCCTTACCAAACAATCAAACAAATAACAGCAGATATACTACCTTTAATTCGCTGAACACCTTGCAGTTTCCCAATTTTTCCTTCAATGGTGCTAGTGCATGAATGGCAGGTCATTCCTTCCACTTTCATCTTCAGCATGACTTCACCGGCTTGAGCCATACTGTAATCTTCGCAAGTTCCTGACTTTTTCTCCAGAGCTCTAGTATCTAAACTGAGATCCGGAACCAGCTCTATTATCTGATTGGCATTCACTAAAGAAGGGATTATTGTCACCACCACAGTTCTTTGCTGAGGGGAAATTTTAATGTCTGTCACACCCTTGGTCTTGAGCAATGTGCTTTGGATATGGTCCCATGGCGGAGCCAGTGAAGCAATAACAGTCAGACACACGGTGTTGGTTAAAACAGGGAGAGGGTTAGGATTGTGGAGAATAGCATCAAAGCCCATGTCATCAATAGCTTCCTGTAGGGTCTTTGGAGTCTGTAGTTTGGGATCATAAATAATAGTTGCATTTTTTTCTTCCAGTGAAACCTTTTGGAAGGAAATTTCAGAAGTCAGTTTAATTAAATTACATGACATAGAATCTAAAAACAGCAATCATCATACCACATTCAAGAAGAACGAGGCAGGTCAAGCAGGCTAGGCAACATTTGCAAGTGAGGAGGTGGCCCAGGTGAAGGTGCGAGGAAGGAGGTGGGTAAAAAAAACAAAGAAACAAACACTTCAGTCTAATGAAGTTTCTCTATTAGTTCTCATCCCTACTATTCTCCTTGGAAAGAAACACAAAATATCTTGTATACCTACAGGAATGGTAAAGCTATATGTAGGTATACGTGACTCAGGTACTGTTCAGACATTTGAAACATGCTCATAGACAAACACACCCTAGAATTATTACCATGACTGCATGCATCTCTTCGGCTGACATCTTACAAGAATTTATGATGTAGTCACACACACACACTTGGGAGTCAGAAGATTTGAGTTACAGTGTCAATTCTCCAATTATTGGCCAACTACACTCATTAGTTCTGCCATATGAAAAATGAGAAAATATGCCCTATTATCTTCCAGGGTTGTGATAAGGATCAGATGAGTAAACAGATAGGAAAGCAGTTCTTTGCAGTAGCGAGTTATATAAAAGTAAACACTGAACAACTAATATTTGTTAAGCACTTATTATATGTGCCAGCAACTGGGATTCTCAACATACCAAGCTAAGCATGACACAGTCACAGGAAGCAACACTAGAAGAGAGAACAGAGAAAATGGACACCCATTTGTTCCTGAGAACATGGGTCAGAAAAGGCTTCTTAGTGGAGATAAACCTGAATGTTAACGGACAAACAGAAACCAGCAAGGATATATAAGATGGAATTCCAGACAAACAGAAGCACAAGAGTAGAGAAAGATGACAGGCTGGAGAATTAGGGCAACTGTTTTATTATGAGGCCTTTTGTATGCCAATAAGGGTTTGTAATTTATCCTATAGGTGACACTGAGCCATGGAAAGTTAAGAGGGGGTGGCATGATTATATTTGCATTTTAGAGAAGAATCATTTTGGAGGCACTGTGGAAGATGATGCTGGGGTGGAGTGAAGTGACATGGGAGAACGGGAGATCAGCTAGGAAGCTACTGTGATTGCAGCAGTGGTACAATAGAAGGTCTGAATTAGGCATGGACACTGGGGGTAGAGAAAAGGAGCAATTCCAAGATACGTATAGGAGGGCAAGACCTAGTAAGGAGATTATAGAGGGTAAAGGAGATGACTAGGATGACTTACAGGTTTCTGGCATCAGCTAGTGGATAGATGGTGGTGCCATTAACTGATATCACAAAGAGGAAGTTAAGAGATTGTAGTGAAGAGAAAAAAAAAGATGAGGAATTAGTTTTAAACTGGTTGATTTTGAGAGGCAGTAGGGTATTAACGTTCTAAAAGCAGTTAGGTAGGGGTGTTGTTGTTATTATTATTATTGATTATTACTGATTCCTGGTGAAAAGCTTTGTTCCTTAAAATAAAAACAACTCCAAAATAATTAAAAGTAATTCACAGTAGGAAATCACACTTTAAATCATCTACAACAGTTAGATAGTTAAATCTTTCACTTATTTTAATATATCATATTTTTATTTCTTCCTTTAGCTTGGTAAGCAACAGCTATGTACTTGATGAAATCATGACATATGCCCGTGGCATGGAAAGTTTCTAAGACTGATAATTCTAGTTGGTCAGGTTGTTCCTAGTTATGGAAGAGATCACTAGCATAAATTATCTAAACCAGAAGTAGGAAAATAATTCATGTTTTGTTTTAGAATGCACTGTACAACATTTTCCATGAAAAAGCCACTGAATAGCCAAACCACATAAAGTTCGGACATACACTTTTGAAAGAGATGCAATATAAACATAGCCACTATAAAACGAAAGCTTTGTCTTTGTATCTTTAAAGAGAGAGATTCTTTTTTTAAGCATTAATTGCTAACCTCAGGGATGAGGTCAAATGATTTTGTGATTAAGAAAAGTACTTTAAAAAACTTAAACATTCAAACTAAAGGAGAAGATGCAGAACAGATGAGGAGTAGGGAAGAAGTGACTATAAAGTGGCAGCACAAGGGTGATGGGACTGTGCTATCTTGGTTGTGGTGGTAGTTAAATGAATCTATACTTGTGTTAAAATTCACCAAAGTAAAAAAGAAAAAAAAACAAACAAAAAACAGAACTGTACACCAAAACATAGTCTATTTTACTGAATAATTTTTAAAACAAAAAATTAAATAAGATTAAAAATTAAATTCCTCAGTTGCATTAGCCAGCCGTATTTCAAGTGTTAAATGGCCAATATAGCTAGTGGCTGCCATACAGGACAGGGTACACATAAAATAATGTCATTGTTGCAGAAAGTTCCACTGGACAGTACTGCTCTAGTACCAAACTTTTAAAAAAAGGAAGGGCGATTCTTTTCCCTTTAGGTTTAAATACATTGTATCTGGTATCTCTTAAATAAGACCTATTTTTAGGCTAATTTTTAAATTTTTATTTATTTTTAAACTAAATTTATTAGGGTAACATTGGTTAATAACATTATACAAGTTTCAGGTGTACAACTTTATAATACATCATCTGTATATTCCACTGTGTGCTCACTACCCAAAGTCTAGACTCTCTCTCACTATATATGTGACCTCTTTTACCCTCTTCATCATCTCTCCACCCCTTGAGCTAATTTCCCCCAAAAAAAATGTCAATTTACCAACATACCCAATGAGAAATTATTCTTAAAACTGATTTTAAAAGCAAACACCACTTTGTCAGTAAATGGTTAGCTATACTTTCTACTACTTTAGCCTATCTTCTCTTTATAAAAGACATAAGGAAATAAGGAAACTATGTACATAAAATACTATACAAAAATGTTGTATTACCCCCATGTTGTTTTCATGCTGCAGACTGGAAAACATTTCCTTATTTAGTAACTTCTATTTGTGTGTTTTAAAATTGGGCAAACACAGAGCACACACAAAAATGTTCCCCTTGTTCCCTTTTAAGGTAATAGCACTCAGACTTTCCGCTTAATGTTAGATATCAAAGAGACTTTTCAAGCCTAAGGTCTCAAAAGAAACAAAAACAAGCAGCTCCTTTGTTTCTTTCAAGAGGAAATTCACATAGTGATTATCACAATACTGTTCTGGATGCCAAGTCCTTGAGCAGGAAGCTAAAATAGCATTTATTTATTCAACAAATATTTACTAAGTACCTATTACGTGCCTGGCACTGTGCTAGCTGCTAGGGATGCAACGGTGAGCAAAAACAGGCACAGACTCCACAGAGCCGGAAACTGCTAGTAGCAGTCTGATTCTGGGCCTGTGCAGCTCCCGTTTCACAAAATCCCCACCAACAAAAACCACCTTTGCCTATTCCCTACAATTGTTCCAAAGTCTCAACAACTTGTCTTTTTCTCAGAGCCTTTCATTACAAACCAAAGCTGATATTTTTATTTTCAGAGGAACTATTTTTCCATTATATCATTAGTTCTTCTGAAAATAAACACAACAATCTACAAATTGTGAATGTGGTTCATAGGAAGGACTCAAGGTGGAGGACTACTCACTATATTTAGATGAAGGCAGGAGTGGGAGAGAAGAAATCAAACATACTCTGCAGCCCCAACAGCACTAATAGTGGTGCAGAGGGTGCTAACTGTCCACAAGGATTGTAAAGATCCATTATTTTAATGTGTAGGGTGTTCTTTATCTACTTAAATGTCTAAAATGTGAAATTCAGGCGTAGGATACTTTATCTGTATGTGATTTCTGTATAATTTGCATAAATATACAAAGCTGCATCAGCTCTTCTAAAGCAAGATTAAAGACAGAACCTTGGAGAAATCACCCTAACTTGAAGGGCTTCAGTTTCTTGAGAGACTGGACTAGATAATTCTTTTTAACTCTTAACTTTCTATGAAAGCTAAACACTTGTTATTACCACTTTTGGGGTAGTCATTAGTACATTTTTGTCTTTTGTATTCCTTCTCATTTGAATAAAAGGTGATCCAGTTTCCTTCATGAAGCCTAGGAGATTGAATATATTGCTAAAGAAACCCAGCAAGGAAATGAAAACTCCAAAGTCCATGTTCTTTCCATCCATAAATTATGAGGCAAAATGATCTTCAATTTCCTTGAAAAACTAAAATTCTATGCATGGGATTTGAGCAATGTGTGGCTTATAAAAGAAGGAAAAAAAACAAACGCCTGAAAAGTGTTTGAACCAAATTTTAGTTCTATGTTTGTCTCCCCCACCTCCCCTACATTTCCTATCTTCTCCCCTACTGGTTTAAATTAAAAATGATTTAGAGAATTATTTCATTGGGCTTTTAGCAGGATTGACAATCAGTACATTCTAACTTATCCCCATTTAAAAAAGTCACTTTGGACAAAGTCCCTGGCTAAAGTTTTAGCACATTGAAATTCCTTTTTATCTTATCCCTCCGGGAATTAATTTATATAAGTCATCAAAATAAATTCAGGTTAGTATGTTACTCAGTCAGTGTGCGAGTCTTCAGATGGCTTAAAGCCCACTTTTATCCTGTTTTTTAAAAAAATTAGTTTCAGGTGTATAAAACACCATAGTGATTAGACATTTATATACCTCACAAAGTGATAACCCCAATAAGTACATAGTTATTACAATATTATTGACTATATTCCCTATGCTGTACTTTATATCCCCATGACTATTTTTTTAAATTATAGTTGACATTCAATATTATTTTATATTAGTTTCAGGCATACAGCACAGTGGTTAGACATTTAGATAGTTTATGAAGTAATCTCCCTGATAAGTCTAATACCCACCTGACACTATACATAGTTTTTACAATATTATTGACTATAGTCCCCATACTGTACTTTACATCCCTGTGACTATTTTGCAACTACCAATTTGTACTTCTTAATCCCTACACCTTTCTCACCCAGCCCCTCAAATCCCCCACTCATCTAGTAACCATCAGTCTGTTCTCTGTATCTGTGAGTCTCTTTCTGTTTTGCTTGTTTATTTATTTTGTTCTTTAAGATTCCACATATAAGTGAGATATGATATTTGTCTTTCTCAATCTGACTTACCATGTTTCCCCAAAAATAAGGCCTAGCCAGACCATCAGCTCTGATGCATCTTTTGGAACCAAAATTAATATAAGACCAGGTCTTATATTGTATCATATTATATAAAACCTGGGCTTATATTATATTAAAATAAGACCGGGTCTTATATGATATTATATAAGACCTGGGCTTATATTACATTAAAATAAGACTGGGTCTTATATTATATGATATTACATAAGACCCAGTCTTATATTAAAATAAGATCGGGCCTTATGTTAATTTTGGCTTCAAAAGACGCATTAGAGCTGATGGTTCGGCTAGGTCTTATTTTTGGGTAAACATGGTATTTCACTTAGCATAATATCCTCTAGGTCCATCCAGGTTGTCGCAAATGGTAAGATTTCATTCTTTTTGATGGCTGAGTAATATTCCATTGTATATATGTACCACCTCTTTCTTATTCAATTGTCTATTTATGGGCAGTTAGGTTGCTTCCATATGTTGGCTACTGTGAATAATGCTGTAATGAGCATAGGAGTGCATGCATCTTTTGGAATTAGTGTTTTGCATTTCTTTGGATAAATACCCAGGAGAAGAACTGCTGGGTCATAAGGTCACTAATCATCAGAGAAATGCAAATTAAAACCACAATGAGATACCACTTCACACCTGTCAAAATGGCCACCATCAATAAATCAACAAACAAGTGTTGGTGAGGATGTGGAGTAAAGGGGACCCTTGTGCACTGTTGCTAGGAATTCAGACTGGTACAGCCACTATGGAAAACAGTGTGGTGGTTCCTCAAAAAATTAAAAACAGAACTACCTTATGACCCAGCAATTCCCTTTCTGAGTATTACATGGATTGACCTAGAGGTATTATGCTAAGTGAAATAAGTCAGACTGAGAAAGACAAATATGATCTCACTTGTATGTGGAATCTAAAGAACAGAATAAATGAGCAAACTAAATAGAAATAGACTCAGAGATACAGAGAACAGATGGTTACTAGATGGAAGAAGGGTTGTGGGGTTTGGTGAGAAAAGTGTAGGGATTATGAAGTACAAATTGGTAGTTACAAAATAGTCACAGGGATGTGAAATACAGTATGGGGAATATAGTCAATAACATAAAAATTATGTATAGTGTCAGACAGATGCTAGATTTATCAGGGAGGTCACTATATATATATATATATATATATATATATATATATATATATATATATATATATATATATATATCCCACTTTCTTACATTTTCGTAACAACTCAACATAAAGGTAATCAGAGGTTTTTGAGAGTTTGAAAAGAGTCTTTCATTTTACAGAAACTGAAGTCAGAGAAGTGAAATGATTCATCAATTATCTTGAATTTCTAATATGTTTGATTCACCACCTACAATATATTTTTGGCTCCACTAAAAACTATTTTAACACAAAATTTTATTGTTTGTTGAAAAAATAATGTGTGTGTATTAATCAATTAACACTCTACTTTGATGCTTCAAGGTAGGGTACTGAAAATTAAAATATCAAAAGAGGAACATCAAGCTCTGAGATTAACAAACCCTTTTTGACTAGCTTAAATAAAAGCTACCACTTAAAACTATTAAATCAATTTATTAACGAGCAAAAGAATTCTTAGAGACTAGGACAATAACCCAAAACCAATCTAAAAATTCAAAACCCAAATATTTTAAAATTTAAAAGATGCAGAGATTGTGTTAGTTTTTTAAGTTGTAGCATTGGTTTTCATTAACTAAAATTATCTATAAACTTAGTGCTTTGTCAGAATTTTCACTGCTAATATGTCTTCATTTTACTTCAAAATTATACAACTAACGTATGATTATTCATTAAAAATTTTAAATACAAAGTTATAAAAAAAATAGCAAAAGTCCCTCTTCACTCCATTCCTCCACTGTAGATTTTTACCTTGGATTTGACCTTTCTTTCATTCTTGGGATAAAGATCAACTAAATCAGAAACCTAAGCCTCTTTGAATAACTGATTCTGTATCTTCATGCATGGATGACTACTACCTAGAAATTTATATTAAGCAAAATGCCTATATTACTCTAATAAAGTGTTTGAAAAAAATGAATGTTCAGTACACTATCACTTGCCATAGCAAAAGTCAGGAAACTAAAAAAGTTCCAAATAGGAATAAAAAGACTAACCTCTATATGTTGACGTGGAACGACATCTAAGGTATCTTTGCTAAGTGAAAAAAGCAAGGTGCACAACAATATGTATTTATATAAAAAAGGAGATTTTATACACACACACATATACACACAAATAAATAATTTTATATTCATAGTCTATTTGAAGAATACATACATACATAGCAAACTGATAACTGGTTTCCTTTGGGAGAGGGATTTTACTCTGTACATGTGTTACTTTTTCAAGCATTAAAAAAATAGTTAAGGGGAGCAAAGAATGTATTGGTCCACAGGATGAATTTAGTTACTGCTAGCATCTAGGTGGTCATTTTTAATAAAGGACAGTCTGTATTAGGAGAATAGACTGTAGCCTTTATCTGAATAAAGGGAAAAAGCACTCAAAAAGTTAGCAGTTTAAGTTTCAAGGACAAAGTAAGTAACTTGCTAATAAGGCATTAACCTTTGGAGCCATTGAGTACTTACATCTAATTAAATTTGTTTTTACATTTCCACTTTCAAAAAGGTCAAACAATCCGAGAGAAAGACCTTCACATTATATGCCCATTTCATTTTCCCTCTCAACAGACCACTGGAGTGATTAAATTAAACTTCAGGTTAATCCCTTTAAAGTCTGCAGTCTTGACATTGGCAGGACAAACAAAGCACATTACACTCCTTTACAAGCGCCACAATTTAAGACAAAATTCCCAAAATGTATTTAAATGCTGAAGCTGCAAAGAGAAATAATCATTCATTCTACTTATTCTAAAATTAGAGACTTTTTGACTCTCCTTGAATTTTGTTAATTAAAGCTCTAATCTGTTCTACTGTAGCATTTTTTCAATAAAGCAAGCCCACTCAATTTAACATCACAATTACATTACTTCATATCAGAGTTTTATTCCAATACTACCAGAGCTCCTTGACTTAGTTAAAACAATGCCCTCTCCAAATTTCTAAATGGACTGCACTTTAGCCTTAATAAATGCAATCTCAGAAACTATGATCTATAAATTTTAAACCTTGACATTCTTTTAAAAGTGACCAATATTTATGTATTAATATGTTGAGCTAAATTCAGACTATAAATTGTTTGGACATGGACAATTTTCTATATGATGCCTAGAAAGAGGTGAATCCCACATTTTGTGGCCTCTAAAACTTAATCATTATGGAGGGCCTTCTTTAAGAAAAATAATACAAGACTTTATATAAACAACAAAATTCTGTACAAAAGTTAGTATTCTGAATGAGTAACAAAATTATAAGTTACAAATTTTTAAAAGCTACTAAATACCATAAAAATCCATAAAATAACATATTTACTACTAATACCTGATACACCTCTATAATATTTTATTTTCCTACATTTTTGGTTATACACTCTGCTGCTTCACTGGACAATGATTTTGTAAAAATATTTTTCAACAGAGAAAAGAAAGGTAATTGTCTTTTCCGTAGGTCAAAAAATTAATGAAAGTTTAGAAAAGTTTCTTTCAATGTCACAACTAGACACTGATAAATTTTTAGAGCTGCTGTCAAATTTGGGGAAACTATTGAATTTCTTTCATATATGAGCTATAAAATTTCAGGGCATTTCAGCAAAGTTTATTTATGCAGGGACTGGTCTTAAATAATACTCTTTGAATTGGTAACACTCATTTACTACTTTTATACTGGGCCCTGTACCTTTATGTTATGATACTGTGTGAGTCGGTGGGTGGTAGGGGTATTGCTGTCCCTACACCAGAATTTTTAGCAAAAAATGTCACTGTACACAGAAGTGACTAAGAACCACATATAGCCAAATATCCTACCAACCCCAAACTAAACAAATCCCCAACTCAATCTCCCCTTGGTCAGATCCTCAAAATGCCCACGGCACATCCAATACCACCCAAACACAAAGGGGAAGTCTAACAGAGGGGGAATCAAAGTGGAAATGGTGAATAAACTTAAAGGATTGCATTCAAAGTATTTTACTTTTGCAAAAACACATAACCATGTGAACACATTGCTAAGACTCCTTCCAGGGTCTCAGAAGAGGTCAATGTAAGTGAGGAGTTCTGAAACTTAAGCTTCATTAATTTCACAATAAATCTGTCTCTGAGCCTACAAGACTTAACACTTAGTAAAATATTTTTAATTAAATGTATTAGGGTAACATTGGTTAACATTATATAAATTACAGGTATACAACTTTGTAAAATGACATCTGTATTCTCTATTGTGTGCTCACTACCCAAAGTCTATCTAGTCTCCTTTGTCACCTTATATTTGACCCCCTTTACCCTCTTCATCATCCCAACCCCACATACAGTAAAATATTTTTTAAAAGAAGAAAGGTCAATAATATACTTTATAGCATATGGGCTTTCCACCAAAGGAAGAGAGGCAGAGATGGGAAAAAAAAAAAGAAAAAGTGTGTTCCCTTTTACTTTTAGCAATCAAATTGTGAATATGCCCTGCAAAGTGTAGCCTTAAATATCTGTCACTGGGATGCGTATAAATCACTGCTGATAACACAAAGGGCTTTCACATTATATTGCTGCTACTTTTCTTTTACAACTTAATCCAATTCAAATGCATTTTTCTGATCTTAAACAGGCCTTATTAAACAGAGGTGAATTCTGGGAAGATGCAGTAGAAATAGCAGCCTTACATATGAGTAGGGTGCAATCGGGGTTTTTTTTGAAAATCTATACAGGAATGTACTTGCAAATGCCAAAGCAGAATCTAGTCCTACACATGGATATGTTGGCAAAAACAAATATTAATCTAAAATAATTTGCCAGTACCTAAGTCACTTGGAGAAAAATTATGTAAACTAGTTTCAAGGTGGTTAAAATAGTTTTACTGAAATTAACACAATTAGTAAGATTCACGTTATATTCTGGCCCCCAGCACCAGCCACATTAGATCAAATGGAGGAGGTTTAATTGGTTTCATTTGAGGATAAATCAAATGCAGGTGTCATACTTATTACTCACTGAAATTAAATGACTCATTTTTAAAGCTTTGAGACTGAAGGCTGTAGTTACTTTTGCCATCCTTTTTTCTAACCAACAAACTGCAAAATATCCATCTAATTCTTAGTTACAAATTAATGAAAAAATTACAAAATGTGTTTATAAATTTGAATATTTTGAGGTTAACACATTTGAGAAAACCTACAGTATAGTAAATACTGTCACTTCTAAGCTTTTCCAACTTAGCTCCCTTCCCAAAACAAATTAAAGACAGCAGCATCCTTGGGGTGGGGAAGAGGCAAATGGGGAGCCTCTAAGACTGGAGTTATGTGAAGGTAGATGGTGAATACAAAAGAAAATCCTACTTTTGGAGCATATGAAAGTGGAAAATTTATACCGTGTTTCGCCGAAAATATGACTGTGGGGACAGAGCCCCAGAAAGTAGTTTACAGGCTCTCGGCCTCACGTGGAGGAGTGCTGGCTCGGGTAGTAGATGGCCGTCAGCTGTGGCTGATTGGCCGTCAGCTGTAGCCAGTTAGCCAATTAGCCGCTAATATAACTGCTGCGGCTACGGAGGAGAGAGAAGGAGAGAGAAGGAGAGAGAGGAGAGAGAAAGAATGGGGGCTAGCAAGAAGATGGCGGCTGGGCTGGCAAGCGTGGATGGTGGTTTGCGGACAGTGTGGATCCAGCCTCCAGTGAGAGTCTAGTGCCGCCAGAGAGAATATAGTGGTATGACTCCCCTACCTATGGCTCCGTGGGTGTTCCTTTTTGGCCTCACCATATCCTGCGTCATGTGGGGAGCGGGACCAGAGACCCCGCAGGCTTCCCCGCACGACAATGACTTTGTGGGGACAGAGCCCCAGAGAGTAGTTTACAGGCTCTCGGCCTCACGTGAAGGGGTACTGGCTCGGGTGGTGAATGGCCGTCGGCTGTGGCCGATTGGCCGTCGACTGTGGCCGGTTAGCCAATTGGCCGCTGGTATAACTGCTGCGGCTACGAGGATTGCCGAAGAGCCGAGCAGAGCCGAAGAGAGCGGAAGAGGAGAGCCGAGAGAGAGGAACAGAGAGGAGAGAGTGGAGAAGAGTTGTCGGTCGGTCGGTTGGCGGAAAAGCGGACGGCAGGTCGGCGTCTGGTGGGCCCAGCCTCCACTGAGACCATAGTGGTATGACTCCCCTACCTATGGCTCCGTGGGTGTTCCTTTTTGGCCTCACCATATCCTGCGTTCTTGTGTGGGTAGTGGGAGCAGAGACCCCGCAGGCCGCCCCACCTGAAAGATGGCGCGGCGAGAAGGCCTCCACACATGACAAATGGCGCGCAGCGAGTAGAGGGTCTCCCGCGACAACTTAGCCGGACCATCAGCTCTAATGCAACTTTTGGAGCAAAAATTAATATAAGACCCAGTCTTATATTATATTATGTTATATAAGACTGGGTCTTACTTATATAACATAATATAATATAAGCCGGGTATAATATAATATAATATAGACCGGGTCTAATAATGTAATAAATATAATATAATATAATATAATATAATATAATATAATATAATATAATATAATATAATACTGGGTCTTATGTTAATTTTTGCTCCATAAGACACATTAGAGCTGATGGTCCGGCTAGGTTTTATTTTCAGGGAAACATGGTATCGACAGGACAGAAAACTTAGCAGAAGGCATATGATACCAGGTATGAGCTTTCCTAGCCACAATCATTAACACAGTCTTAGCTGACCAGACTGTGTAGTATAGACAACAAATCAGAGAAATACTGTTTTCCCACCATACAAATAGTAAAATGGATCCAAAGCTTACATTTCCCTCTCTGACCAAGATGATTATGAAACTCAAGAAATGGAAAGTAATCACCTACAGTTTCACACATGGAAAAGAACTGTCCATATACTGGCACCACACTTCACATGACTCTTAAATTAAGGATATTTTGTAAACTTCATAAAGAACCATTATGTGCCTTTAGCCAACTTTTTGTAATAAAAACAAGGTAAACTGAAGCCAATTTGCTCAAGATCTTATGAGAAGTCTGAATCACAGATAAGAATATTGTAGAGACAAGTATAAATCCTATACTTCACTGAAAAGCCAAAGCCATTTTGAAATCTCTGAAGAACAAATGGGTAAAAATTAATGCTTAGATCAAGAATAATTAAAAGGCAGAGCGCCCATAAATATCTGATGTGAAGATACACAAAATATCCTACTTCCAATTTAGTGATTCATGCACTTAAAAATGAGCTTCTGATATTAGAAAGAATAAAAAATTCATAGGCACAGACAACAGTTTAGTGTTACCAGAGGGTAAGAGGGAAGGAGGGATGGTAGAAGAGGGAAAAGGGGATCAAATATATGGTGATGGAAGGAGAACTGACTCTGGGTGGTGAACACACAATGCAATATATAGATGATGTATTACAGAAATGTACATTTGAAACTTATATAATTTTACTAACCAATGTCACCCCAATATATTTAATAAAAATTAAAAATAAGTAAAATATTTTTTAAAAAGAAAGAATCCATTGGATCCCTAACTTTAAATCTTGTGCTAAATCGGATGCCTAGTTGGCCAAAGCTCTCCTTAGAATATTAACATCTACTGTGGATAGTATGTCTAAAAATTTATCTTTTGCATGTGGATCTGAACTCGTCACAGGAAAATCATTTTAGGATTGATATAAGCTGATCAAATTCCAAAGTTACATTAATTTTGTTTTTATTTTATTTTATTATGATGATTTTTTAAATTAAAGTTTATTGGGGTGACAATTGTTAGTAAAGTTAGATAGGTTTCAGATGTTTCCACCATCACTGTAACAATAGTGTATCAAAGCAAAATTACAGAACACTTCCAATAAATAGAACCACCACCAATATAAAGTTGCTTTAATAATGCTGAAAATTTAAATAATACTATATTACTACACAAATAAGGACACAACTCAATTAAAATGAGGACACAACTCAATTAAAATGACACATCTGGGGATTAACCCATTAAGCCTTGACATTGAAAATAAACATGCTCAAAAGTCAGCAATTCACAGTATAGTATTTAAGAAAAAGCATGCATCTATTACCATTACTACAGTAGGAACCCCCAAACTTTTGGCCAAAAGGCAATACTGTTAATTTCTTTGGCCCCTTATATACAAGTTGAATAGAAATAGGGGAGAACATGTGGGGAACCAAACTGAATGAAGCATAGGAAAGAGTGGTGAAATTAGCTCCACTTCAAACAATGATGAGAATCCTTCAGAGTGACAAGGAAGGGGGTGGGGGGACAGCAAAAAGGCTTGGAAATGGCATGGAAATATACTAGGAAATTCGAATCTACTAGTCAGGGACATTAACAAAGTACAACAGGCAGGAAGACCTAGATCAACTCTTAGAAACATCAGCAAAACACATTATAAAATTCAAATGATGAGAATGTCATGAAAATCAATAGCAAGGATTCTCTTGAGTGATAGGTGCAGGGAGGTTCCTTGTAATAGGCTCTCCACTTTGTGTATCTTTGAAATTTTTCATTAAAAGTACGCACTCTTTGACCAAGTGGGGCTTATCCTGGGAATGAATGAGGAGTACAACATTTGAAAATCAATCAATGTGATTCACACATATTAATAGCCTAAAGAAAAAAAATAATATGACCATATCTAGATACAGAAAAGGGATTTGAAAAATTCAACATCCATTCATAAAAACCCTCAAAAATAAAAACCCTCAGAAAACTAGGAATAAAAAGAAATGTCCTTAACCTCAAAAACCCTACAACTAACACAATACTTAATAGTGAATGACTGAATGTTTTCCAACTACCGTAAGTCATATCTAAGCCCCCTTTCATCTTTAAGCACAGGAAACATTCAAAAAATTTTTTTTTACAGGACATGAGGTGGAATAGTATCATTTTATCTCCTTTGGGGTAGTCTTGTGTTGACTTTGGTACTTTTGGTTCTTGTGTTTAGAAGGTGCTAAAGAAAATGATTTATCTTTTTAAATGTATTTGTAATAGTTATATTAATAATTCATGTTCATTACAGAGAAATTAGAATACACAGATTAACCTTTGTTTTTCACTAAGATTCTAAGACAATTTATAGCAGGAAGGTGTTAAGATGGTCTAACAAAAGTCAACTGTATTTTTGAAATTAAAAATTGAAGGAAAATGTTTAGAAAATTAGTTACAATTTGTATGCACATGCTTAAGACATTATTATTTAACATAATAACTGTTATGCTATAAGAGAATGAAACCTCATAACCGTCTCTCTGAGAACATACTTTTTAGTTCAGTATAAGAGTAATAAAAAGTATATCAGCATTTATATACTTACGAAATATAAATCTGTAAATATACAACCATTATAATGTCAAGATTCCATCTTCAGATGTTTAAATTGGAAAAATAATAGAATTTCTTATTTTTATAAAAAGAGAAGTTAATGGGCCAAAGAAAACTAATTTAGCTTCAGGGTTAGAAGTATGATAGTCTTTATTGCCAAGTGTGTCAGTGTGCCTTCCTCTATCTCAGTTTTAGAAGTAATTTCCTAGAAGAATTCCAGTCAACAGTACTTGACTTCACTAATTTCCAAAGAGTAACTTACTTTAATGTGATGTACACCATTCAGTTTTCCAATCTGCTGCTCAATGGTCCAAACACAGGAACTACACGTCATCCCCTCAACAGAGATGGTGATAGAATTCACACCCATACTTGGATCCATTTTGATTTCTTCTTTACATTCCTATTAGAAACAATGAACTCAATTTCAGCCATGGAAATAATCCTTCCTCAACTTTCCCCCCACCTCTTCAACTGAAAATATACTACTAATAAAATACAGTAAGCATTCTTTTCTCTCACCTCATTTTACTCCCATTTCAGGGCCTTTGCGTTAGCTATTCCCTTGGTTTGGGACTTCCTTCTTACAGGTATCTGCTTAATTAACTTCCTTGTCTCTTTCAAGTCTTCACTCAAATCTCATCTTCTTAAGGAGTCTTACACTGACCACCGCTTAAAATTGCAACCCACATCCCTTCCACATGCACATACTCTGATTCTCCTTACCTCTGCTCTATTTTTTTTCTTTTTTTCATAGAACTTATCACATTCTAATATACTCCATAATTTACTTATGTTTACTGCTTATTATCTGTCTTCTGTGGTGGTTTTAAACTATGTTCACAAATTCTTTGCTATTGTTTCCTTCAATAGATGGGAATTTAACTTGTTTCCCCTTGAGTGTGACCCAGACTCGGTGACTTGCTTCCAACAAACTGAATATGGTGAAAGCAACGAGATGTGACTTCCAAGACTAGGTGATAAAAGGCACTGCAGGAGGGGGAAAACATCATTGTGGTTTCCTCCTAATCCTCTCGCTTCAATCACTAGATCTGGGGGAAGTCACCTGCCATGTCATGAGGACACTCAAGTAACCTTATGGAGTGTGCATGTACTGAGAAACTGAGGCTTGCTGACAACAACAAGCAAAGACCTGAGGCCTCCTGCCAACAGCCAGTTGAGTGAACCGTCTTGGAAGCTGATCCTTCAGACTCAGTTAAGCCTTTAGATGCCTGCAGCCCCAGCCAACATGTTGACTACAACCTCATCAGAGACCTTGAGCCAGAATCACCCAGCTAAACCACTCCCAAATTCATGATCCACAGAAATTGGGATAATAAATGTTTGTTGTTTTAAGCCACTAAATTTGGAGTAATTTGTTATACTGCAATAATTAAAGTATATACTTCCCATTAAAATGAAAATTCCACAAAGGCACGTGTCTTTTTTCACTGATGTTAGTTTGAACTACATGAAATTGCCATTATTGTGTATCAAAATAGTCAAATATTGGCAATTTCATATAGATCAACTTAATATATAAAAGGGAAACAGTGGTTTCCTCTGGTGAGGGGAACTGAATGAGTGGTTAGGGGACCAGAGTGGGAAAAAGAATTTTCACAGTATGAACGTTTTTTAAAAAATTGAGATGTAACTGACATATAACATTGTGTAATTTAAGGTGTACAATATGTTGGTTTGATACATTTTTATTGCAATATGACTGCCATCATCAATAACACCCCTATCACATCACTTAATTCTTTCTTTTTTGTGGTGAGAACAATTAAGATCTAGTCTCTTTTGTACCTTTTGAATTTTGTAACATGAGAATGTATTATCTCTTCAAACAGACACACACACATAGGCACACATGAAAGAACATACTAGAAATACTAGAAAAAATACTAGAAAATAATAATATGAGTGCTTGTAATTAAGGAATTGTAAGATCCTTTGTCTTGTTTGGAATGCATAGAGAGAAAGAGATAAACTCTAGATTTTGTTAAGAATACATGTTAAAAACTTAAGGACAACTGGTAGGAGACTAGAAAATAGAATAGTTTCCAAAACAGTAGAGAGAAAAAGGGAATAAATTAAATTTAAACCAATAGATGGCAAGGAAGATCAATGAAAATCACAAGAAAAGAACAACTAAGACTATACTTCTATAAACCCTTTGGTTTAGAGGCTAGTGTGAAATGATTATGATAAAAGCAGTACCAGAATACGGCTTAAGAGACTATTCAGGAAAAAATAAAGACTTCCCAATGCATATCTGAGTGCCTCTCTTAGAGTACCACAGATTATTCATGTTTAGGTAAATTAAAGGGAGTTAATTAGAATTTTTTAATTCTGTGGGAAAAAATTATATTTGGAAGAATACATTAGCAATGCAAATAACTTGCACTAATCAAAAATTATATTTGGAAGAGTACATTAGCTCAATGCAAAGAACTTGCACTAATCTCGTAAAGATTGCATATTATATAGAAAATACCAAGTTTTGTGTAAGAAGAGGAATACTGAGGCAAAATAAAACTGTCACCCAGAGCAGTGATGATGGCTGATGAAGAAAGAGAAACAGAAGACAACCTATTATTATGAATACACTATTACCTAGAATTGAAGTAGAAATAAAAATACAAGTCTTAGGTCCAGTAATACATATCCAGTATTCATTAGGGGGTTTCTCTGCCCTTGGATAAAGATCCTGTTGTGCGACCATAATCAAAAATTAAGGACAACAAAATCTTTTTTTTTTAATTTTATTTTATTAAATTTATTGGGGTGACAATTGTTAGTAAAATTACATAGATTTCAGGTGTACAATTCTGTATTACATCATCTATAAATCCCATTGTGTGTTCATCACCCAGAGTCAGTTCTCCTTCCATCACCATATATTCGATCCAAGATCTTTTTTAAAGACTCATTTTTCAAAATTAACAATGGTCAACTACAGAGCTCAAAAGTGGTTTTACAAATGCCATGATTTACACTGACTCTATTTTCCTCCAAAAGTCATTTCTCAAAAAATTGGTAACATCAGTTATCTCGTAGGAGAGACAGAGAGTGGGTGAGTGGGTATTGGGGAGAGCTTTTGCCTTTTGAATTATGTGAATATAAGACTAATTCAAAATGAATGAAATTTATAAAAAACTGTGCAAACTGAAACATTTCTTTGCAATTAATTTATTCCAAATGGCATAAAAATTACTGTATCATCTAAGCTATGCTAGGCTCAGAGAAACAAACAGAAACTGCTGCTGAATCACACCCTCTGTTCCTAAAATCAAGGTAATTAGTGGACTCGTTTCACTTCTTCAACTGGTTTCTGTGGAACTCTGAACAATTAATTTCCAAATTTCCACCAATATAATTTCCAAATATCTAAAACAATAGAAGTCCCTTGGGGATAATTTATTTTCAAATGGTCATTTG
Organism: Rhinolophus sinicus; assembly: GCF_057876585.1. Classification (NCBI taxonomy): domain Eukaryota; kingdom Metazoa; phylum Chordata; class Mammalia; order Chiroptera; family Rhinolophidae; genus Rhinolophus; species Rhinolophus sinicus. The sequence goes on along the minus strand of NC_142518.1, from coordinate 46,071,138 downwards.
GTGTCCAGCATATTTTCTTCATTATATATTCTTTTTTAAGACATAATTCACATACTACAAAATTCACCCTTTTAAGGTGTACAAGTCAGTTGGTTTTTCATAATATTAACAAGGATGTACAACCATAACGACTGTAATTGCAGAACATTATTTTCATGTGCTTATTGGCTATTTGTTGATATTTTTTGGAGAAATGTCTATGTAAGTCCTTTGCTCATTTTTGAACAGGGCTTTTGGTTTTTTTTGTTGTTGTTGAGTTATAGGATTTCTTTACATATTCTGAATATTAATCTCTTATTAGATATATGATTTCCAAATATTTTCTCCCATCTATGGATTATCTTTCTATTCTCTTGATAGAGTCCTTTGATGCCCAAGTTCTTAATTTTGATGAAGTCCATTGTATCTATTTTTTGCTTTTGATGCCTTTATTCACTTTTTAATTGAGATACAATTGACATATAACACTGTATTAATTTTAGGTGTACAACACAATGATCTGATATATGTATATATTGCAAGATGATTACCACAAGTCTAGTTAACATCCATAACCATGCACAGTTACAATTTTTTTTTCTTGTGATGAGAACTAAGATCTACTCTCACAGCAACTTTCAAATGTACAATACAGTCTTGTTATCTATAGTCACCATGCTGTACATTACATCCCCAGGACTTATTTATCTTATAACTAGAAGTTTATACCTTTGATCACCTTCATCCATTTTGCCCACCCCAACCCCACTGCCTCTGGCAACTCACAAATCTGTTCTCTGTGTCCATGAGTTAAATTTTGTTCGATTCCACATATAGGTGAACTCATATAGTATTTGTCTTTCTCTGACTTATCTCACTCAGAATAATGCCCTCAAGGTCCATTCATGATGTTGCAAGTAGCAGAATTTCCTTTTTTTTAATGGACATTCATCCATCCTTGGACTCTTAGGCTATTTCCATGTCTTGGCTATTGTAAATAATGCTGCAAAGAATATGGGGGCTCCGATGTCTTAGAGTATTGATTTCATTTCCTTTGAATACATACCCAGGAGTGGAATTGCTGAATTATATGGTAGTTCCAGTTTTAATATTTTTGAGGAACCTCCATACTGTTTTCCATATCTATTCATTGTTAAAGTGTAAAAATCTTAGAAAAGCTGAAAGAAAAAATCATCCCTAGGCCCACCGTTCTCAGTCTTAATTTCAACTGGCAATAATTATGGAATAATTGTAATTTATAGTGTGACATGATCTAAAATAGATTCATAATTATTAATCTATTTGTGTTATTTACTTTAAAGTTATAGCTAAAGCTATTCCAAATGCAACAGTTAACAATTCAGTTATGTCCACTGATTCTTTTTATGAAATTACTGTTAAACTATTAACTATTTTTATATAAAGGCTTAAAATATCGATTCAATACCATGTTACCCCAAAGATACGACCTAGCTGGACAATCAGCTCTAATGCATCTTTTGGAGCAAAAAATTAATATAAGACCCGGTATTTTATATTATATTACATTATATTATATTATACTATACTATACTATATTATATTATATATTATATAAGATCCGGTCTTATATTATAGTAAAATAAGACCAGGTCTTATATTATTAATTTTTGCTCCAAAAGACGCATTAGAGCTGATTATCTGGCCAGGTCTTATTTTTGGGGAAACACGGTATATAAGAATAAATTTTGTCAAATTTTGTTTTTAATAACTTCAAGCAGCCTTTTTATTCAATAAGGTAAAAAAAAAAAATCATGATCTCTGATGAACCGCACTGCCAAAGATTTTCACATTCTAGTAGTATATGACTTAAAATCTGTAAGTAAAAATAAGCTGTCACTGCCCTGAGAAACTCTATCTTCCTTCCTCTAACCAAGAGCATCAGTTACCAGTAGGACAAAATCTGAATCTTTGAATGAATAACTGGAATAAGGTAAGAATCATAGAACTGAATTAGTTTAGAGGAGCTAGAACTAGTTACTCTAGCTCAAAAGAAATTCTCCATACTGGCTAAATTTTCCACTGCATGAGATTTGACAATTTAGAGATTATCATATTAATGCATATCTTCCCTTTTTTCAAATTTTTATTATGACAAATTTCAACCACACATAAAAGCTGAAATAGTACAATGAACATCTATCTGTATATATTCAGCTTGAATTCAACAATTATTAACATTTTGCTATATTTGCTCTATTTTTCTAAACTATTTGAGTAAGTTTTAGAAATGTTAATACTTCAGCATGCATTTCCAAACAATAAGGACTCTTGCATAACCACAATACTACTATCACAGCTAAGAAAATTAATGATTGTACATCATCTAATACACATTCTCTATTTAAATTATCCCAAATGCCTCAAGAATATCTTTTACAGCTTTTATTTTTCCAAAATCAAGATCTAGACAAGGTTCACACATACCATTTGGCTGTGTCTCTTTTGTCTCATTTAATCTAGAACAGCACCTCCCCATATCCCTTTTCCCCAATGAAGTGACTTTTTGAATAATCCAGGTCAGTTGTCTTAACAGACACTGTACCCTCTTTCTAAAATACAAATTCCTCTTTGACAGTTTAAGGGGCTGATATTTGGAATTATGCCTCCTAATACCTATGTAAGATTCAGATGGGACAGGAAAGGCAGGTAATTGTGAGCAAAAGATACTTGGGCTGAAGGGAACTCAGGGACCCAGGTGAAGAGTCCAAGGTGGGGTACTTCAGGAAGCATGAAGCATTAGGGGCTAGGGAAAGGGTCACTAAGAAGCTGTAATGGGTATGAAAAAAGAAGTAGAATGATGTCTAAACAAACAAATCCTATAAAAAATTTGCCTACAGTTAGTCCTGTGCCTAAGAAAGGAGACTCTTCCTCTTTCTTCCTCCAGGACAGAACACTCAGTACTACATAGCTCAGATACATTATGGGTCAAATGGGGCTTTTGATGGCTGATCTAGGTACATTACCAAAACTGACTCAATTGCTTTATGGGAAAATGTCAAGTTCAAACAGCAGAATTGGTAACAAACTTTTGGAATACAATACACTCAGCAGATGAAGGCTAGTTTATCTGGTTAGTTAAGAATGTAAAATTGTAATACAGTTTTATTATACGGTATGCCCCAGACCAAAGTACTGGAGAATTTCTCAGGCTTACTGAGGAACTGAGAGAGACTAGTAAAGCAGAAAGCCATTTTTAAAGTAATTGGATAATTCAACCTGGAAATATGTATTGGGAAGGAAATAATTTCTGAGCACATATTAAAATTACATTAATACAGCCACATTTCCCACTACATCCTAATTAAGCATGTCAAATCATCTATGAATAATATGTATTTCCTTCTGCCTTCATAATTCATCTGTGCTTTTTTTCTTCCAAACTCTACCTAAATTGGGCTTTACATGCAAACCCTCAGAGAAATTCCATCTCCCTTATATTATTCTATTATATATATATGTGTATACACATACACGTCTCGAATTGATTTTGTAATATATGTTATGTCCATCTTTTGAATTTTAAATGTCTCAAAGATAGGTAGTGAGGAACATTTTTTTAACCTCCCATTGCATTTAGCAAAATGACTCAGAAAACCAAGTAAGCATAAACAATTTGACTCAGTATAGGAAAAAACGTAGGCTTCTGGGAGATGACAATGTCAAAGGAACAAATCTAGCGTGCAGCTATTAATAATGAGGAGACTCCGAGAACAAGAGCATCCAGCAACACTGAGGGAAATAATTTCTAGTTATTAAAGTATTTTGAGTCACTCCCTAAACACAGATGGCAATCACCATCGGTAGTAGTATTTCCTAAGAAGAAGAATAGTATTATGGCTAGAAGAGAAGAAAGATGGAAGATTATGGAAGAAAGATGATGATCTCTGGTTTGAAAACAGAAACTGCAGAAGTTGAGTACAAACATGACATGTATGAAGGCTGACTGCTCAAATCCACTTCATAAAGTTGATCACAGAAGTTCAAACATTATTTTAAAATCTCCCCAAAATAAATAGTTCTCATAATTTAGGAAAGATTTCTGGATTCTTAATAAATTATACAGTAAAATTTAATTTTTGTTACAATTTTACCTGGATAATTTTTATCACTATGATGATCAAGAAAATGCAAATGAAAACCACAATGAACATCATAAGGTAGACAAAAATTTCAAAATCTGACAATACCAGGTGTTGGTGAGGATGTGGAGCAACAGGATCTCTCCTATTCAGTTAGTGAGAGTATAAATTGGTACAATCATTAAGCAACCTGCTTGACAATATCTGATAGAGTTGAAGACATGCATACACTAGAACTCAACATTTTCACTCCTAAGCATATTTATTACTCTAGGAAAGGTCTCACACATGTGTATAAGGAAACATGAACAAGAATGCTCATTACAACAGTGTTCCTAATAGTTAAAACTTTGGAAATCAGAACACAGAAGAAAATAGGTGGTAGTATATATACAGTGGAGCACGATACAGTAGTTAAAATGAACTAAAATAGTGGTTCTCACTGGGAGAAAGGGAGATTTCATCACCAAAGGGGACATATGACAATCCTTGGGGACATTTCTGCTTATGACAACTGGGGAGGAGGCGGAACTGCTACTGGCCTCTAATGTATAAGTCAGGGATAACTACCGCTAAACATCCTATAATGGACAAGAAAGCTCCTCACAAAAAATAATTATTGGCCCTAAAGATCAATAGAACAAAGGTTTAGAAACTCCGAACTAGAGCTACAAGTAGCAACATGGATATATTTCATAAACATAGTTGAGAAAATAAAAGTTTCAGAAGGATACAAACATCTAAAAAAAATACCATAATTTTCTGTATACATACATATATAGTAGTGTTAGTCAAAATATAAAAACATGCATGGGAATGGTAAACCCCAAATTCAGGAGTTTGGGGAAGGTGGGATGCAACTGGAGCATAAAAGGGAACTTCAACTATATATGTAATGTTTACCTTCTTAAGCTGGGTAGTGGATACACATGTATGTTATAGGGTGCCCTATACTCTTTATTGGCCTAAATTATTTCATTGTAAAAATTTTAAAAGGAAAATAAATGAATGAACTTGAAGGACATTATGCTAAGTGAAATAGTCCAGACACAAAAAGATAAAAACTGCATGATCTCACTTTATGCAGAATCTAAAAATGTCGAACTCTTACAAAAAGAAGCTAGAATGGTGGTTACCAGGGGTTGGGTGGTGGGGAAATGGGGAGATGTTGGTGAAAGGTACCAAGTTTCAGTTATGCAGGATGAACAAACTTTGGAGATCTAACGTACAGCATGCTTGAAGACAATCAATAATACTGTATTACATACTTGAAATTTGCTAAGAGAGCTCTTAATAGTTCTCAAACAACAAAAAAAGAAAAGGTAACTGTGAGGTGCTTGATATGTTAATTAGCTTAACTGTGGTAATCATTTCACAATGCATACGTATATCAAAATGTCACGTTGTATGCCTTAAGTATACACGATTTGTCAATTGTACCTCAGTAAAGAAGGAAGAAAAAGATTTTTAGAAACCAGGGGAAAATGATGAAAAAATACAGGAAATGTGCTGAAATTAAGAGAAAAGTTACCAAAACTGAAATAATTCAGTAAGTGAAACCAAGGATAAATTCCAACATATAAGCAGTCAAAACTACCCAGTTAATTTTACCAGGGCTATTAAAAAACAACAACAACCCTGTTTATTAAGCAAATTGATGATTTCAAGCTATGCAAACAACACTGAACTAGTATCTATATAGTATTTTCAAATCAATTTAATTTTTCCTAACTGTTGCTTTTATTTAAAACCACTACCACTTCTAAATTGAAAACAAAATGGGAAAGCATTAGCTTCTCTATTATTCTATATGATGCATCTCTTTCATTTAAATTGTATTTTAAAATGAAAATTGATCTTACTCTAGTACCAGTTTTCAAAATACTGAGTATGTAATCTCTTTCATCAGACAACTGTCATTATATAAACAGAAGACTAAGATTCCAGATGAAATAGCTGGAGTAGACAGTGTATGTTTTAAAACATAATTGTTCTTTTCATTTGATCATTCCTAAAAGATTAGGAGCCAACACTTAAGACATATTAGTAAGGTCAAAAAGAACATAACGTTAAAATTAAGAAAAGGTAATGTGTTTTGCTGGCCATTTTTGTGACTTTTGGGCTAATTACCACCTTTCTAAAAAAGAGTTGTCCTTGTGATAACAATACAGCTATTTTAGATTCCTATAGCATTGCATTGTTGACAAAATTTCCATATACATGAATTTCATGACAATCCTGAAACATAAATAGGATAGTAGCCTCCTCTTAAAATTAAGGAAGCTAACACTCAGACTTACCCACGCTCACACAGCCAATTCAGGCTAGAGTCCTGAGCTAACAATAGCATCAAAGGGATTAACTTAATAAGGCAATGTTTGCAAAAGACATCAAATAAAACCAGCAAAAGGTGGGTGTAGGGTAGGGAAAATGTTTGAAAATTATTGGTACCCTGCAATAAACACAGGTAAGGGTCAAGTTCCCCAGAAACTGAGAAATAGTCCTCAAGTTACTAGGTGCCTTTCCACCAGAAGCTGAGCACCTGCTGCCACATCAATAATAGACTAGAGAAAAAAACATGATTTTTAGTATGGATGAAACTTTTTTGCCTCAAACAAGGCGGTTCTTATCTCTCAAAATTAGAGGGAAGTAGGATTCGACTATTTGTCATTAAAACATGTCAGCTACTTTTCATATTACAGGTTAAATATGGTTTTGGTACAGTTGTCTATCTTAGATTCTAAGAAGACTATCTGGTAGTTGGAACGTGTTTTTTTCCCCCATCAAAACCTGATTCAAGCTTGTCAGATACTCGTACAATCTGTAGGTAAATCATGGACTGCTTGTAATCCTATAGCTTTCTTCATAAAGAAAAATGCATCTTACAATTTTAGTTCTAAGACAAAATAATGCCCCAAACCACTGATGAAAAGAAACATTAAATACCCATGAAAACTAAAAACAACTATCAGTATTTAACCATTACAGAGTAAGCTCAAAACGCACTTCTTTTATATTTACTGTAACTGATTAAGAACAAGTAAACTATAAAACAAATGACAAAAGTTTGGTGAGGCTAAAAATAACAACTCAGGGGGCAGACAGGTGGCTCAGTTGGTTAGAGCGTGAGCTCTGGGCAATGGGGCTGCTGGTTCGATTCCCACATGGGCCAGCGAGCTGCGCCCTCCGCAACTATTATGAAGTCAATGAGCTGCTGCTCAGCTCCCGGGTGGCCAGATGGCTGAGTTGGTTGGAACACGGGCTCTCAACCACAAGGTTGGTGGTTGGACTCCCACAAGGGATGGTGGGCTCCATCCCCCACAACTAAGATTGAACATGGCACCTTGAACTGAGCTACCGCTGAGCTCCCGGATGGCTCAGTTGGTTGGAGCGCATCATCTCAACCAAAAGGTTGCCAGTTCGACTCCCACAAGGGATGGTGGGCTGCACCCGCTACAACTAACAATGGCAATTGGACCTGGAGCTGAGCTGTGCCCTCCACAAATAAGATTGAAAGGACAACAACTTGACTTGGGAAAAAAAGTCCCAGAAGTACACACTGTTCCCCAATAAAGTCCTGTTCCCTTTCCCAAATAAAATCTTTTAAAAATAAAAAATGAAAATAACTCAGTTTGACTAAACTTTTCAAGTATGTCATTAATTTTATTTTTAAAATTACTCAAAGGATATTAATGCTAATTATTCTATCACACATTAAAATGTCTTTAAAAGTGTCAATTATTAAAGTCTTGTACTGATGTCAGAATAGACAGATACTTACAACAGAACAGAAAGTGCCAGAAACAGACATGGATATGTATATATAAGAATTTAGTATGTAATATGGGCAGCATTTCCAATCCAGGGGGAAATCAGTAAGTGGTGTTGGCATAATGTGCTAACTACTCGAGGTGAACACTTTTAGATCCCATCTTCACCAAAATTAATTCCAACTGAGTTAAAGACTGAAATGTAAAAAGAAAATAGAAAATTCTACAAAGACATAAAAGTGAATATTACCAACAGCAACAACAAAACTTGGGGTGGGGAAGGCCCTTCTAAACATAGGCCAAAAGCAGAAACCATAAAGGAAAATATTTTAAAATTTAATTATATAAAAATTTAAAATTTCATGCGGCAAAATACAATATGTAAAAACATATACTCATGGAGTTTCTTTTGGGAATGATGAAATGTTCTGGAATTAGTTGCAATGGTTGCACAAAAACCACTAGATTATATGTTTCAATAGGGTGAATCTTACGATATGTAAATTATATCTCAAAAACCCATACAGTAATATATCAGAGGTACCGAAAAATGTATGCATACGACTTCTATTCATCTTTTGTTATTGGTATATATTGAGTATTACAATTTTTTAAATCATGTTTTATTTATTTTAAGTGTGTTTTTCCAAGACCCATCAGCTCCAAGTCAAGTACTAGTTGTTTCAATCTAGTTGTGGAGGGCGCAGCTCATACTGGCCCATGTAGGGCTCGAACCCGCAACCTTATTGTAAGTAAGAGCACCACGTTCTAACCAACTGAGCTAACCAGCTGCCCCGAGTATTACAATTTTTATACAGTTTTGTTTCCTTTCTTAAAATGTGTATACATTTTTTGGTACCCTCTGTATATGTCAGGCAGTTGACAAAATAAGAAATTCAAAATACCAGTAAAAACATGAAAATTCACATGTAAAATTATAAATTAAAACAACTAAGATAAAACACTTTCCCCCTACTACATTAATAAAATGTGTCTATTACCATGTAGCTTAAAACAGAACAAAATAAGAAATAACCTAAATGTCTACAGTAGGGTATTAGTTAAATAAACTTTAGTATGTTCACACTATTACAGATAGTTGTATTTTCGGCTACCCAGCATCCAAACACACATCCAAGGTTAAGGAAACCCCCTCCTGTGAGTGTGTTGGTACTCGGCAGTAGGACCCTGAAACCAAAGTGGGATTGGGGAATATTCCCTTACCCTTCATCCTTGAAGCTGAGATGCTGTCATTCTAGACCTGACTGGGTAGATGCTTCTGCCCAGACCAGAGTTTTGAATCCTGAGGGAGGGACACAAATACACAAGGATAGTTACAGAGAATTCACAGCAGTTGCAGCAGCAGAGTTAAAATGCCAAAAGTGGTGGTGGCAAAAGTCCTGAGAAAGCCAGTGCCATTGGAGAGGTCCTCACCAGACTGTTCCTATGGTGTGACCTTGACCTGTTTTAGCTACACTGGGTTCCTGCCTATTTTCCAAGCCTGGCTGACCATCTTCCCTGTTGACTCTACAAGCAATCTTACTAGCCTACCAATAAAATCCTTGTCTGGTTAAATGAGTCAGAACTGCTTTATATTGTTTGCAAGCAAGAACTCGGCCTAATACATGGATAACAAATACCATGTGGCCATTAAAAACAATGATGCAGACCTTCATTTACAGACAGGAAAAATGTTCGGCATGCATTAAGAAAAAGCAAATTTTCACTCTTGAAAAAGTTCTCTTAAAAAAAAAAAAAAAAAAGTTCTCTTAACCAACCTCCAATGGATTAACTGACGGTTTTTCCAATTCTATCACTACACTATTCAGATGCCCACAGCAGCCTTATAGGTACTCCTTGTCCTACCAAGAGTATGTTGGCATATTTGGTTCAGCTGTGTTTGCTCCCAAGCCTGTTTATGCCCACTAAACTTCCTATAATCACGTGATTTAATTAAATATTATGTAAACTGATGAATGTTGAGTATAAAAGACACTTATTCTTTCTATGAAAACAAAGGTGAGTGTTTTACAAACAATAAAGGTGAATGGTAAACTGCTGAAATAGCTGTACATGAAACAACTTTAAGAGACTGGGGGGAAAGCATTAAAATCTAAAAGAATTCTGTTCTCTACTTACATGAAACCAAACTGAAAACTGGTATTGTGGATGGGCGGCCAGGTGGCTCAGTTGGTTAGAGCACGAGCTCTGAACTGGGCTGCTGGTTCCATTCCCACATGGGCCAGTGAGCTACGCCCTCCACAACTAGACTGAAGACAACGAGCTGCTGGTGAGCTTCTGGAGGGGCGGCCAGATGGCTCAGTTGTTAGAGCGTGAGCTCTCAACAACAAGGTCGCCGGTTCAATTCTCAAATGGGATGGTGGGCTGTGCCCCCTGCAACTAAAGATTGAAAACAGCGACTGGACTTGGAGCTGAGCTGCACCTTCCACAACTAGGCTGAAGGACAACGACTTGACTTGCAGCAGATGGGTCCTGGAAAAACACACTGTTTCCCAATATTCCCCAATAAAAAACAAAACAAAACAAGAACTGGAAATGTGGAATGAAGCAATATGAATGTGATTTATTCAAGAAAGAAGTCCAGAGGACCCAAATGCAAAGCAAAATGCAAAGCAAGAGCTCTGGCCCTACATATAAATATTATAAAATGAATAAAAATATGTTCTAGGTTTTTAAAAAAATGAATAAGCTATATATGCATAGTTTTTATGCTTCCTTACTTCAATTAGTCAACCACTAGATGGTTAGGAAGGTTTCTACCATGTTTCCATCTTCTGTGAGGGAAGACTCTGGAATATACCATACAGGAAAGAGGGAAAAAAAATCTGATTCCATTTCGTTTTAAAAGGGCCCAAGTAATTTACATTTTCAGCCTTCATTAAAACCTGTCATCAGATCTTGACTCATCACCAAAAAAATTAGAGATGATAAATGCTGGCAAGGATGTGGAGGAAAAGGAATCCTTGTGCACTGCTTGTGGGAATGTAAACTGGTACAGCCACTATGGGAACAGTTTGGAGGGTTCCCAAAAAGTTAAAAATAAAACTACCATATGATCTAGCAATTCCACTGTTGGGTATACGTATATACAAAGAAAATGAAATAACTATGTCAAAGAGGTATCTGCACCACCATGTTCACTGCAGCATTAGTTACAATAGTCAAGACATGGAACAATCTAAGTGCCCATCAAAAGATAAATGGATGAAGAAAATGTAATACACACACTCACACACACACACACGAGGTCTGACAATTAAGTTCACAAACTTGTTACAACGATGTTGCTAACCTTTTTTGATACCAGAGGGATTATTTGTTATGAATTTGTACCAACTGGACAATTAACCAAGTTTACTATCTGGAAGTACTGAAAATCTGCATGAAAAAGTTAGACAGCCTGAACTTTTCACCAATAATTCATGGCTCTTGCATCACGACAATGCACCAGCTCACAGGGCACTGTCTGTGAGCGAGTTTTTAGCCAGTAAACAAATAACTGTATTGGAACACCCTCCCTACTCACCTGACTGGCCCCCAATGACATTCTTTACCCGAAGATAAAGGAAATATTGAAAGAAGACATTCTGATGACATTCAGGACATCAAGGGTAATATGATGCCAGCTCTGATGGCCATTCCAAAAAAAGAGTTCCAAAATTGCTTTGAAGGGTGAACTAGGTGTTGGCATCGGTGCATAACTTCCCAAGAGGAGTACTTTGAAGGTGACCATAGTGATATTCAGCAATGAGCTATGTAGCACTTTTTTTAGGATGAGTTCTCATACATATATACATATATATATACACATATATATGTATATATGTGTATATATATACATATATATGCACATACACACACACATATATATATATAATAGCCAACCTAACATATATATTAATCATATACATACACACACACAATGGAATACTATTCAGCCATGAAAAGAAAGGAAATCCTGCCATTTGCAACAACACTGGATGAACCTTGAGGATACTATGCTAACTGAAATAAATTAGACAGAGAAAGACAAACATTGTATGTGGAGTCTTAGAAAAAAAAACCTCATAGAAAAAGAGATCAGGGTTGTGGTTACCAGAGGCAGGAGGTTGGGGGGTGGAGGAATTGGATGAAGATGGTCAAAAAGTACAAACTTCCAGTTATAAGACAAAGAAGTACTGGAGATGTATAATACATGACGACTTAATTAACACTGATCTATAGTATATTTGGAAGTTACTAAGATAGTATATCCTTAAAGTTCTTATCACAGGGAAAAAAACTTGGTATATATATGAGGTGATGGATGTTAACTAAACTTGTGGTTATCATTTCACAATATATGTAAGTCAAGTCACTATACTGTATACCTTAAACTTACACAGTGCTGTGTGTCAATTATATCTCATAAAACTGAAAGGAAGGCAGCCGGTTAGCTCAGTTGGTTAGAGTTTGATGCTTATAACACCAAGGTTGCCAGTTCGATCACCACATGAGCCAGTGTGAGCTGCGCCCTCCACAACTAGACTGAAACAACTACTTGACTTGGAGCTAATGGGTCCTGGAAAAACACACTTAATATAAATAAACGTTAAAAAAAAAAAAACTGAAAGAAAAAATCCCTGTAATTCCAGTCAATTTTACTACATCTGTAAATTTATTTTAAATCACACCTTTTGATGCTTGTTTTTTCATTTAAAGTCAGAATGAAATCTTTATCTGTACTTTTGAAAAAATATAATTGGTAGCCTTAGAAATATAACAATACAGAATCTTAATACAGGTCTTAATAAAGGTCAGGAAATAAAATCTCTCACATGAAGGCAATGTTGTATCATAATCACTGGAGAGAGAAGAATCTGCCCAGATTTTGAAGTTTCACTGAAGATAACAAATCCTAGTGACTCAAACTTATCATTTCAGTGTTGACCTACTGAAATAATTTGGCAAATAACACTTCTGCTACCATTTAGCTCTGTGATTTTATTTTGTAATTCTGGTCAATTTAGTGCATATGCCTACCGGGACTCTGGCCTATAAACACAAAATACATAAGGAGTTCTCATGGCAAGTTGATGTTATACAGTAGTGAGCTAAATCAGTTCTCTAAAATACAGGTTAAATAAGATTTAAAAAGTAAAGAATAATTAGCCCAGTAACAGGAATGACATAATTGTCCACAAAGCTAAGTTACTCTCACTGGAGCACTTGAGCGGTGGCCTGTTCAGGGTACAGGCAGATAACAGGTGAGAGAGCAATCTAGGAAAGAAAAACTTGGCTTATCAGCCCCATACATGCTGAAGTCTACCATCTGGGACTTCTTTATATGCACCAGGAAAAGATGAGCAACTTATACATTATGGTACTTTATTCCAAGCATAAGCAAGAAAAGAAGGAAAAAAAAGATTACACACTTTCTTCTAAGGTGCACATTTTTTTCTTGCTGAAGGCTTATACTCTTATGCTTACAAATCTTTTTAACATACAAATTAGTTGTTAAATGCTAAGATGCTTAAATCTTTAAGTGAGTTAGAGATACAAATTGGGAAATACAAATTAGATGTAAACTAAAACAATGAAATCTTGTTTTTTGTTTATCATGTTGGTAAAAATTTAAGACTAATGTATCTATTCAATACATCAAAGGTGCAGACAAATATTTCACCATGCTATCAATGACTGTAAGTCATTATGACCTTTTCTGGAGGGCAATTTTGTGATTCCTATCAAGACATGACATGTACATAACTCTTGACCAAGCAATTTTACTTAAAAGAATCTAACCTACAAAAATATTTACAAAGATGCACAAGGCTATAGGCTAAACATACTTAAAATAGTTAAAACTTGGAGACTCTCTAAAGATCTATCAATAAGGAAATAAATTCTGATGCATTCATACTATAGAAGACTACACAGCAGTTAAAGAGAATGAGCTAAATCTGTATAGACTGACATAGAAGCATATCGATGAATAGAAAAAGGTCTAGAAAGATACAAACTATTAAAAGTTATTACCCATTGAGGGGGTGACTTTGTCCTTTTACTTTATATACTTCTGTACCATTATAATTTCATTAAATTAAGCATGTATTACTTCAGTATTTAGGAAAAAAATAATAAAGAAAAAGCTGAAATTGGCCAAACATATTTTCTTTGCTTGAATTAGATACATTAATTCCTTTTTTTTGGGGGGGGGGTATTGGGGAACAGTGTGTTTCTCCAGGGCCCATCAGCTCCAAGTAGTTGTCCTTCAATCTAGTTGTGGAGGGTGTAGCTCAGCTCTAAGTCCAGTCGCCGTTTTCAATCTTTAGTTGCAGGGGGCACAGCCCACCATCCAATGTGGGAATTGAACCGGCAACTTTGTTGTTGAGAGCTCACATTCTAGCCAACTGGGCCATCTGGCCACCCCTCCAGAAGCTCAGCAGCTTGTTGTCTTCAATCTACTAGTTGTAGAGGGCGCAGCTCACTGGCCCATGTGGGAATGGAACCAGTAACCCTGTTGTTCAGAGCTTGCGCTCTAACCAACTGAGCAATCTGGCTGCCCCTAGATACATTAATTTTTTTCAAGACATTTAGACATTTGCAGATTGCTTTTTACCAAACACAAGGGGAAGCAGTCACAGACAGTTCCTATATTTAAAGACAAGCAAAGGTTAAGGGTGACAGTCATTACAACCTGCCTAAAAAATGGTAAAACTGATAAATTACTTTTCTGACCATTCTTTCTACTCAAAAGGCTAAAAGACCTGAATCTCTATTCTGTTAACATCATTTCCATCCTGATACTTATAGGTCGACATTATCCCAGAGAAACAAAATCCCTTACTGCAATATACTTGACTAATAAGCAAAGGAATATAGTAATTTATTCACATAACCTTTAAGGCATCTAATATGAATATATTTTCTATTTAGATTATATAGCATGTGATATTAGTTCTCATACCCACTCAACAGGACTTTTAAGGCAACTGGGAAAAAGTGAAGAATTTATTCCCAAATTATATTCTAAGGATACAAATAGAAATTTTGTTATTATTTTTGGAACCATACAGAGAGACAGAAACAGACAGATATGTGGTGAGTACTAACCTGGGGTCAGGAAACCTGAGGTTAAAAATAAATTACCTATGTAAATTTGGGTAAGTCACTTACCATGTTTCCCCGAAAATAAGACCTGGCCAGACCATCAGCTCTAATACGTCTTTTGTAGCAAAAATTAATATAAGACCCAGTCTTATTTTAATATAAGATCGGGTCTTATATAATTATAATATAATATAATATAATATAATATAATATAATATAATATAATATAATGTAACATAATATAATATAATATAATATAATATAATATAATATAATACAATATAATATAATACCAGGTCTTATAATGTAAGACCAGGTATAATATAATATAATATAATATAATATAATATAATATAATACTTTTTAAAATTAGTTTCAGGTGTACGAAACAATGTAATAGACATTTATCATTTACATCCCTCACCCAGTGGTAACCCCCCTCCCCCCATCTAGTACCCCTCTGACATCGCATACAGCCATTACATTTCCACTGTCTCTATTCCTAATGCTGTACTCCACTTCTTGTAACTACATATATATATATATATATATATATATATATATATATATATATATATATACACACACACATATACATACATACATATACATATAATTGTAGTTGACATTCATTATTGTTCAGCTTCAGCTTCAGGTGTACAGTGCGGTGATCAGGCATCTACATCATCCCTGAGGTGGTCTCCCTAATGGGACAAGCGTCCATCAGATACCCTACACAATCTTTACAATATTATTGATTTCATTCCCCAAATTGACTTTCATATCCCCGTAGCAATCTTGTGGTTACCGACTGTGCTTTCTAATCTATAATATAATATAATATAATATAATATAATATAATATAATATAATATAATATAATATAATATAATATAATACCGGGTCTTATATTAATCTTTGCTCCAAAAGATACAGTAGAGCTGATGGTCCGGCTAGGTCTTATTTTCCGGGAAACACTGTAATTGTTTTCAGAGCCTCAGTTTTCACTCCAGTGGTTCCCAAATGTCAATGTACTTAAGAACTATCTAGGGAAGAATTTTATAACTCCAGATTCCCAGGCCCTACACCCAAAGATCTTAATTCATTAGGAGAGAAGTGACGTCCAGGAATCTGCATTTTTAACACCTCTGAGGATTCTAACTCAGGAAAGACAGCAACTATAATTTGACATAGTCCTAAATAACATGGGAATGAATAGCTACTTTACCTATATCATAGGGTTGTTATATGGATCTAATGAAAAAAGCAAGTAAAATGAACAGATACAAATTTTTACTAATTTATACATTTTATAGAAAATTTATGTGTATTAAATGATATGCTTGCTTTCCTTAAATGTCCACTCTAATTACAGAGTTTACTGAGGTTGAATTAATATAAAGGTATTAGAGAGATTAATAAGGTTGGCAGTTAAATTTATCAAAATCAATTGCTTATACACTAACAACAATCATCTAAAATATAGTGGTAAAAAATTCCTCCACATCTCCCTGAAAAAATTATTTTACATACTCAGTAATAATCTTAATAGAAATATGTAGGAAGATATTGTAAAATAAAAGGGTACTCAAATCAGTATATAAATTTAAGAGAGTCGGCGGGATTTAGAGGTAGGGAGAACCTGACAAATGATTCTAAGATTCACACGAAACAATAAACATTTGAGAAGAACACAGGAAAATTTTGAAAGAGTGATAAGGAGGATATCTCTCTATATATGACTCTCTCTATATAACTAAGTACATATAAAAAATAGTGACAATCTAGTAGTTGAGGAAACTGTGGCTCACTTAACAAATGGCATTGGGACAACCGGTTAATCATTTTGAAAAAAATAATAAAATTAGTTCCCTATGCTTTATACTTAAACTAAATTCTAGATGAATTAAGGATTTAAATGTAAAATACATAAGGTACCAGAGGAAAGTAAAAGCAAAAATTAGTATAATGTTGGGGTAGGTAAGGCCTTTCTAAGCATGACACCAAAGGCACGGTATATGAAAACTAAAAGCTTCTGCATAGGAAAAAAATACAAACAGATAAATGATAAACAACAAACTGTAAAAAAGGACTAGCAATATATATAACAGGCAAACAATGAATATCTTTAATATACAAAGATATCTATATCAAAAAGATGAACACCAAAAAGAAAAATGCACAATGGAAATAAACAGGCAACTCACAATGAAGAAATACAAACAGTCAAAAAGCCTCAGGACAACTGGTTAGCTCAGTTGGTTAGAGCGTGGTTTGATCCCCACATGGGCCACTGTGAGCTGTGCCCTCCACAACTAGATTGAAACAATTATTTGACTTGGAGCTGATGGGTCCTGGAAAAACACAAATCAATAAAAAAGTTAATAGAAAAAATTAATGTGACAAAGAGCTGGTTCTTTGAAAAGATTAACAAAATTGACAAACCCTTGGCTAGACTAAGCTAAAAAGAGAGAAGACGCTAATTAACAAAATCAGAAACAAAAAAGGGGAAGTTATCACGAACACCACAGAAATACAAAGGATCATCCAAGAATACTATGAAGGACTATATGCCACAAAATTCAGTAACCTAAAGAAATGGACAAGTTCTTAGAAACATATAACCTTCCAAGGCTGAACCATGAAGAACTGGAAAATCTAAACAGACCGATCACCAGCAACGAAATTGAATCAGTCATCCAAAACCTTCCCAAAAGCAAAAGTCCGGGACCAGATGGCTTCACTAGTGAATTCTACTAAACCTTCAAAGAGGATCTAATACCAATCCTGCTCAAACTCTTCCAAAAAACTGAAGAAGAGACAGTACTCCCTAACTCATTGTATGAGGCCAACATTACCCTGATACCAAAACCTGGTAAGGACAGCACAAAAAAAGAAAACTACAGACCAATATCTCTGATGAATACCGATGCAAAAATCCTAAATAAAACTCTAGCAAATCAAATACAACAATGCATTAAAAAGATTATTCATCACGACCAAGAGGGGTTCATCCCCGGGGCACAAGGATGGTTCAACATACGCAAATCCATCAATGTGATACATCACATAAACAAAATAAAGGACAAAAATCATATGATTATATCAATTGATGCAGAAAAAGCATTTGACAATATACAACACCCATTTATGATTAAAACACTTAATAAAATAGGTGTAGAAGGAAAATACCTTAACATAATAAAGGCCATATATGACAAGCCCTCTGCTAATCTCATAATTAATGGTGAAAAACTGAAGCCCTTTGCTCTACGTTCAGGAACATGACAGGGCTGTCCCCTATCACCTCTGCATTTCAACATAGTGTTGGAAATCCTTGCCAGAGCAATCAGGCAAGAGAAAGAAAAAAAGGCATCCAAATTGGGAATGAAGAAGTTAAATTATCACTCTTTGCAGATGACATGATGCTATATATAGAAAACCCTAAAGACTCTACCAAAAAGCTATTAGAAACAATCAACGAATACAGTAAAGTTGCTGGCTACAAAATCAACGTACAAAAGTCCATTGCTTTCCTATATACTAACAATGAAATCTCAGAAAAAGAAATACAAAAAACAATTGCTTTTGCAATTGCAGCAAAAAGAATAAAATACCTAGGAATAAACTTAACCAAGGATGTGAAAGACCTATATGCTGAAAACTATGAGACATTTTTGAAAGAAATTGAAGAAGACACAAAGAAATGGAAAGACATTCCGTGCTCATGGATTGGAAGAATCAACATAGTTAAAATGGCCATATTACCCAAAACAATATACAGAGTCAATGCAATCCCCATCAAAATCCCAATGGCATTTTTTAAAGAAATAGAACAAAAAATCATCAGATTTGCTTGGAACCACAAAAGACCCCAAATAGCCAAAGCAATCTTAAGAAAAAAGAATAATAATGGAGGTATCACACTTCCTGACTTTAGCTTGTACTGCTGGGCTACAATAATCAAAACAGCATGGTATTGGCAGAAAAACAGACACATAGACCAATGGAATAGAATTGAGAACCCAGAAATAAAACCACATAAATATGGACAGACAATTTTTTTTAAATTGTTTTTTATTAAATTTATTGGGGTGACAATTGTTAGTAAAATTACATAGATTTCAGGTGTACAATTCTGTATTACAGACAATTTTTGACAAAGAATCTGAAAACATACAATGGAGGAAAGACAGCCTCTTCAATAAATGGTGCTGGGAGAATTGGATAGCCATGTGCAAAAGAATGAAACTGGACTGCTACCTGTCACCATGTACCAAGTTAATTCAAAATGGATCAAAGACTTAAGCATAAGACCTGACACAATAAACTGCATAGAAGAAAACATAGGTACTAAACTTATGGACCTTGGGTTCAAAGAGCATTTTGTGAATTTGACTCCAAAGGCAATGGAAGTAAAAGCTAAAATAAACGAATGGGACTATATGAAACTTAAAAGTTTCTGCACAGCAAAAGAAACCATTGACAAAATAAAGAGGCCACCAACTGAATGGGAGAAGATTTTTGCAAACAGTGCCTCCGATAAGGGGCTAATATCCAGAATAAACAAGGAACTCATGAAACTCAACAACAAAAAAACAAACAACCCAATTGAAAAATGGGCAGACGACCTGAAGAGACATTTCTCCAAAGAGGACATACAAATGGGAAATAGAGATATGAAAAAATGCTCAACATCACTAATCATCAGAGAAATGCAAATCAAAACCACAATGAGATATCACCTCACCCCAGTCAGAATGGCTATCATCAACAAGACATATAGTAACAAGTGTTGGAGAGGCTGTGGAGAAAAAGGAACCCTCATACACTGTTGTTGGGAATGCAGACTGGTGCAGCCGTTATGGAAGGCAGTGTGGAGGTTCCTCAAAAAACTACGAATAGAATTACCATATGACCCAGCAATCCCTCTCCTGGGTATCTACCCAAAAAATCTGAAAACATTTATACATAAAGACATGTGTGTGCCAATGTTCATTGCAGCTTTGTTTTCGGTGGCCAAGACATGGAAACAACCAAAATGTCCTTCGATAGATGAATGGATAAAGAAGTGGTGGTATATATACACAATGGAATACTATTCGGCGGTAAGAAAAGATGATATAGGAACATTTGTGACAACATGGATGGATCTTGAGAGTGTAATGCTGAGCGAAATAAGTCAGACAGAAAAAGCAGAGAACCATGTGATTTCACTGATATGTGGTATATAAACTAAAAACAACAAAAGAACAAGACAAACAAATGAGAAACAGAAACTCATAGACACAGACAATAGTTTAGTGGTTACCAGAGGGTAAGGGGGGGGTGGGAGATGAGGGTAAGGGGGATCAAATATATAGTGATGGAAGGAGAACTGACTCTGTGTGGTGAACACACAATGGGATTTATAGATGATGTAATACAGAATTGTACACCTGAAATCTATGTAATTTTACTAACAATTGTCACCCCAATAAATTTAAAAAATAAATTAAAAAAAAAAAAAAGTTAAACAAAAATGTCTCACTAGTCATTGGAAATAAAAGTAAACAATTATTTTTCACATAACAGACTGACAGGGTTTAAAAAAGAATTTTATTAACATCTGGTGAAAATGTGGTTAGATACTCTCCTAAACTGCCAATGGAAGTATAAAATGATGTCTTTCTGGAGGACAATTTGGCAGTATGCATCAAAAGTCTTAAAAAGTACTAAACCATTTTTATATGCTGTTAGTGGGAAAATAAATTTGTATAATTTTTCTGGAGGGCAGTTTGGCACTAATTACCAAAATTTAGAATGTACATGCCCTTTGACCTAGCAATTCCACTTCTAGGAATTTTATCTAAAAGACATTCTCATATACATATAAAATGATATTCATGGAAACATTTGTTACAGCACAGAACTGAAAACAACCTAAATATTAATCAAAAAGGAACTAATAAAATACAGCATATCCACAGTGAAAATACCACATAGCCATTTTATAAAACAAAGTAGATCTATATTTCTTGATACAAGATGTACAAGATATGTTAAATGAAAAATGCAACATACAAAATTATATATATGTATGTATGTGTATATATATGTATATACATATATATGTATGTACGTGTGTGTGTGTGTGTGTGTGTGTGTGTGTGTATATATATATATATATATATATATATATATATATATATATATATATATATATAATGATCCCATGCGTGTAAAGAGAAAAAAGAGAGGGGAGATAGGTATTACATAGACTTGAAAAGGCACTGAAATTTTCTGGAAGAATACATAAGAAACTGCTAACAGCTTCTATGAGAAGGAGGCTAGGAAGTCAGAGCATTTTACTTTTTACCTTATACGCATTTTTGTACCTTGTGACTTTTTATTACTATGTGACTTTTAATACTATTATATTACTATGAACATATATATTACTTCTGATGTAAAAATATAAAAAATAAGCTTAGAAAAATTACCACTCTCTGACCTGGCAGTATTGCTTTCAGAATATATTCTAAGGAAATTAATGGGGAGATACTCAAAGATATAAATATAAAAATATTCATCACAAGAAAAGTAGATACAAGTTAAATACCTAAAAAAAGGGGACTCGCAAAATTAATGATAGCCCATATATTCAACTATATAGCTATTAAATTTAAGTTATCTGACATTTAACGACAGTCAATAATATATTGAATAATAAGTCTTTTTGTTTTTAACAGGAGACAGACAAAAATGTGTATGTTTGCATAGGGAAAAGTCTAGAAAACTAAACAAACAGTTATCTTAGAAATTCTGGTAATACTGTTATGATTTTTTTGCTGTACTTTATGAAGTTTTCTACAGTGAACATACTCATTGTTTAATGAAATACAGTGACTGACAACACATGTGGAGTTAAACCCATAAATCCAAGGAATTAAGACAATTCAGCCTGCTGCCCATGTATGTTCCTCAAACAAGTTCAAATCCCACTTTGGTTAAGCCAATCTTGTAAGAATGCTGGGATATGTCTAGTTCTAGCAGGCTGATGCACAAGAGTCGTATGATACCTGATGTTTATGAGATTTAAATTTACTAGAAATGAGGCATTAAATCTGAATGAGCCTTTTGAAAATTTATGTTAAAATCTTGTTCTCTGAATTTAAAATTTCAGGATACTTGTAAAAGGAAAGCATTTGCATTGTGTTAGCACCTTCCATCCTCCTAGGCTGCCAGGACTGCAAGATAAATGCTTTTCTGTAACAGAGTCCAAGGAGCTCAAGTAGGTATTACACTCACAAAATTTATCATTAACTTACACAAATGGTCTACTGAACACTCAAACAGTGCTAAAAGTTTATCTGGTATGACCAGCAAATTCCAGTGAAACGAGAAGAGTTTTTTTTGTTCAATATGAATCCCCATTTTTTAAGTGAAAAATGCGTTTCTATGACTTCCATTATAACATACGGGTTAATCATGTTGCATTTACACTCGTTAATTAAATTGCACTTTATATGCTATCAAGGTAATAATACAGGTTTTGGGGGGGAAATTAGTTGTCTTTATTTCTACCTGTGAGAGCTAAATGAACTAACTACCTGCCTATTAATTTGGAAAGAGTTGGCAAGAGAGGTTGGAGAGAGAAGGTGAGGGGCAGAGAACCATCCTATCACTTCCAAAATTCCCTCATGCTACCCTTTTATAACCAACACTTCCCTAGACCCCCAAACCCTGGCATCCCTGAACTGTTTTCCTCCCTATAGTTTTACTCTTTCAGATTGCCATATAAATAAAATCATACATTAATTATGTAGACTTTTAAGTCTGGCTTCTTCCACTTAGCTAAACGAATTTCAGATTCACCTATGTTATTGCATGAATCACCAGGTAGTTCCTTTTTTGCTACTATAGAGTAGTAACTATTCCATGGTATAGATATACGATAATCTGTTTATCTATTCATCAGTTGAAATAACTGAGTTGTTTCCGGGTTTTGGTAATTAACGCTGAATAATGCTGTGATAAGTATTCACATACAGGTTTTTATGTGAACATGTTTTCATTTGTCTTGGATAGATACCTAGAAGTACTGCTGAGTCACATGGCAGATGCATGTTTAATTTCATAAGAAACTAACAAATTGTCTCCCAAAGTGGCTGTACCATTTTTCATTACCACCAGCAATTTATGAAATTTCCAGTTGCTTTGACTTGCTAACACTTGGTATTGCCAGTTTTGTTCTGTTTTGACATTCTAATATGTGTATAGTGGAATCTCATTGTGATTTTTTTTATTTTTTAGGTCATTTTTAGGACCACAGCAAAACTGAACAGAAAGGACACAGATTTCCCATGTACCCCTTGCCCTCCACACACACAACCTGCCCACTACCAACATCCTGAATCAGATTGGTACATTCCTTAAGACCATCATTTTGGGGGCCGGCCCAGTGGCTCATATAGTTAGAGCTCCATGCTCCTAACTCCGAAGGCTGCCGGTTCGATTCCCACATGGGCCAGTGGGCTCTCAACCACAAGGTTGCCAGTTCAATTCCTCGAGTCCCGCAAGGGATGGTGGGCAGCGCCCCCTGCAACTAAGATTGAACACGGCACCTTGAGCTGAGCTGCCGCTAAGTTCCCCCTGAGTTCCTCGATGGCTCAGTTGGTTGGAGTGCGTCCTCTCAACTACAAGGTTGCCAGTTTGACTCCCGCAAGGGATGGTGGGCTGCGCCCCCTGCAACTAACAACGGCAACTGGACCTGGAGCTGAGCTGCGCCCTCCACAACTAAGACTGAAAGGACAACAACTTGAAGCTGAATGGCACCCTCCACAACTAAGATTGAAAGGACAACAACTTGACTTGGAAAAAAGTCCTGGAAGTACACACTGTTCCCCAATAAAGTCCTGTTTCCCTTCCCCAATAAAATCTTCAAAAACAAAAATCATCATTTTGATTTTAATTTGCATTTCTTTAATGGTTTTTAATTTGCATCTGCCTAATCTGCATTTCCTTTATTTGCTATTTGTTTATCTTCTCGGTAAAGTGTCTGTTCAGAGCTTTTGCCCATTTTGTTACTGGGTTTCTTACTTTCTCGTTGTTGGAATTCTGAGGATTTTTAAATTTTATTCTGGATACAACTTTTTGCCAGAATGTGATTTGCAAATATTTTCTCCCAGTCTGTGACTTGTCTTTTCATTTTCTCTCAAAGAATAAATTTTAAACTTTAATAAAGTCCAATGTAGGCATTTTTAATTTACGGATTGTGCTTCTGGGATAATACAGATCTCAAAATACATTTTTTTTGTTCATGTCTATCTTCATATAGAGTAACATTTCTCCTCACTAGCAGCCTCAGTCACAAAGCTGAGAACAACTAAACAAAAACTGCCACCAATACTGTTTATTGGGTACAGAGTTTCAGTTTGGGAAGATGAAAACGTTCTGGAGATGGATGGTGATGGTTGCACAACAATATCAATGTACTTAATGCCACTGAACTGTACATTCAAAAATGGTTAAAATGATATATAATTTTGTTATATAATTTTACCATAAAAAGAAAAAAATGCCACCAAGCAACAATATGTCAGGGAAGTCTATGTTCTAAAACTCATGCACACTACTTGTTAGAACACTTCAGGCAGTGGTGAAAGCAAGGCAATGAAAGCAAGTGGTGAAAGCTTCACTTTGGATTCATAGATGAAGAATGAGGGTTCATTTCCAAGATGAGAGGTAGCCAGCCAAAAGGGTCCATGCCTAGCACTTTGTAGAAAGGTTGTCTCATTTAGTCCTCATACTCCTCTTATGAGGAAGATCCTATACTATGCTTCTTTCACAATTAAGGGAACTGAGACTTGGAGGGCAAAGTTGCCTGTTCAAGTCACGCTTGAGTCAGTAAATCAAGCAGTGAAGATGAGAAGAAGGCACCAGACAACCTGACCCCAGAGCTCTTACTCTAGATCATTCCCCTGCACTGTCTGCAAATCTGTGAAGAAAAACTCTTCATTCAGCTTTTATTTTGAGAAATTTAAAAGTTTTAGGAAACTACCAATAATTTAACAAACATTCCTTGGAGATTGTTATATGCAGTTTCACTAGATTGGTTTCCCAAGGTGCACTGAACAAAGATACGCTATATGTTATCTTTTACTTTGCAGTCGAATGGTAACAGCGCTATATCTGAAGTCAAATGGCCTGATGTCACATCCTGGCTCTGGCTGTGTGCTGAAATAACTTACACATTTTAGTTCATGTGAATACAATTTCCAATTTGGGTGATAAAATCATATAGCACAAGAAAGTTGTTCACTCAAAATGTGTTGCTTATCCTATCTGAAACTCCAAAACATAGGTAAGCTTCCTTGACATTGTGAAGACCCAGTAATGCTTAGAATATTTTGAATCTAAATAAAAGTTAGCAAATATTATTTATAAAAAAGTTACCTTGGACAAACTACTTCATCTGTAAAATGATAAGTATTTAAGAACAATGTCTCTGGAATCAGGCTATCTTGGTTTGAATCCTTGGGGCTCTGCCACTGGCTGAATTTAAAGCCCTGGCTGGGACTGTCACTTAAACCCTTTAAGCTTCATTTTTCCATGGGTGAAAAATAATAATTACAGCAATATTGTGAGACTAAAATAGGAATCTATACAAATTGCTTAGTACAGTCCTTCATACAGAGTAAGCCATCAATGCCCATAAATTGCTGTTGTTTTTTGTCAGGAATATTAAAATGTGTGGGTAGCTTTAGGAATCAAATCATAGATAGGGCATTTTGCAAATCTGTAGAGACAGCAATACTTTAAGTAATCACATCTTAAAGAACTGTAACTTACATCCTCTGGTCCTTATAAACACTGACCATTCCATCAAAAGATACCCTATGTCAGTCCCTTTGTATCACAATCTTCTTGTTTCATAATTTATCATACCACTTTATCACTATTTGATATCTATTTTCTTTGTTTACTTATTTGCTGTCTGTCTTCCCCTTCCATAACATAGGCTCCATGAGAATAAGGAGGCATTATGGTTAAAAACACAAACTCAAGAGCCAGACTGATTGGGTTTGATTTCTATCTCTGCTGCTTACTAGCTGTCTGAACCTGGGCATGTTACTTAAGCTCCATGCCTCCATTTCCTTGTCTGTAAAACAGGGGTAATAACAGCTTATTTCAGAGGGTTGTTATGAGAATTCAGTGACAATATATATATATATACATATACACACACATGTGTATATATACACACACACATATACATACATATATGTGTGTGTGTATGACGTCTGACAATTAAGTTGAAGAACTCATCCTAGAAAAAGTGCTACATACCTCATTGCTGAATATCACTATGGTCACCTTCGAAGTACTCTCCTTGGGAAGCTATGCACCAATGCCAGTACCTAGTGCACCCTTCAAAGCAATTTTGGAACTCTTTCTGGAATGGCCATCAGAGCTGTCATTGTATTACCCTTGATGTCCTCAATGTCATCAGAATATCTTCCTTTCAATATTTCCTTTATCTTCAGGTAAACAAAGAAGTCATTGGGAGCCAGATCAGGTGAGTAGGGAGGGTGCTCCAATACAGTTATTTGTTTACTGGCTAAAAACTCCCTCACAGACAGTATCATGTACCTGGTGCACTATCGTGATGCAAGAGCCATGAATTGTTGGCGAAAAGTTCAGGTCGTCTAACTTCTCCACGCAGCCTTTTCAGCACTTCCAAATAGTAAACTTGAACTGTTTGTCTAGTTGGCACAAATTCATAACGAATAATCCCTCTGATGTCAAAAAAGGTTAGCAACATCATTGCAACAATTAAGTTCGCGAACTTAATTGTCTGATCTCGTGTGTGTATACATATATAGATACATACATACATATATACATACCAGAGGTGCCAAAAATATGTATACAAGTGGACACTTTGGTCAACGTTGTTCAAGCAGTAGTTCGCCGTCATCAGAAGTATCTGGACACTGATGGTAACCACTTTGAGCACCTCTTGTAATTGCAGAAGTCAAATGTGACTTGCATTCATCTTTTGTTATCAGTATATATTATTACAAATTTAATAGAGTTTTCCTTTCTTAAAATGTGTATACACTTTTTGGCACTATATATACTATATGTATATGTATATCCATGTATATACATATGGCACTGAGCAAAACCTAGTACACAGTAAGCACTCAATAAATGCTAACACAATATTATTATTGACCTAGTTCACTGCTGTCACTCCAGCAGCTTGAACAGTTTTTAGTACAGAGCAGGCACCCAATAAACATTTATTGAATAAATGAATAATAAGAGCTCAGTGCTCCAGCTCTGTCCTACAGCTCAAGAATGTTCCTAGAAAAACAGAGTTGGGAAAGAGGGAGAGGGACTGGGGAAAGGAACCTTTTTTGAGGTCAAAGCCTCTGTTCAGACCCCATCTTCCACCCTAACTGAAAAAGGCTCCTGGTCACTGTAGGGCATGATCTAAACCCTAGAGCTGTCTGTCAGCTACAGAAGTCCCAGGACACCACGTCCTTCCTTCCTTAGCTAACATTTATTGAGAAGTTGCCACAGCAGTACTTTACATGTATTAACTCAGTTAACCCTTACAACAACCTTGAGATAAATACTATAGTCCCCATCTTATAGATGGGAACGCTGAAGCATAAACAGGTTAAGTAACTTACCCAAGGACACACAGACAGTAAGTACCTAAGTCTGAATTCAAACGCAAAAAGTCTGGTTCTAGAGTCCATGCTGTTAACCACTATGCATTTCAACACAGGGTAAACAGCAGCTAAACTGTCTTTTTCACTGTGGAATCCTGAGATCTTAGTATCCAGAATTCTTTTCTCTGGGTCATTTGTTTTTTTCAAGAGAAGAATTCTCCAATCTCAAGCCTGGAGAGCATGTACCAGGCTATGATATTTGGAGCAAGGTAAGGGGAAGGGGCTGACCATTTTAGTCTGCTTACTCTCACTGAATCTCCGTTTTCAGCCCTGTGTTTCAGTGTCTTCCACTATGCCCATCATCAGAGAGCTCTAAGCCTTTCAGGTTCACTTAGACCAGAGAATCTCCTCCTGGTCTCCTGCCCCCAAGGGTGGCGGGGGGTTGGAGGATAGGTGGGAGGATGCCCTTACTGCAGCAGAAAAGGGAAGAGACCTGAGGGGACCAACCCCATTCTGACAGTTTTTAAAACATTTCCCTTACTTTCAGCTCTGGGTCTCAAGACTTCTCGCCTTTCAGGAAAAACCACTTACCTTCAAGTTCTGAGTCTCTCATGGGTAATGTAAGACAAAAGAACCCCGTTCTCATTGATATCCCCCTCTGCAGGAAGGTTCCCCCTATTTATCTGCTTCCTATCTTCCAGTGATGTGTTCAGACCGCTTCTCTGCTGATGTCCCTCTCCTGTTCTCTTTGTCCTTGCAGGCTTAAGCCTTTTGAAATTTATTTACTGTTGTATCAATAGAGTTTGAGAAGAACAAGAGATACACATGTGTGGTCAGGTGGCCATGTTTAGCCCCATATACTACTTTTACATTTTTTTTCAAATGAAGATTTGAAAAACAGATGATGCTGGTAGTGGGTAGAAATATGAAGTGTAGGGGAGGAGAATAAAAGGGAAAAGTAATCAAGAGCTATTGAGTTCCTATCATATGCCAGGCATTTTAAAACACTTTAATCCTAACAACCATGTGAAACTATCCTCCTTTAGAGAAGATGAAATTCAAGTTCAGAGACGTAATCAGAGCTTCTTTGCCTAATGCCAAAAAGCTAATGAATGGTATAGTCTGACTCCAACTGACACCTCGTAGACTCCAAAAAGTATGATCTTTCCCCTATTTTGTGTTGTCTGGAAAGAACAGTTCAGGCAAAAGATGAGGGCCTGAACTAAAATAACAGTCATTAAAGTTGGAATAATGGGTGGGTTCAAGAGATTCTTTAGACATACTGCAACAGCAGAGTGCCACTGTTCTTAAGCACAGAACACTGGTGATAAGCTTTGTACAGGTATATGCAAATATTAATATTCATACACATGACACTTTGGTGACAGACAATTCAACCTGAATGTCCATTCTCACTCATCCTGAGAAGATATGCAAACAGTACCTTTTTCTCCCCTTAATCTGAAACAAACACATTAAATTTTCCAAATCTCGCACTTCCTTACCATTTCCTAGATACTTTTTTCTTCTAGCTCTTCTGGGCAGCTATTCCTTCTATCATAGCCCCCAAAGTTCTACAGAATCCCCTCCCCCTGGTCCCCTGCCTAGTATAAACAGACATACTCCAGTAATGTTTCCTCTAGATTTACAATTGCAACTAGTTGTCCTGCCCTGACCAAAACAAGTGGTGACTTAGGGGTGGCCTTAACACTGCATTATCAAGAAAAGAAATATCTACTGATTGCCTAGCGTATTTCTCTGCACACGTGTGATAGGCCCTCAACTAATATTTATTGAATGAGTATCTTCAATTTAAAAATAGGTTCCTTGAACAGCTGTTTCTCACTCGATTTTGAAGATGAAACATGTTTTCTCATGGAAAAAAACATTATACATGATGGCTAGGTTCACAACTTGGTCTTCAGAAGTTTATTTAGACAATAATGCAGCTAGACTACATATTAATAGTACTTTAGCACCGTTCTTTATGGGGAAATGAAGCTCCCCTAATGCTGCCATGTTTCTGACATCACCCAAGAGAAAAATACTTTGGAAGAATTTGTACCATAACCTTAACAGTGGCTATTCCGCAGATGGTGAAATTAAGGCTAAGTTTTACAAATATTTATTAAAGTCCTGCTATGTTTCCGGTACTATTCCAGGTGCTGATGATACAGCAGTGAAGAATGCAGACACAATCCCTACCCTCATGGGGCTTACATTCTCATGAGGGAGACAGAGAATAAGCAAGCAAAGAAATACACAAAATCAAGTAGTAATAAATATTATAAAGATAATTCAAAGCTCAGTGAAAAGAAATGTCTAAATATTGCCAGGATTGACCATTTACTAATTTTCTAATAAGAAAAAAAATATTTTTATTTTAGAAAAAGTAAAGGTATTTCAAGGATACTTTCGGAGGGTGCATGCATTAGGTAAGAGATTGGTCCAGGTTACCTTTAAAATCTCTGAAAGACTAAAACTGAAAGGGTAAACTTTAGTTATCTGCAAAATTCACTTCTGCAAAATATCTCATTCTTTAAAGATGCTCAAAAAAGTTACTGTAGATTATAAAAGACCATGGGCCACATTGAAGGCTCAATTTCATGGGATTCCCAGGGGCTCACCTAAAACTGCTCGACTCAATATAGAAGAGCCTATTGAACCCAAAAGTTGTTTAGTTTCAACTGCAAAACTATAGATCCGTAACTCTGGAGACATTTGTTGAGATCAGTTTATGGAGATGAAATAAAAAAAAGCACCATTCCTTTCCATAAATGCTTAGAGTGAGCCAAGGCTTTTCCATGGTTCTCTGAGACCATAAAGTTTTGGGACTAAAGCGTCTGGAGATAAAGGCAAAAGGAATCTAGAGTTGAAACCACAGAGACACTTTCTGAGCAGAATATTCCAGACGTCCAAAGGAATAAGTTTCTAAGTGCAGCCTCCACTGATGAGTGATATAATGGAAATATATATGTGTTTGAAAGCCTGGGTATTACATACCCTCCCAATCATGAAGACAAAGGTACGGGTATTGATGAAGGTTCACTGAGCTATCTTTTCTGGACTAGCCTCTTTCTTAATTAACAAATTGAATTCTGAAAATCGTGCAGCAGTTACAAGTATAGTAGCGAATGACTCCAAAGGACAAGTGCCTTCCACAGAGATAAAGCCTGTGACTATGGCTTCAATGACACTATTTATAATCAGCCAAACCAAAAGGTACAAGGTAGATTTATACCACCAACCCGATACACACTAGCATTTGACTTGTTTTGGATAATACTGAGCATACATAGTATGCTTTGGTGACCCATCTTGCTGATTATGCAAAGGTTTCTCCCCTATCAGGTAAGAATACAACCAATCTTGCCAGTACTTTAAAAAAGCAGTTAACATATTGGTAGACAAACTATTTTGTCTTAATTTTTAAAGTTGAAATATTCATGTGGTATGACTGAAATCTTCAAGTTAACTTAATATACCTATCTGTTTTTTCAGAATACTTTGACTTTTCCCAACACTCGTATTGCTCATAAATTTTCTCTTTTTATTAAACCAAGGTCCAAAGAGCAATTTTCAGCATGAAGCACATTCCATAAATATAGTCCAGATCTATACTCCCACTTACATCCAACCCCTCAGTTCCTTTGATGTCCTGTTTTATAGACTGGCTAATAAAGGTGAAAATCTGATTAACATTCTGTCCTGTTCAAAGCTGAATCACTATCAGAACAGATAAGGATGAATAATTGCATACTGGAAAGGTGTGGGAGCTCAATTTTTAAAAAAGGAACTAGCAATTCAAAATTGTGAAGGACAACTGTTTAGCCTGGTATTTTTACACACGTAAATGAGAATGAATTAAGAGAAGGCCTACATCATTCCGTTCCTGTAAGGGTTTTTAAACTGGCAAGTTTCAAGTGCTTTGTTATCACAAACAAGCAGAAGCCCGAATACTAACGGTTATATCAAATCCACTGAATTACTGGGAAAAAATATGAATTTAAATCAGTGCACATTTGTTGAACAAAAACCAAGACAAAGAGCCATCATTATTTACTATATTTGGAATTCAAAATCCAAAATCATTATAATTTGCAGGAAGGAGTTTTTCGTTGTTGTTGTTGTTTTCCCCAGAATTAATTCCTCAGTTCTATGGCCATGTAATCTTAAAAATCATCTTAGAAAGCAGTAAGATGAACTTTGTCATCTCACAAAACTAAGACTCTAAAACAGCCTGAAATCTTTGAAAGTTGGTTCTGGTAGAGTAAAAAAAAATATGCTTTACCTACAAGGGAGCTATTTTCCCCCCATTTTAGACATGCAGTTTTCACAAAGTGGATGCTTCCCTTCAGTTAGTTTGTTTTAAAGGGGGTTTGCCTTTCTATTAATAATTCTGAAAACCTGTGGGGAGTCAAGCCATAACTAAATTCTTAATTTTGGTTTAGTATATTCTAAAATAAATTATTTTAAATAATTTATTTCAGAGAATATACAAAATATACTAAATATAGTATATTCTCTGAAATAAATTAAGTGCCTCTTCTCTTGCATTATCTGCCTTTTTCCCCTCTATTTTTGATGAAGGGTTCATGCACACGAACATACGAACACACACACACACACACACACACAAACACACACACAAATAAGACTGAACTTACTAACATCTTCTAGCTAAAAACTAATTCTGACAGCACCTCATTTTGAGACAGGTATGACTATAAATGTAGGAAATTAAAGTAGGACATAGCACAGAGATAGATAACCAGATCAAATTAGGAAAGTGTATCTATGTTCAAAGATGATGATGCCATACTTTCGCATGAAACAAATTATATCTGGCCACATAATTGCAAATCAGTCTCCTCAACATGCACACACAATAGTGAATTTGATGGAAATGGCTAGCTTAGTCTGAAAAGCTTCATTATCATAATTATGAGCAAAGTTCCTAAAGAGTGGGTAGAACCTGGGCAATATAAAAAGACATATGAAAAACTAAATTGCCAGTTGAATAGAAAGTGGAAATATTGTGCATGGGAGCAGGAAAGCAGGTGTGCTTAGTCAGAATCAAGGGTGTGGGTGGGAACATAGCAGGAAAGAAATAACAAAAACACATCCTTATATTCATAGAGCACATTTATGTTTACAAAGGAGTATTTCATAAATTATTTCATTGGAGACAACAGGTATATTCATTAGGTAATTCATTAATTCGATAACATTAAAGAGAACATTTTTGGCATCAGGCAAACTTAAACTTGAATCTAAATTCTGCCACTTATTAGCTGTGTGACTTTCAGCAAATTGTTTGATTTCTTCGATGCTCAGTTTCGTCATCTGAAAAATACAGGTAACTCTTACTCATGGGACTGCTGAGAGGAATATATCAGATAACATATGTAAAGTACTTGGCACATAATTCCATCTCCTTTTCACCTTACTAATATTGTTAAGTGCCTAGTATCTTTTAAGTTCTGTGCTTGGCCCTGCTGGGGATACAAAGGTGAATGAATACGACAAAGGCTCTGCCTTCAAGGAGCTCAGGGATGCATGGTATGCTACAGTGACCTAAAGGATGAAGGAAATTCAGCAAAGAAGTCACAGAAGAGATGCTTTGTGTCTTTTTTTCCCTTTAAAATGTAAGAAAAAATGTCAACTGGAAAAAAATATACTGATAAGCAAATAAAAAAATAAACAACAAATCAGTCCACCACTGAGAGATAACTAAAGTTAAAATCTTGAGGTAGGGGAATATATATATATATATATATATATATATATATATATATATATATATATGTATATATGTATATGTATATATATGTATATATATGTATATATATATGTGTGTGTGTGTGTGTGTGTGTATAAGTTTAGGAGGTTATCTTACATATGTGTGCATATAAGGAGGGGGGACGCCTGAGAAATATCAAAAACTAAACAGATTTGGTGATTAATTGAATGTGAGGTGAGAAAAAAATAACTCAGGTTTCTGGGTAGAGAGGAGTGGCGTTATTAGTTTCCTTTTATAGATAAAGAAACAAAGGCTCAAAAACACAGAGTAATTTGTCCAAAATCACAGTTTGTTAACAGGAGAATTGGTACTTAAACACCAGACTCATGATTGAAATTCAGTCCTCTTTCTATTACAACACATCAAGAAAGAATATTATCTTATATTTACATAGCACTTTATAATTTACAAAATGCTTTTACATACATTATTTCACTTCATACTCACCACAATCTATGAGTTAGAGCAGTTATCATCATTTTACCAGCAAGTACACTTAAAGAAAATAGATGCAACTCTTCAAAATCCTCAAAGATCTAAATTTCTTGTGTTAGATTACAGGAGAGCCTTAAGGTGGGAAGTGAAATCCAAGTGATGAATTTGGGACTACCATGCTAGTACATGTAGGTATTGAGGGGAAAATTGGAGCTAAAAACAGAAGTGGTTTGGGTAGATTTCAGGTTGCCATACTGCATAACTCCATGTCATAATTTTTACAGACTAAAAATG
This sequence comes from Rhinolophus sinicus, assembly GCF_057876585.1. Classification (NCBI taxonomy): domain Eukaryota; kingdom Metazoa; phylum Chordata; class Mammalia; order Chiroptera; family Rhinolophidae; genus Rhinolophus; species Rhinolophus sinicus. Next base: position 46,036,956 of record NC_142518.1, on the reverse strand, counting down.
TTACTATTGCCCCCTGGAGTTGTGTAAGACAACAGCCCTGGATGAAATAAAGTGGGAGTCTCCAACCTGCAAATCAGGATGTACTGGTAGATCTAGAAATCTCACCTCATGGAGCTTGAAGCTGGTTCCCAATGATGTCTTCCCCTCTCTGCTACAGCCCCTTTCTGCCAAGAGTCCCCACTAACATTCCAGGGTAAAGGAGAGAACAGCACTGCAAGCAACTACTCAGCGACTAAAATGTCTGTATCTGCCCTAATCTCAAGACTCAGATTAAAAAAAGCTCCTCCATATAAGATTGGAGATCACCACAATAAAGGATTGGGAGGAGACAAAAATGGTTTTGTGTGATCATTTTAACTTGTCTGGTGGGAAAAAAAATCTAGAAAGTGCCGGGATAATACTGGTAAACCTTCTTAGAACATGTACTTATATTAAATCCAAATGTAACAAGAGAGAATAAGACAGGTCATAACAGGCATTCATTTGGCAATCCACTCATGCCTTAAGCCAAATTGAGAGACTACTAACACATATTACAAACAAAACTTACCATGTTTCCCTAAAAATAAGACCTAGCCAGACCATCAGCTCTAATGCATCTTTTGAAGCAAAAATTAATATAAGACCTGATCTTACATTATATATTATACCTGGTATTATATTTTATATTTAATTATATTATAGTATACCTGGTCTTATAGTATGTAAGACCCAGTCTTATATAAGACCCAGTCTTATTTTACTACAGTTTTTTGCTCCAAAAGATGCATTAGAGCTGATGGTCTGGCTAGGTCTTATTTTCGGGGAAACACGGTACTACATAAGCTTCTGACCAAGTTGTGTTTAGGTACTACATAAAACTAGGACACAAATGGTCTAGCCAGATGCTTCAAATATAGAAGATAATCTAAAACTGACCAGATGCTTCAAACACAGAACAGAATCTAAACTAACGACCACTGGTAGTCCTCAAATGGCCAAGTCAAATAACTGCAGTTAAGTTTGTCTTCCTCATCTTTGGACAAAAGAACAACATTATTCTTACAGAAACACAACTGGAAACAAGGGCAAATATATTATTTTGCTTGAAGACATTTCTGACGGCATTCTACCAACCATTACAGAATGTATTTCTTTCCTTGCCTAACACCTCCTACTTCGCCTGACTTCTCTCCTTGGACTTGCCACTAGCACTTCATGTGTACATTGCTCTCCAATGTTACCTAGTGCTACTAGGGTTACTGACCCCAGCTGCTCTATATAAATGTCATTTTATTGCCTACAGAGTTGTGTCACTAAGAAAACTTAATACTAAACTCAGGAAACAAATTAAAATGGAGATGGAATGAAACTGAGGCAGTATGACTCCAAAATATCACTCCAAAGTCCATGCTCCTAGCCCTCTCCAAAAAAGGGTATCCAAAAGAATTCCACACAGATTAAATATAGGCTGGTGCAAAAGTAATTGCAGTTTTGCAAGTACTTTTAACCTTTTAAACTACAATTTCTTTTGTATCAACCTAATAGCTGTTCAAAGCATTCAAAAGATGACAGTATTGGAAAAACCCTATTGTCCCTCCCGTACTTCCCCTTTACTCTCATACTACTACACTTACAACCCTTCTGACACCAGATGCATGGGGGTTTTCCCCCACCAAGCAATTCTCTGTGACACCAGCTGAGTGTCCTACAACTTAATTCTGGCACTATCTACCTCTCCAGGTCACATCTCATGGGTTAAGGGCTCAGTCCCACAAGACTGTTCCACCCCACTTCTCATAGACTTAAATAGCTGTTCAAAGCACTCCAAAGATGGCCCACAACTATTACTTTCAATACTCCTCCCCAACAAAACAATCTCTACTACAATCAGGCAAGTGCCCTCACTGCCATACAATCCATGCTTGCCATTTCTTTGTATGACTTTATTTAGACTGGACCCCTCACCTAGAATGTTTTCTTCCACATATTTAAATCTTATCATATCACTCTTATCTGTAAACTCCAAAAAAGCAGGACCATATATCTGTTGTGTTCACAATGATATCCAAAGAGCCTTGCACATGGTAGCTACTCTCAAATAACTGCTGCGTGAGTAAATTAACCCAATTCCCACTCCTCCATGAAACATGTCAAATACTCGTACTCACTTTCTCTTTTAATTTTGAATACTCTTAGAATATACATCATAGTTTAGTACCTAATTTCTCTGTAGTTGTTTGGTATTAGACATCTTTCTCTGGCTAGACATTGGAGCATATGTCTTATGCTTCTTTGCATATCACACAGGGCCTACATAAACACTAGATATACAACAAGCACGCAATAAACATTTATTAATTGGAGTGCTGATGTAATTTATTATAAAAATTCAATTTACATAACTTTGTAAGAATGTAACTATTTTACAGAGTAGGTTAGACATGAATAAAGCCTTTTCCATTGCCTACATTTTATATTTCAGAAATCATTCAGTACAAGTATGGTTCAGCATTTGGCAATTAGTGAAATAATCTAGAAAATCTCAATGGCCCAGAATCTGTAGCTTACTAATTATACAAGCAGATTGATAGAGAAGTAGAATGAGTACATCAGAGTGATATGAGTTGCTAGCTGTCATAATGAGTTTTGAGATGCCATGTCAGCATACTGTAGGTGTACTATAGGCTAATGTACCCTCCCAGTCTTAGTTTTCCATTTTCTGTGGTGTAATGTAAAAATTAAATATTGCTTGCAGGTACTGATTGATTAGTATATTGCTCCTGTAGTCTACTAAATCTATAGTACAGCAAAACTATAATTAAAATTTTTATTATACAAGTTGTTAAAACTACGTTTACAATAAGGATTAAAATAATAATAGTAACTACACTTAGTGTGTTTACTACCTACCAGGCACTGCTCTTAGGGCTTCACATGTATTAACTCACTGACAATCCTAGGAGGTAGGTACTGTTATTGCTACCATTTTAGAAACAGGAAGGAACTGAGGCACAAAAGGTAAGAAATCTGCCTAGAGTCATGCAAGTAGTAAACAAAGGAGCTGGGTGGGATTACAACCCAGGCAGTCTGGTGCCACAGACCCCACTCTTAATCCTGTGTTATAGTATTGCCTACCCAAAACAGCACATCACAATACAATGGTGAAGTTAATTAAGATGCCTTAAAATTATCAAGAGAATAATATCCATTAGTACAGAAAATGTAACTAGCAATGTTCCAATTTATGCTTATCAACTTTTACTGCATATTCTTTTTGTACAATTTAAATTCTAAACATATGATTATAAATATCAAAATCTGCCAAGTTCAAAGATGTGCTTACTGTAAAGATGATAAAACACATGAACCATTTCCTTTCTCTTCCCAGGAGATTCTGAGACTACAAATAAGTCTAACACCATTTTAAACATTAGGTCTTTTAGCATATATTTAAAATAATGTAATTAACTAAAAACAAAACAATGTGTTCTTACTTTTGAATTTAGTTTGAAACTACCAAGGAAATTTTGAGCTACCAAAACTTTAATTTTTAATCATCAAATCAATTTGCTCATTCGTACTTTCAAAGCAGAGAAATGAGCATTTCTCATTTTAGGACAAACAAGGAACTTAATTCCAATAGATCTAATTTTGCTCAAATGTCTATGTTCTTCAAATATAGTTACTTTTTGTTAGGTAAGAACATAGGTTCTGAAGCCAGACTGACTCTCTTTAAATCTCAGTTTAGCCATTTGTCAGGTCTAGGAATAAAATTTGGCCCTATGAAAGAATATGTCAACTCTTACCCAATTGCAAATAATAGACAAATTACCAGATTTATTTTTTCATGCCAGACAGAGGAATGGTACTGATTTCTTTCACTTCTATACAACAATGACAACAAAAAAAGTAAAAGATTCAGGATCCCATGACTTACCACTTGCCCTAAAGTTAAGAAACAGGAATTTGTGGGTTATTTCTGTAAGAATACAGTAGACAAACTCTTAGGCAATCCTAATCATACCCTGACACTTAAAGTCAAATAATATACTGTACTAAATAAATTATTCCTTTATCCAACATCATACAATGAATTTAAGGCTTTAAAACTATCTGAAGACTACAAAGGTTTACATGACTAAAATTAATCCTATTATCACCTAGCTAGAAAAAGATGAGCAAGATAAAACACCGCTTTAGATGGACAATACCTGAAGACATATAACACCAATCTGATTGCTAATTAAAAAAATGCACTTACAGTTATGATTAGAAATTAACACCAAGATATTGTGGCTATAAATCTGAACTGAAAAGTGATATTTAGAATTAACAGTGAAAATGGTACAGTAAAATAAGAGAAAGCATTTATTGGACAAAATGAAACTAGTTGCATACAAATAATTTAATATTAATATTAGTGTTTTAATAATATAATTAATACATTAGTAATCAATGTTTGATACTTTATATTATTAATGCAATACTATTAAGTTAATCATAATTAATTTAATAATTCAATTAAATTCTTAGAGCAAATAATTTTATCATCACCAAGAAAATTAGAAAACTTCTTTTTTCCTACCATTGTAAGTGTAAGTCAACAAAGGAGATTATACTTGGAACTATATAACTAAGGTCTCTGTAAGCTTTTCTGTTAGCTCAAGGATCAGCTCTTAAGTATCCTCACGACAGTAGAGGTCAGATACAAATTTATTCTAAATAGTCCTGAGAATTTTTTTAGAGGGTCCTCCACTGTGGAATTCTTTCTGTCTATTCTTATATCTCTGTTGACAGTTTTTCAGGTCTTAACAGAAGCACTCTTAATGTTCTCCTATCCAGAGTGGCAGGTAGTGTGCTTCAGGTGAACACTCATGAAGCAGAAACCATTTTCTTCATTATTCCAAAAACTATACAGTGCTCTGCAAACTCTCAGGTGGGAGTAGGGGAGGGAAGTAATCCCAGTATTATTGCCTCCCTATCTACTTTGGTTGGGACATCAAATGCACAACCCAGACCAGCATCAGTTAGAACAGCATAAAACAAAACTTTAATTTTCACAGATCAACTCAGGTAAATGGCCAGGTTAAAACAATTTCCCTAAGATGTTAAATAACCCACGTGTTTCAATTAGTAAATTGTTAACATGCACTTCTGATTATAGGTCTGGAAAGATGGACTTCTACACTAGAGAATTATAAAGTGAAAACAGGTTAAAAAATTAAATACTTGAGCTGTATAATTATAAATGTGGACAGAAAACATGGGACAAAATGAAACCAATTGGTTCAATATGGGGATATTTTATAGTCGTTTCCTTCAAGAAAAGTATCTGTGAAAACTGATGTAATCTACCAATATAGCACACATTTGAGCCCACAAAGATGAGTAAATCACTTAAATTTTCTAACAGTGATGGAGAAACTAGAAACATTTATGAAACCAGAAATATCCTACCCTTTAACTTTAACGAAAAACATTCTAAAAGTTTTGTGATAACTTTTCCTGTCATTCTAGCTCAGCAAGTAAACATGTTATATCACATTAAATCAACCTGAAGACAGATTGGTAAGTGAAAAAACATGATTGCTGGGATGGTAAATTGAACTGAATAGGTCTGACTGTTGCCTGTCTCTCCTGTCTGCCTCCCCGCTCCCTGCTCCCTGCCCCCATCTCGATTTATGTCCTAAGAAAATCACTGTTTAAAAACAAAACTCTGTGAAACATTTAAATGCTGTACTGCCCTTTAACAAAGACGAATAGAGAAAATTTTGAGACAAAACTCACAGATATTTTTCTCATCTATGCCACTGCCTGTATCACCACAGACTACTCCCTCCTCACAATTTATTTTACCATCAAATGAAGTTATTTTCACCCATTGGGATGTCAAAACTCTTGATTAAAGTTTGCCAAGTATTTTTAAATACATACACATAAAATCATTTATAACAAGGATTTATAAAAAAGGAATGTATTGCCTCAGAACCCTCACAGAAATAAAGATTGTAGTGTGGTAGTTGGGGGTTATTTTTGCGTCTCTCTGTCTCTCTCGTTTTCAAACAAATTTTACTGCTTCTGTATGCATTTTTCAAAGAAAAACAACCTTCTGCATTAGAGACAAGAGATGTTCACCTATTTTCTGGAGGGATTAGTGTTTAATCTAACACTACCTAGAGGCCACAAATCAAGAGCTTTCTAAGACTATGATGGGAAAATAATAGTTTCTACCAGGTTAAGCAGACCAGCAGAAAAATCAATTTGAAGGAGAAAAAGAAATGCAAAAATTCCTTGGGGAAAACCTGGAAAAGCTTCTGGCTTTAGACAATGTTGTTCTTCATTCCCAGCAATTTAAATAATGATTCCAAATTATATTTTGACACACCACTCAATAAGCATTAAAGTATATACAGCAAGCTTTACATCTTTCTCTTCTAGATAGGAGCTTACATTAGAATTCAATATCGTACATTAATTGTAGTTTTTGTCATTTCATGACTTTTTCTCTATATAAGTTTTTTTATTGGCTGGAGGGTAGTTGGATATTGTTGTAAGCTTATCAGTTTTGTATTCTATATATATTTTTTCTTTTAACCAGTAAAATCTTGGAAGATGTGGCTGTGTTAGAATGTGACGTACAATGTGTTGTTGGATATCCTGCATCTTTCTAGTCCCCAGGCCTTTGCTCACATTATTTCTTCTACCTGGACTGCCCTACTCTACAAAGCTAAATCCTATCCATTTTTCAATGCCCAGTTCATATGCTCTCTTCCCTGCAAGTCATAACACTTTCTGTTTCTAATACACAATATTAGTGAGATTAAAAGGGTGCATCAGTCTTTCCTAATACATTGAGACCCTCCTCTACAAGAAAACCCTCTCATCTCATGACTGTAGACACAAGAAAGTTTGAACGATAAAAAAATAGTATCTCAGTTCAAAATATCCTTTAAAAAGGATGAGATAAGCAGCCTAGTTATTTGATCAGTGGGGCTGCTAGAACCCACTGTATTCATAACTGAACTCAACTAACTGGAATACACACTCTTTTGATGCCAAGGACTCTAGCCTATTCCTTGTGGGTGCCCTCTACCACTTCCCATACCTCAGTATCCCCTAATTCAATGTTCTGCACACATTTTAAGTCTCAATACAAAACCATAGTACTGTAGGTGAAGAGGCTGTAATTAAAACAAAGATGAGATGCTGAAAAATATTGACCTGTGAAACGGTAAGAGTTGTCAGTGCTTAATATAACCTCACCGTCTACAACAAAAAGTGACAAAGATAAAGATGCCACAGGGTGCAACAAGGATGGCGAGTAACTTTACTAGGAAAGGGGCAGAATAAACAAAACGAAATAGAAACAAGAGCTTTCTCTCGGTTTAGCTTATGCTCCCAGACCGAGAGAAGCAGCAAAATAATTTGTTGTATTATTTCATTAATAATGGTGATCAGTCTACGTGACTTCCAATACCGGGCACAGACCTGTACCTTCAATTAATTAGGCAATAACATAGGCCATGGATGATCAAGACACTTCCCCAGGAGGGTACAAGAAAGTGACACAGGTCCAGACCTAATCTCCCCATCTCTAACCTCTGTAAAGGGAGGTAAAACATGAGTGTTGTAAATACTGGAGTTGTGAAGAAGTGAGTTTGGAGACTGCCCCAGATTAGAATGACCTTCTCGCCACACTCGGTAGTATAGACTGACAGTACAGAACACCTCTCCAGTAGAAGGGGACGACGGGAAGCCTATACAGGACTTACCTGGTTTTTCTGTCCTACGGTTAAACCTTTGGAGCTACGCAGCCCGTGGCAGCGACAAATCCACCCGCGCGGGCTCCAATCTTACAAACCGAAAGAGGTCATAGAAGTGGCGGTGGCTGTAGCTGCGCGGGTGGTGGTGATGGTGGCGGTGGCGGAGGCGGCGGCGGCGGCAACTCCTCCCTCCGCTGCTTCTCTTCCTTCAACCCCCCCCCACCGCCCCTGGGCGGGCCGCTTTTACCCCTCCCTCCCTCCCTCCCTCCCTCCCTCCCTCCACTTCCGGGTGATGCCAGACCGGAAGTAGGGCTGGCGAGGCGGAGAGAGGGACGAGTCACGTGAATGAGAACGCGAGAACTGCAGTCAAGCTTCTCCCACCCCTTGGTGTCCCCTGGCTGACGCGTAGCCTTGGGAGGAAGTCTTTCTTTTTGGTGCTGCAGAGCCGCCTTCCCTCAACTCGACAAAACCGAAACAAAACCAAATCCCTTGGTGCTGCAGAGCCGCCTTCCCCTAGCTCACCAAAACCGAAACAAAACAAAAACCCCACCCAAACCTGTGTCATCTGTAGATTCCTAATCTCCAGCCAAGAAGTACCACAGAGCTCCTTGTAAATCATCTTCGCCATAGTTGTCTTTCCCAGCGTGAAATTAATGTAATTCTGTTAGACTATAGCGTTTAACTCCAGATGTAAATGCCAGAACTGCGAGCTTGCCTTCATCCCTCCACTGAAAAATGATCTCCAAAAAAATTTAATTCATAAATGATACATGTATTTAATTAATGCTTTTAAATTCATAATCTTTATGTGAGTGTGTTGGAGTTAGGGCATATGTGTGTATATATATATTCAGATTTATTCACGGAAGGTGGAGTATAGCATAAGGAAGATAGTCAATTGTAACAACTGTATAAGATGTCAGAGGGGTAGTAGCTTGGGAGAGGGAGGTTATCACTGTGAGGGGTGTAAATGTCTATTATGTTGCTTTGTACACCTGAAGCTAATAAATTTTGCTTTTAATACTAGCAATAGTTTGATGTTAACTTTAGTGGTGATCATTTGTAATACACCGTGTTTCCCCGAAAATAAGACCTAACCGGAAAATAAGCCCTGGCATGATTTTTCAGGCTGACATCCCCTGAACATAAGCCCTAATGCGTCTTTTGGAGCAAAACTTAATATAAGACCGAGCCTTATTTTCAGGAAAACACATTATATTGGAAGATGCCATCTAGGACTTTCATAGCTAGAGGTCAATGCTTGCCTTTAAAGGAGAGGATGACTCTCTTGTTAGATGCTAATGCAGCTGGTGACTTTAACTTGAAACCAATGCTCATTTACCATTTGAAAATCTTAGGACCTTTAAGAATTATACAAAATCCACTAGGCCTGTGCGCTCTCTGAATGGGACAAAGCCTGGACAGCATACCTGTTTACAACATGGCTTACTGAATATCTTAAGCCCATGTCGTTGCTCAGATCAAAAAGATTTTCAAAATATTACTGCTTAGTAATGGAGATGTACAAGGTTAATAGTTTTCATGCCTGCTGTAGCCCATGGATGAAGGAGTAATTTCGACTTTGAAGTCTTATTTAAGAAACAAATTTTGTAAGGCTCTGTCTGCCATAGATAGTGATTCCTCTGATGGTTCTGGGCAGCCAATTGAAAACCTTCTGGGAAGGATTCACCATTCTAGATGCCATTAAGAACATTCGTGATTCATAGAAGAGGTAAAAATATCAGCATAACAGGAGTTTGGAAAAAGTTTATTCCATCCCTCATGGATGATTTTGAGAAGATTCAAGACTTCAGTGGAGGAAGTACGTGCACATTTGGTGGAAATAGCAAGAGAACTAGAATTAAAAGTGGAGCCTGAAGATATGCCTGAATTGCTGCAATCTCGTAACATTTTAATGGATGAGGAGTTGCTTCTTACAGATGAGCAAAGAAAGGGGTTTCTTGAGATCTTTGTTGTGATATTAGCTTTATTGTGGTGTGGAACTCAATACCTCCAAGGTATGCCTGTATTTCATGTAATAAGTAAAAAAATTTCAAACGTTTTAAGTATAAATCCTTATCTACATCAGGTAAATTTGGAGATCCCTATGAGCCACTTAACTGCTAATAGTATCACATAAATGAATTTTAGAAATCTCTAATTTAGCTAATATAGATAGAATACTCGACTAAGTCAGGGGATCTTACAATCAAAACGGCTACTAGTGGAAAAGCGGGCAGGTACAGCAGGGACAAAGAGATGATTTATGTCTGAGGCTGGACAGAGCTGGACAACACGCGATTTAATCTTGTTAGTCAGAATGGCATTAAAACATCGGCATTGTTTATTTCTGGAATTTTCCATTTAATATTTTTGGACCATTGGGTAACTGAAAGTGCTGATAAGTGGGGACAGCTATATTGGACAGATGATTGGATTATGAGCTTCTAGTTTCTTTCATTTCTGAGCTACTTTAATTCTGCTGTATGCTGTGGTTGTGGTCACAAAATTGCCGGTGTAAGCAATAAAATAAAATAAAAACATTTGCTGAGTAAAAAAAAAAAATACTCGACTAAAATTCCATTTTCTGCTTCCTTGAGCTCCATCAACAAACTACTACATGAGGCTTACTTTATAGCCTTTGACCAAGGAAGTAATAAAGCATATGGCGTAGATATCACGTTTTCTTCAGTTAATGTCTTACATATAAAATACAATGTCAGTCATACTGAAATCAGAATAATCCACAAATCCAAAGGGAAGTTGGTATAATTACAGAAAGTCACTAGCAGAGGTCACTGATTATAGATACGTGAAAAACTGTATTTGACAGGTCCTTTCATTAATATCATCATAAACATCACAAATAAATATGCTGAAAAATCTAAAGGTCTAATTAAGATAAATGTGCCAAGGGAACCAAGGGGCTAGCTAGTCTTCAGACATCCTATGAATATATTTGATAGGACCACTCTTACCTTAGGTCTGATGGCACCCTAAATTCTCTTGGCAGGGGTAAAAATGACTTAATAATGTCAATTCCAAATACAAAAATAAATGGGAGGTAGAAAGTAGTAGGCATAACCAAGATCTGAATTTTAGCTCAAAGATGACCTAAAATAACTGTGATCAGTTATTCATGAACTATAATTTCAGCCTACTAAAAAGTCGACTTCCAGGTGTGAGCCAAATTCTCTTTTCACACTACCTCATACTGAAAAGCTATTTGGGGCAGCCGGATGACTCAGTTGGTTAGGGTGTGAGCTCTTAACAGAGTTGCTGGTTCAATTCCCACATGAGCCAGTGAGCTGCGCCCTCCACAACTAGATTGAAAATGACGACTTGACTTGGAGCTGATGGGTCCTGGAAAAACACACTGTTCCCCAATATTCCCCAATTTTTTTTTTTAAAAAAAGCTATTTAAAAAGTTTTATGGTGTGTAGATTTTAAGATTAACACAAAGGTTAAATAAATGAAAAGTGATCAAGCTTGGTTTCATTCACAAAAGAAACAAACCTACAATGAAGGTTTCAAATGCACTTTATTTCTTCAATCATGCCATATTTTAATGGCTACATAGTGCTTTCACTTGGCATCAATTATGAGTTGGTTTTGAAACAATTCAGTATTATGCCAATTGGGATGATTACTGATCTCGCCATTCCTTTGGGGTGACTCTGCCAACAGGGGACAGGTTCCATTCTATTCCAATTTGTGTTGCTGTCTGTAAGAATTAAAATGCTGTCAGTTATGTATGTTTAAACCAGAGTCCGATCTCCCTTAAAGACTATTTCTTAAAAGCGACAAAGGTATTCTGCTCTATAGGTTAAAAACACACAAACTCACCTGGGATATAGAGCCCTCCATGTCAGCAAACCTAATTACTATCCTAATTCTCAGAGCAATGCTGTTCAATATAATTTCCCAAGATGAAGGAAATGTTCTACCGGCACTGGGCAATACAGTAGCCACTAGCCACATATGGTTATTGGGCAACAGAAATGTAGCTAGTACAACTGAAGAACTGAATTTCTCATTTTATTTAATTAACTCAAGTTTACATTTCACATTTTTATACTATCTCCTCAAAATGTTGCTTCACTCAACCACAACTACCTAAATACTGCCAAAGAGTACTTTTGTAATACCCCTTCATGAATGAGCACTTCACCTCCAAAAGTGCCCAGATTATACATTTGTTCAACATCTGTTTACTCTTCTGATTAAGTCACACACTTATTTTAATAGTATATCTGATTTCAGGAACCAAAAATAAAGTGTCTTTGTTTATTAAGGCAAGGGTTAATTCATATCTTTTAAAATCAATTTATGTATTTATTATAACATCAAGACTCCTACTTTTAACCAGCAAGTAGTGACAAGTAGATTATTAAATGCAAGATGCAAAGAAAAACCCACTAAATTATTGAAAGGAAGCTACAAAGTAGCTCATCCTTCAGAATTGTTGTACTCAGCTCTGAGAACAGAATTTAGAAGAAAAACTAATCAAATGAAGGAAAGTGACCCAAAATGGAGAAAACCCTGGAAACGATGTAACACAAATGATTGACAGAACTAAGGATGCTTATTTAATCTGAAAGAGAAGATCCAGGATACATAGCAATTTTCTAACATCTAATGGTTGATACATGGAAATGGGATCAGAATTTCTGTGTTGCAATGGAATGATGGGTAGAATATAGAGGCAGATTTTAACACAACATATGATCCTTTTAAACAGCTATACAACATGGAAAGGGCTACCTTGTGATCTAGTACACAACTTGTTATTGGAAATGTTACGAACAGATGATGGATGAATGCTAAATGCTGAAAGAAATTCCTGCACTGAGTGGGTGATTATATTACAAAATCTCTCAAGTCCCTCCTAACTAGAAATGTACACCACCATGTAAAAACATTTTAAATACATGAGCTAAATGGGAATAAAAAAATCTAAACCAGAAATTATCAATCAATAGTACTTACATATGTCCATGTAGCAACACAGAAAGTGACTCCACTAGCTAAAACAGCATTACCATATTTGTCATGGAAATCAGGTGTCCGTTTCTGGTGAATCTGCCTTGCCATTGTTTGCTGAATACTTCGAGCTTAAAGAAAAAAATATATATATGGAAGCATATTCAAGAATTATCAGAAAAAATAACATATGTAATTGATATTGCCAATCCTGAAAGCCAACGAAGTTAACTTTTACAGTACTATGCAGTTCAATAAAATGTTAAAAAAAAAAACCATATTGTAGCTAAAAGTATCATACTTTGAAAGGCAACAAAAATTAGATGAATTGACAGATGGTTAGATCCATAATAAAACAAATATAGCAAAATGTTAATTGTAGAATCTATGTGGTGGATACGTAGATTTTCATACAATTATTCCAACTTTTCTGTATGTCTGAAAGTTTTCGTAATAAAATGTTGGGGGGAGGTAAAGAACAGGTGATGTCAGTAACATTCACTACAAATTGGTATTTGTATAACCTCCTATTCATTAATTTCAGTATTTATGACCTAAATTTTCACTATTTACTTAGCAGTGATCAACAACTTACAACATAAAGGGTAAATAAACTCAAAATAAACTTCAAATTAAAGCACAGTAAATGTTTATGACCTTAAAATTACAAAACAGAAACCCTCCAAATACTAATCTTGACTTTTAAAAAAATTACTAATCACAACGCTAAAAGAAATGGGGTATGTGAAAAGGTGTAAGACACAGACCCTGTCGTCAGGTACCTTCCAGTCTAGAGGATATCAGACATGTAGGCAAATCACTATACTACAAGGAAGTAGAATGCTAGCTAAGCACTTTGAATAGCAGGTAGGATTTGGTTTTGTAGATGTGAGAAAGGGGAATCTGAAAAAATGCAGAGAGAAAAATCCCAGTGTACTAGAAAACGAATTTCATTTGGTTCAAGGACAGGGTGTATAGATAATAGGGGGTAAAACTAGAAAGGATCATGAAGGGCCACTTTTTTTGGTAGAGGTAAAGGTTTTTGAGCAGAATGACATTAAAACTGCTTTTACTATTATTTTAGTAGAGTTTTCAAACTGCCTCTGGAGGCACTTAGGAGGGCTTGGGAAAGAGCAAAGACTGGAAAATGCGTATTTCCAGCTGTTGTTTTTTCTTTTATATTTTCCATTTTTATTATTTTTATCTTTTATTTTTCAATTACAGTTGACATTCAATATTATATTATTTTCAGGTATAAAGCATAGTGGTTAGACATTTATATAATTTACAAAGTATTCTCCTCCAGAAGTCTAGAACCCACCTGACACCATACATAGTTATTATATTATTGACTATATTCCCTATGCAACACTTTACATCCCCATGACTATTCTGTAACTGCCAATTTGTATTTCTTAATCCCTTCACCTATCCCCCCAACACTCACCCCATCTGGCAACTATCAGTTTGTTCTCCGTATCTGAGTCTATTTCTGTTTCGTTTGTTCGTTCCAGCTGTTTTTTTAATTTCCCTCCAATCTAGGTAACAGATCCTTATTGTTTTAGGGCCTCAAAAAGGTACTGAAGTATGTACTAATGGAAAGCATATTAATGAAACAGCTATCTCACCCATTCACTGGCATTTAAGAATATAATTACATTCTTAAGTGCCAGTGAATGGGCGAGATTGCTCTATGATACAACGTGCTATATGACACAATGTGCTATTTCAGGACAGTTATTTGCCCATTAATGGTTTCTTCTCTTAAGGCAGTCCTTAAGTTTTTTTCACCTTTGGGATGAACAGATTTACAAACATTTCATAATATATTCTGCTCTAGAGCAGTTAAAGAGTTTGTGAATTCCCCATTGAAAAACAAAACAAAAACAGGAAAAAAACAAAACCTTTTCTGAGTTACAACAAGGCCCTACCTGCTCAAAGGACAAAGAAATTAAGATTACCAAACAATTCTGAAACATCTCAACACTCAGGTCACTCAAGTAGATTTCTTCAGATCTCTCCTCTGTGACAAGAAATGGTTTAGTTACTACCTATTGGTAATCTCATATAATCCTCAAGATATCTATGAGGTAGGTTTTATTTACTAACCTCCTATTTTAAAAAGGAGGAAAATGAGGTTCAAAGAGGTTAAATAATTTCCTCCTATGTTAAAGAGTTAAAAGAGGAGGCTTTGGGATTACAAGAAAACAGTCAAAAAACAGTCACGCAAGTATTTTTTTGTTTTTGTCAAAGCTGCTTTGAGTGTTCAGAATACAATCTAGTAATACCACCAATTACTCTGTAAACTAAAAATAAGATAGCTAAAGAAACTAAATGATAATTGCTTATGGTCACTTTCATTGTCAAAAAAAAAAAAAATACTGTTCACTTTACTCAAGGTCACCTAGAGTGCAAATCAAGCATGGAAACGATTTTTCTCTTTCCAATCTAGTGCATTCTCAATGCTGGTCTCAAAATGTTCCTGTACCTGCCTAACTTAGATAAGAAAAAAAGTGACCACAGTTGCTTTCGGGGCAACTAATAACCAACAAATAGCATAAAAGCTGCAGGGCTACCATTTAGGTTGTCTCCCAGCGATGAAACCAGATGAAGAGCTAGATTTAGTTTCCTTCCGTTACGATTACAGGAATTGGAGAGAAGACTCTTCTATTTTGGGTAAATGCATCCCCAAAGCTGAAATTAACGAAATTACTTAATAAGAGGTGTCCACCAAGCGTGTTCTTCCCTGAAATCGTTAGGTTAATGAATTTAAAAAGCAGGAGTAGCCTATGACTCCGGTAACGGAGAGCTGTGAGCCGCAACAGAAACACTGGATAATTAAGCTAATGCTAAGGACATTTTCCCAATTGCTTGGGGCAAGGTGGGAGACTAAGCATTTAGAATTAGAAGGTCGGGATGCAAGTGGAGAGAAGGGACACGAGCGACCACGAGGACAAATGTATAAAAGGCAGTTGGAAATTATTTGCGCACAATTTTTGCTCACCTGGGAGACGACTTAATGCATTTTTGGCCAAGGGAAACATCGCGAAGCCGAAGTCTGAAGATAGAACTGCGGCAGATGCAGCTTCTGGTTTGTTCAACTTCGCGTCAAATACCCTTGCAAACAGCCTTGAAAAACAAAATGGCTTTGGGCAGGGCTCTTTAATGAGATTAATGAAATCTCGCGAGTCCTGAACAACCAATAGAAATCGTAACCTTCTTTACAGCACGGAAGGATAAGGCTTTTTGGGAAATGTAGTTTCAAGCTTTATACATGATGTATCATGATATTTTACTGAAGAATCATACACACACACACACACACACACACACACACACACACACACACACTTTGAAGCTAGATTTAGGGCTCTGTAGAGACGCTCTATTGTGTATGCTTGATGTTTCCTGGTAATTAGATTCAGTTTATGTACTTCTGACAGGAATACTATGTAATTGATGTGTTCTTAGGGCATCTTATCAGGAAGCAGATAATATTAGATTGCCCCCCCCAAAAAAAAATGTTAGATTGACCCATTACTGATAATTCCAACTTTAATCATTGGATAGGAGTATCCTCCAAGTTCCTTCATTATAAAGTTACTGTTTTTCCCCTTGTAATTAATAAATAATGTGAAGAATACATTGAGACTATGTAAATATCCTTCATCAAATTTTCACCCACTAGTTTTTGTACCCATTGATGATTTTTGCCTAAATAAATTACTAGCTTGAAAATTGCAAAATAGTGATTTTCTAACTCTATCATTCCTTCTATATTTAATAGATGTTCTACTGTGTGGAGGAATTTTATCTTCTGCCCTATTTATTTCTTCATTATCAGTGTGGATTCAATGTTATAATCCATTACCATCAGGATTTATTTTAATGAACAACATTACGAGATGTAGTCAGTTGGAGTCCCTTTTACAGCTGTCTTTTTTTGACATGTCTCCATTATTTTTTTAGTATGTTTTTACTTTTGACACAATATGTTCGAGGCTCATTTTGTCCTTTCCCTTCCTCAGCACTGGAATCAGCCATTTCTTTAAGGAGCCCTAAGTCCTTTTAGGGATGGGATTTAGTGAGCTAGATTTGGCACTAGGTGTGTTCATTGATATTGAAGTGCTATTGCTTCTAGTCCTAGTGAATAGAGCTAGGAATATATGTTATGAAAGTTTATACTAATACCTCCAATTCCAGTCCAACCCCCCAAAATTCTTCTTTACTTTCTGTCATTTCATATTTGTAGCTCCCTTTTTTCAGTGAGAATCCTGGTTCTCAGCAACATCAATGTTTTGTTTTTTTTTAATACAAATTTTATTGGGGGAATATTGGGGGACAGTGTGTTTCTCCAGGGACCATCAGCTCCAAGTAGTTGTCCTTCAATCTAGTTGTGGATGGCGCAGCTCAGCTCCGAGTCCAGTCGCCGTTTTCAATCTTTAGTTGCAGGGGGCACAGCCCACCATCCCATGTGGGAATTGAACCAGCAACCTTGTTGAGAGCTTGCGTTCTAACCAACTGAGCCATCGGCCCGCCCTCCAGAAGCTCAACTGCAGCTCGTTGTCTTCAATCTATTTGTGAAGGGCACAGCTCACTGGCCCATGTGGGATGCAAACCGGCAGCCCTGTTGTTCAGAGCTCCCGCTCTAACCAACTGTGCCATCTGGCCACTCAACAACAATGTTTTTACATATTGTATTACACAGAATATTATTCTCAGAATTGCTGTACTCATATGAGTATGAAAAATTAACATACTTAGTAGAGTTCAAGATTTGCTTGTAGTTATTTTTTTCTCTAGAATCATGGTATATAATCAAAGTAGTGTGTTGACATGTTATTCAGATTAGTTTTTTGTTGTTGTGTAGTGTGGCTGTTTCTCATTTGAAATTGAGTTAGGCTCCTTTTTATCTGTTTGTGTATGATTTAAGTTGTTTTACCTTTCTTATTGATTGATTTATAAAGTTTAAAATTTATTTTTTAAATTGTGGTAAAATATACTTGACATTAAATTTACCATTTTAGCCATTTTAAAGTGTATAGTTCAGTGACATTAAGTACATTCACGTTGTTGTGCAACCATCACCACCATCCTTTTCCGGAACTTTTTTCATCTTACAAAACTAAATGATTTGCTTTTATATTTTGATTACTTAAAAATATTAACGTTGGGGTGGCTGGTAATCTCAGTTGGTTAGAGCATGGTACTAAAAACACCGAGGTTGCCGGTTCGATCCCCGCATGGGCAACTGTGAGCTGTGCTCTCCTAAAATAAATAAATGAATAAATGAATAAATAAATAAATAAATAAAAATAACACTGTCATCCCAGTAAACTTTAATTTTAAAAGTATCAACATATCCAAAACTCAAAACTATGCAAACTGGTGTAGAGAAGTGTCATTCCCTCCCGTAACTCTTCTACTTCATTTCCTCCACCTCCTCTAGGTAACCAATATCATTAGTTTCTCATTTAAACTTTGTTTCCCTTTGCAAAAAATGGGCAAATATGTATATATTTTCTTCCTCTTGTATTATACCCAAATGTAGCATAATATGTATATTCCTTTGCTTTTTTTTTCACTAAACAAGTCTTGAAAATCTATATCATTTACACAACTCTTCCTCACTCCTTTTTTTTCACAGCTTTGAAATACTCTATGGTGTTTATGTACCATAGTATACTCAATCAGTCTGCTATATTTGAATATTTAGGTAGTTCTGAGAATATTTCAAATACAAATAGTGCTGAAATGAATAACTTCGTGCACCTGTATTTTCTTATTGGAGTATATTGCTAGAAGTGGGGTTGCTGGGTCAAAAGGTAAATGTGCATGTAGTTTTTTAGATATTGTCAGATTACCCTCTATAGTTGTTGTACCACTTTGCATTTCCACCAGCAATGTGTAAGTGTGCCTGTTTACCTACAGCCTTGATGGCAGCATTTATTGAATTTTTGCCAACATGAAAAGTCAGATTTCTCTGTGTACTTTAAAAATTTAGCTGAATTTTTATTTAATTTACAGGCAGTAAAATTCACTTTTTTTGGTATACAGTTCTGTTAGTTTTGACAAATGCATATAGTCTGTAACCATCCCAATGATTAAGGACAGAACGGTTCCATCACCACAGAAATCTTCTGTGGCCCCTTTGTAGTCAACCTCTCTTTCCACCTTCGGCCCCTAATAGCCACTGATCTATTCTCTGTCCGTTTGAGTTTGCCTTTTCCAGAATATCATATAAATGGAATCATACAGCATGTCTCATTGTACTTTTATTTTGTATTTTTCTTATTATGAGTGTCTGGAAATGTTTTTAATTTTTTTCGTATCTCTAGATCACATCTCTTCACTTCAGAACAAGCTATTTTCACTTTTATACATATTTCCTTCTCTCGCCAACATGATGATTTTTCTCCGTGTGCATGTGTTTCCCAGCAGGGCCTAAAAGAGTAGTTATGATATTCCACATCATCAAAATAAGTATAAATTATGGGCAACTTATTTTATTTTGTTTTTTTCCTCTTGAATACATTATTCTCTGTTAAAATCATCCCAGTTTTTTTTCTCAACTTTTATTTATTTCAGTGTGTTTTTTCAGGACCCATCAGCTCCAAGTCAAGTAGTTGTTTCAATCTAGTTGTGGAGGGCGCAGCTCACAGTGGCCCATGTGGGGATCAAACCAACAACCTTGTTAAGAGCACCACGCTCTAACGAACTGAGGTAACCTGCCTGCCACTGTCCCAGTTTTAAAACCCACTATGATAAATGGAACGGGACCAAATACATGGAAACTTCTTTAGCTTTATAGGATTTTTATTATTTTTTTTAGATAGGGTAATTGGATGTTTAATGAAAACTGTGACACAAAAACTTTAAAAAGACAGTAGTGCTTCCTTACAACCTTAGTTTTGCACCCATTTCCCCCAAACAAAATAATACAAATGAAAAAGACGTTTGATGTGTATAACCTGAAATTTAAGTCCTTGTTGGTAACATAATAAATCAAGAAGTTTAACTTTAAAAATGTCATGAACTAAAAACTCTAAAAAAACAACTGTGATGTCCGCTTTGTTCAGCTTACATGGCAGTTCCTGGAACACAGTAAGTATTCAACAAGCTCTTGTTTATTTACTTTTTAAAATCTCCCTCAGTGATATTAAATACATTTGTTGCTTTCCCAGTTTTAAAAATTATTTTGATTTGAAACACTTTGGCGGCAGCATGAGGAAATAAGTTACTTCCTATCAATCACGTGGCTAAATCCAATTTTTCTAGACTATTACACGAAGGAAGCGGATTTCAAAGACGTCTAAGTCTCCGGTAAAAAATATTCAGTTCTATCTACCTTAAGCCATCTTGGATTTTGAAAAGCCGCAAAGCTTCACAACTGCGCACGCGCGCGTTTGAAAAGCCGCGAAGCGCACACTCTTTACGTAAATGAAAGAGGCGAGCCATCGTCCTTAGCGGACCAATGAAAAACCTCCAGATTATCCTTTTTCTATTGGCTAACAGAGACCAATTAGAAGTTAACCGTCTTTTAGCGGGTGTCTCTCAGTAGAGCGCCGTGACGTAATGTGAGGGGTAGGCCGGTAGGGCTGAGCTAGACCAATGAGGAGGGAATAGGGGCTGGTTTGCCTGTTCTCACGCCCAACCCAGAGACCCAGCCCCAGGAAAGTTTCGTTTCTGGGAGGGAGAGGAGAGAACATGGCAGCGCGTTGGTGGTTGTTGTGTGCTTCTGCAACTATGGCGGTGGCGCTGCTGTTCATTTATGGGGTTCCCACCGCCTCTGCTCAAAGAAAGAAGGAGGTGAGGACGCTGTTTCCAGCAACATGGGTTTTTCCCAATTAGTGGGGCTTGAGAGGGTCTAGTCTCTCCTTCCCGACCCCCTTTCCCGTCCGGTTCTGTGTCTTTGGTGCCTCCAATTCCGTCATTTTTGGAGTTGTAGGATTTACGAGAAAAGGAACTAACTTCTCGGGATGTAGAGTCTGAGAGAGTGGGGTCGGGTAGGGGACAACCTGGCTTCTATAGGCCTGTGCGTGTACGAGTTTCGACACTTTTAGTGTGGGCCCCATCAGGTGGTGGGGGAAGTTCGACTTTAGGTCTAGCGGGTAGAATATCTGAGTCTTTCCACTGTCAGTAGATGTAACTCCCTTATAGACGTATAAAAGCATTTTAATGCATTTTCACTTAAGAAACGTGAGAAGTAAACTGAAGAGTGAAACTATGCCGGGTTTATTACATTCTCCAAATAATTGATTCAAGGCAATTTACCGCAGTGGAAGCTCTTAAACCATTTTCAATCATTTACCAAATATGCGTGCCAAGCATTGTTGTAGGAGCTTAGTAGTCAAAAGTGAACAAAACTAAAATCCTTCCTTGTGGAATTTACTGGCTTTGGCAAATGGAAGAGATACATTATTCTTTATTCACCATTAATAATCCATACAGAGGAATTTTAACATTGTGTTTTGAAACACTTGTGCCTTCGAGCCATATGCTCATAGAGCTTTAAAGATTACTAGCAATTATTTATGCTCTCTAGTTTTGTAGATGAGGAAAACCGAGTCCTAAGCTTACACAGTGAACTGTTGCAGAACAAGGACTAAAACCTTAGGTCAGTCAGTCTTACGCTACTTCTTGTACATTTATTTCTGTGCTGCCTCTAGTACTCAGTACCTGAGCACACACTTTTAAAATACCATTTAAGCATCTCAGATACTTGTCAACTTGAGTTGAATTTAAAGAAAACCCATCTTCTCTATTTCTGAATATTTGAACTATCCCATAAGAAGAAAACCAAGCTATCAAATTAAAACTAATTACTTTTTAGATTGGCAAAAAGTAAAATAAAAAAATATACAATTTTTAAAGGTATGGTAAAGTGAGCAGGCTCATATACTGGAACTAGAAATTGATGTGCTTTTTTAGGAGGCTTCTAAGCCATTTTTATGTGGAAAACAAGATGTAGAGCAATAGGTAATTTTATATTCTAGATGCCTTTTATGTTTAAAAAATGCTATATGTATGTATAGTAAAACCTTTGGAAGAATACATAAAAATCTTTGGGTACTTGGGATTGTTCATTAGAGAAGCACTTTCACTTTTTACCTGATATACTGGTATTGTCTGAATTTCTACAGTGACTGCTTTTTTTAATAAAGTGAAGATTTAAAAAAACATTATTTCTACTAGTTCTGTTATATTTATTCATTTAATATCTCTCTGAACTAGAAGCAGAATAGCAGGGGATATATTATTTTAAAAAGGAATCAGCAAAGAATTATATACTTTAAAATAGTTAACATGGTGGATTTTGTATTATGTGAATTTTATCTCAAAAATTTTTTGAAAAAGGAATCAGATTCTAATTCCCTTTCCATCATGCCCACTGTTCACACCCTTACCACTCTCACAAATCTATAGCAATAATTGCCTAACTGGTCCTCCTTGAACACATCCTTCATAGTGTTGCCAGAGATGAAAATGAAAATCTGAAACATGAAAATCTGAAAACCATTCCCCTATTTTGCAAAGTGCAAAAGGGCTTCTATAGCCTGTCCATGGTTTGGTTCTTCCAATCTCATTTCAGTCCCAGCTCCTCCCTGTACAAGTCATACTAAATTACCTGCCTTCCTTGATCTTCTATATTCTTGCTTCTGTACTTGCTGGAATTCTGCTGGAGTGTCTCCCTTCTCTCTCTCTCACCCCACCCCTCACTCACCTGAGTGAGAGTTCCTTCTCTTCAGGTCTTAACTTAAACATTACCTTTTTCCTCAACTGAAGTTTTCTGGTTCCCCCAGGTAACTTGAATTGAATTCAGCACATTGTATTGTTATTGTTTATATGCCACTCTTTGCCGTTAGACTTTAAACATGAATACAGACCCTTTTAAAGTTA
The DNA here is from genome assembly GCF_057876585.1 of Rhinolophus sinicus. NCBI lineage: Eukaryota > Metazoa > Chordata > Mammalia > Chiroptera > Rhinolophidae > Rhinolophus > Rhinolophus sinicus. Next base: position 46,014,328 of record NC_142518.1, on the reverse strand, counting down.
ATTTTTCTTTCCCTTGCACACAGCAATGTCTGTCAAAAAGGTCCTCAGTAAACATAGAATTAATTAGTTAACTATGTGTATGTAGAATCATGAATCTGTTCTTTGACTTGAAGGTTTGTTTAGGTTTCACAACCTAAAATTGGATTTTCTCATCAGTAAACAAGGAATTAATATAGTCTGGTAAAGATGTTTTAGTTTTTACCTCTTTCCCCTCTGAGGATGTTTTAGGCTGTTTGAAAAAAAGATTAACGTGATACTACTTAGAGACAGTTTTAAAATATAGGTGTTCTTTTGCAGAAAACTTAGTTCTTTTGGTCAGTTTTTGAAAATATTATTTTAAAAAATCCCAGGTCTATCCACCATAGTCAATTTGGCATTAAATAGAGGGTAATGTCTGATCTTATAATCTAAGTATTTTTAAAAAGACACCTCTCCTAAATGAACATAATTTAAAATCACTCAAGTTACTCATATGTAGTTATCAGTTGTTACATGGAATGCTATCCTACTTATCTGATTATTTACACTTGCAGCAGTATTTTCACTGGAACTTTGACTTATACTGTAATATTTATTTAATGCCTTTTACATGTCAAGCATTGTGGTTTACGTGCATTATCTATAATCCTCCAAGTAACTCTGCAAAGTAAGTATTAGCCCCTTTGAAAGATGAGGGAACTGACGCTGTACAAGAGAGATGCTGGGGGCTTGTCCGAAGCACAGCTCTAGAGGCTGAGCTAGGATTCCATTGCTGGTCTGACTCCAAAGCCTTTGCTTTCTGTGAGGCACAAAGACTTGTTTTATTTTATGGTAAATTATTTCCTCCCTGGGATGGAGGGGAAGTTGCTTGTCCTTGCATCTAGTGTTGTTTTAGGGAGGCAACATGATAAAAATGAAAAAGCGTGGTCTTTGATAAAATTATCCATATTTCCTTTTTTTGTATTAAAATTTATTGGGGTGACAATGATTATTAAAATTACATAGGTTTCTAGTGTACAGTTCTGTAATACGTCATCTATATATCAATTATATATGTTTTATATATATATAAAATCTATATATCCATATTTCTTAATCTACTTCTGGGACTCGAATAGAGATATATGAAATATGGAAAAGTTGAATTCACAAAGCTTACTGAAGCATAATAAAAATGTTCATAATAATGGTAGGATAGTTTTTTTCACCCCTTTTCTCAGTTTTCCAAAAAAATTTATAAAATTTTAAAGAGCACTTATGTTAATGCAACTCAAGTAATCTTTAGCAAGTTACTCTGAGTCTCATTTCCCTTATCAGTAGAATTGGAAAATGCCTATTTATTTGAATATTATGAAAATTAAATGAGATGTAGGTTGTAAAGTGCCTAATGCAGTACCTAGCATGTAGAAGACATTAGATGAAGATTAGAGAGTAAAATGTGTTTCTCTGCAGTAGTAAAATGTTTTATCAATTGATCTTTTTGTAGTGGTTTTATGAGGATTATTTAGAAAATAGAATTACCTGCACATTTTGACAAGGCAGTCTATTGAAAAGTTCTACGTTCTCTGATATTATTTTGAGAACTGACACACGAAAGTGTCACACATGCAAAACCCCTGCAATTCTTTAGAAAATATCTTGTTACTAAAAACCAAAGGCTTAGCAGCTGAAAAACAAAGAAATTGAGACACCATCCCCCAAATAAAACATCAAGAAGGAACAATGGTATATTTGAGCCCTGTCCAGCAAGTAGGTGAATTGAGAATGGAGCAAATGGCATTTAAGAATTAAAAATGCTCTTTTCTCTGTTCACTGTCTGTCTTCTTTGGTCATTATTTGTCAATTATGTTTCCAGATCTTTTCAGTCTCACTCGTAATTTAAGGGTGGAGTTGGAAATTTATTGCTTAATCAGGAAATTTATCTTACTAACATCTAAAGACTAGTGGATGATTTGGAAAACTAAAAATATCAAGAATTTTTATGAATTAAACACTGATGGTCTAGAACAGAACTATAATCAAATAACTTTTGGGGGAAAGGGAGGTGCATTTTAGAGGAATTCAGACTGGTGATGCTTAGCTTTATTCTAAAATTCGAGAGAAATCTTAACGGCTGGATCATATTTTAGTTTTAAATGATAATGGATTCCTAAATGCTATTTTGATGAGTGATATTCAGTGCCAGTAGGAGAATTTGTTAAAGTTTAATCTACCGTGTTTCCCCGAAAGTAAGACCTAGCCGGACCATCTGCTCTAATGCGTCTTTTGGAGCAAAAATTAATACAAGACCTGGTCTTATTTTACTATAATACAAGACCTGATTGAATAGAATATAATATAATACCAGGCCTCATATTAATTTTTGCTCCAAAAGACGCATTAGAGCTGATGGTCTGGCTAGGTCTTATTTTCGGGGAAACATGGTACTTTGCTAAAGCTAATTGAGATAAATATTATGGAAGCAGATAGAATGAAAATGAACTGTTACCTCCCTGCCCTGTTTTGGCCCCTCTTAATCCCTTGCAGTCCTAAAATTTTCATCATACTTGATTATTACTAACAGGATTAGAGATATTAATTGACTTCCTGTTAGTGGGATTATTGTGTGGCCATATTAATTAAAATGTTTCAAGAGAAGAGGACTTTAAGCTTCATTAACTTTCTCTCTTGATAACCATTATATACATATATATATATATATATATTTTAAAGATTTTATTAAAATATAGTTAATATACAATATTATATTAATTTTCGGTACACACCATAGTTATTCAACATTTATATACGTAAAGAAGTGATCACCATGATAAGTCTGGCAACCATCTGACACCGTACCATGCTATCACAACATTATTGACTAGGTTCCGTTCCCTACGATACACATTTTATCCCCATGACTTATTTGTTTTATACCTGGATATTTGAACCTCTTATTTCTTTTCACCCTCTTCTCCCCATTTTAAATTTTTCAATTAGTTGGTATTCAGTATTACCAACTAATTCATTGTTAATTTCAGGTATACAGCATAGTGGTTAGTCATTTGTATAATTTCAGAAGCAATACCCCTGACTAGTACCCACCTGGCACTATACATAGTTATTACTATATCATTGATTATATTCTCTGTGCTTTACTTTATAGCCCCATGATGAATTTGTAACTATATAATATATATAGTTACAATTCAATTTGTGCTTCTGAATCCCTTCACCTTTTTCACCCTACCCCCTATTCCCTCCCATGTACTACCTCAGCAAAGCTGGTACCTATCTGACACCATTCAATAGTTATTACAGTAGTATTGACTATATTCCTTATGCTGTACCCTACATCCCCATGACTACTTTGTAACAACCAATTTGTACTTCTGAATTCCTTCCCTTTTTTGACCCGTCCCTCAACAACTCTCCCATATGGCAACCATCAAAATGTTCTCTGTATGAGTTTTTTGTTTTGTTTTGTTTGTTTATTTTGTTCTTTGGATTCCACATATAAGCGAAATCACATTGCATCTGTCTTTTCTCTGGCTGACACATTCCTCTCAGCACAATACCCTCCAGGTCCATCCATGCCACTGCAGATGGCAAGAACCCATTCTCTTCAATGACTCAGCAATATTCCATTGTATATAGCAGTATGTACCACATCGTCTTTATCCATTCACCCATCAATTGACACCCAGGCTGCCTCCACATCTTGTTTATTGTAAACAATGCTGCAATGAACATATGGATACCCACATCCCCTTGAAGTAGCGGTTTGGGTTTCTTTGGATAAATACCCAGAAGTGGGATTACTGGGTCCTTTGTCTCTTGTTATAGCGTTTGTTTTAAAGTCTATTTTGTCTGGTATAAGTATTGCTACCCCAGATTTTTTTGTTTGTTTCAATTTTCATGAAATGTCTTTTTCCATTCCTTTATTTTCAGTTGGTGTGTGTCCTTTGATCTGAAGTGAGTCTCCTGTAGGCAGCATATGTAAGGGTCTTGTTTTCATATACATTCAGCCACACTCTCTTTTGATTGGAGCATTTAATCCATTTACATTTAAAGTAATTGTTGATAGATATGTACTGGTAATCCCCGTATAACACGGGTATTAGGTTCCTTAAAAAAATGCCTTGTTATGCGAATCCATGTTATATTAAACAAAGAACTAATACAAAACAGGGGGTTAGGTTCCAAAAATTAAAAAAAAAGCATACTATTATATTTTTATAATTAAGAGAAATATCTTTATTAAAGCAATTTTCACCATTAAATAATACTTTTGTATTAAATATGTATTAAATAACGTTTTCTTTGTCATCACTATTAAGCACCATTAACCGAGGGCATTTTCTTTTTGACAAGATATCTTCATCCTCTGAACTTAATATTCCACAAAAAAATTGGATTTAAAATTCTCATAAATTTTAAAATTCTGTAGACAAATCTGATACAACATCCATGCTCGAATGAAAATTTTCAAATGAGATGTCTTTTGCTCTTGAAAACTCTTACTGTGATCCATGTTGTTTGGGGATTTCCCTAATTTTGAATGAGATATTGTTTGCTCTTAAAAGCTCTTTTTACACTCTGTATTGTTTGGGGATTTCTCTAATTCTCAGACTATGTTAGAGTGAAAAGGTGTTCTAGGGTGCTGTGTTGTACGAGGGTTTTCCTCAATTCTTGAACCATGTTAGAGCAAAACCGTGTTATAGAAGTACCATGTTATATGGGGGTTACCTGTAGTTATTGTCATGTTATTATTTGTATTTTTTTGAAAATTGACTATTTGATGATAGAGATATTTTTATCAAAGTTGTCAGTGTGATCAACACAAATGTTTCTTTTCTTTAATTTTCTTGAATTTAAATTTATTGGGGTGACAATGGTTAGTAAAATTACATAGGTTTCAAGTGTCCAATTTTATAAACACACAAGTTATTCATATTACTGATCTTTTGTTTTTTTGTCTTAAAGAAGTCCCTCTGAGATTCCTTGTAGTACTTGTTTGGTGATGATGAACTCCTTTAGCTTTTTCTTGTCTGAGAAGCTCTTTATCTGTACTTTGATTTTAAATGATAGCTTTGCTGGGTAGAGTAATCTTGGTTGTTGGTCCTTGCTTTTTATCACTTTGAATGTTCCATGCCGATCCCTTCTGGCTTGCAAAGTTTCTGTTGAGAAATCAGCTAACAGTCTTATGGGAGCTCTTTTGTAGGTAACTAATTGCTTTTCTCTTGCTGCTTTTAAGATTCTCTCTGTCTTTAATGTTTTGGTATTTTAATTATGATGTGTTTTGGTGTGTGCCTCTTTGAGTTGTCTTCTTTGGGACTCTGTGCTTCGTGGGCTTGTATATCTATTTCCTTCACCAGGTTAGGGAAGTTTTCCGTGGTTATTTCTTCAAATAGGTTTTCAATTCCTTGCACTCTCTCTTCTTCTGGTACCCTTATGATGTGAATGTTAGTATGGTTGATAGTGTCCCAGAGGCCCCTTAAACTCTCCTCGTTGTTTTTTTTTTATTCATTTTGCTCTTCTGATTGGGTGTTTTCTGCTATCTTCTAAATTGCTGATTTGATTCTCTGCTTCATCTACTGTTGATTCCTTCTAATGTAGTCTTCATTTCAGTTATTGTATTCTTCATTTCTGACTGGTTCTTTTTTATGTTTTCTATCTCCATTTTAGTGTTTCCTATCTCTTTGCTGAAGTTCTCTCTGAGATGATTGAACATCCCTGAGATCACTGAACACTCGTTCAAAACAACCAGTGTTTTGAAGTCTGCATCTGCTAGATTGCTTGTCTCCATTTTGTTTAATTCTTTTTCTGGAGCTTTGTTCTTTTATTTGGGACATGTTTCTTTGTCTCCCCATTTTGGCTGCCTCCCTGTGTTTGTTTCTATGTATTAGGTAGTACTGTTATGCTTCCTGGTTTTAGTAGAGTAGCCTTATGTAGTATGGATCCTTTGGGGCCCAGTGGCACAGTCTCCCTGGTCACCAGAGCCAGTTGTTCCAGGTGTGTCCCTTGTGTGGGTTGTGTATGTCCTCCTGGTGTAATTGAGCCTTGTTTGCTGTTTACATGTGAATGGGAGGGATTGACTCTCAGGCTGATTGGTTGTGTGGACTGGCTGTTACTACAGTGGAAGAGCTGTTGTGCAGAGGCTGACTCTACAGAGCGGAGTTCACTTTAGCAGGTCTCTGGTGCCTGCCTAGTCTGCCCTTTTTGTTTGTTGTTTTTGGAGGCGGGTGTGTGAAGGTCCGGCTGGGTCCAAAGCCGGCCACCGGGAGTGCCAGCTCTGGGGCTTCCTGGGAGGAACCCCACTGCAGGTGAAGTTCAGCCCCAGCCTGTGCCCTGCTCAGTACCACCTTGCATAAGCCATGAAGCAATCTGCAGATGGCTGCCAACCACGCTGTGCTTGGAGGTACCTCGAGAGGCCAAGCTGCAAGCAAGGTTGGCTGTAGCCTACGGCTGGGCTTAGGGCTGATCCGCCAGAGGTACAGGACATGCCAAGGCCACGTGTTGCTTACTTGGGTTTTGTGAACCTTTGAGAGGTTTTAGGAAAGTCCACAGTATGAGCCAAGACAGGCCTTTTGAATGGAAAAGCCACTGAAAGTGGCTTGGGTGGGCTCGAAAGTTGGATGGGACGTGGTCTCAGTGAATCACCAGGTGAGGCAATCCATGTTAACCAGGTTGAGGGAGACTCAGCCACACGCCGAGTATGCATGATGGGAAAGGTGAGGGCTCAATAAAGAAACAGTAGTTTACATCAACGTCTTGGTCCAGGAGAAAACTGACCCCTGCAGCCCTGGCCCTGAAGCCAAAAAACTCAGTTTCTCCCCATGTGTTCGTGTGGTGCCTTTTGAGCTGCTACCCCAGCACTAGAGCTCAGAGCGAGTGAGTCCGTCAGCTGGTCAGTGAGTAAGTCCATGCATGGGCTCTTTAAGAGGAGTCCCTAGGACTCTAGCCACCTTCCATCTCACTCAGCCACAATCTCCACTGGTTTAAACAGCCAGAAGTTATGATGGCTTCTCACTGGCACTGGAACCCTGGGCTTGGGAGCCTGGTGTGGGTCTGGGACCCCTTCCGTCTCTGGAGGGGACCTCCATAGCCGAGCTATACCTCCCAATTTTTAATGGTCCCATGCGGGTGTGGGGCCAGGCCGTTCTGTGTCTCTGCCCCTCCTACCAGTCTCGAGGTGGTTTCTTCTCTGTGTCCTTAGTTGTAGGGCTTCGGTTGAGCATGACTTCATGCAGTTCTCAGAGATGGTTGTTCTGTAGTTTAGTGGTAATTTTCATGTGGCTGTGAGAGGAGGTAAGCACAGCATTTACCTACTGCACCATCTTGTCTGGAAATCTGGTGTTATATTTTATTCTTTTTGTGTGTTTTTTTAACTGGGGAATATTGCGGGTTTTTTTAACTGGAAAAAGTGTGTTTTTCCAGGACCCATCAGCTCCATGTCAAGTCATTGTTTTCAATCTAGTTGTGGAGGGTGCAGCTCAGCTCCAGGTCAAGTCATTATCTTCAGTCTAGCTATGGAAGGAGCAGCTCACTGGCCCATGTGGGAATCAAACCAGTGCCCTCGGCATTAGGAGCTCAGCGCTCCAATCTCCTGAGCCACCAGGCCAGCCCTGATATTATATTTTAATTGTGAATATTATTGTTATTTTTTTAATTTGAATAGTTGAAAATGTACTTCAAGTAATAAACTCTAAGAAGATGGCAAGTCAGTTGATTGTGAAAGTCATTGCTTATAAATTTAATTTTGTGGGCTGGCTCGGTTGCTCAGGCGGTTGGAGCTCCATGCTCCTAACACCGAAGGCTGCCAGTTAGATTCCCACATGGGCCATTGGGTTCTCAACCACAAGGTTGCCGGTTCGACTCCTCGAGTCCCGCAAGGGATGGTGGGCTCCACCCCCAGCAACAAAGAATGAACACGGCACCTTGAGCTGAGCTGCCGCAGACCTCCTGGATGGCTCAGTTGGTTGGAGCGCATCCTCTCAACCACAAGGTTGCCTATTCGACTCCCGCAAGGGATGGTGGGCTGCGCCCCCTTTAACTAACAACGGCAACTGGACCTGGAGCTGAGCTGCGCCCTCCACAACTAAGATTGAAAGGACAACAGCTTGACTTGGAAAAGTCCTGGAAGTACACACTGTTCCCCAATAAAGTCCTGTTCCCCTTCCCCCAATAAAATATTTATAAAAAAATAAAATAAAGAAAATGAACTCAGAAAGTAACCTAATTGCCTCTGTATTAAGCAGTCTTTTGAGGTGATATTCACATTTTACAAGAGCTTTAAAGATAATTTTTAATTCCTTTGAACTAATTTCTTCTACTCGATAAATTATTAGGGGATTAAATAGCCTGAAATCTCTTCGTTCCAGTTAGTAATAAACAGGAAGTGGAATATTGTAAATGATTTACATAGACCTGGTTGAAAGTTTATTCAAGATATTTTGTTCAAGAAGACTCCGTATATTTATAGCTAATTCAAAGCACATGTACTTGTTTTGTTAGAATGATCGTATATCTATGTGATTGGATGTAGACTATATAAAACTCAGTACCTTTTCCAGCTTTACACTGTTTAATAAAATAGCCCCAAGTATTATAGCATCTGCAGCCAGGGTGAATAAAAGAGCCACATCTGTTTGAATTTGCTGGTTACTGTCAAATTTAATTTGAAAATATAACAAAATTAATGGCTGCTTTAAAATAGAGAATGCGTATTTTAAAACTACCATGTTTCCCCCAAAATAAGACCTAGCCAGACAATCAGCTCTAATGCGTCTTTTGGATCAAAAATTAATATAAGACCCGATCTTATTTTACTGTAATATTAGACTGGGTCTTTAATATAATATAATATAGTATAATATAATATAATACCAGTCTTACATTAATTTTTGCTCTGAAAGACATATTAGAGCTGATTATCTGGCTAGTCTTATTTTTGGGGAAAAACGGTATGAACCAGTATTGTTCTGTTAGCTGTGAGACTCATTAAGGCTGTATCAAATAATAAGGACCCATTTTATTGGAAAAACTGAACAGATTTAATCTATTCAGGCTTAATTTAAATAAAATATTCCCTACTCTTGACAATTGTTGGTAATTTATTCTATTAAAAGATGAACTAGCATTCACTCTGTCCCTTATCCTCTCTACCTTCTATTCTAGTTCACTCTCTTCTCTGCCTTTAGCAATGATCTGTTTCCTTAGTATCATTTATTATTCCACAAGTCTTGTTGATTATTTGTTATATCAGTCTTTTCAGAGTATATATTTCTCTATGGACTTAGAGTCTACATTCAGTTTTCCATGTGTGGTATATTCACTTTGTGGTTCTTACCAGAATTATTTTTTATCTGCTACAAAACTAATTTTTATGCCATCTTTCTCTTATTCATAGAGGTATACTCAGGAAATATATTTTTTTTCAGTAGTGCCTGAATTCAGACATGCTATAAAGTTAAATCATGCATTTTTAGGATCCATGTTACTATTCCCTTCCCAGTATTAAAAATGTTCCATTTCTATGTGTTTATGTGTGCAATCATCTTTTGTTGCAATCATATATATATTAAGATTTTATTGTGGATGGGGAACAGGATTTTATTGGGGAACAGTGTGTATTTCCAGGACTTTTTTAAATTGGGGAACAGTGGTGTGTTTTTCCCAGGACTCATCAGCTCCATTCAAGTCAAGTTGTTGTCCTTTCAATCTTAGTTGTGGAGGGTGCAGCTCAGCCCCAGGTACAGCTGTTGTTAGTTGGCAGGGAGCGCAGACCACGATCCCTTGCAGGAGTCGAACCGTCAACCTTGTGGTTGAGAACCTGCGCTCCAACCTACTGAACCATCCGGGAGCTTGGTGGCAGCTCAGCTCAAGGTGCCGTGTTCAATCTTAGTTGCAGGGGACTCAGCTCACCATCACTCGCGGGAGTCGAACTGGCAACCTTGTGGTTGAGAGCACGCGCTCCAACCAACTGAGGCATCTGGCTCCCTGGGAGCTCAGCAGCAGCTCATTGATTTCATTCTAGTTGTGGAGGGTGCAGCTCGCTGGCCCATGTGGGAATTGAACCGGCAGCCCTGTTGCCCAGAGCTCACGCTCTAACCAACTGAGCCATCAGACCACCCCACCAGCAGCTCAGTGGCAGCTTGTTGTCTTTAATCTAGTTGTGGAGGGCGCAGCTCGCTGGCCTATGTGGGAATCAAACCAGCAGCCCTGTTCCCCAGAGCTCGCGCTCTATCCAGCTGAGCCACCTGTCTGCCCTCTTCCTTGTGTGTTAATGTAATATGCAAGTGAAACCATTCCCAGCTGGGTTCCGTTAAATAGAAATTCAGTACACACTTATGAGGGCCAACTATGTGGTACAGTACTGTGTGTGTCTGTTCTCTAGTAGCTAATAGTCTAGAGAAGGAAGCAGATGTCAGAAGTTTCTTAGAATAAGTGCTAGAATACAGTTAAAAAGTGTGAAACATCTAGCGGGGATGGGGGCATTAATATGCTTGTGTCCTTAGTCCTTGACCACTTAGGAAAATCATTCAGGGTCACTCAATTACAACCCACTAGAAATGCATTTTTGAGAATTGTGTTGAGGTGACTAAAGCTACAGAAGCTATTCTTACTGGTTCTAGGGATTATTTTTCTTACCCTAAGTCTGAGGCAACTCATCTGCATTATTGACACCTATCTTTCAAAGAGTGTTGTTTTTCTAGTATGTTCATGTTCCACTTCCAAAGTAGAAAGACACATCCTAATGTCTGTTCTCTAATGACTGAATTTCATGAGAGAGAACTATTTTTAAAGTTTGAACCCCACTGCCCTGGCCAAATTTCATTGTCAGCAATGGGAAATGTAACTGGTCGAATGCTTCTGAATAATGAACCACTCCATGATTTCCCAGCTTTTTATAAATATATCCCTTTGAAGAAGAACAAAACCATAAATTAGCATTAACTGTGCATTGAAATTCTTCTGCGTTGTTTTTATCTTTTCCTGTGTTACTACTCTTGCAAAGTTTGAATATAAGGGTGAAGATGAGGGGCAGTACAAAGAAATATGATTGCATGAATGTCAACTGAAAGTCTTGTTTACTAACTATGCGTCTCTTCCATTGCCTCTTGGTGACTGGCTGTTAAAAAGAAACAAACAAAATTTAGCTCTTTCTTTGTGTAGACATATATTTTCATTTACTTGGGATAAATATTTGGGAATGCAGCTGCTGGATTGTATAGTCAGTATATGGATAGTTGTTTAATTTTTTAAGAAATTGCCAAACTGTTTTCCAGAATGGCTGTACCATAGTACATTCCCACCAGAAATGTATGAGAGATCCATTTTCTCTACATCCTCGCCAGCATTTGGTATTGTCACTGTGTTTTACTTTAGTAACAGGTGTGTAGTGATACTTCATTGTGATTTTTTTTTCCAGATTTTTATTGGGGAAGGGAAACAGTGTGTACTTCCAGGGCTTTTTCCAAGTCATGTTGTTGTCCTTTCAATCTTAGTTGTGGAGGGCGCAGCTCAGCTTCAGGTCCAGTTGCTGTTGTTAGTTGCAGGCGGCGCAGCCCACCATCCCTTGCGGGAGTCGAACCAGCAACCTTGTGGTAGAGAGGACGCGCTCCAACCAACTGAGCCATCCAGGAGCTCAGCGGCAGCTCAGCTCAAGTTGCCGTGTTCAATCTTAGTTGCAGGGGGCGCAGCCCACCATCCCATGCAGGAATTGAACTGGCAACCTTGTTGTCAAGAGCTCCTGCTCTAACCACCTGAGCCATCCGGCTGCCCCACCGGTAGCTCAGCTGCAGCTCATTGTCTTCAGTCTAGTTGTGGAGGGCGCAGCCCATTGGCCCATGTGGGAATTGAACCGGTAACCCTGTTAAGCGCTCGAGCTCTAACCAACTGGGCCATCTGGCTGCCCCAAGCAAAAGTTTTTAATTTTGATGAGGTCCAATTTATCGATTTTTTTCTTTTTATGAATCGTGCTTTTGGTGTCAGGTGTAAGAACTCTGCCTACCCCATGATCCTGAACATTTTGTCCTATATTTTTTTCCTAAAATTTTTATAGTTTTCATTTCTACATTTAAGTATGTGACACATTTTGAGTTAATTTTTGTATAAGTATGCAGTTTAGTTGGAGTTCCATATTTTTGGCTGTGGATGTCCAGTTACTCTGGCACTACTTGTTGAAAATGCTCTCCTTCCTCTATTGAGTTGCTTTTGCACCTTTGTGAAAAATCAGATGGCTATACTTGTGTAGGTCTATTTCTGGGTTCTGTGTTCTGTTCCATTGATCTCTGTGTCTATCCCTTCATAATTACTACCCTGCCTTGCTTACTATAGTTATATATAGTAAACCTTAAAATCAGCTACAGGGATCATTCCCACTTTATAATTTGTTTTCAAGATTGTTTCAACTATCCTAGTTTCTCTGTAGGTGTGTGTAGGGTGTTTGTTTGGTTTTTTTTTTTTTTTGAGAAGCAAGATCTTATGTAAAACTAGCCAGTTGATTTAACTCAACATTGTTCGGAATCTTTGACAAGTGAAAGGGTTTATGATTTTATATTATTTTATTTGTTAGTAAATAATAAGCAATTCACATAACAAATATAGTGTTTGATTAAATCCCATCATGAAATAATTAATTTTAAGAGTAAGTATCATCATTAGGCCAAACTGCCAAATTTTATTTTGAGGTCTCTCACATTTTCTATGTTCCTGCTTGTTAGTGTTGATGTTAAGTAAGTTGCCTAGTTAAAAGGAACTTTAACATGTTGCGTACGGCGGGGTTTAAATCCCTCATACCCCTCTGTTCTGGCAGGTTTTTAAAAGAAACTAAAATGCACTCTTCTCTTTAAAGCGTAAATGCTTCTATGTCATTTATTATTTTTCTATGGAATTTTTTAGGATTTACTCACCTATGATGTTAGTAATCCCTCCTGGTGTGATACTGCAGAAAGCAGCTTCCTTTGTTATTAATGAAACAAATAATTCAATAAAATGTGCAAAGTAAAAAAAGTCAACAGTAAAAACGAGAATTCTCGTTATCCGTCCTTAACGCATGGCTCAGAAAAAAACGAAGATTCTCGTGATCCGTACGCAACGTGTTAAATGCCTTGAGAGTATTAATAGCATGCTCCTTTTGTCTTCTTTAGATGGTGTTATCTGAAAAGGTTAGTCAACTGATGGAATGGACCAATAAAAGACCTGTAATAAGAATGAATGGAGACAAGTTCCGTCGCCTTGTTAAAGCCCCACCGAGAAACTACTCCGTTATTGTCATGTTCACTGCTCTTCAGCTTCATAGACAATGTGTCGTGTGCAAGTATGAACTTTCTACTATACTTTAAAATTAAATAACTCTTAAGATTTTAACCATTTTTCAATCCTAGAAGAACCAAATGAGTATTTGGTACATAAACGAGTGTATGCCTTACTTAGGATATTTATGGTAACACATAATACTATTGCTCTTTTATAATCATTTCCTGGTTGTCCATGTTAGTGGGGAAAACAAAGAGCAAGGGTAAAGTATTGTGGTAGCCATCAGAGGAATAACTTAAAAATCTAACACTCATCTTATAAATTGATGTCAACTGATATGTATAAATGTATGCCAATAGCATTAATATAGCACTTTCAACTTCATACTCTTGTTTTATCAGAACAACCCCAGAAGGTAATAAAGCAAATATTCTGTCATTTTTGGAATAAGTAAGTTCTAAAATTTTAACTGGTCTATCCAAAGCTAGAGATACTTATTAATGCAGTAATAGGGGGCTACATTCAAGATTGGAATTACAAGAGAATTTTTTAAAGAAAATAAATATGCATGATTTAGAGATGTTTCTTTTTTTCCAGATTATTTTGTAGTGGTTGCAAACCTTGGGAATGGAGACTAATCTCACTTAAACTTTTGTCAAATTATGTTTTACTGATTTTATTTTACTGTTTCTGAATGCTTTTGGGAATAAAGATTGGTATTTCTTTAAACAAAAGTACTACGGATAATTAAAAATAGTGGATACTAAAAAATAAAATAGCTTTTGCCTTTTGGTGTTTTTTTACTTGTATTTTTAGATCAGTATGTGTGATCTGGGAATGTACTTTAAATGAAATGTCAAAGCTATTCTGTGAAGCACTAATTCAGTAAAATCTTGGAGGCTTTCCAAATTGTGACAGCATGGGCCCTCATGAAGGAAATAGATACCCTTGTTTCACAATAGTGTGCTATGCTACCCCAAGCCTTGCTAGCTCTTCTTAAAGGATTTTTTCCTTGGAGGAATGATATAGTCAAGATATTTGGTCCTAGAGTCCTTATTTTATGCAGTGTATGCTGAATATAAATTAAAAGTAAATAGAAGAAGGAAAAAGAATAGTGGGTATTAACTGACTAAACTTAAAATCTAGACTTACTGAAAATTCAGTCAGTTCACTAGCAATTAAGAGTACATACAAATGTCAGGGAATAAATACAAACACCTTCATAATTCTGTATTAAATGCAAATTAGTGCAATTCTTGTTAACCTAAGTTTTCATTACTTTCTGCAAGACCAAATTTGCTCACATTATCCTAAGCTCATTCAAAAAATAAAAATTAAGCAATAGCAATATGTATAATAATATATAGTTGGTGCTATCAAGATGACAAGTATAAGCAAGATGCCCTACCCTATCATCTGGCTAGGGAAATTAGTTCCACACCTGAAAATTTCACTGGCCATGTAAGGCAATTTATGATTAAGTACCAAATGAATTGTGTATATAATAAATATGTACTATAAAATTTCAGGAAGGACATGTAACAGGAGAGGTTAGGGTTGACCTAATAGAGAAGATATCACTTGTACTAAGGCTACACGGATGGATCGGTTTTACTTGTAGAGGTAGGATGATCTGGTTAGAAGCAATGATGTGTACAAGGGTACAGAGAAGAATAAATAAAAGGCTGGAATTAAGAGATCCTGTTTGAGATTGATTAGTACTAAGGCTACATAAAAGCTAGGTGCATTATTTGGAACTAGATTATAAAGAACCTTGAATAACCAGTGAAAGAGCTTGGAGACAGTTCTGAAGGTAGAAGACTGTTTTCCACTAAGAGCTTACCCCTTTTCCTGTGCCCTGGATCCCATAAGTTCCTGAAAGGAGTTTCTTGGAGGAGGAGAAACTAGAGACGGTTTTTTAATATTCTAATGTCAGATATTAAGGGTCTGAGTTTAGATAATAGCAATGAAAATAAGTGGGAAGGGATAGAGTTAGAAGATAGTCACAAATGAAGAAGTGTCAGTTCTTAGAAATTGAAAGCATATGGGCAATAAGGGAAAAGTCAAATATTACTTGAGGTTTAAATTAATTTCAGTTCCCTAGATTCTTCTCATTTTTTACCCTAATCAGCTGACTATATTTCATTTACCAAGTAGCATTTTGTACTTTCAATTTTTAAAATGAGTTAATATCACAGTCTACTTTCTCTGGGAAAATACTTCAACCTTATCTTTGAACTCTTAGAAGTAATTTAGGGTATTAAAAATTGTTGTAGAGACAATTAGCTGGATTTTTCCAATGACTACCGAAAGAGCTTTGAGATAAGAAATAGGCGCCAAGTAGGAAGTGTAGTCAGGTAATTACTACTTTCTGTTAAAATCCCCAACACTTGGGGTAAAGCGTCTCTTATGCCAAAACAATGGCAGACTTTGCCAAGGTATGTCCTAACCCTGTCAGTAGAGCCTGACTTACTTGTCTCTCCAACCCCCAACCCCCACTGGAAAAACTGCTGTTGCATCGTTGAATCTGTTTTACTGCTGATAAAACTGAATTGTTTTGCAAAATGTTTTATATACTGTCTTCACCAATCTGATTGCTTACAGGCAAGCTGATGAAGAATTCCAGATCCTGGCAAACTCCTGGCGATACTCCAGTGCATTTACCAACAGGATATTTTTTGCTATGGTGGATTTTGATGAAGGCTCTGATGTATTTCAGATGGTAAGACCTTTGGTTTATTCCGTTAAGTAGGAGTAGGCAACTGAGGATAAAGTGGAATACGTCTTCAGTGGCTACAAGAAGTTAAATGGGACATGTCTTATGTAAGATCAAGAGTAGTTAGTGAAATAAAAGCTAAACGGGAGCTAACCAGGAAATATATAATGATCAATGCTTAACCTATTAGAATTTGGAAATTGGGTAGTAATCAAGTAACACACACACACATTAAAATACAAAACTATCATTTTAACCATTTTAGTGTACAATTTATCAAGTAACTTTTTAAATCACAGCATGAATCCATCATTATGCCACCATTGTAATATTAAAATTCTTAGTAGAGCTAGGTACCTGTCTTTACTCCTTGCTTCTTAACCCTTTTCCTGGGCCCTGGATCCCATACCCAGCCTCTCAACCCTTTCATCTATATTGTTTTTAATTATGACGAATTTTTTTAGAGCAGCTTAGGTTCACGGCAGAATTGAGGGGTACATACAGAGATTTCCCATATACCCCCGCCCCCACACATGGATAGCTTCCTCCATTATCAGCACCCCCAACGAGAGTGGACATTTTTTACAGTTGATGAACCTACATTGACATATCATAATCACCCAAAATGCATAGTTTGATTATGGTTCACTCTTGGTCTTGTACATTCTACTAGTTTGGACAAATGTATAATAACATGTATGAGTCAATATAGTATCATAAATAGGATGAATTGGCAGAGTATGGAGGACATTTAGGGCAGTTTTTACTGCTCTGCCAATTCATCCCATCTCCCTAACTTTTGGTAACCACTGATCTTTTTCTTGTCTCCATAGTTTCACCTTTTCCAGAATGTCGTATAGTTAGAATCATATAGTATGTTTCAGATTGCCTTCTTTCACTTAGTAATATTCATTTAAAGTTCCTCCATGTGTTTTCATGGCTTGATAGCTCATTTCTTTTTAATGTTGAATAACATTCCATTGTTATTCACATACTAAAGGACATATTGGTTGTTTCCAAGTTTAGGCAATTATGAATAAACTATACTCATCTGTGTGTGGGTTTTTTGCAGACATAAGTTTTCAACTCCTTTGGGTAAGTACCAAGGAGTATGATTACTGGATCATATGGTAAGAGTATGTTTAGTTTTGTGAGAAACTGCCAAGCTGTCTTCCACTGTGGTGGTACCATTTTGCATTCCCAGCAGCAATGAATGAGAGTTCCCACTGCTCCACATTCTCACCAGCATTGGTGCTGCCATGTTCTGCATTTTCACCATGCTAGTAGGTGTGTAGAGAGTGCTGGCTCACTGTTGTTTTCATTTGCATTTCCCTGATCATATATTTGGAGCATCTTTCACATGCTTATTTGCTACCTGTATAACTTCTTTGGTGAGGTGTCGCTTAAGATCTTGTGCCCATTATTTTAAATAAAATTTATTGGGATGACAGTGGTTACTAAAGTTACATAGGTTTCAAGTATATAATTCTATAATAAATCATCTATATATCACATAGTGTGTCACCACCCAGAATCAGTTCTTCCATCACCATATATTTGATCCCCTTTACCCTCTTCTACCATCCCCCCTCACCTCTTAACCTCTAGTAACCACTAAACTATTGTCTTTGTCTATGAGTTTTTGTTTCTTCACTTGTCTTGTTCCTTTGTTGTTTTCAGTTTTATATACCACATGTCAGTGAAATCATGGTTCTTGACTTTTTCTGTCTGGCTTATTTCACTTAGCATAATAACCTCAAGATCCATTCATGTTGTTGCAAATGGCACTATTTCATCTTTCCTTTGGCAGGTTAGTATTCCATTGTGTATATAGAAGTGTATACCACATCATTATCCAATCATCTGTTGAGGACACTTTGCTTGTTTCTATGTCTTTGCCACCATAAATAAAGCTGCAATTAACATAAGACCACATACATCTTTTACGGATAGATGTTTTCAGATTTTCTGGGTATACACCCAGGATAGGGATTGCTGGGTCATATGATAATTCTATTCTTAATTTTTTGAGGAACCACCACACTGCCTTCCATAGCAGCTGTACTAATCTGCATTCCTGCCAGCAGTGTATGAGGGTTCCTTTTTCTCCACAGCCTCTCCAACATTTATTTTTAATCTTGTTGATGATAGTCATTCTAACAAATGTGAGGTGTTATCTCATTGTGGTTTTTATTTGCATATGTGCCCATTTTTTTAATAGTGTTTGTTCTCTTACTGTTGAGTTTTAAGAGTCCTCTGCATATTTTAGATAACAGTTGTTTATCAGATGAGTCTTTTGCAAAATTTTCCTCCCAGTCTGTGGCTTGTTGTCTCACTCTCTTAACTTTGTCTTTCGCAGATCAGAAAATTTTAATTTTAATGAAGTACAACTTACCAATTATTTTTATCATGGATTGTGTTTGTGATGTTGTGTCATGCAGGGTGTCACGTGGGGTCTCAGCTCCTGCTCCACGCATAGGAACACAGGATATGGTGAGGCCCAAAAGGAACACCAAAAGGAGCCATAGATAGGGGAGTCATACCACTATATTCTCGCTGGCGGCCAGGCGAGACATAGGAAGTAGGATCTACACGATCCGCAATCCGCCGTCCGCCTTTCTGCCTGCCAACCAGCCAACCAACTAGTGCAGTCATGGCAGTTACATCAGCAGACAGTTGGCCAACCGGCTACAGCCAACGGCCAACCACCACCCGAGCCAGCACCCCCCCATGCGAGGCTGACAGCCTGGAATCTGCTCTCTGGGACTCTGTCCCCACACTCCACCCCTCCAGGGTCTCACCTCACAATCTATGCAACAAGCGTCTTCTATGAGAGGCCCTGTGTAAGGAACCCAGCTCACAAAAAAAAAGGTCCCAGTCCAGTTCAAATAATGTCCCAGGAGGTGTCCGTCAATGTCCACCTACTTTCTAGGCACAGCCAGACTTCCTGGGCACAGCCAGCATTTCTCATGAAAAAGACTGCAGTCTGCGCCAATGTCAACTAGGGCCAAACCCTCTGCACATTAGAAGGTGACCAATGTATATACAGTTCCACGTGGGGCTTCCAGTTCCCACTTGTCTCCTCTGACCGGGTACCTCAGCCCCACCCCTAATGGAGCTGTTCCCGACACAATTGTTTCCAAAGTTCCAACAAGAGTGCATCGGGTTGTTGGTCTACTTTTTCCTGATTAAGCCCTGCTGCCATGAGATCACACCACGTCTGTGTGTGTGTTACTCTCTGAGGCCCGCGACCTCGCCCCCTAGCTTTTGGCTTGGGCTTCCAGGTCTTAAGTTCTCGGACCTCCTGTCTTAACTTCCTTTGCCGCCAGCTTTCAACATCCCCTAGGGTGGCCATGGCAATGGGAATTTCATGGATCCGCCGCCCCACATAGGATGTAAGAATGGCAACCAAGGATCCAAAAGCACTTTCAGTGGCAGTACCCAAAACCAGATCTCTCATGCTGGTTGTAAAACGCTCGTCATCCGGCCCCCGCATGTTAGGGTTGAACATAGTATGTCTCATACCCATTTATGGATGATTTGAGTAAGTTCAGTATACGATGGCCATTTACTCACAGTGTCTGGCATCTTGCCAGCCTCCCCATACTGTGCATACTGAAGCGGTGAGTCACTCCATTAGAGTGTGGTTACCCTGGTCTTGGGCCAACCTATGGCAATTCTGTAACCTTTGTCGCAGGGACGGATGCCCTGTCATGGAAGCTAGCTTTTCCATCTCGCCTGGGGAGCAGAGAATGCTGTCTGCTCCCTCATCCCATAAACGTAGTAGCCAAGCCGAGACTGGCTCTCCAGGGCGCTGTCGGTACTGCCTCCCCAGCTTCTGCAACTCAGTGGGAGGGTACTGGGTGTAGGTTGTGAACTCAGTCATAACTGGGTTGCCAGCAACAATGCCCCCGCGGCCCAAAGGTTGCTCACGCTTTACCTTTTGCTTCATAATGGGTCAGGCCTGGGGGTTGCGAGCTACATTGTCTCCACTTGCGTTGCCCACCTCTGCCTCAGAGTCTCCACTGTGGGGCTCATCCTCTAACAGGCAGACCGGGCTTCCAGCGCCTCCCACTGGGATACCTGGTCCCGCACCTAGGCTATTCCAACAAACGCTTCTTCCTCCGAGTTATGATGCACTGTGGTTAAAACCTCCTCCAACCTACGGTCTCGAGCTTCTAGTGCCTTCCATTGCCTCCCCCTGGGGCTGCTGGTCCTGTACCTGAGCTATTTCATTAAGCGCGTCCCCCATGTTACTACATAATGCGGTGAGGAACATCCATCCCACACGGCCGGCTGTACCCTTCACCTCCTCCTCCTCCTCCGGCAACCGCTCAGCTAGAACCTGAAGGGCCCTTTCCATGCTGGCTGGAGAGCCATCCATTCTGTAGATGAAGATGGGAAGAACTGACTTCCGCTCCTCCTCAGGGGTCCAACTGATGAGAACAGTGGCTGCTGGGTACCACACACTGTGTGGGGGCCACATGTCCTCCTGCCCAGAGTCAGACACCGTTTCTACCTGGCCAGAATCCTGCTCGCTGTGCCAGGCATCCGATTGGGTGGAGGCCTCAGTGCAAGATGTCCGCAACCCTCGGAGCCTACAGCAGCAGCACATTACCAAAAGGAAGGCGACGCCTTCTATGGCCAAGAGACTGGTGTGCCATCTGGAGGCTCGAGTCTCCCAGGCCAACCGCGCCTCCTGTTCCCGGCGCAGCTCCTCACAGGCCTTCTGAAACTGAGCTTTCATATGCATAAGCTGCTCCATTACCTTACGGAGAGTTTCGGTTGACACCAAACCCTGCT
Source organism: Rhinolophus sinicus (assembly GCF_057876585.1). Classification (NCBI taxonomy): domain Eukaryota; kingdom Metazoa; phylum Chordata; class Mammalia; order Chiroptera; family Rhinolophidae; genus Rhinolophus; species Rhinolophus sinicus. The sequence continues at coordinate 45,993,588 of NC_142518.1, read as the reverse complement.
CACTGTGCCATGTGTCATGCAGGGTGTCATGCAGGGTCTCAGCTCCCGCTCCACACATAGGAATGCAGGATATGCTGAGGCCAAAAAGGAATGCCTATGGAACCAGAGATAGGGGAGTCATACCACTATATTTCTGCTGGCGGCCAGGCGAGACACATGAAGTAGGATCTACACGATCCGCAATCCGCCGTAGGCTTTTCTGCCTGCCAACCAGCCAGCCAACCAGCGTAGTCACGGCAGTTATAGCAGCAGCCAGTTGGCCAACCAGCTACAGCCAACAGCCAACCACCACCCGAATAACACCCTCCCACGCGAGGCCGAGAGCCTGGAAACTGTTCTCTGGGACTCTGTCCCCACATGTTTTATTTAAAAAGTCATCACTATATCCAAGTGATGTCATCTTGGTTTTCTCCTATGTTATCTTCTAGGAGTTTTATAGTTTTGCCTTTTACATTTAAGTCTGTGATTGATTTTGAGTTGAGTTAATTTTCTTGAACGGTGTAAGGTCTGTAGATTAATCATGTGGGGTGTTTTTGTTTTTGTTTTCTTGCCCATGGATATTCAGTTGTTTTAACACCATTTATTGAAAAGATTGTCCTTTATCCATTTAATTGCCTTTTCTCTTTTGTCAAAGATCAGTTGTCTGTATTTATGTGGATCTATTTCTGGGCTGTCTATTATGTTCCATTGATCTCTTTTTCTACTCTTTCAATAGTACCACACTGTTTTGATTACTATAACTTGAAGTTGGGTAGCGTCAATCCTAACTTTGTTCTCCTTCAATATTGTGTTGGCTATTCTGGGTCTTTTGATTCTCCATGTAAAATTTAGAATCAGTTTGTCACTATCCACAAAATTACTTTCTGGGATTTTGATTGTAATTGCATTGAATCTGTAGATGAAGTTGGGAAGAACTGACTTCTTGACAATATTGAATCTCCTTATATGTGAATATGGAATATCTCTCCATTTCTTTAGTTCTTTGATTTCATCAATCAAAGTTCTGTAGTTTTCCACATTTAGATCTTGTATATATTTTGTTATATTTATACCTAAGTATTTCATTTTGAGGGATGCTAATGTAAATGGTATTGTGTTTTTAATTTCAAATTCCTCTTGTTCATTGCTGGTATATAGGAAAGCAATGGAATTTTGTATTTTAACCTTGTATCCTGCAACCTTTCTACATACCTGTTTCTCCTTGCAATTCTATTAGTTTTTGCCTCACATAGTTTCACACTCTTGTTAGGGACATAAACATTAAGGGTTGTTATGTAGTCTTGGAGAATTGACCCCTATATCATCACGTAATGCCCTTTTTGTCTCTGATAACTTTACTTGTTTTGAAGTGTGCTGTGTCTGAAATTAATATAGCTACTCCTGCTTTACTTTGATTAGTATTAGCATAGTATATTTTCCTCTATCCATTTCCTTTTGCTCTATATGTGTCTTTATATTTAAAGTGGATTTCTTGTAGATAACATATACTTGGGTCTTGTTTTGGAACCACTCTGACAATTTGTCTTTTAATTGGTACATTTAGACCATTGATTATACCGTGTTTCCCCGAAAATAAGACCTAGCAGGACAATCAGCTCTAATTCGTCTATTGGTGCACAAATTAATATAAGACCTGGTATTATGTTATGTTATGTTATGTTATATTACATTACGTTATATGATATTATATAAAACTCGGTATTATATTATTATATTATACCTGGTATTATATTATATTATATTACACCTGGTCTTATATTATAGTACAATAAGACTGGGTCTTATATTAATTTTTGCTCCAAAAGATGCATGAGAGCTGATTGTCTGGCTAGATCTTATTTTCTGGGAAACACGGTATTAGGTTGATGCAAAAGTAATTGGAGTTTAAAAGGTTAAAAATAATTGCAAAAACAAGTTACTTTTGCACCACCCTAATATATAAACTTACACGCGTGCACACACACACACACACACAATTGAATCCATTGTTGGTATTATTTTGAACAAACTGTATAATCTATTAGATTAAGTAAGAATAAGAAAAATGAAAGTTTTACTTCACTTATTCCTTCTTCAGTACTCTCCCTTTATGTAGATCTGAGTTTCTGACCTATCTTATTGCAAGAAGTTCCCTCAATTTTTGTTTGTCTGAGAAAGTCTTTATTTCTCCTTCATTTTTGAAGAATAATTTCACAGGGAACAGTATTCTAAGTTTGTGGTGATTCTTTTTCTCTCAATACTTTAAATCTTTAACTCCATTCCCTTCTTGCTTGCATGCTTTCTGAAGAGAAGTTGGATGTAATTCTTATCTCTCTTCTTGAATAGGTAAGGTGTTTTATTTCTCTGGCTTTTTTCAGAGTTTTTTCTTTATCTTTGACTTTCCGTAGCTTAAAAATTATATTCCTGGATATAGTGTTATTGGCATTTATCCTGCTTGATGTTCTTTGCTTTTCGGTGTCTGAAGATTCTATTGATATGTCCTCTAGCTCAGAGATTCTTTCCTTAGCTGTGTCCATTGTACTAATAAGCCCGTCAAAGGCGTTATTCATTTACTTTCACAGGGTTTACAATCTCTGGCATTTCTTTTTGGTTCTTTTCTAGGAGTACCATTTCTGGTTACCTAGCTCATCTGTTTCTGCATGTTGTCTGTTTTATCCATTAGAACCATTAGCATATTAATCATAGTTTTTAAAATTCCCAATCTGATAATTCCAAAATCGCATCCCTGCCTTGTGTAGTTCTGATACTTGCTGTGTGTCTTCATATTATGTTTTATTGACTTTTGATATGCCTAATGTACTGGGTAAAAGGAACTGCTGTGTGGGGACAGAGCCAGGAGAGTAATTTCCAGGCTCTTGACCTCACATGGAAAGATGCTGGCTCGGGTTCAGATAGCCATCAGCTGTAACTAGTTGGCCATCAGCTGTAACAAGTTAGCCATTGGCTACTGATATAACTGCCGCGACTAAGCTAGCAAGCATGGATTGCAGCTAGCAAGTGGGTGGGTGGTTGGTTGGCAGAGAAGCAGATGGCAGATTGTGGCTATCTGCTTCCTTTGTCTCCAAACCAGCCGCCAGTGAGAAAATAGTGGTATGACTCCCCTATCTATTGCTCTGTTGGTGTTCCTTTATGGCCTCACCATATCCTGCATTCTTGTGTGGGGAGCGGGAGCTGAGTCCCTGTATTACACATGGTGCAGCGAGCAGAAAATGGTGCTGGCCAAAACTCTCCGAAGGATGGTGGAACAGTTTGTGCGAATGAAAACTCAGTCTTGGGAAGCCTGTGAGGAGCAGCGCCAGGAGCAGGAGAGGACATGGATGGCTCCCGACCAGTGTAGAAAGAGCCGCTGGAGAGTTGGACCGCCATGGAGGAATGGGAAGACGTGGATGGTTCTCCAACCAGCATAGGACAGAGAACGTGAAGGTCTTTGCGGTCGTGTGGGCTGGTAAGTGTTTGCTGCGGTGGCCCAGATGTGGGACTTGTAGTCCCAGGAGGAAATGCTTGCTGAGTCCTCGATGAAAGATGTGGGTGAGGTCTAGGTCGTCCCTCAGCCCCAGCTTGGGGAGGACTTGGAGCCCTCACCCTGCAGAGAGGGCACACATTGTGAGGCCAGCACACAGCCCCGGCGAATGACTGTGGATTATGGGGAATTGCCTTCCATCCCTGATTTGATGGACTGCTTGACAGTTTCATTGGGAACGTATCACCAAGTAGTGGAACTAACGGATGTTTACTTCCTGTGTCTTGCCCGGCTGCCAACAAGACTGGTGCAGGAAGACCCCTTGTTGGGGTGCAGGCAGATGTTTGCTTCCTGTGTCTCGACCAGCCGCCGTGGAGAATATGTAATCACCTTGGTTGTGAGCCACTGTTGTTCCAGCACGGTACACTGAGAACCCTGGTTGTGCCCAGGAAGTCTGGCTGTGCCCATAAAGACTGGCTGTGCCCAGGATATTTCATCCACCTCTAGGTTCCTCACATAGGGCCTCTCGTGGAAGACGATTATTGCGTAGATTGTGAGGTGAGACCCTGGAGGGGGGGAGTGTGGCGACAGAGCCAGGAGAGTAGTTTCCAGGTTCTGGACCTCACGTAGAAAGGTGCTGGCTTGGGTAATAGATGGCCATCACTTGTAACTAGTTGGCCATAAGCTGTAACCAGCTAGCCATTGGCCACTGATATAACTGCCCTGGCTAAGCTAGCAAGCGCAGATTGCAGCTAGCAAGTGAGGGGTTGGTTGGTTGGCAGAGAAGCGGACAGCAGATTGCAGCTCCTGCTTCCTGTGTCTCCATCCCAGCCGCCAGAGAGAATATAGTGGTATGACACCCCTATCTGTGGTTCCGTTGGTGTTCCTTTTTGGCCTCACCATATCCTGCGTTCTTGTGTGGGGAGCAGGAGCTGAGGCCCTGCATTACAGCTGTAAATTGACCTTTGGTAATGTGGTGTTGAGGTGGGAGGGGAACGTTCTGTAGGTTCTATGATTAGGTCTCAGGCGTTTATTGAACCTATGCCTCTCTGGACTATGAACTTCTCAAGAGTTTCTCAGATTTTTCCCTACCCCCTTAGGAGACAGTATGGCTGGAGTGAGCTAGAGTTGGGTATTTCCCTTCTTCCAGGTCAGTAAGGATCTGATGATGCCCCAGCAGATTAGGCTTTGGTTAACTAGTTTCCACTGAGGCAGGTCTTGTTAAGAAGGACAGAGTGCTCTAGGGTATTTCAAAATGGTTTGTTTTAGCCTCCTCCTGCTGGAAGCACGAGGAGATTTTTTTCCACTATTTATTGAGGGAACCTGGTTGAGGTCCTGAGGTAAATCTCACAATATTGTAGCCCATTCCCCACCACTGCCATGACTGTGTGCCCCTGGGCTTTTTAACTCTCAGAGTTGTCCACACTGAGCTTCTAGCAATTAGTTAGAGGTCAGGTTTCGCTACTCTGAGAATGGTTTCTTTTTCCCCCCCATTTCTTCCGCCCCCCCACACTCTGGTTCAAGCCGTTGTTTCTCAGTCTAGTTGTGTAGGACACAGCTTCCTGTCACATCCTGGTATTATGAGCCTTGCACTCCCCTCAGCTGAGGCAGTCGGTTGCCAGTCGTCAGTGGACCGCTCATAGCACCTCATGGCAGCTCTTGCCAGCTGTCGGCCGCTCACGATGGCTGCCAGCCACTCACACTGGCCATTGGCCACTCATGGCAGCACACAGCAGCCCCCGGCAGGTCACGATGGTTGCCAGCCACTCATGCTGGCTGCTGGCCACTCATGCTGGCTGCCTGCCACTCACGCTGGCTACCGACCGCTCATGGTAGCACACGGTAGCCCAAGCACACAGCAGCCCGTGGCAGCTCACGCCAACCTCTGGCTGCTCAGGGCAGCCCAGCTCCAGGGAGAGCTGTTATTCACGATCTTAGCTGTAGAGGGTGCAGCTCACTGGCCCATGGGGAATCAAACTGGCGACCTTGGCATTAGGAGCATGGCATTCCAACCAGCTGAGCCACTGGGCCAACCCTGGCAATGGTTTCACTTCTGTTTTTGCCTGTCTGTTTCTCCAGTCAGGGTGGCAGTGTATGCACTGTGTCTTCCCCTCTCTTACGGATCCAAGAAAAGTTGTTGATTTTTTAGTTTATTCAGCTTTTTATATGTTGTTATGATGAAGTACCAACTTCTGAGCTCTTTGCATGCACAAACAGAAATTGTAACCTTGAACTGTATTTTTAATTTCAGCCTCTATAGTAGTTCTTTCTCCTTTGCATATAAGGAGACCTAGATTCAATCAGTAGAATCAACGACATAGATTCAATTTTGTCAGTTTATAAAAGTGCCTAGCTCATATAGTTGAACATGTTTTACTTAATAATAATTGTATAAAGTATGAAAGGAAAGATTTCAGTATAACTTCTTGCTATTCATCTTTACGTGAATAACTTACCAATCCAAAAATTCATTATGTCCCAAATGAAACTTCTGTCTCTCCCACTTCCACCCAAACCTGTCCTCTGTGTTCTATATCATTAGTGATATTTCTTTGTCATCTTCATCTTCTGCAACATCCTTCATAGTTACACCCCCTTTACATTCCAAGGCCCTCGTCTTCTCTCATTTGAACTAGTACAGTAGTCTTTTAACTGTTGCGTTACCATCCATATAGTACTCTCTCCATATTGCCTGCTATAATACAGTTCCCAGAGTTTTTTCTAGAGGGTATTAATAAGAATACTTGGGGAAAAGGAACTTTGATAAACCTTAGTTTAAACAAAATTAAGTTTTGTTTTTTTTTTACTTTAGGGTATCAAGAACTGTGAAGGATCTAAGGTTTTACTCTACGTGCAAGCTAACAATTTACTCTGCGGCATTATCAGAAATGCTGGCAAAAGACATGACACTCCTGGGTTAGAGTTAAAGGACTTCATTACTCACAGCAACAGCAATATCCAAAGTATCAGCACTTTCTTGCACCAGTTCCCCAACCCACCCTTCCCATAGTGCAATTCAAAGAGTACCAATGGGTTGCGTTATGGGAGAGGAACTCCAAGCTTTCAAAATCCTAATCTTCTATAAAGTGTAGTAACCACACGTACTCTTTTCTTTGGAGAGAGATTCATATCTTCTAAGGCTGTATACAAACATCCTTGAGACGATCACCTAGAACAAAGGCATTCAGTCCCTCTGCTCTCAAGACATGCAGAAACACCAGAAACCCATGGAGAATCATCTTGCAACACAGACTTTAACATGCTGATGTATGAGGTACAATAAAAAAATACGGTGAATGTTTAAATTTAAAAAATATTATAGTAAAAGACACATTACCAGTGATTCCCGTCATTTCAAACATACTTATCCCATCGTTCTTGTCACTTTCTGAAGCAGTTCTGGAAGTCCTCCTTCGTGAGTGTCTTTAGTTGCGCTGTCGTGGCTGCTTTGATGTCCGGAGTTGATTCAAAACATTTACCTTTCATGGTCATTTTGATTTTGGGGAAGAGCCAGAAGTTGCACGGTGTCAGATCCAATGAGTAATGTGGATGAGTACACAACCTTAATGTTTTTATTTGACAGAAATTCCCATATATCAGAAGTGATGTGTGACACAGAGCCTTTCTGTTGTGATCTCAAAATACAGTGCATGATGCTGCTGAGTGCCATCCAATGGAAAGGCAGGGATCTTCAGTGCAGGAAATGGTGCATCGAATCTTAGTAACAGTGTGTGACAAGTTTCAGCTTGTTCAGTGCATTCAGTCAGGTGTGAGTTACAGTTGAGAGAAGGTGTGTTTTAAAGTGTGCTGTAAAGCACCCTCCATCATGACAACGCTCTGTGTCACACAGAGCTTCTGGTATACGGCAGTTTCAGTCACATAAAAACCTTACAATATATCCTCATCCACCTAATTTACCGGATCTGGCGCCATGCAACTTCTGGCTCTTCCCCAAAGTCAAAATGATTTCAGGACATGTTAAACATTTTTAATCGCTTCAGGACATCGAGGCAGCCACAACTACACAACTAAGCACACAAAAGAGGACTTCCAGAACTGCTTCAGAAAGTGGCAAGAACGATGGGATAAGTGTGTTTGAAGTGGGGGCGGGAGTATTTTGAGGGGGATTAATGGCAATGTGTCTTTTACTGTATTTTTTAAAAATTTAGTCATCATAATATTGTTTGATCACACCTCGTATGTTACACCGTCTAGTCCAACAGTGGACTGTAATATAGAGAATTTCCCAAATTATTGGACCATGTAATGGAGCATTTTGTCTGTGGAACGCACTTTTGTACTAGTTACTTTTCACGCACTCTACTCCAAGCACATAACCACCTTTTTCATAATTACATTATGTCATGCACTGTCTTATTTCAGCATTGTTGATTGTTTCCAATAACATGAAATATCCCTTCTCCCTTGCTCCCTTTCTCTCCCCTCTCAAAATTCTGCTTACCCTGTAAAGCCTCATTTCAGATATTCCCTTGAAGTCCTTTCAAATCCTCCAGATGAACAGTGAGTCACACCTTTTCTTGTGTTATTGCGCTATTTTCCTTATATTTCTGTTATATACGTATGTATTCACATTCTGTCTTATAGTAGAATCAGCCCCATAGTTGTTTGACACTCCCTCTAGGAATATAGTTACTTACTTAAGGGCAGAGCCAACATTCTGTGGCTACCACTGCTAAGCATATGATGAATGTTCAGTAAATGTTGAACAAATGGCTTAATGTTCCCATTTTACAGTACGTCATTGTGCTAGTCATGTTTCAGTCTCACACAGCTCCAGAAATCAAAATCATTACATTTATAAAGCATGATACAACCTTAAAGGTTAGTGCATTTAGACTTTATTATACCAAAGGAAATAGTTTTTTGAGTTTAAGAAATTGCTTCCTCGTTTTCTATTCAAGCTGGGATTGTTTTGGAAACTTAAAATTCCATGTATTTTAACAAGATCCATATAAAGAATTTCTGTTACTAATTTGTACAAATACAAAACCAATTTTCTTCTGTATCAAATAGCTTTTAATATCAGTGCCCGTTTTAGACCTATAGTTAGTGTTAATGGTATAAGGATGGTAGTGTGTCCATCTGTGGAAGAAATTCAAATCTTTCTCCAAATAACAGTGTCATATGCCACAACATCCAAAAGCTAAGTATGGATGAAAAGTGATACCTACCAAAAATAGTACATCTTATTTTGGCATCCAAGGGTTTTTAAAGCCTACAAGAGTATTGTTTTTTAATTGTGGGAAAATATACATAGCATAAAATGTGCTATCTTAACATTCTTATATGTGCAGTATAGTAGTGTTAACGTATATTCACATTGTTTTACAACCAATCTCCAGAACTCTTTTTATCTTGTAAAACTAAAACTCTCTACACATTCAATAACTCCCCATTCCTTCTTCCTCTAGCCCCTGGCAATTACCATTATCCTTTCTGTCTATGAATTTGACTACTGTAGGTACTTCATATAAATGTAATCATACAGTGTTTGTATTTTTGTGATTGACTTATTTCACTTAGCATAATGTGCTCAGAGTTCATCCATGTTGTAGCATGTGTCAGAATTTTCTTCCCTCTTGAGGCTCAATAATGTTGCATTGTATGTATGTACCACATTTTATTTATCCATTCATCTGTTGATAGACACTTGGGTTGCTTCCATCTTTTGGCTATTGTGAAGAATGCTGCTATGAACATAGGTGTACAAATATATCTTCAAGTTCCTGCTTTCAGTTCTTTTACATATATACCCAGAAGTGGAATTCCTAGATCATATGGTGGTTCAATTTTTTTTTTAGGAACCTCCATATTGTTTAATAAAGTGGCTGCATCATTTTACATTCCCACCAACAGTGCACAGCGGTTCCAGATACTCTATATCCTTACCAACACTTATCTTCTGGTTTTTGTTTTTTGTGATAGTAACCATCCTAATGGGGGTGAGGTGATATCTCATTTTGTTTTTGATTTGTATTTTCCTAATGATTAGTAACGTAGAGCATCTTTTCATGTGCTTATTGGTCATTTCTATATCTTTTTTGGAGAGACATCTATTCATATCCTTTACCCAGTTTTAAATCTGTTTGGGGTTTTTTGTTGTTGTTGAGTTATAGGATTTCTTTCTTTTTTTTTAAATTATAGTTGGCATTCATTATTGTTCAGCTTCAGGTGTACAATGCAGAGATCAGGCATCTACATCACCCCTGAGGTGGTCTCCCAAATGGGACACGTGTCCATCGGATACCCTACAAAATCTTTACATTGTTGATTACGTTCCCCAAATTAATTTTCAAAACCCCGCGGCCATCTTGTGGTTACCGACTATTTTCTAAACCCCTCACCTTCCCCCTGACCCCACCCCCTCGCCCATCTAGCAACCCTCAGTTTTTCCTCTATGTCTCCAAAACTGTTTCTGATTAGTTCATTCACTTATTCTTTTCTTTCAATTCCGCATATAAGTGAGATCATATGGTATTTGTCTTTCTCTGACTTATTTCACTTAACATAATGTTCTCTAGGTCCATCCATGTTACCATTTGCAACAACATGGATTTCTTTTTTTTTTAAAGATCTTATTGGGGAAGGGGAACAGGACTTTATTGGGGAACAATGTGTACTTCTGGGACTTTTCCAAGTAAAGTTGTTCTTTCAATCTTAGTTGTAGAGGGCGCAGCTCAGCTCCAGTTGCCGTTGTTAGTTGCAGGGGGCGCAGCCCACTATCCCTGTGGGAGTCGAGGAGTCGAACCAGCAATCTTGTGGTTGAGAGCCTGCGCTCCAGCCAACTGAGCCATCTGGCTGCCCGGGAGCTGAGCAGCAGTTCATTGACTTCATTCTAGTTGCGGAGGGCGCAGCTCGCTGGCCCATGTGGGAATCAAACTGTCAGCCCCATTCCCCAGAGCTTGTGCTCTAATGAACTGAACCACCCGTCTGCCCCCAGGATTTTTTTATATATAGTGGATAATAACCCCTTATGAGATATATGATTTGCAGATATATTTTCCTATTTTATAGATGCCTTTTCACTCTGTTGATTGTGTCTTTAGCCTACAAGATAGTTTTAAAGAACTTATCTAGAGGCGGCTCATTAGCTCAGTTGGTTAGAGCACAGTGCTCTTAACAACAAGGTTGATGGTTGATCCCCCACATGGGCCACTGTGAGCTGCGCCCTCCACAGCTTGATTGAAACAACTATGTGACTTGGAGCTGATGGGTCCTGGAAAAACACACTTAAATAAATAAAAATTTATAAAAGAACTTATTTAGTATAAAGATGTTATACTATTAATCATGGAAATACAAATTACAATACAGTATTTGCTCATTAGATCAACTTTTGGCAAGAATGTGGGGAGACATAATTTCCTGCACTGATAAGTAGAAGTATAAATTGGTACAGCCACTTTGGAAGGCAAGTTGGCTCTATCCATTTTAATTTTGAATGTTTCTGCCCTGTGATCTAACAATTCAATTTCTATAGAAACCCCCTCATAGGTATACAAGGAGATATGTATATGACTGTTCATTGCAGCATTATTTTTAATTGGAAAAAACCCTTAAATTCCAATAATAGCATAATCACTTAATAAAATATGAGTGAAGTTGATATACATGTACTATCATGGATAGATATCTTGACATGTTTGAATAAAAAAAGCAAATTGCAGAAAGATACAGTTAACATGTTACCATTTGTGTTAAAGCAGACACAAAGCAATACTATGTTTTCTGTTGGTACACATGTATATATGAATAAATTTAGAAAGGTCTAGAAATGGTAACAGTGGCTGCAAGAACAGACTGGGTTTGGTCCTTAAAACTAATGTTTTTTTTTAAATTTCATAAGGAAAATGGATTCATATATTACCTGGTATTCTCAGACATATTTTTAAAGAAATGCAAAGGTGGTATTGAAGAGTTTGGCCTAAGGTTTGGGCAGCTCTTTGGTGGAGTGAACACTGTGTTCTTAGCTTTGCAGACTCAGAAATTGAATTTTAACAGTGTACCCAGAATTTATTTAGCTCTGGAGACTTTGTGCACACTCACCAAACCATAAAAATCCATGGACACTGGTAACCAAGGGGCTAATCTATTTATTGATTCACCATATTATACGGTCAGGCTGACCAAAATAATCACATCCACTAATCAGTATACCCTCTCCATTATGGGAAAGTATAAAAAATTACTGTTAGAAGGGTTTTATTGTGAGTAGAGAATCAAAGCAAGAGAGTTGGATTATAATAATGGAGATTGGCTTGTACAAAATGATTATAATTTAAAGAACTTATTTCACTTAGCATAATACCCTCTAAGTCCATCTGTGTTGTCGCAAATGGTGAGATTTCATTTTTTATGGCCAAGTAATATTCCAGTGTATGTATATGTACTACATCGTTTTTATCCAATCATCCATTGATGGGCACTTGGGTTGCCTCTGTATCTTTGCTTTTGTAAACAATACTAGTTCCGTGTTCACTTGAAAAGAGTGTATACTCTACTGCTTGGGATGAAATGCTCTAAAAATATCAGTTAAACCATATGTTCTGCCATGTTTCCCTGAAAATAAGACATAGCCAGACCATCAGCTCTAATGCGTCTTTTGGGGCAAAAATTAATATAAGACCCGGTCTAATTTTAATATAACAACGGGTATAATATAATATAATACCCAGTCTTATTTTAATATAATGTAGACCAGGTTTAATATGATATGATATATGATATGATATGATACCAAGTCTTATATTAATTTTTGCTCCAAAAGACGTATTAGAACTAATCCAGCTAGGTCTTATTTTCGGGGAAACACGATAATGTGTCATTTAAGGCTGCCGTTTCCTTGTTCATTTTCTGTCTGGAAGATCTATCCATTGATGACAATGGGCTGTTAAAGTCTGCTACTATGACTGTACTATTGTCGATCTCTCCCTTTATGTTGGTCAATATTTGCTTTATATATTTAGGTGCTCATTTGTTGGGTGCATAGATGTTTACAAGGGCTTTATCCTTTTGTTGGATTGATCTTTCATCATTATGAAATGTCCTTCTTTGTCTCTTATTATAGCCTTTGTTTTCAAGTCTATTTTATCTGATACAAGTATTGCTACCCCAGCTATTTCTTTAATTTCTATTTACATGAAATATCTTTTTTCCACCCCTTTACTTTCAGTCTGTGTGTTTCTGTCAATCTGAAATGGGTCTCTTGTAAACAGCATATGTAGGGGTCTTGTTTTCTTATCCATTCAGCTATCCTGTGTCTTTTGATTGGAGCTTTGAATCCATTTACATTTAAAATGACTACTGATACCATGTTTCCCCCAAAATTTTTAAGACTTAGCCGGACCATCAGCTCTAATGCGTCTTTTGAAGCAAAAATTAATATAAGACCCGGTGTTATGTTATGTTATACTATATTATATTATACTATATTATATTATGCCCAATCTTAATAGTAAAATAAGACCAGGTCATATTAATTTTTGCTCCAAAAGACGCGTTAGAGCTGATGGTCTGGTTAGGTCTTATTTTCGGGGAAACACAGTAGGTACATGGTTATTGCCATTTTGCTATTCATATTTATGTTCCTTTTTTTCCCTTCTTCTTCTTAAAGAAGTCCCTTTAACATTTCTTTTAGTACTGGTTTTGTGGTGATGAACTCTTTTAGCGTTTTCTTGTCTCGGATTCTATTGGCTTTGATTGCAATTTTAGAGCACTATCTTATCCTGCCTGATCTCACTGCCTCCAAATTGAGAATGTACCTTATTTGGAGCTTGCTTCAGCTACATAAGACAATTTTAATTCTCATAAATGTATTCTTTTTGGCATAATCTCTGAACAGATTAAAATGTTGGTGGTATGTGATATTTTCCATTCTAAAAGAGTAAAATGTAGGTTTCTTTGCTAGGAAACTATATTTGGTTAGTAAAGTATACTAATTAAAGTCACAGTCAGCCTTGGGTTTGAATCCTGGCCCCACCTTATTCCACTTTCCTTAGGTAAGTCACTTAATGTACCTAAACCTGGGCTTCCTTATCTTTATAAAATGCCTAATTTTTAAGATAATATTTGCTGTTAAGATTATGTTTTGATAACTTATATTTTCACGGACTACTTTTTATTCAGCTAAACATGAATTCAGCTCCAACTTTCATCAACTTTCCTGCGAAAGGGAAACCCAAACGGGGTGATACTTATGAGTTGCAGGTGCGTGGTTTTTCAGCTGAGCAAATTGCCCGGTGGATTGCTGACAGAACTGATGTCAATGTAAGTTTCCCGACTTTGTAGAGTTACCGTGCCATTATTCACTTTGAATCTTACTGGGCGGTCCTAAGTGGTTTTGTCCTCATATCACTGAGGTGGTAATAGTTGGGCAGTCTCTTCATAAGTAACATTTAACAGAATCATTGTGCTGAAAGTGTGAAATTACAGAACCATCCTCTATTACTTTAGTGAATTCAGCATGGCGTCCACTCTTTTGACTTTATTAAGTCCATGGTCTATCAAGTTCTACTTGGCAAATACTTAATCTAAAAGATGTTATGTTGTGGTTAAACAGAATATTGTACCTATTCCACATCATGTTAGGATACACTGTAGACCCTTTTGGTTAGGATAAAAAAAGAAATGTGTATTTTTTCCTGAAAGAAACCACGCTATTTTGATAGCTTTCATTTCAAATTATTTTGACCTATGTAATTAATTCAAAATTAATGAATAAATTTCATGCTTTAAAATGTTTTTCTCTTCTTTCCATTAGATTAGAGTAATCAGACCTCCAAATTATGCTGGTCCACTTATGTTGGGATTGCTTTTGGCTGTTATTGGTGGACTTGTATATCTTCGAAGAAGCAATATGGAATTTCTCTTTAATAAAACTGGATGGGCTTTTGCAGCTTTGGTGAGTAAATTTTAGAAGAAAATTGTTTGAATAAAACTCCCAATATTGTTAGATAGCATTTTGTTTATTTCTTACCTGTAGAAAAGGATATATATATATATTAAAATCAGTTTGTTTCCTCCATTGTTAGGCCAGAGCTTGGATTGTACCCAGTTTTTTTCAAACTGAATGATAGACTGTCACTCCTATGAAAATCTGCAGTTCTTTTAAAAATATTCTAAATGGCTTTTCTGTATTCAATTTGAAACTTTTGTCAGCTTATTTATTATTTTTAAATGGTGTTTTCCTTTCATAGTAAGTATTATTGATTCTTGTGATCCTTGTGGTCAAATGTAAGCCTTAATCAGCAAGTCATGTATCTCAAAAAATTGTTCATCATGTACTACTTGTGCAGATGCACTTTTCATATACCTATCAAGTTAATCAGGGTGGGGATAACTTCACCATGTTATATGAATATTTCATTATTTTTTGTTTCCTAGTGTTTTGTGCTTGCTATGACATCTGGTCAAATGTGGAATCATATAAGAGGTCCACCATATGCTCATAAGAATCCTCACACAGGACATGTGGTAAGGAAAGTCCAGAATTTCTTTCCATTGTATGCCAAAATTAACCTTAATGATTATTATCCTGTGAGACCAATGCTAGCATATGAAGGAATTAGATTTAGTTTTGAATTTTCAATCTTTCTGTTAATGAGCTTCAATTAATGAGAAGAAGGTGCAGAACTCTTACTAAAAATGGGAAGTTACTTATCCCATTTGGTGAGTCCTTTTCACTAACCTGGCTAAGAATGAAAGTTAGCCTTCAGCTAAATAAAATAATTGATCAAGTACTTAAGCATCTACTATTTCTAGGTACTGTGCTAGGTATTATTAGATATAGTAATAAACAAGAAAAACATAGTTCCTATTTTCATGGAGCTTACATTATTTTACCTTATGGTCTTGTATACTGAAATACAAGTTTTCTCACATATTCTGTTGTTGAAAACATAGTATAAGTAGAATGATAAGACAAATAATAACACAGAGATAACTTTTATTTTAGTCAAATTTATGTATTGGTAAATACCACAGACCCAGTGCACACATGCATAAGGTGAATGAATAATTTCATAGGGTTTGAAATAGCCCATTTTAGGATTAGGATACAAAAATTTAATGTAAATTTAAAGATTTACTTTTGTCTTTTTTTTCCCTCCAGAATTATATCCATGGAAGCAGCCAAGCCCAGTTTGTAGCTGAAACACACATTGTTCTTCTGTTTAGTATCCTCTTTATATAATAAGTCCTTGGTGCTCTGTTTTATTTTTTTTTAACTTTTATTTATTTAAGTGTGTTTTTCCAGGACCCATCATAGTTGTTTCAATCTAGTTGTGGAGGGCGCAGCTTACAGTGGCCCATGTGGGGATTGAAACGGCAACCTTGTTATTAAGAAGCACTGTGCTCTAACCAACTGAGCTCACCCCACGCCCCGGTGCTGTGTTTTAATTTGCCTTTTTTTCCTCACATTCTAGTATTCTCTCTACAGAGTTGAAGCTGCTCTCTTATTCATGTGAGTTGTAATATCTTTGGAATCATATTACTGTGTCATTTGTTTCTATGTATCTTTTGATCTCTCCTCTAACTTCTTCTTTGATCCAGTCATTCTTTAAAAGTATGTTGTTTAATCTCCATGTATTTGTGTTTTTTCCAGCTTTCTTTTTGCAGTTGATATCCAATTTCAAAGCCTTGTGATTAGAGAATATGCTTGGTATGATTTCAATCTTCTTAAATTTGCTGAGGCTGATTTTTCGTCCCAATATATGGTCTATCCTTGAGAATGTTCCATGTACACTATAAAAAACTGTGTAGTCTCATGTTTTAGGATGAAGTGCTCTATATATGTGAATTGTGTCCATTTCATCTAATGTGTCATTTAGGGCTGCTCTTTCGTTATTTATTTTCTGTTTGGATGATCTATCCATAGCTGTCAATGATGTATTTAAGGCCTCTAGTATAACTGTGTTTAGGTCAATTTCTCCCTTTTATTCTGTTAGTAGTTGCTTGGTATATTTTGATGCTCCCTGATTGGGGGCATAAATATTGATGACTGTTATGTCTTTTTGTTTTATTGTCCCCTTTACCATTATGAAATGTCTATCTTTGTCTCTTGTTACCTTTTTCACCCTAAAGTCTGTTTCATCTGATATCAGTATGGATACACCTGATTTTCTCTGGATACCATTTGCTTGGAGTGTCAATTTCCACCCTTTCACTTTGAGTCTATGCTTGTCCTTGTAGCTGAGATGTGTCTCTTGGAGACAGCATATGGTTGGGTTTAGTTTTTGATCCAATCTGCCCCTGTGCCTTTTTATTGGTGAGTTGAGTCCATTTACATTTAGGGTGATTATTGATATATGAGGATTTCCTGTCATGCTATCTTAGGTTTCTGGTAGGGCTGTGTCTCCATTGTTTCTTTGCCTTTTGTTGTTGTATATTATTTCTGTGTGGTGCTATTCTATGATGTTTCCCTCTGTTTCTTCTTTTATTACATTATATATTTCAGTTCCTGATTTTTTTTTTAGTGGTTACCCTTAAGTTTATGTAAAAGAATGTTTGATATTTAGAGTATTCCATTTTCTTCAGCATGCTTACTTTCTCCATTCCCATATTCCGGTTCAGGCCTTTACTCTCCCCCTTTTTATGTTTTGGTTGCCACAAATTGTCCCTGTTGATGGTGGTCGAATAGCCTCCTTTAGTATTTCTTGTAGTGCAGTCATGTATTAGAAAATTCCCTCAGCTGCTGTATGTCTGGAAAGGTCTTTATTCCTCCTTTATATCTAAAGGATATCTTTGCTGGATAGATTGTTCTTGGCTCAGAATTTCTCTCTTTCAATAGTTTGAATAATTGGTTCCACTCCCTCCTAGCTTGTAGAGTTTCTGCTGAAAAATCTACTTATAACCTAATGGGCTTTCTTTTGTAGGTTACCGTCTTCTTTTCCTTGGCTGCCTTGAGGATTCTTTCTTTGTTGTTGATTTTAGACAGCTTCAATATAGTGTGCCTTGGAGAAGGCCTGTTGGGATTGAGGCAATTAGGTGTTCTATTTGCTTCTTGGATTCGAGGATCCAGTTCTGTCCACAAGTTTGGGAAGTTCTCATCGACAATTTGTTTGAACATATTCTCTGTTCCCTTCTCTCTTTTTTGTCCTTCTGGTATGCCCATTATTCTTATATTGCTCTTTCTGATGGAGTCAGAAAGTTCTTTTTGAGTTCTTTCATTTCTTTTAAGTCTCAAGTCTCATTCTTCTTCCATCTGTGTCATTTCCAGGTTTCTATCTTAGATGTCACTTATTCTTTCCTCCATCTGGTCAACTCTACTACCTTAGCTGGCTATTTCATTCTTAATTTCTTCTATTAGTTCTTAATCTCCAGAAATTGTATTTGGTTCTTTTTTAAAATTTCAATCTCTTTCGTAAAATGTTCGTATTGGTCTTTGGTTGTGTTTCTGAGTTCATTAAACTGGCTTTCTGTGTTTTCTTGCATCTTGTTGAGTTTTTTCAGAACTGCAATCTTGAATTCTCTGTCATTTAAGTCACATATTTCCCTATCTTTAAGTTCCTTTTCTGGAGACCTTTCACTTTCTTTCTGAGCATTCTTGTTGCCTTGGTTATTCATGGCAATTATTGATTTATTATTTCTCTTAATAGACATCTACAGGAGTGGCTTTCTGCAACAGGTTGATAGGAAGAGGTCTTTCTTTTATTTTCCAGTACTTTTTGGTAGAATGTTTTATTTTCTCCCCGACTGTAGCCTTTTGTAATCTCTCACACGGTAGTGCTATGTTTTCTCTGCACTATTCCAGCTTCTCACACAATGGTGGGATTCCCTGGGAGACGGGTTTCTCCTCTTTTAGTAGTTCACCATGGTCACAGGGCGCAGTGTCCATGTGGGTTTGGGGAGAGCTTTTGAAGTTCCAAATCTCTTCCTACACTAGATTCAGAGCCGGAATGTTTCAGGAGTTCTGTTTACTCCTGCAAGGATTCCCCCAGATAGGTGGGGCCAGTTGCAGGGTGAGTTGTGAGAGGTGGCCCAGAGCAATGATGTCGACCACCACCACAGCCGGTCCTGCTTCCACAGCTCCCTTCCTTTTGCCGGAACTAGTTGGGCTGTGAATCTATGTCTGGGGTCCACAGTCCTCAGAACAGCAAATATTCTATTCTTTTGATCTGACACTGCTACTGTTCCGCTTCTAGCACTGGTCAGGTGGGGATGGAGCAAGCTCTGGGAGGGTAGGGATGGGGCGGCTAGTCTCAGTGCCTAAGACTTCCGTTCTCTGTTCGGCAGTGAGGGCTTAAACCACCGTTTTCAGCCTTCTTCCCTCAGTCTTTTCTCTGAGGTCCCTGCCATCCGTGAGCTTTGGGTTCCGCCATGTTATATGCTGTCCCCTCAGCCCTGTGGGCCATAAACAGAGCCCTAGCAGTCCGAGTTCTTCCCTCTCCCGCAGCTGCGGTAGTTCCGGGGTGCAGTGAGCTCAGAGCACTGAGCTAGGTCTGCGTCCTGCACCCCTGTGGCTCCGTCTCTGCACTTCTCCCTCTTTCCTCCCCCACTCACGTGATTCGCCCATCTTTAGGTGAATTCAGTAGTGGGCCTCTTCGTCTTGCCTGTCTGCTGTGCAGGGAGTCCTTTGTGGAGTTATAGTTGTTTGATTAGTTGTAAATTCCAGGGGAGATTTATAGAGGCTCACCTCACGCCACCATTTTGACATCTCTCTGTCTTTTTTTTTTCAGATTCCACATATAAGAGAGATCATATGTTATTTGTCTTTCTCTATCCGACTTGTTTCAAAATTTATGTTGAAAATGTTCATTTATGGATTGGTGGATTAAGAAATTATTATACCTTGGAAAATTTTTAGTTTCTGGAAATTATCTCAGTTATTTGCGCTTTAAAATTGCGCAGCAAGGGGTCGGCCCAGTGTCTCAGGCAGTTGGAGTTCTGTGCTCCTAATGCCATAAGGTTGCCTGTTCGATTCCCACATGGGCCAGTGGGCTCTCAATCACAAGGTTGCTGGGTTGACTCCTTGACTCCCGGAAGGGATGGTGGGCTCTGACCCCTGCAACTAAGATTGAATACGGCACCTTAATTCTAGTGGCTCTTTTAATAGACTAGTTCTCGTGCGTTATAGAATACCACCTCCTCTATTTTCTATTCACTTCTCCCAGAGTGACATTTAATCATGTTTATGAGTATGTAATTATTGTTTATTTCATTGTTTGTATACCCCACTAGAGAGCAAAGTTGTCCAAAGGAAGGGTCTATATTTCGTTTTACTGTGTAACTCCAACAACTAATAGTGCTTGACATATAGTAGGCAGTGTTAGTAAAAGAATCCATAAATGAAATTAAACAATGCATATGGAAGCGCGTCATAACTGTTGATACCTGAGAACAGCACACACAAACCTTGGTGGTATGTTGAAAGATGGAAAGCTCATTCAAAGAAAAAGCATATAGACCATGATACAAAAATAAACCGTTTCAAAACCAAAAGTCTCAATGATTAATCAGAGTACCCTGTAACCAAAGACTATAGAAATGATCAGTCTTTACATGTTTGTAGATATAAAGAACCTCAGTAAGGAAAAAATAATCTCTGGAGAAGAGACATGGCTAAGCAACTAAAAACATGATGAATGGGCATCATCCCTAACAAGAGGCTAATTGAAGAGGGGGTGCAAGATTGTAATGAAGGGATGAGTAGACAACTTATAAAGCCAATTATAATTTCGAGCTTTATGTGAACACTTGTGTTTCCCATTTTCTTTAATTACACCCACATGTAGCATACAATGTGCATGTGTGTATGAATAATTAGGGAATTTTTACCTGCTGTTTGTATTCACCAAATTGCATGGTAAATCTGTTTTTGTTGTTGTTAATTATATTGGAGAACCATGTGTTTCTCCAGGGCCCATCAGCTCCAAGTCATTGTCCCTCAATCTAGTTGTGGAGGGCGCAGCTTACTGGCCCATGTGGGAATCGAACCGGCAACCCTGTTCTTCAGAGCTCACCCTCTAACCAACTGAGCTATCTGGACGCCTGAATCTGTCTTTTAAAAAAAAAATCTCTTTATTTTTAATTTATTAAAAGCCATGTTCATAGCACACTCCAAGAATGCCACACAGCAGTGATTTGCTGCTCTCAGTCAAACAGTATGTCCGGAAGCAAAACAAAAGACTTTTAAATGGTTAATGGTTTTTTAATGGTTAATTTCTCTAAAATTTCTGTAAAGGCAATCATCACCATTTAAATCTTTGTTTCAGAGCAGTAAATATTTCAGAAATATATTAAATACCTACCCAGTTTTCTACTAGAATGCATTCTGATTACTTTAAAATTTGATTTTGCTTATTTTATCATTCAGCCATGCCATGTATTACCTATTTGCTTGAGTAGGTCCATTTTGTATTTATGCAGCTTTTATATTAAGCTGAATAAAAGTGAGGTCATGGCATGTGGGATTTTCCTTTTTTTAATTAGAATAGGACAAAAATAGATAGTTTAATAGTAATTTGTAGTTTAAAGGTTAATTGTTGAAATTCTGGAAATTTTTTGAGAAGATTTTTCACATAAAAATCAGTTGCTATTAAAAAAAGTTGCTGTTCTCTCTAGAAGATGTATATTTCAAGTATATTTTTTGGTGGGGAGGGTGTTTGAAATATTCAAAATACCTTTTTAATATTTTAAGATTTGTATGAGATTGGGACAAAAGTTGGTAGACTGTCCAGGAATGTTATTTCAAAGTACAATTTCAGGAAAATCTCATTTCATCTATAAGTTATAGTGAGACATTTGTTTAAAATATTAATTTTTATTTGTACAAATGAAATCATTTTCCAACCTTATTTTTATTATATCTTTATAGTAAATAATTGTCATGCTAAATAGACACAAGATTACTTATTTACGATATTTTGTAGTTAAAAGTTGTAGGTTTATATATTCATACTAATTTTCTTTATGAAAGACTAAGAGTATTAAAGTGGTGTATGTCTTTTGTGTCTGTGTGAATTTTCCTTAAACAATTCTTCTAAGATGGTGGGGTTACCTTAGGGATGGTGCTTTTATGTGAAGCTGCTACATCTGACATGGATATTGGAAAGCGAAAGAGTAAGTCATATCATATGCCAAAATGTAAGAATTCTGCCCTTACTACAGAAAAAAGAATGTCCTCTTTATCACTTTCCCCTTGGTTATAAGTATGTTATTTTAGCTTTTTACTATTATAAAAGGAATATTCGTTTATTGTAGAAAATGTGGGGGAAAATAGGAGTATGAAACATTTGGAGGGAGAGTTACCCATTTTTCCACCATTAGAAAACTTATAATTTTAACATTGTAATATAGTTCTTTCCATTGATAAAACACATCCTAAAACTGTAGTATAAAATTTTGAATCTTGTACTCCCCCTTTTTAACTGGAGTTAAATAATTCCCTAGTAAATATTTTCCTCTACATAATTTTAAATTTATATTCTATATTGTAATTTACTTATCCACTCTGATTATTAGCACCTTGTCGTTTTCATTATAATAAATACATTCAGTGACCATCATGGTATATTAACCTTTATCCACATCTTACATTAATTTCTTAAGGTACATGCTTAGAAGTATTAATAGAATGACTGTATGATCCTGTATATGAGTACTTTCAATTCTCTTGATGTTTTAAACTGATGATGCCAAATTCTTTCCCCAAATGTCATAATAATTTAGATTTTTACTAGTGATATTTATGAATGCTTGTTTCACTGTAACTTTATCAGCATTAGATAACCTCATTAAAGTGTGTGTGTCTGTTGTCTAATCAGATAAGGTGGAAATGTTATATTATTTTGTATTTCTTTGGTTATTAGTGAAGTTGAATATTTTCCTAAATGTTTATTAGCTGTTTGTACTTTTCCTTCTGTAAATGTCTTTTTGTCTTTTGCCATTTACCCATTAGTCTTAGTCCTTTTCCTGTTGGTTTGCATGGACATTTTATGTATTAGAATATTCAAACATTGGTATTTGTTTCAAAGAAATGCTAACAGTGTAATTTTATATTACTTTCATGAAATCTATCAGTTTTCCTTTTATGACTAAAAGTTAAATGTCATCAAAATTAACCTAGCTAAATAAAGTCTGTTTACTTTTTCTTCTAGAAAAAAGATGATGACATTGGATTTCAAATTTGAGAGATACTTATTTTCCTGACTTAAAATGAATTTTTACATATTAGAAAAACATAACGTATCAATTTTTATTCAGTCAATATACATCCTTTAATTGCCTGACTTTTGAAAAATTGCCTATTTCAGTGTTCATTATTAGGAAAAGGCTATCTGGGTACTACACTGCTGGCATGAATTTAAATTGTAAAACATTTTGGCAACATTAAAGTAATCACAATTTGATCTAAGATTCTAACCAAATGAAATTAATAATAATAATAACAAACATTTATTTAACACTATGTACCAAGAACTGCCCTAAGTACTTTAGATATGTGAAAGAAAGAATACAAACATACACAGAGTAATATTGTTTATATACTTGTATATGTGCATTTAATTAGAAAAAGAGACTTTTCTACAATGAGCATGCATTAATACTCAGAAAAAAATATGTTTAAAGGTTACACTTTAGCTCCTAATGCATGAAAGTTGAAAAGGGAAAAAGAATTGTTCCCTAAATATAACAAAATTCAAATTTGTTTTTAGTATTTACCAATAAGTATATTTCCCTAGAGCTTCCATCGTGGTAGCGCACACGCTTTCCCACGTCCTTACCTTTATGCTTCTTAGCCAGTCTTAGTCCAGAGACTCAGAGTCTCAGGTTATGGGAATCATACTTGAGCATTGTAGGGTCAGTATCTAGAGTTAAGGTCATTAACTACTATGCTAAACCGCAACATACAAGATTAATGGAGAGAGCTATGAATTTAGGGCTAGGAATCAGGTTTTTTCCTTCTCATTAAAATGAGGAATCCCATGTTGAATGAGCTCCTCATATAGGCACTGAAGTTACCTGTGCATGAATAAAGTATTTTCAAGTGAGGCTGTCACCATGATGTTATCAGATTTCTTTAAGTTAATATTTATCAATAATGCAATAAGGCTACTTTTAAGGGTTTAAAGGAAGTTTAATGAGTGATTTTCTTGTCAGTAGTAAAACTTTCTAACTAAATTCTTGACTGTCATGGCTTTAAAGGAATTCATTATTTCATACAATTAAATTGCACAGCTATGGTATGTAAATGAAGCTACTCTATTATATTGTGATGGAACAAATTAAAGGTGAAGGCAGACTCCTTAAGGTATAAGAATGGGGATGAAAATTGTTGGAAAGTTGAGATTTACCAGTAAGTTATAGCCCTTGTTTTTCTTGGAAGTGTAGACAAAATTAATGCCGTGGTCATTTATTATGCGTAACATGCTCATTTTACTTTTCTTTTGTTCTTCTGCAGTAATGTGTGTGGCTGGTATTGGGCTCGTTGTATTATTCTTCAGTTGGATGCTCTCTATTTTCAGATCTAAATATCATGGATACCCATATAGGTATGATTATTTTTCATTTCTATGGTGATTACCTATATTTATAATGAGTAGAGTTGATGTTGCTTTATAATATTTTCTTTTTTTGCTTTACCTCTGGACTATCCCAGTTTCTAAAGCAAAGAGATAGGCTTTAATTTAATTTAGGCATGTTTCATATAAAAATTAATTTAAGATAATTATGATATAATGGACAATAGTATGTGATTTCTCAGGAACATCATTCAGTGTTATTCTGACATCACTTGATTTAATCTAGAAATCTCTAAAACATAATAATTAGAACATTTTATATCATATCTACTCACACAGTTCTGTGTCTGCAGACTCTACTTCCTCGAGGAGGAAATTATTTTTTAAATGTTTTTTAAGCTTCTCACCTCTACTTTTCAATGATCTTTAGATGGCATAAACAGAACATTTGATTAAAACCCAGTTTGTAGAAAACATAGCAAAGAGTGTTTAAGGTGTCTAATTGGCTTGAAATATTCATAGAGATTTCTAAGGCTCAAAGAGGAAATTACTCTCCTGCTTATAAGTTCTTGATTTTAC
Organism: Rhinolophus sinicus; assembly: GCF_057876585.1. Lineage (NCBI taxonomy): Eukaryota > Metazoa > Chordata > Mammalia > Chiroptera > Rhinolophidae > Rhinolophus > Rhinolophus sinicus. Next base: position 45,969,069 of record NC_142518.1, on the reverse strand, counting down.
TCTATTAATAGCCATGAGAAATGTATCTACATAATGGGGGGGTGTGTGTTGTGAGTTCGTTTTATAATCTGAGTACCAGTTACTATAATTCCTATTTTTTTAATACAACATTTTCTTGTTATATAAAGGATTATAAGCACTACAGGTAAAGTATATTAAGTGATATTTTTGAGACGCAAATTCATTCTACATATTATTTTTAACAGAAGTTTTAGTAGATAATTTTGAACAACTCCCTGGTTAATTCATTATATTGTTACATTCCTAGATGCCTTTTGATCAATGAACAACTTACATTAAGCTTCTTTCGCTTAAATTAAAATAATTTAAGATCAAAACCTTCTAGAACTTTAATTCTTGACTGTCTAATCTTCCAACTTTATACTTTTATTCTTCCATGTAAGTGTATTTTAAAATATTTTCTCCTCTGTAGAGTACTAACTGTGATGCAAGAGTAATTTTGCTGGGACTTCTGTTACTTGATCACCATGGTTAATTCAATTTTTAATTGGTGTCTACAGGAGATATTTTAACTTGAAGTTATGTCTATTTCCTTTTCTCCTAAGCCTACCTCAGTCACTCAGGGTTTCTCATTTTTTGTTATTAATACTCAAAGTTTATTATACATGCACCCAAACATTCTTTGATCTGTTAAAATCAAGATGTTTATTGGAAGTAAAGCCTGCTTTTCTTTCAGAGACTAATAGATTGGTATATATTTTTGTTTCAGCTTTCTGATGAGCTAAAAAGGATCCCAGAGATATGTAGACACTGGAGTAATAGAAATTGAAAAATGAAAAAAGGTGTGTGTGTGTGAAAAGAAGAATGCAATTTGTGTATTTTGTATTACCTCTTTTTTTCAAGTGATTTAAACAGTTAATCATTTAACCAAAGAAGATGTGTAGTGCCTTAACAGCAATTTCCTGTCAAAATCATGAAGTATTTGAATACAATTCTCCTCTTTACCTTCCTTTCCTAGTGAATTTTATGGAACATTTAATTTAGTAGTATTAAGTATATTATAAAAATTTTAAAACTACTACTTCATTTTAATTAGGACAAGATTCAGAACTGCTTTAGTTCATTATCTTTTTCCAAAGGTGGGGGTCAGAAAGTCCTGACCATGTGTTCCTGTGTATGCCTGTTACAGAAAACTGCATCAGGAATCCATTCTTAGCTTTTCCTTTTTTGGCATGGATGTGTATTCTTTACACATCTTTCCTTTGGGGCAGAGAAATCATATTATGTGGTCTTATGAAAATGGAACATCATTTTTCGGAGTATATGTCTATCTTTTAGAAAAGAAAACTAGCCAATCCTCTTCCTCCATCTTTCCTACTGAAATACAGTGCTAGCTATGCTGCTTGGTGGCTGTAGATATTAAAAAGTGACTCTAAATACAGGATTATGATTTCTGCATGAGTGTCGTGGTAACTACCTTGTATTTGGAAAGATTTCAGGTTCATTCTGTCTCCCTAGTTTTATTTAAGGCAAGCCACTCTATAATGAAAATGTAACTTAGTGCTAAAATCATTGTAACTTAAAAATAGTCTAAAATGTTTCTGCAAATTAGAGATTGTCACTTACTTCATTTGTACCTAAGGGAAAAAAAATAGGCGCATCTGGTTAAGTTGATTTCTATATTAAAATTACAACATATTTCAATAACCCTTGTGTTTAGGAGGAGGACTTCCTTAGATTGGGAGGAAAATTATGAAATACTGAGTTGTTGCCTGTGAATAGAAAGCAAATGTTTCTTGAAAGCTGTTCTGTTTTTGCTATTATTTTAGCCTTCATTCTCTCACTTCAAGTGGAGAAGCAATGTAAACATTTGAATAGGCTTTGAGTCTTGCCTTTCTTTCTGTCAGTGGAAATAACCACATGTGCTAACCAAATTTCTGTGAAGAATGAAAGTTGATGGTTAACATTAGCTCTAGCTGATCTAGCTATAACCTCCCCCATAGTTATGAAGAGTATTCTGAAATGCCACTATTATAGAAATATGAGAATTATGATTGTGAAAAAAATTAAGTCTTCGAATTATTGAATTAAAATAATACTGTGACTGCCTTGCTACTATTTGCCATCTAATAACTCTTCCATGTGATCTAAGAAATCTTATATAATAGAGGTTTGCAGAAAGAGATGGATATAACTGTCTAAGAAGAAATGTTTTATGTGGGTTTTTTTTGGGTTTTTTTGTTACTAGTTTGGCGGGTGACAAGGTGGGTGACCTTTTTACTCTTCAATGAAGTCGCTTTTTGTTAATTACTCCCTTGTAAATTGTGTGATTCTGGATTCCTAATCTGCTGTTCTTGTACTTGTCTCAGGCCAAATAAATTCATGCTGTGATTCTTATGAGACTTGTATGAAGATGCCCTGATTTGTGTGCTGATAAGGGGAATACTACTGCCATGTAATTTGTATAGCTCCAGATAATTTGCCACGAGCACTGAAAGAATGACAGTTGTTTGCATTTATTTTGTCTCCCTTAAGAGCACATTTTTCTGTAAGAAGAAAAGTTGCATTCTGGCTAAAATCTGTAGAAAGCAGATTTACTACATTTAGAATAAATAATGTTACCTTTGTGGAAAATCTAAAATTAACTTTCATTTGAAGTACCTTAAGTAGATTCTTAATTTACTTTTCTAGTAATGGTTTAAATATTTTTTGTTATACATTTTTAAAATACTATTCAAAATGACACATTGTAATGGTAAAATAACCAAATGTCCGGCTTTTTGCTTTTTGACCATATCAATAAACTTTTACAATCTAAATTCTGAGTTTCTGATTAACATCTAAAGAGGGTTGAATTTAAAACACTAAACTGGAATTGTAATATTAGGATATTCCATTTTCAAATTATACTTAAATTTCTTATTGTCCTCATGACAGTGAATTTGATAAGCCAATTCTATACGTCATCCTTCATTGATGCTGTCACACACGAGGTTAGTCAAAACAGCCAAAATAAGTAGGGTAATACCCTTTTGGTACTATATAATGGATTTGAAACAGTTATCCAGACAGATTATCAAGTTATATGAGACTGGACAGGAAGTAAAGAGTCTGGCTTTTAAATAGCTTTTAGTCCTTACTCTGTTTCTATCTAGGTATGTGAGCATAGGAAGTCACTTGAAATATCTCTGGACCTATTTATTCTAATGCAAGTGCAGTGGACTAAATCATCTTAGTGTTCCTTCCAGCACTACTGTTCTATGATGCAAAATATTAAATATGTATTTAAATTTTGAATAGATATAATTTGTGATATTCAGGTTTGGTGTTAAATTAAATCAATTGAAATATAGGATGTTTTGTACTCAGATTTCTGAGGAAGTTGTGAGATGCTTATGGAGGCCATTATAGCTGCAAATTATTTGAAAATATGCTTTGAAATACACCTTTTAGAAAGGATACCCTTGGAACCAATATGTTAATATCAGATGTTGATTTAAATGGCTTCTGCCCAAATGTAAGCAAGGATTAGATCAACTGTAATAGTATGCTAATATAGACAGTTAAAGCCAAGGGACCTTCATATCATTTAATCAGCCCCTTCATTTTGACTGCTAAAGAAAACCTGCCCTAGAGAGGTGAAGCAATTTGCTGAAAGTTATTTCAAGAACATGCCTACAGGTTTCCCATTTTACTGCAAATTCCCTATGGATTAGGTTTCACTTGGAGATACAAATTACTCCCTGGAGGTGTAGAAACCATAGTTAATCTACCTTTATTGCTTCCTGACATCTAGATTGCTGTGAGAAGGGTCCTAATGAGAGAGGCTTGACCCGGGAGGGGCTGATGCAGAGTTCAGAAGAAGGGAGAAGTTTCTGGAAGACTCCCTTTAATCTGCAGAAATGAAATTTAGGTAGGGAGACAGAAAGGTTTTTATTCATAAAGGAGGCAGGAACAATAGCCTAGAGATTACTCTTCAGAATTTTGTGTCTGTACATTCCTTTCACTCTGTTCTCAACTTTTTCTGGGTGTAATTAGGGGAAAAAATACCAATGACAGGTAGTTATAAGAGAAATGCAAATCAAAACACAATGAGATACCACCTCATATCCATTAGGATGGCTACTATAAAAAAAAATAACAACAGGAAATAAGTGTTGGCAAGGACGCAGAGAAATTGGAACCTTTGTATACTCTTGCATGGTGAGAATGCAAAATGGTATAACTGCTATGGAAGCTGGTTTGGCAATTTCTCAAAAAATTAAAAATAGAATTACCATATGATCCCACAATTCCACTTCTGGGTACATATCTAAAAGAATTAGAAGCCGAATCTTAAAGAGATATTTGTACACCTTCATTCATAGTAATATCATTCACAATAGCCAAAATAGAACCAACCAAGTGTTCATTTATGGGTGAAATAGAATAAATGTGGTATATGCATACAATAGTATATTATTCAGACTTAAAAAGGAAGGAAATTCTGACATGCTATATAACATGGATGAACCTTGTTAGGACATTATGCTAAGTGAAATAAGCCAGCCACAAAAAGACAAATACTGTATGATTCTACTTATATGAGGTACCTACAATAATCAAGTTCATAGAGACAAAATAGAATGGTGGTTGCTAGGGACTGGTGGAAGGAGTAATAGAGAGCAATTGTTTAGTGGATATAGAGTTCCAGGTTTGCAAGACAGAAAGAATTCTGGAGGTTGGTTGAAAAACAGTGTGAACTTAACACTACTGAACTGTACATTTAAAATTGTAATGATGGTAAATTTTATGTATATTTTAACTACAATTCAAAATTAAATGCTAATGCCTGCGCCTCAACCCCACATTGGCATATCCTCACTAACACCAGTTTGTATTTGATCATTGTCCTGAAAATCTGAGTACAGCTAAATAGAGGATGACTCTTGGAAATGTTGAAGCATGGTCTTCAGGCTCTTTTGGGTGACAATTTAAGGACATTCAGATAAATCCTGCCTTCAGAATCAGTGATGATTACTATATTCCAATGAGTGCTATGTAAATAATGACTTTCAGCTGGGGAAAAAACTCATTAAGATGTGTTGGCTCCAGCTAATATCCAAACTTAGACATGACCCATTTGGTTTGACCCTTCTGGTTTATAATGTCTGGTCGTGGCTGTGTGGCCAGCAGGTGTAGCTAGAGAACTTCGAGCATGAAGTTTTGTGTCTTTTTTAATGATCTTCAAATAAAATAAATGAAATATTTTCTCCCCTCCAAACACTCAAACACTAAAATTTCTGGGAAGCTTTCCTGACCTTCCAACTTGGGCTCTATAGTCTTTCTCTCTTTGGTACATGCTGATCTCTGTTAATCTATCTTGTAATTGTGCAGTACCTCCCCTAAACTGTAAGTTCCTTGGGAGGAGGGGTATTATCTTATTTTTATATGCTCATTTTCTAAAATCCCTGCATAGTACAGGCTCAGTAAATCTTCACTGATTGAATAAAGAAAAAAAGGTCTTTACTCTCAAGTCGCTTGCTGTCTTGTGGTGGAACCAAACATGTAAAATACAATTATTTTTGCTAGTGGGAAAATATGTGTTATATCGTGGATACCGAGAAGGGTTTGATCACTTTGTTGGGGTTGGGGTGGGAGGGAAAAAGAGAGGTTTCTGTGACAGGAGTTGGAATTTTAAAGGATAGAATTTTAAACTATTGAAATGCCAAAATATTCTTATCAGTATATCATTTCAGGTTTTTTTTTTCAATCTGAAGTCATAGTCATGTACATCCTGAATCATACCAAGAGAGCTACATGGTACTTAAACATTTATAAATGAACAAAAATGCACTACTTTAAAAACATTCTTACCACTCTTATCTCTTTTTTGTTTTAAAATTTTTCCAAGGTATCGTACTTGACTACCAATTCCCAAGTTATTAGTAACTCTGAACATCTTTTCTTATATTTATTAGTCATTTGTATTTTCCTTAGGACTAATTAGGGTCTCCATCTAATTCCAACGGTCTCTCAAGGAATCATCTTAGAATTAAGGTGGAGAAAACTTAGGGAAACAGAAAGAGAGAATAGTAGAAAATTTTGAGGAGAAAAGGAAAAAAGAGGGAGGCAGGTTTCCAGGTCCAATTCTAAGACCCCTGAAAACCCAACTAGTTCTCTTCCTCCATTGTTAGATTTCTTCCTCTTTCCTTTCCTATCCCTTTGAAGGTCAAATTCATTCTCACAAGTCTTACCCCTCCTCACCTTTTTAATCAAGATTTTATTCCTTAGTCACTCTCGAAAAGACTCAAGCCAGAATTACAAAGAATCCTTAATCCTGGTTCCTGGCCATTTTTCAGGTGTAGCAACATCTGATAACAACATGTAGTTAACTATGACAATTTTATCTCAGATTTTATAAAATACCAATGTTTTAGAAATATACAAAATAAATACTAAAATATTAGTATTATAATTTTGCTATAGTATTATACGAGTATAAATTAGTTTCAAGTCCCAAAAGTTTATCAGAAGAAAGTATGGATCAGAAGATGGAATTCCCTGGTAGTAACTACGGTAGGTAGCTAGCTACCCTGTTTCCTTGGAAATAAGACCTACCCAAACAGTCAGCTCTAATGTGTCTTTGGGAGCAAAAATTAGTATAAGACCCGGTATTGCATTGTGTTATATTATTCCCAGTCTTATAGTAAAATAAGACTGGGTCTTACATTAATTTTTGCTTCAAAAGATGCATTAGAGCTGATTTCTGGCTAGGTCTTATTTTGGGGGAAACACGGTAGTTCTGTCAAAGGTTAATTCAGATTAAGATAGTAATAAGAATAAATAAAAGATATGCAAGACATATACTGAAAACTATAAAACATTGTTAAGACATATTAAAGACCACAGAAATTAGGGATACGTCCTGTTCATAGATTTTCAAATTCAATATTGTAAAAATTATTAGGTTAATTCCAATAAAAATTCCAGCAGATGTGTGTGGGGGGGTGGAGATTGAAATGCTGATTTTAAAATTTATATGGAAATGTAAAGAATCAAAAATAGCTAACAGAGAAAATTGCAAAGAAAACAGCTTGGAGAACCAATTCATCGATAGAAACACTGAAAAAAATGAGTAAAATATTGCACAGTCAACTTTGGTGGAACTCTGGGAAACAGTCAAAAGTTTAAAGCAACCATGTGAATGCTGAATCAAGAAAAAGGAAACATGCATGGCAGGAGACCTTTGTGGTATTTTAACCTTGCCCCATACCCCCAGTTTGGTGGGGCAGAGTCTTGAAGACAGTAGTCTGTGTTCCCAGTGTGGGTAGCTGGTCCCAGAGAGAGCAGAGCATACCTTGTTTCTCCAGAACTGTTTTTGTTTGACCTCTCTGTGGGTTCCCTGAAGGAATAACACAAGGGTGTTGCCTTAATTTCTAAATTAGAAATCTCTCAGGCAGAAAAGCAGCTATGCGGAGGATGTTCTTGAAAATACTGAAAGACAAATGAACAAGCCACTGCTCCCTGGGGCAACACATTGCAATAGTGGCAAACAATGGATATGTCCAAACTCTAGGAGAAAAAGCTAAGGAGAGACTTTGGTTAAAAAAAAAAAAAAAAAAAAAGGCTTTAATACAGGTCTGACAATTAAGTTCGTGAATTCATCCTAGAAAAAGTACTACATACATCAGTGCTGAATATCACTATGGTTACCTTCGAAGTACTCCCCTTGGGAAGATGCACACCGACGCTAGCTCCTAGTCCATCCTTCAAAGCAATTTTGGAGCTCTTTCTAGAATGGCCATCAGACCTGTCGTATTACCCTTGATGTCCTGAATGTCATCAAAATGTTTTCCTTTCAATATTTCCTTTAACTTCAGGTAAAGAAAGAAGTCATTGGGGGCCAGATCGGGTGAGTACGGAGGATGTTCCAATATAGTTATTTGTTTGCTAACTAAAAACTCCCTCATAGACTGCCGTGTGAGCTGGTGCATAGTCGTGATGCAAGAGCCATGAATTGTTGGCGAAAAGTTCAGGTCATTTTCATCTAACTTTTTCACGCAGGCTTTTCAGCACTGCCAAATAGTAAACTTGGTTAACTGTTTGTCCAGTTGGTACAAATTCATTATGAATAATCCCTCTGATATCAAAAAAGGTTAGCGACATCATTTTGACTCGATTTGGAGTGACAAAACTTTTTTGGTCATGGAGAGTTGGCTGACTTCCATTGTACATTTTGACGCTTTGTTTCAGGGTTGTATTGGTACACCCACGTTTCATCACCAGTGATAACATGGCCCAAAACATCATCTTGCCTTTCCAAAAGGTCTTGGCAAGCTTCGACTTTCCTTTGCTTTTGTTCATCGGTGAGCTCCTTCGGGACCATTTTTGGACACACCTTTCTCATGCCAAGATTTTCAGTTAAGATTTTCCTATCTGTTTCTCTATCGATGTTTACTTGGTCTGCTATGCTTCTCAAAGTCAGTTCATGATTTTGACGCACAATTTGACAAATTTTTGCAATGTTTTCATTAGTTCTGCTTGTTACTGGCCACCCTGACCTCTCTTCATCAGTGATGCATTCTATCCCCTCAGAAATACATTTAATCCATTTGTACACGGCCGTTTTCTTTATGGCATTATCCCTATAAACTTGGACTAACATGTCCCTGATTTTACTTCCACTCTTGCCAGGTTTAACAAGAAATTTAATGTTTGTTCATTGCTCTAATTCAAGCTCAGACATTCTCACGATGGCACACAAAAACATGCAACCCCAATAATGAATATATTTATTAGTCATTTGTATTTTCCTTAGGACTAATTAGGGCATCCAGTGCCACTCAGCGAGACACTGCCACATGTGGACATGAGCACAACTGTGAGACACTGATACACCAAGGTTATGAAACCTTACCAAGCTGTTTATACAGTGTTGCCAATGTAAGCACATGATGGCAAGTTCGCAAACTTAATTGCCAGACCTCGTATACCCAGAACAAGATGCATGCTCAGGAAAGACAAGTTCTCTAAGCTTCCAGCTCTGGCTGATAGTTATGCTCAGTATGAGCAGGAAGTAAGCTAAAGCAGAGTTGTAAACAGGCTGACTAAGTGTTGGGGAATTGTACCTACAAAGATTCACAGAGCATTTTCTTTTTTTGCCTCTAGGTATCTAAGCAAATCACTCTCAAATCATTACATGACCAATAAGGTAGTCAAACAGACTTCACTATCCACATATGACAAACAACAGTCTTTACAAAAATAGTTTAGAAAGCTCACTAAGCAAAAACTACAATCTACAACATACGGCAACAACAAACCCTAGGAAAGGAGAATCTAATTTCCAGTTACCACATTAAAATTTTCAAAATTTCCAATTGTCACTAAAAAATCACGAGGCACATAAAGAATAAGAAAATATGGCCCATTCGCCGGGAGTAAAGGGAAATTAACAGAAATGACCTCAGGAATCTCAGACATTGGACTTACTAGAAAAATACTTTGTCAGCTATTTAAAATATGTTCAGAAAGCTGAAGGAGACCATGTCCAAAGAAGTAAAGGAAACAAGGTGAACAGTGCCTCACCAGAAAATATCAATAGACCATAACAACAAAATGCTAATTATACAAGTTAAAGGATGTGTTAACTAACATTATAACATATGAGAGTCAAATCACATAGTATACCTTAAACTTACAAAATTTTATATGTCAATTATATCTCCAAGCTGGAAAAAAAAAAAAAAAAAAACACACATGAATCTTGGGGGGAAAAAAAGTTAACAGAAAAATGAACCAAATAGAAATACTTGAGCTGAAGGATACAGATAAAATAAATTAGAGAACTTCAAAACAATATTTGAGCAGGCAGAAGAAAGAAATAGTGGATATGAAAATAAGTCAATTGCAAATATGCAGTTGGGGAGGCAGCAAGAAAAAAGAATAAATAAAATTAACAGAACCTAAGAGATCTATGGGACAACATTAAGCACACCAATCTACGCATAATGAGAGTCCCAGCAGGAGAGAAGAGAAAAACTAGGAAAAAATATATGAAGAAATAATGGCTGGAAACTTTCCAAATTTGATGGAAGTCATATGTCTACACATCTAAGAAGCTCACAAAACTCTAAAATAAACACAAAAAGATCCATAAATAGAGAATCTTGAACGTACCAAGACAGAAGTGATTTGTCACTTAGATAATAAGATTAACATACAATTTCTCATTAGAAACCAAGGAGGTCAGAAAGCAGTAGGATAACACATTTAAAGTGCTGAAAGAAAAAAGAAAAGTCAACTAAGCATTCTGTATCTGGCATAATGATCATCCAAAATGAAGGAAAAAATTAAGATATTCCCAGATAAAAGCAGAGAGTGTTTCTTGCTACTAGATCTGCCCAACAAGAAATGATAAAGCAAGGTCTTCAGGCTGAAATTAAAATATACTATTAATAGATAGTAAATCAAAACCATATGAAGAAATAAAAAGCACTAGTAAATATATGTACATAGGTAAATTTAAAAGCCATTATAATTGCATTTTGGGTTCACAACTCCTCTTTATTTTTCTATATGATTTTTAAAAATATACATAAAATAATAATTATAAATCTATTTTAATGAGCATACAATTGATAAAGATAAAGGTTTGATAACATAAAAGGGAAAGGATGGCATTATATAGGATCAGAGTTTTTACATACTATTGAAGTTAACTTGGCATCAATTCACACTAGACTGTTATAAGTTTAAGATATTTATAGTAGTTTTCAGGATAACCACTAAGAAAATAATGTAAAAATGTACGGAAAAGGAAATGAGAAGGGAATCAAAATGATGCATTCAGGGGCCGGCCCAGTGGCTCAGGCAGTTAGAGCTCCATGCTCCTAATTCCGAAGATTGCCGGTTCGATTCCCACATGGGCCAGTGGGCTCTCAAACACAAGGTTGTCAGTTCAATTCCTCGAGTACTGCAAGGGATGGTGGGCAGCGCCCCCTGCAACTACAATTGAACATGGCATCTTGAGCTGAGCTGCCACTGAGCTCCCGGATGGCTCAGTTCGTTGGAGCGCATCCTCTCAACCACAAGGTTGATGGTTTGACTCCCACAAGGAATGGTGGGCTGTGCCCTCTGCAACTAGTAACGGCAACTGGAGCTGCGCCCTCCAAACTAAGATGGAAAGGACAACAACTTGAAGCTGAATGGCACCCTCCACAACTAAGATTGAAAGGACAACAACTTGACTTGGAAAAAAGTCCTGGAAGTACACACTGTTCCCCAATAAAGTCCTGTTCCCCTTCCCCAATAAAATATTTTTAAAAAATGATGCATTCAAAAATATCAAACACAAAAGTGAGCAGTAATGGAGGAAATGAAGAACAAAGTACATATGACATAGAAAATAACAAAATAGCAGAAGTCTTCCCTTATTGCTATTACTTAAACGTAAATGGATTAAACTCTCCAATTAGAAGGCAGAGGGTGGCAAAATGGATTTTTAAAAACCCCACAATCCAACTATAGGCTGCCTACAATAGACTCACTTTAGATGGAAAGACACAAATAGGTCAAAAATGAAAGGATATATAAAGATATTGCAGGCAAATAGTAACCAAACAGAGCTGAGATAGCTATACTAATATCAGATAAAAGGACATTATGTATTGATAAAAGGGTCAATCCATCAAGAGAATATGATAATTATAAACACATGCACCTAACAGTATTGCCCATAAATATATGAAGCAAATACTGGTAGAATTGAAGGGAAAAATAGACAGTTCTTCAATAATCGTTGGCAACTTCAGCACTCCACTTACAAAAACAGAAGAACCAGAATGAAGATCATTAAGGAAATAAAGGGCTTGAACCAACTAGAGTGACACACAGACTCGTACAGAACACTCCACCCAACAAGAGCAGAATTCACAGTTTTATCTTGTGCTCATGGAACATTCTCCAGGTGAGACTATATATTAGGCCACAAACAGCACTCAATAAATTTTAAAATATTGACATGTGAAGTATATTCTCTCACTACCAAGGAACAAAACCAGAAATCAATAACACAAGAAAATTTGAAAAATCCATAAATATGTGGAAATTAAATGGTGTATTCTTAAATGACTAATGGGTCACAGAAGAAATCACAAAGGAAATTAGAAAATACTTTAGATAAATGAAAACAAGAGCATACGTACAAAAAACATAGGATGCAGTGAAAGCATTGCTCAGAAGGAAAATTATATATGTAAATGTCTATTAAAAAGGAAAGATGTAAAATCAATAACCGAGCTTTACAGCTTAAGTAACTAGAAAAGAAGAAACTATAGTAATAGAATAAACTAAGTATGAAAGATATACAGATGAAGAAATTATACCTGAAGCTGGAGGAAGGAATGAAATACCATTAGAATAGAGTAGAGATACACAAAATAGAGAATAGAAAAACAGAAAAATCAACAAAACTAAATGTTGACTTTTCTGAAAAGATAACAAAATTGACAAATGTTCAGTTAAAGAAATCAAACTGATTTCTTGCTTCAGCAGGACATATACTAAAATTGGAACCATACAGAGAAGATTAGCATGGCCCCTGCTCAAGGATGACATGCAAATTCGTGAAGGGTTCCATATATTTTGAACTTAAAGAAATGGAAATATGTGACTTTAATGTCAGTATTCAAGATTGCAGTTCTGAAAGAGATGCAAGAAATCACAGAGAGGCAGTTTAATGAACTCAGAAACACAACAAAGAACAGAATTAACATTTTACCACAGAGATTGAAATTTTAAAAAAGAACCAAATAGAATTTCTGGAGATTAAGAACTCAGTAATATAAATGAAGAATGAAATAGCCAGTTAGATACTAGAGCTGACCAGATGGAGGAAAAAAATCAATGACATCGAAGATAGAAATCTGTCAATGACACAGATGGAAGAAGAGAGAGACTTGAGAGTGAAAACAAATGAAAGAACTCTACAAGAACTTTCTGACTCCATCAGAAAGAGCAATATAAGAATAATAGGCATACCAGAAGGACAAGAAAGGGAGAAGGGAACAGAGAGTACATTCAAAGAAAGAGTTGAGGAGACTTCCCAAACTTGTGGAAAGAACTGGATCCTCGAATCCAAGAAGCAAATAGGACACCTAATTACTTCAGTCACAACAGGCCTTCTCCAAGACACACTGTATTGAAGCTGTCAAAAATTAATGACAAAAAAGAATCCTCAAGGCAGCCAGTGAAAAGAAGACAGTAACCTACAAAGGAAAGCCCACTGGATTATCACCAGATTTTTCAGCAGAATCTCTACAAACCAGGATGGAGTGGAATCAAATATTCAAATTAATAAGAGAAAAATTATGAGCCAAGAATAGTATATCCAATAGTATATATGAAGGAGGAAAGTGAGGGAATATACAGAAACTGAGGGAATTTTCTAACACATGACCTGCACTAGAAGAAACACTGATGGAGGCTAGTCAAACTGAAAGAAAAAAGAAAAAGTATACAAAACCATGAGTAGTATTATGAAAAGACAGACAGAAGAAGGAAATGGCAACCTCTACACCAAATAGGATACTATATACCTAAACATAACATACAGGGTAAAGAAGGAAAAAAAAAAAAAAACATTTAAAAAAAGAGAGAGGAGGGGACGGCCTGGTGGCTCAGGTGACTGGAGCTCCGTGCTCCTAACACCGAAGGCTGCTGTTTCGATTCCCAAATGGGCCAGTGGGCTCTCAACCACAAGGTTGCCAGTTCAACTCCTCAAGTCCCGCAAGGGATGGTGGGCTCCGCCCCCTGCAACTAAGATTGAACACGGCACCTTGAGCTGAGCTGCCACTGAGCTCCTGGATGGCTCAGTTGATTGGAGTGCGTTCTCTCAACCACAAGGTTGCCAGTTCAACTCCCACAAGGGATGGTGGGCTGCTCCCCCTTTAACTAACAATGGCAACTGGATCTGGAGCTGAACAGCACCCTCCACAACTACGATTGAAAGGACAATAACTTGACTTGGAAAAAATCCTGGAAGTACACACTGTTCCCCAATAATGTCCTGTTCCCCTTCCCCAATAAAATCTTTTAAAAAAAAGAGAGAGAGGAAAAAGACAACTTGCTACTGCAACACAGAAATCAACTCACAGCATAAATAGGGAAAATTTGTGACAACAAAAAACATAAAAGGGGAGAGAGTAAAGGTCTGAACCAGCACAAGAGAAGAGAAAGGAAGCATGCTGAAGAAAATGAAATACTCTAAATATGAAACTTTCTATTAGGTAAACTTAATGGTAACCACTCAAAAAAAGTCCAGAACTAAAATATATAACATAAAAAAAGAACAAACAGGGAAAAATCATAGAATACCACCACACTGAAATAACAGCAACAAAGAGGCAATGAAACAATGGAGACACAATCCTACCAGAAAACAAAAGACAGAATGATAGGAAATCCTCACATATCAATAATCACCCAAAATGTAAATGGACAGAACTCACCAATAAAAAGGCACAGAGTAGCAGATTGGATAAAAAAAACTAAACCCAGACATACTGCCTCCAAGACACACATCTCAGCTACAAGGACAAATGTAGATGCAAAGTGAAAGGGTGGAAATTGACACTTCAAGCAAATGTTATTCAGAGAAAAGGAGGAATAGCCATGTGATGTCAGATGAAACAGATTTCAGGATAAAAATGGTAACAAGAGACAAAGATGGACATTTCATAATGATAAAGGGGACTATACAACAAGAAGACATAACAGTCATCAATATTTATGCCCCCAATCATTCAGTGCCAAAATAGACAAAGCAACTACTAACAGAACTAAAGGGAGATATTGACCAAAACACATTATAGTAGGGGACCTAAATACATCATTCACAGCTATGGATAGATCATCCAAACAGAAAACAAATGAAGAAATATCAGCCCTAAATGACACATTAGATGAAATGGACATAATTGACATTTATAGAGCACTTCATCCTAGAACATCAGACTATACATTCTTTTCTAGTGTACATGGAATATTCTCAAGGATAGACCATATATTGGGACATAAAACTAGCCTCAGCAAATTTAAGAAGATTGAAATCATACCAAGCATATTCTCTGATCACAAGGCTTTAAAATTGGATATCAACTGCAAAAAGAAAGCAGGAAAAAACACAAATATGTGGAGATTAAACAGCATACTTTTAAAGAATGACTGGGTGAAAGAAAAAATCAGAGAAAAGATAAAAAGATACATAGAAACAAATGAGAATGAAAACACATCCTACCAAAATTACTGGGATGTAGTGAAAGCACTATTAAGAGGGATGTTTACATTATTATAGGCCTATCTCAAGAAAGAAGAAAAATCCCAGATAAATAACATTACATTACTCCTTAAAGAACCAGAAAAGGAATAACAAATGAAACCCGAAGTCAGCAGAAGGAAGGAAATAATAAAAATCAGAGCAGAACTACATGAAACAGAGAACAAAAAGACAATAGAAAAAAATTGTGCAACAAAGAGCTTGTTCTTTGAAAAGATAATAAAAGTGACAAAGCCTTGGCTAGGCTCACTAAGATAAAAAGAGAAAAGACACAAGGGGGCTGCCCCCTCATCCATCATGCAACACACGTTTGTGGGGAACATACAGCCTTCCATGGCTGAATCACAAAGAACTGGAAGATCTAAATAGACAGATGAACAGTAAGGAAATTGAATCAGTCATCAGAAACTTTCCTAAAAGCAAAAGTTAAGGACCAGATAGCTTCACTATTGAATTGTACCAGACATTCAGACAGGATTTAATATATTTCCTAGTCAAATTCTTCCAAAAAAAAATGAAGAAAAGGCAATACTTCCTAACTCATTTTATGGGGCCAACATTACCCTGATAGCAAAACCTGGTAAGGATAACACTGAAAAAAAGAATGTTATAGACCAGTATCTCTGATGAATACAGATGCAAAAATCCTAAAGAAAACTCTAGCAAATCAAATGCAACAATGCATGGTAAAGATTATACTTCACGACCAAGTGGGGTTCATCGCAGGGGCACATGGATGGTTCAACATACGCAAATCGATCAATGTGATACATCACGTACGTAAAGGACAAAAATCGTAAGATTATATCAATAGATGCAGAACAAGTGTCTGACAAGATACAACATTTATTTATGATTTAAACGGGGACAGAAGGAAAATACTTTAACATAATAAAGTCCATGTATGACCAGCCCTCAGCTAATATCATAATTAATGGTGAAAAATTAAAGCCCTTCACTCTAAGTTCAGGAACAAGACAGGGCTGTCCCCTACCACCACTGCTTTTCAACATAGTATTGGAAGTCCTAGTAAGAGCAATCAGGCAAGAGAAAGAAATAACAGGCATCCAAATAGGGAATTGAGAAGTTAAGTTGTCACTTTCCAAAGATGATATGATGCTATATATAGAAAACCTTAAAGACTCCACCAAAAAGCTATTAGAAACCGTAAACAAATACACTAAAGTTGTTGGCTGTAAAATCAACTTACAAAAGTCGATTGCATTTCTATATACTAACAATGAAATCACAGAAAAAGAAACACAAAAAAACAATTCCTTTTGCAATTGCAGCAAAAAGAATAAAATACCTAGGAATAAACTTAACCAAGGATGTGAAGTACCTATATGCTGAAACTATAAGACATTTTTGAAAGAAATTGAAGAAGACACAAAGAAATGGAAAGACATTCGTGCTCATGGATTGGAAGAATCAACATAGTTAAAATGGCCATATTACCCAAAACAATATAATATACAGATTTAATGCAATCCCCATCAAAATCCCAATGGCATTTTTAAAGAAATAGAACAAAAAAATCATCAGATTTGTTTGGAACCACAAAAGACCCCAAATAGCCAAAGCAATCTTAAGAAAAAAGAACAGTGCTGGACGTATCACACTCCCTGACTTCAGCTTGTACTACAGGTCAACAGTATGGTATTGGCAGAAAAACAGACACATGGACCAATGGAATAGAGTTGAAAACCCAGAAGTAAATGCACATAAATATGGACAGATAATGTTTGACAAAGCAGCCAAAAACAAGCAATGGAGAAAAGACAGCCTCATCAATAAATGGTGCAAGACAGAATTGGAAAGCCACACGCAAAAGAATGAAACCAGACTATTTGTCACCATGTACCAAAATTAACTCAAAATGGTTCAAAGACCTAAACATAAGTTCTAAAACAATAAACCGCATGGAAGAAAACATAGGTGCTAAACTTATGGACCTTGGGTTCAAAGAGGATTTTATGAATTTGACCTCCAAGACAAAGGAAGTAAAAGCTAAAATAAATTAATGGTACTATATCAAACTAAAAAGCTTGTGCACACCAAAAGAAACCATCGACAAAATAAAGAGGCAAACAACCGAATGGGAGAATGTGTTTGCAAAAATCACCTCCGATAAGGGGTAATATTTAAAATATATAAGGAACTCATACAACTCAACAACAACAACAAAAACAATCTAATTAAAAAGTGGGCAGAGGACCTGATTAGACATTTCTCCACAGAGAATATACAGATGGCCAATAGACATATGAAAAGATGCACAACATCAATAATCATCAGGTAAATGCAAGTCAAAACCACAATGAGATATCACTTCTTACACTATTTAGAATGGCTATCATCAATAAGACAAATAATAAGTGTCGGAGAGGCTGTGGAGGAAAAGGAACCCTCAAACACTGTTGGTGGGAATGCAGATTGGCACAGCTGTTATCTAAGGCAGTGTGGATGTTCCTTAAAAAGCTAAGAGTAGAATTATCATATGACCCAGCAATCCCTCTCCTGGGTATCTACCATAAAAATCTGAAAACATTTACCCATGAAGACATATGTGCTCCAATATTTATTACAGCTTTGTTTACAGTGGCCAAGACATGGAAACAACCTATGTTCCTTCAATAGCTGATTGGATTAAGAAGTTGTGGTATATATACACAGTGGAATACTATTCTGACATAAGAAAAGATGAAATAGTGCCATTTGTGACAACATGGATGGATCTTGAGATTATAATGCTAAGCGAAATAAGTCAGACAGAAAAAGTAGAGAACCATATGATTTCACTGATGTGTGGTATATAAAACTGAAAACAAAGAACAACACAAACAAATAAAGATAAAAAACTCATAGACACAGACAATAATTTAGTGGTTACTTGAGGGTAAGGGGGGTAGGTAGATGAGGGTAAAAGGGATCAAATATATAGTGATGGAAAGAGAACTGCCTCTGGGTTGTGAACACACAATGTGATATATAGATGACGTATTATAGAATTGCACACCTGAAATCTATGTAACTTTATAACAATTGTCACCCCAATAAACTTTAATTATATAAAAGAATAGATTATATTATCTTCACATTTCTTTTCTTTTTATATTATTAAACTTATTGGGGTGATGACATTGGTAAGTAAAATTATATTGCTTTCAAGTATACATTTCTATAATACATCATCGTATATTGCATTGCATGTTCACCACCCAGAATCAGTTCTCCTTCCATCACCATATATTTGACCCCCTTTTCTCTCTTCTACCACCCCATCTCCCCGTTTAACCTCTGGTAACCACTGAGCTGTTGTTTGTGTCTATGAGTTTTTGTTGGTTTGTCTTGTTTGTTGCTTTCAGTTTTGTATCCCACATATGAGTGAAATCATATGGTTCTCAACTTTTTCTGACTGACTTGTTTCATTTAGCATGATAGTCTCAAGATCCATTCATGTTGTCGCAAATGTCAGTATTTCGTGTTTTCTTGTGGCAGAGTAATATTCCATAGTGTATATGTACCACATCTTCTTTACCCAATCATCTACTGAAGGGCACTTTGGTTGTTTCCATCTATTGGGCACTGTAAGTAATGATGCAATGAACATCAGGGTACATATGTCTTTACAAATGAATGTGTTCAGATTTTTTGTGTGTATACCCACGAGAGGGATTGCTGGGTCATATGATAATTCTATTTTTAATTTTTACTTTGAGGAACCTCCATACTGTTTTCCATAGCAGCTGCACCAATTTACATTCCCACCAACAGTGTATGAGAGTTCCTTTTTCTCCACAATATCTCCTACACTTGTTATTATTTGTCTTGGCGATGATAGCCATTCTTACAGGCGTGAGGTGATAGCCTCTTGTTGTTTTGGTTTACATTTCCCTAATAGCTAGTGAAGTTGAGAATTTTTTCATGTATCTCTTAGCTGTTTGTATGTCTTCTGGGAGAAGTGTCTGTTCAGGTCCTCCGCCCATTTTTTAATTGGGTTGTTTGTCTTGTTGATTAGTACGAGTTCTTTATATATTTTGGATATTAGCCCCTTATTGGAGGAGTTTGCAAGTATCTTCTTTTGTTCGGTTTGTTGCCTCTTTGTTTTATCGATAGTTTCTTTTGATGTGCAGAAGCTTTTTAGTTTGATGTAGTCCCATTCATTTATTTTAGATTTTACTTCCTTTGTCTTTAAGGTCAAATTAATAAAATCCTCTTTGAACCCAAGGTCCATAAGTTTAGTACCTATGCTTTCCTCTGTGCAGTTTATTTTTTCAGGTCTTATGTTTGGGTTTTTTATCCATTTTGAGTTAATTTTGGTATATAGTGACAGATAGCATCTAGTTTTATTCTTTTGTACGTGGTTTTCCAATTTTCCCTGCACCATTTATTGAAGAGGGTTTCTTTTCTCCATTGTATGTTTTTGACTGCTTTGTCAAAAATTATCTGTCTGTATTTATGTGGGTTTATTTCTGGGTTCTCAATTCTATTCCGTTGGTCTGTGTGTGTGTTTCTCATTCAATACCATGCTGTTGATTATTGTCGCTCTATAGTAGAAGCTGAAGTCAGGGAGTGTGATGCCTCCAGCGTTATTCTTTTTTCTTAGGATTGCTTTGGGGTTTTGTGGTCTTTCGTGATTCCATACAAATCTGATGCTTTTTGTTCTATTTATTTAAAAAATGCCATTGGGATTTTGATGGGGTTGGATTACATTTGTATATTGCTTTGGGTAATATGGCCATTTTAACTATGTTGATTCTTGCAATCCATGAACACAGAATGTCTTTCCATTTCTTTGTGTCTTCAATTTCTTTTGTGGGAGATGAGGGTAAGGGGGATCGAATATATGGTGATGGAAGGAGAACTTACTCTGGGTGATGAACACACAATGGGATTTATAGATGATGTAATACAGAATTGTACACCTGAAATCTATTTCATTTTACTAACAATTGTCACCCCAATAAATTTAATAAAAAAAACAACAAAAAAAATGGAGTTAATATACAAAAAAAAAAAATGTCTTATACTTTTCAGTGTATATGTCTCTCACATCCTTTTTTCCCCCACCTTTTTTCCCCTTCCCCTCACTCTGGTCCAAGCCGTTGTTTTTCAGTCTAGTTGTGTAGGACATGACTCCCTGGCCAATGCTGGTATTATGAGCCTTGCGCTCCTCCCGGCTGAGGCAGTCAGTTGCCTGTCGTCCATTGGCCGCTCCCAGCAGCTCTTGGCATCTCTCGCTGGTTGCCGGTCGCTCACACTGGCCACGGGCCACTCATGGCAGCACACGGTTGCCCACGGCAGCACACAGCAGCCAGTGGCAGCCAGCAGCAGCCCATGGTAGCTTATGCCAATCCCAGGCTGCTCAAGGCAGCCCAGCTCCAAGGAGAGCCATTGTTTACCATCTTAGCTGTAGAGGGCGCAGCTCACTGGCCCATGTGGGAATGGAGCTGGTGACCTGGGCGTTAGGAGCACTGCACTCCAACCATCTGAGCCACTGGGCCGGCCCTTTTCACATCCTTGGTTAAGTTTATTTCTAGGTTTTTTATTCTTCTAGTTGCAATTGGAAAAATTGTTTTTTTTCTTCATTTTTTGAAATGTCATTGTTAATATATAGGAATGCAGTGGATTTTTATATGTTGATTTTATAGCCTTCAAATTTACTGTATTTGTTTATTGTTTCTAATAGCTCTTTGATGGAGTCTTTAGGGTTTTCTAAGTAAAAAATCATGTCATCTGCAAAAAGTGACAATTTAAGTTCTTCATTCCCATTTCAGATTCCTTTTATTTCTTTCTCTCGCCTAGCTGCTCTGGCTAGGACTTCCAGTATATGTTGAAGAGCAGTGGTGTAGGGGGCAACTCTGCCTTGTTCCTTAATATAAAGCAAAAGCCTTCAGTTTTTTTACCATTAAGTATGGTATTAATTGAGGGTTTGTCATATATGGCCTTTATTATGTTGCATAACTAGGCTTAACTTTCTTTCTTTCTTTCTTTTTTTAGGCTTAACTTTAAAATCAGAGCCTACCAGTGGTTTTTAAACAGGCTTCTCATGTAAATTGCAGTTCAGGTAGAAGACTGCACTGAACTGGCTGCCTCCTGCACTGAACTGCCTGTCTGCATTGTGTTCTGGCTATCTGAGCCAAGCCTTATAAAGGATTTCCTGTAATTGTATTTCAACCAATTAGACTGAGGGTTTCCTGTCCAATTGGAGCTGTGCAGGTATATCCCAGTCAGCATCTTCACCAACCAATCAGAGCGGCTCCGTTCTGTACAATCAGGACATTGCCTTTTGGACCCATCAATGTGCAAGGATTTTGAGTCCTCATTTGCAAGAGGACAGACCAATCAGCATCCAGGGTGGGGACTTCTCTCTGTATTAGTTCTATTGTAGTTTAGGGAACACACATTCCCCTTTTACCGAAGACAGGAGACTGCTTTTCCCTGGCTGGAACTGAAACACTGAAGAAGTCTCACCAGAGCAGAGTGGGCAGAATGGAGCAGACCACTGTATAGCAGGACATATGGGAAGGGATTGAAGCCAGTGGAGCAGTCTGGAACAGACTGGAACAGAGCATGGCTGCCTTGCCCCAAGACCCCCCACAGCAGTGCTATTCCCCAACTGTGCTGCTTCATAATTGAGCTCTAACACCTTTGATCTATTCCATAGCTGTGCTATTCTCACAGCTATTCTGTATCACTATTGAGCTGTTTGCACTGAATAAAGTTTCCTTTTTTAAATTAAAGTTTATTGGTATATAAAACTGAAAACAACAAAAGAACAAGAAAAACAAATGAAGAAAAGTTTCTTCATTGCACCCCAAATTGGGGGTTCCTGTTGGTGTTGAATTTGTGCCAAAGATCATCAGTTGACATTAGAAAATAAAAATATTTTCTTTTTATTGAGCTATAAGTTGAATATAACTTTAGTTTCAGATGTACAATGTAATTACTCAGTGTTTCTATGTGCTGTGGAATGATCACCACAATAAGTCTAGTTAACATCCATCATTATACAGTTACAAATTTTTTCTTGTGATGATAACTTTTAATATTTACCCTTAGCAACTTTCAAATATGCTGTACAGTATTATAAATTATAGTCACCATGCTGTACATTACATCCCCATGACTTGTTTTATAACTGGAAGTTTGTACCTGATTTACTTTTAAAGATTCTGTTACCATGCATAATTTTCATATGAATGGATTTAATTTCTTGTATGTTAAAAAGAACTAGATAGATGTGAGAGAAAAAAACAGAGTTGCTACTTTATGATTTTTAATTATATTCATTTTAATGGACTGTCTGTGGAGCAGTTTTAGGTTTACAGAAGAATTGAGCAGAGAGTAATGAGTGTTCACATATACCCCCTTACCTGCCCCATCGCACCCTCAGTTTCCTCAATTATTAATTACTTGCATTAGTGTGGCACATTTGTGACAATTGATGAACCTACATTGGCAAATCATTATAACCCAGACTCCATAGTTTACATTAGGGTTCACTCTTGGTGTTGTACATTCTATGGGTTTGGATAAATGTATAATGACATGTATCCACCATTATAGTATCATATAAATAGTTTCACTGATCTAAAAATCCTCTGTGCTGTTTGTTCATCCCTCTCTCCCTCAACCCCTGGCAACAACTGACCTTTTTACTATCTATAGTTTTGCATTTTTCAGAATACTATATAGTTGGAATCACACAGTATGTAGCTTTTTCATATTGACTTATTTCACTTAGTAATAATCATTTACATTTCCTCAAGACTTCATGGCTTGATATCTAATTTCTTTTAGGGCTGAATAACATTCCATTGTCTAGATGTACCACAGTTTTTTTATTCATTCACCTCCTGAAGGACATCTTGGTTGCTTCCAGGTTTTGGCAATTATGAATAAAGTTGGTATAAACATCTGTGTGGAGGTAATTTTTGTGTGTGTGGATGTAAGTTTTCCACTCATTTATTCATTCCTACAATTGCGGATCATAGATAAAAGTATATTTAGCTTTATAAGAAAACTTCCAAAGTGGCTGTACCATTTTGCATTCCCACCAGTAGTGGATGAGAGTTCCCATTGCCCCACGTCCTCATCAGCATTTGGTGTTGTTAGTCTCTCAGATTTTAGCCATTTTAGTAGGTGTGCAATAGGATCTCATTGTTCTTTTAATTTGCATTTCCTGAATGACATATGATGTTGAACATTTTTTCATAAGCTTATTTGCCATCAGTATGTCTTCTTTGATGAGGTGTCCGTTCAGTTCTTTTCCCATTTTAAATTGTTTTTT
This sequence comes from Rhinolophus sinicus, assembly GCF_057876585.1. Taxonomy (NCBI): domain Eukaryota; kingdom Metazoa; phylum Chordata; class Mammalia; order Chiroptera; family Rhinolophidae; genus Rhinolophus; species Rhinolophus sinicus. The sequence continues at coordinate 45,945,493 of NC_142518.1, read as the reverse complement.
TTCTTATTGTTCAGTTGTAAGAATTCTTTATATGTATATTGGATACCAGTCCTTTATCAAATATGTTTTGCAAAGAGTTTCTCTCAGTCTATGGCTTATGTTTTCATTCTCTTAACAATGTCTTTTTAAAAAAAAATTTATTGGGGAATATTGGGGAACAGTGCATTTCACCAGGGCCTATCAGTTCCAACTAGTTGTCCTTCAATCTAGTTGTGGAGGGCACAGCTCACTGGCCCATGTGGGAATCGAACTGGCCACCCTGTTGTTCAGAGCTCCCACTCTAACCAACTGAGCCATCCTGCTGCCCCAACAGTGTCTTTTGCAGAACAGAATTTTTTAATTATAAAAAACTCTAGGTTATAAATTTTTTCTTTCATGGGTCATGCTTTTTGTGTTATACCTAAGAAGTCATTGCCAAACCCATGGTCACCTAGATTTTCTCCTATTTTATCTTATAGGACTTTTATAATTTCGTATTATTTTGAGTTAATTTTTGTGAAAGGTGTAAGGTCTGTGTCTAGATTCAATTTCTTTGCATGTGGTTGTCCAGTTCTTCTAGCACCATTTGTTGAAAAGAGTGTCCTTTCCCCAGAGAATTGCCTTTGGTCTTTGTCAGACATCAGTTGACTCCATTTGTGTGGGATTTTTTTGGGGTTCGCATTCTGTTCCATTGATCTATTTGCTTATTCTTTCACCAATATCACACTGTCTTAATTTTAAAATTACATTAATTTTTTGAAGATGGAATACACTCACATGGTACAAAATATAAAAGGTAGTGAAGTATATTGGTTTTCTACTGCCCTGTTTTTCCGGCAATCACTACTATCAAGTATAATTTTTATGCTTTCAGAGTTATTTTATGTTTTATCTTACTCTCTTTCTCTCTCTCTCTCTCTCTCTCTCTCTCTCTCTCTCTCTCTCTCTCTCTCTCTCTCTCTCCCCCTCTCCCTCTCCCTCTCCCTCTCCCTCCCTCCCTCCTTCTCTCTCTGTCTCTCTGTCTCTCCCCCAACACAAATATTAAAGTAATATGCACAGTGATATGCCAGTTGCTTTTTTTAATTTAATAAGATAACTAGGAAAACATCTCATAGCTCTACATCTAGACCTGCCTTTAAAAAAATATTGTAAAAAAACATGTAACATTAAAGATACTACTTTAACAATTTTAAGTATACAGTTCAGCAGTGTTAAGTATATTCAAATTGTTGTGAAACAGATCTCTAGAACTCTTTAATCTTGCAAAACCAAAACTCTGTACTCATTAAACACTAATGTCCCACTCCCCTCACTGTCTCAAACCCTTGTCAACAACAGTCATATTTTGTGTTTCTATGATTTTGACAACTTTAGATACTTCATATATGAGTGCAATCATACAGTATTTGTCCTTCTGTGACTGGCTTATTTTGCTTCACAAAATATCCTTGCGGTTCACATATGTTGTAGCATGTGAAAGGATTTCCTTCTTCTTTAAGGCTGCATAATACTCCCTTGTATATGTATACCGCTTTTTCTTTATTCATTCATCTGTTGATGGAATTTGTGTTGCTTCCACCTCCTGGCTATTGTAAATAATGCTACAATGGACACCAGTGTGCAAATATCTCTTCGAGATCCTGCTTTCAATTATTTGGGGTATATACCCAGAACTGGGATGGTTGGATCATATGGTGATTTATTTTTAACTTTTTGAGGAACTTCCATAGTGTTTTCCATAACAGCTGCACTGTTTTATATTCCTATCAACAGTGCACAAGAGTTCTCTTTCCTCCATACCAATACTTGTTATCTCTTGTCTTTTTCATGATAACTATTGTAACATGCGTGAGGTACTGTCTCATCATGGTTTTGATTTGAATTTCTCTTATGATTAATGGTGTTGAACATCTTTTCATATATTTGTTGGCCATTTGTATATCTTCTTTGGAGAATCGTCTATTCAACTCCTTTGCCCGTTTTTTAAATCAAGTTATTTGTTTTTTGTTGTTAACTTGTAGAAGTTCTTATATATTTTGGATATTAGCCCCTTACCAGATACATGATTTGCAAATATTTTCTCCCATTCCGCAGGTTGCCCTTTCACTCCATTGATAGTTTCCTTTGATGCGCAGAAGTTTTTTTAGTTTGATATAGTTCCATTTGTCTATTTTTCTTTTTTAAAAAAGTTTATTGGGGTGACAATTGTTAGTAAAGTTACATAGATTTCAGGTGTACAATTCGGTATTACATCATCTGTAAATCCCATTGTGTGTTCACCACCTCGAGTCAGTTCTCCTTCCATCACCATATATTTGATCCCCTTTACCCTTATCTACCAGCCCCCTCCCCCATTACCCTCTGGTAACAACTAAACCATTGTCTGTGTCTAAGAGTTTTTGTTTCTCATTTGTTTGTCTTGTTCTTTTGTTGTTTTTGGTTTATATACCACATATCAGTGAAATCATATGGTTCTCCGCTTTTTTCTGTCTGACTTATTTTGCTTAGCATTATAATCTCAAGATCCATCCATGTTGTCACAAATGGTCCTATTTCATCTTTTCTTACCGCCGAACAGTATTCCATTGTGTAGATATACCACCACTTCTTTATCCATTCATCTATCAAAGGACATTTTGTTTGTTTCCATGTCTGGGCCACCGTAACTAAAGCTGCAGTGAACATTGGCACACACGTGTCTTTATGTATAAATGTTTTCAGATTTTTTGGGTAGATACCCAGGAGAGAGATTGCTGGGTCATATGGTAATTCTATTCGTAGTTTTTTGAGGAACCTCCACACTGCCTTCCATAACGGCTGCACCAGTCTGCATTCCCACCAACAGTGTATGAGGGTTCCTTTTTCTCCACAGCCTCTCCAACACTTGTTACTATTTGTCTTATTGATGATAGCCATTCTAACTGGGGTGAGGTGATACCTCATTGTGGTTTTTATATGCATTTCTCTGATGATTAGTGATTTTGAGCATTTTTTCATATGTCTATTTGGCATTTGTATGTCCTCTTTGGAGAAATGTCTCTTCAGGTCCTCTGCCCATTTTTCAATTTTTTTTATTATTATTATTGAGTTGCATGAGTTCCTTGAACATTTTGGATATTAGCCCCTTATCGGAGGTACTGTTTGCAAAAATCTTCTCCCATTCAGTTGGTTGCCTCTTTATTTTGTCGATGGTTTCTTTTGCTGTGCAGAAGCTTTTAAGTTTGATATAGTCCTATTCATTTATTTTAGCTTTTACTTCCCTTGCCTTTGGAGTCAAATTCATAAAATGCTCTTTGAACCCAAGGTCCATAGGTTTAGTACCTAAGTTTTCTTCTATGCAGTTTATTGTTCCGAGCCTTATGCTTAAGTTTTTGATCTATTTTGAATTAATTTTGGTACATGGTGACAAATAGCAGTCCAGTTTCATTCTTTTGCATGTGGCTTTCCAATTCTGCCAGCACCATTTATTGAAGAGGCTGTCTTTCCTCCATTGTATATTTTTGGCTTCTTTGTCAAAAATTATCTGTCCATATTTATGTGGTTTTATTTCTGGGTTCTCAATTCTATTCCATTGGTCTATGTGTCTGTTTTTCTGCCAATACCATGCTGTTTTGATTATTGTTGCCCTGTAGTACAAGCTAAAGTCAGGGAGTGTGATACCTCCAGTATTGTTCTTTTTTCTTAAGATTGCTTTGGGTATTCGGGGTCTTTTGTGGTTCCAAACAAACCGGATGATTTTTTGTTGTGTTTCTTTAAAAAATGCCTTTGGTATTTTAATGGGGATTGCATTAAATCTGTATATTGCTTTGGGTAATATGGCCATTTTATCTATGTTGATTCTTTGAATCCATGAGCATGGAATGTCTTTCCATTTCTTTGCGTCTTCTTCAATTTCTTTTAAAAAACATCCTATCTGTTTCTCTTTTGTTGCCTGTAGTTTTGGTGTCACATCCAAGAAACCATTGCCAAATCCAATGTCCTGAAGCTTTCCCCCTGTTTTCTTCTATGAGTTGTATAGGTTTAGGTGTTTAGTCCATTTTGAGGTTATTATTATATATGGTGCAAGTTAAGGGTTCAACTTCACTCTTTTGTAAGTAGATATACAATTTTCTCAACACCATTTGATTGAGAGACTGCCATTTTCCCGTTGTGTAGTCTTGGTGTACTCTTATTGAAAATCATTTGAGCATGTTAACTGAAGGTTGTCATCAGCAATTCAACGTGTTGAAAGAGAAAACTTAAGTCAGTGAAAACAGCTCAAATGTGAAACAGTTCCTGTAGCACAGCATGGCTGTGAGACAGCTCAGGTGTGAAACAGCACAAAGTGGCTTGGCCGAGGTGGCTCAGGTGAGGCAGCTCATGTGAAGTGGCTTGTATGAAACCACTCTAGTGTTTCAGCTCTGGTATTGCAGTTTCGGTGTCACAGCTTCAGCCAATGTTGCAGCTTATCTAGGGAAAGATAGTCCTCTATGGAAACTGAAAGTATGCTCCGCAGAGACAGAGATGAAGCTGGCTTATACAGAGAAGAGTTCCCTCCCCTGATCCTTGACTTGTCTATTATTATGCAAATGAGGACTCAAAATCTTCACAGATTGGTCCAAAAAGCACTGTCCTGATTGTTTGGATTGGAGCCAGTCTGAGTACTTGGTAAAGATGCAAATGATGATATAGCTGTGCAGCTCCAGTTGGCTGTGGCAAGCCTTCAGCCCATTGGTTGATTTATAAGTCTAGGAGCTCCTTTATAAGAATTGGCTCAGATGTCAGGAACACAGTGCAGGAGACTGGCAGCTCAGTGCAACTTTTCCTTGATACACAACAAGCATAAGAGGCCGCTGTTTAGCAATGGCTTCTAGACTCTGTTTAAAAATTTGACCCCAATTAGCCACCAGGAGTCCTTCTTAATAGGCACATTCTTTCTTGGAGTCAACATCCATATGTGCAAGCATTTATTTCTGGGCTCTCTTTTCCATTCCATTGGTCTGTACAAAGTGTGATCAAAACATACAGTGAATGTTTAAATAAAAAAAAAATTATTACAGTAAAAGACATTGCCATTAATCCCTTTCAAAATACTCCCCCTCACTTAACATACACTTATCCCATCATTCTTGCCACTTTCTGAACTAGTTCTGGATGTCCTTTCATGAGTGTCTTTAGTTGCTCTATCGTGGCTGCCTCAAAAATGTCCTGAATGATTCAAAACGTTTACCTTTCATGGTCATTTTGACTTTGGGGAACAGCCAGAAGTCACACTGTGTCAGGTCCGGTGAATAAGGTGAGTGAGGATGCCCCGCAATGTTTTTATTTGACAGAAATTGCTGTATACCAGAAATGATGCGTGACTAGATGAAGTAAACACACTCACGAAAGTGGACTTCCAGGACTGTTTCAGAAAGTGGTAAGAATGATGGGATAAGTGCGTTTGAAGCAAAGGGGATTAATGACAATGCATCTTTTGCTGTAATAATTTTTCTTTTTACTTAAACATTCACCATAGTTTTTTAACACACCTCATATATCTTTATGCTAATACCACACTGTCTTCATTACTGTTGCTTTGTGGTATGTTTTGAAATCAGGACATGTGTGGTCTCCAACTTTGCTCTTCTTTTTCAAGATTGTGTTGCCTTGGAAATGGACAAAAAACATGTGATTTCACTCATATGTGGAGTATAAAACAACAAGTAACAAATAAGCTAAAAAAAACAAAAACATACTCAGAGTTACAGACAATAGAATGGTGGATACCAGAAAGGGGGTAGGAGGAGGGAAAAGTGGATAAAGGATGTCAAATATATGGTAATGGAAGGAAACTACATTTTTGGGGTGACAGAGATGTTGAATTACAATTTTGTATACCTGAAAATTATATAATGTTATTAACCAATGATATCCAAATAAATTTAATTTAAAAAACAAAAAACAGACCAAAAAATATATTGGTTATTCAGGATCCCTTGAGTTTCCATGTGAATTTTAGTTTTTCTTTTTTTTTTTCTATTTCTGAAAATAATTTCATTGGGATATTGATAGGGATTTCATTGAATCTGTAGGTCCCTTTGGCTAGTATGGACTTTTTAACAAAATTAAATCTTCTAATCCATGAAGATGGGATATCTTTCCATTTTGTTTTGTAGATTTTAGTGTACAAGTCCTTTACCTTTTTGGTTAAGTTTATTCCTAAGTATTTTATCCTTTTTGATGCTACAGTAAGTGGGTTTCTTTTCTTAATTTCCTTCTTGGATTGGTCATTGTTAGTGCATAGAAACACAAGTGATTTTTGAAAAAAATTTATATTAAGGAGTTATATCATATTCTGTTGTATGGATAGTATAATTTATTTAACCAGTACCCTATTGAGGTATATCTATGTCATTTCCAAAGCTTTGGTGTGACAAACAATGCTGCAGAAAATAGTCTTGTGGACATCTTATTTTTCTCATGTCACGTGTATCTGTTGGGTAAACTTCTAGAAGTTAAATTTCTGGGTTAAGGATATATACATGTAAATATTTCATTGATATTTCCATAACATTATGATTTTGACATAGTCAGATTTTGTGATAGTGTTTATTAACCATTATGAAAGCATCTATTGTCTCACCCAACTTGCTCTCTTAAAAGTAATTTACCTAGTCTTTCTTTCAAAGCAAAGAAGCAAATTCACAAATTACATACTTATGTTCAAGAGTCCAAGAAACGGTTCTATGTTGATTTCTGTCACATTTTGGTGAAAAATGTGAAAGACATATTTACCAGTGAATTTTTTCTAAAATACAGCTGAAGGAAACTGATTGAGAATCATCTATTGAAAATAATACACCTATAGCTGTAAAAATTTGTTAGTCATCCTTTAATAGCATTGAACTTCTCTTTCTTACAATTGATGAATATATAATGAATTATTGTATATTTTTAAAATTCTGTGATTATAATTTTGTTATTGTTTCTCTATTTGTGGAATTCGTCATTTAAAGCTGCTTAGTGTTAAGAAGTCCTGTCAACAACAGCTAGCTTAAAAGTTGTGTGATGTCTTGTAATAAAGTGTATATCTTTTCAAATTAATTGCATTTACCACGGAGGAAAATATAACCTCTCTAAATTTTATGTTTAAGTAATATTTAATGCGTGGAAGACAGAAGAAAATCCATATACCAGATAAAGTAGTCTGGTTTCTATAGTTGGCAATGGTACCTGAATATTTGAAAGATAACTTGAAACGTGTAGAAGCTTATTTTGATTAAAACATTGCCTGAGTCTATCAGCTCATTAAAAAGTATTTGGTTCAAAAAAAGGCCCATCATTTGCTGTTCCAGTAGAAAGCAGCAGTTTTGTCACCTAAACACAATAGGAGCTCCTGCCAATTTCAAGAAAAGCAAATAGAATGAACTAAAACATGTATGGCAGAATAGACTTAGAAATAAAATTTGAAACGATTCGATTTTAGAGAACTGATTTGTAATTTGCAGAGATTACCAATGGGCAAATTATAGAACATGAAAGGAGAGATCATCTAGCTAACCCTCTGTAATGAGTAAATAGAACTGGATGGGTTGGTGTAATGCAGGGACTCAGCTCCCGTTCCCCGCACAAGAACACAGGATATGGTCAGGCCAAAAAGGAACACCAACGGAGCCATATATAGGGGAGTTCATATCACTATATTCTCGATGGCGGCTGGTTGAGACACAAAAGCAAACATCTGCCAGTACCCCAATGAGGGCTCTTCCTGCACCCCAGTCTCACTGGCGGCCTACAAGACACAGGAAGTAGGATCAACACAATAGCAATGTAATCTGCTAGCTAACTGCACTTGCTAGCCACAATCCACCATCCGCTTCTCTGCCAACCAACCAAAACCCCTAGCATAGCCACGGCAGTTATATCAGTGGCCAATGGCTAACCGGCAACAGCTGATGGCCACCCAGCCACAGCAGATGGCCATCTGATCACAGCTGATGGCCATCCAATAACCAAGGCAGCACCTTTCCACGAGAGGCGGAGCGCCTGGAAACTGCTCTCTGGGACTCTGTGTCCACAGTGCATATGTGTTCCAAGTGGCAGTTTTGAGTTTATTCAATAGTGAAAGAATGTATGCAGATCTCAAGTTGGTCTTATGTCATGTATATAAGTATATATGGCAAGCCAAATATTATATATAAAGCATCTAGGAAAGCAAAGCACTTGATGATAACCTGGAACATGGGAAAGAAAATATGTCGGATCTCCATATAGATTTGTGGTTAAGAGTGCGTGTCTGGTCTGAATCTCGGCTCCACTACTGTGGGACTTTTTGTCTTAGTTTCCTCATCTGGAAAATGTAGGTAACGAGCATCTGTGTGTCTCAAAGGGTATAAGGATTACATGAGATAATCCAGATAAAGATTAGTATAGTGCTAGACATATAGTAAACTCTCAATAAAAGCAAGTTGCTGTTATTGTTTTGTCAGTATGTCAAGAAAAGAGGATGGAACAAAAAACATTTTCAGAATAAAGTCAAAATAGTCACTAGCACTTTCATGTCAATGGGACTAAACTGTACCCCCTACGAAAAGGTGGAGGATCAAATGACGTAGACCGCCTTAGCAACAGGCCCCCAAAAAAGGTGAATTTCCGTAGCCAATAAGAATCTGCGCTGCGGAGGAGGTAGCCAATGGATGACGGAAAGAGGAAGAGGGAGGACGCGCCAATTCTCCTGCCTGAGCCTCGGCCCAACAAAATGGCGGCGGTGGCGGTGTCGCTTTGTTTCCGCGGCTCCTGCGGCTGTGGCAGTGGTAGCGGCCTTTGAGCTGTGGGGAGGATCCAGCATCAGCTATAGTGACGACTAAGAGTGCAGTACATTTCTATCGTAACCGGGCGCTGTGGAGCGCAGAGTAGCGCCCAACGGTCGCTGAAGTCCACTAGGCGTTGAAGCGAAAACATGACTGCTGAGCCCATGAGGTAAAATGCAACCCCGTCTCACGGGTCCTAGCGGTCTGGGCCTACTCGCCTTCTGAGTCGGGTGTTTGAGAAAGCGTTGGCTTGGGTGGTTCAAGCCTGTCTGTTGTTTAGCGGAAGAGACATCATTTTCTCGTTGAGAAGGGTTTCGGGGTTTCGGCGGTAGGTTCCAGCAGAGAGTGGGGGTGGCGGTGGCGGTGGCGGGGGGTGGCGGGGGGTGGGGGGGCGCGGCCTGGCGTGTCGGGCGGTTACTCCAACCTCCCCTAACTGGTGAAGCTTAGTTGGCTTCCTCTGTTTATTCTTTGCCTGTGGCATTGAGACCCTCAAAGTCAGAGGCGGTTTTTGGTGTCCCGGCCATTCTTCCTAATTTTTGGGCCTAGAAACTGTGGGGAAGAAGCGGGTGGGAGGGTGGGAAGGAGAGGGTGGGGTGGGAAGAGGGGGAGGGGCGGGCGGGCGGGAGGATGTGAGATCCTGGGACGACTTAGTGGCTTTTAGACTGCTGGAGACGGGAAGTACCCCATCCTTGCGGATTTTTTTTTCTACAGCCCCTGGTGATAAGCCCCGTTTTTGGGGGGTGAACGGTGGATCTTACCAGTTGTTTACATGCCTTTTCTAATCTAGATCCTGAAGGGTATCCTTGGATTTACCTCTAGGCCAGGGAATGCTATCGCAGGATTTTGCTTCCAGAGGTCCCTAGTATACTACTTTTTGTGAAGTCCAGATTTAATAGGTGGTAAGGCAGATCTCAGATGTTTCTCCACTTTCTGGGCAGACTTCGAGCAAAAGTAATTAGACCCTATTTTTGTTTACTTACTTATTCCATTATGGATGAGGAGCAGGTTAACGTGGGTTGATGGGAAGTAAAATTTATTGCAAGGGAAGCTGTGCCTCACAGGCTCTGCCTCTTACCAATCAAGCACGTTTATTAGGTTGAGGCTGTTTTTCTCTTGCCTTCTGATTTGCCTCTTGATAGTGTCTAAAAATACGGGTAGTTAAATATGAAATGTATACCACTTTTACACAGGTGGCTGCCTTGCTTTTCAGGCAGTTTGACATTTGACTTTTCATCCCATGTGAATTAAGTAGTTTTTCTACTCTGAGATGTATCCTTGTCGGTTAGAGGCAAAATAAAGACAATTGCAGGGAGCATGGATCAGGACTGCATTCATAGTTGGCAAAATGTGCCTTTGATTAATTATTAGGATGGTATACGTTTTCAGGGCACTCTAGCCAGCATGTAGAATTTGGGAATGAGACTGTGATACTTAACTATGCCTATTTTTCTACATTAACAAGAAGTAGATAGGTGTTTTCTTTTTCTTGAGGAAAAAAATACACTTAGTTCTTAGATTATAGATCCTTAGTTGTGGCCTTGGTTTCTGAATTTGTGTTAATTGGCTCAAGTACAAGAAACTTTTATTTATGGGGTATATAGGGCACATTGAGGTACCCAGTACAACTTGATGGCTGGTTATTACCAACTGCTCATGTTCCTCTACATGAAGGGGGTACCTTTCAGTTAAATATGCCCTCTAGCATTTACTACACCACACAAAGTCTGCATTTAAAACTATAGGATTTTCTGAACGGATTTTCTCCCTTTCTTTATGGTGAACAAATTAACTACGCATAGATAGACTTTTGAATATAATTATTTTATGCCATGGTTAGTTTTCCTTATGGGCGTAGAGTTTTTGTAGCTCTTGGTGGTAAGAGTGATATCATTACTACAGTTGAGTGCTTATTGTTGACCTTCACCTGTATAATCTTGATTCTCAAAACAACCCTATGGCGTAGGTACTTGGTACCTACATTTTACAGATGAGGAAGAAACTGATGCACAGAGAAATCAAAGAACTTGACCAAAAGTTATACAGCTTGTAATTGGTGGAGCTGCAGTTGAACCCAGTCTTTACTCTAGAGCTTATGTTCTTAACCACAGGGCATTAATGCCTCCGTGAGCTGCCAGATCTAACGTGATTATGACCACTTGAATTAAGCCCAACTGTTAACAATGGAAGAAGTTAATGCTAGCTATTGTTGTAGATCTTTGATTTTGAAGCTGTTTCAATATTTTGCCTCTTATGGTCAGATGAGATAGAGAGATAACTAAAACATTTAATTCCAGAAGAGTCTTTATGTGAAAAACTCCTTGTAAAGAACCACAAATATAAATGTAGATAATTAATTTTAAAAAGTGTGATGCTCTCTGATTATTTACTCTGAAAGAACACCAAGTGGGTATTCAGAAGAACTGTCTTAGGCTGAACTGTCATCTCAATTCATAATCATAGTTAAAGGATAATCTAGCAGGTAAATGCTTGAGTGAGTTGAACCCACAATACTGAGTCACTCTTGATTCTCTTCTGATGTGAGAGAAATAATATGAACAGTTCTATGCATTATCATTAATTGTATGTTACACAGTAGTTCCCATTTTTTTCTTTATCAGCTCTTCTGTAGAGCACTTCATTAGTTCTGATTTTCGTTTGTGTTTATAAAAAAAAAAGAAATTTTCTATGATTCTATGGTGAAAAAATAGCCAGAATGCAAGGAGGAAAATAAACTGATGACCTGACTAAATCATACGTTGAAAAATCAGTGGCTCAGTCTTTGAAGGTTTTGTTATTATTTTTAAAGGGTTTTTATGGTTAATTGTTTTGTTTTAAATACTATTGGCTTGTTTCTTCAAATTTTTGGTGATATGAAAGACCAGCTTCTGATCAACAGATTAACTTTAATTTATTTTCACATAAAGATTGTGGAAATTTGATAGGATTTGTCTTTTTAATCCTTACGGCAGCTGATTACTTGAAAAGCCAACAGCAGTATTACTTGTTATTCGTCTTAAATTTAGAAAGGTAGAAGTTGTCTAAATTAAGAGATGTTGGGAAAATGTCTTAGAAAGTCACTGTTAGGGTAGTAGTTCACAATCAGTTACATAATAACCTAATTGTTGAACAATGTAATCTGTGAAATATTTGTATTCCCACTATGTGGAAAGCATTAAGACAGGCCTGTGGAGAGGGGAGTGGCTGCAAATTTTATAAAGGGTTTTGAAAGCACTTAAATACCAGCTGTTTGGTTATGTTATTGGTTGGGTTTAAAAGAAAGACATTCCTGGCTTTAATTTTGATCAGGCCAGTTCTCATTATTGGCTACCCTTGGTGTAGTTGGCCATGAACTTTCAGTTATATATTGTATTTTTAGAAATAAGAAAAATACAATACTAAAAGGAATTTCTGTATAGATACAGATGTGTGAAACAATTTTTGCCATGAAAAATTGTGTGTATTTATGTGCGTATTTCACTTTTGAAGTATGAATAAATTTATAGATTGGGTGTTAGGATACAGGTAATTCTTGGGTTTATATGAAGTCCTTTCCCCAAGACCTTGAATGTCCTCTTGGACGTTGGCAGAAGCTGTTCAAATGATTTAAGCCATTGGAAAATGATGCATAGATCTTCCTTTAGGAGTGTTGGATATAGCAGGGCAGTAAAATGAGTGTTTAAGAAGGATCTCTCTCTACCTATATCCTAATGCTTGTCTTATGATTGGCTTGATAGCTGATATGCAAGGTGTTTAACCTCCATCTGTAAAATGGGAGTAAGTTTAATAGATATTGATAAAGCCTACAGTTGTTCTAGAGGAGGTAATATGGTTATAGCAGTGGTTCTTAATAGACAGTAAACTCTTTGGGGTCTTTGCTAACTTTTAAGTGTTTTGAGAACTTAAAGAAATCCTCATACTAACAGTTTGAGAACTACTGGTGTAGAGGAATGAACACTGAACTCTGAGCCAAATCAGGGTTTTCTAGTTGTAGCCCTGTTGCTTAACTGATTATATGACCTTGGACAAATCGCTTATCCTTTCTAGACCTTTGCTTTGTCATTTGCAAAACGAACTTGTACTAGATGTTACATAAAGTTATTTAAAAATATAATCCTGTTTATGTGAGTGTCAATCATTTTTTCTTTTTCTTTTTTTTTTAGTTTTATTTGCCTTTTGTGGGTAGGGAGAAGGGTATTGATGAGGTGAAGTTTCTCAGTTCACTGTATGCATATCTTTTTTTGCCTTAAAACTTATATGACTAGGATACAGGTGTTTTGTTGCTAATATAACCTGTCACAGTATGTATACATGCTTGTGCAAACACTTATTAGAAAAGGAAAACTTTTTGCTGGGAAGTTAATAATTATTGTTGCTCAGGATGTTTTATTTTGGAAGATGACTATATCCGGTTGTATTATATTTCTGCCCTTTTATGATTGGAGATGATACTTCTGAAAAGACTTGTATTAGTTCTAGCCTATCGTGCTTTTTGGCCTGGGAAAAGGTTCTGTGAATTTTGCCCTGTCGCCACTGTTTTCAGAGCCTGTCTCTGAGACTTTGTCTCTCAGTTTTGGCTTGAAGTAGCCACTTTTGGTATCTATAGTCCAGCTTTCTTGTTAACTGTTCCACAAAATAATTGTTTAAAAAATCATTGGTATAGCAGTGATGTTCGTGTATATATATATCCTATGCTCCATATTTTGGAATAATGCTTTATTAGTTGATCAAATGCATGAGTATCAATTAGGGGCCAGGCACTGCGCCAGGGTATGCAAAAGGTAAGAAGACAAAATTGTTGCCTCCTTAGGGCATTCTTAATATAGTGAGGGAGTCAGTAAGTAAATAAGCAGTTACAAAGCAGTGTAAAAAAGGAGGTGTCTTGATTGTGCTAGGGATCAGAAATGAAGGAAAGCCTAATTTGGGGGATATCTAGGAAAGTTTTACAGAGGAGATGGTATCTGAATTGGGTCTTGAAGATGAGGTAGCATTAAGGGTTGGCTATGAAAAAGGGCAGTCCAGGCAGAGGGATTGGTATAGCTAAATATTAATTTTATTTTCCATGTAGCAGAGGAAGTAAGACATATACACAGTTTTGAAGCAGGATATAAAGTGATAAATGCTGCATTAGGTAAAACTAAGTTGCTGTGGGAGGGAGTTCAGAGTAGGAAGACATTTCTAATGGGGCCCAGGGAAAGCTTTATGGAGAGATAGCATTTGAATCTGGCCCTTGGAGGATGAGTACAATTTTGACAAAGGACTGGGGGAGGATTCCAGATTTGAGGAGAGGACTATTCATCTTGAGCAAAGGACTGTTGTGTATATTAGGGTTTTCTATTTGGAACAAGGTCAACTTAGAATTTTTAACTCAACTCCTGAACAAATACTGTATAACCATTGTGCAATTCCTATGTTTTTTTCCAGCTTTATTGAGATATAATTGAGATACAACTTTGTGTAAGTTTAAGGTGTACAATATGATGATTTGATATATGTATACATTTAAAAATGATTAACAGTACAAAGATTCTCGTAAACCCTTCACCCAGATTCAGCAAATGGTTAATAGTTCATCACATGTACTCTATCATTTTCTCTCTTGTTTTTCTGAATTATTTGAGAGTAAATTGTAGACATGATGCTCCTTTATCCCCAGATACTTCAGTATGTATTTCCCCAAAATAGGAATATTCTCTTATATCACCTTAGTATGGTTAGCAAAATTAGAAATTAATACTGATACAGTACTAGTTCTAATCTACAGACCTTCACATTTTGCCAATTTCTTTATAATGTCCTTTATGGTGAAAGACAAAAATTCCCTTTTTCTGTGTGTGTTGTTTTTTTTTGTTGTTTGTTTGTTTGTTTGTTTTGGTCTAGTTCCAATTCTGGAACACTCATTGTATTTCATTGTCATTTCTCTTTAATCTTCTTTAATCTGAAGCAGATCAACTTGCTATTTTTACCCTTCCATTTTTTGAAGAACACAAACCAGTTAATTTGGGTTTGTATGATGTTTCCTTGTGATTTATGTATTTTGCTAGAACTACTATGAAGTGATGTCTTTCTAAGCACATTTTATCAGGAGGCACAGAGGCACATGGTATCTTTGCTTTCACTATTTTAATGCTTTTACTTTTAATACCAAGATTATTAATGAGCTCATTCTCTATATTTAATTTAGAGATTTGAAGCTAGGCTTGGTTACTTGTTATAGAGTTGGGGAGAACTTGCCCCCCTTTCATTTTTTTTACCTTTCACCTTTCCACCTTCCTCAGATACCCTGAAAATTCAAAACCAAAACACACTGTTTATGAATTTTCATTGTGTATTCTGAGTACATACTAAAAAGAGAGAACTAAGAGTGAATGTTTCATATTAAAGTGACTGGACCTGTTACTTGCTAAGTATATGAAATAATACATTTCTTTCAAAGGCTGACTATAGTGCATTCAACACAGCTTACTGAATATCTCAGTTTAGAGCTAAGAAAAAATATTTGAGGGTACTAAATGACTTCAGTTTTTTTTTTTTTTTTAATGCTCAACAAATCACCACTCTTAAGGAATTCCTGAGCAGACATTATTTTCATTTTAATAAACATTTATTATTCTTCTGTACAGGGCAATTTGTTATTTTCCACATGGGAAAAACAGATGAAACCCGACCAGTTTCTTCTTTTGAGGAGCTTATACTCCAGTAGAGAGTACTCTGAGTTTTAAATGAAGACTACTAAAAGCAGAATGTGTTGCTTATTATGAAAGAAATGAAGTGAAGCAAAACTTAGTGGCATAAGAGAGAGGGGAAAGAGAATCAACTTACTTTTAGTAAGAGGTGTAGTAAGATAAGATTGGAAAGTCATGTGTGAATTATCTTGCAGAGAGCTTTGAATGCTATGCATAGAAGTTTGTACTTTATCCTTATTTATAAACATGGGAAGCCTTTGGATATTCTGAGCATGGCGGTGACAGATGTGAGTCTATACTCAGTAATGCCAGTTATTAGAAATAGTGAGAAGATAGAACAGCCCTTTAGACATGTCCTTTAGACAAGGAATATATTTAGGAGAATATATAGGTATATACCTCCAACTCTCACCTTCCAAAAAATAAAAAAGAAACATGCTAAGTACCAACAGAGTGTTACAGACTTAATTATGTTATAATAATATATCAGTTTAGTACTTGAATCGGGGAGAATGAACTTGGGTAAAAGATAGTATTTCAAGACAGGTAAAGATGAGTTTTGGGAACACCTTCCTCTATCCTTCCACATTCCAAATATAGCATTTAAATATTTAAATAACTTGTATTCCTGCCAACCACTTAACTGCTGTTTTTCATGATTTGTCTCTGACATCTGAATTCTAAATGTTTACCTGATTATTTTAGATGGGAGCTAGGGTTCCCTGCCTGACTTGAAGAGTTCTGGAAACGGGTACCATTTTCTACCTCTAAAATATAAACTCCCTAAAATTGTAGTTTTTTTTTTTTTTTTTTTCGTGCAGAGAAAGGAAACCTTAGTTCTCCCCAGAGACCTTTTTCTTATAACTCCTCACAACAGGAATATGATTTTTTTGCTTTTCTGTCTTGATCTTGCCACAGTTCTTTGCGTCTTATCTCCATTTGAAGACTCTTCCTTTGGGTGGAGGTAGTGAGTGGTGTATCGATAAAATTAACTATATTTAGTAAAGCAAAAAAATCTGTGCCAAATAAAATGAAACATTTCTTGAAATTCCCAGTAATTTGGCCCACATGAACATGATAACCTTTATTGCAATTAAAATTTTTTGTTTTGAGTAATATATAGAGAACACTTTAGAATAGTAAGATGAAATGCAGAGCTTATTTAAATATTGTTGCTTTATTACTCAAATTTGCAATTCCTTACCTCCATTAGAACACTTATATTTTTGTATTTAAAACAGTTAACGGAATTTGGTCAGTCCTCTATTGTTTCTTAAATGCTTTGGAAAGCTTGACGTTTTCAGACAAATTCTGATTAGTTTTTATTTTCTCAGGTAAGTACTGTTGGTACTGAGCCTAATAAACCCGTAAATACCTACATTTTACCCTTACGTGCTTTTAGACTAAAAATAAATAACAAGACAAGAAAATATTCAATACATCATATAAATACATTTTATATGGAGATATAAAATATGGAGATAGTTTATATATGCCCACCTGTGGACTTTCTAAACACTTTAAAGATTACTCTTATGCTGGAAGAAGGACATTAATGGACAAGTATCAGGGTTGCTAACACTGTTTGTATATTCCTTTCCTGTTTTTTTTCTTCTTTTTCTTTTTTTTTCTTTTCAATCTTAGTTGTGGAGGGCTAGGTCCCGTTCCCGGCTCCAGTTCCCGTGTCCATTGTTAGTTGCAGGGGGCACAACCCACCCTCCCTTGCGGAACCTGCAACCTTGTGGTTGAGAGGATGTGCTCCAACCAACTGAGCCATCTGGGAGCTCAGCGGCAGCTCAGCTCAAGGTGCCCTGTTCAGTCTTAGTTACAGGGGGTGGAGCCGACCATCCCTTGTGGGAGTCGCTGGCAACCTTGTGGTTGAGAGTCCGCGCTCCAACCAACTGAGGCATCTGGCCACCAGGGAGCTCAGCGGCAGCTCATTGACTTCATTCTAGCTGTGCGGAGGGCGCAGCTCGCTGGCCCATGTGAGAATCGAGCCGCAGCCCCATTGCCCAGAGCTCACGCTCTAACCAACTGAGCCAGCAATCCGCCCCACCTTTCCTGTTTTTATAAATTGTGGTGAAATACACAAAATTTATCATTTTAACCACTTTAAAGTGTATAATTCAGTGGCATTAAGCACATTAAATATATTCACAATGTTGAACACCCATCATCACTATCTAATTCTGGAACATGCCCTTCATTCCTGTACCATTTTAAGAAAATCTGTATCTCCCAATGCTCCTTCCCCTATCCACTTGAAAACACTAATGCACTTTCTAGCTCAGTGAGTTTGCCTTTTCTGGAAGTTTCATATAAATGGAATTATACAATACGTGGCCCTTTGTGTCTGGCTTCTTTAACTTACCATAATGTTTTTTTAAATTAAATTTATAAGGGTGACATTGGTTAGTAAAATTAGATAGGTTTCAAGTGTACAATTCTATAATACATCATCTATATATCACATTGTGTGTTTACCTTCCAGAGTCAGTTCTCCTTCCATAACCATATATTTGACCCCCTTTTCCCACTTCTACCACCCCTTCTCCCCGCTTACCCTCTGGTAACCACTAAGCTTTTGTCTGAGTCTATGAGTGAAGTCATATGATTCTCGACTTTTTCTAACTTATTTCGCTTAGCATAATAATTTCAAGATCCATCCATGTTGCAAATGGCAGTATTTCATCTTGTTATAGCCTACTAATATTCCATTCTGTATGTACCACATCTTGAAGGACCCTTTGGTTGTTTCTATGTCTTGGCCACCATAAATAATGCTGCAGTTAACATCAGTGCACATATATCTTTATGAGAAAATGTTTTCAGGTTTTTTGGGTAGATACCCAGGAGAGGGATTGCTGGGTCATATGGTAATTCTATTCTTAATTTTCTGAGGGAACTCCATACTGTTTTCCATAGCAGCTTTATCAATTTACATTCTTACCAGCAGTGTATGAGGGTTCCTTTTTCTCCACAGCCTTTCCAACACTTGTTATTATTTGTCTTATTGATGATAGCCATTCTAACTGGTGTGAGGTGATATCTTATTGTGGTTTTGATTTGCATTTCCCTAATAGCTAGTGAAGGTGAACATTTTTTCATATACCTGTTGGCTGTTGTTATGTCTTGTTGGGAGAAGTGTCTGTTCAGGTCCTCTTCTGGTATTTTAATTGGATTGATTGCTTTGTTGTTGTTGAGTTGTATGAGTTCTTTATATATTTTGGATATCAGCCCCTTATCTGAGGTGTTTGCAAGTATCTTCTCCCACTCGGTTGGTTGCCTCTGTATTATGTTGATGGTTTCTTTTGCTGTGCAGAAGCTTTTTAGTTTGATACAGTCCCATTCATTTATTTTAGCTTTTACTTCCCTTGACTTGGGGTCAAATTAATAAAATCCTCTTTGAACCCAAGGACCATATGTTTAGTACATATGCTTTCTTCTATGCAGTTTATTTTTCAGGTCTTATGTTTAGGTCTTTGATCCATTTTGAGTTAATTTTGGTACATGGTGACAGCAGTGTAACTTTATTCTTTTGCATGTGGCTTTCCAATTCTGCCAGCACAATTTATTGAAGAGGCTTTCTTTTCTCCATTATATGTTTTTGACTGCTTTGTCAAAAATTATCTGTCCATATTTATGTGGGTTTATTTCTGGGTTCTCAATCCTATTCCATTGGTCTGTGTGTCTGTTTTTCTGCCAGTACCGTGGTGTTTTGATTATTGTTTCTGTGTAGTACAAGCCAAAGTCAGGGAGTATGATACCTCCAGATTTGTTCTTTTTTCTTAGGATTGCTTTGGCTATTCGGGGTCGTTTGTGATTCCATAGAAATTTGATGATTTTTTGTTCTAGTTCTTTAAAAAAATGCCAGTGGGATTTTGATGGGGATTGTTTTAAATCTGTATATTGTTTTGGGAAATATGGCCATTTTAACTATGTTGATTTTTCCAATCCATGAGCACGGAATGTCTTTCCATTTCTTTGTGTCTTCTTCAATTTCTTTCAAAAATGTCTTATAGTTTTCAGCATATAGGTCCTTCACATCCTTGGTTAAGTTTATTCCTAGGTGTTTTATTTCTCTGTCTTCAATTTCTTTTAAGAATAGTTTTCGGTGTATAGGCCCTTCACATCCTTTGTTCAGTTTACTGCGAGGTATTTTATTCTTTTTGTTGCAATTGCAAAAGAAATTGTTTTTTAATTTCTTTTTCTGAAATTTCATTGTTAGTATATAGGAATTCAATGGATTTTTGTACATTGATTTTATAGCCAGCAAATTTACTGTATTCTTTTATGGTTTCTAATAGCTTTTTGCTGGAGTCTTTAGTGTTTTCTACATAAAGAATCATGTCATCTGCAAAGTGTAACAATTGAACTTCTTCATTCCCAGTTTGGATGCCTTTTATTTCTTTCTCTTGCCTGATTGCTCTGGCGAGGATTTCCAACACTATGTTGAAAAGCAGAGGTGATAGGGGACATCCCTGTCTTGTTCCTGAACAAAGAGCAAAGGGCTTCAGTTTTTCACTATTAAATATGATACTTGCTGAGGTTTTGTCATACATGATCTTTATTATGTTATTTTCCTTCCATACCCATTTTATTAAGTGTTTTAATCATAAATGGATGTTGTATTGTGTCAAATGCTTCTTCTGCATCTATTGATATGATCATATGATTTTTATCCTTTATTTTGTTAATATGGTGTGTCACATTGATCGATTTGCATATGTTGAACCATCCTTGTACCCCTGGGATAGATCCCACTTGGTCGTGATGTTCTCATATAATCTTTATAATGTATTTGATTTGCTAGAATTTTGTTAAGGATTTTTACATCTATATTCACCAGAGATATTGGTCTGTAGTTTTTTTTTTGTGTGTGTGTGTTGTCCTTACGAGGTTTTGGTATCAGGGTAATGTTGGCCTCATACAATGAGTTAGGGAGTACTGTCTCTTCTTCAATTTTTTGGAAGAGTTTGAGCAGGATTGGTATTAGATACTCTTTGAAGGTTTGGTAGAATTCACTAGTGAAGCTATCTGGTCCCGGACTTTTGCTTTTGGGAAGGTTTTGGATAACTGATTCAATTTCGTTACTGGTGATCAGTCTATTTAGATTTTCCAGTTCTTCATGGTTCAGCCTTGGAAGGCTATATGTTTCTAAGAACTTGTCCATTTCTCCTAGGTTGTTGAATTTGGTGGCATATAGTCCTTCATAGTATTCTTGGATGTTCCTTTGAATTTCTGTGGTATCCATTGTAACATTTCTTTCATTTTTGTTTTATCTGCATCTTTTCTCTTTTTATCTTAGTGAGTGTAGCCAAGGGTCTTTCAGTTGTATTAATCTTTTCAAAGAACCAGGTCCTAGTTGCATTAATTTTTTCTATTTTCTTTTTGTTCTCTATTTCATTTAGTTCTGCTCTGATTGTTTTATTATTTCCTTCCTTTTGCTGACTTTGGATTTCATTTGTTCTTTTTCTGGTTCTTTAAGATGTAGTGTTAGGTTCTGTATTTGGGAATTTTCTTGTTTCTTGGGATAGGCCTGAATGATATAAATTTCCCTTTTATTAGTGTTTTTGCTACATCCCAATAATTTTGATATGATGTATTTTCATTCTCATTTGTTTCTATACATCTTTTGATCTCTCCTTTTATTTCTACTTTGACCCAGTCATTCTTCAATAGCATGTTGTCCCAGTATTTTAAATATGTTATTTCATTGTTCTCTGGTCTCCATAGTTTTCAGCTGTTAATCTTAGTGAGTATTCCTTATGGTTGCCACTTCTTTTGTTGATTTTGAGATTTTCTTTGGCTTTTGACAGTTTAATTATATTTTGTCTCAATGTGGATCTCTGTTTATCCTACTTAGAGTTCATTGTGCTTCTGAGATGCGTAGATTCACATATTTCATGAAATTTGGAAAGCTTTGGGCTATTCTTCAGATATTCTTTCTGCCCCTTTTTCTCTGTCCTCACCTTTGGCTACTCATTTGTATAGGTATGCTTGATGGTGTGTTACAGGCCTCTGATGCTTTGTTCATTTTTTGTCATTAGTTTTTCTTTCTGTTCCTCATACTGGATAATATCAGTGGGGCTATTCTTAAGTTCACTGATTTTCTTTGCCTTGTTCAAATCTTTTTTTGAACCTCTATAGTGAAATTTTCATTTCTGTTATTTCACTTTTCAGATACAAAATTTTGTTGTGTTTCTTTTCATAATTGCCTTTTCTGGATATTCTTACCTTGATAAGACATCCTGGTTTCCTTCAGTTTTTGTCCATGGTTTCCTTTAACTCTTTGAGAGTATTTAAGACAGTTGATTTAAAGTCCTGTCCCCGAATTCCAATGTCTGGGCTTCTTCAGGGACAGGTCTGTTAATCTCGCCCACCCTGTGAATGGGCCATACTTTTATGTTTCTTTGCATACTTGTGACTTTTTGTTGAAAATGGACATTTTGAATATAGTTATGTGCCGCATAATGACATTTCAGCCAACAACAGACTGCATATATGATGATGGGCTCATAAGACCCTCAAGAAAATTCACAGTGAATCGTTTAGCAGAATCTTTTTCAGTCTGCAGCGAAGTCCTTAAAAAGTTTGAAAATATGAACCAGAGTACTGAAATGTTTTCATTATAGAGAGAGGAGTGTTCATGGTGTGTTACCTGCTTACAAATAAATCTATGATGAAAAAAAGAAACAAACTAAGCAAATCACCATGGAGGTATTTCTGAATAGAATGACATCACCTCAAAAAGACCCTCAGGTAGATCCTTCAGGAGGTCTTCAGGAGATCCTTCAGCAGATCCTTCAGGAGATCCTTGGAGATCCACAGGAGATACAGGAGATGATAGTTGCATGCATGTTACTCCACTTAAAGACCTTCCAGTGGGACAAGATGTGGAGGTGAAAGACAGTGATATTGATGATCCTGACCCTATCGTAGGCTGATGTGTGTGTTTATGTCTTAGTTTTTAACAAAACTTTCAAAATTAAAAATAAAATAAATAGAAAAAACCTTGCAGAATAAGGATATCAGGAAAGAGAATACTTTTATACCACTGTACAATTTGTTTGTGTTTTAAGCTAAATGTTATTACAAAAGAATTGAACACTTAAAAAAAATTGAAAAGTTCATAAAGTAAAAGATATAGTAAGCTAAGGTTACTTTATTGAAGAAAGAAAAATATAAATATAGTGTAGCCTAAGTGCACAGTGTTTATAAAGTCTACAGTGTATAGTCATGCTCTAGGCCTTCATGTTCACTCACCACTTACTCACTGACTCACCCAGAGCAACTTCCAGTCCTGCAAACTTCATTCATGGTAAGTGTCCTACACAGGTGTACTATTTTTTTTTTTACTTTTATACTGTATTTTAGTGTACCTTTTCTATTTTTAGATGTTTTTAGATGCACAGATACTTACCATTGTGTTACATTTGCTTACAATATTCAGTACGGAAACATGCTTTACAGGTTTGTAGCCTAGGAGCAATAGGCTATACCATATAGTCGTGATGTGTAATAGGCTCTACTGTCTAGATTTGTATAAGTGCAGTCTGTGGCATTTGCATAATGACAAATTCTCCTAATGATGCATTTCTCAGAACATATCCTAGTTGTCAGGTGAGGCATGACTGCATTTAATGTAGTACCCCTGGAAAACATTCTTCCTCCTCCCCAGGGGTTGTTGTTTCTGCTTGTTGTGAGTTGTAATTTTTGCTTAATGAACTTTTCTAATCTATTTTCATAAATACTATACTCTTTGTCATGTGAGAGCACTGAAGTGTTTGTTTTGGTAGCTTATTGGTCAGTTAGAGGTTTTGCAGAGTTTTCTTTAAATGCCTGGAAGAAAAAAATAAAAATCTGTCGATTTTTGCAGACTGGCTCAGTTTTAGGGGTACTTCTCAGTGTTTGGCCAGTTCATTTACTTCCTGATTGTATGGGGGTTAAAGGTCAGCCAGATGTGAAAGCTTATGACTTTCTCATGTCTTTTCTGAGCATGTGTCCAGCCCAAAGCATATGGGTGGCTTTGCAGATTCGCTGGTATGTGCAGGAGCTTTTTAGAGCCGTTACTTCCTCATGTATCTCTTTCTCCAGCTTCTTCCTTACTAGGCTTTTCCATCTCAGTCTAGTGCCTGAACCACTTGTTATCCCTTACCCTAGGTGGCTGTGGATAATATATTTGCCTTTAAATGCTTTGGACAAACCCCGCTCATCTCAGAAACTTGTTTGTCCTGAGAAAGTTCTGAGGTGGGTGAAAAAAAGACAAAACTGTGACGCAGTTCATCAGATAACAACCAAGCAGGTGAAAACACACAACCACAGGTCTTTAAGAATAAAGTCCATATTACTCCCTTTGGCATCTGTAAATTGCACTAGGAATGTGGGCCACTGTCTTCATGGCTGCCACCTAGCCAGGGAGTGGGACATGGTAGGTGCATAAGTTAAAACACCACAGTGCTCTCCTATCAAATTTCAGCAGCTTTTTCTCTTTTAAGTGTTCCCGTGGTGGTTGTTAAGTTTTTGATTAGATTCTAGACTTTCAAAAAGTTGATTCTGACAATTTAATTGAGGGACAGAATTTTGGAGTTACCTGCTCCACCACTGTGTCATTCATTCCTGGTGTGTTTGTTTTAATCCCTATGCCAGTGCTACATTTTCATAGTAACTAGCTTTTATGAAGTCTTGATATCTCCTAGGGCATGAATGGCCACATTGTTTGTTGTACAATGTTGGCTATTCTTGAGCCCGTACTATTCCATATTCTATATTCCTTTTTATGTTCCTAAATTCTTTGATAAATGTTTTATTCTATTTTGATAAATGCTTTAAAGGCCTAATGTGAGCCAAGCATTGTTTTAGATCAAGGTTTATCAACTTTGACATTATAGACATTTTGGTCCAGATAATTCTTAGTTTTGGGAGGCTGTGTATACAGTATATCCCTGGCCTCTACCTAGCAGATACCAGTAGCATCCTTCTCCTGAGTTGTGACAACCAAAAACATTTTGGTTTAAAGACGTCAGATGGTCCCTGTGGGTGATGGGAGTGTGGGGATGGCACAATTCTCCCATTTGGGCTGGACATTTGAGAACCACTATTCTAGATGGTAAGGATTCACAGATACTTAATAATGAGCTAAGTGGAGGAGTATATGGCTGAAATACACTGTGATGGGGTTAAGTACAATTACAGAGAAATGAACCAAGAAATGTGGAAGAAGAACAAAAAGTTGCCTTGGAGAGTTGGTGGCAAGTATTCTCCATAGAGGAGAGATGGTGGTTTTGAATTGGGTCTTAAGGCAAATTGGTAGAGGGCATGTTCTAGGTGGTGGAAAGGGCATGTCTAGAGTCTTGGTAGAAGGGACCTTGTGTGCCTTGAGAACACTGAGACATTGTGATTGGAGAGGATATGGGATAGAGATGAGAAAAAGGAGTGTAGATGGGGTCAGATTTGAAAAGGCTTTTCATGCTATGCTGTTCCATTGTTTGCCTTTTCATTTTAAAAAAATCAATAAATACTTTTAAGTCTTTAGAGTGATATCAACTTTTTTGGAAGAACAATAATGATACAGTGAAATGATAAAAGACATGGTGAATATTAAACTCAAGAAGATAACTTTAGCCTATAAAGTAGAAAAATGAAGGGGGGGCGGAGATTTATAGAATACTAAAACTAGATGTCAGCGATTGCCCTTAAATCACCTCACTCTTTGTAAACTTTTTTCATACTATGTTTGTCAAAAAGAAGTCTTACATATTATCAACACTGATGACGATTCTTGGTATTTAAAGCAGGAGTGAAGTAGACAAATGTACAAAGTTTGTTTTTTATATTATCAGAGTGATACATTTTAAACTGTTATCTGCTTTCTTGGACTGGACATGTAGTCAGAATAACTGAAACTGGACTCTTATAATAGTTCTGTGTCCTGAGAAAAAGAAGATAATTGAAGAAGAGTTAAAATGCTACACACTTTTTGTAACTTTTATTTTGATATCTTTTCAAACTTGCAGAAGAGTTGCAAGACTAGTAAAAGAACTATTTACCCTTTATCTAGAATCTCCATTAACTTTTTGTCCCAAATACGTTATCATTTGCATTTTGTCTCATTATTTTCATTTTTGTTCCTGAACCATTTTAGAGTAAGTTGTAGGTATCATGCCCCTTTTTTCCTGAAAGTTGCAATATTTCCAAAGGACAAGGGTATTTTTTTAAACACAAGTACAGGGTAATTATCAAATTAAAAATTTAAATATATACAATATTCTTATCTAATCCAAAATCCATATTCAGAGTTTCCAAATGCCCTAATAATATTAGGAACAATGTTTATATTGTTTTAGTAATGTTTAATTTGGACGTTCTTCTGCCTCTGATTGTCTTTCCTGACCATGACATCTTTGAAGAGTACAGGCCAATTATTTTGTTAGAATGTCTTTCAATCTGGGTTTGTATGATGTTTCCTTATGATTAGATTAATTAAGGTTATGGATTTTTGGCAGAAATGAAACAAAAGTGATCGTGTGTACTTTTTAGTGCATCTTAACAGGAGACACAGGGTATCAGTTGGTCCCATTACTGGTGGCAATAATTTTGATGAATTGGTAAAAGTGGTATCTCCCAGATTTTCAAATAAAATTAATAATTTTTAACCAATGAATAATTTGTGGAGACTATAAATATCTTGTTCCTCAGTCTTTTACACACAAATTTTAACATTCATTTATTACTATGATTTTTTTTAAAAAAAACTGGTGATTGTCTAACTTCTTCAACATTTATTAGTTGGCTTTTACAAAGATGTGTTTGAAGAAAAATATTTTTCTTCATAGTTATTTTTAATCCCTTTAATTGTACCGTAATTTACTCAACTATTCTCTTAGTGATTAAAGTTCCAATTTCATTTTTATAATGTGACCACTTCATACTTATAATGGTTTTTAAAAGATTATTTTTTAAATTCATATTCCTGAGAGAGGGATTAGTGAGCAAAGGTTATGACTGTTTATATTTCTTTTGATCATTTACTAATTATTTTCTAAAATGTTTATACTTAATTATACTGTTAACATAATGTATGAGCATACCTATTCATTCACTATAACTTCATGGGGAATTGTTGCTATTTCAGTTATTGTGTGTAAAATGGTAACTTGCTATAAAGAGGTTAAAGTTAGTTTAACAGGGTTTACTAATTGCATAGCTTTTGAAAATTGTTTTGATTTTTTTGTCTATATTCGTATATGACAAGATTTTTTAAGGTGTTTGATATTTTAATAGAATATAGATGTTACACTTTCATCATATTTGCTGGAGGTTTTTTTCCCCCCCTGGTTTACTTTCCTTTTTATTTAAATTGTTATGGTCTTGAAACTTAAATGTATTCAATTAAAAAATTAAATGGCAGGGGTTGGCTCAGTTGGTTAGAGTGTCGTGCTGATAGCACCAAGGTTGCCGGTTCGATCCCCGCATGGGCCACTGTGAGCTGCGCCCTCCTTGAAAATAAATAAATAAATAAAGTAATAAATAAATAAAGTAATAACTTAAAAAATATTAAATGGTGTTCAGTAAAAATCAGAAGTAAAAGAACCATAAATGTTCGTTTAACATGTTCGTAGTTATGTCTAAGAACATACTGTTTATACTATTTTGCCTTATCTTTAATAATTTGAGTAGATTTTTCTAACTTGTTTTATTGCTAGTATTGCATTTAAATTTGCTATTCTTTAAAACGTAGCTCTGAAGGTCTTTATGTAATTATGACATCGAAAGTGAGATTTTCATGGTTTTGAGTATTATAATAGTATGGGTAGTATTTTGCCTTTTAAGAAATGGCTAGGACCATATCCATAGCTACATTTACTTTAATTCCCATCTCTTTTTTACTGTATCTCTGTTTTTCAAGAAAATTGCCTGAGAATGGAATTTTTCCTGTATGTGTATACTATTCATATTTAATGATATCCTTGTAAGGAAACATGGGTGTGGTTCATTGTTTCTTGGTTTTGAGTAGTGTGGCCTACTTGTGATCCAATTTTAAGAGTGAGGAGTTCAAAACATTTCCTTTTATTCGTAAGTTTGCTTTATTAAAGTTGTTAATACTAACATTATGTTATGATAGATAACAAATCTTTGTTATTTGTTGCATGTACATTTCTAAATGAGGAAACATGACGGGGGAGTAAGTCTGTCCTTACTCTTGGACCAAATCTCTGTGAGAATTGTTGTCTTCTGCTTTTGACAGGATAAGTTAACAGAGTGGAATGATGAGCAAAGTAGGTTTATTACGTGATGTATCTCCCATTCAGTGATTATAGCTGGCTTGATTTCAACTTACACTTAAATAGTTGGTGAGGAAATGAAATAACTGAAATGTTGGGTAATATAAAGTAAGTCAAGGTATTTCCAGGCCATGGGCCATAGTGTTATTAATAGAATGAAATACTGAAAAAGCACTGGACTAAGACCATGCTTTCTATAACTTTTAGTTCTGGATCTTCTAATAACCATAGGCCTCATTTTCCCCCCTTTTTATCTAGTCCAGTCCCTCATTTTAAAGTGATTTTAGCTCTAAAATTGTGTCCCTGTGACCTGGTAGATTATATAACAATCCTGTGAGATACTGCGATAAAAAGGGGAAGGCAGTAGCATTTCAGAAATCCAGTTTGGGATTGGGTCTCCTTAAATGAACTAGACTTTTCCTTTAGTCTGAGGATGGTATTAATTAAAATGGTGGGATATTGGGATCAATACATTGCAGAGCAAAAGGGAACTGCTAATTGGTTATTTCCAGGAGTGAACGTGCAGAAGGTTTACTTTTTTTTTTGTTTACTTTTTTTTTTTTTTAAGGTTTTATTGGGGAAGGGGGAACAGGACTTTATTGGGGAACAGTATGTACTTCCAGGACTTTTTCCAAGTCAAGTTGTTGTCCTTTCAATCTTGGTTGTGGAGGTCGCAGCTCAGCTCCAGGTCCAGCTGCCATTGCTAGTTGCAGGGGGCACAACCCACCATCCCTTGTGGAACTCAAGGAATCGAACTGGCAACTTTGTGGTTGAGAGCCCGCGCTCCAACCGACAACTGAGCCATCTGGGAGTCAGCTCAGCTCAAGGTGCCGTGTTCAGTCTTAGTTGCAGGGGGTGGAGCCCACCATCCTTTGCGGGAGTCGAAACTGGCAACCTTGTGGTTGAGAGGATGCCCTCCAACCAACTGAACCATCCGGGAGCTCAGCTCAGCTCAAGGTGCCATGTTCAATTTTAGTTGCAGGGGGCGCTGCCCTCCATCCCTTGCGGGACTCGAGGAATTGAACTGGCAGCCTTGTGTTTGAGAGCCCACTGGCCCGTGTGGGAATCGAACCGGCAGCCTTCGGAGTTAGCATGGAGCTCTAACCACCTGAGCCACCGGGCCGGCCCCTCCTTGCTTGACTTTTGCATCATGTTTCTATATATTGGAGCTTGGATCTCCATTCATTACCTATGATTTTATTATGGTGAAAAATGTAAGATAAGTTAGAAGTTGGCCACAGAACAGTTAACCTTCTCTTACATTCTTTGATTAGAGTTGGCAAAGTCCGGAAGCTTGGATCATAATTATGGAACTCATGTCAAGTCCTGGTAACTCTTAATGTTTTCCTAAATGCAGACTATAATAGTAGTTCAAGGAATATTGAGGTACCTAGTAGATTTAGAACTGACTCCATAAAAACAAGGATCAGTTCC
The DNA here is from genome assembly GCF_057876585.1 of Rhinolophus sinicus. Classification (NCBI taxonomy): domain Eukaryota; kingdom Metazoa; phylum Chordata; class Mammalia; order Chiroptera; family Rhinolophidae; genus Rhinolophus; species Rhinolophus sinicus. The sequence goes on along the minus strand of NC_142518.1, from coordinate 45,916,342 downwards.
TTTCTGTAAGGTTATTGTTGAAGGTTGAGCAAGAATCAATTATACCTTTAATATAAAAAATTGAAACAGCTTATTTTTATCTGCAAAGTAACAAATATCCTATAGAAATAAGTATAGAAAATAGTATAGAAATAAGATAAAGACTTTTAATCATTCGGCTTATTCAGCAAATACTTATTAAATGGCTGTTCTGCTAGTTACTAGGGGATGCAGTGGTGAAGTAAATACTATTCTGTGGCCCTAGAGAGCTGTTCCTATTGTCATATGTATTTGCGGAATTTTTATGTAATCAAGAATATGTTTAATTATAGCTATGGTTGGTTTGCTGTAAATTCAGAACATAGGGCTCAATTGTTTAAAGGCCCCCATCCAGTTCAAACGTTACTAAGATTTTTATTTCCTGAGTACTTTAAGAATCTCTCCCTATTCTTTACTAACTACATTAAAAAGCGAACCTTTACTTTTTAAGTACTTTGTAATTAAGATCTGGCTAATTTGGGAGTTAGCAGCTGGATTTAGATTCTGACTCCGCAATTTATTTGCATTGTGATTTTGGGCAAGTTACCTAACCTTTACTGTACCTCAGTTTTCTCATCTGTAAAATGGAGATAATCATAGCACCTATTTTATAGGGTAATTCTGAGGATTAAAGGAGATAATGCATATTAAGCACTTAGAACACTGCCTGGCATATAATAGATATTTAGTAAATGTTAGTTTTGATTTTTATTTTTGTTACGTGTGTATATATTGCTGATAGCTGAATCTTCTGTAGGGCTAAGGTCAATCAGTGGACACTTAAATGAGTGACTTGTATGTGTTTATGAAATGAGTTCACAAATAAGCATTAATCCATGTTTAATTAAATATAACCAGAAGTGTATGAGTTTAAACTCTAGATTTTCTTATCTACAACAAATTTGAGTGCTTACCATCTATAGGCCGCTATTGTAGGATATAGGACACTGAACTAGGTATTAAAATAATACTCTGTATAAGTTTTTATTCTGGAAAATTACAAGCATATTCACAAAGAAGATAATAGAACCCTACAAATACCTATCACCAAGCTTCAACGATTATCTCTTATTTAGTAGAATTTCATACATACCCACACAAATTCTCCCTCACTGGATAATTTTGAAACAAATTCCAGACATCATATTATTGCATTGAAGTTTTTTCTTTTCTTTTTTTTTTTTTACAACAAACTATACTATAGGGTGTTTGCCTCAGATGAAATATTTGCAAAAAGACAAATTGTCCCCCCACCCCTTTGGTGCCAATTAAAAAACAAAACAAAACAAAAAAAACAGGTTGCCTTCTTGATTACTTTTAAATGATAATGTTTTAGGTATGTGGTGTCTATCATATTTTGTAATTTAGAAGCTGTTATACTCACATTATTGAAGTATAAAAGTTTAAGCTTTTCATTATGAAAAAATTTCAAATTTACAGCAAAGTTGAATTTTACATATACTCACCACCTGGATTCTACCTTTAACATTTTACTATTCTTGTTTTAGCACATATTTATCCATCTATATCCAACTCTGCATTGATACAGCAATCCATCCTATTTTCTTAACTCATTTCAAAGTAAATGGCAGAGATCAGTGTAATTGAAGTTCAGTTTTAAAGTTGCCTTTTCAGCTAGGTTGTATTGGATTTTTTGTTTTGTGTAAATTTCATTGTTGTGAATGACAGTTTATATGAAGTTTGGAGTTGTGACAACTCATGTAGTCTCTATGGTTCTATTGCTTCTTATCTTGAACTTTGCTTTCATACACCACAAACCATTAAAATATTTAGCTTTAAGTACCAGTAATTCACATTTAGCCAAAACTAGGTAGAATGAATAATGAGGGTTTTGCATGTGTGTTTTCATTGGTCGTTTAAAAAATAAAAAAGTTTAGAAAGACATCGTGTGTCCCAGGGTGGTACACTAAGCTTCTATGCTAATTTTGGAATCTTTCAAAATTTTCCATTTAAAAATTGCTCTGAGCTCCAAAAGTTACTGTTTTAGTGTTTAGCTTTTATTCTTTGATCTTGGTGTTTTATAAAGTGACTAAATATACTTTCATCTCCATATGACTACATAATGTGACCAGAAAAGTTGTTCACTACATTATGAGCTACTTTAATGCGCATAATAGCCATGTCGTAAATGCTTATTGAGTAAATGAATTAGGTAAATTTATCAGTTCTTAGCCTTACTTAATTTTTGAAGTTTACCTTTCATTATCAAACTTATTATATGAAGGGCAGAAGTATGCTTTTGCTCTATGTAGAACAATGTGAAGTATGAAGGCTAAATTCTAAACACTTTAGAATTAATGTAAACAGAAATAAGTTGAGAGTTTTAGAACATGTATATTCTGTATTTATTATTTAATTGGGAAGTATTTCAGACAAGAATAAAATAGAGTGGCTTCTGGTCAAGATGGTGGAGTAGGTAAATGCTGTGCTTGACTCCTCTCACGACAACCTGAAAATTACAACTAAACTACAGAACAACTATCCTTGAGAATCGCCTGAGGTCTAGCTGAACAAAAGTCCTATAACTCAGAATATACAGAAGAAGCTACGTGGAGACTGGTAAGGGGGTGGAGATGTGGAATGGCCTGGTCCCACACCCAAATATGGCAATTAAAAATCAGAATAGATATCTCTGCTGTGGAGGTACCCCCTGAAGAATGAGGGGTCCCAGCCCCACACAAGGCTCTTCAGCCCAGGGTTCCAGTGCTGGGACGAGAAGTCCCAACAATGTTTGCCTGTGAAAATTGGTGGAGATTGTGGCTGAGTGAGGCAGAGGATGGTTGAAATTCAGGCGTTGCTCTTGAAGGGCCTGTACACAACATTACTTGCTGATGGACTCACTCTACGCTCCAGCACAGGGGCAGAAGCTCAGAAGGCTCCAGGGACATACAAAGAAGAACTGAATTGTCTGGCTGCAAGGCAAGGGCTGGAGGGGCAGCTTTCTCTCAGACAGAAATGCTGGCAGAGACCATTGTTCATTTGTTGAGCCCTCCTACCACCCTGACTGCATTCACAGGAGGGTGCCCAGAGTTTCAATCAAGCTAGCTAACACCCTTCGCTCTGCCCTGGTGATTCCCTGAGGCCCTGCTCTAACCAACTTGTGGGCCCACCCAAGCTGCTTCCAGTGGCTTTTCCATACAAATGGCCTGTCTAGGCTCATGCTCCAGATTTTCTGAAAATCTCTCAAAGGTTCACAAACCCCAAACAAGTAGCACCTGGCCTCTGTGTGCCTTGTACCTCTTCTTAAGTACACCAAGCCTGGCACTAGTGGCAGCCAGCCACAGTTTGCAGCTTAGTCTCTCTTAGGCAACTCCAAGCCCAGCCCAAGTGGCAACTGTCTGCAGATCATTTTGTAGCTCATACCAATTGGCCCCATGCAGGGCATAGGCAGAGACTGACTTTGGCCTGCAACAGGGCCGGCCCCACCCCAAGAGGCCACAGAACCAACATCCCAGTTGCCAGCTTCAGCCCACAGCAGAGCAGAACCCAACCATCACCACAAATGACACTCAAAGCACAGACTGAGCAGGCACCAGAGCCCTGCCAAAGCAAATCCTGCTCTGTAGGGTCAGCCTCTGTACCAAAGCTCCTCTAGTTTCGGCTGGACCCTCACAGCCAATCAGCCTGAGGTTCAGTCCCTCCCATTGACATACCAACAGCAATCAAGGCTCAACTACAACAGGAGGGCACACACAAGGGACACACCTGTAGCACCTGGCTCTGGTGACCAGGGAGACTGTGCCACTGGGCCCCCATAGGACCCATACTACATAAGGCCACTGTACTAAGACCTACAGACAAGCAGTCCTACCTAATACATAGAAACAAACACAGGAAGGCAGCCAAATGGGGGAGACAAAGAAAGATGTCCAAAACAAAAGAACAGAAGCTCCAGAAAAAGAACTAAACAAAAGGGAGACAAGTAATCTACCAGTTGCAGAGTTCAAAACACTGGTTATGAGAATGCTCAGTGATGTCAATGAGAACTTCAACAAAGAGATAAGATACATGAACATGGAGATAGAAAACATAAAAAATGGTCATAAATGAAGAATACAATAACTGAAAATGAAGAATACATTAAAGGGAATCAGCAGTCCATTAGATGAAGCAGAGTATCGAATCAGCAATTTAGAAGATAAGATAGCAGAAAACACCCAATCAGAACAACAAAATAAATCCAAAAGGTGAGAGTTTAAGGGGCTTCTGGGACAGCATCTAGTGTACCAACATTCACATCATAGGAGTACCAGAAAGAGAAGAGAGAGAGCAAAGAATTGTAAACCTATTTGAAGACGTGATGATGGAAAACTTTCCTAACCTGATGAATGAAATAGACCTACAAACCTGGCAATTACAGAGTCTCAAATGAGATAAACCCCAAGAGGCCCATACCAAGACACTATACTGTATTTTGCCATGTGTAATGTGCACTTTTTTTGCCCAAATTTGTGAGGGAAACATAAGGATGCACATTGTACATGGGTAGTACTAATTCCATATCTATATAAATGTTTTTAATTCTTTCATTTATGCTTATGAGTTAAAAGTGTAACTCTAGATCAATAATGATATCTGTATGCAAAATAATACCCTGGAATACGATAATTAGTTTTGTTGAACTTACGATGAACTTGCAGTGACTAAGAGTTCTTAGTCTTCTATGATGCATAAATATTGTAAATGTTTTACCAGTACATACAATTTCTTGTACCTTGTATCTATTCTTGTGTTTTGTAATTATTTGTTACATAAAACTTCTTCTACCATAATGTTAAAAATAAACACTAAAATTCCTTTATAATACAAAAAACAAGTACCTAAATGTAAACAAATAAAAATTTGAATTAGAAAATTAAAATGAAAGACATTTTTTCCCTGAAAGTTTGGGCAAAAACGTTGATATGCATTATACATGGAAAAATATGGTAATTTAAATGCCAAAGGTTAGACGGAAAATCTTAAAAGTAGCAACAGAAAAGCAGTCAGTTCCCTACAAGGGATCTCCCATTAGACTGTCAGCTTTTTCAACAGAAAATTTGCAGGTCAGAAGGAATTGGCATGAAATATTGATGGAAAGCAAGGACCTACAACCAAAAAGGGTAGCGAGCAAGGCTATCATTTAGAATCGAAGGACAGATAAAGAGCTTCCCAGACAAGAAAAAGCTAAGGGAGTTAATCACCACCAAACAAGTATTACAAAAAATTGTAGAGAGACTTCTTTAAGTCGAAATAAAAAAAAAAGAATAATAAAATGACAATAACACATGATCAACAATTACTTTCAATGTAAATGGATGAAATACTCCAATCAAAAGACACAGGAGTGCTGAATGTATAAGTAAACAAGACCCTTCTATATCCTGCCTACAAGACACTCACTTCAGATTGAGACACACACACTCTGAAAGTAAAGGGGCGGAAAAAGATGTTTCATGAAAATGGAAACAAAGAAAGCTCTGGTAGCAATACTTGTCTCAGATAAAATAGACTATAAAACAAAGGCAACAAAAAGGACCCAGTAATCCCACTGCATGCTATTTATTTGAAGAAATCTAAAACGTTACTTTGAAGGGATGTGTGCATCCATATGTTTATTACAGCATTATTTACAATGGCCAAGATATGGAAGCAGCCTGGGTGTCCATCAATGGATGAATGGATAAACAAGAGCTGCTACATATGCACAATGGAATATTATTCAACCATTGAAAAAGAATGGAATCTTGCCATCTGCATTAACATGAATGGACCTACAGGGCATTATACTGAATGGAGTAAGTCAGACAGAGAGAGACAGATGCCATATGATTTCACTTATACGTGGAATCTAATGAAAAAAATAAGCAGAACAGAAACTCATAGATACAGAGAACATTTTAATGGTTGCCAGGTGGGGGTGTGTATAGGGGATGGATGAAAAAGAGGAAAGGATTAATAAATAAAAATTGGTAGTTCCAAAATAATCATGGGGATGAAAACTATAGCATAAGGAATGTAGTTAAGAATAATGTAATAACTATGTATGGTTTCCGATTGTTACTTGATTTATCAGGGTTATCATTTCATACGTTATAAATTTCTGATCACTATATTGTACACCTGAAACTAATATAATATCGTAGGTCTACTGTAATTGAAACAAAAAAATGATTAAAAATGAACATAATATAAACAATTCTGCAACTACCACCTAGTTTTATGAAATCTTATATTTACTTCAAATATCTTTTAAAGAAATAAAATGTTACAAATAGTGGTGAGGTCTCATGGATTTTAAACTATATTTTACATATGAGGTATGATTAAAAAAAACAGTGAATGTTTAACTTAAAAAAAAACTTATTAGGACACATTTCCATTAATTCCCCTCAGAATGTTACCCCTCACTTCAAACACTTATCTCATTGTTCTTGCCACTTTCTGAAGCAGTTCTGGAAGTCCTCTTTCATGAGTGTCTTTAGTTGTGTTGTTGTAGCTGCCTTGCTGTCTTGAATCAATTTAAAATGTTTACCTTTCATGGTCATTTTGACTTTGGGGAAGAGCCAGGAGTTTCATGGTGCCAGATCTGGTGAATAAAGTGGATGAGGACACACCATAATGTTTTCATTTGACAGGAATTGCTATACCAGAAGCGATATGTGACACGGAGCATTGCATGATGGAGGATGAAGTAAAGACAGTCACAAAAGAGGACTTCCAGAACTGCTTCAGAAAGTGGCAAGAATGATGGGATATCTGTTCAAAGCGAAGGGGAGTATTTTGAGGGGGATTAATGGCAATGTGTCTTTTACTGTAATAGTTTTTTTTTTTTTTTTGGTAAACATTCACCGTATCTTTTGATAATGCCTCGTATATAGGTATGTATAGATGTGAAGAAACGTTTTTTTCATTATTTTTCAATTACAGTTGACATTTGGTATTGTATATTAATTTCAGGAGTACAGCATAGTGGCTAAACATTTATATAATTTAAGAAGTGATCCTCCTGACTTGTCTAGTACCCACCTGGCACTGTACATAGTTATTACCTTGTTATTGCCTATATTTTCTATGGTCTTTACATCTCTGTGACCCTTTTGTAACTACCATTTTTCACTTTTTAATCCCTTTTTCAGCCAGCCCTCTAACCTCCCTCCCATGTAGCAACCATCAGTTCTCTATATCTATGAGTCTGTTTCTGTTTTGTTTGTTCATTTATTTTGTTCTTTAGATTCCACATATAAGTGAGATCATGTGGTATTCGTCTTTCTCTGTCTGACTTATTTCACTTAGCATAATACCCTCTAGGTTCATTCATGCTGTTGCAAATGGTTAAGATTTCATTCTTTTTTATGGCAGAGTAATATTCCAATGTACATATGTACTACTACTTCTGTATTCAATCCTCTGTTGATGAGCAGATTCCATATCGTGGGTATTGTAGATAGTGCTGCAGTGAACATATGAGGTGTGATCAAAAGATATGGTGAATGTTTAAATTTTAAAAAATTATTGCAGTAAAAGACACGTTGGCATTAATCCCCCTCAAAATGCTCCCCTTTACTTCGAACACAGTTATCCCGTCGTTCTTTCCACTTCTGAAGCAGTTTTGGAAGACCTCTTTTGTGAGTGTCTTTACTTCTTCCTTCATCATGACAACGCTCCATGTTACACATCGCCTCTGGTATGGCAATTTCTGTCAAATGAACGCATTGTGGTGTGTCCTCACCCACCTTATTCACCGGACATGGCACAGTGTGACTTCTGGCTTCCCCAAAGTCAAAATGACCATGAAAGGTAAATATTTTGAATCAATTCAGGACATTGAGAAAGCCATGACAGCACAACTAAAGATACTCATGAAAGAGGACTTCCAGAACTGCTTCAGAAAGTGGCAGGAACAATGAGATAAGTGTTCAAAGCGAGGAGGAGTATTTTTAGGGGGATTAAGCTCAATGTATCTTTTATTGTAATAATTTTTAAAAATTTGCAAACATTCACCATATTTTTTGATCACTTCTCATAGGGATGCATATATCTTTTCAAATTAGTGTTTTGGATTTCTTTGGATAAATACCCAGTAGTGTAATTGCTGGGTCATAAAGTAGTTCTATTTTTAATGTTTTGAGGTACCTCCAAACTTTTTCTATAGTGGCTACACTAATATGCAATCCCACCAACAGTGCTCGAGGGTTCCCTTTTTTCCACCTCCTCCCCAACACTTGTTGTTTTATTGGTGATAGCCATTCTGACAGGTTTGAGGTGGTATGTGTTTTTTTAAATAGGATAAAATGACCAAATTTATTACATGTGTGCATTCAGGGGTTCCTTAAGAGTATGGGACCCAAGGTATGGGACCCAAGGACAGATCAGGCAGTTAAGGCTTATATGGCATCTTGATCTAAGGAGAAATGGGGGTAGTTGTTTGGGACTCCAAAGGGCAGTAAAGCAATTCACATAGAGATGGAAAAGCAAAAGTGTGGTAAATAAATGTTTTCTTGGCCATTTGTAACAATGGAACACAGAGATGACTTTGACTAAACAGGACTTGCTAGGCTTCTCCACGTAACATACGAGTTCATATTAAACTGTAGTGATCTAGGATATCTCCTGTATTGGAGCAGGCCCTTTATCTAAGTTCTTTTAGGCAGTAAGAGGGAAGGCCAAAGGTTTTTCATGAGTCTTTTGTTTCTTGAAAACAAGCAGCTTAAATAACATGAAAGAAGGCATATTTTGGGCTGGCAATTCTCCTCCCCCTCTGTCCCACCTTTGAAACTTCAAATAAGAAGTGGCACAGTCCAAAAGCTTAGTAGATCGCTCCATATTTCATTGAACCAATTACTCAGTCTTTAGGTCAGTTCAGTTAAACAGCTGTATCTCATTTCAGGAGGTTGGTGATGCAGGTGGGCACACAAAATTAGGCCTATATTGTAAGCAAGCAATCAGGTATATAATAACAGGCATTTCTTATTATGTGAAAAAAAGAAAAATTGGAGCAAATTATAAACCAGTATCTGAGTCCTGAGAGATGCCAGTAGAGAAGATTTCTAGATGTCAGGTTTGAAGCATCTTTTACAGTTTTAAATGCCTCTGATGATATCATCAGATGTTCAGGCAAAATTATTTAGTGGTTTACACAGCATCAGGCATGGATTGTCTAAGCATGAGATACTGTGGCAAGTTCTCTGAAATTTATATCAGGTCTCGCTGCAGTTTGCAGGGCTTTAGGAAAAGGGCAGTGTTAGTTGTCAATGATTCCAAGTCAAAAATGGGAGAAAATTGGGAACATTAGTTAAGAGAGTTGCAGCTAAATGTTTCGGGAAACTATAAGTATTTAGGATCCAGTCTAGTTTACAGGTAAATAACAAAAACTTCAAGGAAGTTAATAGAACTAGAATTTAATATCCATAATTATATATTATAGTTTCTATTGAAACTTTTCCTCTTTAAAATCAACCTCATTTTTACCAATGATAGACAAATTCAGACTAATTTATTTGTAAAATAAGTAGTTTTAATAAACCTGGCCTGTTACTTGTATAAATAAAACACGAATAGCAATTGATCATATAGGCTCTTTTAAATCTGCTAGCCATCAGACTGTGCCTGTGGTACCTTTAGATTTGGGTGAATTCCTTTCTTAAGGTTTGCAGAATATCCTGAGGTTCTTGAACCTGGCAAGAAGTGACTTACTATCCTGGTAAGGCTGCTGGAAACCCCTGTAAGCAAGGTACCAAGCTGTTTTTCCAAAGGGATTTTTTTTGGCTTTCATAAGTCAAACGATTCCTTAAAATTGTCTGGTCATATCTGAGTCTATGCATGTCTCTCTCAAACATGACGTTCCAGTCAAAGACTTGGTAATATAACCAGTTTCCAATTGTGTCCCGTGACAAAGAGAACATATTCTTATTAAACTTATGCAAATAATTATATTGCCGTGAAAAATGAGAATACTCACTAAGACTTTCCAAATTTTTGAGGGATGAGGTAGGATGACAAAGATAAATGTTTCAATTCTGCTAACAAAGGTATAATTTACCAATTGCTCTAAGTCATAGGTATCTTACAAGAAAACATTTCAAGTCTGGAAAACAAAAGGTTTAAAAAGTCAGTAATATTTTAAACAAACATCATAAAAATTATAATCACTTTATGAGTTCATGCAGTCCCACATAATTCTTGTTTATCTTTTGTTAGCAGTTTTATGAAGCCATCAGTTTTTCTGTTAGAGTTCTGTAATTTTTTACCTAGTTCAGTGGTATGAGCTGAAAGTTTATTAGAAACCTGTATTTTATAGTGTCAGTCTTCTCTGTGAATCTGTGAAGATGAAACATTTGCAAAACCATCAGAGTAAGCCAATGACTCTATAAATTACAAAGACTTAAAGTACCCATGGTTAAAGATAATGCAATTGACAAGGAAATTTGTTTATGACACACAACATCTTAAGAAAATTGCTAGAATTACAAGTGAAAACATTATACCAGGATATATCAGAATTTTAGAAATTTCATATTTTTTAGAATATTTACATAAATAATATTACCCATAATAATATACCCTGGAAGTTCCTCATCACTTACTTGACAATGCTTTCCATGAAATTCAACACACAAATAAGGCTAATTAGTTTAATAATTCTCTTTTATAAGGAGAGACAATAAATCTTTTGAGGCATTTCACGGACCCTCTGGAATACCTCAGTTATTTCCAGGGCAAGGAAAAGACTTTAAAATGTGAATATTGGGAAGTTTGTAAAAAAAACATGTCAAAGATTTGGACATTTGCCTAAAAAGATCACAGATCATTATGAAACAATACCTAACTATTCATTTAACTAACCAAAGTAACAATAAAATATTTCAAAGACAAATATAGAAAGTTACTTTATTGTTAGCAAAACCAGCTTTTACTATTGAAGATACTCAGTTTTCTTAAGTAATTATGGACCTAATTAAGGCAACATAAAACACAGAAAATTATTTTGATTAAACGGAATATTTGCTTTTTAGGCAGAAAACCACAATATCTTATCAGGCGTAGACTAATAATCTAAGAAAACTTTGTCTTATTTTATTACTATTAGTTTTCGGTGTACAAAATGACATAATGATTAGACATTTGCACCCCCCACAAAGTGATAACCCCAACAAGCCTACTACCCATCTGATACCATACAAAGCTATTAAACAGTATCATTGACTATATTCCGTATGCTGTACTTTACATCCTGTGACTATATATATTTTTAATTATAGTTGACATTCAGTATTATTTTATATTAATTGCAGGTGTGCAGTCTAGTGGTTAGGCATTTATATAATTCATGAAGTGATTCCCCCCAATAAGTCTAGTACCCATCTAGTACACTATACATAGTTTTTACAATATTAGTGACTATATTTCCCATATTGTATTTCACATTCCCGTGACTATTTTGTGACTACCAATTTGTACTTCCTAATCCTTTCACTTTTCTCACCCATCCCCCCAATTCCACTCCCTTCTAGCTTGTTTGTGGATTTACTGATGGTAGCCATTCTGACAGGTGTATCTCTGATGATTCATCTTTTTTTTCCTTTCTCTTTTATTTTTCTTTTTTGTTGCACCTCTTTTCATATGTCCATTGGCCATCTGTATGTCCTTTTTGGAGAAATGTCTGTTCAGGTCCTCTGCCCATTTTTTAATTGGATTGTTTGTTTTTTTGGTGTTGAGTTGTATGAGTTCTTCATAAATTTTGGATGTTAACCCCTTATGAAATGTATCCTTAAACATAAGCATTATTTAGAAATTTTTCAGTTTTATAAGTTTATTTAAGTGCCACCATAAAGTGCATATTATTTTAAAGTTTTTTTTCTTTTTCTGTTCAGTGTTGTTTTGGGGGGTTTTGAGTAGGCTTTAGATCTGGACTGTCTAGTACAATAGCCATTAATTATCTTTACCTATTGAGCACTTGAAATGTGGCTAGTGTGAATTGAGGTGCTGGAAGTATGTTTGCACACAGGATTTTGGAGAGTTAGTACAAAAAAAATTATGTGAAATATCTCATCACTAATTCCTTTATATTGATTACATAATAAAATGATAATTTTGGATATATTGGGTTAAATAAGATATTCAAATTAACTTCACCTGTTTTTTTTTTTTTTAAATGTGGCTTCTAGAAAATTTTAAGTTATATTTCTGGTTCACATTTGTGGCTTGCATTATATATTTTTAATAGTATATACATATATATATATATATTTGTATATAATATATATATATATATATATATATATATATATATATATATATATATATTTTAACAGGACTTTATTGGGGAACAATGTATACTTCCAGGGCTTTTTTCCAAGTCAAGTTGTTGTCCTTTCAATCTTAGTTGTGGAGGGTGCAGCTCAGCTCCAGGTCCAATTGTTGTTGCCAGTTGCAGAGGGGCGCAGCCCACCATCCCCTGTGGGAGTCGAACTGGCAACCTTGTGGTTGAGAGGATGCGCTCCAACAAACTGAGCCATCTGGGAGCCCAGCGGCAGCTCAGCTCAAGGTGCCGTGTTCAATTTTAGTTGCAGGGGGCGCTGCCCACCATCCCTTGCGGGACTCGAGGAATTGAGCTGGCAGCCTTGTGGTTGAGAGCCCACTGGCCCATGTGGGAATCAACCTGCAGTCTTCAGTGTCAGGAGCAGGAACTCTAGGAGCAGGAGCTCCAACCGCCTGAGCCACCGGGCCGACCCGCATTCTATTTCTTTTGGAAAACTGATCTAGATTGCTGAGTCTGCATTCCTGTTTAGTGTTAAGTTGTATGGGTATACTATAGTTTATCTACCATTGGTGGATATTTAGAATTTTTTTCTAATTTGGTGCTATTAAAAAGTGTTGCCACGAACATTCTTAAACATGTCTCTTCGGCATTTATGCTAGAGTTGTTTCAGGTGGTCAATTTTTTATTACAAGGTAATTGTGAAATTTCTATCCATAATGGTTTTACTAATTTACACTTCCACTGGTAGTTTGATAATTTCTCCTTCCTTCATACTGGCCAATTTGTTTGTGTAGTGAACTATATAACTTAACACTTAAGTTAATAGCACAAACAAGCATTGTTAATTTTAAGTGACTATAAAATGTCAGGTTATTTTTCTCAGTTAATCTTTTGTAATAGTCAATGCACATAGCCCTTATATGGTCTGAATAAATAAAAATTGATTTTAAAATTTAGCAGCCATGCTATGTATATCCTGTTAGTAGGCAGCTGCAATTGCAACAAATGTGAAACCATTTTTAAGTGCTGTTAACTTGAACAAAATCTTATAGCATCTTTACTTGATGAAGACTGTGCTGCTATTAAAAATTATGTTTTAGAGGAATATTTAATGATACAGGAAAATATTCATAGTATATTAATTAATGGAAAAGGTTACAAAGCAGTGAAGTAATTAATGTTCAATTTTGTTAAAACCAAATGTGTGTTAACATTTTTCCATGATTATCTCTGGATAATGAGATTTTAGGTGACATTCTGTTTTGTTCTTCACACATTTCTTTATTTTCCACTTTCTATAGTGGACTTACTATCAGGGAAGGAAGGTGTTGAGGAGAGTCCTTAGCACCTGGAAGGTAAAACTTCCAGACCTGGAATATTATTAGAAAAGAGAAGTGAGTAAAGGAGCTGTAATTGTTCTCATTTAAAAAAATAAGTTAATGTTTCTTCTATTAATTATCAGGCTTTCCTTAAGATTCAAATGGAACCAAACTATATTGTTGTTTATCCATTGGTTTTTCAGCATTAGATGACGTTTTCAAAGAATGTCTCAAAATATTTAGGAATTGTCATTTAACTTCAGTAAGAGGTCCATTTTCAATTTTGTATGTTCTACTTTTGGGGAAAGACAATAGTGGAAAATGGACGCATCTCCAATCCTTTGGAATAAAATTTAGTTTGAGTTCTAGTCTTAACTTGGTTTCATTTGGAATTTACATGATGTAGTGATAAATTTGGGTTAAAATCCAGTTCTCTTGCTTTGTAACCTTTGGAAAGTTACCCAGCATCCAAGTTGCCTTTTCATCCGTGCAATGGAGACAATAATACCTAAATGAAAATCTTTATGAGATGTCTAGCATAGTGTAAGCCCTTAACAAAATTTCCTCTTTTTCTATTTTTCAGAGTGGATGCATTTAATAGCTGGAGACAGAATTGATTAGGTATGAATTTCATGAAAATAGCAGTGAATAGCTCTGATCTACATATAAAAAGGTATAGAAGTTACCATATAAGTTGATCCTAATTTTTCATACCTTCCCCCTCAGGTATCTATCACCTGGAGCATTGAGTTCACTACATTCTCAAAGTAAGCTAAACACGGTATTTTCAAAGATGGTTTGTCTGATCTGTTTATGTATCTTTTGCCTCTGACATGATGGTTTTATTGCTTGTGTAAAAAAGGTAATACTATTTCAGACCTTAATTAGCATTTGTCAAAACTCCATTTAGCTAGTTGCTTGCATTGCAGATTTTATTTGATTCACTTTTTATTGACTAGGGAGGTAACCTTTATTTTTATCTGGAGAGATTTGCTTTTTAGGACTCCCTCAAAATTGAGTAGTGGCCCACAAATTAAATGATTACCCTAATGGCTTGTAGATGGGCTTAGTTAAAGTATTGAATATTTAGCTATACAGATAGGAACACCTGACTTTGTTTTCTCTCAGAAATTTGCTTTTTCCCCTTCTTTACCAAAAGAGAAATGAGGCTCTTAGTTAAACTGGATTTAAGTACTCTTTGCATTACAATACATAAGTATATAGATTGACTCTGAATCAAATTTTGGAGGAAAATAGGTTTTGTAACAGTGGCCAAAGTAAAATTGCATTTCTAGTTCATCTGAAGGCAGTTTGTCTTTTAACTTACTTAAATCTGAATTCATTCCTTTTGAGCTAAAATGTACTTCATTGTGATAAAAACCTTCTAAAGGTTTCTTTTTTGAAAGAATTTAGTATGCTTTTGTTAGAAAATAAAGGCAGTAATACTTGTACTTACTTACTTTTTGTGTTAGAGTGACTAACTTGTATATTGAATTTAGATAAGACTTGCATTGAATGGAACAATAAATCTAAGCTTTTGAAATACTGACTGCATATTTCCCACCTCAGATCTCTAATGGTTCGAAGATAAGTTATTGATTTTCAGTTCATCTTTTTTCTTGTTATGAGTCTGGGAGTGAGGACTTCTAAGCTCCTTACGTGGTGTAGCTGACTGACTGGTTGGTTGGTTATTTATTTATTTATTTATTTATTTATTTATTTATTTATTTATTTTTAAAGATCAGCTATTCTTTTTTGTTAAATTTTTTTTGGGGGGCGCATATTGTGGAACAGTGTGTTTCTCCAGGGCCCATCAGCTCCAAGTTGTCCTTCAGTCTAGTTGTGGATGGTGCAGCTCATCTCCAAATCCAGTCGCCATTTTCAATCTTAGTTGCAGGGGGCACAGCCCACCATCCAATGCAGGAATTGAACCGGCAACCTTGTTGAGAGCTTCCACTCTAACCAACTGAGCCATCCGGCCGCCCCAGCGGCAGCTCAGCTGCAGCTCATTGTCGTCAATCTAGTTGTGGAGGATGCAGCTCACTGGCCCATGTGGGAATCGAACTGGCAACCCGGTTGTTCAGAACTCGTGCTCTAACCAACTGAGCCATCCAGCCGCCCGGTTATTTTTATTTTTAAATAAACGGACCTAATGTGACATGCCATAGCTGTCTGTAGCTTTATTTTTGGTGCTTTCCTTTGTTTGAAATGCTTGTGTAACACCATTGAGATCTTGGTCTTTGTGAGGATCAGGTTCTAATTTCAGTTGGAAGTTTTTAGGAATTGTTTTAAAAATGATTTGTTTCCCTTATTGTTATGCTGCTGCATTCAAATAAGCACAGTGACTTAAGCATGAGCAGTAAGACTAGAGAACGCAATTTTGTGTGTTCCTAAAATGTTATTAAGTAATTAAATTAAAAAACCAATGAGTGTATATAAAACAAAAAACGTAACAATGAACAAAGATGCAAAATTCCGGAAAAATATGCTGTGGTAACTGAAAACACTCTTATGGACATCTTAGTTTATCTTTAGTTCTTGTAAGTATTTTGAGTTTTGAGAATTATCTATTAGGGTAACTGCTTTTCTATTCATTAAATTATATTAGTCACTGTGCCTTGAGTTCCCCTAAGGGATGCAGTGTAAGGTAGGCTTTGGTTGGAGACAGAATTCCTGATTTTCCACTTAGTTGCAAGCGTAAAACTCCTTGTTGCTTTTAGCAAGTAAGTGCCTTTCTGAGCCTCAGTTTCCTATAATAAAGTTCTCATGAGGTTTATTTTCCAATTACAGTTGACATTCAATATTATATTAGTTTCAGGTGTACTCATGAGGTTTAAATCAGGCCAGTGTGTATAAAATACACATGCTAAAATTTGGTAAGGTTATGTAAGGAAACCCAAATCATGTGGTTCTACTAAGAAAAATTCTGCCATTTACACTAACAGCTGCCCTGCCAGTGGTTGATATTCTGTGGCATAGTAGAAACCTGTATGAGCCTATGTCACATTTGGGAGTGAAATCAAGACAAAAATATTAAATAGGCAATTATTAGACTTTATTTTATATGCTTACATAGTTAACACCTGGCAGCTTTTGAAAGGATTTCTTATAATTTCACTTGAATAAGGACATAAGTTAGGAGATTTTTAACACTTTAGTGGGTAGTAAAATTTTGTAAATAAAGGAGGTGTTGAAAGAATCTTTTGGATTAATGAAAAGTCTATTGTCAATTACTGTTTAATTTGTAAGTGAAGTTATAGATATTAACAAATAAATGAATTGTACATTTTATAATGCATTATAAACAAAATTTTAAAACTATAGAAACGTATATATGAGTAATTTTTTCAATGGAAGTGATTAACTTGAAAAATGTTAGGAAAATGATTTTTCAGCTTGTAACTCAGAGTCATACATGTCCAGACTTCACTTATGAAATGTAAAAGAAAATTCTAAAATTAAAAAAGAAAACAAAACTTTTCCAGCATGAAAGCAGTGAATTTATTATGTCACAGAAAGCTCAGAGAAAAAAATATCATCTATAATCTTACCAGCTATATAGTACCCATTATTAACATTTTGAGTATATTTTATTTCTATATACATATTTTAATGTATTTTTAAACATAGTTGTCATCATATTTCATGTATAATTTATAGCCTGCTATTTTTGGTTAGCATTGTAGCATGAACTATTTTTCATACTGTAACTGCACTTTCTGAATTTTTTTAATGGCTGATATGATGTCCTATGACTTTTATTCATACCTGTTTACTTAGTCATTATTGGTACTTTTTAATTTATAGTTTTTGCTTTTGAAAATAACTCATTGACCAATATCTTTAGTGATTATAGTTGTTTATTTGAAATTACTTTCTTTGTACAAATAAAAAGAGACAGAATTATTTGAGATAAGATTATAAGGCTTACTGCCAAGTTGTTTTCTAAATCCTTATATTACCAATGGCCCTATGTGAGAGTGAATTTCATAGCACCTTATCCTACAGTGAGTAGTCATTTTTCCATTAAATATTTGATAGGTTAAAAAAAGATCACATTTAATACTTTTTACAGGATTTAATAAGTTTCATATTTGTTCATGTATTTTCATTTACTTTTAAATGAAAATGGTTACAATATTTTCAAAAGTTTCTGTAAGGGGATCAGAGCAAAGTAATGTGTTTTAGATGGTTTTAGTTATTTTTTGGTTAGCACAAATACATTTGTCTCTACTAACCAAAGGGTTGATCCTAATTAAGTCAACACTTGAAAATAGTTGCATGTAAAATGTTTGTGATAGACATAATTGAACACACAGTAATTATATGAAAAAAAGAAGCATTATGGAGATTTGCTTATTCTCAACGTGTTTATTTTAACAGCTAAATCTTCTCTAAAGTGATGGTGGAATTTTTGTTTTTTGATTTTACTTAAACTCATTATTTATTTATTTATTTATTTATTTATTTATTTATTTATTTATTTATTGGGGTGACAATTGTTACTAAAATTACATGGATTTCAGGTGTACAATTCTGTATTACATCATCTATAAATCCCATTGTGTGTTCACCACCCAGAGTCAGTTCTCCTTCCATCACAATATATTTGATCCCCTTTACCCTCATCTCCCACCCCCCACCCCCCTTACCCTCTGGTAACCACTAAACTATTGTCTGTGTCTATGAGTTTTTGTTTCTCATTTGTTTGTCTTGTTCTTTTGTTGTTTTTGGTTTATATACCACATATCAGTGAAATTATATGGTTCTCTGCCTTTTCTGTCTGACATGGTGGAATTTTTATTACAACTTTTCATAGATCCTGGTATAGGTGATGTTGTTAATAATACATTTCATTATTGATTTCCTATCTTCTTCTGCTTTTCTCATTGTGCTCTCCTTCTCATCCCATTCCTGATGTTGAACAATGCACCATTTGTAAAGTGGAAGACAGTCTGAGTTTTTCTGCCATCGGGTGTAGTTTCAAGAACTTCTCTCCCAGTTTACAAGAAAACTGTTTTCAGAGTGCTCTTGGTTTTTATGGTGAAAGATTTGCTGTCAGAAATGAATTTGGCCTGGCCATTGTGCCCATTTTTTTTTACAGTGTCACTCCTAGTCCTGCTTCCTTCTTATAGCCATCAAAGTCAGTAATCTTCCTTTATGTAGTCATCAAAACCATTTTCCTACCAGCTGCTGAATGGTAGCGATGGTGGGTAATGGGGCACAGGGTCTGGTGGGAAGCAGAGCACTTGGTCCTAGGAGATGCCCTTTGCCTAACCCATTCTCACTTTTGCCCCATATTCCCCTGGCCCCGGATAGGCAAACTAGCTCTACTCAGGATTCACGGGACTCCTTGGGCATGTCCTGCAAGCCAAGTTGCTTTATTATTGAAATATTATGCTAATGAAAAATTAATTATATTTCCTTCAGATTTTTAAATTAAATTACTAGACTGTTGTAGATGAAGCTAAAGTCCCATTTGAACGTTTTTTTTAATCGATATTTATTCATGTGGCTTCAGTTCATTCATTTAACTGCTGCATAGTATTCCATTATGTGAATATATAATCTAACATTCGTTTTTATGGATAATTAGGTTATTTCCATTTATTTTCTCTGGTACAAATGGTGCTGCAGTTCGTACATGGCTTTGCTCATATCTTGAGTGGCCATGTGCAGTACCAACTTTCTTTTAATATATGCCTGATAATCAGATGGCTTTTTAAAAATTTACCATTTTAACCATTTTTATTGTGTACAATTCAGTGGTATTAAGTACATTGGCAGTCTTGTGTAACCATCATCACTCTCCACTTCCAGAACTTTTCATCATCTCCAAAGCAGAAACCCTGTACCCATTAAGCAATAATTCTACCTGCTCCTCCAGCTCTCTATTCTACTTTCTGTCTCAATGAATGTGACTTCTGGGAATCTCATCTACTGTTTCCCCGAAAATAAGACCTAGCCGGACAATCAGCTCTAATGCGTCTTTTGGAGCAAAAATTAATATAAGAGTGGGTATTATATTAGCCCGGTATTATATTATATTATATTATATTATATTATATTATATTATATTATATTATATTATATTTATTATATTATATTATATTATATTATATTATATTATATTATATTATATTGCACTGCACTGCACTGCACTGCACTGCACTGCACTGCACTGCACTACACTACACTACACTACATTACATTACATTACATTACATTATACAAGACCTGGTCTTTTACTATATTATATACGACCGGGTATTACATTATATTATATTACATTATATTATACCCGGTCTTACAGTAAAAGAAGACTGGGTCTTATATTAATTTTTGCTTCAAAAGACACTGTCATGCCGGGTGTCATGCAGGTTCCGCATGGTTCCGCTCCTCACATAAGAACGCAGGATATGGCGAGGCCAAAAAGGAACACCCATGGAGCCATAGATAGGGGAGTCATACCACTATAGTCTCACTGGCGGCTAGGTTGGAGACACAGGAAGCAGGAGCTACACGATCCGCAACCTGCCGTCCACTTTTCCACCAATCAACCTCACTTGCTAACTGCAATCCGCTCTTGCTAGCTCAGCCACTATCTTCTTGCTAGCCCCCATTTGCTGCTAGCATAACCACGGCAGTTATATTAGTGGCCACTTGTTACAGCTGACGGCCAACTAGCCACAGCTGATGGCCATCCAATCACAGTTGATGGCCATTTACTACCTGAGCCAGCACCTTTCCGCGTGAGGGCGAGAGCCTGGAAACTGTACTCCTGGCTCTGTCCCCACAGACGCATTAGAGCTGATTGGCTGGGTATTATTTTCGGGGAAACATGGTAAGTGGACTTATATAATATTTGTGCTTTTGTTGTGTCTGGCTTGATTCATTTAGCATAATGTTTTCAAAGTTCATCTATGTTGTAGCATGTATCAGAATTTCATTCCTTTTTAGGGAATATCCTTTCTTTTATCCCATGTATATACTATGTTTTATTTATTCATTCATCTGTTGATGGATAATTTGGTTATCTTCACTTTTTGGCTCTTGTGAATGATGCTGGTATGAACACTGGTGTACAAGTATCTGAGTTCCAGCTTCATTTCTTTTCGATATATATTTAGAAGTGGAATTGCTGGATAGCATGGTAATTCTATGTTTATCTTTTTGAAGTACCACCATACTGTTTTTCTGCAGTGGGTAGTGCACCATTTCATATTTCTACCAGCAACATACCCAGGTTCCTGTTTCTCTACATCCATACCAATACTTGTTATTTTTTGATAATAGCCTCCTAATGGGTGTGAAGTCGTATTTCATTATGGTTTTAATTTGTATTTCCTTAATAATTAGTGACGTAGAGCATCTTTTTGTGTGCTTATTGGACATTATGTCTTCTTTGGAAAAATGTCCATTCAAGTCCTTTGCCAATTTTTGAATTTGGTTGTTTTTATTTATTTTTTGTTTGTTTTGATTGTTGAATTTTGCAGAATTTCTTTATATATTCTGGATATCAATACCGTTCCACATACATGATTTGGAATTATTTTCTCCCATTCTTTGGGTTGTCTTATTCACTCTCTTGGTAGTGTCCTTTGATGGACAAAAGTTTTTCATATTGGTGAAATCCAGTTTATCACTTTTTTTCTTTTGTTGCCTGTGCTTTTGGTGTCATAAGACACCAAACTCTTCTAAGAGTTTAATAGTTCCAACCTCTCTTTAGATCTTTGATGCATTTTGAGCTAATTTTTGTATGTGGTATTAGGCAAGAGTCCAACTTCATTCTTTTGCATGTTTTATATCCAGTTTTCCTAGCAGTATTTCTTAGAAAAGACTTTCCTTTCCTCATTGAATGATCTTGACACTGTTGTTGAAAATCAATTGACCATATATATGCAAGGGTTTATTTCTGGGTTCTTTACTCCATTGGTCGATATGTTTGTGCTTGGTCCAGTACCACAGTATTCTGATTATTTTGGCTCTGCAGTTAGTTTTGGAAATCAGGAAGTGTGAGTTCTCCAACTTCACCCATCCCACAATTGTTTGGGCTATTCAGGATTTCTCACGATTCCTCATGAAATTTAGGATGGGATTTTCTATTTCTGCAAAAATTGCTGTTGGGATTTTGATAGGAATTGAATTAAATCTGTAGATCAGTTTGGGTAGTATTGTCATCTGAACAATATTGATTCTTCCAATCCATGAACACATGGTAGCTTTTCATTTATTGGTGTCTTTAATTTCTTTCAGCAATAAAAACATTGCTGTTTTACAGTTTTCAGTGTATAAGTCTTTTACCTCCTTGGTTAAATTTTTTCTTAAATATTTAATTCTTTTTGATGCTATTGTAAATGGAATTATTTTCTTAATTTCCTTTCTGGATTGTTAATTGTTGGTTATTGAATTGCAACTGATTTTTTTAAAAATTAAAGTTGATTTTTACATGTTGATTTTCATATTCACCAAGCATGTTTATTAACTGTTTAAGAATTTTTTGGTGATATCCTTGTTTTCTGTATAGCAATAATGATGTCATTCCTGAGGACATTTTGAGAACTCGCTTCTTGTAATCAATTTAGAAGTCATGTAAGAAAATAAATGTCATCTGTGAACAGAGATAATTTACTATTCCTTTCCAATTTGGGTTATAATATGCTATTAAACAATCATGAAGTGAACAAGAAATTTTAATTACCATTGATTTTTCTGTAAAAAACATTTTGGTCAATAGACCCTTGATCATATACCCAAATTTCCAAGACTCCATGTGGTTCATTTCTGTTTTAAAGACAGTAGCCCATCTATGGGAGCAGGTAGATGAATGGGTGAAAACAAAACAAAACAAGAAATAGTTTTGTAAGATGTTACCATTATGGGAAACAGGGTAACAGATACACAGTATCTTTCTACAACTGTATGTGAATCTACAATTACCTCAAAACGAAAAGTTTAATAATAAAAAAAAAAGGCTGGTTCCTTTACGCATATAATTATCAAAACTTATAGTGCAAGTGAGGTGAAATACTAATATTTGGAACTCCACAATTCCTCATGGGAAAAAAATTTCTATCTATCTATCTATCATCTATCTATCTATAAAACATTCAAGGAAGGAACATGGCCCATAGTTAAAAACACTGACAATTAGGACTCAAAACTTGTCTGAATCCATTCATTAATGATGTGACTGGCTTGCTTATATTAGGAATTTAGAATTTTTTTTTGGGTCCACTTGCAGATAGGCAGGTCAAACCTCATAGGTTATCTACATCTAGCCCACATTGTAATAGTGTGGCTGTGAACATGAATGCGGAACACGTTCTTTAGTGGAGATTTTTAACCACTTCTATTTTGTTTTTAAATTAGTTTTTATTGGGGAGTATTGGGGAACAGTGTGTTTTTCCAGGACCCATCAGCTCCAAGTCAAGTCATTGTCTTTTCAATCTAGTTGTGGAGGGCACAGTTCACTGGCCCATGTGGGAATCCAACCAGCGACCTTGTTGTTATGAGCACTGTGCTCTAACTGAGCCATCAGGCCGCCATTAACCACTTTTTTAAAGGATCATTTAAAGGACTTCTATCTAGAACCCAGAGTTAAGAAATATATAGTACTAGTTGAGTCAGTTTCACATTTTGGTAGAGGGAGGAAGTGAGGGTCAACTATGTCTGGATTTTTAAAACCACTTTTAGTGGTTCACAACTGTAAAATTGATAAGGTAATGTGGACAGTTGTGCCCGCATTCTTCAGTTTGCAAAAGGATTGAGTACTGCCTTTTATGCAGTTGGTTTTGGTGTGTTTAAAATATTTCCACAAATAAGACTTAGACAATTCCAAGGACCATTTCTAAGGTAACTCTAGAAATGAGGCAGACTTTTAGCTGACGTTAGAGCTTTTATATGCAAATGAGTACTTCCCTTCTAAGCAATCACTCAGGGAGGCCATACTGATAGCATTGATAATGTGTTTCTTGAGGACATTTTGAGAACTCGCCTTTTGTAACCAATTTAGAAGTCACACGTAATAAAATAAATCTTCAGGAATGCTTTGGATTTTGGCAAAAACTAATTTTACCCAACTAGATAATCTTTCATTATGTAATATGTTTGATTCTAAATGACATTTGGCTATTTCCAAAAATCATATCCACCCTCAGATTTTTCAAATGAATGGGCAATTTTTTTTTTAATTAAAGTTTATTGGGGTCACAATTGTTGGTAAAGTTTAACATAGCTTTCAGGTGTACAGTTCTGTAATACATCATCTACATATCACATTGGGCAAAATTTTTTAAGTATCAAATTTTTTTCACCATTGTGCTTCTACCTGATCTCATAATTTATAGTATAACACATACATATTTATGCCTAAAAATGCTGTACTTTACAAAAGAAAAATGTTCTGATTGAATTGTTTAAATTTTTGTGTGTGGTGGTACTAATAATGGGCTGCACTGATTTATCCGTAGTCCTGAATTTGGCAAGCTGCAGCATGAATTCAAGTGATAGTTAAGCTGGCTTTGTGGTTGGATTGCTGTGAGTTACAGGAACGAGTGGGACAGTCATCATTCTGCTGGTTAAGTGTACTCCTTTCACTTCTAAACAATTTTTTTTGCTTGTTGGTAATCTGTTGATGCTATGAGATGTAGAATGACATCTTTCATTCTTTAAAATTTTGGTTACAAGGAATTTTGTGTGCTGTGGGTTGACATGTAGCATCATTTCCTCTGGTTTCATTTTCTAATTTAGGATTAAGGACACCGAGTGACTTGATAACTTTTTTCCTTGTACATCTGACTCTTTTCCAAAGGAATGTTATAGCAAAAAGTAGAAATCCTATCCTCTTGGTACCTTTATTCTAGAGGCGAGTTTGTTTCAAAATTTTGTAAAACAACCCTCTCCACCAAAATAAAACAACCAAAATCTCCCACACAATCTCTGGTTGCAGTATGTCTGTTATCTCATTTCTTTTTCTTTCCCTATATACCTTGTGCTCTTCCTGACCAAACAGCAAAATAGCCCTGGGGCCCAGTGCCCCAGTGCTTGAATGGGGGTTGTGCCTGGCTCAGCAAGGCCTGATAAATCGCTTACCTGATTCACATTGTTTTAATGTTCATTTTGTTGATTCTAAGTGAAGTTTGAGTAATTTTTTTACTAATTTTTTTGTTAGTTGTATTCCCTTTAAAAACTGTTTTTTATTAATTTACTAGGAATTTAGTATTTTTTTTAGTAAGGGTGTTTTATTTCTTTGTTTTCAAGTTTGTCTTTTAAATTTTGATTATTTTTTGGAGGGTGTATATGCAAGTTTTATTTTTTGTGTAAATAGATATGTATATTTTTGAATTTCTTCCTCTTTTTCACCTTTTTTATTAAGATAAAATTCACCATTTAAACCATTTAGAATACAATTCAGTGGATTTCTTAAAAAAGTAAATTCACCATATTGTACAACTGTCACCACTTTCTAATTCGAGAACATTTTCATTGCGCCCAAAAGATAGCCCATACCTCCCAATTCTGTTCTTCCTACATCCCTTGGAAACCACGAATCTACTTTTGTCTCTGTGGATTTGCCTATTCTGGACATTTCATATAAATGGAGTCATCCAGTATGTGTGATATTTTGTTTTTGCTTTCTTTAGCATGTTTTCAAGGGTCATCCATGTTTTATATCATGAATGGTATTTCATTCCTTTTTATTGGGGTAAAATATTCCGTTGTTTATTCATTAGTTGATGGACATTTGAGTCCTTTCCACTTTTTGGCTATTATGAATATTTCTGCCATGAATATTTATGTACAGTCTCTTTTTTGTGTGTGGGCATATGTTTTCATTCTTTATCCAAGAGAATGGAGTGGAATTGCTGGGTCATTTGGTAACTCTATGTTAACTTTTTGAGTTACTACTAAACTTTTTTACAGTGACTACACCATTTTACATTCTCACTAGTAATGCATGTGTGTTTCAATTTCCCTATATCCTTGCCAACCCTTGTTTTTCATTTTGAAAGTTCTTCATTCTAATGAGTGTAAAATAGTATTTTATTGTGGTTTTGATTCACATTTTCCGAATGAGTAATAATCTTGAGCATTTTTTGTATATATGCTAGCCATTTGTATAACTTATTTGGAGAAATGTATGACTGAGTCCTTTGCCCAATTTTAAATTGGGTGTTTTGTCTTTTTATTGTTTAATTGTAAGAATTATTTATATTATTAAAACTTTTAAAGGTTATATATTATAAACTGGCTTTTAAAACCCTTTTCTCTTGATACACAAAAGTTTTGAATTCTGATGAAGTCAATTTTATCTATTTTCACCTTGCTTTAAAGTTTAGGAAATATTTTATTAGAAATAAGGTGTATGTTTTTTTTTGCATTTTGAAACGTTTAACTTTTTATAACCTGTTACATAACTTAACAGGATATACTGTAATAATTTAGTTACATAAATATTTCCCTGAAAATCTGTGAGCTCTTCTAAGTCCTGTTCTATGTTTTAATTATCTTTGTATCAGTCATTCATACAATTATTCTGTGCCAAGCAAAAGATAGAGTAATAAAAAAAAATACCAAAAGACTTCCATAGATAAGTGCTCAGTAAACACATTTGATAAATTACTGAATTATTATTTTAAATGATATAAAGCAAAATCACATCAGCATTTTATTTAAATTATATTTTGTTCCTAACTATACAGGTACACTGTGTTACTCATGTTTTCATATCCTCAGAGAAATAAATAAAATTCATATCCTTTAATTTTTATTTCATATATGCACTATTTTAGACAACTTACAGTATAGACATAGTTTCAGTTTGTTAGAACTTTACATTTAATTAAATACATGACAGTCTAATTAAAGACATTCTTTACATTTTGTTTTTGTAGTGAAAGCAAATTGAATACACTGGTGCAGAAGCTTCATGACTTCCTGGCACACTCATCAGAAGACTCTGAAGAAACAAGTTCTCCTCCAAGACTTATGATGAACCAAAGCACAGGTAAATTGAAAAAGGATGTGCAATATCTTCTAATCTGTTTTTCATTTATTTTTTGGGGTGAGCAGCTATTAAAGGCTTTAATAGACCCCCTGTATCTAGTATTTACATAATTTCTGATATTGGAGATTTTATAATAATTTAGATAAGTGATAATGTAAGGTTTTCTGGTTATAGGTGCTTAGAGAAGGATGTGCTTCCGGTTTTATGTGTAATGGAAATGTCTTATAGAGAGGGTGAAGAATATTGACTGAAAAATAGGTAATATTAGAAAAAGTGGGAACAGTACAGAGATACGTTGTCCTAGCAGTTATTCATGTATTATGAGTTAAATTTTTATGTTGTTCGATAACTTCTCTGAATAGATTTGGTGCATGTTTTCAAATTATGAAAACACTTTAACCTCTCTCTACCTCCCTTTCTCCTTTTTTAAAGTATCCTTTATCTTGTGATGATTACCATGACTTGTTTTGAGGATTTCACAGATAGCTACATATATAAAAGCTGAATACACACATGGGCATGCACACACAAACACAATATGTACAAAAAGTGTAAGAGAGTTAGATCACAGTGAAAAGTTAAGCCATATGTATAATTAGAATTCTAGAAAGAGAGAAGAGGTAGAATGGATCAGAAGCTGAATTTGAAGATTGGCTGAGAGCATTTTCTAAAAGTGATGAAAGACATCAAGCCACAGATTCATGAAAGTCTGAATCCCAAGCAGAATAAATATAAAGAAAGCTAAAACTAGGCATATCATAATTGAACTCCTAAAGTACAAAAACCAAGAGAAAAATCTTATAGGCAGTCAGAGGGAAAAATGTCATTGCTTTCAAAGGAACAACAATAACACTGATAGGAAGCTAGATGACAAGGAAATGATTTCTTTAAAGTGCCAAATGAAAATAATTGCCAACATAGCGCTATAGCTATGTATGTTCAGTGAAAACGTCTTTCAAAAGTGAAGTTGGAATAAAGACAAACAGAAAGCGATAACTTGATGTTAGCAGACCTACAATAGAGGAAACACTAAAGAGTTTTATTAGATCAGAAGGAAAATAATTTGAAATGTCAATACCAAAACACAGGAAGTAATGAATAGCAATGGGAAGGGTAAACAGATGGGTAAAACTAAATATGTATACATATTTATCTAATCCACAGTTTCTATTCTTAATTCACAAATTGCCCCAACTGTGTTTTTATAGGTAAGTCCAGGATCCAGTTGAAGATCACACATTGCATATAGTTGTCTCTTGAGTCTTTTTAAATCTCAAATAATTTTTCTGTCTGTTGGAACCATGACATTTGGTGATTGTCCCTCAGTGTGGATTTGTTTGGTTAGTTATAATTAGATTCAGGTTATTTTTGGCAGGATTACATAAGTGGTGTTATGTTCTTATCAGTACATTGTTTCACAAGGCGCACGATTTTTCCTTTTATTGGTGATGTTAACTTAGGTTACTTGATTATGGTTGTTTTGCTATATTAATCCACTATAATTTATTTATTCCTTTGTAACTAATAAGTAATTTGTTGGAGATTACTCTGAAACTATGTAGATATTCCTTTCATCATCAAAATTTAATTTATGTATTTTCTATTGCAAATTACCACGAACTTTGCAGCTTAAAACAATCCAAATTTATTAGCTCACTGTAAATAACTTCTGTAGGTTAGGAGTCCAGTGGGCTTTGCTGGGCTTTGCTCAGGATATCACAAAACCAAAGTCAGTGTCAGTAAGACTAAGTTCCTTTCAAGAGGTTCTGGAAAAATCCATTTCCATTGCTAATTGAGGTTGTTGGCTGAATTCAGTTCCTTGTGGTTTTAGGTCTGAGGTCCCCAGTTTCTTGCTGGCTATTGGTCAAGAGTCTCTCTCTCAGCTCCTTCAGGCTGTTCGCATTTCTTCTCACATGGCCTTCTTCATCTTCACACCCAGCCACGGCACATGGAGCTTTTCTCATGCTTTGAATCTCTCTGACTTACCCTTTTGCTTGCTTCTTCTCCCACATTTTGCCACCAGCTGGGGAAATTTTTCTGCTTTTCAGGACTCACGTGATTAGATTAGGCTCCCTTTCCTCTTACCTTCCTTCTATAACCTCTCAGTTTTAAAGTCAACTGTGCCGTTTTTCATAGCATAATCACAGGAGTGATATTTCCTCATAATTCACAGGTTCTGGGGATTGGGGGCATGAAATCCTGGGACAACTCACAGAAATTCTGCCTACCACACTATCCACTCATGATTTCATGCCTGAATGATATATTACAAAATGGTGGTGTTCTAATCTATCATTCCTTCTGTGTTTTAGTTGGTATATTACTATAAGGAAAGATTCTCCCCCATGGATATTCACTATCATTTATTTCAATGCTCAAATGTACCAGTCAGTATTGGCTAGTGGGAACCCATTCTGTATGGTTCCTGCTAACATTTTCACGGTTCCTGCTAACATTTTCACAAAGTTTCATGATCCTTGAGCACTTCCTTACTTACCGCCCTCACAAGATGTTCTGTGTTTACTTTGCACTGTCCCTTCCCCAGCCCTGGAATCAGTTATTTCTCCAAGGAGTTCTGATTCCCTTTAGTGGGATGTAGTATTTAGAAAGTAAGATCCGGGTGTATGATGTGCCCATTGCCAGCAGGATGTCTGTGCTTCCAGGTCCTTTCACAGAGAAAGCCAACATATTTTCATGAGTTGATATTGATGCTTTTAATTCTAATTTGATACCACAGACTTCATTTTAGCCTTCCTCTTTTCATATTTTAACTTCTTTCTCCAATAGAAAGAAACCTGGATCCCATTATACTCAATTTATGTACTCATTTGCTCGGTCCTCATTGTACCCATCTAGTTTTCAAATCTGCTAACCATACCATCACAATAAAGAAAACCTAACTAGCATTAAATATTTGTTTAAAGTTCTTTTTATTTTTAGAATGGAGTTATATTGTCAGACTTCTGTGTTTTGTAGTCTGTTGGGAAGTTCTACTTCTGGTAGTGGCAGAGTAGCTCCATTTAGACAAGATATTTCCCATAGCTACCAATTGTAAACTCTGTCCAATATACTGAAGACTGATATGAAGGAACTGAACAGTGACAAAAAGCAGACACAAACTGGGGGGGAGTTGATACAGCATCTTTAGTAAAGTGAGGGGGGCGGGTCCCACCTAAAAGAGAGCTACAGATTGGGAGTTCCAAAATCTGCAAAAGTGATCGTATCTCTGGTTGAATTGCTCAAGTGCAGTCCACGTTCCAGGCATCCCAGTTACGTCTAAAAGAACAGAACAAAGCTTTCAGCTGCTTCGACTATAGGGTAGAATGTTTGGGGTTTCAGTTTAGCTAAGTTAACTGTTAACAAAAATGCCACCTCTTTGGAAGAATATAATGGAATGCAATGTCTCCACTTTACCTTTCAAAATGTTGAGTATCCAACATAGATGAAGAAAGAGGAAATGTGACCCATGCTGAAAAGGAAAGGCAGTCAATAGAGACCAAACCACAGATGACTCAAATGTTGAATTTAGCATACAAGAATGAATATTTATGTTCAAAGGACAAATAGGAAATCTCAGCACAGATATAGAATCTTTAAAAAAACCAATTTGAAATTCTAAGACTGAAAAATGTAATTTCTGAATAACAAATCATTGTTTGTACTTAATAGATTAGTAGTAGCAGTAGAAGTATCAGTAAATTTGATGATATAAACTAATAGAAATTATCCAATCTGAGAATAGAGAACAGAAAAATAAAAGTTTATAGAACATTTGCTCTTCAAATCCTTTCCCCAATAAAACTGTATAGTTAACATCCTGACACATGCAAAGGATAAGAATGTTTAGTCCATACTCAGGAAAAAAAGTCAGTAGAAACTCTGAGAGGGACCAGTGTTTTGTAGTTATCCACATACTAATCTTGCACATACTTTGTTAGATTTTTACATAAGTGCTTTGTTTTTTTTTTACTAGCCTTTCTTAAGTTTGGTTAACTTTTTTTTATTGGGGAAAGATTACAGGACTTTATTGGGGAACAGTGTGTACTTCCATGCCTTTTTTCCAAGTCAAGTTGTTGTCCTTTCAATCTTAGTTGTGGAGGGTGCCGTTCAGCTTGTTGTCCTTTCAGTCTTAGTTGTGGAGGGTACAGCTCAGCTCCAGGTCCAGTTGCCATTGCTAGTTGCAGGGGGTACAGCCCACCATCCCATGTGGGAGTTGAACCGGCAACCTTGTGGTTGAGAGGATGCGCTCCAACCAACTGAGCCATCCAGGAGCTCAGCAGCAGCTCAGCTCAAGGTGCCGTGTTCAATCTTAGTTGCAGGGGGCGCTGCCCACCATCCCTTGCGGGACTCGAGGAATTGAACTGGCAACCTTGTGGTTGAGAGCCCACTGCCCATGTGGGAATCGAACCGGCAGCCTTCGGAGTTAGGAGCATGGAGCTCTAACCGCCTGAGCCACCGGGCAAGCCCTGCTTCGTTTTTTTTGGTGCTGTTTTAAATTACCTTGCATTTAAATTTCAGATTCAATTGTTCATTACAAGTATATTGGAATTAAATTGTCTTTTTTATTCTGTGAAGTTGCTCTAGAAAGCTTTTTTTTCCACCTTGTTGATTCCATGGGATTTTCTACTTAATCTTGTTGTTTGCAAATAAGATCAGTTTTATTTCGTCCTTTCCATCTGTGTGCCTTTTAATTCATATTGAAGAAGAATGGCGGTAGCAGACATCCTCTTGTTGTTTCTGATCTTAGTGGGAAAGCATACAGTCTTTCTCCGTTAAGTGTGATGTTTCCTATATATGTATTTGTAAATGTTCTTTATCAAATTGAGAAAGTTCCCTTCTATTCCTAGTTTTCTAAGAGTTTTTATAAATTGACATTTTATTGAGATACTTTTAGATTAATATGCAGTTGTAACAACTAATACAGAGCTCTTGTACACTCTTCCCAGTTTCCCACAATGGTAACATTTTATAAAACTATAATATATTATCATAACCAGGTTATTGGTATCTGTGAATCTGATTCACATTTCCTCAGTTTTACTTATACTTGTGTGTGTTTTTATTAACCTCTATACAATTTTATTACCTTGGTTGATTTATGTACCCACCACTACAGTCAACGTACAGATTACTCATCTTGCCCTTTTATAATTATGCTTACCTCCCTACCTCCAAACCTAACTCTGCCTAACACTGGAAGTTACTAATCAGTCCTTCATTTCTAAAATTTCTAAAATTTTTCATCTTCCCCAATTGAAACTGTGTTCCCATTTAACACTTAACTTCCCAATTCCCTCTCCACCTAACCCCTAGCATCCACTATTCTGCATTCTGTCTCCATGAATTTGACTACTTCAGAAACGCATATAAGTTGGATCATACAATATTTGTCGTTTTTTTTTGTCTTTCTTATTTTACTTTAGCATGTCTTCAAGGTTCATCATTGTTGTAGCATGTATCAAACTTTCCTTTGTTTATAAGGCCAAATAGGATTTCATTGTATGTATACACTATATTTAGTTTATCATTCATCTGTCATTGGACATTTGGGTCAGATAAATGATTTGCAGTATTTTCTCCCTTTCTGTTGGTTGTCTTTAATTTCCTGGTGGTGTTATTTGCAGCACAACACATTTTAATTTTGATGATGTCCAATTTATCTAACTTTGTTTTGTTGCTCGTGCTTTTGGTGTCATACCTAAGAATCCATTACTAAATCCAAGGTCATGAAGATTTACCTCTGTATTTTCTTTCATGGTTTTATAGTTTTAGCTTTTAGGTCTTTGATGCATTTAGAGTTAATTTTTCAATGTGGTATGAGACAGGGCTCCAACTTCATTTTTTGCATGTGAATTCACAGTTATGTTGGCACCCTTTGTTGAAAC
This sequence comes from Rhinolophus sinicus, assembly GCF_057876585.1. Taxonomy (NCBI): domain Eukaryota; kingdom Metazoa; phylum Chordata; class Mammalia; order Chiroptera; family Rhinolophidae; genus Rhinolophus; species Rhinolophus sinicus. The sequence goes on along the minus strand of NC_142518.1, from coordinate 45,883,849 downwards.
GAGTATTCTTTCCAGATTGAGTCGTTTTGGCATCCCTGTTGAAAATCAGTTAACCATAGATACATGGGTTTATTTCTGGACTTTAAGTTCTTTTGACTGATCCGTGTGTCTGCCCTTTTGCCAGTGCTACACTGTCTTCACTACAGTTGTTTTACAGTAAGATTTGAAATCTCAAAGTGTTAGTCTTCCTATTTTCTTTTTAAAGTTTGTTTTGGCTATTCTGAGTCACTTTTAATTCTATATGAATTTTAGAATGAACTTGTCAATTTCTACAAAGAATTCAGCTGGGATTCTAACAGGGATTACATTGGATCTGTAGATCAGTTTGGAGAGTATTGCCATCTTAACAATGTTAAGTCTTCCAATTCATGAACATATGATATTTTTTCCATGATTTAGATCTCCAATTTATTTCAGTGTTGTTTCGTAGTTTTCAGAATATAAGTTTTGCACTTCTTTCATTAAATTTGTTCCTAAATATTTTGCTCTTTTTGATGCTATTGTCAATGGATTGTTTTCTTAATTTTACTTTCAGATCATTCTTTGCAAGTATATAGAAATACAGTTGATTTTTGTATATTGTTCTTGTATCCTTTTCAACCTCTTACTACAGTCATCCCTTGGTATTTATGGGGAATTGGTTCCAGGACTCCTTGCTGATACTAAAATATGCATATGTTCAAGTCCCTTATATAAAATGGCATAGAACAATGCATGCAGTTGGCCTTCCGCATCCACCGATTCCCAACTGTGGATCGAAAATACTGTCTTTGATCTAAGGTTGTTTGAATCCATGGATGGGAAACCTGTGGCTATTGAGGGCTGACTGTATTTATTGAAAAAAAAAATCACATATTTGTGATTGTGCAGTTCAAACTTGTATTGTTTGCTGATTAACTGTTGTTTTATTTCCTCCTTTTCAATCTTGATGCCTTTTATTTCTTTCTCTTGCCTACTTACTCTGGCTAGACCCTTCATTACAATCTTGAATAGAAGTGGCAAGAGTGGAGTTTCTTGTCCTATTTCTGATCTTAGAGGGGGAAGCTTCAGTCTTTCACCATTAAGTGTGATACTTCTGGGTATTTTATAGATAGTTGAGGAAGTTCCCTTTTTTTTTGAGTTTTTTAAAATAGATTTTATATTTTAGAGTGGTTTTAGGTTCACAGAAAAATTGAGTGGAAAGTACAGAGATTCTCTATCTATTCCTCCCCACACATGAACAACCTCCCCCAGTGTTATCATCTTGCACCACAGTCATACGTTTGTTACAATAGATGAACCTACATTGACAAGTCATACCCCAAACCCGTAGTTGGCATTATTTTTCACTCTTGGTGTTGTTTATTCTAGGGATTTTGACCAATGTATAATGACATATGTCTACCATTATAGTATCATACAGGTTAGTTTCATTGCACTAAAAATCCTTCCTTACCCCTAGCCCCGGCAAGCACTGATCTTTTTACTGTCTCCATAGCTTTGCCTTCTCCAGAATGTCATATGCAGTAGTACCTCCGTTTTTGAATGTCTCTGTTGACGAACATTTCGGTTTACGAATGCCGTAAACCCAGAAGTAAATGGTTCGGTTTCGAACACGTCTCGGAAAGTCTAACATGTCACGTGGCTTTTGCCGAGTGCAAGATCCTGAGGCCTAGCTGTCGGCTGTTTTCGAGCATTTCAGAACCTGAAAAGTCTTCCAGAACGGGTTATGTTCGAAAACAGGTACCACTGTATTTGGAATCATACAGTACATAGCCTTTTCAGCTTAGCTTCTTTCACTTAGTAATATGCATTCAAGGTTCCTCCATCTCTTTTTATGGCTCGATAACTCATTTCTTTTTAGCGCTGAATAATACTTCATTATCTGAATGTACTAGTTAGTTTATCCATTCACCTTCTAAAAGATATCATGGTTGCTTTCACATTTTGACAATTATAAATAAAGCTACTTATAAAGATATTTATATAAATAAAAATGTTTATATAAAATAAAGATGTTTATAAGAATCTGTGTGTAGATTTTGGAGTAGACATAGTTTTTAACATTTGGGTAAATATCAAGGAGCATGATTGCTGGATCATATAGTAAGAATATGGGTAATTTTGTAAGAAGCTGCCAAAATATTTTCCAAAGTGGCAGTACCATTTTGAATTCCTTTGAGCAGTGAATGAGAGTTTCTGTTGGTCCACATCCTCACCAGCATTTGGTGGTGTCAGTGTTGTGCATTTTGTCCGTTTTAGTAGGTCTGTAGTGTTATCTTGTTTAATTTCCAGTTCCCTAATGACATATGATGTGGAGCATCTTTTTATATGTTTATTTGCCATCTGTGTATCTTTTTTGGTAAGGTGTCTTCAGTTCTTTTCCCCCCCCCCCTTTCTTTTGCCTTCCCTTCCCTCCCAAAACCAGTTCAAGCCATTGTTTCTCAGTCTAGTTGTGTAGGACACAGTTCCCTGGCCCATGCTGGCATTATGAGCCTTGCGCTCCCCCCAGCTGAGGCAATCAGTCACCAGTCATCGGTTGGCCACTCACAGCAGCTTTTGCTGGCTGCCAGTCACTCACGCTGGCCACTGACCGTTCCTGGCAGCACACAGAAGCCCTTGGCAGTACACAGCAGCCTGCCGCAGCTCACGCCGAACTCTGGCTGTTCACGGCAGCCCAGCTCCAGGGAGAGCCATTGTTCACAATCTTAGCTATAGAAGGCGCAGCTCACTGACCTATGTGGGAATCGAACCGGCGACCTTGGCGTTAGGAGCATGGCACTCGAGCCACTGGGCCTTCCCGTCTTCAGTTTTTTGCCTGTCTTTAATCATGTCATTTTATTATTGTTGAGGCTTAAAAGTTCTTTGTATATTTTAGATAATAGTCCTTTATCAGATGTGTCTTTTGCAAATAGTTTCAGTCTGTGGGAAAAAGACTTGTTTTTTATTCTTTTGAAGTTTGCTAGTATTTTGTTGAGGACTTGTGCATCTATATTCATAAGTGATATTGGTCTCAGGTTTCTCTTTTTGTGGTATCTTTTCTGGTTTTGGTATGATACTGGTATCAAAATGAGTTGGAAAATGTTCCCTGCTTTTTTATTGGAAGAATTTGTGAAGAATTTGTATTAAGTCTGCTTTTACTATTTTGGTGTAATTCAGTGGTGAAGCCATCTGGACTTTTGTTTTACGTTGTGGGTAGTTTTTTGATTCCTAATTCAGTCTCTTCAGTTATAGGTGTGTTCATATTGTTTATTCTTAAGTCAGTTTCAGTGGTGTGTGTGTGTTTAAGAATTTGTACATATAATTTAGGTTATCTTAATTTCTTGGTATACAGTTCATGATATTTCTTTATAATCCTTTTATTTCTTTAAAGTAGGTAGTAAAATCCCCTCTTTAATTTTTGATTGTATAATTGGAGTCTTGTCTCTTTCTCTTGGTCAGTCTAATTTAAGGTTTATCAATTTTGTTCGTCTTTTCAAAAAAATTACAGTTGGCCCTCTGTTTCCACAGGTTCTACATCTACAAATTCAACCAAACACGAATGGAAAGTACTTGGAAAAAAGATATTGTGTTGTTGCAGACGTGTACTAGTATGTAGTTAGGCCTATGATGGTTGCAACTGTACTGAATATGTACAGACTTTTTTTCTTGTCGTTATTCCTTTAAACAATACAGTATAACAGCTATTTACATAGTATTTAAATTGTATTAGGTATTCTAAGTAATCTAGAGATGATTTCAAGTATATGAGAGGATGTGTGTAGGTTATATGCAAATACTACATCATTTTCTATAAGGGACTTGAGCTTCCAAATATTTTGGTATCCACAGGGGGTTTGGAACCAAATCCCGGAAGATACTGAGGCATGACTATAACTTTTAGTTTCATTGATTTTTCTCTATTGTTTTTATCTATTCCCTGTTTCATTAATTTCCACTCTAATCTTAATTATTTCCTTCACTGTGCTTTCTTTAGGTTTAGTTTGCTGTTATTTTTCCAGTGTCTTATGGTGAAGGGAAATACAATTTTAATAATAATAATGGGTTTATTTTTAGTAGAAGATAAAGCATAAATTTTCTTATAAGAGAATATGACTTAGAAAATTATAGTATGAAATGTTTTGATATCAAACTACTCTTTTTAGAAATGAATGCTTTTTTAGAAGGGTTTAGTTTGTCAAAAGAGAGTGATTCTAGTCATAAAACTCTTCTAGGAATATTTTAATATGAGTAACATTACCAATACTGTCATACTTCATAGATTGAAAAATGGGTTTGTGGAGTAGTTGGTATTGGTGTTCTGTTTGATAATCTACTGTAGAGATAAATAATGTTTTTATTTCTTCTCTTAAGATAAAATCAGTGGTTCTGGAAATAACTCTGATATGATGGAAAACAGTAAGGAAGAGGTAAGAATAATTTGAAACATATAAAAGATATTTGTTACTAATAGCCAACTGGAGTATATGTCATCAGATTGCTTCTATTTAATACATGCATGTGTTTAAGATTACTGTTATAACCAAGTATTGCTATGATGCTTTATTTTGCGTAGTTGTCCATTTCATAGAAGGTGTTTATTGATTTTGTTATTATTGTGGTTTGTGTCAGTAGTATGCCTAAAGTCAGATAATGGAAGGCTTGCTAATAGATATTTGAACATTACCACGAGGTGTGATCAAACAATATGGTGAATATTTAAATAAAACAAATTATTACAGTAAAAGACACATTACTATTAATCCCCCTCAGAATACTCCCCCTCGCTTCAAATACACTTATCCCATCGTTCTTACCACTTTTTGAAGCAGTTCTGGAAGTCCTCTTTCATGTGTGTCTTTAGTTGCGCTGTCGTGGCTGCCTAAATGTCCTGAATCATTTTGACTTTAGGGAAGAGCCAGAAGTTGCATGATGCCAGATCTGGTGACTAAGTTGGATGAGGATACACTATAATGTTTTTGACAGAAATTCCCATATATATCAGAAGTGATGTGTGGCACGGAGCATTGTCATGATGGAGGATGATTTATGACACACCTTCACACACACCTCCTCTCAACTGTAGCTCATACCCGAATGACTACACCAAACAAGTTGAAACTTGTCACACACTGTTACTAAGGTTCGACACACTGCTTCCTGCCTTTCCATTGAATGACACTCGGTAGCAGCAGTCACTGTTTTTTGTGATCACAATGGAAAGTCACACATCACTTCTGGTATGGCAATTTCTGTCAAATAGAAACATTATGGTGTGTCCTCATTGACCTTATTCACCTGATCTGGCACTGTGTGACCTCTGGCTCTTCTCCAAAGTCAAAATGACCACGAAAGGTTAACGTTTTGAATCGACTTAGGACATAGAGGCAGCCATGACAGTGCAACTAAAGACGCTCAAGAAAGAGGACTTCCAGAATTGCTTCAGAAAGTGGCAAGAACAATGGGGTAAGTGTGTTCAAAGCAAGGGGTAGTATTTTGAGTGCGTTTAATGGCAACTTGTCTTTCACTGTAATAATTTTTTAAATTTAAACATTCACCTTCTTGTTTGATCACACCTTGTGTATTGCAACAGTGGTGTTCAAGGTGGTTGTTATGGGCAAGACTGCATGGTTCTGAGATCTGTCAAAATTGGATGTTCAGAGCCACTTAAGCATTATTATAGGACCCCATCCTAAGGTCCTTCACGTGATACCTAGGCCTATGCTATCGTTTTAGGATTCTTTCTACTCAGTGTAAAGCGTTTAATCCAGTAAAATGTACTGATTATACTGGCAAAATGAGGGTAAATTTAGTATCTCAAGACAAATTATAGAAGGTATTCTGTGCCATATGTTAGGATAGAAAACAAAGAAAAGACACACTTTTAGATCTTTAAAACTCTGTACCTCTATTGGGATCTGATGATTTCTACATCTTTGTTTTGTCCTTGTTGATTTGGCCCAAGATCATGAGAGAGTAGTGTATCCTCTCCCACACCATGAAATTTAACAGTAACAATTTAATAAAACCCGAGAAAATTATCTTAAATCAAGGAAATCTGAGAGTAAATGAGAATCAGATTTTAAATTTTTTTTTATTGGGGAAGGGGTACAGGACTTTATTGGGGAACAGTGTGTACTTCCAGCACTTTTTTCCAAGTCAAGTTGTTGTCCTTTCAATCTTAGTTGTGGAGGGTGCAGCTCAGCTCCAGGTCTAGTTGCCTTGCTAGTTGCAGGGGGCGCAGCCCACCATCCCTTGCGGGAGTCAAACTGGCAACATTGTGGTTGAGAGGACGCGCTCCAACCACCTGAGCCATCCCCATCCGGGAGCTCAGCGGCAGCTCAGCTCAAGGTGCCGTGTTCAATCTTAGTTGCAGGGGGCGGAGCCCACCATCCCTTGCGGGACTCGAGGAATTGAACTGGCAACCTTGTGGTTGAGAGCCCACTGGCCCATGTGGGAATCGAACTGGCAGCCTTCGGAGTTAGGAGCATGGAGCTCTAACCGCCTGAGCCACCGGGCCGGCTCGAGAATTAGTTTTTGAAGTTCCTTTTAGAAAAATATTTTAGGCATATAAATAATATCTCATTATCTCACTATATCAGAGATCTTGGTGTTAGGAAGTAGTTAATTGTCGGGATGTTTCTTTGAATGTCTTACTCATCTTTGTATTTCTTTCTTAACATTTAGGGAGCTTCCTCTTCAGAAAAATCCAAGTCAGGATCATCACGATCAAAGAGGTTGGTTGATGTTGCAGGGAAAAAAGTCATTTTCTTTTTCAGGTTGTCCTCTTTTCTTTTTCTAAGAATAATCTTTTTTTCTAAACTTAATTCAAGTACTCTTGTTCTGTGTAAATGATTTTTTTACATACATATTAAAAATGGGCAGTATAGTATAATGAATCCTTTTGTATCCATCTCCTGGCTTCAACAATTATTGATTCATTCTGATTTTGAATTTTAATGGAATTTTCCAGGGAGGATTTATCACGTACTAGTGGCCCTTGCAATATGTAGATCGCTTTCATTAGATCATATATGTGCTTTAAAAAAAGGGAAAAAAGGGGAATTTAAATACTGAATGCCTCATGAGGCAGTACAGGTTTTTTCAGGGTTCTGTAAAATTGTCTTGGTTGAGGAGTGATAGCTATCATAGTTAAGAGGAAGTTATAAGGAGAGCAAAGAGTGGTAAACATACTTTTCTGTGTAAAATTGTCAGTGAATGGTACATGACTGAAACTACTTCCAAGCATACTTATAATGCATAATGTACTATGGAGCATAGTTTTTATTAGAAATGTGCAATTTATTCTATTGGACTTTTGTTGTTTCTGACCAATGGGAATGTCTCCTAATAAACACAGCTTGCTTGTTATTAACTTATTCTCTAAAGTAGTGATTATTAACTAGGAGTTCCCTTCACGATACCCCAGTAGCTTTTTCAGGATGCACATGTCCTGGTCCAACCCAAGACCTACTGAATTATAGTCTTCAGTAATGTGGAATAGAAATATGTGCTTCACTAGGTGATGGTGATGTTTATACCTGCTCGGGTGCCACTGCTCAATCTACACATATTATTTATATTCTTTGGGTATTGTTCCAATTGTCAGAAGTGTCCATAATTCTATGGACTTAATTCTTTCATAGGAAACCTTCAATTGTAACAAAGTATGTAGAATCCGATGATGAAAAACCTTTGGCTGAGACTGTAAATGAAGATACTTCTAATGAAAATTCAGAAAATGATATTACTATGCAAAGCTTGCCAAAAGGTAATCTGTGTTAATTTTTCATACGAAGTTAAAGTTGAAATGTATTTTTAAATGCCATTATTATAAAATTGGAACTTGATTACTGTTAGCTGTGTGTAAAGGAGCAACCTGACATTTTAATAGTGATGGTCTGGAAATGTATTAGCATGGTAATGGTAATGTGCGTTATTGAGGTTAAAAATTTAGAATATTAGGCAGCTTTGTAAAGAACAAAACTTAATTTTTCTTTCTTGGATTTTAGAAAAGTTATTTTAGTTTCCAAATTATACTTGAATGTGGAAGTTGGTTTAAAAATTTAATATATTAAGTTTTGGTTCAGTAAATTTTAATGCATTTGCTTTATAGAAAAACATTATGAATATTTTGAAAACTTTTTAAGAAAAACATTTAAAATCTAGTTTAGCCTTACTAAGTTCTTAAATTCCCTAAGACTCAAAGTTGAAGTTAATTATCAACGATAGATTTAGGTGTATTTCTTGTAATTATCCTTTTAAAAATCCTTGTCAGATGCCTCTCAACTGTTGTGATTTTAGCCTTAAAGCCTCACTAATTAGATTGGGGCAAAAAAGCCAAATGAAAATTTTGGACTTTCCGTGGTCCAAGTCTGAGAGCAATATGATTACATGATGAGAGAATGACAAGGGTTTTGGTAATTCACAGTGTTTCAGAGTCAAAAGTTTAGATTTTTTTCTTTATTAAATATTAAATAATATGTTTAAGGCTCTTAGTATATATTTCAAATTCTCACAGACCATTTGTAGCAGTGTTTACTAAATTTTGTTCTCTGTCTATGCTTATGTTTTTATTACATGCCTTTTGATTATGGAATTTTAAAAAAATGGTGAGTAGGAGGATAAGACATTGCTTGACTAGGATAGATTAGGAATTACAATAGATGAAAAATGAGGAAAAGGAATAATGAGAGAAAGAAGAGAGGAAGAAGGAAAATTGATGGGCCTACCATTTACTTGGCTTTGCAAATCATCTATGACAATTTTAAGTAATGGTTTTGGTGGCCAGGGGCAGAAACAACCATCATGGGAGCCTGAGTCTCATAGGCAGTGACTTACTTTGGATTGTTATGTTGTCAGTGGTTGTTACTGGGAGTCCTTTTCATGGCCACTGGGTGAGCTAAGAACCTAGGTATCAAATCTTTCAATGATATTGTGGAAGAAAGTTAGTATGGGATGTTACTAACCTGAACTAAGCATAATTTTCTCCCACTAAACCAAAAATAGACCCGTTCTATAAAGTCAAATTGGGGTGACTATAATTATTGTTAACAATTCTATCTTGACTATGTATAGATACCAGAGTCTTAAAAAAATAATTCACTTAATTCTCAAAACAGTGCTGTAGGGTAGTTACTGTTTCTACTTGGAGAGATAAAGGAACAAATTCAGAGCTCAAGGAACTTTTTCAGCTTTAAATTTAGAAGTTGAGATTTGAACCCAGGTCTGTCTGAATCCAAAGCTAGTGAGTGCTCTTTCCACTCTGCTGCTTTGCTTCCATTTGGAGGAGAATCTTCAGAATGAATTCTATTATTTTTTTGTTAGTTACAAATCTTTAACTCTTTTCAAATGTCAGGGCTTCTCTAAGAGTCTATACGTGAAATGGTTGTTGTGAATAGTTTCTTTTGTGGAGAGTATGTAAATTCACCAGTTTGTAAAAACTCAGTCCTCTGTGTCCTCTTTCCCCCTTTTCTCAGAGACTCAGAAATTCATTTAACTAGATCCTATACCTTGCCAAAACCTTTTTGCTGGATAACAAAGGCACATGGTTCAGGCAGCAGCCCCTGGCAACTACCAGGTTTTCCTTTCTTAATTGTTGCTAGTAATTCCCAATTACTAAGCCCAGCAATGTAGATAAATGTGAGACCTGGATCCTTTTTACTATACCCCTGCTTTATTTGCTCTTGGGAGATTATAATGAAAACTGAAATTAACAGCCTCTCTCTTCAGTTCACATGTTTCATAGCTAAGAAAGTGCATTCTTCCTAAAATATTTCCACAGGGACCAACAATTGATGCTATTATACATTTTATTGTTAGAGCACTTGAGCTTAAGTATCTTAAAGCAACCTTCGGTTTAAAACTTTTTGAGGACTTTGCAGGGTGCTGAAACTTTGACGTACTAGTTGGGAAATGTTTCAGAATAGGTACAGCAGTAATAGCAGAATTAACTTCTCACGTTGTCCCCCACTATTCTCTTTCAAAGCAATATAAAACAACCCTTAAAAATCCTTTTCTCACTTTGTAAGTTATATAAATGTCTAACCACTATGCTGTACACCTCAAACTAATATAATATTAAATGTCAACTATAATTGAAAACTTACGAAAAGAAAAAATAGAGAAAGAAACCTCAGATCTTTTTCTGAGTTTGTGATATGGATTATGAGAAGAATAGGCTATCTTTTTAAAATTTTCCCTTCTGGTCATTTTATTTTATAAACTCTATGGAACTTAGCATGGATGTTCATATTCAAAACAACTTTGATGATAGTTACCATAAAAATTCAGAACTGGGCTGAGGCTTTCTGCTTTATTCACATATTTATGTTATAATCAGTTCATAATACCTCCCTCCCCCAGTAATCTGATTGTTGACACCTGGCCCTTTTACTATTTCCCTGTTTTATTTATTCTTGAGAGGTCCTTATACAAGTATTGAAAGCTTGAAAGAAACAAAACTAGGTACCAGCAATGTTGGCTTTATCTGAACTGAAGTCTTGTACTTCACTTGCACATTTAATATGTGTAATGGTTTTTTAAATGAAATCATTCTAGGTACAGTGATTGTACAACCAGAGCCAGTGCTGAATGAAGACAAAGATGATTTTAAAGGGCCTGAATTTAGAAGCAGAAGTAAAATGAAAACTGAAAATCTCAAAAAACGCGGAGGTAAATACAAGTGAAAATGAAAACATGAGTTTAAATTGCTGTTTATGACCATATTGGAAAATCTGATGTGCTTACTAAAAATACCTCCACTTTTCTGCCCATTGTTTATTAAAAGCACTACTTAAAAATAACTTCTGTTTCTCTCTGAGCTCTGAAGCAGAAAAGGTTAAACACTATTTATGAAAAACCTTTGCCTTCAGTGGCTGTTAAGTTATCTCAAGAAGCTTAGCATTTCCTTCGTTCACATATTAGTTCTGTAATGCCTGTATGCCAGAATACCATATGTTTCCTCACCCCAAAAGAATTTCAGATTTGGACAAAACCTGCCTGTGGGCCTATCTTCAGGTAACTTTGTACATAACTAAAACATTGTTTCACAGAGCGGTGGACATCTTCACAGAGCATTACTGTTACCTGGGGTGCTTATTAAAAATTCAAGTTCCTTGACTCCACTCCTAACAAATGAGAATTTCTGGGGATGATGTCAAAAACATGCCCCAGTTTTTTCTTATGAAAATTAAAGTTGGAGATCTATTGATCTAAGGATAGCAATGCAGAGATGAGTAGGAAAGAAGGGAGCTAGAGTTAGTAACCTTCCCTCTATCTGTCTGAGCCTCCTCTCCCTTTGTCTGTCTACCCTCACTTACTTATACACACAACCATATTGGCTAATCATCTGTAGAAGTTAGCATAAGGAGGATTCATTTAGAAATTTATGACATTGGTGTATGTGTCCCACTTGTTGGTGATTTTTAAATAGTGCCTATATGTATTTTTTGGGCAGATTAACAGCCAGAATCAATGACTATAAAAGGAATGAATCTCTAAAAGATAGAACTTGACACTAAATTTCTAAGTAGAAGTGTAATGGAAGTGTGTGTGTTTGATATTTATCATATTAATTGTGAAATTATAGCATAGTTCCTACATTGATGACATCTTGTATAGATTTTTATTTCAGTGCTCTATGATTAGCTTGATGGAACTAGTAAAATATATCTCTATTTATAAAATACATTATCAGTTTTCAGGTTAAATATTTCATTAGGTTGTTGGAGAAAATCAAGGAAATGTTGTTTAGTCTTTTATCCACAAGGGGGTGTTCTACCCCTTTCAAGCATAAGGAAGATTTACTGAGACTCTAGTTCATAGTAGGGAAAATGCTATTGCAGTAACAGAGCTCACCAAAGCTAAGTAGTATTTTTAAAACAAGAGAATCAGCAACTAGAAGGTGATGGTAAGGACCAGGAGCAAGAGTTTCTTATTTTTTCTGATCATGGGTCCTATATAGAAGACAGATAATGAAGTGTACTGCATTGTGTCAAAATTAATATCTATTAATAAATGGTGTCTTCTGGGGAGGGACTCTGGAGCAGTCAGTGTCTGAAATGTGGGTAAGGGCTGAAAGGAGAATAAAAAAAAACAAAGTTGTTGGGGAGGGTGTTCCTAGTGCCACTTTTCTATGTTGCTGATATTTGCTCTGAGCTGATATGTTTCTGGAACATTTTATTAAGTGTTCTGTGTAAGAGTGTTTATATCGTGCTTATCTTTATAGCCATATAGTAGTAAAATCTTTCTTGTTAGTTTTTGTCTTAATGATTTGTTATATTTTTAAGCTGTCAGAAATCACACAGGAAAGTTAACTATGTTTACTTATACACACATGTATGAATAAACTAGGGATCTGAGGAACTGAATTGCTAGTTAATATTTACACTTCCAAGGAAAGTTATTTCTAAAATCAAAGCCTAATATAGGAAACTGTCAAGAAGGTAAACTTCATATATAAAATATCCTTATATTAATTTGAAACAATTAAACACAAAGATATAACTATATTGACCATTTATGAGCCACTGTTTGTTAAATACCATAGCCTGTTTTGACATGATTTCCCCAGTTTGTTAGAAAATATATTTTACAACTGATTTTTCCATATGACACAATAATTTTGTTCTCTTTAACACTATTAAAATATATTGAGCTCAGAAATAAAAATGCCTCTTTTCTATTTATGCACTGTATTATTATAATCATTAAGATATTTCATGACTAAAAATAAAAACTTAAAACATACACATATAGAAACAAGTACAGAAAGTAACATTTCAGTGTTTTATAATATTTGCTTCAGATCTCACTTAAATAAAGTTTCAGTCCTACTCTCATCCATTTCCCTTTTTCCCACCCCTAGGTAATGATTATCCTGAAGTTTGTATGCATGTGTGTTTCCATGCATATTTTATGTACATATATTTATTCATAAAGCATTTATTTTTCATTTAAACATGCAAAATAGTACGCTGTATATATCCTTTTGCAGCATTTCTCATTCAACATTGTTTTTTAATGTATCCACGTCAGTAAGTGTAAATTTAGGTTTTTTTGCTATTTTTTCACGGCTCTGTAGAATTCTGTTGTACTATGAGTAAACCACCATCCATTTCCCAAATGTGAAGTTATTTCCAATTTTTTGTTTTCAAATGTCTTAATTAGTGCTGCAGTGAATATCCTCTGTGTGATTCCTTGTGCACATGTAGGAGAAATTCTCTAAAGTATCACCTAGTTTTGTTTAATTCTTGAGTGATATATGTTCAAAAAGCACGTAGAAGATGCTTAATAAATACTATCTAACATTGGATGAACATTCAAACTCTAGCTTTTATTTATCTTGTTAGTTTATCTGAGTGCACACTGTGTATTTGTTTCTGTTAATACCAATACAAAATATATGAATACTTAAGATCAAACACTAATGCAGGACAATATGATTTAAAATACAATATTAGCAGCTTGTATAGTAAATCTTCAAATTCTCTGTGTTTTCTGGAAAGTATGATTGTGCCCTTATACTGTGGATAAACTTTTTTAACGTCTGCAAATAAAAATATTTGTGATAATGTTTGGGTCCATGGTTCGTTGGACCTTCAAAGTAAGAAAAACACAAAATAGAAACTTAAAAGGTGAGAAGTGTATTTGTTGTTTTGTCTTTTGTTTAGGGATAGAGACAAAGTTTGTATTTAATTTAGTTCCCTTTTATTTGTGAATGCAGCCATTTTCACTGGCCTCTTTTGAATCATAATCTGCCATCTTATTTGGATCAAGTTCTTGGTTGCACATCAGAATCATCCATAAAACCGAAAAAAAAACAGTCTAGGCGAGTCCCATTCAGTGGTTTAGGGTTGGGAATGGTTAGCTCTTGTTTTCAGAAAGATTCATCAGGTGATTCTAATGTTCAGCTCAGATTGTGAAGCAGAACTGCTTGAAGCAGAACTAGGGGTGAGAGTGAGCCAGGAGAAGTTTTCTCTTACTCTTTGTTGCAAAGGTTATCTTCAGTCTGTTTTCCTGTAGATACTGTGGAATGGACTGTGCCTCCTTCCCCCACCTCCCAGCCCAGCCATTCTGAGATTTTGTTGCCAAGATAGATGTACCTGCAAGTCTTGCTTGGAAATAGTAGACAGTGTTGATATGAAGTGCACAGTGGAATAGACAGAGAGAAGGCAGCTTAGTGGGGATTGTGGATAGTACTGAAGTAAACCTTAGAAAAAAATTGGTAATATAAAATGATCAGGTCTTTACATACTGTATTGAAAAGATCTGTGCAGACAGTTTCATGTTGAGAGTAAAAGCTTTATGGCATACCTAACTTAAGTGTAGGGTTGCAAAAGAATCTATTCCATATATGTTACTTGCTTCCCCATTCTTTAAGAACCGATACTGAATTTATTTGCAAAGCAATAGCAAAATGAAAAAGAGCTCTTGCCCTTTATTTTTAGAACTTCTTTTATGGAGTCTCTTCATGTTAATAGCAAGTTGTTGTGATAAATAGGGTTTGCATCTGTAAAAGGAAACAAGTTAGGATTTGTAGCTCTGGAATTTGCCAAGATTGTAATGTTTTTAGTAAGTTTAATTAAATTATTAACCTTTTTACTTGTGTCCAAAATGTCATTTTTCCAAGGATTATGAGGTATTAATTTCCAATGCAAAATGCTGACTAATGTAAATATCTTTTTGTATGTGTGAATAACAGTTACTCCTTTCTCTTAGAAGATGGGCTTCATGGGATTGTAAGCTGCACAGCTTGTGGACAACAGGTCAATCATTTTCAAAAAGATTCCATTTATAGACATCCTTCACTGCAAGTACTTATTTGTAAGGTATGTAATGATTTGTTGATGAATCATTCCACAAATAACTAAATGCTTACCATACGTCCAACTTTTGGTGCACAGTGTCAGAATTTTGGTACACAGTCGTGAAAAAGATGGAAATGGTCTCTGCCCTTAGATTGCTTATTGTAGTGGGGAAGACAGATTCTAAAAAGCCTGATTAGTGCCACGATAGTGAAGATACTGTGTACTATGGGAACACACAGGAAGCCTGTGTAATTTGGAGTTGGGTAGGGGGGCTTTGTCGTGGAGATGATGTAAACTGGTATATCTGAAATAAGAATTAGCCTGGTGAAGTGAGATTGGTTCAGCATATTCTGGGCAGAGGCAACATGGTGTTCAAAGGCTGATAGGTGAGGGAAAGTGTGGTGTCTTGGAAAATCTGAAGAGTATATGTGTGTACACACATACGTTTTTTATAACTTGCCCTCTTGTGAACCCTAATTACCCATATCTAAACTCTGTGGAGTGGGGTTTTGACGTAACTTGGAGATAATAGAATTAAAAATGCTTAGTACGTGTGAAAGACAGTTTTAACAGTATATGTACACTTTTTAAAAATAATGCCTTGGAGTTTATTGTAAATATCTGTAATATCAATGTTATGGTTTTCCTAGTTCATATTGCTAAGATTAATCCTGCATTAGTTTGTTTTGCAATAAATTACCTGCTTAAAATGCAGGGACAGACCAGACTTTTCTCAAGAATTCTGATTCTAGATCTTATATGCATTTTTGATAAATATAGACCTACTTAAATGTACTAAATTTACTTCCTCCTTTAGCAATCTTTGTCCCTCCTTTCCTTGAATTCAGTCCAGCCAGGAACCTATTTAGGATACATGTTGTAGCTGCTAGTTTTAAATTGTGACAGCTGAATTTCATATTGCAGGATTTGGAATAGGCATTCCCATTCTCTTTTCTTATATATATGATTGTTTGTTTGTTTTCCACCAAGGGCCAGTCTGTTGAACCTAGCCCATTTCAGTAATGAATAGTTTTCACCTGTGGACATGGAACCTTCCCTTTATCCAGTCCCAGTCAAAAGGAATTTAAAGTCAGTCAGACTTGGATTTGAATTCTAGCTTTGTCTCTTACTAATTGTATGACTTTAGGAGATTTATTTACATACTAATGAACCTTAGCCTTTATTCTTCAATTGGGCATAATACCTCCAATCTTGTAGGTATTTTGAGATTTAAGATAATGTAGGATAATGTTGCTTAGCTGTACAATGGTAGCTGTTTATATATGATGACTACTAAATTTATTAAGTAGCAACAACACCTAATACATTTTTATATAGCGCTTTAGTAGCTAGTCATATGAAATTAGAAATTTGCTTTACCAAAATCTTTTATAAACTTTTATATAAGGAATAATGTGCTCAGTGATACGGATATCTATTTCAAGGTATTAGTTTCTTGAGCTATTCCTGTGTCTGGAAAGTACTAGTATTGAGTAGTTCAGTGTTTTTGCTTTGATTGTCTAAAATATAGGCCACACACATATTCCTTTTACTTTTTTAATGACTTAAAAAAATCAAGTTTTTGTCCTGTATGCCACCAATTTTGAATAAAATTTCCTTTTCCCCTTTTGTTTTAATAGAATTGCTTTAAATATTACATGAGTGATGATATTAGCCGTGACTCAGATGGAATGGATGAACAATGTAGGTAGGTAATACATCAAGATGAACTAAAATTCAGTGTTGTCTACATTTTTTTTGGGGGGTGGGCAGAATTCTTATATAATCTGTTATTGGATCCATTTTTGGTAGTATCATCGTTGATGTCTTTAATGGAAGATTGTTCTTTTCCCCAAAGCCTGAGGTTTATGTCTGTTTTAAGTTTTTATTAAAGAATAAGCAGATGACCTAAATTGCTTTTCTATTAAAATTGATGGCAGGAAATTTTAAATTGCTTTAATAATGAAAAGATTTAAAATGAGTTTCATTTGGGAATAATATTTTAATCTTTAAATAATTTCAGATGGTGTGCAGAAGGTGGAAACTTGATTTGTTGTGACTTTTGCCATAATGCCTTCTGCAAGAAATGCATTCTGCGCAACCTTGGCCGAAAGGAGCTCTCTACGATAATGGATGAAAACAACCAATGGTATTGCTACATTTGTCACCCGGAGCCTTTGTTGGACTTGGTTACTGCATGTAACAGCGTATTTGAAAATTTAGAACAGTTGTTGCAACAAAATAAGAAGAAGATAAAAGTTGACAGTGAAAAGAGTAATAAAGTATGTGACCATACATCCAGATTTTCTCCAAAGAAAAATAGTTCAAACTGTAATGGAGAAGAAAAGAAATTAGATGATTCATGTTCTGGTTCTGTAACCTACTCCTATTCAGCACTAATTGTGCCCAAAGAGATGATTAAGAAGGCAAAAAAACTGATTGAAACCACAGCCAACATGAACTCTAGTTATGTTAAGTTTTTGAAGCAGGCAACAGATAATTCAGAAATCAATTCTGATACAAAGTTACGTCAGCTTAAGGCTTTTAAATCTGTGTTGGCCGATATCAGGAAAGCTCATCTTGCATTAGAAGAAGATTTGAATTCAAAGATTGAAGGTTTGGATGCTATAAACAAAGAGAAAAATACCAAAGAGCATAAAGTCATAGAAGCTAAGTCTGAAACAAAAGTACAAAAAGGAGAAAAAGCCTGTGCTTTGGAAAGGAAAGATACTTCAAAATCAGAAGCCAAACTGTCAGGAAAGCAGGTAGATAGTGAGCGCATGGATAAGAGCATTCTAGAAGAGGAACAAAGAGCCAATCAAAGTACCAGTGGTGACAATAAGAAATCTGGTAAAAAGGAAGAACCTCAGTATGAACCTGCTAACACATCTGAGGACTTAGACATGGATATTGTGTCTGTTCCTTCCTCAGTTCCAGAAGACATTTTTGAGAATCTTGAGAGTGCTATGGAAGTTCAGAGTTCAGCTGTTCACCAGGGTGATGGCAATAGTGGCACTGAGCAAGAACTGGAGAGTTCTTCTGTAAAATTAAATATTACTTCAAAAGATGACAGAGGAGGTATTGAATCAAAAACTACAACTAAAGTAACAAAAGAATTATATGTTAAACTCACTCCTGTCTCCCTTTCTAATTCCCCAATTAAAGGTGCTGATTGTCAGGAAGTTCTACAAGATAAAGATGGCTATAAAAGTTCTGATCTGAACCCCAAGCCAGAGAACTGTGGACTTGGACAGGAAAAAAATGATAATGAGTATTTGGCTGAATGTGAAGTTCTTTTACCTTCAGAAGAATCTGATCTTCGAAGATCCCCACGTGTAAAGACTACACCCTTGAGGCGACAGACAGAAACCAACCCTGCAACATCTAATTCAGATGAAGAAAGCAGTGAAACAGTTACGGAGAAACAAAAACTGGCAGGTCCAATGAGAAAAAATGATAAGCGGAATTCTTCGGACAGTGCTATCGATAATCCTAAACCTAATAAATTGCCTAAATCTAAGCAGTCAGATATTGTGGATCAAAATTCAGATTCTGATGAAATGCTAGCAATCCTCAAAGAGGTATCCAGGATGAGTCACAGTTCTTCTTCAGATACTGATATTAATGAAACTTATACAAATCATGAAAAGACTTTGTATGATTTAAAGACTCAAACAGGGAAAGATGATAATCAAGGAAAAAGGAAACGAAAAAGTTCTACTTCTGGCTCAGATTTTGATATTAAAAAAGGCAAATCACCTAAGAGGTTTATAGTTTCTAAAAAGAAACGAAGAAACCGGTCTGATTCTTCCAATTATGACTCAGAATTAGAAAAAGAGATAAAGAGCATGAGTAAAATTGGGGCTGCCAGAACAACCAAAAAGAGAGCTCCAAATAAAGAAGACTATGATTCTTCCGAAGATGAAAAACACAGCAAAAAAGGAATGGCTAATCAAGGGCAGAAAAGTTTGAAGGCTGCACAAGAAGGGTCAGCTGATGATCCTGAAAGAAAACAGGAGAGAGACAAGTTCTCTTCAGCACAAGGCACAGTGGATAAAGATAAGACCAACTTAGAATTAAGTGACACAGTGTCAAAGAAGGAACAGCCGGTTGTTTCTTCTGATGGTGCTGATATGCCTTCTTCTGGGAAAGAGGAGAGTTTTAGTTCTCCAGAAGACAAAAATGTTGTTGAAACTAAAGAAAAGAGTAAGCATCTGAAAACTGAAATGTGTGAGAAAGTACAGGGTAGCTTATCTGATGTTGCTGAGAAGTTCTCAAAGAAAGAGCACAGTGACAATGCCTCTGAAGATGAGAAAAAGAACAGCAAAAAGGGAACTGAGGAAAGAGAAAAGAAAACTACAGATTTGAAGAAAAACATAATTAAGATGGAACAACAGTATGAATCATCATCTGATGGCCCTGAGAAATTACCTGAGGGAGAAAAAATGTGTCCTTTTCCTAAAGGCATGAAACAAAATAAGAATGGCACAACTGATGGGGAAAAGAAAAGTAAAAAGATAAAAGATAAAACTTCTAAAAAGAAGGATGAATTACTTGCTAATACTGAGAAGTTACAAGGGAAAAGAGATAGTTGTGATTCTTCAGAAGAAAAAAGGAGTAAGAATGTAGCATCCAGTAGAGAGAAGAAAAGGTGCAACTTGTCTGAAAAAAGTCCAAGGAAAAGACAAGATTGTTCATCATCTGATACTGAGAAATATTCCATGAAAACAGATGGTCGTGATTCTTCTGATAAGAAACTGAAGCGAATAGAATTGAGGGAAAGACGAAATTTAAATTCAAAGAGAAATACCAAGGAAGTACAAGGTGGCTCATCATCAGATGCTGAGGAAAGTTCTGAAGATAATAAAAAGCTGAAGAAACAAAGAACTTCAGCTAAAAAGAAGGCAGGCAATGTCAAGGAGAAAATGAGAAACTCCCTAAGAACAAGCACTAAAAGGAAGCAAGCTGACATTACTTCCTCATCTTCTTCTGATATAGGAGATGATGATCATAATTCTGTAGGTGAAGGGAGCAGTGATGAACAGAAAATTAAGCCTGTGACTGAAAATTTAGTGCTGTCTTCACATACTGGATTTTGTCAATCTTCAGGTATGCAAAAATAAATAAAATGCAATTTTACTTATTCTCTCTTGAATAACTACATTATTTAATTTCCCTAACGTCTTTCTCCATTTATTTTTATGCCATCATTGGAAGATGTTTCAAACATCTTCCAACATCTAGTATTCTGTATCAAGTATATCAAGTGTGTTGGGTAAATAACAGAATTACTTTTTTTTTTTTAACAATAACAAAATTTCTTTCCCAATATTTAATGCTTTTTCTCTAAAGTAACGAATAGTAGTTTATGAAGGAAAATCAGACTGGTGCCAGTAGTTCACTAGAGATTTATTCATGTAATGGAGATAGGTGCTTGGTATTGGTATAATGTGTGTGAATGGTTTAACTGCTTTACCATGCATATGACTTTTTAAATTGGACAGAATAACTCTGTGTTCCATGAAATCCTGTGAAAAAATTAGATTTACTTCATTGAAACTTTTTGCTGATGCTCATCAATTTTTTTTCTGATGACATGAACAGATGTTTCTGTCTTCAGTACTAACGAAATAAAGGAAGAAAGAAATCCAAAAAAACTATATGGATTACCCTACCCTGATGAGATAGAGCACTAAGAATTAGGGTTTGGGCCAACCCAAATAATGATATTCCACCTCCGTCCTAAAAAATTATGAAAATAATTTTTATTATTGCTGTTATGACTAAAATCAGTTGTATAATGAATATATCTTGTCACTCATTGTCTTTTTTAATTCACTAAAACCTGCCAGTTAACCATGGACACTTGAAATTTATTTTAAAATTTTTATAAAGTAGATTTCCACTTACAACTGTGTTTCATTCCTTATGTTAGGGTTTCCCATTTATCCCAATTGGATTTTAGTGGAATTAACTTGAATCTTGCTTTTTAATCTTTACATTCCTGTTATGGAGTACTGATGTAATCAGTTGATTTGAAAACCAAGTGTGACCTGCATGGTGTACTCAATGTAATGCTCTGCTATATCACCCGCCTAGAGGGAGCTCTGCCTATATGCTATTGTAACTACAGGTCCTCAGTCCCTGAAATTCTCGGACCTAATGTGTTTCAGAATTTTCAAATGTTTGGTTTTCGGAAGGATAATATAGTTACCATATGTTGTATAATAGCTCCGTCAGGGCCTGAGGGAACACCCCCATAATCAAACATATTAGTATTTCTGTAGCAAAACATGAACATTCACACTTAGAAGAATAAACAGTTCAAATTGGTTTTTGCTGCCAAATAAACTTTGGCACCACTTTACATAAGTTTTACAGTTTGAGAGCATTTGGATTTCAGAATTGTGTATAAGAGATTGTACACAGTCTAATAGTTCAAAACACAATCTAATAGTTACTTGGATATCAAATCAATGTTTTCACTATCAGGTTAGTTGAGAAAACTTTTATTAAGGATTGGAGTATATAAGAATAATGAATTCTAATTAGTTACATGGAGTATTCTCATTAGCATACTCTAGACTAGTGAACTAATCTTAAATTTGGAAGAGTGGTTTCCATGATTAAATATCTTCCCTAGTAAAACCAACATGTTTAATTAATTTCAAATACTAATTTTTATTTCCCCAAATCTCATTTGATTTGATACATATGAGGATATCTATGATACACTTCTCATGTTTAGAATTATTAATACCTAGTGTAATAAGTAATACTTGTTCATCAGATTTTAAGAAGAGATGGCAACATATGGCAAATACTCAGGGGGTACATTTCCCAGTAATTCCTTAACCCAGCATTAGTCTATCATTGTGTTCCATTTTGATTTATGTAACTTCATTTTGAAGAATCAGTGTGCTGATGGGGAGGTGAACTTTTTCTCATGTATATACCCAGAGAAGCCTTGGGAATTCAGCACTGCATCAGATGCCAGTCTCTCAACTATTTGGTGGAACCAGCCTTGTTCAGATTTTGTTTACCCTGGATGTTTCTTGGGACTGATTACTTTAGATGAAAAAAAGATAAATTTGCTAGGGAGTTAACACATCTGAAAATTGGACTTTGTCAGTAGAAAATCTTAAGCAGAAAAGAATATGATGGGCATTGAAAATAAGCACTATAAAAAGTACTCTCTTTCAAGGTAAGCTTGGGTGTAAGCCAGTGATATAAATGGCATTCCTTAAGAATTTGCTTGGATGCATATATAAGCATGCTATATTTATTTATTCCTGTAATACATCCAACTTAATTTAGGCGACATTTTTAATGAGCTCTTAAAAAACTTCCCCTGCTCTCATGAATTTAGCGGTTCTAGTTTATTCAGCAATAGTTGGGTATCCTGTTATGTGGTACAACATTTTCTTAGAACTTGGGGCTTGGGAATGGCATGAGCAACCAAGAGTAAGAACGTGGTTGTAGAGATTGCAGTCTACTGAGCAAGATAGACATCGATAAATCATTTTTTAAACAAAGAATAGAAGAAGAAAAATATAACATTAAAATGGGGCGATGTGATAAATGAACCATTTAGTCTAAATATTGGAGGAAGACTTAAAAGAACAGATAGCATTTGAATTCAATTTTGAAGGATGGGGTCAATTTTAAAAGATGTAGTAAGGCAGATGACAGTACTATTACTAGTAATATTTCATTCGAAGATTGGTCTGTTTGAGGTATTTATTGTGAGTTTGCTAAGATATTGTGCGATTTATTTTTGCCCCTCTATATTTAGTGAATTTCTGTCCTGAGCCTGTAGCTGTCTGCATTATTTATGGATTTTTTCCTCCAACGTTTCCCCCAAATATTTTATTATGAAAAAATTTAAATATACAGAAAGGTTTCTTCTGTTAATATTGTACTGTATTTGCTTTATCACCTATCTGTATATACTTCTGTCTGTCCATCAGTGTAAGTAACTTTTTTTGCCCTTTTAACTATCTTGAAATAATTATAAATTCACAGGAAGTTGCACATGAAAAATGTACAGGGACATTGTGGATGCCCCTTTTTCAGTTTCCCCTAATGGTAATATCTTGCATAACTATAATACAGTGTCAAAACCAGGAAACAGAAGATTTCTTCAGGTTTCACCAGTTTTATATGTACTCATTCATTTTTGTGGGTGTATGTATATAGTCTTGTGCAATTGTATTGTGTGGCTTTGTACTAGATCACACAATTAAGTTCGCGAACTTGTTGCAACAATGTTACTAACCTCTTTTGATATCAGAGGGATCATTCATTATGAATTTGTACCAATTGGATAAACAGTTAACCATGTTTACTGTTTGGAAGGGTGGAAAAGACTGTGAAAAAGTCAGACAACCTGAACTTTTCGCCAGCAATTCATGGCTCTTGCATCACGACAATGCACCAGCTCACATGGTACTGTGAGGGAGTTTTTAGCCAGTAAACAAATAACTATTGGAACACCCTCCCTCCTCACCTGATGTGGCCCCCAGTGACTTCTTTCTTTACCTGAAGATAAATGAAATATTGAAAGGAAGACATTTTGATGACATTCTGGACATCAAGGGTAATACGACGACAGCTCTGATGGCCATCCCAGAAAGAGAGTTCCAAAATTGCTTTGAAGGGTGGACTAGGCGCTGGTGTTGGTGTATAGCTTCCCAAGGGGAGTACTTTGAAGGTGACCATAGTGATTGATATTCAGCACTGAGGTATGTAGTACTTTTTCTAGGATGAGTTCGCGAACTTAATTGTCAGAACTTGTAAACCATCACCACAACCAAGATTGAACTGTTCCATTACCACACGTTTCCCTTGTGCTACACCTTATGCACACCCCTTGCTGATCTCCATTCTTAACCCCTAGCAATTGTTGATCTGGTTTTTATCTCTGTTATTTTGAGATGGAATCATGAAGTATATAACCTTTTGATATTGGCTCTTTTCACTCAGTGTTATGCTCTTGAAATTTTGGATAAATTTCCAAGCAAATAGTAAACATCAGCGTACTTCTCCCTAATTACTTCAGCATATATAGTATTAACAAGAGTTTAATATTTAAGTTTGTTTTTGAGGTGCAATTTACATATAATGAAATGCACAAATCTTAATTTCTTTAGATTTTTAATCAAAGGATAAAAACGTTGCTTTTTATAAGGAAATAAGTTTTACTGTACTTGAATGTATCTAATTCCACTCATGAATACAATACAAATTCAAGTATATTTTGAAATTACTTGGTATTACTAAAATATCGATAGCAATTTTTCTGTTCTTTGATGATACATCTGTTAACTGTAAACGTAAAGTGATAAATGATAAATTATACATCTGTTAACTGTGAACTTAAAATGGATCACTATAAAGCTTATTTCAGCAAGAAACTTATGCTAATGTGATGGCTAATGATACAGACTTGTTACCAGAAGGATGGATTTCAATACACTTGTGCTTTGGGAAGACACTTTAAAATAAATAAGATTCAACTAACTTATCACTTTACTGCTGGCACTTCTTAAATTTCCCCTTGTGCTTTCCTTATAAATTCTTTTTAATCATGTTTTAGATCCCAGAGTACAGTGTAGAACCCACAAGTTGTTTTTGAAGTTTTAGACTTTTAGTTTTATTTTACATGGTTTTACTTACATAGGTAAATTAAAACTAATTTTAAGTGTACTTTTTTTTCCCTTCAAGGAGATGAAGCCTTATCTAAATCAGTGCCTGTCACAGTGGATGATGATGACGATGACAATGATCCTGAGAATAGGTATGATCACATCTGTAAGCACTTTAAAACATACCCTAAGCATGGGCACAAACACTGGCGATGGAACCGTAAATTGGTTGTAAAAACCAGGAGTGCCTGCCTTAGAAAGACTGGCTCAGTCTTCTTGCAAGTTTGAAAGAAAGGCCAGAAAATGGGCTAAAACCCGAAACCTTAAGAGGGAGTATAGGATGTGTTGTTATAAATACAGCACTATTGAGTTTATGTTTTCATGTAAACTGATAAGTTTGAGAATATTTTTAATTTGACAGATTATTTTATTGATGAAAGTAAATCATACCTCAATAAATTGGTGACAACAAGCATCTCTCCTTAATATTTGATTATTGTTTTTAATTGCCATACAGTATGGTGGTCCTATTTATTAAAACCTGTTCAATGTGAAAAAAAGATTACTCAGATATTTGAGATTAAGAAATCACTTTCAAAATTAGTATCAATTTACATAGTGTCCAAACTAATACAGATTTTAAACATTTTTTCAAATAAAATATAAGTAGACAGTATGATAGTATTACCTCTAATAAGACATAAATAATAGCTTTAAATGTAAACAGTGTCTCCTGTACAGATTTATTTAAGGGATGGCTGGGAGAAGGAAAAAATGCAAAGGCACACCCGTATGTTAGCAATGAAGAATAAAGAAAAAGATATTAAAGAATATAACCATATGTTTTTACATACCTTTTAAACCTTTGCTAGACTATGGTATACCCCATACTCATCACCTTCAACCAAGTGTGGTGTAGTGGATGGAATTTTGGAATAATAGGGATAAGAATATCTGACTTCTAGTTCTAAATTTTTAACAACTGGCTGTAGGATCTCCGGCAAGTGACTTAACTACTCTTTGCAAAATTTTCTGATCTCTAAAATGAAAGGGCTGGATGAAATTTTCTCTGATTAATGCTATCACCAAAAATCTATAATAGACTTGATGGTTTTACTAAAGAGTACTATATTAACTATCCATTTATTCCCAACAGTAAGCTCTAGTATTAAGAGAATATACGTGTAATTTTTGCGTCATAATTTTTTAAGAAATTAATTTTGAGTTAGTAAATGCTGTGGGGACAGCTGTTGTTCTTGCTTAGTTTTATATCTTGCTGATGCTGATAGGTTTTTCTGTTTCACAGATCAGCATTCTCCCAATAACAGGAGAATGTTTTTATTAAGGTGACTGAACAGTTCTATTTTGCACTTTTGAATAGAGCTTAATCATGGCTACAAAGACTCAGATGCTGCTTACATACTTATATTTTGAATGTATATCCAGTTATTTTATGGGATAGCGGTGAGGTACAGAATGGAATAGTAAGAGTATGCATTTTATTTATTAGGCATTTTATATAGGACATAATCACAGCGAGATTATGAAAGCATTTAAAAATGTATTCTTTCAAAATGCTTTAATTCCTTTTCACTTTATGTTACTGTTTGTTTTCCTGTAACACATGAGACTTCAAATGTTACTGAAAGGCTAATAATGTTTGAAACATGCTATATCCTAATTTAACTGTGAGTACTAAGCCTTAATTTTCTATTTAACTACCAAACGAGAGTGTCATTAAGGTATGATAATTTTTTATTTGTGTTAGAGCTTGTCAAAATATAAACCTCATTTTCATCTTTTAAGTTACTTTATCATATCTCTCTGGAACTGGACAATATTTTATTGGAAGGTACCTTTAATTCTGTCTTGTATTTGTGATTGGAAAATATAGCCCTGTTAAGTACTTTTGAAGTAGTTGAATTTTATCTTGAGCATATTTTTCTTTATACTCAGTTTAATGTGCTTTTATAAAATGTACGATTAATAACTTGTTTCATGTCCAGGATACCAAAGAGGTTATCTAATACCCATGGATTATCTAATAATAGGGATACAAATACCTTCTTGAACTATTTTAGTATAGGCGATGTATTTGAGTATATTTAAATACCCTCTAAGCAGCTTTTAGAAATTTACAGATGATGTTTAAGGCTTGGAATTATTTTTACCAATTTCACAGTTTTGAGTAGGATGTATTTTGGTAGATAGCATATTGTAATTGTGCATAAATTTGTACACAATTTTAATTGTACATAAATTGTGCATAAATTTCATGTATGCTTCCTAGAAGTATTATAATACATTTTCGATGTTGACGTTATGGAGTGGTAAATAGTGCATTAATGCAAATGCTCAGTTAATTGGATGCAGTAAATTTCTATAAAACTTCTGTCCTGTTCAAGCATTTCATTTTAATTCTAATGCATCTTTTCTTGAGAGTAGAAAGAATTTGTTAGAAACAAGATACGCAGGTTAGTTTGCAGGCAAAGAAGTTTTGGTATTTCTGAAATTGAGGAAGTAAACGCTTTATAATTTCTGAAACACTTGTATGTGACATACACTTTATATATTACTTATATACTTACATATTTGTGTGAAAGTTTTGCAATAGAGTTCACTGTTATTTATCTTCATTTTAAGCTATATAGCTTTTGAGGTCATTAAATGGCCATATTACCCAAAGCAATATAAAGATTCAATGCACTCCCCATCGAAATCCCAATGGCATATTTTAAGGAAATAGAACAAAAAATCATCAGATTTGTTTGGAACCACAAAAGACCCCGAATAGCCAAAGCAATCTTAAGAAAAAAGAACAATAATGGAGGTATCACACTTCCTGACTTTGGCTTGTAC
This sequence comes from Rhinolophus sinicus, assembly GCF_057876585.1. Classification (NCBI taxonomy): domain Eukaryota; kingdom Metazoa; phylum Chordata; class Mammalia; order Chiroptera; family Rhinolophidae; genus Rhinolophus; species Rhinolophus sinicus. The sequence goes on along the minus strand of NC_142518.1, from coordinate 45,856,575 downwards.
GACAGGGCCACAATAATCAAAACAGCATGGTATTGGCAGAAAAACAGACACATAGACCAATGGAATAGAATTGAGAACCCAGAAATAAAACCACATAAATATGGACAGATAATTTTTGACAAAGAAGCTAAAAACATACAATGGACCAAAGACAGCCTCTTCAATAAATGGTGCTGGGAGAATTGGATACCCACGTGCAAAAGAATGAAACTGGACTGCTATCTGTCACCATGTACCAAAGTTAATTCAAAATGGATCAAAGACTTAAACATAAGACCTGACACAATAAACTGCATAGAAGAAAACATAGGTACTAAACTTATGGACCTTGGGTTCAAAGAGCATTTTATGAATTTGACTCCAAAGGCAATGGAAGTAAAAGCTAAAATAAACGAATGGGACTATATGAAACTTAAAAGCTTCTGCACAGCAAAAGAAACCATCGACAAAATAAAGAGGCCACCAACTGAATGGGAGAAGATTTTTGCAAACAGTGCCTCCGATAAGGGGCTAGTACCCAGAATATACAAGGAACTCATGCAACTCAACAACAAAAAAACAAACAACCGAATTGAAAAATGGGCAGAGGACCTGAAGAGACATTTCTCCAAAGAGGACATACAAATGGCAAATAGACATATGAAAAAATGCTCAACATCACTAATCATCAGAGAAATGCAAATCAAAACCACAATGAGATATCACCTCACCCCAGTCAGAATGGCTATCATCAACAAGACAAATAGTAACAAATGTTGGAGAGGCTGTGGAGAAAAAGGAACCCTCATACACTGTTGGTGGGAATGCAGACTGGTGCAGCTGTTATGGAAGGCAGTGTGGAGGTTCCTCAAAAAATTACGAATAGAATTGCCATATGACCCAGCAATCCCTCTCCTGGGTATCTACCCAAAAAATCTGAAAACATTTATACATAAAGACACGTGTGCTCCAATGTTCATTGCAGCTTTGTTTACGGTGGCCAAGACATGGAAACAACCAAAATGTCCTTCGATAGATGAATGGATGAAGAAGTGGTGGTATATATACACAATGGAATACTATTCGGCGGTAAGAAAAGATGATATAGGAACATTTGTGACAACATGGATGGATCTTGAGAGTGTAATGCTGAGCGAAATAAGTCAGACAGAAAAAACAGAGAACCATGTGATTTCACTGATATGTGGTATATAAACCAAAAGCAACAAAAGAACAAGACAAACAAATGAGAAACAGAAACTCATAGAGACAGACAATGGTTTGGTGGTTTCCTGAGGGTAAGGGGGGTGGGGGGTGGGGGTTGGGAGATGAGGGTAAGGGGGATCGAACATATGGTGATGGAAGGAGAACTGACTCTAGGTGATGAACACACAATGGGATTTATAGATGATGTAATACAGAATTGTACACCTGAAATCTATGTAATTTTACTAACAATTGTCACCCCAATAAATTTAATAAAATAAAATAAAAAAAAAGACTTAGCTATGTCCATAATGTGTTAGTAAGTGTGAATAAATAAAGTTCCTGTTATTTTAGCATACTATTAAAGTAGCATCATTCTTATTTGAAAGTAAATGTATGCTATTGTGAGCTAGAATGGTCTAACTTGTAAATTCTATGTAATTGCGTTTACGCAATAAACAATAACAAAATATAGGTTGACAATTTCTTTTTTTTCAAATTAAAGTTTATTGGGGTGACAACTGTTACTAAAGTTACTTAGATTTCAGGTGTACAATTCTGTAATACATCATCATATATCACATTGTGTGTTCACCAGCCACAGTCAGTTCTCTTTCCATCACCATATATTTGATCCCTTTTGCCCTCACCTGCCACCCCCCTACTCCCTTACCCTCTGGTAACCACTAAATTGTTGTCTGTTTATGAGTTTTTGTTTTTTCATTTGCTTGTCTTGTTCTTTTGTTGTTTTCAGTTTTATATACCACATATCACTGAAATCATATGGTTCTCGACTTTTTCTGTCTGACTTATTTTTCTCAGCATAATAATCTCAAGATCCATCCATGTTGTCGCAAATGGTACCATTTCATCTTTTCTTATAGCAGAATAGCATTCCGTTGTGTGTGTGTGTGTGTGTGTGTGTGTGTGTGTGTGTATATATATATATATATATATCACATCTTCATTATCCAATCATCTACCAAAGGACACTTTGGTTGTTTCCATGTCTTGGCCACTGTAAATAAAGCTGCAGTGAGCATTGGAGCACATATATCTTTACAGATAAACGTTTTCAGTTTTTTGGGGGTAGATACCCAGGAGAGGAATTGCTGCGTCACAGTCTGTTCTTAATTTTTTGAGGAACCTCCACACTACCTTCCATAGCAGCTGCACCAGTCTGCATTCCACTAGCAGCATATGTGGGTTCCTTGTTCTCCACAGCCTATCCAACACTTGTTACTATTTGTCTTGTTGATGATAACCATTCTGACTGGTGTTAGGTGATACCTCATTGTGGTTTTGATTTGCATTTCTCTGATGATTAGTGATGTTGAGCATTTTTTCATATGTCTATTTGCCATTTGTATGTCCTCTTTGGAGAAATGTCTCTTCAGGTCCTCTGCCCATTTTTCAGTTGGGTGGTTTATTTTTTTGTGGTTGAATTGCATGAGTTCCTTGTATATTTTGGATATCAGCTCCTTATCGGAGGCACTGTTTGGAAAAATCTTCTCCCATTCGGATGGTGGCCTCTATTTTGTTGATGGTTTCTTTTGCTGTGCAGAAGCTTTTAAGTTTCATATAGTCCCATTCGTTTATTTTAGCTTTTACTTCCATTGCCTTTGGAGTCAAATTCATAAAATGCTCTTTGAACCCAAGGTCCATAAGTTTAGTACCTATGTTTTCTTCTATGCAGTTTATTGTGTCAGGTCTTATGCTAAAGTCTTTGATCCATTTTGAATTAATTTTGGTACATGGTGACAAACAGCAGTCCCGTTTCATTCTTTTGCACGTGGTAATCCAATTCTCCCAGCACCATTTATTGAAGAGGCTGTCTTTGGTCCATTGTATGTTTTTAGCTTCTTTGTCAAAAATTATCTGTCCATATTTATGTGGCTTTATTTCTGGGTTCTCAGTTCTATTCCATTGGTCTATGTGTCTGTTTTTCTGCCAATACCATGCTGTTTTGATTATTGTAGCCCAGAAGTACAAACTAAAGTCAGGAAGTGTGATACCTCCATTATTGTTCTTTTTTCTTAAGATTGCTTTGGCTATTCGGGGTCTTTTGTTGTTCTAAACAAATCTGATGATTTTTGTTCGATTTCTTTAAAAAATGCCATTGAGATTTTGATGGGGATTGCATTAAATTTGCATATTGCTTTGGGTAATATGGCATTTTAACTATGTTGATTCTTCCAATCCATGAGCACGGAATGTCTTTCCATTTCTTTTTCTTCTTCAGTTTCTTTTTAAAATGTCTTACAGTTTTCAGCATATAGGCCTTTCACATCCTTGGTTCAATTTATTTCTAGGTATTTTACTCTATTTGCTGCAATTGCAAAAGGAATTGTTTTCTTATTTCTTTTAATGAGATATCATTGTTAGTATATAGGAATGCAATGGACTTTTGTACATTGATTTTTTAGCCGGCAACTTGACTGTATTCATCTACTGTTTCCAATAGCTTTTTGGTGGAGTCTTTAGGGTTTTCTATACATAGCGTCATATCATCTGCAAAGAGTGACAATTTAACTTCTTCATTCCCAATTTGGATTCGTTTTATTTCTTTCTCTTGCCTGATTGCTCTGGCAAGGACTTCCAACACTGTGTGGAAAAGCTGAGATGATAGGGGACAGCCCTCTCGTGTTCCTGAACGTAGAGCAAAGCGCTTCAGGTTTTCACTGTTAACTATGAGATTAGTTGATTGTTTGTCATATATGGCCTTTATTATGTTAAGGTATTTTCCTTCTATACCTATTTTATTAAGTGTTTTAATCATAAATGGGTGTTGTATCTTGTCAAATGCTTTTTCTGCATCAATTGATATAATCATATGATTTTTGTTCTTTATTTTGTTTTTGTGATGTATCACATTGATGAATTTGTATATGTTGAACCATCCTTGTGCCCCTGGGATAAACCCCACCTGGTTGTGATGAATAATCTTTTTAGTGCATTGTAGTATTCGATTTGCTAGAATTTTTTTAGGATGTTTGCATCTGTATTCATCAGAGATACTGGTCTGTAGTTTTCTTTTTTTGTGTTGTCCTTACCAGGTTTTGGTATCAAGGTAATGTTGGCCTCATAAAATGAGTTAGGGAATACTGTCTCTTCTTCATTTTTTGGAAGAGTTTGAGTAGGATGGGTATTAGATCCTCTTTGAAGGTTTGGTAGAATGCACTAGTGAAGCTATCTGGTCCTGGACTTTTGCTTTTGGAAAGGTTTTGGATGACTGATTCAATTTCGTTACTGGTGATCGGTCTGGTTGAATTTTCCAGTTCTTCATGGTGCAGCCTTGGAAGGCTATATGTTTCTAAGAACTTGTGCATTACTTGTAGGTTATTGAATTTGGTGGCATACAGTCTTTCATAGTATTCTTGGATGATCCTTTGTATTTCTGTGTCATTGGTGATAACTTCCCCTTTTCATTTCTGATTTTGTTTATTAGTGTCTTCTCTCTTTTTATCTTAGTGAGTCTAGCCAAGGGTTTGTCAATTTTTTTAATCTTTCCAAAGAACCAGCTCTTTGTCCCATTAATTTTTTTCTATTGTCTTTCTGTTCTCTATTTCATTTAGTTCTGTTGTGATTTTTATTATTTGCTTTCTTCTGCTGACCTTGGGTTTCATTTGTTCTTTTTTTTATATTTCTTTAAGGTGTAATGTGAGGTTATTTATTTAAGAGTTTTCCTGTTTCCTGAGATAAGCCTGTAATGATATAAATTTCCCTCTTAAAACTGCTTTCGCTGCATCCCAAGTATTTTGGTAGGATGCATTTTGATTCTCATTTGTTTCTGTATATCTTTTGATCTCTTATTTCTTCTTTGACCCAGTTGATCTTTAAAAGTATGGTGTTTAATCTCCATGTATTTCTGGCTGTCCTTGCTTTCTTTTTGCAGTTCATTTCAAATTTCAAATCCTTGTGATCAGAAAATATGCTTGGTACGATTTAAAGTTTTTTAAATTTGCTGAGGTTAGTTTTATGTCCCAATATATGGTGTATATTTGAGAATGTTCCATGTACACTAGAAAAAAATGTATAGTCTGGTGTTTTAGGATGAAGTGCTGTTTAAATCTCAATTGTGTCCAGTTCATCTAATATGTCACTTAGGGGTGATATTTCTTTCTTCATTTTTTGTTTCGTTGTTGTACCATAGTTGTCAATGATGTATTTAGCTCCCCTAGTATAATTGTGTTTTGATCAATTTCTCCCATTAGTTCTCTTAGTAGTTGCTTTGTATGTTTTGTCACTGCCTGATTGGGGGCATAAATATTGATGACTGTTATTTCTTCTTGTTGTATAGTCCCCTTTACCATCATGAAATGTCCATCTTTGTCTCTTACTACCTTTTTCACCCTGAAGTCTATTTTGTCTGATGTCAGTATGGCGACACTTGCTTTTCTCTGAATATTATTTTCTTGGAGTGTCAATTTCCACTCTTTCACTTTTAGTCTATATTTATCCTTGTAGCTGAAATGTGTCTCTTGGAGACAGCATATGGTTTGGTTGGGTTTAGTTTTTTGATTCAATCTGCTACTGTGTGCCTTTTTATTGGTGAGTTGAGTCCATTTACGTTTAGTGTCATTATTTATATGTGAGGATTTCCTATCATTCTATGTTTAGTTTTCTTGTAAGACTGTTTCTCCATTGTTTCTTTGCCATTTTGTTGTTGTCTATTATTTCTGTGTGGTGGTATTCTTTGATTTTCCCCTCTGTTTCTTCTTTTATTACAGTATATATTTCAGTTCTGGATTTTTTTTGTTTTTTTTTAAGATTTTATTGGGGAAAGGTAACAGAACTTTATTGGGGAACAGCGTGTACTTCTAGGACTTCTTTCCAAGTCAAGTTGTTGTCCTTTCAATCTTGGTTGTGGAGGTGCTGTTCAGCTTCAATTTGTTATCCTTTCAGTCTTAGTTGCAGAGGGCACAGCTCAGCTCCAGATTCAGTAGCCCTTGCTAGTTGCAGGTGGTGCTGCCCAACATTCCCTTGTTGGACTCAAGGAATCCAACTGGTAACCTTGTGGTTGAGAGTCCACTGGCTCCTTGTGGGTATTGAACCAGCAGCCTTCGGAGTTAGGAGCACGGAGCTCCAACCGCCTGAGCTACCGGGCCGGCCCTCAGTTCTGGATTTTTTTGAGAGGTTATTAAGTTTAAGTAAAAGAAAGTTATATATTTAGAGTATTCCATTTTCTTCATCTTGCTTACTCTGTCCATTTCCATATTTCGGTTCAAGCCTTTAGTCTCCCCCCCTTTTATGTTTTGGTTGTCACAAATTATCCCTACGTATGCTGGTTGAACAGCCTCCTTTAGTATTTCTTGTAGTGCAGGCCGTGTGTTAGAAAATTCCCTCAGCTTCTGTATGGCTGGAAAGGTCTTTATTCGTCCTTCATATCTATAGGATATCATTGCTGGATATATTATTCTTGGCTCAAAATTTCTCTCAATTGTTTGAATATTTGATTCCACTCCCTCCTGGCTTGTAGAGTTTCTGCTGAAAAATCTGATGATGTTCTAATGGGCTTTATTTTGTAGTTTACAGTCTTCTTTTCCCTGGCTGCCTTGAGGATTCTTTCTTTGTCATTGATTTTTGACAGCTTCAATACAATGTGCCTTGGAGAAAGCCTGTTGGGGTTGAGGTAATTAGGTGTCCTTTTTGCTTCTTGGAATCGATGATCCAGTTCTTTCCACAAGTATGGGAAGTTCTCATCGAATGTTTGAATATACTCTCTGTTTCCTTCTCTCTTTTTTTCCTTCTGGTACGCCCATTATTCTTATATTGCTCTTTCTGATGGAGTCAGACAGTTCTTGTAGAGTTCTTTCATTTCTTTTAAGTCTCAAGTCTCTTTCTTCTTCCATCCATGTCATTTCCAGGTGTCTATCTTCGACGTCACTGATTGTTTCTTCCAGGTGGTGAACTCTACTATCTAAGCTGCCTGTTTCATTCTTCATTTGTTCTATTGAGTTCTTAATCTCCAGAAATTCTATTTGGTTGTTTTTTTCCCCTCTTTTTTCGCTTTTTTTTTATTGGGGTGACAGTTTTTAGTAAAATTACATACATTTCAGGTGTACAATTCTGTATCACATCATCTATAAATCCCACTGTGTGTTCACCACCCAGAGTCAGTTCTCCTTCCATCACCATATATTTGATCCCCCTGATCCTCATCTCCCACACCCACCCTGGTTCTTTTTTTTAATTTCAATCTCTTTGGCAAAATGTTCGTTTTGTTCTTTGATTGTGTTTCTGTTTTCATTAAACTGCCTGTCTGTGTTTTCTTCCATCTCGTTGTGTTTTTGCTGAGCTGCAATCTTGACTTCTCTGTTGTTTAAGTCACACATTTCCATATCTTTAAGTTCCTTTTCTGGAGACTTTTCATTTTCTATCTGAGCTGTCTTTTTGCGTTGGTTATTCATTGCAATTACTGATTTATTATTTCTCTTCCTAGACATCTACAGGAGTGGGTTCTGCTGCAGGTTGATAGGAATAGGTCTGTCTTTTGTTTTCCAGTAGGTGTTGGTGGAATGTTTTATTTTCTCTCGGACTGCAGCCTTTTATTCTCTCTCACACTGGAGTGTTATGTTTTCTCTGTACTATTCCAGATTCTCACACAATGGGGGGATTCACTGGAAGGCAGACTTCTCCCCTGTGATCAGTTTGCTTGGTGCATAGGGCTTCGCATCGTGTGTGGATGTGGAGAGCTTTTGAAGTTCTAAAGCTCTTCCTGCACCAGAATCATAGCCCGTGTGTTTCATCAACTCTGTTTACTCCTGCAGGGATCGCCTAGATAGATGTGGACAGGGGCGGGGTGGGTTGTGAGAAGTGGCCCATAGCAATGGTGGTGACCACCACCATAGCCAGTCCTACTTTCACACCTCCCTCCCCTTTGCTGCAATTAGTTGGGCTGCTAATCTGTGTCTTCAGACCACAGTTTTTAGGACTGCAAAAGCTGTGTTCTTTTGATCTGACACTGCTACTGTTGAGCTTCTAGCACTGGGCAGGTGGGGGCGGGGCGAGTTCTGGGAGGGTAGGGAGGTGGAGGCTAGTTTCAGTGCCTAAGGCTTCCATTCTTTGTGGCAATGATGGCTTAAACCACCGTTTTCAGCCTTCTTCCCTCAGTCTTTGCTCCGAGGTCTCTTCCTTGATCCTTGGGTTCAGCCGTTTATCCTGTCTCCTCAGACCTGTGAGCCATAAGCAGCTGCTGTAGTTCCTGGATGCAGGGAGTTCAGAGCACTGATCTAGGTCAGTGTCCTGCGTCCGCGCGGCTCCATCTTGCCCTGTGTTCGTACTTCTCCCTTCCCCCCTCCCCTGCTCGCGCAATTTGCCCACCATAGTTTATTTCAGTAGTGGGCCTCTTCATCTTGCCTGTTTTTTGCGCAGTGCGTCCTTTGTGGAGTTATATTTGTTCAGTTTGTTTTAAATTCCAGGGGAGATTTCATGAGTCTCACCTCACGCTTTCATTTTTTATGGCATCACTCCTGTCGGGTTGTCTGTGTTGTACTTTCTAATCTCTTTAACTTCTCACCCTCCCCTCCCCACTCCCATCTATCAGCCCTGTTTGTTTTTCCCTATAACTCTGAGTCTATTTCTGTTTTGTTTGTTCGTTTACTCTGTTGTTTAGATTCCACATGTAAGTGAGGTCATATGGTATTTGTCTTTGTCTCACTTATTTCACTTCGCATAATATTCTCTAGGTCCATTCCATGTATTTGCAAATGGTAGTATTTAATTCTTCTTTATGGCCCAGTAATACTCTATTGTGTAAATACCAGTTTCTTTATCCAGTTGTCTATAGATGGGCATTTCAGTTGTTTCCATATCTTGGCTATTGTGAATAGCGCTGCAATAAACGGGTGCATATATTTTTTTGAAATAGTGTTTTGGATTTCTTTGGATAGATGCATAGGAGTGCAATTTCCGTGTTATAAGGTAGTTCCATTTTCAATTTTTTGAGTTAGCTCCACACAGTTTTCCGTAGTGATTGCACCATTCTGGAATCCCATCAGTATTGCACGAGGGTTCCCTTTTCTCCATATCCTGGTAAGCAGTTGGTTGTTGATTTATTCATGATAACCATTTTGACCGGCGTGAGGTGGTATATCATTGTGGTTTTTATTTGTATTTCTCTAATGATTAGTCACATTGTACATCTTTTCATGTCTGGTGTCCAGCTGTATGTCCTTTTTAGAGAAATGCCTTTTCATGTCCTTTGCCCATTTTTCAATCGGATTGTTTGTTTTTTTTGGTGTTGAGTTGTAAGAGGTTTTTATAAATTTTTATAATTAACTCCTTATCAGATGTGTCATTGGCCAATATCTTCTCCTACTCTGGATGTTGTTTTATTTTATTGATATTTTCCTTTGCTGTGAAAAATCTTTTTAGTTTGATGTAATCCCACGTGTTTATTTTTTCTTTTGCTTCCGTTGGCCGAGGGGATATATCAGTAAAAATATTACTAAGGGTAATGTCTGCAAATTTGCTTCCTAGTATATTTTCTTATAGGAGTTTTATGGGTTTGGGTCTTACAGCTAAGTCTTTAATACATTTTGAATTTATTCTTGTATATGGTATAAGAAGGTGGTCCAGCTTATTTGTTTTTGTTTGTGTCTGTCCTATTTTCCCAGCACCATTTCTTAATCTTTCTTTGCATTTTTAGCAGGCTGTGAAAAATATTTAAAATTGCCCTTTCAAGAGAAAACCAAAGATTGCTAGATTACTTTTCTAAACATTCTTTTTAAACTCCATGTTGACTAAAAACTGAGATTTTTGTATGGTTACCTTTCCCTGCCACACACATACATATACTCGTATTTACTTTATAGTTGAAGAATGCTTAATTGGGTCTAGTAATGCTCCATAGTTTTTCTCATAATTTCTCTCAGCAGGACTAAATAATTTCTTTCGTAGAAGTGAAAGTTCCTGTGGAGATTGGTGAAAGAAATCGCCGTTTATTAATGGAGTTTTTGTTAAGTGTAAAGGGACTATACCATAACCTTAAAATTTTCCAATTATTTTGTAATTTCATAATACTTTGCTTTTCAAAGTGGAAAATGTACAAATGATTTTTTTTTTCCTGTGAGCTTCGTGTGGGTATTCTCGTGATGATGGCTGTGTACTGTTAATGCAGAATATTTTGGGAACTTAATGATTCTTGCATATTGTTCCTGCTAATGAAGTTATTTACTGATTGTTTACTTGATTTCAGCAAAGATTAATGACATGAATTTATCTCAAGTCCCTTTAACATATGACTTCCACTTAGTTTCCATTTTAAACACTTTTCCAAATGTTCGTCTTCTGTACGAATGTACATCTTCTGTGTATACATTTATTTTCTACACAAATTTGCTGAATCTGGAATTTTGTATTTTTCTGTGAAAAAAATTTCTTTTCACAGTGATTCTGTTTGGTTAGCAAAATTGCTTAGGTTCTTTATGTGCTGAAAAAACGAACATTGGGCCTGCCCAGTGGCTCAGGTGGTTGGAGCGCCATGCTCCTAATGCTGAGGTTGACGGGTCGATTCCCACATGGGCCAATGAGCTGCGCCCTCTACAGCTAAGATTGTGAACAACAGCTCTCCCTGGAGGTGTCCCATGGTGAGCAGCCAGAGGTTGGCGTAAGCTGCCGTGATCTTCCGGGGGCTGCCGAGTGCTGCCGTGAGTGGTCCGTGGCCAGCGTGAGTTGCCACCAGCCATTGTGATCAGCCTGCAAGAGCTTCCGTTAGCTGCTGTGGTTGGCTGACCGACTTCCTCAGCTCGGGGTGAGTGCAAGGCTCATAGTAACAGCATGGGCCTGGCAGCTGTGTCCTACACAACTAGACTGAGAAAGAGTAGCTTGAACCAGAGTGTGGAGGGGATGCAGAAGAAGGGGGAGGAAAACAATAGTTGCATTTCCCTCCCTTTTTGCCCCACCACCACCACCCTGATTCAAGCCGTTGTTTCTCAGTCTAGTTGTGTACGACACAGCTCCCCGGCCCATCCTGGTATTATGAGCTTTGCCCTCACCCCCACCCTCGCTGAGGCAGTCAGTCGCCAGTCGTTGGTCCGACGCTCACGGTAGCTCATGATGGCTGTGGGTAGGCTGCGGCACACAGTAGTACACAGCAGAACACGGCAGCACACAGCAGCCCACAGTAGCCCACCCCAACCTCTGGCTGCTCATGGCAGCCCAGCTACTCACACTGGCCACGGGCCGCTCACGGAGGCACTCAGCAGCCTGCGGCATCTCACGTCAACCTCAGGCTGCTCACAGCAGCCCAGCTCCAGAGAGAGCTGTTGTTCACATTCTTAGCTCTAGAGGACTCAGCTCACTGGCCCATGTGGGAATCGAACCAGCGACCTTAGGCGTTAGAAGCATGGCGCTCCAACCACCTTAGTCACCAGGCTGGCCCCAAAGGTTGCATTTTAAATGACATTTTTAACTTGTTTTTATATTTGAGTAATGTTTTTAAATAGCTATTTTAAGGTGATTTTCAGTTTACTTTGTCTTTGTAGCACAGGTAAGTATTTTAAATCATTTAAGTGTAACACAGATGTCCAACCAGTAGATAGGATCTATTTGTAAATACCTAAAATGGTTGCAGTTGCCTCCAGCTTTCTTTATGCTAGAATTGTCAGCAAGGAAAGAAATATGGTCAGTAGTGGTGATCTCTTGGCTTAATATTTGAACATTATACCCAGCCCTCCTTTCCTGTTCTGTGTTCCTTGGAGATATTGGGACTTTAAGAAAGTGAGAAATACCCCCCTCCTCCCAAAAGAGTTTGGATTTTCTGTTGTTAGCAAAAATAATTCATTTTTCTCACTTCACATATCCTCCTTTATCCTTAGCTTTGAAATTTTAAATAAAATTGAGATGAGTAAATTCTGATTTAACTAGTTCTTTAATATGATAAAATTTCCTAAATATGTCACAATGTTGTTCATAAATTATTTATTGTTAAAATTTCCTCTAAAACTGGCATAGATTTTTTTCCGTAAAATCAGGCAATACACATTTTGTAATTTGATATAAATTGTTAATAAACTGTAGTTTCTTAATATCACACAGCCTTTATTTTTCTACTGCTATGTTTTTTCGAAAAAGTTATTTGACACTAATATTCTTGGTACTCCCACTAAAAAGAAAACTGTCATTAAGTGCAAACATTGTGGGACATGGGACTAAAAGAATGGTTCAAACTATTGTTCAGCTTTTTGATTATTTAGTGAGTTCATCATTATCTCACAAATTTCACCACTTTGGGGTACAAATTACTATGTTGCAGTCATATTTTTTTATATAAAGGTTGATACCGTGTTTCCCCCAAAATAAGACCTAGCCAGGCCATCAGCTCTAATGCGTCTTTTGGAGCAAAAATTAATATAAGACCCGGTCTTATGTTATATAAGTCTTAATTTTTGCTCCAGAAGACGCATTAGAGCTGATGGTCCGGCTAGGTCTTATTTTTGGGGAAACACGGTATCAAGATATTAATTTTGGGCCAAAGAATTAAAAAAATACTAATACAGATTTTGAAGGTGAGAAGATCCATAGTAATTCTATGAAATGCTTTATTTTTTATTCTTTTTTTTTTTTTTTTTTTTTTTTTTTAAGATTTTATTGGGGAAGAGGTACAGGACTTCATTGGGGAACAGTGTGTACTTCTAGGACTTTTTTCAAGTCAAGCTGCTGTCCTTTCAATCTTAGTTGTGGAGGGCACAGCTCAACTGCAGGTCTAGTTGCCGTTTTTAGTTGCCGTTTTTTAGTTGCAGGAGGCACAGCCCACCATCCTTTTTGGGAGTTGAACCCAGCAACCTTGTGGTTGAGAGTCCACAGGCCCATGTGAGAATCCAACCGGCAGCCTTCAGCATTAGGAGCACAGAGCTCAAACTGCCTGAGCCACCAGGCCGGCCCCTATTTTTTATTCTTAATCCTGATGTATATAACATTTATTAAAACAAAGACTCACTACTAGAAGGATGTGTTCACCAACCTGTTCTCCCAAAAAATATTCAGCATTCTTTTACTATAGTCATTTGAATTATTTTACATATCAACCTTTTAAATAGTTATTATGTTTTAACAACTACCTGTACTTAGTTGCTTTGTATCTCTAAAACGCATATATTTAAACCTATAAACTTATTCAGAATTCTGTTTTAACTAATTATTCTGTTGTGGTATTGTGCACAAAATGTGAAAAAAAACAATTTTATAAAAAAAATTATCACTTTTGTATAAGGATGCACAGTATTTGACCTTTTAAAAATGTATCTTTTATTTAGTATTTTTCTTCAAGCCTATTTTTCAGAACCTGTTAAAATATAAAACAGTATATTGTAGGATGTATCTGAGATGTCCTGTAAGTGCATTTTAGAGATGGAGCATACTGGACTAATGCTGTTTAGAACATCTTTGTTTTTTAATATTTAAAAATCAAAGCTTGAATTTTTTCTAAATATATATATATATATATATATATATATATATATATATATATATATATATATATATATATTGAAAATCAGTGAAATACAGATATCTTTAAGAATGTGATTATAATGTATTTTCTCAAGCACTCATTGGGACAGAGGTAGTGAATGAGCAGAGAGTATAGCCCTGGCATGGTAAAATTAGTAGCAGATTGGGACTCAAGACCTTATGTGGTATTCCTGGCTTTGTCACTAACTAGTTTTATTTGTTCTTTTGGCCAAGTCATTCCCCCTCTGTAAGCCCATTTCCTCATATATAAAATGACAGAATTGGACTGTAAGGTTCCTTCTTCTAGCTCTAACATTTTGTGCTGCTTTTCTAATGGTTGTTTCTCTAAAGGTCCCTCATACAAGAGACCCTTCTTGATCGCCTTTTTGTTTTTAAAGAAACTCAACATTTTGAATCAACCTATCAGCAAGAGGCAGTTTTCTTTTCCTGTTTGAGTGCTTAAACAAGAGACATTACTCAATTCCTTTTTAGATAGGATCAGAATTACTAAAGGCTTTCTCTCTCTTTTTTTCAGATTGCTTGTTGACCTTTGCATTGTTGGGCTCATTCCTTATTTTATATTTGCTTTCTTTTAGTAGGTGAAGGTGTAAGGTGTAATCAAGCATTATCTTGGTATTCATTGTATGAATTAGAAGAATTAGCTTGTTGGTTTGGGGATTCTGTTTATTCTGTCACGCACCAGTTCTGATCATTGTTTCTTTGTGAGTTTTTACCCTCCCTACCACACTGTTTTCCTTTCTCCCTCTCTCCCTTTCCACCCTTTCAAGAAAATGGAGTAGTGGCTCCATTACCTTAGGCTCTGCCCAGGGTTTCTGCCACAAGAGTGGCACAGCCTGTGCCTCTGGTGCTGCTGATAGAGTCATGACTGCTTTGGATGCTACACCTGCCCCAAGATGTAATAGTGAGCATTTTGATTTCATGGGCACTACCTTGTTGCCTGAATGATTTTCTCAGAAACATCCTGGAAAGCCTCAAGAAAGGAAACTTCAGAGCAAAGAGAATCAGCTAGGCATCATGACTGTACATTCATCACATGCATACCAGCATGGGTCCAGCTGAGGCCTCCAAAATGATGCTTTGTCAGCCTCAGCTGGTAGTCAAGTCATGATGTCCTTGAAGTCTCTGTGGTTCGTGCCTCAAGAGTTAAAGTGGAGTTTCCTTTATGGCATATCACAGTGGGTTTGGTAGATGGGATTCATCTCACCTCACCATGTTTGTTGACTGAGGTTGAAGGTCAGCCTTAGCCCTTAGGTCTTTCCAATTAAGTTCTAACTTTGAGGTGTGGGTTATGTGATAGGCTAGGCTTATGATACAGTGGGGTTTGACATAGTGGACTTGCCATCAGTCATAAATTTGTGCAAATTAACTTTATTATCCTTTTTATGGATTAATGTACATGGCTATCTATACATTAGATTTTCCTTTGGTCAAAAGGTCTCAGAGGGCACATCTAAACATCTTTGCGAGGTATGGTTTGGGAGTCTGCATCACTGTGTGTAGCTTTCTATTTGGAGAAAAATGAGCATTCTCTGAAGTTTGTAATATTTTTCTGCTTCTGAAGTGACTGATCATTCTATATATTACGGTCTTATGGAAGGTTGTTGATAAATTGTGTAATCCTTTAGTTTGTTGATCTCATTTCATTTTCTGTGATTTATTATTTGATATAGAATTGTATCGTATTATCTCATACATATCATATTTCTTAGTTCATGACAATCCAGAACTTGAGTATGAATTAGGTAGGTTTACATATTTTGACATCCTGTTTAGTAGACATATTCTTAGTAGTCTAGAGTTTGAAAGAAGAAAAATTATGTGGTTTCTTACAATTAACAACCAAGTCTTTACAGACAATATGGCATTTAAGACTTTCTTTGAACTTGTAAAAACAAACTGAAATCAGGTGATTGAACTAACGTTTAACTAAATTAATTAACTATTTTTATTGATTGTTATTGTCTCACCAAAATGTTGACATAAGATCTTGTAACTACAAGTGAACTATGTTTTTCTGTTTGTAATTTAGTATACAAACTCCACATTGTGTGCACATGCGCACGTGCGCGCACACACACGCCCGCCCATACCCATGCACATTTATTTATTACAAAACAGTGGTTTTACCCCAAAACCACTTTGATTTGAGAAAGTTTTTCCTTGTCCATGGGAAATGACAGTGTAGTGTTAAAGATGATTTAGAATTTTTTTCAGAAAGATGCTTTTATTGCATTTGAAGAACCACACTTTATTTGGAACTATTTCCTAATTTGTGGAGGGTGTGTTGAAATATTCTTTATTTTATAAAATGATGAAAGTAAATGATATTTGGGTTTAAATTTTTTTTCTTGGCAAAACGAAAAGTTGGCAATCCTGTATTAGTCCTCATTTTAAAAAAGTTTACTGTGTGCAATCCATTGCAGCATACCATGGATCTAGAAGTTTAAGAGCAATGTTTTTTTATTTTTTAATTATTTTTAATTAAAATTTATTAGTTTGACAATGGTTAGTAAAATTACATAGGTTTCAAGTGTACAATTCTGTAATACTCGTGCATCATCTATATATCACATTGTGTGTTCTCGAACCAGAATCAGTTCTCCTTCCATTACCATATATTTGACCTCGTTTTAGCAATGTTTTATAATTCAACTCTACCAGTAGGTTTTAAACTGGAAGTGATCTAATCTGTACTTTATTGAAATGTAAATCAGGGCAGAAGCCTTCAGATACACAACCCATTTGTGGTTTCCTTTAGCAATTGGTAACTCTCTGTGTTGTGTCAATATTTCTGATACCACTGTTGGTGGGTTGAGGGGAGGGAAGCACCGAAAGGCATATATAATAAGCATTTATGGAGGTGATTACCTATTTTGCTTCACTCTGGTTAGATGCCTCTGCTATATATCTTTGAATATAAATAGCAATGAACAATCTATCTTTCAAATAAAATTAAGAAGGCATTAACATCTCCTAAGGAATTAATTTTTGATTGAAATGTGAGTGCATGTTAAATATAAAGAGGAGTTTCAAATCCAAAATAACAAAAGTTCCTTAATTCCAGCTGCAAGTTTTTGACTCAGCTACAGAGTCAGATTGTAGAGTAGATGTTTATACAATAGAATTTAATTCATAGAAAATTGAGAATCATGCCACCTGTGGGGGCAGAGCCCCAGAAAGAAGTTTCCAGGCTCTCGGCCTCACATAGACAGGTGCTGGCTCAGGTAGTAAATGGCCATCAATTGTGATTGCATGGCCATCAGCTGTGGCTAGTTGGCCGTCAGCTGTAACCAGTGAGCCATTGGCCACTAATATAACTGCTGTGGCTACGCTAGCAGAGAGAAGAGAAAGAATGGGGGCTAGCAAGAAGATGGCGGCTGGGCTGGCAAGCGTGGATGGCGGTTTGCGGACAGTGTGGATCCAGCCTCCAGTGAGAGTATAGTGCCGCCAGAGAGAATATAGTGGTATGACTCCCCTACCTATGGCTCCGTGGGTGTTCCTTTTTGGCCTCACCATATCCTGCGTTCTTGTATGGGGAGCGGAACCAGAGACCCCGCAGGCGTCCCTGCATGACAAATGGCGCAGCGAGCAGGGTCTCCCGCACGACACCACCTTTCTTTTAAACCTTTCTATAAGGTACTCCTTTGTTACTGTGATTTATGAATTTATGTCAAAAGGACACCCAGGTGCAAAGCACTTCATCTTGCACAAAAGCTGCATGATTGTTTTATGTTTTAAGATGTCTTTCTTATTTCAACCATGTAAATTTATTAGGAATATATTTTATTTTAACATAAGATGGTATTAGAGAAGTACATTCTTATGCTTTTAACAGTTGATTTTCCATTAGCAAGTCAGTCTTTGGGGAGCATCTTGAGAAATTTTGATATGAGTGTAGCTATTGCACTGTCTACTTTTTTGAAAAGTGAAAACTCATTTATGATAATTTGTGTTCTTTTACGATGTGTGTAATTGATAGCACTTCTGTTTCATCTCTGCCCTAGCTTGAATATTATTAGGGCTTTCTCATTGCTTCAATACTTGATATTTAGTGTTTGCTTCCATTTATTTAACAGAATTCATGAAGTAAATTGAAATTTAAGGGCCAAAATTACTGCTCCCCAGTTTGAGGCACTGTCTTATAATAAAGAGGTTTATTACATACTGATTTTCTAAGAATATGTTTCTAAGAATATATTTTCTAAGAATATGTTTCTGAGAATAAATGTTCTTGTGGAGTATTGTCTTGGAATGCCATTTTTGTCTGAGTAAGTAAATTTGCTATTGTGGGCCTGTCTGATATTGTAGTTATTGGATGATGGCAGCAGAGCAAGTATAAGATTGGAAGATTGTCCAGCATGAAGTTTACAATTGGTCAAAATAGTTAGTGGAAGTGTCCCTCAGATTTTTCAATATATTGCAGAATTACACTGAATTGGGAAAATACCAGTGCTAAGAGCATTTTCAAAAGTTTAAGTTGGTAGCTTAGGTTAAAACATGGTTCTGGTAGTCTTTTATTTATAATGTAAAGTCTATTGACACATTTATCTCCTTTCTGAAACAATTATTTGTTTTTCTTTGTAATTTTTGTTTTGTTCTTCACCAAATACATAGTTTTTTATTGTCTTTTTACTCTCAAGAATTGCCAAGAAGATGCTTTTAGAAGAAATTAAAGCCAATCTTTCTTCTGATGAGGATGGATCTTCAGATGATGAACCAGAAGAAGGGAAAAAAAGAACTGGAAAGCACAATGAAGAAAACCCAGGAGATGAGGGTGAGCTCCCCAAAGAAAAGTATAGGATGCCATAATTTGATTGTTTGACCAGTTCAGTCTTTGAAGACTATGTGACCATACAACGGTTTAATACATGCATTTAAAGTTTATTAACGTGTTTAAAACCTTACTACTTTCACTCTTTTTATCTGGTAGTTATTGTGCTCATTTTGTCAGTTACTGCCTATAAACAGATGATTTTCAAAAGCAAAATGTTTTTTTACTTTTAAAAAATTTACAAATATGTATTGGTGATATTTAATCAATATTTAATAATAGTAATAGATCAAGTCTGATGTATGAGATTGCCTGGTATCACCAGTGATTCTCAGGTAAGTGCGTAGTTCTGATCTTTTTTATAAATCATGAAAATTGTCAACAAAATGGTTTTACAAAACATTTTAAAAATAAAAGGCTGAAAGTTTTCCTGATTTGTTTTTCTCCATTTAGAAGTAAAAAATCAAATCAATACTGAATCAGATTCAGATTCTGAAGAATCTAAGAAGCCAAGATACAGACATAGGCTTTTGAGGCACAAACTGACTGTAAGTGATGGAGAATCTGGAGAAGAGAAAAAGATGAAGCCCAAAGAGCACAAAGAAGCCAAAAGCAGAAATAGAAGGAAGGGTAAGACATTTTAATTTTGAGTGTAAGGAACATACTGGATTTATAAACTAATTATGGTAATGAAATTTAAGATATCTGCTCCAACAATTGACCACCCACATTAAGTAAATACCAGCACACTGGCAACAACTATTCTCTTACATGAGAGTGAAATAAAGAATGCAGAGTAGGAAGATAACCCAGAAACTTGATAGATGACACAATAATATTTTTAACCTTTAGAGTTACACACATTTAGATTAAAGAGATAAATAAGTATGACAACAAATCAAAGCTAAGAAATACAGGATTGCATATAACTTCAGGAAGAAATAATGCTTTCCTAAGGAAGGAGAGAAGATACAATTAGTTTGGGTACATTTATGCAAGTTTATATGCAAAACATATGTTGTCAGATTAAACTTTCATTACATTAAAGTTTGAATCCTTCTGCATTGAGTGCTTACATGTTTTCAGCATCATGGTAAACACTGAGGATACAAAAATGAATAAGGAAATTATTGTCCGGTATGGTGGTTTTCAATCTGGCTACACATTTGAATCACTTGGGGGATTTTTAAATATACTTGTGACAGGGCTCCATCCCAAGCCAATTACACAGCATAACTGGTGGTGGTGGGACCTAGGTATCCATATGTTTTAAAAGCATCTCTGATATTATTCTGATAAGTAGCCAGGTTTGGCAGTTACTGGTTTAGTAAAAATTATTGACATTAATATTATAAGAAATTATAGCACCATGAGGGATGTCTTGTATAACAGAGCTACTGTATAGTGTGGCACAAAGGAGTATTTCTTTAGCTTCTTAGGAGTTGGGGGTTATCCCGAGGGAAGACTTCATAAAGATGAGGGGCTTCACTCAGTGGACCAAGTTGTAAATGGGAAGCAGGTGAATGTGTTGTGAAGATTAATAATGCAAGCAGGGAAAAAATTTTAAAAGCCTCTTCAAAATGGTGAATGGTGGAAGGGGTACAACTAATATGGTAGGGCTGGACTATAGGAGGGAATAGCTAAAGGAACAGCAGGAAATGAAGCTGGGCCAATCAGGCAGTGACCAGATACTGGAGACCCTTGGCAGTAGCCCCAGGGGTACGTGAAGCTGTAGAGTAAAACATCTCTTTGGTGTGCTTTTACTTGAGAGTTAGGGGAGAACATTCTTATATTAAATAATCACATGCATATTGAGCAATTCGAAATTTGCCTAAGAATTTTGACTAACAAAAAGTTCAAAGAAAGCTTTTTGCTTCTTAGGGGCAGATTCTGAACACTTTACTCCCCAACTCCTAGAGGGAAGATTAACTCTTCTTTGCTACTAGAAATAGGAAAACATTTTGGGAAGTGACTGAGAAGTACAGTAGGCTCTATAGGCTGGAGAGCCATTGAAAGTTTTATTTTTTTATTTAAAAAGGTATTTATTTTTAAAATCATAGCTGTATTGAGATTTAATTCACAAACAGTAGAATTTACCATATAAAATTATAATTTACAGTGTACAATTTAATTATTTTTAGTATATTTACAGAAGAGTGCTACCACTTACAAAAATTTTTATTTGGGGTATACTGTACATACAGGGAAGTGTGCATTTAATTAGTGGACAACTTGATGAACACATATGGCACCTAGATAAAGGCACAGGGCATTCATTACTATCACTCACTCAAGAATCACAACCTCTCAGTACAACCATTCATGTTTCCCATTGACAGTTTTTTAACCAAGGATGTAATATCATCAGGTTAGTTGCCTGTTACTCTGTGAGACTGAAGGCTTTGAATCTGTTTGGAGGCTATTGCTATGGTTCATGCCAAGTGTGGTTGGAGAAGAGAAGGGTTGACTTGAATTATACATGAGGTTGAACTGTTAGGCCTTATTAGGTAATATGAAAGTGAAAAGTCGAGGATGACTGTCAGGTCTTTGGAGTTGCCGTGGTATATTTTTAATACTACAAAAATAGTTGAGCTTGCCCCGTGGAGTTGTAATATTGCGCAAATGGAGGGCTAAGGAAAAAAATCTTGGATTTCTGAACATTTAAAGGTCTGTTGAGCAATGGTTACCCATTAAAGAAGGGGAAGAGGAAGATATTAATATGTCTATTAATACATATACTTAATGTGTCATGGACATTTTCTTTTTTTTTTCTTTTTTATTGGGGAATATTGGGGAACAGGACCCATCAGCTCCAAGTGAAGTCATTGTTTTCAGTCTAGTTGTTTTGGGTGGAAGGGGGCGCAGCTCAACTCCAAGTCAGGTCGTTTGCAGTCTAATTGTGGAGCGCGCGGCTCAGCTTCAGGTCAAGTTGTTGTTTTCAATCTCGTTGTGGAGGGCACAGCTCACTGGCCCGTTTGGGAATCGAACCAGTGACCTTGGTGTTATGAGCACTGTGCACTAACCACTGAACAAACCAGCCATCCGTCATGGACATTTTTATGTTACTAAATAGTGGTATATCATTTTTTGAATGTTTATCTCATAAATTTCTTTACACCATGACTACAAGCTTGTCTTTCAGATTCTATAAAGGAATTGAATGATTTAGTAGGTTGTATAACAACCTGAATTCCTGTGCATCTTCAATAAAATGAGAAGTAATTGATTTTGCTTCTGAGGCTCTGCTCAGGACATGGAGTCCTTTAGTAGGAACGATTACATTCAAGATGCTTTATTAAAAGAAAAGATGCTTTATTAAAACCGAGGTTTTCTGTGACCTATATTTTCACTGTCCTCTTAACGTGGGTAATTTATTACCCTAGTGGTTTTTGTTTGTTTGTGTAGGAGGGAGTAAAAAATCTAAAATCATTTCAAAATAATTATTTTAAAAAGATCTATCATGACCTGAGATCAACACCAAAGGTCTGATCCATCTAAAAACATATGGACAAACATAAACACTATTAAAGAAATTGCTGTGGCGGAGATGGAAATGAAGTTATTCATGTGATGAAAGAGTTTTATAGACAGATGTTGATAGTTGCACAACGAAGTGAATATACTTAATGCCATTGAACTGTACACTCGAAAATGATATATATAAATTTATATATATATATCTATATTTCTAATATGGATTACGATTATAGTGATTGATAACTGCCTTTGAAATGGAATGATTTTCCAAGTTTTGCATACTCTGGTGTCCCTATATTGTCTGGAAACTTTAGTTGGGCGATGGGGAGAAATAAGAAAATAACTTATTAAATGAAGTGCAGCATGCAAACTTTAATTTTCACCTAAATTTGAAAAAAATTATAGAAGTTATTTTGGTCATAATTTGAAAAATGTAATTATTGTCCTTATATTAGATGATATTAAATTGATGATATTTTTGTTATGTGTGGTAATGGTATTTAGTTATGTAGTACAGTAGTATCCTTTTGCTTAAGGGTTAGATGTCATGATGTATGCACTGAATTTGAAATGGTTCAGTGCAAAAAAGTATGTGTGCCTGTACAGAGATAACGCAAATGTGGTACGTTGTTAAGTGAATTTAGGAGAAGGGATATGGATGTTCATTCAACAATTTTTCAAAGTTTGGTAAGTTTGAATATTTCAAAATAAAATGTTCAATGAAAACTTAATACTAGGCTTAAAATTATACTTAATCACAAAATTTGTGTGTGCGTGCATGTGGACACGTGTTCTCCCACAGTTCCCAGTTGGTGAACAGTTTTTTTAATTGTTTTGTATTGTGGTAAAGTAATCATAAAAAATTTTAACCACTTTAATCATTGTCGAGTGTACAGTTCAGTGGCATTAAGTATATTCACATCGTTGTGCAACTATCAACATCTGTCTATAAAACTCTTTCATCACATGAATAACTTCATTTCCATCTCCGCCACAGCAGTTTCTTTAATAGTGTTTATGTTTGTCCATATGGTTTTAGATGGATCAGACCTTTGGTGTTGATCTCAGGTCATGATAGATCTTTTTAAAATAATTATTTTGAAATGATTTTAGATTTACAGAAATGTTGCAAAAATGGTAGAGTTCCTACATACCTTTCACCCAGCTTCAATACCTTATATAATACTACATAGTACAGTAATCAAAACCAGGAAATTAACATTGATTGATGCAATACTATTAAATAAACCAAGTGTTGGCAAACTACACCAGTAGGCTAAATTCTACCTTCTGCTGTTTTATAAAGTTATGTTGGCAAACAGTCATACTTAGTTACTGCTTTCATGTGTTTATAACGGCAAAGTTGAGTAAAGATGAGTAGTTGCAACAGAGACGTTATATCCTATAAAGTTGAAAATATTTGTCATCAGACTTTTTACATCAAATGTTTTCTATCCTCTGAAGTAGACTATAGCTCTTATTTGGTTATCATTATTTTTCCCACTAATGTCCTTTTTGTGCTTCAAAATGTAATCTAACACATCCCACTTTGTATTCATTTGGAATGTCTTCTTAATCTACTCCAGTCTGTGACAGTTCCTCTGTCTTTTGTTTCATGACCTTGACACTTTTGAACAGTATTGATCAGTTATTTTCCAGACTGTCCATCTATATGTATTTGTCTAATATCTTCTCATAATTGTATTGAGGGTATTAGGCATTTTTACAAGAATACCACAAAGTGATATTGAATTCTTCTCATTGTATCATGTCAAGGGTATAGGATGACAGTATTTATTACTGCTAATGTTAATCTTGATTACTTGGTTAACTTGGTGTCTGCTGGGTTAGAACCACTGTCCAAATGTTTTTTATTCATATGTAATGAATGTCTTGTGGGGTAATACTTGGAAACTATGCAAATCTCCTGTTTCTCCTCATACTTAAGCCCAAAAATTTTAGTATCCATCTTGCCTGAAGCAATTATTATTGTGATGTTTGTCTGGTGGTGATTTTCTTTCGTTACCTCTATATTTAGTAATTTTAAGGAAGAGCTATCTGTTTTCCCCTATTTGTTTATCCCATTACTTACATTAATGTGGACTTATAGATATTTATTTTATTCTATGAGTTGTAATCCGATTGTTCATTTTGTGGCTCTTAACTGTTCCAGATTTGGCTATTGGAAGTGCCTTCAAGTTGGATCACGTGTTTTGAATATGCCACCATTATTTTTTGAGCACGGCTTTGCTTTCTGGCACCACAACGTATTCCAGGCTCATCTTGTATTTTCCCAGCTTGGCTTCCTCTGGCCAGAAACATGGATATTCTCCTGGGGTTTTAGACGCCTGTGTCATAGTGGCAGTTTTAGGGGAGAAAAACAAAATGTTGGAGAAAAAAATGTCAGGAATTCTTCTTATATTGTGAAATACAGGGTCCAGCTTCTTCTTTCCAGTGCTGTGGCTAGAAATGAGGTTCTCCCAGAGTTTTGCTGTCAGCACCCTTTGCGTAGTTTTGGAATTCAGCTTGCCATCCTCTTTCAAAACCAGGAAAGAAAGGAGGGGGAAGAATGACACAGCCATCCCCCCTCAAGCCTTCAGTTTTATAAGGATCATTATTCAAGTTTTGATTTCAGTCCCCAATCTGCCTGCTATTGTTTACTTTTTAGAGTCCTTAGGTCATTTCTTACTGTATTCTGTCCATAAATGACAGAGAGTCTGTAATCGCCCTTACTTCATTATGGTCAGACTAGTCTGCTTGTTTGAATAAGCAGAATTCTTTCATTTTACTTTATTTACCTTTGATAATTATGGATATATTTTATTGACAGGTAAATTCTTATTTTGTTAATTCATATGCATTTAATACTTATATTTTAATATAGAAGCATAGTTTTATAATCGTAGTTGGAATACCTTGGAATTATTTTTCTAAATACCATTTGAATAATTAACTAGTCTAATCTATATGATGTAATACCCATTATTGTACATATTACAGATATTCTCCTCACAGTGCTCTAAGTTTTAATGTGAAGTTATTGACAAATTAAGTGAATTACATTTTATTGGGAAGTATTTAACAATTTAATATGCTTTTTATTTAAGTGAGCAGCGAGGATTCTGAAGATTCTGATTTTCAGGAATCAGGAGTTAGTGAACAAGTTAGTGAATCTGAAGATGAACAACGGCCCAGAACAAGGTAAATATTATAATTGTTTTTACAAAAATTTTAGGAATTAATCTGAATAACCATGCTTCAAATTATTTGTAGAAAGATTGCTGTTACTAATAAATTTAAGTAAAATATTTAATATTTTGATTTGAAACTAATTGTTAAAATTACTAATTTAAATGGGGTGTTCATAACATATGAGTATGTATAATTGAACTGTGTATTCTAAACGAGGTGGACTTTCAGGGTGCAAAATCACTCGAGTATTTTTTGATTGCTGTGGTGGGAAGTCGTAGTGTAGTAAATGAGAGATTCTGAAGACAAACTACCTTAATCTAACTCCTGACTCTATTACTTTCTATTTGTATGAATACTCTGTGCTTCAGTTTCCTCATTTGTAAAATGGGGTGTTACAGTACTACTTACCTTATTGATTATTGTGGGTGTTAAATGAGACGGTACATATAAAGGGCTTATAATAGTGCTTACTTGGCAAATAGTAAGTGCTCCATGAGTGCTAATTACTGGTTTTAGTAGTAATACTAGTATTATTGTAATTAAGATGTGTTTGTTCTCTCAATATACATAGCTACTGATCTAGATTATCAGTTATTTAAAATATTGCTTCCTTCGTAGCATAGTATTTTACAATAATACTAACCTTTCTAAGAATGTTTTAATTTTTCCATAATAATAATATGATCATTCTACAATTTATCAAATGGGAAATCTGTGTTTTTGTGAGTGTGTGTGTGTGTGTGTGTGTGCGCGCACGTGCGTGCATGTGTGTAGACACATAGTTGTCTACACTTGTCAATTTTAAAACATTTGAGATTTTTTTTAGATTAGTACTTACCAGGCTGTGCCTGGACTATACTAACATATTGTACTATAGGGAAATATAAAATAACTGCAGTGTTCAATGGTAACTTTTAAAAACTGAGATAGAATTCATATAACGAAATTTACCATTTTAAAGTGTAGAATACAGTGATTTTTATAATATTTACAAAGTTGTACAACCATTACCACTATCTAATTTCAGAACATTTCCATCACCCCAGAAACAAACTCTGTACCCAATAGCAGTCATTACACATTCTTACTGTATCCCATCCCCTGGGAAAAAGTAATCTATTCTGTATGGATTTGCCCATTCTGGACATTTCATATGGATTCATACAATATGTGGTGTTTCATAAATGAATTCTATTGGTTAGCATAATGTTTTCATGGTTCATCCAGGCTGTAGTTTGTATCAATACTTTCTTCCTTTTAAATTACTTTTTTAATGGTGGTTAAATACACTTAACATAAAAATTTACCATCTTATCCGTTAAGTGTACAGTTCAGTAGTGGTAAGTATATTTATGTTATTCTGCAAGCAATCTCCATAACACTTTATCTTGCAAAAGTGAAGCTCTTGATTTTATTATTTTTAAATTAAATTTATTGGGGTAACATTGGTTAATAACATTATACAGGTTATAGGTGTACAGCTTTATACTACATCATCTGTATATTGCATTGTGTGCTCACCACCTAAAGTTTAGTCTCCTTCCATCACCATACATCTGACCCCATTTACCCTCTTCATCCTCCCCAACCCTCTTTCCCTCTGGTAATTACCATACCGTTGTCTGTGTCTGGAGTTTGTTTCTTTTGTTTGTTTATTTGTTGCTTTTTGTTTTATATCCCACATGAGTTCTTTCTCATCTGACTTCACTTAGCATGATACTTTCAAGATCCATCCAGTGTTGCAAATGGCCGTGTTTCATTTTTTTTTTTATTGCAGAGTAGTATTCCATTGTATATATATACCGCATCTTCTTTATCCAATCATCCATTGAAGGACACTTACCGTGTTTCCCCAAAAATAAGACCTAGCCAGACCATCAGCTCTAATGCATCTTTTGGAGCAAAAATTAATATAAGACCCGGTCTTATTTTAATATAAGACTGGGTATAATATAATACAATACAATATAATACCAGATATGATATGATATAATATAATAATATATGTAATACTGGGTATAGTATAATATAAGACGGAGTCTTGTATTAATTTTTGCTCCAAAAGATGCATTAGAGCTGATAGTCTGGTTAGGTCTTAGTTTCGGGGAAATACGGTAGGTTTTTTCCATGTCTTGGCTATTGTGAATAATGCTTCAGTGAACATAGGGGTACATAGATCTTATTGAATAAGCATTTTCAAATTTTGGGGGATAGATACCCACAAGAAGGATTGCTGGGTCAGATGGCAGCTCTATTCTTAATTTTGTGAGGAATTTACATACTTTTTTTCCAACAAGGCTGCACCAAATTACATTTGGACCAGCAGTGTACCAGGGTTCCCCATTCTCTCCATTTTCTCCAACACTTGTTTTTTTCTTATTGATAATAGTCATTGTAACAGGTGTGAGGTGTTATCTCAGTATGGTTTTGATTTGCATTCCCCTTATAACTAGTGAAGTCAAGAATTTTCATATTTCTGTTGGTTGTGTGTCTTATTGGGAAAAATGTTCAGGTCCACTGTCCATTTTTTAATTGGATTGTTTCTTTTTTGTTGTTGAGTTATATGTGTTCTTTATGTAGTTTGGATATTATCCCCTTATTGGAGGGATCATTTGCAAATACCTTTTCTCATACAATTGGTTGCCTTTTTTTGTTGTTGATGGTTTCTTTTGCTGTGCAGAAGCCTTTTAGTTTGATGGAGTCCTGCTCATTTAATTTTGCTTTTACTTCCCTGGCCTTAGTGGTCAAGTTTACAAAAACTTTCTGAGACCAAGATCTACAAGTGTAGTGCCTATGTATTCTCTATGTATTTTGTTGTTTCAGGTCTTACATTCAAGTCTTTAATCCATTTTGAGTTAATTTTTGTATACAGTGTCAGATAGCAGTCCAGTTTCATTCTTTTGCATGTGGGTTTCCAGTTTGCTTAACAACATATTGAAGAGGTTTTGCTTCCTCCCTTTTTCCATTTTTGGCTCCTTTTTTGATAATTTCCGATGTACCTTTGGGTTTATTTCTGGGCTCTCAATTCTATTCCATTCGTCTGTGTCTATTTTTCTGCCAATACCTTACTGTTAAGATTATTGTAGCTTTGTAGTGTAATGTGAAGTCAGGGAGTGTGATACCTCATGGCTTTGTTCTTTTTTTCTCAGGATTGCTTTGGCCATTCGGGGTTCTTTTGTGGTTCCATACAAATTTGATGATTGTTTTGTTCTATCACCCCAATAAATTTAATAAAATTAAAAAGAAAAAATGCCCCTGGGATTTTGATGGGGTTTATATGAAATCTGTATATTGCTTTGGATAATATGGCCATTTTAACTGTTAATTTCTCTAATCGTTGAACACAGAATATCTTTCCATTGTTTTGTGTTATCTTCAATTTCTTTCAACCATGCTTTGTAGTTTTCTTTTTCATTTTTTTAAATTTTTTTTATTTTTCAAATTTTATTGGGGAATATTGGGGAACAGTGTGTTTCTCCGGAGCCCATCAGCTCCAAGTCATCGTCCTTCAATCTAGTTGTGGAGGGCACAGCTCAGTTCCAAATCAAGATGCAGTTTTCAATCTTCAGTTGTAGGGGGCTTAGCCCACCATCCCATGGATGGATTGTTGTTGAGAGCTCGTACTCTAATCAACTGCGCCATCCAGCTGCCCCTCGGGAAGCTCAGCTGCAGCTCGTTGTCTTCAATCTAGTTGTGTAGGGCGCAGCTCACTGGCTCATGTGGGAATCGAACCAGCAATCCTGTTGTTCAGAGCTCGCACTCTAACCAACTGAGCCATCTAGCTGCCGCAGCTTTGGGGTTTTCAGTGTATAGTTCCTTCACTTCCTTTGGTAAATTTATTTCTTGGTATTTTATTCTTCTTGTTGCAGTTGCAAATGGGATTGTGTCCTTCATTTATTTCTCTGATATTTCATTGTTAGTATATAGAAACACAACTGATTTTTGTATATTGATTTTGTATCTTGCAACTTTACTGTATTTGTTTATTGTTTTTAATAGTCTTTATATATTTAAAGTTTTCTACATATAGAATCATATCATCTGCAAATAGTGATAGTTTTACCTCTTTATTCCCAATTTGGATGCCTTTTACTTTTTTTTCTTGTGTTATTGTTATGGCTAGGACTTCCAGTATTTTGTTGAATAACAGTGGCTAGAGGGTATCCTTGGCTTGTTCCTAATCTTAGAGAAGAAGCTTTCAGTTTTTTTGTTTGTTTGTTTGTTTTTTACCATTGCATATGATACTAGGTGAGGGTTTATCATGTATTCCCTTTATTATATTGAGGTACTTTCCTCCTGTACCCATTTTTCCAGTGTTTTAATCATAAATGGATGTTTTATCTTGTCAGATGCTTTACCTACATCTATTGATACGATTATAAGATCTTTATCTTTTATTTTGTTAATGCTGAACCATCCTTGCGTCCCTGAATGAACCCCACTTCATTGTGATGTATTCTTTTTTCAATGTATTGTTATATTGAATTTGCTGGTGTCTCTTTTTTTCAAGTTTATTGGAGTGCTGGTATTTTGTTTAGGATTTTTCCTTTGTTTATCAGCATTATTGACCTGTAATTTTCTTTTTATGTGTGTTGTCCTTGCCTGGTTTTGGTATCAGGGTAATGTTGGCCTCGTAAAATGTGTTAAGTATTCCTCTTCTTCAGTTGTTTGGAAGAGTTTGAGGAGGATAGGTATTAAATCTTTGAATGTTTGGTTTAATTCACCATCGAAGCCATGTCGCCCTGGACCCTTGTTTTTTGGGAGGTTTTTGATAGCTTTCAATTTCCTTACTATTGATCGGTCTGTTTAGGTTTTCTAACTCTTCATGTTCAGTTTAGGAAGATTATATCTTTCTAAGAATTTGTGCATTCTAGTTTATCGAATTAGGTGGCATGTAGCCTTTTATTGTATTATTGTATAATTCCTTGTATTTTTGTGGTGTCCATTGTAACTTCTCTTTCATTTCTGATTTTACTTGAGCCTTTTTCACTTTTTTCCTTAGTGAGTCTAGCCAGAGGTTTGTCAATTTTGTTTATCTATTTAAAAAACCAGCTCTTTGTCACATTTTTTTCCATTGTCTTTGTGTTCTTCTTCCAGTATATCCATTATTCTTACATTGCTCTTTCTAAAGGAGTCAATTCTCATAGAATTGATTTATTTATTTTTAACTCTCAATTGTTTCTTTCACCCGAGTCATTTCTAGGTTTCTAACTTCAGGAACACTAATTCTCTCTTTCATCTGCTCTGCTCTGTTTCCTGAGCTCTCGAATTCATTCTTCATCCCATTTATTGTGTTTTTCAGCTCCAGAATTTTTTTTATAGTTTCAGTCTCTTTACTAAAGTACTCCTTTTTGTTTGTTAATTTTTTTCCTGAGCTCATTGAACTGCCTATCTGAGTTTTCTTGTACCTCATTGAGTTTTTTCAGAACTGCAATCTTGAATTCTCTGTCATTTAAATCACAGTCTTCCATGACTTTTAGTTTGTTTTCCAGAGAATTTTCATTTACTTTATGAGATACCTTGTTACTTTGGTTATTCATGGTAGTTGATTGATTATTTCTCCACCTGGGCATTTGAAATAGGTTTTTAGGTCCTGTTTTGCTTTTAACAATTCAGCAGGTTTATAAGTAGTGGTCTTTAATTTGTTGTTTTTATCTGCACTACCTGGACTTCAGGGATGTGGGTGGGGCTATATCTCCTTGGAGGTGGAAAATGTGGTGTTGAGCATATTTTCATGTGTTTTATGTTTTCTGAGTTAGATGAGATAGTATTCTGCCCATTGGGCATCCTCCAGAAAAGGCAGAACATTGCAAGCAAGTTCCACACTTCTCTTTCCTTCATGATGGAAGAGCTGGGAGTTGGGCAGCTTTCTCCTAACCTTATTGAAGTGATCAGGGAAGGAAGTAGGGCAAGTGTGAGCAGAAACACTACAAAATTTCCTATCATTTTAAGTGTGACTCGGTTAAGTATTCACTTGGTTGCTTCAGATTCTTAAGTGGTTTCTGAGTTCCCACAAAGTTACTTTTTATCATATGTTGTTGTTTATTCTGCTTTTGTATGGGAGGATAGGAGCTGGTAGCTGCCTAGTCTGCCCTCTTGCTGAGGTAACTGTGTATTTCATTACTTTTGATGGGTGAATAATATTCCATTATGTGGATAATACCACATTTTGTTTATTCACTTGTTGATGGACATTTGGGTTGTTTCCATTTTTTGGCGATTATGAATAATGCTGCTACAAACATTTGAGTACAGTTTTGAACATTTGTGTACAAGTCTACTCATTGTAGAATTGAGTACAGTTCTACTCATTCATTGTACAGTTCTACTCATAGGTATATTCATTCACAGGAATATACCTATGAGCAGAATTGTTTGGTCTTATGGTAACACTATGCCTAAACGTTCTAAGTAACTGCCAACCAAAATGTTTCCCATAGTGGCTTACCATGTTTATTCACCCAAGCAATTCACCAGGGTTCCAATTTCTCCACATCCTCACCAACATTTATCATTTTTATTCTTTTGGTTATAGCCAACTTAGTGGGTGTGCAGTGGCGTGTTGTGATTTTTGATTTCCTTTTCCCATATAACTAATGATCTTGAGTATTTTTTTTTTCATGTGCTTACTGGTCATTTCTGTATCTTTGGAGAAACATCTATCAAAATTCTTTTCCCAATTTTTAATTGAGTTGTGTTTTTATTGTTTATTTGTGATAGTCCTTTATGCAGTCAGGATACAAAACCCATATCAGATGTACGATTTACAAATATTTCTCCCATTCTGTGGGTTATATTTTTACTTTTTGGACAGTATCCATTCATGCACAAAAATTCTTAATTTTGATGAAGTCCCATTTAGCTATATTTTTCTTTGGTTATTTGTGTTTTTGCTGTCATATTAAAGAATCCATTGCCTAATCCAAGGTCACAAGGATTTATGGCTGTGTTTTCTTTTACAAGTTTTAGAGTTTTAGCTCTTACGTTTAGGACTTTGACCCTTTTTTTTCATTTATTACCTCTGACATTTTTATTAAGCTGCTTTTTTTGTATGTTTAAATGGTTCTCAATATTTTCTAGTGTAAATACTGTTTTAAAAATATTTATATATTTACTCATAGAATATTTGTATTAAAACACTGTATTAATAATTATATACACATATGCATGCATATATATATATATATGTATAGATGTGTGTGTGTGTGTGTGTGTGTATTCACATACTTGTCTGGTCATTTTCTTAGAGTAAATTTCAAAAAGTGACATTGTTGGGTCAAAGTTGTGTAATTTTAAGATTGTCATACAGGTTTTCAAACGGTCTTACAGAAGTAAATTTTTTCTCCTCCCAGCAGAATATATAAGTAATCATTTCCTCAATCTTCAACAATAAAACAATGAGGAGTCTGTTAGTTATAACATATATTTTAGTGGGACTTTGATCTACTTTGAGTTAATTTTTGCATATGGCACAAGATAGGGGTCTAACTTCACCCTTTTGCATGTAGATATACAGTTGTCTTAGCACAATTTGTAGAAAAGACTATTTTTTCCCTATTGAATTGTCTTGATACCTTTGTGGAAAATCAGTAGGCCATAAATGTAGTTTTATTTCTGGACATTAATTTCTCTTCCATTGATCTGTGTGTCTGTCCTTTATGCCGGGAACATAGTGTCTGGATTAATGTAACTTTGTGTACCGGTATCTAAGTCCAGAAGAACTTTCCTCACCAAAAATATTGTTACTTTTTTTTTAAGTGAGTTGATATAAATAAAATAGTATAGTGTTTAAAATTCTGCTTTTTAGAGATGATGAATATTTATGTCTATATTTGCCATTTATATTTCTAAAGACCCTCCATCTATCTTATTACTCATATACCAGATCTCTTCTATGAATAACTTAAAATGTTGGTCATTAGATTAGATTTGAGTTTTATCATTCTTGGACCTAGTGAAGTTATTTTTCTTTCTGTTTTCTTTAGGAATGTACACAAAGGTAAAGCAGTTCTAAAATAGTAAATAATTCATTTAGGGAAATTCATCGTTAAGTATTTTATATTTATTTTTGTATGTACGTAAGTATGTATGTATGTATGTATATTATTGATGTGTCCCACCCTGGACTGTTTGACACGTAATAGGTACCAATAAATGGTGAATGAATCAAGGCAATATACTCTTCTTAGTCATCGGATGAAGCCCCTGTTGGAATTTTAAGTGACTAGGAACTCAGCACTTGTGGGAGCCATCCCACCATTAAAAGCTCAGTTAGAAAGTTTCTGCATCTGACCTGCTTTCCTGTAACTCTCTCCTATGGTTTTAGCTTAGCCCTGGATGTGACAGGGACAAAGATGCTACCTCCTATCCTACAGGATCGTCCTTTCGATCTCAGAGGACTGTGACTGTGTCCTTCCATCCTGTTTCCTTTACTCACTCTCCAAGGTTTCATCTGCTCACCATTTTAGTCACCTTCTCTGTGCTCACTACACAGAGTACAGAGTTTCTCTGTGTTTCTCTCTTTAAAAGTGTGTGTCTGGAATTGAACATAACATTCTAGAGGGGGGTTTATATCAGTAGAATAGAGGAAGTCCCACTGTTTTTTTCAAAAAATTCCCTGCCTACATAATACTCACATTTTATTATGGAAAATGTCAAGCATACTAAAGTGAAGAGAATAGCATAATGAGTCCTGAGCCCTCAAGGATCCCTCCCCAGATTCAGCAGTTACCAACTCATGACCAATTTTGTTTGATTCACACTGCATCTGGCTCAATTCTTCAATTATTTTAAAGCAAATCAGAAGTTCAATCAGTAAAGATGTCAATATATTTCTATAAAAGAATTCATTAAGTACAACAACATAACCATGACACTATCATTGTCTCTAAAAAAGGGAAAATTCTTTAATATCGTCAAATGTCCATTTAGCCCAACTTAAAAACATACATAAACACTTGTGCACACAAACGTATACTCTACTCATTTTCAGGCAGAAATTTACAGTGTTTTTGATGAACATAATCTTTTTTGAACTTCATAAGAAACTATTACTGAAAAATACAGCTGTTGCTTTTGCTATATGGGTTAAGCTTAGGTAAGGACAGATGAGGACATTAAGGCTCAGAGAGTGGCTGGAAGTCTGTGGGCAATGGTAAAGCACAGGTTTTGGCACAAGACAGAGCTGTTTGTGTCACTCCTTTCCCATGTCCCCGCTGTAGGACCCTGGGCAAGCTACCTAAACTCTCTGAGCCTCAGTTTGTTCCCCCAGTAACACAGGACCTATACTGAAGTTGAAGAGCTATGGTCAGTATTTTTAAGCTATTAACTAAAGGAAAAAGGATCATAACCCAGGTTTCCCGACTCCAAAGGGGGTGCTATGATCACTGCATCAAAAAGGTGATCAGCACCAAAGATATTGAGTCGGACACATACACACAGGAGGCGGGATGGACCGGAGCATCGCTAGCCTGGCTTTCTCCTTTCGCGCCATGGCTCGGCACCCACTCAGGGTCCCCTGACAGACACCAGCCACCCAAAGGTGACCGGCCTTATTTTGCATTTTAAATGTTTTTTAGGTCTGCAAAGAAAGCAGAGTTGGAAGAAAATCAGCGGAGTTATAAACAGAAAAAGAAAAGGCGACGCATTAAGGTTCAAGAAGATTCATCCAGTGAAAACAAGGTAATAAGGACATTTACTGTGCGCTTGAATTTTAACTGGTACATTGGACAATAGTAAGTATGTTATTACCTCCTCTTCATTCCATTGGTTCTTTAAATTGTGGTTTATTTACTTTTTACACTTTTGTGGAAGGATTGACTTAGTGAGTGTATAAATATGCAGAACTCTTAATTTTGACATAATTGGTATTTTTTTGTTTCTTAACTAAGTCTAATGGAAAATTTTACCTGTTCTAATTCATTATTTCACATTCGAAGGACTATAGAATTGTTGTGAAGTGTTTATATTTTCTGAAGACATTAAATATTTTATCCTGTATAATGATTCATGTGGAATACATTTCTTCTACAAATGAAGTTATTCAATTTGAGTTTTCTGCATATAAGCAGAATTATGCAAAGTATAAATACTCTGTAACATGTTTTATTCTGTCACTATTCTCTTTTTGGTGGGTTCATTTTTTTTTTAAAGATTTTATTGGGGAAGGGGAACAGGACTTTATTGGGGAACAGTGTGTATTTTTTCCAGGATTTTTTCCAAGTTGTTGTCCTTTCAATCTTAGTTGTGGAGGGTGCAGTTCAGCTTCAAGTTGTCGTCCTTTCAGTCTTAGTTGTGGAGGGCGCAGCTCAGCTCCAGGTCCAGTTGCCATTACTAGTTGTAGGGGGCGCAGCCCACCATCCTTTGTGGGAGTCGAACCAGCAACCTTGTGGTTGATAGGACACGCTCCAACCAACTGAGCCATCCAGGAGCTCAGTGGCAGCTCAGCTCAAGGTGCCGTGTTCAATCATTAGTTGCAGGGGGCGCTGCCCACCATCCCTTGCGGGAAATCGAACTGGCAACTTTGTGGTTGAGAGCCCACGCTCCAACCAACTGAGCCATCCGGGAGCTCAGTGGCAGCTCAGCTCAAGGTGCTGTGTTCAATTATTAGTTGCCCGGGGCGCTGCCCACCATCCCTTGCGGGACTCGAGGAATTGAACCGGCAACCTTGTGGTTGAGAGCCCACTGGCCCATGTGGGAATCGAACCGGCAGCCTTCGGAGTTAGGAGCATGGAGCTCCAACCGCCTGAGCCACCGGGCCGGCCCAAGGGTTCATTTTTTTAAATGAACCTTTTAACCATTTGTAAGTGTACGATTCAGTGGCCTTAGTTACGTTCACAATTGGAAACTCTATACCCCTTAAACAGTAACTCCACATTCCCAACTACCTCCAGCCCCTTGTACCCTCTATTCTAATTTCTGTGTCTATAAATTTGCCTATTTTTAAATAGCTCATATAAGTGGAGTCATATTTGTCCTTTTGTGTTTGGCTTATGTTATTGGCATAATGCTTTCAAGGTTCATCCATGTGTTTGCATGTATTGGAATTTCTTTTAAGGCTGGATTATAATCATTGTGTTTATATATATAATGTTGTATTTATTCATTTATCTGTTAATGGGCATTTGGGTTGTTTCCATCTCTGGCTATCTTGAATAATGCTGCTATAATGTGGGTGTACACATCTGTTTGAATCCTGGCTTTTAATTCTTTTGGTTATAATCTAAGACGTGGACTTGCCAGATCATGTGGTGATTCTATATTTAATTCTTTGAGAAATTGTCACACTGTTTTCCCAATGCACCAGGCTTTCAATTTCTCTACTTCCTTACTGATACTTGCTATTTTTTGTATTTTTTTAAATGGCCATCTGAATAATATCTCATTTGTGGTTTTGATTTAAATTTCCCTAATGACAAATGATAATGAGTATCTATTCAGGTACTTATTGAACATTTCTATATTTTTCTTAGAGAAAAGTCTATTCCAGTCCCTTTTACCATTTTTTGGGTTGTGTGTGTGAGTTAATAATCCTGTTTTTTTGCAAAGTAAAATTCTAAAACTTTTTAGTATGTTTCCACCGTTTGTTGGTATGTTACTTATTTTAATATGAAGTGGATAAATTAGGCAATTTTGTTGTATTTACCCTTGATCATTTAATTTCCAGAGTAATTCTGATGAAGGAGATAAAGAAGACGACGAAGAGGAAGAAGAAGAAGAAGAAGAAGATGAAAATGATGATTCCAAGTCTCCTGGGAAAGGCAGAAAGAAAATTCGAAAGATTCTTAAAGATGATAAACTAAGAACAGAAACACAAAATGCTCTTAAGGAAGAGGAAGAGAGGCGAAAACGTATTGCTGAGAGGGAGCGAGAGAGAGAGAAATTGAGAGAGGTAAACCAATTTTTATTTATGATTTCTTTTTAACATGATTTCCATAGATTCATAGATATATTTCAGTATTTCAGGAATAGAATGTTGTAATCAACCATAGATTTTTTTAGTGACAGTTGTTTTCTCTACTAGCAGTATTTTATGCAATTTAAAAATCTTCATTAGGCTATATTAATATAAATAAGTAGATGGAAAGAGTTGAGATTCTTGAACGATGATCAGTGATTGTGTTTCATCTGAGGTAGAAAAATGTTTAAAAATTATTGTTTAAATCCATAAAGGACTTCAAATTTTTAAATTTTTTATTGTAAAAATTTTCAAGTATATGTATAGAGGGAAGGAGTAGTATTATAAATTTCTTTGTACCCATTACTCAGCTTCAACAGTTACGAACACATGGCCAGTCGTTCATCTGTTCTCTTACCTTCAGATTATATTTTGGAAGTCTCAGAGATCATATCATTCTCTCTATATGTAATTCATCATATGTTGTCGAAAGATAAAGGCCTTTTAAACATTACTACAGTTCCATCATTACACTAAAAATTAACAATAATTCCCTAATAGTTCCAATATCTAGTTATTTAAAATTCCTTCGTTTTCCTCATAACATAGTAATGGTTTCTAAAAATGGTGTGAACCAGAAACCTAAGGGGGTCTCACTATATGTTGCATTTTTTTCTGGTTTTCCTTTTTTCCCCTTTTTTCCTTATAGTACATTAAGAAACCAGACTATTATGTGTGCAGAGTTTTACTGGTCGCATCCCTGTGTTGTGTTTTCATTGGCTCCTGTATGTCCTGTAAACTGTTACTTAGATGGATATAGAGGCCTGATCAGATTTAGATTCATTTTTATTTGGCAGGGGGGCAAAAATACTCTTGTGGTAATACATGCTTCCTCTTGCATCTCACTTAGGGGTACTTTAACTCTAGTTGTCTCTTTTTGTGATGTTAATTTTGTTTAAAAAAAACTTAACAATTTGGTAAATAGACATTAAACTCCTATATTATTATAATTTTCTTATTCTGATTTCTATCAGTATACATACGTGTGTTTCATATAGTCGCAATCGTTGTATATGGTATATACTGTGTTTTACTCTCCCTTTTATTCAGTTTAAATGTGTATTAATATATTCCATATACTTTTAATTGGTTTTTCATGCTTATTATATAATTAAAATATTATGTTTATTAAATTGAAAAATATGCTTTGTTAAAATTAAATATTACTATAAGGCTACATTGAAAAAATAACAGCTTTCTGTTCTACCTGGACTGTACTCAGAGGTAACAACTCTTAATTCTTTTAGCTGGTTTTCGTTTTTACCTGTATGTTTCTGTTTAATATGCTCATAATACTATTTCTTTATTTCTTGTGACATTATATGGAAGTTGTAGATTTAGCTCTCAATATAGTACCCACCAAAGATAGAGTTTCCTCTTCACAGTCTCAATATGGTTATATCAGAGTTCAGGTTAAATCATTAGTCAGTGTTCCCATGACTATAACTCTGTAACTGTTCACAGCAGGGCTACATTGTGTGTACTGAATGTGTATCTCATACACACATCTGCATGTGTATGTACACATAGTATATAATGATTACATTCCTTTGTATGTACTTTTTTGTTTGCTTTTCCCATAGTTAATAATGTTTTGGATTTTTTCTCTTATTTTCTATATGCTTTTGTGGTGAATTCATTTTCCAGCTTTCCAGCAAAACGCTAAAATTCCTCACTAATTTCAAACACATCAAGTAATTGATTGGTTCTAGTATTTTTCTTTGAATTTCCACTGCTAGAGCCTTGTTTTCGTACTCTAATCTGATTAGGTTCTAGTTGGGCTTCATCTACTTTCACTGTTCTGAGAATTCTGTCACCTATCTCTTGTTCCCTAGATCAGTATTTTCTCATGCACTTTATTTTCCAGAATTTTTGAAGTGGGATAATCACCTGACTTGAATGGATTAATTTGATCATCTGGTAGATTTAACTGTTCTTTCTTTAGCCTTTCAAACAATTCTGCTTTCACTCCACATTTCTCCATAACTATCTGTGTTAACTGATACCTCCGAGTCCTGAACCTTCTGAGGAATATCAAATCTAGTACTTCTTATTTAAGAAGTACTGAAGTTTCAGCTTTCTTTATTATATCATTTGACACTTGCCCATATTCCTTGTGGCTTTCACAATTTAGTTGACATTTCTTTTCTGCCAGGATCTTCCTCTTCTTTTGTACTTGTGTGATTATAACTTTTTTTTGTTCTTCGTTTTAGTAAACATTCAATCCACCAATTTTAGCCACTTACATTTCTTTAGCTTAAGTAAACTCTCCCAAGAAATTTAATATAGTTGTGTGTAGCTACCAATTATGCTGTGATGTATTTCCCATACCAAGTTTATGATCAAATAATTTTATCAAAGGTATTTCCATGTATTCATTACCATAATTAAAATGTAGAAAGATTTCATCAGTACTTTCTGGTCAGTCCTCAATCCTACATCTCTAGCTGCACTTTTATCACTGTAGATTAGATTTATCTTTTTCAGTTTTATATGCTTGAAATCATATAGTGTGTTCTCTTATGTAATAGTTTTCAGGGTAATAATTTTTTTATTAGTTTCAGGTGCACAAAACAATATAATAGTTCGATATTTATCATTTATATCCCTCACACTGTGTCAACCCCACTCCCCCATCCACTATCCCTCTGACATCGCTCACAGCCATTACATTTCCACTGCCTCTATTCCTAATGCTATATTCCGCTTCTTGTAACTTTATACATTATATATATATATACATAATATATATACATATATACATACATATATACATATATACATACATACACACATATACATATATACATACAAATATAAACTTGTAGTTGACATTCATTATTCTTCAGCTTCAGCTTCAGGTGTACAGTGCAGTGATCAGGTGTCTACATCATCCCTGAGGTGGTCCCCCTAATGAGACAAGTGTACATCGGATACCCTACAAAATCTTTACAACATTATTGATTACATTCCCCAAATTAACTTTTGTAATCCTGTGGCAATCTTGTGGTTACTGACTGTGCTTTCTAATCCCCTCCCCTTCCCCCTTATCCCCACCCCCATCTGGCAACCCTCAGTTTTTCCTCTGTGTCTCTGAAGGGTAATAATTTTTTGGTTCATCCATGTTTGTATGTACCAAGTAGTTTGTTGTTTTTATTGAGTACTATTCCACTGTACATATAGACCACAATTTGTTTATCCATTCATTTGTTTATGGACATTTGGGTTATTTTTGGCTTATGATGAAACTATTATAAACAGGTTTTATACAGCTATTATAAAATAGGTCTGTGTGTGTAAATATATTTTCATTTTTATCGGAAAAGTAGTAGCAGTATTACTGGGCCACATGGTATGTGCATGTTTAATTTCAAATTCTATTTTTTCGTTGCTGGTATATAGGAAAGCAATTACCTTTTGTATATTAATCTTATGTCCTGTAGCCTTGCTATAATCACTTAGTTTCAGGATTTTTTGGTTAATTCTTTTGGATTTTCTGCACAGAAGATCATTTTATCTGCAAACAAAGACAATTTTATTTTCAACTCTGTACCTTTTATTGCATTTTCTTGTCTTACTGCGTTAGCTAGAATTTCCAATGTGATGAAAAGAAGTGGTGAGA
The DNA here is from genome assembly GCF_057876585.1 of Rhinolophus sinicus. Taxonomy (NCBI): domain Eukaryota; kingdom Metazoa; phylum Chordata; class Mammalia; order Chiroptera; family Rhinolophidae; genus Rhinolophus; species Rhinolophus sinicus. Next base: position 45,815,898 of record NC_142518.1, on the reverse strand, counting down.
GGAGACATGCATGCCTTATACCTGACCTTAGTGGAAAAGTTACTAGTTTTTACCATTAAGTATGACGTTAGCTGAAGGTTTTTAATACTTTTTATCAAGTTGAGGAAGTTCCCTTCAACTCCTAGTTTACTGAGAATTTTTATCATGAAAGGGTGTTGGATCATTGTTGGATGCCTTTTCTGCATCTGTTGATATGATCATATGATTTTCTAAGCCTGTTGATGTGAAAGGACTACAGTAATTGATTTTTAGATGTTGTACGAGGTTTCTATACCTGAGATAAATCCCACTTTGTTGTGGTGTATAATTTTCTTTATACGTTTTTGTATTTGATTTGCTAACATTTCGTTGAGCATTTTTGCACATATTTATGAGCGACATTGGCCTGTAGTTTTCTTGTAATGTCTTTCTTTGGTTTCAGTATATGAGTAATGCTGGCTTCATAGATTTAGTTAGGAAGTATTACTTCTGCTTTATCATCTGAAAAAGATTGTAGAGAATTGGTATAATTTCTTCCTTAAATGTTTGGTAGAATTCAGCAGTGAATCCATCTGAGCCTGGTGTTTTCTGTTTTAGAAGTTTATTAATTATTGATTCAATTTCTTTAATATACATAGGCTGAATTAGATTGATGTTTGACACTATAATAAACTGCCAAATTGTTTTCCGATGAGGCTGCAACATTTTGAATTCCCACTAGCAATATATGGGAGTTCCAATTTCTCTATATGCTTACTAACATTAGTCATTGTCAGTTTTTAAAATTTAAAACCATTTTAATAGATGTGTAGTGGTATTTCGTTATTTTAATTTGCATTTCTCTGATAACTAATGATGTTATACATCTTTTCATGTGCTAAATGGCTGTTTATATATCCTGTGATGTGTTCATTCAACTCTTTTGCTCTTTTGGGGGGGATATTTATCTTCTTTTTATTTGTGATAATTATTTACAATTTTTGTATACTAGTCATGTCTCATGTTTATGTATTGTACATATTTTCTTCCTTTTTGGCTTTAAAAAATTTCCTTGATGGTGTCTTTCAAAAAGCAGAAGTTTTGAATTTTGGTGAAATCTTACTCATCAGTTTTTTTAAGTGTGTGTGTATGTGTGTGTGTGTGTGTCATACTTTAAGAAATCATTTTTTTAATAATTAAAATGTAATGGGATGACAGTGGTTAGTAAAATTATGTAGGTTTCAAGTGTACAACTCTGTAATACATCAGCTATATATCACATTGTGTGTTCACCACTAGGATATAGTTTGCTAAATTTATCCCTAAGTAGTTAATGTTTTTGATGTCAAGATAAATGAAATTTCAAGTGATTTAATGATCTTTTCTTCTGTGACCTTGCTAAAATCTCTTACTAGTTCTAGTAGCTCTTTTGTAGATTCTTGTGGATTTACTACGTATACAGTCATGTTGTCTATGCATAAAATCTGTTTTGAAATAATAAATGGATGCTTAATTTATTCAAATGCATTTTAATGTGTCTTTTGGGGTGATCTAGAAAGGCAGAGTTGCATTCCTAGAATAAGCCTTGCTTGGTCATGGTATGTTATTCTTTATATATATTGTATTTCAGCAGGATTTACTTCAGTGTTAAGTAGATACGTTCATTTGTAGATTTCTTTTCTTGTATTATCTTCTGGTTTTGCTATCATAGTAATACTGTTACATATAGTGAGTTGTGGAGTGGTTCCACCTCCTTTGTCCTCTTAAGGAATGTTTGTAGGATAAATGTTATTTTATTTTTCAGTGTTTGATAAAATTTTCCATTGAAGCCATGGGCCTGGAATTTTCTGAGGTGGTTTTTTTGTTTGTTTTATTTTAATTCAGATTCAGCTTCTTTAATAAATGCAGGGCTGTTTAGACTATGTGTTTCTCCTTAGATCTGTTTTGTGTAAATTCTGTCTTTGAGATATTTGTCCCTTTCTTTTAAAGTAGTCAAATTTTAAGATTTCCGGTCAAGATGGCAGAGTAGGTAAATGCTGTGCTTGCCTCCTCTCAGGACCACAGCAGAATTACAACTAAACTACAGAAGAACCATCATTGAAAATCACCTGAAATTTAGCTGAATAGAAGCCCTACAACTAAGGACATATGGAAAAGCCACTTTGAGACTGGTCAGGAGGGGTGGAGACATGGAACGTATTGGTCCTACACCTGTGTGTTGCGGTTAAAAATTGGGAGGGATATCTCCGCTATGGAGCATCCCCCAGAGGACTGAGGGGTCCCAGCCCCACACTAGGCTCCCCAGTCCAGAGTTCCAGTGCTGGGAAGAAAAGTCCCCCCAAATTTTGCCTGTGAAAACCAGCAGAATTTGGCTATGTGAGATGGAGGGCTGTTTGAGCCCCAGGTGCTTGAAGGGCCCATACAGGGACTCATTCACTGCTAGACTCGCTCACTCAGAGTGGCAGTAGCTCAAAAGGTGCCAGGAACATACAGGGAGGAACTGAATTGTCTAGCTTAAGAGTGAGAGTTTAAGGGTCAGCTTTCTCACAGATAGAAGTGCTGGTAGAACCCATTGTTTCATTCTTGTGCCTTCCCTTCTCCTGGTGTGCAGACTCAGGTGGCTGCCATATCTGAGTCCACACCAACCTGGTCAACATTGTTCCACCTGCTCTGCTGATTTCCTGTGACCCTGCCCTACCCAACTTGTGGAACCACCCAAGCAGTTTCCAGTGGCTTTTCCATACAAATAGCCTGTCTTGGCTCATGCTATGTACTTTCCTGAAATCTTTCAAAGGTTCACAAAGCCCAAACAAGCAGTATCTGCTCTCAGTGTGCCCTATGTCTCCTGCTGAACATCCCCAGTCTTGACAATAGCATCAGCTGGACTCCATTCACGGCCTGGCCTCTTGAGCACCTCCATCTGTGGATTGCTTTGTGGCTCATACCAAGTGGCGCTGGGTAGGGCACAGGCCTCAGGTGACCTTGGGCTGCACGAAAACACTTCCCAAGAGGCCCCAGAACCAGCACACCTAGTGGCCCGGCTTCAAGCACACCACTGCACAACCACATCATCTCTACAAATGACACACTCAAACAAGAGACTTAGCAGACACTAGAGCCTAGCTAAAGTAAATTATCTGTATGGTCAGCTCCTGAACAAGAGCTTCTCTACTATAGTCACTGCCAGTCTTCATAACCAGTCAGCCTGAGGTTCAGTACCTCACTGGCTAGTAAACAGTCACCAAGGCTCACCTACAACAGGAGGGCACACAAAACCCACACAAGGGACATACCTGGAGCACCTGACTCAGGTGACCAGGGAGACTGTACTACTGGGTCCCACAGGACAACGACTGCAAAAAGCCATTCTGGTAAGCCCTGGAGACATAGCAGCTCTATCTAACTCATACAACAAACAAACAAGAAGGTAGCCAAAATGGGGAGACCAAGAAACATGTCCCAAATGAACAGCTAACAAAGCTCCAGAAAAGAACGAGACAGAAAGGAGACAAGCAATCTATCAGATGCCGAGTTCAAACTCTGGTTAAAAGGATGGTCAATGAGCTCAGTGAGAACTTCAAAAAAGAGATAGGAAGCATAAAAATGGTGATAGAACACAAAAAACAACCAGTCAGAAATGAAGAATACAGTAACTGAAATAAAGACTACATTAGATAGAATCAACAGTCTTTTAAATGAAGCAGAGGATCAAATCATTGATTTAGATATAAGGTAGCAGAAAGCACCCAATCAGAACAGCAAAAAGAAAAGAATCCAAAAAAATGAGGATAGTTTAAGGAGCCTCTGGGACAATATCAGGTGTCCCAACACTGGCATCATTGGGATACGTAAAGGGAGAGAGAGAGAGAGAGAGAGAGAGAGAGAGAGAGAGAGAGAGAGAGAGAGAGAGAGGAATTGAAAACCTATTTGAAGGCAAATGAAGTAGACTTATAAGCCCAGGTAGGAAGCAGAGTCCCAAACAAGATGAATCCAAAGAGTCCCACACCAAGACACATCATAATTAAAATACCAAATGTTAAAGACCAAGACAATATTAAAAGCAGCAAGAAAAAAGCACTCAGTTGCCTAAAGGGGAGCTCCATAATTCTGTCAGCTGATTTCTCAACAGAAACTTTGTAGGCCAGAAGGAATTGGCATGAAATATTCAAAGTGATGAAAAGTTAGAACCTACAACCAAGGTTACTCTATCCAGCAAAACTGTCATGTAGAATGGAAGGACAGATAAAGAGCTTTCCAGACAAGAAAAAGCTAGAGGAGTTCACCACCATTTAAGGAGTATTAAAAGGAATGTTGGACTGCTTTAAGATGGAAAAAAAAAGAAGATAAAAATATGAATAATAAAATGGCAGAAACTACATATATATCAACAGTTACTTTCAATGTGTATGGATTAAATGCTCCCGTGAAAATATAGGGTGGCTGAATGGATAAGAAAACAAACTGTAAAATGTGCTGCCTACCAGAGACTCACTTCTGTTCGAAACACATACAGACTAAAAAGTAAAGGGATGGAAAAAGATATTTCCATGAAAATAGAAAAAAAATCTGGGGTAGCAATACTTATACCAGACAAAAGAGACTTTTAAACAAAGGCTTTACAACAAGAGACAAGGACCCAGTAATCCAGCTTCTGGATATATATCCAAAGAATTCGAAAACAGTACTTCGAAGTGATGTGTGCATCCATTTGTTCATTGCAGCATTATTTACAATTGCCAAGATATGGAGGCAACTTGGGTGTCCATTAATGGGTGAATGGATAAAGAAGAGGTTTTGTGTGTGTGTGTGTGTGTGTGTGTGTGTGCGCGTGCACGCGCACACATACGCATATGTATATAGATTTGTATACATATGTATACTGATACCTATATACATATATATACATATGCGTGCATACACACACAAAGGAGTATTACTCAGTCATAAAATAGAAGGAAAATATTGCCATCTGCAGCAACGTTGATGGACCTGGAGGATATTGTGCTGATTGTAGTACGTCAGACAGAGAAAGATAAATCCCATATGGTTTCACTTATATGTTGAACATAGAGAACATAATAAACAAAACAGAAAGAAACTCATAGTTAGAGTGAACTTTTGATGGTTGCCAGGTGGGTGGGGGTTAGGGGTGGGTGAAAAAGATAAGGGATTAAGAAGTGCAAATTGGAAGTTATAGAATAGTTATGGCGGTGTAAAATATAGCATAAGGAATATAGTTAATAACTTTGTAATAACTCTGTATGGTGTCAGATGGATACTAGATTTATCGGGATGACTACAAGGGAACTCCCGTAAGACTGTCAGCCGATTTGTCAACAGAAACTTTGCAGGCCAGTTATACAAATGTCTAATGACTATGTTGTACACCTGAAACTAATACAATCTTCTATGTCAACTGTTACTGAAAAATGAAAAAATGTATATATTCAAAAATAAAGTAGTTAAATTTATTGGTGTAAATGTGTTCATAATGTTCTCTCATCCTTTTGCATTTGTTTTTTTTTTATAGGCTCTGTCATGATATATCAGTTTTCATTTCTGTTAATTTGTATCTTGCCTTTTTTTCCCTCTCTCGATTAGCCTGTAGAGTTTTAGCAGTTTTCTTATATTTTTTAAAAGCACCAGCCTTGGATTTCATTGATTTCCTCTGTTGCTTCATGTTTTTCTATTTCCTTGATTTTTACTCTTCTTTCTTTGGGTTTAATTTACTCTTCTTTTTCTAGCTACCTAAGATGGATTTGGGATGTTCCTCCTTTTTTAACATGCATTTAAAGATATAAAATTCCCTACTGTGCATACTATTGTAAATCCTGCATTTTACAAATTTTGATGATTTATGTTTCAGTTTTACTCTGTTCATATTCTTTTCTAATTTCCCTTATGGCCCAGAAATGGTGTATCTTTTTGGATGCTCCATGTATAGATTCTGCTGTTGTTGGGTGAAATAGTCTATACATTTCAATTAAATTATGTTCATTGATTGCATTCTGGTCTTCTATATCATTAATAATACTCTGTAATATTCAGAGAGCAATGTTGATGTCTCCAAGTACAATTTTTGGCTTGCCATTTTCTCCTCGCAGTTCTCAGCTTTTTCTTGTGTGTTGAAGCTCTGATGTTAGGCATATGTACATTTAGGATTGTCATATCTTTGTAGTGAATTTACTCATTATCAATAAGTAATAGCCTTTTTTATCTCTGGTGATTTTCCTTCATCCAAAATCTACTTTATAATATAGCCACACCATCTTTCTTTTCCAACATTTTATTATGAAGTGTTGCACCATACAGCAAGATTGACAGAATTTCACAGTGATTCCCCATGAACTCACTTTCTAGATTCTTTAATTAATATTTTACAATACTTGGTTTATTATATTCCTATTTACTAATCTTTCTGTCCATCACTACATTTTTTTAATGCATTTCATTGTCAATTGCGGATACCATTTCACTTAATGTAGATGTTTCAGCATGCATCTCATTAGGTAGAATTCATATTTCTTTACAAGTTTTCCATTTTATGTAAAATTTACAGTTTGTGAAATGTACTAATCTTAAGTGTACATTTGATGTTGACATACCTTGAAATGCACAGATGCATGGCATATATTTTTGTGGTTTGTTTCAGCTTGCCCTTTTTTCTTTTACTTAATGGTTGAAGAGATTTCCATGTCCTCCATAGGTTGTGTCTGCCCTTAACTTAGGCACAAGTCATTTGTTGAATGGATACACAACTGTCAATTCTCCCCTCCACAGATCTTCTTTTGAGGGACATTTAAGTTGTTTCAATATTCACACTAAATTGGAATATCCTGTTACATATTGGAATGACTTCTCTTGTTTATGATGCTTTGGGCTCTTTTGAAAAAAATAAATTGCCATGTTGACTGTTTTTAAGCGCACAGTTCAGTGAAGTACATATATTCACAATGTTGTGCAACCATCGCCACCATCCTTTTCATAACTTTTTCTTCATCATAAACAGAAACACTGTGTCCATTTAACAATAAATCTCCATTTCCTTCTCCTGCTAGTCCCTTGTAATATCACTTCTATTTTCTGTTTATGTGAATTTATCTATTCTGCATACTTCATATTGTCCTTTGCTGTATGAGGTATTTCACTTGGCATAATGTTTTCAGGACTCATCTATGTTATGTCAACTATCAGAATTTCATTCCTTTTTAAGGATGAATCATAAATTGCATACACCACATTTTGTTTATTTATTCATTCATGTGTTGATGGATACTTGAGTTTCTTCCGTGTTTTGGCTGTTGTGAATAATGCTGCTATGAACATGGGTGTACACATATCTCATGAAGTACCTGTTTTCCATTCTTTTGGGTAAATACACTGTAGTGGAATTGCTGGAACATACAGTAATTCGGGATGCAAGTTTTTGAGGAATCGTATACTGTTTCCCACAACAGCTGCACTATTTTACATTCCTATCAGCAGTGCATACAGGTTCCAGTTTCTTCACATCTTTACCAACACTTATTATTCCTTATTTTTTGGGAATGGCCAACCAAATAGATGTAAAGGGGTAGCTCATGGTGTGTTTTTTTTTTTTTGGGTTTTTTTTGTCTTTCTTTTTCTTTTTCTTTTTTTTTTAAATTTAATTTTATTAAATTTATTGGGGTGACAATTGTTAGTAAAATTACATAGATTTCAGGTGTACAATTCTGTATTACATCATCTATAAATCCCATTGTGTGTTCATCACCCAGAGTCAGTTCTCCTTCCATCACCATATATTCGATCTCCCTTACCCTCATCTCCCACCCCCCACCCCCCTTACCCTCTGGCAACCACTAAACTATTATCTGTGTCTATAAATTTCTGTTTCTCATTTGTTTGTCTTGTTCTTTTGTTGTTTTTGGTTTATATACCACATATCAGTGAAATCACATGGTTCTCTGCTTTTTCTGTCTGACTTGTTTCGCTCAGCATTACTCTCTCAAGATCCATCCATGTTGTCACAAATGTTCCTATATCATCTTTTCTTACTGCCGAATAGTATTCCATTGTGTATATATACCACAACTTCTTTATCCATTCATCTATCGACAGACATTTTGGTTGTTTCCATATCTTGGCCACCGTAAACAAAGCTGCAATGAACATTGGAGCACACGTGTCTTTATCTCTAAATGTTTTCAGATTTTTTGGGTAGATACCCAGGAGAGAGATTGCTGGGTCATATGGCAATTCTATTCGTAATTCTTTGAGGAACCTCCACACTGCCTTCCATAAGGGCTGCACCAGTCTGCATTCCCACCAACAGTGTATGAGGGTTCCTTTTTCTCCACAGCCTCTCCAACATTTGTTATTATTTGTCTTGTTGATGATAGCCATTCTGACTGGGGTGAGGTGATATCTCATTGTGGTTTTGATTTGCATTTCTCTGATGATTAGTGATGTTGAGCATTTTTTCATATGTCTATTGCCATTTGTATGTCCTCTTTGGAGAAATGTCTCTTCAAGTCCACTGCCCATTTTTCAATTGGGTTGTTTGTTTTTCTGCTGTTGAGTTGCATGAGTTCCTTGTATATTCTGGATACTAGCCCCTTATCGGAGGCACTGTTTCCAAAAATCTTCTCCCATTCAGTTGGTGGCCTCTTTATTTTGTCAATGGTTTCTTTTGCTGTGCAGAAGCTTTTAAGTTTCATATAGTCCCATTCGTTTATTTTAGCTTTTACTTCCATTGCCTTTGGAGTCAAGTTCATAAAATGCTCTTTGAACACAAGGTCCATAAGTTTAGTACCTATGTTTTCTTCTATGCAGTTTATTGTGTCAGGTCTTATGCTTAAGTCTTTGATCCATTTTGAATTAACTTTGGTACATGGTGACAAATAGCAGTCCAGTTTCATTCTTTTGCACGTGGCTATCCAATTCTCCCAGCACCATTTATTGGAGAGACTGTCTTTGCTCCATTGTATGTTTTTAGCTTCTTTGTCAAAAATTATCTGTCCATATTTATGTGGTTTTATTTCTGGGTTCTCAGTTCTATTCCATTGGTCTATGTGTCTGTTTTTCTGCCAATACCATGCTGTTTTGATTATTGTAGCCCTGTAGTACAAGCCAAAGTCAGGAAGTGTGATACCTCCATTATTGTTCTTTTTCCTTAAGATTGCTTTGGCTATTCGGGGTCTTTTGTGGTTCCAAACAAATCTGATGATTTTTTGTTCTATTTCTTCAAAAAATGCCATTGGGATTTTGATGGGAATTGCATTAAATGTGTATATTGCTTTGGGTAATACGGCCACTTTAACTATGTTGATTCTTCCAATCCATGAACGTGGAATGTCTTTCCATTTCTTTGTGTCTTCTTCAATTTCTTTTAAAAATGTCTTACAGTTTTCAGCATATAGGTCACTCACACCCTTGGTTAAGTTTATTCCTAGGTATTTTATTCCTTTCGCTGCAATTGCAAAATAAATTGTTTTTTGTATTTCATTTTCTGAGATTTCATTGTTAGTGTATAGGAATGCAATGGACTTTTGTACGTTGATATTGTAGCCGGAGACTTTACTGTATTCGTTGATTGTTTCTAATAGCTTTTTGGTGGAGTCTTTAGGGTTTTCTATATGTAGCATCATGTCAACTGCAAGGAGTGACAATTTAACATCTTCATTCCCAATTTGGATGCCTTTTATTTCTTTTTCTTGCCTGATTGCTCTGGCAAGGACTTCCAACACTATGTTGGAAAGCAGAGTTGATAGGGGACAGCCCTGTCGTGTTCCTGAACGTAGAGCAAAGGGCTTCAGTTTTTCACCATTAGTTATGAGATTAGCTGAGGGTTTGTTATTTATGGCCTTTATTATGTTAAGGTATTTTCCTTCTATACCTATTTTATTAAGTGTTTTAATCCTAAATGGATGTTGCATATTGTCAAATGCTTTTTCTGCATCAGTTGATGTAATCGTACTATTTTTGTCCTTCATTTTGTTTATGTGATGTATCACATGATGTATTGTGGATGTTGAACCATCCTTGTGCCCCGGGGATGAACTCCCACTTGGTTACGATAAATAATCGTTTTAATGCATTGTTGTATTCTATTGGATAGAATTTTGTTTAGGATTTTTGCATCTGTATTCATCAGAGATGTTGGTCTGTAGTGTTTTTGTGTGTGTGTGTGTGTGTGTGTGTGTGTGTGTGTGTGTTGTCATTACCAGGTTTTGATATCAGGTTGATGTTGGCCTCATAAAATGAGTTAGGGAGTACTGTCTCTTCTTCAATTTTTTGGAATAGTTTGAGCAGGATTGGTATTAGATCCCTTTTGAAGGTTTTGTAGAAAATCACTAGTGAAGCCATCTGGTCCAGGACTTTTGCTTTTGGGAAGATTTTGGATGACTGATTCAATTTCCTTAATGTTGATCGGTCTGTTTAGATTTTCCAGTTCTTCATGGTTCAGCCTCGGAAGGCTATATGTTTCTAAGAACTTGTCCATTCCTTCTAGGTTGTTGAATTTGGTGGCATATAGTCCTTCATAGTATTCTTGGATGATCCTTTGTATTTCTGTGGTGTCCGTGATAACTTCCTCTTTTTCATTTCTGATTTTGTTAATTAGTGTCTTCTCTCTTTTTATCTTAGTGAGTCTAGACAAGGGTTTGTCAGTTTTGTTAATCTTTTCAAGGAAGCAGCTCTTTGTCACATTAATTTTTTCTGTTGTCTTTTCTCTATTTCATTTAGTTCTGCTCTGATTTTTGTTATTTCCTTTCTTCTGCTGACCTTGGGTTTCATTTGTTCTTCTTTTTCTAGTTCTTTAAGGTGTAACATGAAGTTGTGTTATATATACCCAATTTATTTGGGATTTTTCTTGTTTCTTGAGATAGGCCTGTAATGATATAAATTTCCCTCTTAAAACTGCTTTCGCTGTATTCCCAAAATTTTGGTAGTATGTATTTTCATTGTCATTTGTTTCTATGTATCTTTTTGATCTCTCCTCTAATTTCTTTTTTGACCCCGTCATTCTCTAAAAGTATGTTGTTTAATCTCCATGTATTTGTGTGTGTGTTTTTTTTTGCTTTCTTTTTTCAGTTGATATCCAATTTCAAAGCCTTGTGATCACAGAATATGCTTGGTATGATTTCAATCTTCTTAAATTCACTGAGGCTGATTTTATATCCCAATATATCGTCTATCCTTGAGAATGTTCCCTGTACGCTAGAAAAAAATGTATAGTCTGCTGTTCTAGCATGAAGTGCTCTATATATGTCAATTATGTCCATTTCATCTAATATGTCATTTAGGGCTGCTATTTTGTTATTTATTTTCTGTTTGGATGATCTATCCATAGCTGTCAATGATGTATTTAAGTCCGCTGGTATAATTGTGTTTTGGTCAATTTCTCCATTTAGTTCTGTTAGTAGTTGCTTGGTATATTTCGGTGCTCCCTCATTGGGGGCATAAATATTGATGACTGTTATGTCTTCTTGTTGTATAGTCCCCTTTACCATTATGAAATGTCCGTATTTGTCTCTTGTTCCTTTTTCACCCTGAAGTCTGTTTCATCTGATATCAGTATGGCTACACCTGACTTTCTCTGGATACCATTTGCTTGGATTGTCAGTTTCCACCCTTTCACTTTGAGTCTATGCTTGTCCTTGTAGCTTAGCATCATACTCTCAAGATCCATCCATGTTGTCACAAATGTTCCTATATCATCTTTTCTTACCACCGAATAGTATTCCATTGTGTATATACCACAACTTCTTTATCCGTTCATCTATCAAAGGACATTTTGGTTGTTTCCATGTCTTGGCCACCGTACACAAAGCTGCAGTGAACATTGGAGCACACATGTCTTTATGTATAAATGTTTTCAGTTTTTTTGGGTAGATACCCAGGGGAGGGATTGCTGGGTCATATGGTAATTCTATTCGTAATTTTTTGAGGAACCTCCACACTGCCTTCCATAACCGGTGCACCAGTCTGCATTCCCACCAACAGTGTATGAGGGTGAAGCTGGCTTTTTCTTGACTGAACATTCACTTGTAAACCTTTGACTTTTCCAGAACACTGATAATGTTGGTTCAGACAGTTTCTGATGATTTTCTTTGACATTTCTGTGTGGAAATGAGAGCTTAGAGCTTTGTAGTCCATCGTTTTGTTGATATTTACTTTATCCCTTCATTTTTTAATGGTACTATCCCTGGTATTGAATTCTTAGTTGATAGTTTTTTTTTCTTCTTTCATCTGTTTAAAGGTGGTGCTTTTTAATGTCATGTTTTTTCTTTTCTTTTCATTGCCCCTTTTTATTTAATGTGTCTTTTATTTAAACAATTGATATGATTTTTAAAAGATTTTCTGTTTATCACTGGCTTTCAGGAATTGATGCTTATTGTTTTCTTAGTTCATATTATGTTCAGTCTTCCTGAAACTTGTTGGATTATTGGGTTTCTAGTTTCCATTAAGTTTTTTGAAAATTTTGACCATTATTTCTTCAAATAAGTTTTTCTGTTCTTTTGCTCTGTCAGATTCTATTTACATATATATTAGACTGTTGCATATTGTCCCGCTGGTTTCTTTATTTTTCCCTCCTCTGTATTTCATTTTGGATAGTTTCTCTTGCTTTGTCTTCTAGTTCATTGATTTTCTGTACTATTATGCTGTTAATCACATTCATTGAATCTTTCATATTAGATAGTAATTTTTTATTTCTAGATATTCCATTTTGTCCTTTTTAAGGTATTTTATTTCTTTTCTCATTATATTTATGTTTTCCTTTCATTATTGGAGCATAATTACAGCTATTTAATGTACTTGTCTGCCAATTTCAACATCTCTGTCACGTCTTCGTCTTTTTTTGTTAAGTGAATTTTCTTCTCGTTGTTCATATGTTTTCCTTTCTTGACATATCTAGTAATGTTTTATTAAAAAGTAGACATTGTAATTTGGATATTGTTGAGTGTATGCTATCGAGAGTGCTTGGTTTTATTGTCTACAGGCATTTAAATCATTTTTGGTTCAGTTCAATTATTTTGATTTTATTTTTAAAAGCTTTGTTAAGGTGTGTCTTAAATGCCCTTTAATTTATGGTTGGTTTTGCCCCATTAGTAGCTGTGGGCCTTCTCTGGTCTCTATTGAATGCCCTGAGTTATACATGAAGACTCTCTACTCTGCCTTGTCTGTAAATTGAATGCCTTCCACACCTATATGATCTTTTTAAACTGGGGCCTGTTTAGCTCATAACTTCTCAATCACAGTTTGTCTGGCCTTGTGAAGTTGTACTCCTCGTGTACGTTTTACTATTCATCTAAAACTCACAGTGACTCCCATCTTGATTTCTGAAGGTCTTGTTTTGTGGCTCCTTTTCCTCTGTACTTCTCCGTAGTTTCTTTCTAAGCCATCTCAACTCCACCTTTGTCTCCTCAACTTAGTACAACTCCAGTGCTCTGCTTGGGATACCCTTTCCCTGGATTCTGGAATGTGCCTTCAGGCAGCAATCCAGGGGAAATATAGGGCCCTCCTTGTTTTTGTGCTTATCTGAGGGATCAGTGCCCTGGTGGTGCCTGCTATCCAGTGTCTGAAAATATTTGTTTCACATGTTTTGTCTACTTTTCTAATTGATTACAGCAGGTGGGTAAATCTGGTAACTAATACTCAATGCATTGTTTCATAATATACCATACATCTTGGTTCCTTATCTCCATCAGCAGAAATTGGGCTCAACCTTAATATGTTATAGTTAAATTGTTTTGTTTTTACTTTTTTCTTTTTTATCAATTCAGATATAGAATATACATTTCATGTTCTTATTCAACTTTTACTATACCTCAGTTTATCATTTGTCCTGAGTTCTCCCATTTCATTGCTATCTATTCATTATTAGTTATAGAAACTTTCATTTAAGAAAAATTTTTTTATTAGTGAATATTGGGGAAAGGTGTGGTTTTCCAGGACCCATCAGCTCCAAGTCAAGTTGTTGTTTTTAGTCTAGTTGTGGAGGGCTCAGCTCACTGGACCATGTGGGAATCGAACCAGTGACCTTGGTGTTAGGAGCACTGCTCCCTAACTACTGAGCCAAGTGATCGCCCCTGTATATATTTTCCGTATAGCTTGAGTCCATAAACATATCTCCTTAGTAATAGTAAGTACACATTTTCTTTATGGGTCATTTCATCTTGCAGTCAGGATGAAAATCCTTAATCCTGTGTCGGAGCCTGCCGACGAGACGAACGGTTCCTGAAGTGGGCAGTGAGGATTGAGAAAAAAATAGACAAGAGACAAAGATGGGATCGGGAGGGCGAGCAGTTCTAATTAGACTGCAGCGCCTACTTTATTTTTCAGCTTTCTTTTATACACACAGAAACAAGAAGGTTACATAAAGCGGCTGAGGCAGCAAGTACAGATTAGTTATGTTTTCTCAAAGTTTGGCCCTGACTGTCTTTAGACCTTTTGATATTTTCCCATTCCCAGGGCAGCAGGTGTCTGTTTGTTCTTTATGCTTATCGGAGTTCCCCTTAGCGATCCTCCCAAACTCTGCTTGAAGTTACATTTTCTTAACCCTTAATGCTCCAGCTCCCTACAATCCTGAAGATAGCACTTAATAACAAATGTATCATCCAAATCACTATCAAATACACAGTTCCAAAGTCTTAGTTAAAGCCTTGTGTATTGGTTTTCTATTGCTGCATTAAGAAATTACCACAAACTTAGCCTCTTATGACAAAACTATTATCTCACAGTTCCATAAGTCAGAAATTTGAGTGGCTTAGCTGACCTTGGCTCTACTGGGTCATCTGTTCAGTGTCTCACCAAGTTGAAATTAAGGCTTTAGCCAGAAATACAGTTTTCATCTAAGTCTTTGTGTCCTTTTCCAGCTCACTTACTGGCAGAATTCATTTCCTTGTAGTTGTAACACTGAGGTCCTTAGCTACTAGAGACGTCTCTTCACGACATGGCAGTTTGCTTGTCTTTGAGATTAGTAAGAGTGCATCTGTTATACTTAACTCTTTTGAAGGGCTCACTTTAATTAGGTATGGCCCACCCAGGAGAATTTCCCTTTGATTAATCAAACCTAACTGATTGCTAACCCAATTATGGGAATTATATCATATTTGCAGATCTCAACCATACTCAAAAGGATGGGGTTATACAGGGTATTTACACCAGAGGGTGGACTCCTGTGGGTTGTTTTAGGATTCTGCCTACCACACCTCACAAATAAGACAAGATATTCAGGGAATTTTCCATTTTGACTAATGGCTTTGCTCCAGTGTTATTAAGCTGGGACACATCCAAACGAGGACACAATAAAAATTTAGTGAATACTTAGTCTATGCCAGATACTTTGCATACATTGCATTATTTAATCTCCGCTACTACAACCCCGTGTGGGCTGTTTATAATCTTTCCCAGTTTGCAGGTGGAGAAGCTGAAGCTAAGAGAGTTTAAGTAACTCGTGAAAATAGAGTTTGGATCTAAATGACCTGTGCTATTTATACTCAACCATACTCTCTTCCAGTATTAGTCTGGATTTGTGTATCATTTACAGTTTTATATAAATGCAGTATCTATTCAGGTAATTTATTATAAATGTGTGACTTATTTTTAAGTTTTTACATGCAATAATATTATTGTAGTTACGGTTTTTAGAAGAGAGTATGTTCTTTTGAAGAGATATTTTAAAACTTTTACAGATGAAATGACATGCTTTCTTGGGTTTGCTTCAAAATCATTTGTGGGATCAGAGGAATTGGAGAATGGTTGGGAGGCTGTCAGTGAAACAAAACTGGCCAGAAATTGATAATTTTTGAAACTGATAATGGGTAATAGGGTTCATTATAGTATTCTGTCTACTTTTATGTTTCAACATTTTTATAGTTAACATTAAATAATCCATTTGTTTCCAGTTATATATAGTTCTAAATAAGAAAAAAATGCTGGCTAAAATTTTATTCCTTAAATGTCACAGTGTCTATAATCTTAAAATCATGAATTTTTATTGATTTTTATGGAATCATGAAACTGTTAATATAAGCATTTCCTTTATTCAAGTAGTATTACGTAGTAGTTAAGAATATGGACACTAGAGCCCGACCCTCTGGGTATAAATCTTAGTGTTGTGATACTTAATAGTTGTATGAACTTGTATGAGTTATTTATCTTCTTTGTTTCTCAGTTTATTTTTCATTTGTAAAATTAAAATACTTGTACCTACCTTGAGCATACAATTCTTGAGCATACTATGTAATGCATAGATATTGAGATAAGACAGTGAAAAATATATGCACATGTGTGTTCATGTGTATTTATGTCTATTTAAGTTTTCTTTTAAATAAGAAACTTGAGATTATTATTACCTTGCTGGAATTAGAGGGTATTATATGTTCTTGTCATGCTTTTGATCCTGTGGTTCTCAAATCAGTGTTTCTAAATTGTTTTTCCTTTCACAGCACATATTTTCAGTGGGAGTCTTTTGGCTTCTTGGGTGGGGTGGTTCTTATTTGGGACTCTTAACATTGTAGAACATTTAAATTTACCTTCCCCTCTGCCTACATTAAGTACCAATCCTGACGAATAATTGTGACAGCCACAAGTGCCCTAATCTTCCCCTCAGAGGAAAGGGGCCTGAGGTGCTTGCTGTGTCCTGGATAGGGTGTGTGTGTGGGGGTAAGCCCCTTCCAGGGGCCGGAGGGCAGGTCCCCTCCCTGGTGCTGCTTCTTGCAGATCTTAGTGGAAATAAAAAGGGAAGTGAGAAAAAAAAAGACATTTTCAGATGTCTTCTAGAAGAATAGAATCATCCCTGTTTGGGAGTCACATGTCCATTCAAATTTTAATGGCGGTGCCATGGATTAGTTTAGAGCTCTGCTTTTCTCACAGCTCTACTGTAACATGTGTTGAGATATCCAAGGTGAGAACTGATGAGCTAAATTACTGACATTACCACAATGATTCAAAGTCTTGTTGAAGTTTTTGATTTTGGAAAACATGTAAATCTGTGATCTGTCCTGGTATTATTGAACCAAAATATTGGATGTGTGCTTTGGAAGTACATATGTTTATATTTTGGAAAATTTCTTTTAATAAGACTAACACTCCACCATTGCTTAAGTGATTTTTGTGAGCTTAACTGTAATTCCCCTTCTTGTAGGTGATAGAAATTGAAGATGCTTCACCCACCAAGTGTCCAATAACAACCAAGTTGGTTTTAGATGAAGATGAAGAAACCAAGGAACCTTTAGTGCAGGTTCATAGAAATATGGTTATCAAATTGAAACCCCATCAAGTAGATGGTAAGAAACTTTTAGATGATTAAAGCATTTTAGTTAAGTTTTACCAATATTTGGTGTCGTCTGTGTGTCCTATATTCTGCTAAGCACTGGAGGTACATTGGTAAGCAAAACAAACATGATCCCTGCCCTTCTGGAGCATATAAGCAAATGAGAAAGACCTAAATTGAATGATTTCAAAGATAAGAGTTACAAAAGGGGACGTAAATGGCACTTACAAATGGGGATATATGGCAAGTGGAGTTCACCTAGTCTACAATGGTTGGCTAAGGGCAGTGGTGGGATAGGAAGAAGTTAAAAGCCTTCTTCAGGAAATGCTCTTTAACATTTTCAGGTACATTTGTTAATATTCCTACATTGGTATTAGAAAGATAACAAATTATCTCTATCCTCTGCTTTGTTAGTGTAGAATCAGTAAGTCAACTTTCAGTGTGTATGGGGTTGAATTCATATGGGAAGTTCTACAGTTGATATTCCTTAGGTAGCCAGCCACTTTTCTTGTTCAGTTCTTTACTAATGAATAAAGGGAGAAATGCGAAATTATCTCCTGGTTTTTTTTTTATTTTTATTTTGTTTTGTTTGTTTGTTTTTAAGGAGGGCACAGCTCACAGTGGCCCATGTGGGGATTGAACCGGCAACCTTGGTGCTACCAGCACCACACTCTAACCAGCTGAGCTAATGGACTACCCCTCCTGTTTTTTTCTTTATTGACTCAATAAACATGAATATATAATTGATAGAGATCTGTTTTTTCTTTGGATAAAGTTGCTATTTTAGATTATTCATGTCTCTTTGGACCATCCTAGGGCATAGAAAAGGTCTGCTGTGATAGCTTAGATAAGGTGAATGAAGGAAAGCCACACTGTTGTGTGCTTGTGTTCGCTGTCTTTTTTTCTAGTTAACCTTAAATGGGGGAATCCTCATTTACATTTAAGAGATTCTTTATCTGTTTCTTAGAAGTTTTGGTAACTTTTTATTAATTAAAGTTTATTGGGATGACAGTTGTTAGTAAAGTTACATAGGTTTCAGGTGTACAATTCTGTATTACATCATCTATATATCACATCGTGTGTTCACCACCCAGAGTCAAGTATATGGTGATGCAAGGAAAACTGACTCTGGTAATGTTTTTGATATTTTATGAAGGAAGATTTTTTTAATTTGGGCCTTTAAATTGAACTTAATGAAGCTGTTATTTTTAGGTGTTCAGTTTATGTGGGATTGCTGCTGTGAATCTGTAAAAAAAACAAAGAAATCTCCAGGTTCAGGATGTATTCTTGCCCACTGCATGGGCCTCGGTAAGACTTTACAGGTAAGAAATAACATGAGGGTATTGTGTTTTTGTGTATTCATTAATTCAAGAATACACATAAGATCTATTCTGTCTCAAGCACAGTTATTGGGGCTGGAGGTAAAGCAGTGAACAAGAATAACAAGATCCCTCCCCCAGAACCTTATATTCTGGTGGTGGAGAGTAATTTTAATCAAATGAAATATGTACTTTCAGATAAGTGTTAAAGAAGAATCAAGAGGGAAAGCATCTTATAGGAAATGATATTTGAGCAGAGATCCTAATGCAGTGAAGTAATGGGATTACAGGCATAGCCAGTAAAAACTGCAAATATTCTCAGGGAGAAATGAACTTCTTTTACTTTTTAACAGTCTGGGATCCTGTCATACTGAGAAAGTAAAATATTTTTCACTTTAAAATACTACTTCTACATTTCTGAATGGCAGGAATTGTAGCAAAGATGTGAAATCAGTAAATATATGTGCAATTTTAAATCATAAGATAATTATTATAGATTCAGAAAACTTTAAAATGGAAAAGTACTCTGTAATACAATTTTCTTTTAAATGGGCCGTATTATTTTCTGAAACGTAGGGATGTTCTGTGGAGACCACGGGCTTGGTAGCTATTTTGGTGTGGTTGCTTCATATTAGTAATTGATCATAGAATAATGTAGCTTTAGAGTTGGAAGGGCCTTACACACCATCTAGTCGAACTCCCTCTTTTGACATACCTCTTTGTCTGGTTCCGAAATTGTGACTTTTGATTGGCTTCTTTATTTTTTAAAGCAAATAAAACAACAACAAAAAACACCCAGCTATTGAATTCTAAGATTGCTTGATTTATTAACTTTTTTTGTGGATATTCAAATGAAGATGGCAACTTAATTTGTTTTCTTGTAGGTGGTTAGTTTTCTTCATACGGTTCTTTTGTGTGAGAAATTGGATTTCAGCACAGCTTTAGTGGTTTGTCCTCTGAATACTGCTTTGAATTGGATGAATGAATTTGAGAAGTGGCAAGAGGGATTAAAAGATGATGAGAAGCTTGAGGTATCATGTTTTAAATGTTTTTTATTATTAAAATAACTACATGAAATTCATATAGTAAAAAAAGAGTTTTCATTACCAATGATGCATACTTCAGTGGGAATACTTAGTATTTGTACATTCCTAATATCTGTCTTTAAAAATCTTTATTTTCCCATAAAAGGTCTCTGAATTAGCAACTGTGAAACGTCCTCAGGAGAGAAGCTATATGCTTCAGAGGTGGCAAGAAGATGGTGGTGTTATGATCATAGGCTATGAGATGTACAGAAATCTTGCTCAAGGAAGGAATGTGAAGAGTAGGAAACTTAAAGAAATATTTAACAAAGCTTTGGTTGATCCAGGTAAGATATTAACAGGCACTGATTTAGAGAAGCAAATTGAATTGTGCTTTGTGTTTTATTTAACAAATACTAATTGAACAACTACTAAGTAGCTGGTTTTGTTTCATTTATCCTTCAGTTTTTTGCCTTCTTTTTGTTTCTTAGTATAATTTCATTAAGGTGAAATCATCTTAAGATTTTATTGTCTTCATGATAAAAATATGAATCTTAGAACTGGGTCACTTGGCCCTATCATTTCTCCCAGTTCAAAATGCTTGCATCTCTCAGTAGCCAGCATTCTCTTAGATCTGCAGTTGGGCTCAACATGTTCAAGCCTCAGGACAATCTCCTTTGTAGTTTTAGCCTTTTTTGCAGAAAATCGGCTTAGTCTGCCCACCATAATCACTCTGCTTCCTGTCATAACACTGCTTTCCCTGTATGTACCCTTTTTGTATTGTGTCACTTTGTGGGGTTGGTGCTTGCCGCACTGCTTACAGAAAGTCCAGCGGCTTTAAGAAACGTTCACCATGTTTGAGAGAGCACTCTCAGCATGGAAAACAAGATGAAATCACCCCAATGATGCCAGCTCTTCAGAGTGTACTTGCTGAGTCTGGAAGTATTTGTGGTTTTCAGAGGAGACCTTGTAAACAATTAAAAATGCATCATGTGCCTGTATCACAGTTGCAGATGCTTCCAACTGTCTGAATATTAAATGATAACAAGAGCTCTCTCCACAGTCTGAAAACAGATCTTAAGTTTCTTTCCAAACTTTATGTCATTAAGAGAATTGCTGCATGTTATTTTTTTCTCTTTTAAAGGTGATCACTATGGAAGGTTAGTATTTCCAGTACTGTCTATCCTTATGACAGTAATCCTCATGAGATGGGAGCCAAATATTTGACTTTTGCTACCTGGAAAAGCAGCAAATTGTACTGTCCGCCAAACTAATTAATTTTAATTAATTTGTATCTGTAATTTTTTTTTCAGTTCAATCTTTGTCATATCTAACTACTTCAAGACAATTGAGATTTTAGGTGTTTGTTGAGAAATTCTGATATTCACTGTAAAAATAACAGTATTTACCCTTTTTTGTTAGAACATTTAAGTTCTACTCTTAAAAGATTTCAGTTACACAACAGTGTTATCAGCTGTAGTCACCATGTTAAACATTAGGTCCTCAGATCTTATTCATCTTATAACTAAAAGTTTGTACCTTTTTTGCCTCTTTTTTTTAGATGATGATGTAATTTATTAACATGTACCACAGTAATGTTGCCCTTGTAAATCTCAGGCCTAAGAATAAGCTTATCTTTTCCCCATGATTAAAATAGTCTGAAAGTCCTGTGGTAGTTTTATTGTTGGAGAATCATAAGCTAGTCAATAGTATTGCAGAGTATTTTTCACAAGGATTCCTCGGATCAGTTTAAAACAGCAGGTTCAGACGCGTAATGTGTTGATTTGTTCATGAGGAAATAAAGAAATTAAGCTCTTAATGTGAAGAGTAACATTTATTATTCCATGTAAATCATTTAGTGACATTGGAAAAACTTTTTATTTTGGAATATTTTTTTGTATACAGTTGAAATGATAGTAAAGAAAGCTTCTATATACTCTGTATCTAGATCCCCCACTAACGTCTTACATTGCCATGGTAGATTTGTCACAACTAAGAAATTGATTTGTTGTTGGCATATTGTTAACTCCAAACTACATGTGAATTTCACCAGTTTTTCTAGTAATGTTTGCATTCTGTTCCAGGGTCTGATCCAGGGTACCACATTGCATTTAATTGTCATGTCTCCACAGTCTCCTCTGGTCTATGACAGTTTCTCAGTCTTTATTTTTCATTATCTTGTGTATTGTTCAAGTATCTTATAGAAAGTTTACTAGTCGGTTTGTTTGTGTTTCTTGTGGTTAGACTGGGGTTATAGGTTTTGAAAGAATATACATACCAGAGGTGTAGTATCCTCTCATCACATCATGTCAGGAGTACATTAGATCCATATGACATCATGGTGATGTGAACTTTCTTCACTTGGTTAAGGTAGTGTTAGACAGGTTTTTCTATTATAGAGTTACTGTTTTCACCTGCCTCTATTCTTCGGAAGCCAGTCACTGTCTAGCCCACCTAAGTAGGGGAAGGGCAGAAATTGAGCTCCATCTCCTGTAGTGTATAGTATCTATACATAAAATTTAGAACTTTTCTTCAAGAAAGATATTTTCCTTCTTACCCCTTTTTTAGTCAGTCATTGATTTACATTAGGTTGGTGCAAAAGTAATTGTGGGTTTTGCAATTATTTTTAACCTTTAAAACCGCGATTACTTTTGCACCAACCGAATATTAGTGTAGACTAGTCATCTATTATTAGTTTATGTTAGATTATAAATTAACACTATATTGTTTATTTTGTTGTTTAAATTGTTCCAATTTGTCCATTGGGAGCTCTTTCAGGTTGGTTCCTGTATCCCTTTGATATTTCATCCTTTAATGCTTGTTTTGTTTTATTCTAAGTACTTCATTACATTCTGGAACTATTAGATGCTCCAGGCTCATGTTATATTGTCCCTGACACAAAATCATCAATTTCAACAGGGAACCTTGGTTCCTTTTATTGAAAACTGGTGTTTAGAAACCAAGATCTGAGCTCTGAGTATGTTTATTGCTACTGGAATATCATTACTTCTGGGTCCTCTCAGCAGACAGAACTAGGTGACATGTATACAAATCCATGTATACACACAAATATATCCATTTGTGTATGTATGTGTATGTGTGTCTGTTTGTGTATAAAGATAAACTTGGATTTCATAATAATGTCTTCGCCTCTAATCCAGTATCATAGGGTTCATTTTAGCCTCTTTATTTTGTTAATCTGTTACTTGCCTTTCGAACAGTGAGAATGTTGGCTCCAACCATCCACCATCTATTTACATTCTTGTTCAGTTTCATTATACATGTAAAATAGTTTCAGAATTAACCTTTACCCTCATGAGAAACATTTACCCACTAGAGTAAAGTGTTTATTTGTTATTCTTTTTTTTGTATAGCTTTATAATTTCCAGTTAAATCATCATTTCTTAAAGTTATTTAGGCACTTTTCTTTATTTTGTTTGCATACATTAAAGTTTATTCGTTTTTTTAATTGAAAGTTTATTTGTAGAGTTTGACAGGTTTTGACAAATGAGTAATCTATTTATAATCTCATTACCAATTTTTTTTCCATTTCATAAAACAGTTAATTACTTACTTTAAGTTGTCCTAAGCATGTATTTATTGTGGTAACTTAAGTGTTAATCTACATTTTCCCACAGTTTAATGGCTAGACTTTATTGTGGTAAAATACACATACAATTCACTTAACCATTATAAAGTGTACAATTAAGTGGTAGTTAGTGTATTCACAGTGTTGTGCAACCATCACAACTATTCCATTGAGTTCCACAACATTTCCATCCCTTCAAAAACAAGCCCTGTACCGATTAGTAGTCCCTCCCAAATGTCCCTCCCTTCTTCCCTGGAAACCACCAATCTACTTTCTGTCTCATTATTTGCCTGTTCTGGATGTTTTATAAAAATATTTCTGGACATTTTGTAAAAATTGAATCTTACAATATTTGGCTTCTTTCACTTAGCATAATATTTTCAAGGTTTATCCACATTGTAGCATGTATCAGTACTTTATTCTTTTACATATGCACACACAAACATACAATTCAAGGTACTGTTTGATTTAAACAATAAGATACATCTGACTATGTAATTATATAAAATAATGATAAATTTCTGTATTGTACTGAACCATTTCAGCCAGGCTTGAATTTTCCTATAGAGGAACTTTACTCCAAGTCTCTCTAAATCTCTTTTCTTCTACTCTCTAGCCTCATTGCTGTATTCTCCCGATACTTTCTCTAAAATGATTTCTAAATGCAAGTATTCTCAAACCCTACCACTTTTATATAGTATTGGAATGAGGTTTTCCAGAAAATATATTTCTAAGATAATTAAAACTATTCCTTTTAAACATTAAAGATTTACAAAGTTTTTTATTAGGAAATGTTATATACATTCCTATCTCAATAAACAGAATACGAATAATGTTTTTTAACTTTTTATTGACTCGGGTTATTAATGAATATGTTTACCTTTATCCTCCCTATTTCTATTGCCTCAGATATCCTTACTGAGGATAGGGCTCCCTCTCATTCCATTGCTACATTAATAGATCTTTTTAAGTTAAATTATGAAAAGCAATATATGTTCTTAAGCAAAATGCAAACAGAACAAAAAGGTATATATTGAAAAGTAAAAGTTTCCTTCCTTCCTGTCCCACTGTTGTTTCATGTATATACTTCCAGAAATATTTTATGCTTATGCAAGCATTTATTTTATTTTATTTTTTATTTAGATATAATTGACATATAACATAGTATTAGTTTATATTACATTATATTGCATTATATTAGTTTCAGGTATATAACATAATGATTTGATATACGTATATATTGCAAAATGATCACTGGAGTAAGTCTAGTTAATATCCACCACCATACATTGTTACAGTTTTTTTCTTATGAGAAATTTTAAGATTTACTCTCTTAGCAACTTTTAAATATATAATACAGTATTGTTGACTATAGTTACCGTGGTGTACATTACATCCCTAGGACTTATTTATCTTACAACTGGAAAATTGTGCCTTTTGACCACCTTAGCCCATTACGTTCCCCTTTCCCCCTTCCAACCTCTGACAACTACCAGTCTGTTCTCTGTATCTATGAGTTTGTTTTTTTTCTTTTTTTTGTATATTTCACATAAGTGAGATCATAAGTGTTTGTCTTTATTTGTCTCACTTATTTCACTTGGCATAATGCTGTCGAGGTACATCCACATTGTCACAAATTGCAGGATTTCTTTCTTTTGTGTATGTGTCACATTTTCTTTATCGATTCGTTCGTCAATAGGCACTTCAGTTTCCGTGTCTTGGGTATTGTATTGTAAATAATACTGCAATGAACATGAGAGTAGAGCTATTTCTTTGACATAATGGTTTTGTTTCCTTTGGATATATACCCAGCAGTGCAATTGCTGGACCTTACGGTAGATCTATTTTTAATTTTCCGAGGAACCTCCATACTGTTTTCCATAATGGCTGCACCAATTCACATTTGAACCGACAGTGCACAAGGGTTCCCTTCTCTCCACATCCTCACCAACACTAGTTATCTCTTGTGTTTTTGATAATAGCCGTTGTGACAGGTGTGAGGTGATATGTCATTGTGGTTTTGATTTGCATTTCTCTGATGATTAGTGATGTTGAGGACCTTTTCCTGTTGGCCATTTGTACGTCTTCTTTGTAAAAATGTCTATTCAGATCCTCTGCATGTTTTCTTAATCAGATTTTTTTCCTTAGCATGTGTTTTATATTGCAATGTTTGGAGGTTCCCAAAGTTACCCTCAGGTTCAGTAATTCACTAGGACTCACAGAACTTAGAAAAACTGTTATACTCATGGTTATGCTTTATTACAGTAAAAGGATACAAATTAAAATCAGCAGCAGGAAAAGGCACATAGGGCAGGGCCAAGGGGAGTTCCAAGACCAATCTCTCAGTGGAATCATTTAGACAACAATTCTCCCAGAAATGATGTGTGACAATATGCATGGAATATTGCCAGCTAAGCATGCTCATCTGAGACTTTGTGTCTTGAGTTTGGGCTGAATCACATAGACATAGTTGACCACCCATGTGAGTGAGCTTAGTCTCCAGCCCCTCCAGATGTTGAAAAGATGCCATATCACCAAAGGGTGCTACTCTGACCCCTGTCCCATAAATTATATTGTTAGCATAGACTCTCTGGTGTGTCCCAAGCCATTCAAGTAAACAAAGAAATTATTAGGTGGGACATTCCAAAGGTTAGAGATTACCTCCCAAGAGCTGGAGGTAAGAGCCAAATCTGTTTTGGGCAGGATTTATTCTTTACTTCACTACATCACATACATGTATACATAGGTAAAATCACCACCCTTTTTGAGTTAGTTGTTAAATACAAATGGGATCATAATATAGATACTGCTGCAACTTATTCCTTTCTACTTAGTAATATATTTGACATATTTTTTCAAGTTTAATACATAGAGATCTACATCATTAATTTTAGTTCTGCAACATTCCATTATATAATTTTATTAACTTCTTTTGGCAAGCTTTTTTTTCCTACCATAACAATGCTTCAGAAGATATATATCCTAGAGTACTTGTGAAAGTATATCTTTAGGATAAATTTCCAGTGCATACATTTTACGTTTTAACGGATTGAGACTAATTTAGACTCCCACAAAGCATATGAGAATACCTAGTACCTGTTTCAGCAAACCCTCATGAACACTAAATATTAGGTGGTGGAAATCATTTAAATCACTTGTGTGAAGGTATTTTTTTCTCTTTAGAAAACTTTTTAGGATTCAAAATAATATGCAGTCTTTTAATACAAAGCTAGCTGTAGAGTTTAGCTTTTAGAAATATATTAAGTAATTTGAAAATTACATTTTATTATTTATGTAACCCCATCTGAATATTGAATAACAATTGTATTGTCTAATTATACTGAAGCAGTTAACTTTTATAATCACGTAGAAGATGAATTTTCTCTAATTCCTAACCAGATGGGAGCTAATTGGACAACTGTTGTTGAAATCAATATTTAAGTGATATGTGTGTATGTTAACCAGCAAGCAAATTTTGCATGTGGGATACTTTAGCAAACAATACATGTGTTATATTAATAAAATAAGCCTATGCATTTCTTTCATGAGAGTCACTCAGCTGTGAGCTTTTTTTTTTATACCTTGGGAAGCGTTCTCCCCATCCCTCATACCACTGTAGTTGTTTTCATTGGTTAGTTCCCCCCTACCCCAGTCAAATAATGTTCCCCCCTACCCCAGCCAAATAATGTTAGTTATTTGGCATAAGTTAAATGGGAAATACTGCATGGCCTATTGTGATTTACATATTCTTTCTTTTTTTTCTTGTTTTTAAATTAAAGTTTATTGGGGTGAAAATCGTTAGTAAAGTTACATTGATTTCAGGTGTACAATTCTGTAATACATCATCTATATATTACATTGTGTGTTCACCACCCAGAGTCAGTTCTCTTTCCATCACCATATATTTTATCCCTTTTACCCTCATCAGCCACCCCCCTCCTCCCTTACCCTCTGGTAACCACTAAACTGTTGTCTGTTTCTATGAGTTTTTGTTTCTTCATTTGTTTGTCTTGTTCTTTTGTTGTTTTCAGTTTTATATACCACATACCAGTGAAATCATATGGTTCTCGACTTTTTCTGTCTGACGACTTGTTTTGCTTAGCATAATAATCTTGAGATCCATCCATGCACACAGCAAAAGAAACCATCGACAAAATAAAGAGGCAACCAACCAAATGGGAGACTTTTGCAAATAACGCCTCCGATAAGGGGCGAATATCCAAAATATACAAGGAACTCATACAACTCAACAACAACAACGACAAAAAATAGCCCTATTAAAAAATGGGCAGAGAACCTGAAAAGACGTTTCTCCAGAGAGGACATACAAATGGCCAATAGACATATGAAAAATTGCTCAACATCACTAATCATCAGAGAAATGGAAATAAAACAATGAGATACCACCTCACACCTGTTAGAGTGGCTAGCATCAACAAGACAAATAATAACAAGTGTTGGAGAGGCTGTGGAGAGAAAGGAACCCTCATATACTATTGGTGGGAATGCAGATTGGTACAGCTACTATGGAAGGCAGTGTGGAGGTTCTTCAATAAATTAAGAATAGAATTACCATATGACCCAGCAATCCCTCTCCTGGGTATCTACCCAGAAAATCTGAAAACATTTATCCATAAAGACATATGTGCTTTGATGTTCATTGCAGCTTTATTTATAGTGGCCAAGACATAGAAACAACCAAAGTGTCCTTCGCTAGATGATTGGATAAAGAACATGTGGTATATATACACAATGGAATACTCTTCTGCCATAAGAAAAGATGAAATAGTACCATTTGTAACAACATTGATGGATCTTTAGATTATATATTATTTTTTTAAAATGTAACTTTTGAAATTTGATATTTATGTAAATTGTTAGTCTTACGTGATAGTTTCAACTTTATACACTGGTGCTGAATACTTCTTTAGATACTGTTTTTCATTCATAAAAGATACTTGTTTTTTCAAATACCTCTAATCTGTTGGGGGAATCTTTTCAGCCATGTGATCATTTTTATTCTTGCCTATTTTTGAGTACCATCTGTAGTAGTACTTTTAATACTCTACTTTTGGGGTGTAATTAACACTAGTTTTGCCACAGTAACTCAATACAGCTGCAGATCAAATATGACTGTTCTTATAAGGATGTTTTTTCATCTTCCCGCATGAGCAGCATTGTAAAAGGATTAACTTCATATACTTAAATAAATTACAGTTTCATATTTGTTATATATTAATTAAATGTTGTTTTTCTATTCGTTTTGATAGGGCCTGACTTTGTTGTTTGTGATGAAGGCCATATTTTAAAAAATGAAGCATCTGCCGTTTCAAAAGCTATGAATTCTATACGATCAAGGAGGAGGATTATATTAACAGGAACACCACTTCAAAATAACCTAATCGAGTGTGAGTTAACATCGCAATTGTGCTGTAGAATATTAGCTTTGCCACTTTGCCATTTGCCTTTCTTCTGTTTAGTATAGTCACTGACCATGATCTACACACATATGTCCATCTTAGTCTATTGTGAAAGAATATCTTACATTTCAAGTGGAGTGCTCTGTATGTATGAATGGTAAACTAGTCAAGAGGTGTTCCACTGTGAGTGTTCAAACATAAATATAGAATTTAAAATATATGTAAAAATATCATAAGTCTTAATTGATTACTTTGAAAGAACAAATGGATTTGTGATTACTTAGAGATACTTTAAGAAAATACCGAGGGTGCCAAAAAATGTATACACCTGACTTGTATTCATCTTTTGTTATCAGTATATATTGAGTATTATAATTTTAAGACAGTTTTTTTTTTCCTTTCTTAAAATGTGTATGTATTTTTTGGCATTATCTGTGTATCCAGTTTAGGGAGGGAGGTACTGATAGGAAATTGAAAAGAGATGCCAAGTGTGAACATTTCAGGAAGGTGAAGATGACAGGAAAGCTGTGTTGAATCCATGTCAGGATAGAGTTTGCTGAGGCGGAGGATGTGAACTCTATGAAGTGACTTGTGAATTTCCCTCGTTTCAATATGTGTGTGATGACACTAAGGAGGCAACGTGAGTCATTCAGCAAATAACAGATTGAAATTTCCTATTGTAATCAGTTGTAGTAGCTTTTTGTCGTTTTTATGTTATTTCCATTCATTTAATGTATTTATAGTAACTTAACTTTTCTATTTCATTGTTTGTAATTCTGGTTATTATTTCACTTTAGCCTATATTTTATCTTTGTTTTTATCTGTTCCAGTTTCCCCTTATTCTGTTACCCCACTTAAGCTATTTCACATTGTGGTCCTGTTTGTATAGAGTAACTGATAACTCTGTTAAAGACTTCTGAAACTAAATCAGTAAATATAAAATTTGATATAGTAACTTACTACCTGATTTTATTATTTTGATTTGGAATCTGTGTTTTTTCCCCACAAGATACCGTTGCTGACCTTAAAGTTATGGTTAGAATTATAGAATACTTGTTTTATATTTCATATACATTGTAAATAATAGTGAGTTAGAGTAAAATGTTCTTAGGATTTTTTTAAACATTCATGTCTAGAATTTAGAGGTCGTTATTTGAATTTATCATCAGGTTGAAGTAATCCACTTCTAGGTCAGACTTATAACCAGTGTTTAGTCTACACTCAGTTTGGTGTTCTTTCTTTGTAGCTAAATTCTGATTCTTCCATGACTCGCATTTTTGACATGAGCATTTTATCAGAGAAATTTCCTGAGTCCTGTTTGACATTATTGTTGTTAATGAACTCATGTCTTCTCTCTTAGATCATTGCATGGTTAACTTTATCAAGGAAAATTTGCTTGGATCCATTAAGGAGTTCAGGAATCGATTCATAAATCCAATCCAAAATGGTCAGTGTGCAGATTCTACCATGGTAGATGTCAGAGTGATGAAAAAACGTGCTCACATTCTCTATGAGATGCTAGCTGGATGTGTTCAGGTACAAATTCATTCCATAGTAATATAGTGTTACTTGATTATATTGCAATCCCAAAATGTTTTGTGAATTTAGACTTCATTTTGTGTTTTCTTCACCCCCTTTTTAGTATGTAGTGTTACAGTTAAATCTCCTTCCATAGTCTTCAAAAGTTTATTGACTTTAAAAAGAGTTCCGTTGAGAAGTTTAGAACATAATTGATTATTTCATTTGCCAAGTGTATGGCTTCATGTTTTAATATGTTAATATTTAGATTCCTCATCCTTAAGATAGGGAATATGTAAAAGGAACACAGCTATTATGATTAAGAAATTCCTGTGCTCACCCTAAATCTATAGTATTCTAAACTTTGCTTATTTGAAATGGATGTAGGAAAGGCAATTATGAATTATGAGAGGTGCCATTTTTAATGTAATCCTGATGAAACAGTTTAATTATTGTCAAGTACATACAAAAACCTGAATGGTCTAGTAGTGTTGTTTACATGTGGCTCTTCAGTGAGTAGGTAAGTATGTGGAGACTGAGCCAGCAGTTAATAGATCTCAAGATTCACACTATTTCTTCCAATATTAATGGTAGCCACAAAGATGTTGTAACAAATGAGATAGGCTATTCTTCTGCCTGTGTTTACTACCATCATAAAAGGCAGTCATTCTGTTTGTTCAGGTTGGCCACAGGTACCAGCAAATACTGTGGTTCTGTATTGCTGCTACTACGTAGGTAGCATTTTTCTGATTTAGGTAGTCATTTGTATCTTGCATATTAGTGTTCTTTCTTTCCAGTTCCTATAATTAAATGGTTTCAAGAGTGCTTATATATACATGGCTTGTTTTCCCAATTGGGCAAAGATTCCCGCTGGAGTTATGTGTTATCCTCTGGCATATTGGCACATCTTACACAAAGGACGACCCAAACTGCGTCTGACTTTGATTCATCTGTTTTACTGTATGATTAAAGCAAGTATTTTTGCTAGCACTACATACTACATCCCTTCCCGGCCTTTTTTTAATTTTCTTTTTTTATATCTAGAGGATAACCATTTGAAAACCTATATTGCTCACTTGGTAATATGACCACTTCAATTTAAAACTTATATTGCAGTGTCTTTTTGCCAGTGCATCATATTGTGTAGTCATATGAAATACATTAACTACAATCATATAGGAAATCATAGTGTGATTAAAGAGGGTAAATATGTTTTAAGAAAATGTTTTCTTTTGTTTGATACCTATTTATTTATGTGTATGTTTTAGCTGTAAGGAATGATGATTCTTAGAGCAGTTAATTCCCGTCATATGTTTCAATTAACTAATTTTCATTCTCTTTCTTGTTAATTACAGAGGAAAGATTATACAGCATTAACAAAGTTCTTGCCTCCAAAACATGAGTATGTGTTAGCTGTGAGAATGACTCCTATTCAGTGCAAGCTCTATCAGTACTACTTAGATCACTTAACAGGTAACAAATACACTTAGTTTCTTGTTTTGATCTTCTCTCTAAAGACATTCTTTTTCTGTAGAATGCTGTATTGGTAATTTTACCATGTAGTTGTTCTTTTTCAATTTTGCATTTGACTACATAGGTAATGCTTATTTTGTAAATGCACAAAATATTTCTAATTAAAAAAGCACTAATATTGTCAAAATACAATTAAGGAATAAACCGGTGAAAAACCATACACAGCATGTATGAATAATGCCCTTTATATGCAAAGAGCTTTTATTTAAGAAAAGTTATGAATATGAATAAATCCATAAAAGAAGATATATAAAATTTGTGTATCATTAAAGCAACATTCAACCACATTAATAATAAAAGGCATGTAAATGAAATCTATGAAATTATTTCTCAGTTATCAAATTGACAAAGGTTGAAGGAAAGGAAGAGGCAAAATACAAGGCAGGACATATATTATGTTCCCACTGTTACAGTAAAAATACATATAAATACCTAAAATACATAAAAATGTTAACAAAAATTGTTTCCTGGGTGGTTTCATTATGATGGACTTTTAGTTTATTCCTTATTCTTTTCTGTGGGCTTTAAAAAATACAATGAATAGGTATTGTTTTATCACCAATAAGCTTGTGTCTGTGTGTGTCTGTCACTGTGTGCCTGAGGTAGTCACTGTTCACAGAACATAACCTGGTTTCTGTTTGTCCTGGAGTGAGATTTCTTACTTGTTGGTCACTTTATTCCAGTATCTTTTTCCAAGTGATGTGTCAGGTTTATTCAGGTGATATAGATTAGAGGGTGCCCTTCAGCCATTGTGGATGCAATAACTGATCAAAAAATAATGGACAGTGTAAGTACACACACATATTAAAATGTTACAGTGATGCATATATCAATAGTTACAGTGATGCTCTTCGTAACAGCTGTACATTTTATAAAGTAGAATAATGATAGTGGTCCACAAGAATTGTTCTGCTTTCAGGCAAACAGGATTTGAATTTTAGTATTCTATAGAAGTGCTTTTTTGCTATATTATGAGAACAGAATTTTCTTATTGACTTTTGGAAGAAAATCACTTCCAATAAGGCACACATTTTCATTTGTATATCAGAGGCTGTAAGATTTTTTTTATACCATTCTGTTTTGAATGATAATTGCAGACAGAATTAAGTAATCAAATGTATTCATGATAATGAGAGAATTACTGTATGTAGTTTAAGAAAAAGAGTGATGTTCAGACCTATCTTTCATTGATTTCTGAGTAATACAGGATACTGAATTTGTCATTAATTTAATGTTTTTTCCATTTCAAATTGTTTTAGAGAAAGTGCTAGTTACAGTGTTTTCAAATATTAACAGTGTTTTCAAATATTAGAGAATCAGTTGTATTTAATAACCAATAGCAAAATGTTAATAGCTCATTTATAGAAGTTAAAATGTACTCTTTTGAAAGCAATGCAATATTTAAGAAGGTGGTCTGCGTCTTTGTGACGTTAATTGATAGGGATAAATATCTAAAGTATTAATTGCCAAAATTTCAAAACTCTGAAACATGTAATTGCCAATATACAATTTGGTGCCCTGAATATTTCAGTAATGAAAAGGTCTGGGTTTTCCTCATATTAAATGTGACATTGTTTGTTTCCTTAAAGTAGAGCACCCTCAGTTAATAGCTCCTTTTAGAAAACTTCCATAAAAAGCCTAAAGTCTACTCTATATTGATTCTTACTACAAACTGTCACAGTGTTTCTCCAAAAATGTCACCGACCTATTTCACTTGTATGTGAAATGTTTGGTATTTTTATCTGTTAGATATTCCAAAAATGCCTTTGTTTCTATATTTGACTATTTTTTGATTCTACTTAGTTTTATGAAGTTCACTTAAATTTTGCTTTTTTTATGCAAGAAAATACTTTACTGTTGTACAATCATGTCCTGGTGGTTTGATTGTTTACAGGATATTCCAAAATAAAAGGACTCTGAAAGGTTTTAATTTAGGATAAATTACCATAACATGATGCAACCTATGCTCCTTTATGATAATTATAATATAATGGTTCCATTCAATGCAGGGTATACAGTGTAGATGCATAACCAATGTGCTGTACACTGAAGCTGATTTAGAATAATAGTGTATGTCATATATATATGTGTGTATATATATATTCATATTTATTCACGGAAGGTGGAGTATAGCATAAGGAAGATAGTCAATTGTAACAACTGTATAAGATGTCAGAGGGGTAGTAGCTTGGGAGAGGGAGGTTATCACTGTGAGGGGTGTAAATGTCTATTATGTTGCTTTGTACACCTGAAGCTAATAAATTTTGCTTTTAATACTAGCAATTGTTTGATGTTAACTTTAGTGGTGATCATTTGTAATACACCGTGTTTCCCCGAAAATAAGACCTAACTAGAAAATAAGCCCTGGCACGAATTTTCAGGATGACATCCCCTGAACATAAGCCCTAATGCGTCTTTTGGAGCAAACCTTAATATAAGAACCAGTCTTATTTTCGGGGAAACACGGTATTTAATATTTGCAGAATTAACATCACAAGACACTGGCTTTTAATGAATTTCAAGAAAGTTAAAATGATTTTAATTTTTCTTTGTTCCCTTTTCCAATATATTCCTGCATATTACCTTTTACCCTCAGGTAGCAGAAGTTTATATTTACATGTAAGCCTCTGCCTTCAGTAACCACTTTAGGTTTTAAAAGTGCAGACACTTAATTTTTACTAAGTAAACATTAGCCTGATTTTAAGTTTAAATCAATATTCAAATCCATACACTATTTTAAGGCATGCAAAAGTGAAGCACATCAAATGACAACGTACAGAATGGGAGAAAATATTTGCAAATCGTATATCTGATAAGTGATTAATATCCAGAATATATAAAGAACTCCTACAACTTAACAAAAAAACACCCAAACAATCCAATGATAAAACAGGGAAAGAAATTCAGTAAATATTTCTCCAGAGAATATATACGAATGGCCAATAAGCACATGAAAAGATGCTGTAAATCATCACTAGTTATTAGGAAAATACAAAGCAAAACCATGAGATGCACTTCACACCTGATAGGATGGCTACTGTTAAAAAAATACAAAAAAGGGAAAACAAGTGTTGGTATGGATGTGGAGAAAGAGAACGCTGGTACATTCATTGCTTTTGGGAATGTAAAATGGTGCAGCTGTTTTGGAAAAAGCAGTATGGGAGTTTTTCAAATAGTTAAATGTAGAATTGCCATATGCTACAGCAATTCCACTTCTAGGTATGTATTCCAAATAATTGAAAGCAGGAACTCAAACAGATACATGCACACTCATGTTTATATAACAGCATTATTCATAATAGCTAAAAAGGTAAGAGAAATCTTAAGTGTCTATCAATGGATGAATATGAGGTCTGACAATTAAGTTCGCAAACTTATTGCAACGATGCTTCTAACTTTTTTTGATATCAGGGATTATTCATTATGAATTTGTACCAACTGGACAGTTAACCAAATTTACTATTTCGAAGTGCTGAAAAGGCTGCATGTAAAAGTTAGACAACCTGAATTTTTTGCCAGTAATTCATGGCTCTTGCATCACGACAATGCACCAGCTCACACGGCACTGTCTGGGAGGGAGTTTTTAGCCAGTAAACAAATAACTGTATTGGAACACCCTCCCTACTCACCTGATCTGGCCCCCAATGACTTCTTTCTTTACCTGAAGATAAAGGAAATATTGAAAGGAAGACATTTTGATGACATTCAGGACATCAAGAGTAATACGATGACAGTTCTGATGGCCATTCCAGAAAATGAGTTCCAAAATTGCTGTGAAGGGTGGACTAGGCACTGGCATCGGTGCATAGCTTCCCAAGGGGTGTACTTCAAAGGTGACCGCAGTGATATTCAACAGTGAGGTATGTTGCACTTTTTCTAGGATGAGTTTGCCAACAATTTTAATTGTCAGACCTCAAAGATGAACAAAATATGGTATACATACATGCAATAAAATATTCAGTCTTTAAAAGAAAGGAAAATCTGACACGTTACAACATGAATGAATCCTAAAGACATCATGCTAAGTGGATAAGCCAGACAGAAAAGACAAATACTGTATAAAACCACTTAGAGTAGTCAGATTCATAGAGGTGGAAGGTAGAATGGAGGTTCCACGGGCTGGGAGAGGAGGGAATGCATAATTATTTTTAATAGGTACAGAGTTTCTCTTTCCATTTTGGATGATGAAAAAGTTTTAGAAATGACGAATAGTGGTGGTTGTACAACATTGTAATTATACCTAATGCCACTGAATTCTAGTCTTGTAAATGGAGAGCAGTAATATGCTTTTATCTCTCAAAAAATGCATGTGTCCATGTACCACCCTTTATAGAATGATTCAGTGGATATGGAATAGGGCACAAGTATACACATTTTTATATGCCGTACCCTCCAGGTGCTTTTGATGTACCTTCAACTTCAGAACCACTGCTCTAAATGATGCTCAACATCACTGGCCATCAGGGGAATGGAAGTCAAATCTACAACAAGATAACACTTCATCACTCACTAGGATGGCTATAATACCAAAAATAGAAAATAAGAAGTGGTGAGGATGCAGAGGAATTGGAACCCTTGTGTGCTGCTACTTTAGAATGTCAAACGGTGTAACTGATGTGGAACACAATTTGACAGTTTCTTGAATGGTTAAATATAGAGATACCATATGATCTAGTAGTTATACTCCTAGGTATATACCCAATAGAAATGAAAACATGCTTTCACACAAAGATTTGTACACCAATGTTCATGGCAGTATTATTCATGATGAGCAAGACCTAGAAAGAACCCATATGTTCAACTGGTGAATGGGTAAACAAATGTAGTATATACATGTAGAATATTATTCTTCAATCAAAAGGAAAGAATTGCTGATACATGCTACAATATGGATCAACCTAGAAAACATGTGCTACGTTAAAGAAGCCAGTCACAAATGACTACATGTTATATGATTCCATATATATGAAGTATCCAGAGTAGACAAATTTATACAGAGAAAGTACATCACTAGTTTCCTAAGACTTTAGGAGGAATAAGGAAATTGGGGGATGATGGCTTAGGGGTGCAGGGTTTCTTTTGGGGGTGATAAAATGGTTTCATAACTAGATTTTGGTCATGGTTATATACAACTCTATGAATATACTAAAAGCCACTGAATTGTATACTCTAAACCAGGGGTGTCCAAACTGCAGCCCACGGGCCAACTGTGGCCCATGATCCATTGTTAATTGGCCTGCAGCAAATTCCAAAAATATATTTAGTCTACTTAAATAAACCAGGTGAGGCAATACGTAATTCACCTCGAGTGAGTGGCCTGGCTGTTTGTGTATTTTACTGCATATGGCCCTTGGTGAAAAACGTTGAAAAAAGTTTGGACACCCCTGCTCTAAACAGTAAATTGTGTGATGTGGATTATATCTCAATAAAAGTTAGGAATAAAACTCAGTGGCTTACTTTTTTTTTCAGTTTTAGGTGACAAAACAATGTAATAGTTAGACATTTACACCCCTCACAAAGTGATAACCTCTGTCCCCCAATCTGCTACCTCTCTGACATTGTATATAGCTATTACAATTCCATTGACTCTATTCCCTACATTGTACTTCACCTCCTGTGACCATATATATATATGTTAAATAATAGTTTGACATTCATTATTATTCATCGTCAGCTTCAGGTATACAGCGCAGTGGTCAGGCATCTACACTGTCTATGACGTGGTCTCCCTAATAAGGCAAGTATCCATCGGATACACTACAAAATCTTTACAACATTATTCATTATATTCCCCAAACGGTCTTTCCTATCCCCGTGGCAATCTTGTGGTTACCAATTTATGCTTTCTAATCCCTTCACCTTCTCGCTCATCCCCACCCCCCTCCCATCTAGCAACCCTCAGTTTTTCTCTATATCTCTGAGACTGTTTCTGATTAGTTTGTTCATTTATTCTATTCTTTAGATTCCACGTATAAGTGAGATTATATGGTATTTGTCTTTCTTCGTCTGACTTATTTCACTTAGCATAATGTTCTCTAGGTCCATCTATATCGCTGCAAATGGTAAGATTTTATTCTTCTTTATGGCCGAGTAATGCTCCATTATATAAATGTAAGTGGCTTACTTCTTTTATCTACAGTTTTGTTCAGTTATTTTCCAGCCAGCTGTTCATTCTTTATGATTTCCTGTATCTTGCATGTATCTTAAAGATTGTCTTTAACATTTCTTTAAACTTAGTAAATAGTTATTGTCTGTGTAATCATCCACTTTCTGAAATCCTTATATGAGGTTTGAAAATTAAGTTTGCGAACTCATCCCAGAAAAAGGGCTACATACTTCATTGCTGAATATCACTATGGTCACCTTCAAAGTACTCCCCTTGGGAAGCTATGCACCGATGCCAGCGCCTAGTCCACCCTTCAGAGCAATTTTGGAACTTTTTCTGGAACAGCCATCAGAGCTGTCGTCATATTACTCTTGATGTCCCGAATGTCATCAAAATGTCTTCCTTTCAATATTTCCTTTGTCTTCAGGTAAAGAAAGAAGTCATTGGGGGCCAGATCAGGTGAGTAGGGAAGGTGTTCTAATACAGGTATTTGTTTACTGGCTAAAAACTCCCTCCCAGACAGTGCCGTGTGAGCTGGTGCATTGTCGTGATGCAAGAGCCATGAACTGTCCAAAAGTTTAGGTCGTTTTCGTTTAACTTTTTCATGCAGCCTTTTTAGCACTTCCAAATACTAAAATTGGTTAACTGTTTGTTTAGTTGGTATAAATTCATAATGAATAATCACTCTGATATCAAAAAAGGTTAACAACATTGTTTTGACTATTGATTTGGACTGACGGAACTTTTCTGGTTGTGGAAAATTGGCTGACTTCCATTGTGCACTTTGTCACTTTGTTTCAGGGTCATATTTGTTCACCCATGTTTCATCCCCAGTGATAACACAGCACATAACATTGTCTTGCCTCTCCCAAAGTTCTTGGCAATCTTTGACTCGCCTTTGCTTTTGTTCGGTGAGTTCCTTTGGGACCATTTTTGCACACACCTTTCTCATACCACGATTTTCAGTTGATTGTCCTGTTTTTCTATGGACGTTTACTTTGTCTGCTGCACTTCTCACTGTCAGCCGATGATTTTGATGCATGGTTCAATGAAATTTTGCAGTGTTTTCATCAGATCTGCTCGTTACTGGCCGCTCTGACCTCTTCATCAGTGATACATTCTCTCCCGTCAGAAAAACTTCTAATCCATTTGTACACTGCCTTTTTCTTCATGACATTATCCCCATAAACTTGGACTAAAATGTCCCTTATTTCCCTTCCACTCTTTTAACACGAAATTTAATGTTTGTTTATTGCTCTAATTCAAGTTTAGACATCTCACGACAGTACAGAAAAACACAACAACAATGAATGCCACTCAGCAAGACATCGCCACGTGTCGACAAGAACAGTTGTGAGACACTGATATACCAAGGTTATGAAAACTACCAATCTGTTTGTACAGTGCTGCCAATGTAAGCACACGGTGGCTTGTTCTGTAACTTAGTTGTCAGACCTCATATGTCTCTTCACCTCTGTCGCATTTCTGTTAGTTTTCAAGCATACCACATTGTTTCTCTGTGTTTAAGCAATTTTTGGCCACAAGTTCCTAATGTTCCTTGTAGTATTATATATGGGATTTCTTTAAGGTGTAGGATAAAAATTGGGTACTCCAAAAAGGATTAACAGTTGTTTCTGCTAGCGTTCTCGGGGTACTACTTAGTCTAGGATCCCTCTGTACTACAGTCTGTGATTACGGCTTTTAAAACTCAAGTCAGATTAATTGACTGTATAAGCGAGGGTTTGTTTCTGCATTCTCCATTCTGTTGCATTGATAAGTTTCTGTGTTTTTTGCCAGTATTGTAGTGTTTTGATTATTGTAGCTTTGTAATATAGTTTGAAATCAGGGAATATGATACCTCCAGCTTTGTTGTTCCTTCTCAAGGTTGCTTTGGCTATTCGGGGTCTTTTGTGGTTCCATATAAATTTTACAATGATTTGTTCTAGTACTAAGGACAGTGCCATTGGTGTTTTGATAGGGATTGCATTGAATCTGTATATTGCTTTGAAACTATGGACATTTTAGTGATATTAATCCTTCCAATCCATGAGCTCGGTATATAGCCTTCAATTTATTTGTGTCCTCTTCAATTTCTTGAGAGCTTGTTTGGAAGATCTAGCAGGGGAGCTACTCATATACCCTTGACCAAAGAATGGCCCTCTCCTCCATTGGGGAAGGCCGTTCTCTTTGACCCAGCACACAGCTTCGGGATGGACACGAATGGAGTGGTGAGGGAGGAAAGGGCACCCACCTGGCCGGCCAGATCAGCCAAATCAGCCCTGGCAATCCATGATGTGACAGATGTCGCAGCCAGATCGCCCTCACATCCTCCTCTTCAATTTGTTTTTCAGTGTCTTATAGTTTTCTGAGTATAGGTCTTTCTCCTTGTTTGTTAAATTTATTCCTAGGTATTTTATTCTTTTGTGATGCAGTTGTAAATGGGGTTATTTTGTTAATTTGTCCTTATGATTGTTGGTTATTAGCATATAGGAATACAACAGATTTGTTTATTAATTTTACATGGTCAATTAATCTATAAAAAAGAGTTAAGAATAGACAATGGGGAAATGACAGTGTCTTCAAAAGCAGTGAAAACTGGACTGGTACATGTAAAAAATGAAACTGGATCATTTATACCATATACAAAAATAAGTTTAAAGTGGATCAAAGACTTAAATGTAATATCTGAAACCATAAAACTCCTAGAAGAAAACACAGGCACCAAACCCTTTGAAATTGGTCTTAGCAATATCTTTTTGGATATGTCTCCTTGGGCAAGGGCAACAAAAACAGAAATAAACTAATGGGTCTACATCAAACTAAAAAGCTTCTACACAGCCAAGGAAACTGTCAACAAAATGAATAGACAACCTACTGAATGGGATAAGATATTTGGAAATGACATATTTGATAAGGGGTTATTGGCCAAAATATGTAAGGAACTCATACAACTCAACATCAGAAAAAACAATGTCTAATTAAAAACTGAACAGAGTACGTGGATAGACATTTCTCCAAAGAAATGTTAGACTTACAGATAGCCAACAGACATGAGAAGATGCTCAACCTCACTGATCATCAGGTAAATGTAAATCAAAACCACAGTGAGGTACCACCTCACACCTGTCAAAATAGCTCTCATACAAAATTTCAACAAATAACGTGTGTTGGAGAAGATGTGGAAAAAAGGAAACCCCTGTGGGTTTTTGATGGGTTTGTAAATTGGTGCAGTCACTATTATGTAAAACAGCATGAAGTTTCTTTCGAAAATTAAAAATAGAACTGTAATATAACCCAGCAACTCCACTTCTGGGTATTCATCCAAAGAAATCCAAAACACTAATTTGAAAAGGTATATGCACCCCTATGTTCATTGCATCATTATTTACAATAGCAAAGATATGGAAGCAATCTTGGTGTCTATCAATAGATGAATGGATAAAGAACATGTTGTGTATGTATATATATATCTGAATATTATTCAGCAATAAAAAAAGAATGAAATCTTGCTGTTTGCGACATGGATAGATCTAGAGTGTGTTATACTAAGTTAAATAAGTCACAGAGAATGACAGATACCATATGATTTCACCCATGTGGAATGTAAAAAACAATATAAAATAGAAACAAACATAGATACAGAGAAAATTTTGATGGTTGCCAGAGGGTAGGGGCTTCGGTGGTGGGTAGAAAAGTTGAAGGGGAATAAGTGGTACAAACTTCAGTTAGAAAATAAATAAGCTGTGTGGGTGTAGTGTACAGCACAAGGAACATAGTCAATAATATGGTAATTTTCATGGTAGCAGAGGACCACTGGATTTATCATGGAGATCGCATTGTAAGGTATGTACATTTATGTTGAATCACTATGTTGTACACCTGAAACTAATATTCTAACTATACTTGAATAAAAAATTAAAAAAACAAACTTAATAGGAATTTGGACTAGTGATACACTGTTTGATGATGTGAAATGGGGACTCTGTGCTACTTAAAATATTCCTTTGTTTGTTCTGCTTTTTGCTAAATACAATAAGCATACCCCAGAGGATGTTAACCAGTTTTAGTGGTCTATGCATGATAGTTTAAGGATGGTAGTTTTTATGTGAAATTGCTGTACTGTGTGGTGAATTAGAGGCGGATGTAGCTTTAGATTTGAACAGGTTTTTTTTTAAACTTTATTTCAGTGTGTTTTTCCAGGACCCATCAGCTCCAAGTCAAGTAGTTGTTTCAATTCAGTTGTGGAGGGCACAGCTCACAGTGGCCCATGTCTGGATCAAACCGGCAACCCTCTTGTTAAAAGCACCACACTCTAACCAACTGAGCTATCTGGCCGCCCTATACTTGAACAGTTTTAACAGCATGTGTTTAGACATTAAAACTAAGCCATTTGCTTAAAGTCAGCTTTATAGGGTCTGCACTGATGTGTTGTGGCAGTGAAATAACTAATACCAATGAGATACTCTTCCACTTATTGTTCATTATGTGTAGAATTCTTCTGAGCACGTCTTGGTAGGAGTGTTATTGCTTGGAATTTCACGCTTTCCTAAGTCTTTGTTAGGCTTAAAAATGTTTTTGATTCCTAACAGTTAACCCTTAAGGAGCATTAGAGCATAGAAAATCAGATTTCTGAGATATAGTACAAAGGAATTATTTCATTACTAAGGATTTTCTGATAAACTTTGTGTGGAAATCCTAGAAGTTGTTTTCAAATTCTTAGTGGCTAGTCCACCCCCAAGGTCCTCTTGATTAACCCTTTTTAGTCATTTGCGTGGAAGTTTCTTTGTAATGATTTTCAGGAGTTAGGGAAACTATGAAAGTTATTTTAACTATAGCCGTGGTACATTACTATGATCATCCCCAATTCCTTGTTTGTCATCGACTCAATAATCATCAAAATACTCCAGTGATACTGGTTGTTTTTAATAGTGTAATTGTAATTTGCAAAGGGTCTAAGGGAATTTGAATATACAAAGGTTTTAGTCTTATATTTTTAGAAAGTTTGCTTTAGCTCTACAGTCTCATCCCTAAATAACCTCAGAGGACACAAAGCAGTGTGGTAGATTGAATAATGGCCACCAAAGGGTGCCAGGTCCTAGTTCCTGGAACCTCTAAGTGTTACCTTGTAAGAAAAAGGGATTTTTGCAAAGGTAAGATTAAACTGAGTATCTTGAGATGGGATTGTCCAGGTGGGTCCAAATTCCAATTGCAGGTGTCTTTGTAGGATAGAGGCAGAGGGAGATTTAATACAGAAGAGGAGGCAGTGTGACCACAGAGACAGAGATTCGAGTGATGTGGCCATAAGAGAGGCAATGAACAAATTTTTTCCTGGAGCTTCCACAGGACATGTGACTCTATGGACACTTTGGTTTTGTCTCAGTGTTATTGATTTCAGACTTGTGATCTCCCAAGCTGTGAAGGTGTACATTTTTGTTGTCTTAAGATTTCTGGTTGTTGTGATTTGTTATGGCAGCCCTAGGAAACTAATTCAAGCAGCAAGTTTTCCCTGAACATTCTTTTCACTTATGCTCTATTTATAGCACAGCAGTTATCCAAGAAATTTCTTAGAAAGTTTAGACTTCTGTGCCTGATCACAGATACAGGGAATCTGAATTTCTAGAAATCATATCCAAGGACTTGTATCTTTACCAGACTATCCTGTTGATTCTGATGTGCACCAGTTTTGATAAAACATTTCACTGGGATGCTGTAAAAAAATTTCCACAAATTTGATGGTTTAGTACAACACAAATTTATTCTCTTATGGTTTGGGGGTCAGAGGTTCAAGGTGAATTTTAATGGACTAAAGTCAGCAGGGCTGATGTCTCCTGAACACTCTAGGAAATGAAAATGTTTCCTTACCTTTTTCAACTCTGGTGGCGGCCTGTATTCTCCACGTTCAAAGTGCATCATTCCAGTCTCTGTTTATGTCATCATATCACCTGTGATTCTCACTTCTGTGTCCCTCTTCTAAGGACCATTGTGGTTGCATTAAATGCACTGCTGATGATCTAGGATGGTCGTCTTCACTTTAGGGTCCTCATCTTGATTGTAACTGCAAATTGCCTTTTGCCATGTAGAATAACATTCATGGGTGCCTGGAATTAAGACGTGAATGTATTTGGTGAACCATTATTCAGTATATTATAGAACTCATGGTAACATCTCATGTAGAAACCATGAGTGTAAATTAAGTTCAATAACAAATTGTCATTCTTAATTCATTATGTTGTTTTTGTGATAGTTTTTCCAAATAAACCCATTTGAAATCAAAACATTTTTTTAAAAAACAATGATTCAATAATAATTTTCAATGGTCTTTTGATTAGAGGACAGGTTTCTGTGGATATTCATTTGGATGGTTTATTAGCATATCCTTTTTATGTGGTTCCTATTCCCCACAAA
Source organism: Rhinolophus sinicus (assembly GCF_057876585.1). NCBI lineage: Eukaryota > Metazoa > Chordata > Mammalia > Chiroptera > Rhinolophidae > Rhinolophus > Rhinolophus sinicus. Next base: position 45,771,768 of record NC_142518.1, on the reverse strand, counting down.
GAATATCAGTTCTGATAAGTCAGTAGTGTAGGTGGAGGAACCTGCAATTTTTTTCTCTGTAAAGATTTCCTTCCTTTTTCTACCTTAGCCAGTTGGCCTAAAAGTTTTGTGAAAATTATATGTAATATTTGTAATATGTAGAACAGTAGTTCCCTCCCCCCAAAAAAAATCTCACAAAAATTGACTTCAGTTTTTCTTAGAATAAAATGGTAGTTTTTAGCTTACCTTGTTTGAAATATCTTTTCTTTACATTAATTTTAAAAACACATAAGGCTTTCAATAATAGAACAGCTAGGCAGAAGATCAACAAGGAAATAGAAGACTTGAAAAATAAAGGAAATGAACTAGACCTAGCAAGTAGCTATAGAACATTCCACCCAACAGCAGCAGAATGCACATTACTCTCAAGTGCACATGGAGCACTTTTCAAAATAGATCATATTTTAGACTATAAAACAAGCCTCAATTAGTATAAAAGGATAAAGTCATGCAAAATATTTTCTTTAACCACACTAGATTGAAAACACAAACCAATAACTGAAGGAAAGTTGGAAAATTAACAAATATGTGTAAATGACAGGCTCCTAAAGAATCAGTGGGTCAAAGAAGAAACCACAAGGAAAATTAGAAAATATTTAGAGATAAAAACAAAAGCACAAGGTACTAAAATATGGGATGCAGGTAAAGCAATGCTTAAAGGGAAATTTATAGCTGTAAATGCATGTTAAAATAGAGGAAATTCTCAATCTTATAATCTAACTTTCTACCTTAAGAAACTAAAATAAGAGCAAACTCAATGCAAAGCAAGTAGAAGGAAGTAAATAATAAAGGCAAGAGCAAAAGTACATATAAAAGAAAAAAAAGAAAAAGTGGAGAAAATCATTGAAACCATAAGTTGGTTCTTTGAAGAGATCAACATAATTGATAACTCTTTAGCTGTACTTACAAAGTAATAGAGGAGATGCACATAACTAAAATAAAAAATTAAATAGCAACAGTACTGAACGTAACAGAAATAAAAGAATTATAAGGGAATGCCATGAAGAGTTGTATATCAAGAAATTAGATACCTTGTCTTGGCCACCATAGATAAAGCTGCAGTGAACATCAGAGCACATATATCTTTACAGATAAATATTTTCAGATTTTTTGGGTCCTTCGATAGATGACTGGATAAAGATGTGGTATGTATATACAATAGAATACTATTCTGCCCTAAGGAAAGATGAAATACTGCCATTTTCAACAACATTGTTGGATCTGGAGATTATTATGCTAAGCAAACTAAATAAGAAAAGTTGAGAACCATAAGATTTTATTAATATGTGGGATATAAAACTGAAAACAACAAAGGGACAAGGCAAACAAGGGATGAAACAAAAACACAGACACAGACAAAAGTTTGGTGGTTACCAGAGGGTAAGAGTGGCGGGGGGTGGTAGATGAGGGTAAAGGGGATCAAATATATGGTGATGGAAAGAGAACTGACTCTGGTGAACACACAATGTGATATATAGATGATGTATTACAGAATTGTACACCTGAAACCTATGTAACTTTACTAACCATTGTTACCCCAATAAACTTTAATTTAAAAAAAAGAAATTAGATACCTCATTTTCACAGCAGCGATTTCTGTCATCCACAGTGGAAATGCCTCTAATCATGCAAAATAATCAGTACTGCATTTTTATTTGGCATTTCACATCATTACTAAATTTTCTTGTCACTAATGGAGGAAAGAGTTACTAATTATCAGTGAATTTACATCTTTTAAAACTGGACAGAATAAAACATGTTACTTAAAATTCAAAAAAAAACCACACACATTTAAAAAAAATCTTAATTAGCTGTGTTATTTTGCATTTTACCCACTTGATAATTTTATCATATTAATGAAATGTGAATTTATTTCAATTTTCATTTAACTTTCATAGAACAATATAATTTTGTTGAAATTACTCTGGGCAGAAGAAATCTAATGATTTCAACGTGAAAAACATAATTTTTAGAAGTACGTCTCTAAGAATAGTTGAAATGAGTTGCTAAAGGAGTATGCAGAAAGAAGCTTTATCTAAAACAGGAGTTTGTAATCTAGGGTCTGTGGATAGAATTTCAGGGGTATATGAGCCTAAATAAGAAAAATTATGTATTAATATTCACTAACCTCCAAGAAAATTGTAGCATTTTTTCTAATTATTTCTATATGTTGTTGTTAATGATATCTCAAAATTGTATACCTTTATCAATACTTCAGAATTTCAGGTAATTGTTAGACTTGCTGCTATATATTTTTTTATTTAATGCATTAATAAAGTACACATATTACTATATCACATTTGTTTTTTAAATATTTTGATAATTTCTGTATAATTGGTTTCTTTTTTAATCCTATTTATTTTATGTGGTCCGAAACATTATTCTGAGAAAGAGTGTCTGTAAGCTTCTCTACACTGCCAAAGGAGTTCATGGAACACATAAAGTTAAAACCCATAGTTTAGAAACACCTACGTTGAAATAGAAAATTCTTATGTCTTTAACTGTTTTTCTTTTGATCAGGTGTAGGTAATAGCAGTGAAGGTGGAAGAGGAAAAGCGGGTGCAAAACTTTTTCAAGATTTTCAGATGTTAAGTAGAATCTGGACTCATCCTTGGTGTTTGCAGCTGGACTACATTAGCAAAGAAAATAAGGTAAATCAAGTAACCTAAAATTGATTAACAGGTACCTGTTGGAGGCAGAATAGTAACTTAGGAAAAAGGGTGGTCTATATAGACTTACGGCCTTTTGCTGTGATACAGTAACTCAGCCTGTTTTATTCCAGTTAATTTCTGTATGTTTGAATGCATTATGGTTATGAAAGGAGCATTCGATGTTAATTTTAACATCTTTTATAACCATAGTAAAATGATCAAAACTAAGGAATTAACGTTGTCAGTACTATTAACTAAACAGCAGACTTTAATTGGATTTCATCAGTTTTTGTACTTACATCTTTTTTCTTTTTTATGATCAATCCAAGACCTCACAATGCATTTAGTAGTTATATCTGTCATGTTTCCTATATTTTTCTAATTCATGATAGATAGTTCCTTAGTTCTTCCTCATCTCATGACAATTAACTTATACTTGAAGAAATAAACATCATTATAATTTCCAATATAAGTTGAAAATAAACTATTAAAACATTCATCATTTTTTTTCTCTAGGGATATTTTGATGAAGACAGTATGGATGAATTTATAGCTTCAGATTCCGATGAAACCTCCATGAGTTTAAGCTCCGATGATTATGCAAAGTAAATTGAATGCTTTTGTGCCCTTTGTTGACACGTTAAAAATCCCTACTTGCTTATTGTCCTGATAATTGGCACTTGTATCTTTACTATGCTTTTCTAATAATTTGAATTTGTTCTTTCTTTAGAAAGAAGAAAACTAAGGGGAAAAAGGGGAAAAAAGGGAGTAGCTCAAGTGGAAGTGGCAGTGACAATGATGTTGAAGTTATTAAAGTCTGGAATTCAAGATCTCGAGGAGGTGGTGAAGGAAATGTGGACGAAACAGGAAACAATCCCTCAGTTTCTATAAAACTGGAAGAAAGTAAGTAATGAATGTTGCCTTTATCACGGAACATTGATTAGAAAATATGGCATTATCATGTCACTACCTTTTTTCAATTATTAATTCTCTTGTTGGCTCAAAGGAGTATCTTTCCTCAATTAGTAAGTATCTAGGATAATCAGGTATAGACATAATAACAAGAAATATATAATGAATGTTTAATTATAAGTAAGCATTGTGCCCTCTGGTATTTAAGAGGAAAGGAAAAAAGAAAAAAGTAATGTTTATTTACATGTGTACAACTAAGCTGTGTATTATTTTCACTCAATGTGTTAGCTAACTTAATTCGCGAGCAGCTTTGCAGTGTTGTTGATATCTTTATTTTTATAAATGATTGGTAGAAGTGGGATTCGGCCCTAGATACATCCAATCTCTAAGCCACCATGATAGTTTCACTTAACTATTTATAAATACCTGGAAGCATTTCAGGGAATCAAGTATGATTGTAATTAATTTTGTATAGTGAAATTAGTTTTAATGGTTTAGTCTTTTTCCTTTGTAATTGTTCATTGTTGTTCAATAATTTATCATTGTTGTCGACTTTAGGTCTCCCATCTTTCATGTATAGTCTGTGTCACCTCTTTGCTTTCTCTTTCTTTCTGTTGTGCATGAGTGTACACACAGTGAAAGTTTTTGATTGAACTGCCCAGTGGCTAAATTTGTGTTTATCTGTATCTACTTTTGAAAAATTAGTGTTGAGGCTCTGTATCTTCCCAGTACAGCCTGGTTGGGTATCTAGGAATTTGGTTTCTAAATATCTGAATATTTGAAATAGGAAACCAAAGATCTAAAGAGAGGACAGTGTAAATAGCTGTACATTTTTGGCATTTGGGAGTCATGGAGCAAAGCAGTTGACTGTGAAGAGAAGAGAGATATGGAGATGTGGGTGCCAATTAGGCAAATGATCCTGTACTCAAGGTTGGCTGGTCCCAGGCCTGCAATTGAACTACTTTGGCAATTCATTGATAAACATTTCTCTCTCCATTACCTCCTTGGAATAGACAGATGGCAGCCTAACCACCGACCCTGGCTTACTTCCCTAAGAAATTAGGAGAATAGTAAAAATTAAACTACAGAATTTCTCTCCTTTTCTCCTGCTACCCTATAAAGGCAGTTTATTAATGTTCATTTTCCAATTAGAGTTAAATAATATATTTTTCTAAGAATAGTAAAGGAATGGTTATAGTTTTTTTTTTTTTTTTTTTTTTTAAGATTTTTATTATTGGGGAAGGGGAACAGGACATTATTGGGGAACAGTGTGTAGTTCCAGGACTGTTTTTTTCCAAGTCAAGTTGTTGTCCTTTCAATCTTAGTTGTGCAGGGTGCCGTTCAGCTTCAAGTTGTTGTCCTTTCAGTCTTAGTTGTGGAGGGCGCGACTCAGCTCCAGCTCCAGTTGCTGTTGCTAGTTGCAGGGGCGCAGCCCACCATCCCTTGCGGGAGTCTAACCGGCAACCTTGTGGTTGAGAGGATGCGCTCCAACCAACTGAGCCATCGGGAGCTCAGCGGCAGCTCACCTCAAGGTGCCGAGTTCAATCTTAGTTGCAGGGGGCAGAGCCCACCATCCCTTGCGGGAGTCAAGGAGTTGAACTGGCAACCTTGTGGTTGAGAGCCCACTGGCCCATGTGGGAATCGAACCGGCAGCCTTCAGAGTTAGGAGCACAGAGCTCCAACTGCCTGAGCCACCAGGCCAGCCCAGGAATGGTTATAGTTTAATTTTAGGTAATGTGAAGCTCCTGTTATCTCCTTCATTGCCCTCCCAACCTACCTTTTTACTTAAAATTTTCCTCAATCTCTCATCTCATAATTAGAAATAAATAGCTTAGAGTTTGTGTTCCTGGGAATGATTTTCTTAAAACATTCTTTTTGAAATTTTTTTTCTCATAGCTTATGGTTTTTTTTTTCTCATAGGTTATGGTTCAGAGAAGAGAGAGAGTAGATTTATCAGAATGACTCATCCTGTGCTGTAAATGGGTTACATAAATGTATGCTAAGATATTGATCCCTTCATCACTTGGAAGTACAAGTGGGGTCTGAGGTATCGGAGTCACCTCCAGATAATGGAGTGACCTCTTCCATTTTTGCTGGTGTTGCGTATGAGTGTTACTGCTTTCCGTCCGTATATGCCATAATGTGAAAAAGCTTGGAAAGAGTTGGGGCAGAGAGTAGGTGGCTACATGTTATAAGCTTAAAAGCAACCAGGGAAGGCTGTGGTTTCCAAATGACAAACTGACTACTTGTCTAGGGTCTTTGTTTCATTTTAGCCATGTGTAGTCAAATAGAAGTGATTCACATATGGATATATTTTATATTTTTGCAACTGTGTACATGTATAGTTTACCGGAAATATTTTTTTTAGAACAAATAGATGATAAAAATCTAATTTTGTTCTATAGATTTAGATTAATTCCATATAAAGCTGAGTGGATCATAGTATATGAACATACTCGTACATAGCTGGTACTGTAATTTTTAAAAAAATTACTGTCTTATACCATGTTTCCCCGAAAATAAGACCTGGCCAGACTATCAGCTCTAATGCGTCTTTTGGAGCAAAAATTAATATAAGACCCAGTCTTATTTTACTATAATGTAAGACCAAGTCTTGTAATATAATATAATGTAATATAATATAAAATACTGGGTCTTATATTAATTTTTGCTCCAAAAGACGCATTAGAGCTGATGGTCCGGCCAGGTCTTATTTTTGGGGAAACACGATAATAAATGTAAAAAAACCTGAATAGGAAGTATTAAAGGGCCAAAATGTTGTACCTAGGATACGAAATGGATATTACTGTAATTTGCCATGTATAACACGCACCCATGTTTTTGGCTCAAAACTTTCAGGGGGAAAAAATCTTTTGTTTTAATTTTTTTTTTTAATTTTATTTTATTAAATTTATTGGGGTGACAATTGTTAGTAAAATTACATAGATTTCAGGTGTACAATTCTGTATTACATCATCTATAAATCCCATTGTGTGTTCATCACCCAGAGTCAGTTCTCCTTCCATCACCATATATTCGATCCCCCTGTTTTAATTTTTTAACTCAAATTTTTATTTGTTTATATTTAGGTACTTGTTTTTTGTATTATAAAAGAATTTTAGTGTTTTTTAAACATATTATGGTACAAGAAATTTTATTTAACAAATAATTACAAAACACAAGAACAGATACAAGGTACAAGAAATTTTATGTACTGGTAACAAATTTACAATATTTACGCATTATAGAAGGCCAAGAACTCTTCATTGTTGGAAGTTCATCATAAGTTCAACAAAACCGATTATCGTATTCCAGTATATTATTTTGCATACGGATATCGTTATTGATTTCTAGAGTTACATTTTTAACTCATAAGCATAAATAAAAGAATTAAAAACATCTACATAGACACGGAATTAGTACTACCCATGTATGATGCACATCCTTATTTTTCCCTCACCAGTTTCGGCAAAAAAGTATGGATTATACATGGCAAAATACGGGAAATAAGTAGCTGGCTATACTTGAGCTATAATATGATTTTCACTGCATGTTTTAGTTTTACTTCAAAGAGTTTCTGTTTAATTCCTTTGCAGTAGCTTTCTGAATTTTCTAAGAAGCAGAGTCCTGAATAGGTCATTTAAATATACCTTACAGCATCCCCATTTCTGTGTTTTAGTATTTTATTAGGACAGTTATGTGATATGAAAATGACTATATAAACTACTTCAAAATATTCAATTGTTATTTCAGTATTTTTAGAGTAAGCTTTATCGATGAGCATTTACATTTTAAAATGTGTGTAATTAATTGTACGATACCATCTTTTATGATAGAATTTTTGTATATGATGAAGGCCCATAATATCGCTAGTATACTATATTTGTTCATTCAAATATTTATTGCGTGCTTACTATGTGACAAACACTGTTATAGAAGCTTGTGTTATATCTGAACAAAATGCACTCATGGAGCTTACCATTCTACTAGTATTACTGTTTATCCACATAATATTTTAATGATATGCTACCTTTCTTTTTAAACTACAGTATATCTTGCTATAAATATGGTAAATATATATTTAGATGTTTCAAGAAGTTAGGGATAAAGGTGTTGCTTTCTCTTTGTATTTTCTGTTTTTTTTGTTTGATATGATTTTCTTTTTTTCTTGTGTGTTTATGCCTTTACCTTACAAGCATTTCGTGGTATCCAGAGTGAATATTAGGGAGTGGCTTTGATTAATTAATTAATCAATTCACTGTTCCTTCTCTCTCTCTCTCTCTCTCTCTCTCTCTCTCTCTCTCTCTCTCTCTCTCTCACATACACACACACACACAAACAGCACAAATTTATAACAGAAGTAATGATTAATCCATGAGAATGATGAAATAATATTCAGCATAAAATATCTATTAGTTTTAATTACATATTCAGAATATTTATTAATTGGAGTAGCCCATATATTTCTGGGTCACTTTTTAATTTTTTAGACATTACTGTAAGGTATTGTGATTACATCCAATAGGATCAAAACTAGAATGGAATCTGTTGCATTTGCACAGAAATTGTTGCCCGTTGTAAGCTTTGGTTTGAGACTTCTTATCTAGCTGTCACATTTTTACTAACTTTCTGCTACATTTCTTTATTGCTGACGTTCTCACCTTAGGTAAATTACTGTTAGTAAATTTGGATAACCAATGTGTGGAACTGCAGAATTCCCCATAGGTACTGCTCATGTGCAAGTTGACTTATTGTAGGAAGGAGATTAGTCAATATTTGCTTGAGGGCCGGCCCGGTGGCTCAGGCGGTTAGAGCTCCATGCTCCTAACTCCGAAGGCTGCCAGTTCGATTCCCACATGGCCCAGTGGGCTCTCAACCACAAGGTTGCCGGTTCAATTTCTCGAGTCCCGCAAGGGATGGTGGGCTCCGCCCCCTGCAACTAAAATTGAACACGACACCTTGAGCTGAGCTGCCTCCTGAATGGCTCAGTTGGTTGGAGTGTGTCCTCTCAACCACAAGGTTGCCGGTTCGACTCTCGCAAGGGATGGTGGGCTGTACCCCCTGCAACTAGAAAACGGCAACTGGACCTGGAGAGCCGAGCTGCACCCTCCACAACTAAGACTGAAAGGAGAACAACTTGACTTGGAAAAAAAAAAAAAGCCTGGAAGTACACACTGTTCCCCAATAAAATCCTGTTCCCCTTCCCCAATGAAATCTTTAAAAAAAGAAAAAAAAAGAAAAAAACTACCTACTTAAAAGTTGTAGTGAGGACTAAAAGAACAGTAAATATCAAGTACTTAGAATAGCACCTGACCAGTAGTAAGTATGCAATACATTAAAAAATATATATATTTGCTTGATTAGCTATATGGCAGGGGTCCCTAAGACCACCACTAGTTTCGGTGATTCACAGGACTCAGCACATAGTCATATTCACGACTGGTTTATTACAATGAAAGAGTGCAAAGCAAAATCAGCAAAGGGAAAAGGTAAATGGGGTGAAGTCCAGAGGAAACCAGGCGTAACCTTCCAAAATTCATGTCCCGGTGGAGTCACACGGGATATGCTAATTTCTCCAGCAACAAGTTATGACAACATATGTGAAGTGTCATCTACCAGAGAATGTCAATAGAGACTAAGTGCCAAAAGTTTTTATTGGAGACTGGTGACACAGGCACTGTCTGCCTGGCTCTTACCAAATCCCAGACTCCCAGAAAGAAAATAGGTGTTCAGAATAGACCACATTGTTTGTACAAACAATCTAGGCGCAATGAGCCACTCTTATCTCGGAAAGTTTTATATCAGTACAGGGAACTATTTACCATTTAAGTCCCCAGACAACAGCTAAGGGTCAGCCTTGCAAGGAGGCTTTTCTTAGGTGAAATTTTAGTTGACTTGTGAAGGATAGTAAAGCATGAATAGAAGTTTGCCAGGCAAAGAGGAGAAGAAAATAATACAAGACATTGAAGGAAAGGTAGGGAATTTTGTAAATATGTGAAATGTTTAGGCAGTAGTTCATTGTGATTTGAATATAAATGTATAATCAGCTCTCTAAAAAGTAATGGAAATAACTAGGACCCAGACACAAGAAGAGGGAGCTGATAATGTAAATAGTACGTTCAAAAAAAGTGTGCTGTGGAATCCCTGGGGATATGCTAATCTTGAGACTAGCAGTTTTGGTTTTCACCTATCCAGGGATTGGACGCAAGGCCTTGAAACATTTATAAAGTGGAGAGTTCTTAGAACCCAATTTAAAACTGAGTCTCATTAAAGGGTACATACTCTGTGGAAGAGTAGGATAGAAAAAAAATGTTTCAATCTTTTAATCCAGGGAAATGACAAAAAAAGTTTATCTGTTTCACCTTGGGCTCTGGGATGAGAAAAATAATTTCCTCGGATTCATAATCATGGGACTTCCCTCACATAGTTTATGGTTTGAATTTACATTACTTACGTAGTCTAAAAATCTCAAGCTGAAATATTAATCTCAAAAGTAATTCTGGATTGGTGATCCCCTGGAGCACCTGGAAGAAGCAGATGCACAGTCAGTGGAGATAAATGACCTCAACTCACACTACTCAGGATTCTCCCATATGGTATTACAGCTATACTGCAAGTGAAATGATAATTAAAAATTACAGAATACCTGAGGAAACAATTAACCTTAGGAAAAGTTAGCAACAAAATAAGTTAGCAGTCAACTTGATGAAAGTTAATACACAAAACAAATGGCATGATTAGATTCTCGAGAACTTCAGATAATAGAACTGTTTGATGACTATAAAATAAGTATGTTTAAAGTGATATTTTTTAAAGATTAAAAGTATAACTTTATGCCAGACAGTTTAAAACTTAGATGAAGTAGACAACATTCTAGAAAAACATAACAGTATTGAGTCTTCATTGTAGTTATTTCATAGTGGACACAAATTAGAAATAACTTACATGGCTGTGAACATGAGAACTAATAAATAATGGTATATTTATGCAGTGAAATACTACCTGACAGAATATTGAATAAGTCTTACTTTGAGTGAAAAATGAAAAACTACACTGAGTTAAAAGTTAAGTTGTAGAATGATACACATAGTATGGTATATATAGTACATCCTCACTTAATGTTGTTGATACGTTCTGCAACTTCAAGTGAAATGATGTATAACGGAACCAGTTTTACCATAGCTTAATTTATATAAACAAGAATTAAGTTTCTATAGCATCTCATCAATGTTATAACAAAACAACTGAACAAAACGACATTATTCGATGGCCTGCTATAGTTTAATAACATGAAAGGTAATGTACAGTTTAGGGATACACATGTGGTGAACATATAATAATATACACAGAATAGTAAATATGGAATTTAGGTTTTCATTTGTTTTTTTATAATTAAAGTTTATTGGGGTGACAATTGTTAGTAAAGTTACATAGATTTCAGGTGTACAATTCTGTATTACATCATCTATAAATCCCATTGTGTGCTCACCACCCAGAGTCAGTTCTCCTTCCATCACCATATATTTGATCCCCTTTACCCTCATCTACCACCCCCGTGCCCCCTTACCCTCCGGTAGGAATTTAGGTTTTTAGTTACTTGTCAAAGAAGGGAGAGAAAGAAAAAATGTGACTGGGTATGGTCACATATTAGGCTTCAACTACATCAGAAGCAGATTTAACAACTGTTAGAATTTGATAAAGGTGGGATGTGGGAACACAGGTGTTCATTATATTCTATATATGTTTCTGGATATGTAAAATATTTTTCAAAAATGCATAAAAATTTTAAATAATTTTCATTAAAAGGCAATTGAGAAAAGGTACTAAAACATGTAGAACCTGTATATTCCTTATTTTGAATTGAACTGTTTATGTTTAGATCTTTAATGGATTATTTTGTGACACTTTCTTCTTACACCTTTTATAGTAAAGGTTTGTAGTAAAAATAAGAACAAAATGATTTAGTATGATATGGTGATTCTTGGATCAATACTTGTTTGAGTTTTCCAGAATTCTAGTAGCACAGTCAAATGTTTCCTGTCCCTGCCCCTAAGATCTTTTCTCTCTTCATCTCTGAGTCAGTCAGTCTCCCCTCCATTCTTCCTTCTCTTGCTTCCTCTCTCTGTCTCTGTTTGAGTCTCTTTCTTTCCTAGTCCCTGTTTCTTGGGATGTGTTTTGGGGGTTATATTCTTTCAGGGCCTCTGTCTCTTAGTGTCTTTGTCTTTCTGAGCCCCCTACCTCATGTATTTCTCTAGTCTAAAGCTCTCTCTCTCCTAGAGTGGTTGTTTTTCTCTCTGAGCGTGTGCGTGTGTGTGTTTCATTCCCCTCTCCCAAATCCCTATCAGTTTCTTTCTCACTCTCTCCCTGGGTTGATCTATATCAGTTTCTCTTGGTCTTTTTCTTAATCCCTCTCTTGGGGTCTTTGAGTTTCTTTCCTTATTTGCCTCCTTATTTATGTTTCATATATTTTATTTAGGTAAAGCTGCTTCCTCTTCTAATCCAAGCAGTCCAGCTCCAGATTGGTACAAAGATTTTGTTACAGATGCTGATGCTGAGATTTTAGAACATTCTGGCAAAATGGTACTTCTTTTTGAAATTCTTCGAATGGCAGAGGAAATTGGGGATAAAGTGTAAGTTCTTTCCTATTTTTGTTAAATGAAACTTTTAATAACCTTTCTATTGTTTAAACAATTTATCTGAAGAAATATGTTTACTTCCTTTCTAAAGATGTCATTAATTTGGTTAGTGTAGTGATAGACATCTATCTTCCTTCTAAGCCACTAGTTTTGAGTGTATAGTCTGATTATTTTTTCAGTTCTGATTTTCCCTTCTGGCTATTGCACCTTGAACTTGTTTCCTTTAGCCATGCCTCTGGTTAATGTCTATATTTTACCATCTTCAAAACCATTTTTCAATCTATGCAGCGTGGCTTCTACCCTGTCACTTGACTGAGTTTTTTTCCCCCAAAGTCACATCTCTTTAGACTTTATTTTATGTTCTCTTTTTATCATATCTCCTTTGTTTTTAGATCTTATTTGTTTTACTTCTTGCTTTTATTCTCCCATTTCCTTCCCTGCATCCCTACCCCCCAATCTCATCCTTCAAAATACTATTCAAAAAACATGCTTTTAAAGTTTTGAACCAGGCTTATTGTTTAGGCTGTTATAAGGTCCCAACATCTGATCACAGCATATTTTAAAAATATATCTGTGATGCTTTTAATAACGATTTAACATAAGACTGAAAAAAAAAAAGATAGTCATCTTTGGCATTAGTCAAAGATGACTCCCAGGCTTCCAGCCTAAGTGGCTGGTGGATTATGGTGTTATTTTATGAAAATGGACAAGATTAGGGGAGAACTAAGTTTAGTAGAGATAGTACAGACTCTTGCTCTGGATACATTAAGTTTAAGAGGCCTATTAGATATCCATGAGAGATGTCAAGTAGAAAGTGGATATTTGAGTTCAATGTTTCTGGAAAGGTAAGGAGAGATTATTGCTCTAGACATGCTCATGCTTTTTTTCTACTATCAACTTTTGTAGTTTAAAATTAATTTTTATTTGGGTACCATACAACAATTTTAAGTATGTAGAAGGGATTTTAGTAATCTTTTAATTTCCTAAACAGTGCAAGAATCTCTTCTACCATGCTCATCATAAATATTGTCCTAGCCTCTAGGATGGAATATTTGCCATCTTATAAGGCTACCTATAGTTGAATAGTTCAAATTGTTGGAAAATGTATCCTCATGTTTAGTTTATACACTATCCATATAGCTATTTCCCCTCGTCTAAAATAGAATATATCTACTGCTTTTTAAATTTACACTCTTATTAATGATCATTTTTTGTTATAAACCCAACTGATAGATGTTATCAGTGTTAACACTATAATACTATGCACTTCCAAAATTGTGATTACTACTATTCTTTATCTGTCCAGCGTTTCATTATGGAAAATTTTAAACGTAATAAAAAGCAGAAAGAATTTTATAGTGAATACCAAGATATATATACCTGTCACCTAGAATTAATACTACATTCCATATTTTATTGTATTTTCTTCATTATGTATCTATTTATCTGTCCATCCCTCCATCCATCTTATTTTCCTGATGCCTATCAAAGTAGGTTACAGATATCACTACTATAATTTCAGTTGTCTCCTTCTCTTTTTTTTTTATTTTTTAAATTTATTGGGGTGACAATTGTTAGTAAAATTACATAGATTTCAGGTGTACAATTCTGTACAGTTGTGTCCTTCTCAAATAATGGTGGGTGTGTCTCTCTTGTCATTTTTAGCTTTTGCTCTCAGTTCATTGATCTGTTGTTTGTATGGCTTAATTTCAGTCCTGACCACATGGTTTTGAATATACTTCAGTTTTTTAGCATCCATCTCAAAATATGGTTGCACTAGACAGAGCACTTCAGCTGAGTTCTTATTAACACAGAGTTATAGTGAGGCTGGTTCTTGTTTATTCTGGATGCTGTATATCCATTCATGCAATCCAATAAAGAGGTTTTCCAAGTATGGGGAAGGAAGAAATTTTCCTCTACCCTTCTAGGTTCTTTCTGATGGTCTAATAGTTAAGTCAGCATGAGACAGACTAACACGAGAAAGCAACCAAATTTAATTACATATGTACGAATGGGAACCCCACAGATGTGAGAGAATCAGAGACCCCACATACACAAGAGGTTCTGAGGTAGAAAGGTAATCTTGAGCTAAACAATGAGGTGAAATGCCCTGAGGCTTCAGAGGGGAGGAGGACAACACACAGGATAAGAGCAGGTGTTCAGTAAGTAGAAGTTTGCCCTGCCCTGTAGATAGGTAATAAAAAGTTATTTCTGATAAAAGTTTCTCTTGAGCCTCCAGGATCTCAGTTACCTTCAGTTCAAAATAATAAACATGCCAAAGTTGCACATCTTGGAGAGGCCTGTTCTGAACCCCTTTACAGCATCTAAGTTCATATTGAACTTGTGGCCAATTAAACACTTACTTTTTTTTTTTTTTAAAGAACTATTGTTAAATCAGATTTCCCTATTCTCTATTTGTTCAGTTGATCTTTTGACCCAAATTGAAACTTGATATTTTCACAGGGTGAGAGATAAATTAATTTTTATGATTTTAGCCAGTGATATGCTGGCTAAAACTGACTCTCCGAATGAATGAATAGGTGAATGAATGAATGATATACACGTATATGTATATACTGGGGGTGCCACAAAATGTATACAAGTGGACACTTTGGTCAACGTTGCTCAAGCAGTAGTTCGCTGTAATCAGAAGTATCTGGATGCTGATGGTGACCTCTTTGAGCACCTCTTGTAACTGCAGAAGTCAAATGTGACTTTGTATTCATCTTTTGTTAGTGGTATATATTGAATATTGATTTTAATACAGTTTTCCTTTCTTAAAATGTGCATACATTTTTTTGGCACCCCTCTGTATATTGTAGAGAAAGCAAAGAAGCAAGAAAGGAAAGTCCTGATTTGTAATATTTACTGATTTCCATGGTATAAATGCTCCTACTATGTCCAACTCAAGCTACCAACATTATGTCAGAGGTGGGAAGAGATGTTAACAATCCACTTTCCTGTTTCAAGCTAGTTACAGCCAACTCTAATACACCACTGGTTTCAGCCCAGCCCTCCTGATTAATTTGTTTTCTGTCATTTGAATATTAAATTTTGATTGAATCTTTTTTTCCAGATTTTTGATATGTGTGAATTTGATAAGTATTGCCTTTATTTTTTCACATGGGTCATTTATAAAATAGATAAAGCCAAAATAGTTTATATAAGTATGAAAATGATTACTAATCAGGACAGTAATTCTTCATGTTATCTGCAACTAGAAAAGGTTAACAGAGATAACCATTAGTTTATAGCAACTTCGTCCTAAAAGCATTACCTTTCTCATATTGAGACTATCTGAGCTCAGTGGTTCCCAGAACCAGCCTTAATGCTAATTGACTCAAGTCAACCTTTTTCTGGAATAATAGCCCAAATTCCAAATTAATTCCAATTAAATAATTAATGTTTCTAAGAATTTTAATTTTCCCAGTTATGGGAACTGTCAAAAACTTATTTTGTAGTTTAGAAAGAATTGATTCAGTAAAGTTTTTGATTCTGGAAAAGATAATCAATCTACTGCGGGATCAAGGCATAGCTCCTAGTCGTTGGTGCTGACTGCCAGGAGTCAATTCATTTCCTTACCAGTATTCTAGGAGTACCAGCTGGTAGACAGTACCCCACAGTGCAGAGTTCAGGAAGCCATACAATAGTCAGTGCATATGTTAACTCTCAACAGCTGTTTCATAGCTTCAGGTCTTTTTAGTTCTAAATTTAAAGACATCTAGCAGTGAGGGGTGAAGGATCTTCTGGAGTGATAAGCACCTCTCTCTCCTACATTATAGCTTTCAGAATCAAAACAAAAAATATGCTTGCTTACGGGTGTCTAGTTCCTTGTGTCTTGTTCCTACTTTATTTGCTTATAGAAGGGAGAGAATGAATTCTCCTATATTTTTTCTAGATTCTTTCTCACTTCCAGGGTGTAATTATATCCACTTCTCACCAATTGGATAGATTACAGTAGTGGTTTTCAAACTGTTTCTCAGAAGCCGTGTAAGCTGATGACCTAGAGCATAGGGTGAGGAGCCATTAGCACTTTTCCTTCTCCCCCATTACCCAAAACATCTTGCTTTTATATTATGTTTTATTTTAACACCACATCAGACTTTATATGAACAAATAGTTTTAATGAGTATAAAGTTAGAGAACTACTGAGATACAGAATCAAGAATTTGGAGACATATTTGAAATGGAATAGCAAAGCATTTCACAATGTGTACAATCTAAAATTCCTCGAATACTTTTAGTAGGATGGTTTTTTTCTCATAGTCTCTAAACAATGTGTTTTGCAGAGTAAAAGTTTTTAATTTTGATGTCCAGTTTATCAACTTTTTTTTTCATAGATTATATACTTTTGTTGTCATGTCTAAGAATTGTTGGTGTAACCCCAAGTTATGAAGATATTATTTTTTGTGGTCTTCTAAACATTCTGTAGTTTTAGAGTTTACGTTTAGATTTATTCTCCATTTGAATTAATTTTTGTATAAAGTATGAGGTTTAGGCCAATGTTCTTTTTTTTTTTAAATATGGATGTCTAGTTTTGCTAAGACCATTGTTGAAAAGACTGTCCTTTTCCCACTGAATTGCCTTTGCCTCTGTGTCAAAAACCAATTAACTATGTTGTGTGGCTTTTTGTGTAAACTCTCTGTTCTGATCCATTGATTTGTGGTTGTCCCTTCAACAGTACTACATTGTTTTGATTACTCTAGCTTTGTAAATGTTGCAATCCTGTAGCGTTAGGCCTCCAACTTTTTCTCTTCAAAATGGTTTTAGTTACTCTGTGTGCTTGGCATTACTACATAAACTTTCAAATCAGGTTGTTAATTTCTACAAAAAATCCTGCTGGGGTTTTGATTGGAATCTTGCTGAATTTGTAGATCAATTTTGGAAGAAGTGATATCTTTACTGTGTAAATCTTCTAATCCATGAACATTCATCTGTTTTTTTAGCCTTGTGTTTAGCCAGTCTCTCATATCTCTGGACTTAATTGAAGATTTTCTTGAATTGGCTAGTAGGGAGAAAACAGAAGATAAAGATAAACCTCTTATATATAAAGGTGAGTTACAAACATTCCTGTATCATATTTTTTAAAACATTCATTTATACATACATGACACTTCATAAACATTTTAACAGTAAAAGAAAAACTACTACCCAGACCCACACCCTAATATATCCATGTTTTTCTCCACTTTATTCTTATTTTTATCCACATAATTATGGTCTTTGTTGTTGCAATTAGAGCATAACTTTAAAAATTTTGTTTTTTAAATAACTTTATTGAGATATAATTCACATACTGTGCAATTCAACCATCTAAAGTGTACAGTTCAATAGTTTGTAGTATATTCACAGAGTTGTGCAACTATTACCACAGTCAGTTTTTGAAAAATAGAATCACCACCCAAGAAACCCCGTACCCTTTACCTATCACCCTCCTACCTTTCCCTTCCATCTTTTCCTCTCCTAAGCAATCACTATTCTACTTTCTGTTTCTATAGATTGACCTTTCTGAACCTTTAATATAAATGGATTCATATCATATGTGGTGTTTTGTGACTGGCTTCTTTCACATGTTTTCAAGGTTCATTCATTTTGCCAGTACTTCATTCATTTTTATGACCTAATAAAATTTCATTGTTTGGATAATACCTACATTTTGATTTTCCATTCATTCATTCATGGATATTTGGGTTGTATCTTGTGGCTGTTGTGAATAGTGCTGCTATGAACATTTGTGTACAAGGTTTTATTTATTTAAACATCTGTTTTCAATTATTTTCTATATATACCTAGGAATGGAGAACAGATCATATGAGAATTCTGTGTTAACTTATTGAGGAACCACCAAACTGTTTTCCACACTGGCTGCACTTTGACATTCCCACAAGCAGTGTACGGGGTTTCTGATTTATTTTTCACCTCTTCGCCAACACCTTCTTTACTTTTAAAAAAAAATTGTAGTTATCTTAGTGGCTGTGAAGTTGTATCTCATTATGATTTTCATTTGTGTTTCTCTAATGATTAATGTTGAGCATCTTTTCATGTGCTTGTTGGCCATTTATATATTTTTTTGGGAAAATGTTTATTCAGGTCCTTTGCCCATTTTTGAATTGGGTTATTTGTCTTTATGGTATTGAGTTGACAGATTTTTTGTTTTGGTTTTGTTTTTGTTTTTTTTTTTTGTCTGCATTACCAGGCCCTTATCAGATATATGATTTGTAAATATCTTATCTCATTCTGTAGTTGTTTTTTCTCTTTCCAGGTAGTGTCCTTTGAAGCACAAAAGTTTTTCATTTTGGTGAAGTCCCGTTTATGTTTTTGTTACTTGTGGTTTTAGTGTCATATCTAACAAACCATTGCCAAATCCAAGTTCATGAAGATGTACCCCTATGTTTCCGTCAAAGAATTATATACTTTTAGCTCTTACATTTAGATGTTAATCCATTTTGAGTTAATTTTTATATATAGTGAGAGGTAAAGGTCCAACTTCAGTCTTTTGTTATGGCTATGCAATTGTCCTAGCACTGGTTTTTGAAAAGAGTATTCTTCCCCCATTGAATGGTCTTGGAACCCTTGTTGAAAATCAGTTGACCATGGAGATGGAGATTTGTATAGTTCTATTCCATTGACCTATATGTCACTCCTTAATGCTAGTAACACACTGTCTTGATTACTGTTGCTTTGGAAATAAGTTTTGGAAGTGTGAGTCTTCCTACTTTGTTATTCTTTAAGATTGTTTTGGCTATTCTGGATCCCTTGCAATTCCATATAAATTTTAGAAACAGTTTGTAAATTTCTACAAAGATGTCAGCTCGGATTTTGATAGGGATTGTGTTGAATCTGTAGTTCATTTTAGGAAGTACTGTCATCTTAACAATATTAAGTCTTCTGATCGATGAACATGAGATGTTTTACCATTTATTTAGGTCTTTAATTTGTTTCACCAGCGTTTTGTCATTTTTAGTGTATGCATTTTTCACTTCTTGTGTTAAATTTATTTCTACTTTATTCTTTTTGATGGTATTGTAAATGGAATTGTGTTCTTAATTTCATTTTTGGATTTTTCATTGTAAATGTATAAATTGAGTTTTGTATATTAAATCATTTATATACTTGTGTTTTAGTCAATTTGTTAAAGGATGTTTCGTATACAAGGTCATGTCATTTGCAAATAGAGATAATTTCCTTCTTCCTTTCCAATGTGGATTACTTTTTCTTGCCCAATTTACCTGGTTAGAACCTCCAGTATACTGTCAAATGGAAGTGGCAAGAGCAGACATCCTTTTCTTGTGCCTGATCTTAGGGGAAAACAGTCTGATCTTGTACTATTGTGTATAGTTTTAGCTTTCACTGTTTGGTATGGTTTTAGCTTTAGTTTTTTCATGGTTGCTGTTTATCAAGTTGAGGAAGTTCCCTTCTATTTCCAGTTTTTTGAGTGTTTTTTTTTATTTTTATCATGAATGTGTTGGATATCGTCAAATCATTTCTCTGTGTCCATTGAGATGGGTTTTTTAAAAATTCTATTGATATGACATATCACTTTGATTATTATATTTTAAATTAACCTTGCATACCTGGAATAAATCTCAGCCATCGTGTATAATTTCTTTATATATTACTGGATTCAGTATGCTATTTTATTGAGGATTTGTGCCTCCTTATACATAAGAGCTACTAGTTTTCAGTTTTGTTTTCTCATATGGTTTTGATAGTAGGCTAATATTGGACTGACTTACTGAGTTGGGAAGTGTTCCATCTTCTATTTTTTCGAACAGTTTGGAAAGAATTGGTATTAATTCTTCTTAAAATATTTGCCAGATTCAGCAGTGAAGCTATTTGGACCTGGTTTTTCTTGTGGATTGTTGTTGTTATTGTAAAATATACATAACATAAAATTTAACATTTTATCAGAGTGAAAATGGAATCTACAGAATAGGAGACAATACTTGCAAATCATATATCTCATAAGGGGTTAATATCTAGAACACATACACAACTACTACACCTCAACAAGAAAAAGCAACATGATTCAAAAAATGGGCATAAGACTTGAATAGATATTCTCCAAAGATGATACACAGATGACCACCAGACACAGGAAAACACGTTCACTAGTTATTACAGAACTGAAAATCTGAGATGCAACCTCACACACAATAGGATGGCTACTATTACAAAAAAGTAAATAACAAGGGGTTGGTGACAATGTGGAGAAATTGGAACCCTTGTGCACTGTTGGTGAGAATGTAAAATTTTGCAGCTGCCATAGAAAACGGTATGGCTGGTGGTTCCTCAAAAAATTAAAACTAGAATTTTCATATGATCCAGCAATGCTATCTGTGTGTATATAACCAAAAGAATTTAAAGCATGGTCTCAAAGAGATATTTGTATACCCATATTAATAGTAGCATTATTCACAATACTGAAAAGGTTGAAACAACCGAAGTGTATAGTGGTGGATGAATGAAGAAACAAAATGTGGTACACATGTATAATGGAATATTACTCAGCTTTTAAAAGTAAAGAAATCTTGTCACATGCTACAACATGGGTAAACATTGAGGACATTATGCTAAATTAAATAAGCCAGCATAAAAACAACCAATGCTGTGCAATTCCATTTGTATGAGCTATCTGAAGTCGTAGAATTCACAGAGACAGAAAGAAAGTAGAATAGTGGGGAAAGGGAAGGTGGATAGTTGTTTAATGGGTATAGTTTCAGTTTTGCAAGATAAAAAAGTTCTGGGGACCTGTTAACACCACTGAACTATACACTTAAAATGGTTTAGATGATAAATTTTATGGTATGTGTCTTTTACCACAATTTAAAAAATTACACTACCAGCTGCTGGTGGAGGTTGGGTAAAACAGGGTTTTTGTTTGTTTTGTTTTGCACAAAATCCTTCCAGTTTTATCTGTATTTATTTGTCTTTCATTAAAAAATACAAATTTTGAAAAACTGGTAAGACATGTGGGAAAGGAAACTGAGAACTCCACATTTGTTTAGTCTGTAAGGCAAAGTAGATTTGTATCGAAAATTAAATAGACAATAAATTAAAAAGAAAAGATATGTGATGAGTACCTACCAGGTACTCTGCCAAGGATTAGGACATAGCCAAAGAACAAATATTTCTACTAGCAATGTCTAAGAGTTTACAGTTGTAGTGCCTCTCTTAGTAGCAATCTAATGGGTAATATGAATATTTAACAAATAAATACAGAACATTAAATGCCCAGGAAATTGAGAGGAGGAGAATATTTCTATAATTTGGGAAACAGTTGGTATAATTGTGCTACCTCAAGATATCTTGGGCACCTCTTTATTATGTCTTAACTTTATTTACCCTTATCAGTCAATTCGTAGAAAAAAAGAAACCCAAATGGGGGGGGGGTTAGATAGAGAGGGAAAAAGTTTCTACCATTTTGACCATTTTTAAATGTACAGTTCTGTGGCATTATTTATGTTGCCATGCAACCATCACCACCATATTTAAAATAAATTTTACCAGTTTTCCTGGGGAGCAAGTCCATGGAGCTTCTTACACTGTCAAACCAGAAATCCCTCTCCCCATGGATTAAATTTTGTTCCTTGCAGTTATCATTTTAGGAAATTTTTTAAAAATTGTTTTTCGATTACAGTTGATTTCCAATATTAGTTTCAGGTGTACAGCATAGTGGTTAGACATTCATATAACTTATGAAGTGATACCGCTGATAGTACCTACCTGGTGCCATACGTAGTTATTACAATATTATTGACCATAATCCTTATGCTGTACTTGGCATTCTTATGACTATTTTGTAACTACCAATTTGTAGTTAATACCTTCACCTTTTTCACCCAGACTCCCCAACCCCCTGCCCCCATGTGTTAACCATCAGTTTGTTCTCTGTATCTATGAAGCTGTTTGTTTTATTTGTTCGTTTATTTTGTTTTTAGATTCCACATATAAGTGAAATCATATAGTATTTGTCTTTATCTGACTTACTTAACTCAGCATAATACCCGCTAGGTCCATTCACATTGTCAGAAATGGCAATAGTTCATTGTTTTTTGTGGCCAAGTATTATTCCATTGTATATATGTACCACTTCTTTATTCAGTCATCTATCAATGGGCACTTAGGTTGTTCTATATCTTGGCTATTGTTAATAATGCTGAAATTAACATAGGAGTACATATATCTTTTCAAATTAGTGTTTTGGATTTCTTTGGATAAATACCCAGAAGTGGAATTGTTGGGTCATAAAGTAGTTCTGTTTTTAATTTTTTGAGGAACCTCCATACTGTTTTCCATAGTGGACGCACCAATTTGCAACCCACCAACAATGCATGAGGGTTCCCTTCTCTTCACATCCTCGCCAACACTTGTTTGTTTGATTTGTTTTATTAGTTTCAGGTATACAAAACAACATAGTTATTAGACATTTACACACCTCACAAAGAGATAACCCCAACAAGTTTACTACGCATCTGACCCCGCACATAGCTATTACAATACCCTTGACTGTATTCCCTATACTGTATTTTATATTCCGTGTGTGTGTGTGTAAATTCGATATTATGTTAGTTGCAGGTGTACAGTGTAGTGGTTAGGCATTTATTTAATTTATGAAATGATCTCCCCCAATAAGTCTAGTACACATCTGACACTGTACATAGTTTTTACAATATTACTGACTATATTTCCCATACTGTATTCCACATCCTTATGACTATTTTGTAGCTACCAATTTGTACTTCCTAATTCCTTCACCTTTCTCACCCAGTCCCCAACCCCCTCCCTTCTAGCTTGTTTTCTGCTGATTTATTGATGGTGGCCATTCTGACAAGTGTGTGATGATATCTCCTTGTGGTTTTATTTGGATTTCTTTGATGGTTAGTGACATTGAGCATCTTTTCATATGTCTATGGGCCTTGCGTATGTCATCTTTGGAGAAATGTCTATTCAGGTCCTCTGCCCATTTTTAATTGGATTGTTTGCTTTTTTGGTTTTAAGTTCCTGATATTTTGGATATTAACCCCATATTGGATGTACTCTTGGCAAATATCTTCTCCCATTCAGTAGATTGTCTTTTGTTTTGTTGACAGTTTCCTTTTTTGTGCAGAAACTTTTTAGTTTAATGCAGTCCCATTTGTTTATTTTTATTTTGTTTCCCTTGCCCAAGGAGATGTGTCCAAAAAAAAAATTGCTACGTGTAACGTCAAAGAGTTCACTGCCTATCTTTTCTTCTATGAGTTTTATGGTTTTGGGTATTATTTAAACCTTTAATCCATTGCGAGTTTATCCTTATATATGGTATAAGGAGGTGGTCCAGTTTAATTTCCTTGCATGTATATGTCCAGTTTTCCCAACATCATTTATTGAAGAGACAGTCTTTACCCCATTGTATATTCTTGCCTCCTTTGTCATAGATTAATTGACCATATGGGTGTGAATTTATTTCTGGACTCCCTATTCTCTTCCATTGAAATATGTGTTTTTATGCGAGTACCATGCCAATTTTATTGCTAGAGCCCTGTGGTATAGTTTGATATCAGGATACCTCTAACGTTGTTCTTTTTTCTCAAGATTGCTGTGGTTCTTCAGGGTCTTATGTGGTTCCATATAAATTTTAGGATGATTTGTTCTAGTTCTGTGAAAAATACCATTGGTATTTTGACAGGGATTGCATCGAATGTATAGATTGCTTGGGTAACATGGATATTTTAACAATGTTAATTATCCTATCCATGAGCAAGGTGTAAGCCTTCATTTACTTGTGTCTTCAGTTTCTTTCTTCAGTGTCTTATAATTTTCTGAGTACAGATCTTTTACCACCTTGGTTAAATATATTTCTAGGTATTTTATTTTTTGATACATTTGTGAATGAGATTTTTAAATTTCTCTTTCTGGTACTTCCTTATTGGCGTATAAAAATACCACTGATTTTTGGATATTTTGTATCTGCTACTTTACAGCATTAATTTATCAGTTTTAATAGTTTTTTGGTATAATCTTTAGGGTTTTCTATACATAGTGTCATGTTGTCTGCAAATAGAGAGGGTTTACTTCTTCCTTTCCAATTCGGATGCCTTTTATTTCTTTTTCTTGTCTGATTGCTATGGCTAGGATTTCCAGTACTGTGTTGAATAAAAGTGGACATCTTTGTCTTTTTCCAGATCTTAAGGAAAGCACTTTTAGCTTTTCACCGATGTTGTTTGTGTATTTGTCTTATATGGCCTTTATTATGTTGAGGTATGTTCACTCCATCTGCACTTTGCTGAGAGTTTTTATAATAAAATGATGCTGGAGTTTGTGAAATGATTTTTGTGCATCTATTGATATGATCATATGATTTTTATCCTTCATTTTGTTTATGTGGTGTATCACATTAATTGATTTGTGGTTATTGAACCAACCTTGCATTCCAATTGTACATCCTAATTGATCATATTGTATAATCTTTTTAATGCATTGCTGAGTTCGGTTTGCTAATATGTTGTTGAAGATTTTTTTTTTAATTTTTAATTTATTTTAAGTGTGTTTTTCCAGGACCCATCAGCTCCAAGTCAAGTAGTTGTTTCAGTCTAGTTGTGAAGGGCGCAGCTCACAGTGGCCCATGTGGGGATCGAATCAGCAACCTTGTTGTTAAGAGCACCGCACTCTAACCACTTGAGCTAGCCAGCCACCCTTGTTGAGGATTTTTGCATCTATGTTCATCAGGGATATTTGCCTATAATTTTCTTTTTTGTAATGTCTTTTTCGGTTTTGGAATCAGGGTAATGCTGACCTTGTAAAATGAGCTTTGGAGCTTTCCCTCCTCTTGAATTTTTTGGAATAGTTTGAGAAGGATGGGCGTTAATTTTTTGAATGTTGGGTAAAATTCACCTGTGAAACACTCTGGTTGAGGACTTTTGTTTGTTGGGAGTTTTTTTATTACTGATTTAATTTCATTAGTAGTTATTGGTCTGTTCAGATTTTCTGTTTCTTCTTGATTGAGTCCTGTAAGATTATATGTTTCTATGAATTTATTCATTTCTTCCAGGTTTTCCATTTTTTGGCATATAACTGTCCATAGTATTTTCTTATAATCTTTAGTATTTCTGTGGTGTCAGTTGTCACTTCTCTTTCATTTTTTATTTTATTTATTTGGATTCTCCCTTTTTTTCTTGATGAGTCTTGTTAAAGGTTTATCAGTTTTGTTTATCTTTTCAAGAACCAGCTCTTAGTTTCATTGATTTTTTTTTTTATGCTCTTTTTTTTCCACTCTGATGTTTATTATTTTCTTCCTTCTACTCGGGTCGTGTTTATTCCTGTCTTTCTTGTTTCTTTAGGTGTGAGGTTAGACTGTTAATTTGATATTTTTCTTGTTTCTTGAGGCAGGCCTGTATTGCTACAAATTTCCGTTTTAGAACTGGTTTGGATATGTCAAACAGATTTTTTTTGGTCATTGTTTTTTCATTTTCATTTGTTTCATGGTATCTGTTGACTTAATCCTTGACCTCTTTGTTTAGTAGCTTTGTGATTTATTTAGCCTCTATGTGTTTGTGTGTTTTTTATTTTTCTTGTAATTGATTTCTAGTTCCATACCATTGTGGTCGGAGATGATGCTTGATATGATTTCAATCTTCTTAAATTTATTGAGGCTTGTTTTTCTTTCTTGATGTGTGGTCAGTTCTGGAAAATATTCCACGTGCACTTGAGAAGAATATATATTCTGCTGCTTTGAGGTGAAATGCTTTAAAAATGTCAATTCCACCTGCTATAATGTGTCATTTAAGGCTGCTGTTTCCTAAGGCTGTTGATTTACTGTCTGGATGATCTTTCCATTGATGTGAATGGCGTGTTAAAGTCCCCAATTAGGACTGTTACTATCGATTTTTTAAAAGAGAACTTTATACCAGGAGTGCCAAAAAAATGCGTGAGTGGACACTTTGGTCAACATTGCTCAAGCAGTAGTTCGCCATAATCAGAAGTGTCTGGCCACTGATGGTAACTACTTTGAGCACCTCTTGTAATTGTAGAAGTCAAACGTGACTTGTATTCATCTTTTGTTATCGGTATATATTTAGTATTACAATTTTAATAGTTTTCCTTTCTAAAAATGTGTGTATACATTTTTGGACACCCTCTGTATCTGTCAATATTTGCTTTATATATTTAGGTGCTCATATGTTGGGTGCATAAATGTTTACAGGGGTTCTATCCCCTTGTTGGATTTATCCCTTTATCATTATGAAATGTCCTTCTTTGTCTCTTGTTATGGCCTTTGTTTTAAGGTCTGTTTTGTCTGACATAAGTATTGCTAGTCCAGCTTTTTTTAAATTTCCATTTTCATGAGATATCTTTTTTCATCCTTTTACTTTCAGTCTCTGTATGTCTTTCAATCTGAAGTGGGTCTCTTTTAAGTAGCATATATATGGTTCTGTTTTTTTTTATCCATTCCATCACCCTGTGTGTTTTAATTGGAGCATTTAAACCATTTACATATATAGTAACTACTTATAGGTATGTAGTTATTGCCATTTTAGTATTCATATATATATATAATTTTTTTAAAGAAGTCCCTTTAACATTTCTTGTAATACTGATTAGGTGATGATGAACTCATTTAACTTTTCCTTGTCTGAGAAGCTCTTTATCCTTCAGTTTTAAATGATTGCCTTGCTGTGTAGAGTAGTCTTGATTATAGATCATTGCTTTTCATCACTTTGAATATTTCCTGCAAATCCCTTCTGGCCTGCAAAGTTTTTGTTGAGAAATCAGCTGGTAGTCTTATGGGAGCTCCCTTGTAAGTAACTAGTTGCCTTTCTCTTCCTATTTTTAAGATTCCTGCTTTGTCTGTAACCATTACATTTTAATTATGATGTGTCTTGGTGTGGGCCTGTTTGGGTTCATCTTGTTTGGGACTCTCTGTGCTACCTGGGCTTGTATGTCTATTTCCTTTGCTAGGTCAGGGAATTTATCTGTATTTGTTCCATCAAATTGGTTTTCAATCTTTCGCCCTCTCTCTTCTTCTAGTACTCCTATGATTCAAATATATATATATATTTTTTAAGATTTTATTGGGAAAGGGGAACAGGACTTTATTGGGGAACTGTGTGTACTTCCAGGCCTTTTTTTTTTTCCAAGTCAGATTGTTGTCCTTTCTATCTTAGTCGTGGAGGGTGCTGTTCAGCTTCAAGTTGTTGTCCTTTCAGTCTTAGTTGTGGAGGGCGCAGCTCAGCTCCAGGTCCAGTTGTCATTGCTAGTTGCAGGGGGCGCAGCCCACCATCCTTTGTGGGAGTCGAACCGGCAACCTTGTGGTTGAGAGGATGCACACCAACCAACTGAGCCATCCGGGAGCTCAGTGGCAGCTCAGCTCTAGGTGCCATGTTCAATCTTAGTTGCAGGGGGCGGAGCCCACCATCCCTTGTGGGTGTCAAGGAGTTGAACTGGCAACCTTGTGGTTGAGAGCCCACTGGCCCATGTGGGAATCGAACCGGCAGCCTTCGGAGTTAGGAGCATGGAGCTCCAACCGCTTGAGCCACCAGGTCGGTCCCAAATACTTTGTTTGATCTTGTCCCAGAGATCCCTTAAACTATTCTCTCTCTCTCTCTCTCTCTCTCTCTCTCTCAATTCTTTTTTCCCCCCTTTTACATTTGTGTATTTTCTGCTACCTTGTTTCCAAATCACTCATTCCATTCTTTGCTTCATCTAATCTGATGTTGATTCCATGTAATGTATTCTTCATTTCTGATTGGTTCTTTTTTATGGTTTCTATCTCTCTGTGTAATTTCTCAGTAATATAATCTATATTCTTTCCCTAAGTTCAGTGAGCGTACTCATAACCAGGCTTTTCAACTCTTCATCTGGTTGATTGCTTGGCTCCTTTTCATTTATTTCTTTTTTTGTCATTTTTTCCTGTTCCTTCATTTGGGACATGTTCCTTTGTCTCCTCATTTGGTTGACTCCTTGTGTTTGTTTCTTTTTATTAGGTATATCTGCTTCATCTCCCAGTCTTGGTGTCCTTATGTAGTGGGTGTCTTGTCTCCCTGGTCGTCTGAGATGGGTGCTTTTGTGGATATGTGTGTGCCCTGCTGTTGTTATTGAGCCTTGGTTGCTGTTGGCATGTCAGTAGGTGCAATTGACCCTCACGCTGACTGTCTATGAAGACTGGCCATGACTCTATAGCTGATGAGGTATTATGCAAGCATTGATTCCAGTGAACAGAATTTTCTTTAGTGGGGCTCTGGTTCTTGCCTTGTCTGCCCTTTGGGTATGTAATTTGTGGAGCTATTTGGATGGTGCTCTGGTGTGGTCTAATGCCAGCCACCAGGTATATTGTTTCTGGGGCCCCTGGGAGCATCTCTGGTGCAGGTCAAGTTCAGCCACTTCCTATATCTGGTACAGGGCCACCTGGTAAAAATCTACAAACTTTGCTGTGGTTGTTAGGTGCCTGTGCTGTGCTTAGAGCCTCCTGGGAGAGGCTATATTGTAATACGATTCCGGCTACCACTGTGCAAGGCTTGGGCCATGTAGTGAGAGGTACAGGGAATGCCGAGGCCATCTACCACTTGTCTGGAGTTTATGGAACTTTGAGAGATATTAGGTAAGTATGCAGTACAGGTGGAGGCCAGCCACTGTGTGGAACAGCCACCGAAAGATGTTCAGTTTGAGGGTTTAATTCGGTGAGGTAGTGTCTCGGAATCCTCAGGGTGGGTCGAGCAGTGTTTAGCAGGTTGATGGAGACTCAGATTTGGCGCCTATCTGTGCCTGCAGGCTGTGTGGGAGGGGGCACAACAAAGAAACAGTGGCACCTGCCAGAAGTTCTGTCCCCGAGAGAGCTGCCCTTGCAGCTTCTCTGAAGCCAGACTATTCTTCATTGTATGTCCCTGGCACTTTTCGAGCTGTTACCGCTTTGCTGAAGTTTAGAGCAAGTGTTTGTGAGTGAGTGTGTCTGTGTGTGGGCCCTTTAAGAAGATGCCTGTATCTATAGCATCCCTCCATCTCACCCAGTCAAAATCAGCACTGATGTTTATAGCCAGGTGTTGTAAGGACTCCTTGTCCTGGCCCTAGTGCTCTGCGCTGGGGTGACCGATGTGTGGCTGGGACCTTACCCCACCCAGGGGAGCCTCTAAGCTGAGCTATCCCTCCCGATTCTTAACTTGAGCTATGTGGGTGTGGGACTAGCCGTTTCATGTTTCAGCCCCTCCTGCCAATCTTAATGTGGCTTCTTCTTTTATCTGTTTAGTTGTAGTTCTGTTCAGCTAGTCTTCAATTGGTTTTCAAGGGTGGTGGTTCTATAATTCAGTTGTAATTTTGAAATGGTCATTGGATGAGGCAAGCACAGCATTTATCTAATCTGCCATCTTGACCAGAACTCTAAATATGTTTTTCTGTCATCACTATGTATTTTTTTTTTTAGTCAGATTTTATATTCTGGCAGTGCTTCATTGTCTGAAAGCCTGTTACCAAAAAGTTGTATCAGTTTACTCAGTAAAGAAATGGAAAATGCCCATGTTACCATATAGTACTATAATTATGTCGTCTTCATCTTTAATGGGTAAAAATCAATTGTCTTTGTTTTAATTTATATTTTTCTGACCACTGGCAAGGTTAAATATTTTTCCATACGCTTGCTAGTTCATATCTAATTTTATAAATTGTCTTCAGCAAATATTTGTTTTAACTATTAAATTGCTTTGGTTTATCTTTTGAGTGCCTACTTATCTTTTGAGTACTACTACTACCACCATGTTTCCCCGAAAGTAAGCCCTAGCTGGACAATCAGCTCTAATGCCTCTTTTGGAGCAAAAATTGATACAAGACCTGGTCTTATTTTACTACAAGACCTGATCTTATTTTACTACAAGACCTGGTCTTATTTTACTATAAGACCTGGTCTTATTTAATTTAATTTAATTTAATTTAATTTAATTTAATACCATACCAATACCAATACCAATACCAATACAATACGAGGCTGGGTCTTATATTAACTTTTGCTCCAAAAGACGCATTAGAGCTGACTGTCTGGCTAGGTCTTATTTTCGGGGAAACATGGTAGCACTACTACTATTACTACTACTACTACTACTAATAATAATAATAATACTACTACTGTGTTTTGGGCACTGAACTAGTTTAAAGAAGTATTACAGGAACTCATATTATAGAGAGGGATCAAACACACATATGTGCCACAATAGAGATATATATAATTTGCTGTGAGATCTTGGGTGATAATATTAAGTGCTCAGTAATCTTAATTAATGTGTGATTGGCACTGTTCTAAGTGGCCTTTTGCTTATATTAACTTATTTAATAAACAACAATCCTATGTAGTGGGTACTCTAGTTATCCACCATTTTGAAAGATAAAGACACTGAAGCAAAAGTTTAATTAATTACTTTGCCCTAAGTGAAAATGGTAATAAATGATGAAACTGGGATTAAACTCAAGGAGTCTTGACTCAAAGTTTATATTTTTTATTACTAACCTATACTGACTGTATCACAGTTTTTTACATGTTGGATTCACAGAAGTGATGGTACAGATTGTTCATCCGTATTATCACAGAAACATGAGTGTGTCAAAATACTTTAAAACATATTCATATATTCCGTTTATTTATGATTAGCATATTTATTTTAATAATTATCCTGTTCAAGTGAAAAGTTGATGCAAATGTGTCTCCAGTCTCTTACTTTTTTATCCAACCTTCTGTCTCAAATTCTTTTTTCCTTGGATGTTTATGCCTTTTTTTCCAGTTGAAAGAAATAAAAACCATAAGTAAATAGAGTTTCTTAGCCATTACTGATGTTTCGATGTAGGTACAGCTATAGGTAAGTAATAAACATGTCGAAAAGGATCTTTTAAACTAATGTACTGTACTTTAAACTAATACATTAAAATAATGTATTAAGTAAATAGCTGAGAGACATAAATCTCAGTTTTGCCAACTTGTTTTTATGTTAACCCTCTAGGGTGTGATATGAATTTTGCTTGGAGGTGAAGTAGTATTATGTTGGCAGTTAAAGAATTTATACAGAAATTATATATGATAAAATATAAAAATGTCATAAGCATTTAATCCCTTGGTGTTTTAATGTCAATATAAGTATTGGGTAAAATTTCACCTCACTGTCCAAAAGACGACACATCTGATCTGTTTAACTTATGAAGTTACAATCCTTTACTTACTTACACACACACACACACACACACGATTGTCATAAAATAGCAACATATGTTGATATTTGTGGCTAGATCATATAGAATAGTTTTGGCACATAATAGGCATTCAATAAATATTTGTTCAATGAATGAATAAATGCATTATGTCTCTGTTTTTATCTGATCAGTATTAATTTGTTAGTAAGAAGGGGGAAACGTGGATGTTTACAGATTAATTAAAAGCAAACTTCATAAGCATAATGCAACTTATATTCTTTTGACAGTTTTAAAGTATTCAAATCAAGGAAATCTTTTAAGAAATTCACATACAGATGAAATACTTTTTGAAAGTACTTTTGTTAATCAGTATCTATTGGACCTGTGGTGAATTTATATGTAATACAATGAGTTGCCCCTTCATTAAAAATTTTGTTTTGCTATGCAAATGGAATATATAAAACCAGCTTTTGAATAGTGAGCAAGGAAGAAAATCTGTTATTACTTGCAGAACAATATATGTCAAATCTCTTTTCTTCTTGTTAAATATTCAGGTGAAGGGAAGTGGCTCCGAAACATTGACTATTACCGTTTAGATGGTTCTACTACTGCACAGTCAAGGAAAAAATGGGCTGAAGAATTTAATGATGAAACTAATGTGAGGTAGGAATACTTTTCTGTTTATGTAGAGGTTTTAAATCATTTTACATCTACATACAGTAAAATTCACTCTTTTTAGTGTATACTTACACAATTTTTGAAAAATGTAAGATATAGTCAAGATATAAAATGGTTCCGTCACCCTTCAAGAAATTCACTCATGGAATCATACAATTTGTACCCCTTTGAGTCTCACGTCTTTCACAGATCAAAATGCATTTGGGCTTCATCCATATTGTTATATATGTCAATAGTGTGTTCCTTTTTGTTGTTGAGTAGTATTCCATTGTATGATTGTATCACAATTTATTTGCACTTGAGACACACTTAACTTGTTTCTAGGTTTTGGAATTAAAATTGAAGCTGCTCTAAATATCCATGTATAAGTTTTTGTATGACACCTAAATTTTACCCATATGAAATGAAAGTCCAGGCGTGTATTTCCTGGGTTATATGATAAGTTTATGTTTAGCTTTGTAAGAAACTGCCAAACAGTTTACAAAGTGGTTATACAATTTTTTATTCCCACCAGCAATGTATGAGAGTTTGTTACTCTGCATTCTTGTTAGTACTTGAAATTATCAGTGTTTTTTAAAATATTATTTTATTGGTTAGAGCATGGTGCTAATAACACCAAGGTTGCTGGTTCGATCCCTGCATGAGCCACTGTGAGCTGCGCCCTCCTTAAAAAACAAATAAAATAAAATAGTTAATTAAAATAAATAAACAAATAAATAAATAAAATTTTATTTTACTCATTCTAATAGATACGTAATGGTATCTCATGTGATTTTAATTTGCATTTTCCTAATGATAATTGATGTTAACCACCTTTTCATGTGCTTTTTAGCCATTTTTATATCCTCTTTGGTGAAAAATCTGTTACAGGATTTTAAAGTTAGTATTCCTGATCTCTGTATCTATTGTTGAAGTTTGAATCATATAGAGTTGACCCTTGAACAATGTGGGAGTTAGGGGCAATGACCCCCCCCCCCAAAGTTGAAACTCCACATGTAACTTTAGACTCCCTCAAAACTAATAGCCTACTGTTGACCGGGAGCCTTACTGATAATTTAAATAGTCAATTAACACATGTTTTACATATTATGTGTATTATATACCATATACTTATAATAAAATAAGCTAGAGAAACGAAAATATTAAGAAAATTATAAGGAAGAGAAAATACATTTTAAAAATTTACATATAAGTGGACCCGGGCAGTTCAAATCCATGTTGTTCAATGGTCAACTGTACTTTAAGCCACTATACATATAGAGTGTGTTATTTATCTGTTATTGGTGTTGTTTTTAACTCTTAGCAAGTAACAGACTTGAACTTCATTTGGAAGAGAAAAAAGTGTATATAAACATACGCACACACATACACATATGTGAAAGCATGGCCTTTAAGGAAAGGATGAAGAGATGGAGTTAGTTTAATGACCAGGTGCCTGAGGTATGCATTAATAAATGTCTTAAAGTATGAAAGATATTATACTGTGTTTGTTAAAAATGTTTTAATTCTAGAAGAGTCCTGAACTATACCTAGGGGTAATATTAGAAAAATTCCAGTTATACCATAGGAAGGGTATATTCTATTAGGTGTTTTAAATCTGTAGAGTTTAGGAGAGCTTATAAAGGGTTGGTTTGAGTACAGTAAAGTTATAAAAGCATATGTTTAAATAACTTTTTTTTTTAAAGATTTTATTGGGGAAGGGGAACAGGACTTTATTGGGGAACACTGTATACTTCCAGGCCTTTTTTTCCAAGTCAAGTTGTTGTCCTTTCAATCTCAGTTGTGGAGGGTGTCGTTCGGCTTCAAGTTGTTCTTTCAGTCTTAGTTGTGGAGGGCGCAGCTCAGCTCCAGGTCCAGTTGCCGTTGCTAGTTGCACGGGGCACAGCCCACCATCCCTTGCGGGAGTCGAACCGGCAACCTTGTGGTTGAGTAGACGTGCTCCAACCAACTGAGCCATCTGGTTGCTCAGCAGCAGCTCAGCTCAAGGTGCCATGTTCAATTTTAGTTGCAGGGGGCGCTGCCCACCATCCCTTGCGGGAGTCAAGGAATTGAACTGGCAACCTTGTGGTTGAGAGCCCGCGCTCCAACCAACTGAGCCATCCAGGAGGCAGCTCAGCTCAAGGTGTCGTGTTCGACCTTAGTTGCAGGGGGCAGAGCCCACCATCCCTTGCGGGACTCGAGGAGTTGTACTGGCAACCTTGTGGTTGAGAGCTCACTGGGCCATGTGGGAATCGAACCAGCAGCCTTCGGAGTTAGGAGCACGGAGCTCCAACCGCCTGAGCCACCGGGCCGGCCCCGTTTAAATAACTTTTAAAAATAAGTACATTTTTATATTCTGTTTGCCATGTTTTTTTTTTTTTTTTTAACTTGTCTGTTGTTTATTAACTTGTCTTTTATTTCCAATGACTAGTGAGACTTTTTTTTTTTAATTTAAAAAAAAATTGTTTAAGTGTTTTTTTCCAGGAACTGTCAGCTCCAAGTCAAGTAGTTATTTTAATCTCATTGTGAAGGGCGCAGCTCACAGTGGCCCATGTGGGGATCGAACCGACAACCTTGTTGTTAAGAGCACCACACTCTAACCAACTGAGCTACCCGGTCGCCCCTGCCATGTTTTTAAAAATTATTGTTTGTGTGAAGTAATTTTATTGATTGAGTAACCTTAGTCTAATTTGTCAAGCTTAAGCTAAACTTTTGACTTGCTCAGTTTCCCAAAATAGTAAATATCACAGTAGTATATGAATTACCCCATAACATTTCATATTTGATGACCAGTAGGGAACAACATTGAAATGTGGATGGTGAGATATCAGCTTGGCTTACTCACTAGCAAATTAACATCTCCCCCCAAATAAAAACATATGCCAAAAGCATGATTCAAATTCATTATACACACACACGTGTACACGTACAAATACATATACCTACATATCATAGCTTTGAGGGGTTACTCTTGAGTAGGTAAACCTGTCTGGATTATATCTGCAAATGTTAGAGATTATTTCTGTCAGTTTGCTGTCTATATTCTATTTTTTCATGACTCAGTAATTTTCAGAAAACAAAATATAAATATAACATTTGTTTATGGTAAAGCAGATGGAAAGACACGTTAAAATAAACTTTAAGATAATCACCACTTCTAATGTTGTCTTGTGCAGCCAGAAAGTAGTTTTCAACAGTGTCAGGTTTCCTATTTAGCTTGATACTGCTTTTTTGGACTTTTTATTTAGAAATAATAACAGATTCCCAGGAACTTGCAAAGACAGTATAGAAAGGTCATGTGAACCCTTTACCTAATTTTCCCTAATGGGTATATCTTACCTATAATAGCAAAACCAAAAAATTGACACTATATCAATATATGTGTATATTTATGTCTTGTTAGCATGTATGTAGAGATTCCTATAACCACCACTGCAATCAAGGAAGAGAAATATTCCATCCCCTGAGATTGTTCTCTATTATCCTCTTTTAGTCACACCCATTCTTACCGCCAACATTGCTGCTATCCCTGATTCCATGCAATAACTAATTTGCTCTCCATCTTTATAATTTCATCATATTGTGACTGTTATATAAATGATAGACTATATGTCATCTTTTGAGAATCACCTTTTTCATGTATATAGTTCATTCCTTTTTATTACAGAGTAGTTGTTCATGGCAGAGATGTACCAGTTGGTTTAATGCTTGTATAGATTTTATGTCTGTTGCAGGACATTGTTGTATTTTGTTTTATGGCTCAAGATATGGTATATCTTGGTATATTGTACAGGGCCCCTTGAAATTAATGTATATTTTCCTAATATTGGGAGGAGTATTCTATAAATATTGATCAGATTCTATTCTTTGATGGAGTTGTTGTGTTCTTCTTTATCCTTGCTGATTATCTGTCTAGTTGGTTATCAACTTTTGAGACAGCAGTGTTGAAGCCTCCAACTATAATTGTTTGTGTGTTTCTCCTTTCACTTTTTGTTTCCCATATTGTCACCTCTGTTTGGTGTATACACATTTGCGATTGCTTCATCCCTCTCTATCCTTAATAATTTTCTTTGCTCTGAAACTTACTTTATCTGATACTTATAATAGCCACTCCTGCTTTATTTTGATTGATATTTACATGTTACATCTATTTTTCATCCTTTTACTTTGAACCTATGTATTTTGTTATATTTGAAGTGAGTATCTTGTAGACAGAATATGGTTGGGTCATGTATTTTTACCCACTCTGTTAATCTCTTTCTTTTAAA
This sequence comes from Rhinolophus sinicus, assembly GCF_057876585.1. Taxonomy (NCBI): domain Eukaryota; kingdom Metazoa; phylum Chordata; class Mammalia; order Chiroptera; family Rhinolophidae; genus Rhinolophus; species Rhinolophus sinicus. The sequence continues at coordinate 45,735,465 of NC_142518.1, read as the reverse complement.
TGGTGTGTACAGACTGTTTACATTTTTTATTGAGGTATACGTGACATGTAACATTATATTAGTTTCACGTGTGCAAAAACCATTTACATTTAATATACGGCTTCAGGATAACATTTGTGTTGCTCAGTTTGTTTTCTTATTTATTTCTCCCCCTTCCTGTGGGCTACTTTTACCTTTTATTGCAATCTATTTTGAATACTCTAAATATCAAACTTTCTTATACATAAACGTAAGGGTACCCACTCAAAAAAAATCCAGAACTGAAATATATACTGTAATAAAAGAAGAAACAGAGAGAAACATCATAGAATACCACCACACAGAAATAATAGACAACAACAAAAAGGCAAAGAAACAATGGATACACAGCCTCACCAGAAAACTAAAGATAGAATGACAGGAAATCCTCACATATCAATAATCACCCTAAATGTAAATGGACTGAACTCACCAATAAAAAGGCACAGAGTAGCAGATTGGATCAAAAAACTAAACCCAACCATATGCTGTCTCCAAGAGACACATCTCAGCTACAAGGACAAGCATAGACTCAAAGTGAAAGTGTGGAAATTGACACTCCAAGCAAATGGTACACAGAGAAAATCAGGTGTAGCCATAATGCTATCAGATGAAACAAACTTCAGGGTGAAAAAGATAGCAAGAGACAAAGATGGAAATTTCATAATGGTAGCGGGGCCTATACAACAAGAAGACATAACAGTCATCAATATTTATGCCCCCAATCAAGGAGCACCGAAATATACCAAGCAACTACTAACAGAACTAAAGGGAGAAATTGACCAAAGCATAATTATACTAGGGGACTTAAATACATCATTGACAGCTATGGATAGATCATCCAAACAGAAAATAAATAACGAAATAGTAGCCCTAAATGACACATTAGATGAAATGGACATAATTGACATTTATAGAGCACTTCATCCTAAAACATCAGACTATGCATTCTTTTCTAGTGTACATGGAACATTCTCAAGGATAGACCATATATTGGGACATAAAATCAGCCTCAGCAAATTTAAGATGATTGAAATTATACCAAGCATATTCTCTGATCACAAGGCTTTGAAATTGGATATCAACTGCAAAAAGAAAGCAGAAAAAAATGCAAATACATGGAGATTAAACAACATACTTTTAAAGAATGACTGGGTCAAAGAAAAAATTAGAGGAGAGATCAAAAGATACAGAGAAACAAATGACAATGAAAATACATCCTATCAAAATTTTTGGGATGCAGCGAAAGCAGTTTTAAGAGGGAAATTTATATCATTACAGGCCTATCTCAAGAAAAAAAAAACTCCCAAATAAATAACCTCATGTTACACCTTAAATAACTAGAAAAAGAAGAACATGTGAAACCCAAGGTCAGCAGAAGAAAGGAAATAACAAAAATCAGAGCAAAACTAAATGAAATAGAGAACAAAAAGACAATAGAAAAAATTAATGTGACAAAGAGCTGGTTCTTTGAAAAGATTAAAAAAATTGACAAACCCTTGGCTAGACTCGCTAAGATAAAAAGAGAGAAGACACTAATTAACAACATCAGAAATGAAAAAGGGGAAGTTATCATGGATGCCACAGAAATACAAAGGATCATCCAAGAATAATATGAAGGATTATATGCCACCAAATTCAATAACCTAGAAGAAATGGACACGTTCCTAGAAACATACAGCCTCCTAGGCTGAACCATGAAGAACTGGAAAATCTAAACAGACCGATCACCAGTAACGAAATTGAATCAGTCATCCAAAACCTTCCCAAAAGCAAAAGTCTGGGACCAGATGGCTTCACTAGTGAATTCTACCAAACCTTCAAAGAGGATCTAATACCAATCCTGCTGAAACTCTTCCAAAAAATTGAAGAAGAGACAGTACTCCCTAACTCATTTTGTGAGGCCATCATTATCCTGATACCAAAACCTGGTAAGGGCAACACAAAAAAAGAAAACTACACACCAATATCTCTGATTAATACAGATGCAAAATCCTAAACAATATTCTAGCAAATCGAATACAACAATGCATTAAAAAGATTATTCGTCACGACCAAGTGGTGTTCATCCCTGGGGCACAAGGATGGTTCAACATCCGCAAATCCATCAATGTGATACATCACAGAAACGAAGTAAAGGACAAAAATCATATGATTATATCGATTGATGCAGAAAAAGCATTTGACAATATGCAACATCCATTTATGATTAAAACACTTAATAAAATAGGTATAGAAGGAAAATACCTTAACATAATAAAGGCCATATATGACAAACCCTCAGCTAATCTCATAATTAATGGTGAAAAACTGAAGCCCTTTGCTCTACGTTCAGGAACACGACAGGGCTGTCCCCTATCACCTCTGCTTTTCAACATAGTGTTGGAAGTCCTTGCCAGAGCAATCAGGCAAGAGAAAGAAATAAAAGGCATCCAAATTGGGAATGAAGAACTTAAATTGTCACTTTGCAGATGACATGATGCTATATATAGAAAACCCTAAAGACTCCACCAAAAAGCTATTAGAAACAATGAATACAGTAAAGTTTTTGGCTGCAAAATCAACGTACAAAAGTTCATTGCATTCCTATATACTGACAATGAAATCTCACAAAAAATACAGAAAACAATTCCTTTTGCAATTGCAGCAAAAAGAATAAAATACCTAGGAATAAACTTAACCAAGGATGTGAAAGACGTATATACTGAAAACTATAAGACATTTTTAAAAGAAATTGAAGAAGACACAAAGAAATGGAAAGACATTCCATGCTCTTGGGTTGGAAGAATCAACATAGGTAAAATGGCCATATTACTCAAAGCAATGTATAAATTTAATGCAATCCCCGTCAAAATTCCAATGGCATTTTTTAAAAGAAATAGAACAAAAAACCATCAGGTTTGTTTTGAACCACAAAAGAGCCCGAATAGCCAAAGCAATCTTATGATCAAAGGAGAATACTGGAGGTATCACACTTCCTGACTTTAGCTTGTACTACAGGGCAACAATAATCAAAACAGCATGGTATTCGCAGAAAAACAGACACATATACCAATGGAATATAATTGAGAACCCAGAAATAAAACCACATAAATATGGACAGATAATTTTTGACAAAGAAGCTAAAAACATACAATGGAGGAAAGACAGCCTCTTCAATAAATGGTTCTGGGAGAATTGGATAGCCACGTGCAAAAGAATGAAACTGGACTGCTATCTGTCAGTCACCATGTACCAAAATTAATTCAAAATGGATCAAGACTTAAGCATGAGACCTGACACAATAAACTGCATAGAAGAAAACATAGGTACTAAATTTAGGGAACTTGGGTTCAAAGAGCATTTTATGAATTTGACTCCAAAGGCAAGGGAAGTAAAAGCTAAAATAAACGAATCGACTGTATGAAACTTAAAAGCTTCTGCACAGCAAAAGAACCATCGACAAAATAAAGAGGCAACCAACTGAATCGGAGAAGATTTTTGCAAACAGTGCCTCCAATAAGGGACTAATATCCGAAATATACAAGGAACTCATGAAACTCAACAACAAAAAAACAACCCAATTGAAAAATGGGCAGACTACCGGAAGAGATATTTCTCCAAAGAGGACATACAAATGCAAACAGACATGAAAATATGCTCAACATCACTAATCATCAGAGAAATGCAAATAAAAACCTCAATGATACATCACCTCACCCCATTCAGAATGGCTGTCATGAACAAGACAAATAGTAACAAGTGTTGGAGAGGCTGTGGAGAAAAAGGAACCCTCATACACTGTTGGTGGGAATGCAGACTGGTGCAGCCTTTATGGTATGTAGTGTGGTGGTTCCTCAAAAAATTACGATTAGAATTACCATATCACCCAGAAATCCCTCTCCTGGGTACCCAAAAAATATGTAAACATTTATACATAAAGACACGTGTGCTCCAATGTTCATTGCAGCTATGTTTACGTTGGCGAAGACATGGAAACAACCACAATGTCCTTCGATAGATGAATGGATAAAGAAGTGGTGGTATATATACACAATGGAATACTATTCGGTGGTAAGAAGAGATGATAATAGGAACATTTGTGACAACATGAATGGATCTTGAGAGTATAATGCTAAGCGAAATAAGTCAGAAAAAGCAGAGAACCATATGATTTCACTGATATGTGCTATATAAACCCAAAACAACAAAAGAACAAGACGAACAAATGAGAAACAAAAACTCATAGACACAGACAATAGTTTAGTGGTTACCAGAGGGTAAGGGGGTTGGGGGTTGGGTGATCAGGGTAAGGGGTTCAAATATATGGTGATGGAAGGAGAACTGACTCTGGGTGGTGAAAACAATGGGATTTATAGATGATGTAATACAGAATTGTACACCTGAAATCTGTGTAATTTTACTAACAATTGTCACCGCAATAATTTAAAAAAAAAGAACCAGGGGAGTTCCGTTTTGGTTCAGCTATAGTTTTTTTAGTGTATCTTTGTATAACTTTTACAGTGGTTGTTGTAAGTATTACATTATATATGCATGACTTATAGTCTACTGGTCATTATTTTACCATTTTCATTGAAGTATTGAAACCTTATCCCTTCATGTTCTTTTGTCTGCCTCATTTATAGTATAATTATCTTAAGTGTTTTCTCTGCATAAATAGATGACCACATTAGACAGTGTAATAATTTTTTCTTCAGCCATCCAACAGAATTTTGAAAATTTAAAAGAAGGAAAACATTCCCTTATATATTCTTTTCATTGTTTCTTCTTCCTAATGTTTCAGTATTCCTTATTTTATCATTTCCTTTACAGTACTTGTCTTTTTCTCTCAGATTTATCTCACTTAGCATAATGTATTCAAGGTCCATCCATGTTGTCCCATATGGCAGGATGTCCTTCTTTTTCAGCTTAATAATACTCCTTCGTATATGTCCACCATATCTTCTTTATCCATTCATCCATTGATGGGTACTTAGGTTGTTTCTATGTTTTGGCTATTGTGAATAATGTTGCTCTAGTCATGAGACTGCGTATATCTCTTTGACATCCAGTTTTCATTTCTGTAGAGTATATACCCAGAGGTAGAATTGCTAGATTATATGGTATGTATATTTTTAATTTTTTGAGGAATCTGCAGATTGTTTTCCATAGTGGCTTAACCAATTAGTGAATGTTGACAACAATATTTTATTATAATCATCGAACATTGTAAGAGACTAGAACTTAATTATTCTAACTACTAAATAGAAATGATAATTGTATAACATAGAGGTGCTAATTGTCCTTACAATAGCAATCATATATTACAAGATAGAAATGTATCAAATTAACATGTGTGCACCTTAATTTTACGCAATGTTATATTTCAAATATATTTTAATTTTTTAAAAAAAAACTGCTGTTTTTTAAAATTGGTTTTCCCCTAACAGTATGGTTCTATTTCTGTCTTGATTCTTTCAAGATTTTTTTTTTCTTTATCTTAATTTTCAGACGTTTGAGTATGGTGTGTCTTGGTATGGATTTCTTTGTGTTTACTCTGTGCTTTATTCAATTTCTTGAATCTGTAAGTTTGTGTTTCTTGCTAAATTTTGGTAATTTTCAGCTATTCGTTTTGTTTGTTTGTTTGTTTGTTTTAAGTACTTTTATAGCCTGTTGTCTTCTTCTTTTAGGACTCTTACGAGAAAAAGCTTAGGTTTTTTGTTATAGTTCTATAGGTCCCTGAGTCTCTGTTTTTGTTTTGTTTTTTCATTTGGTTTCTAGCTGTTGTTCAGATTGGGTCATTTCTGTTTTTCTCTAGTTGGGTCGTTTTTTAAGTTCATTGAATCTTCTGTTCTTTATATTCTACCCTGGAGCCCATCTATTGAGTGTTTTATTTATTATTGTATTTTTCAGTTTTAAAATTTCCATTTGGTTCTTCTTTATGTCTTCTGTTTCTTTGCTGAAACTTTCTAGTTATTTTTATTTTCTCAGTGTGTTAATAATTGCTTATTGAAGCTTTTCATAATGGCTACTTTTTAAATCCTTGACAGTTTTGACATTTATGTCACATCAGTGTTGGTGTTTCCTGATTTTCTTTCCCCATTGAAGTTGATATTTTTCTTGCTCTTGTTATGACAAAAATCTTCTATTTCAACTGGAAGTTTGGTTATTATGCCATGAGATTGTGGATCTTATTTAAATCTTATATCATGTCAGGCCTTTTCTGACACGTGTTCTGGTAGGACAGGAGGTTCCCAAACCTCATTACTGTCAGTTGATATTGGGAGTTCAGTCTAACCACTAGGCTTCTACTGATACTACCTTGGCTGGGAGAGTCAGGATTGCCTATTTACAAACATCCCCATTGGCCTCTACTGACAGTACAGAGGGTGGCTCATTACTGTTTGGGTGGTGGTATAATTCCTGACTCTCTCCTAGGACTTCTTTGATACTACCCCAGGAGGGAGGGATAGAGTTTTTCTTATAACTGCTGTGTGGGAGTAGATGTCCTGGTTCTCTGCATGGTCTTCATTTACATTTCTAGGTCATGGGAAGGACCTTGTTAACTCAGACTTCTCTGAAACCACCATGGCAGCACCTAGTTACAACTAGGTGAGAGTAGAAGTCTGGGCTTCCCACTCAGCCTTTAGTGACAAGGGTGGAAGTGCACTGCATTTTTTTCTGTACTATTTGACTGGAGTTGAGCAGTTACTGTTTTAAAGTTTTCTGTCTTGCTAGTTTGCCCCTTTGTTGGTCCTTTGGCTAAAGAGACCAGGCTTTCCTTGGAGATTTTTTTTTTTTTTTTTTTGCATCACCCACTGGCATTTCCAGATTGCTGGGTTCTTCAGTGCTCAGTCTGGGATACATGAGGCAAAAAGAAAGCATGTGGAACTCACTGCCAATGTTTATTAGATCCCAAGGTCCCTAGCCAGTCTGCCTCCTTCTCCTCACTTTTCAGAAACATTTTGTAGTTGTTTTATATATAATATCCAGGGCTTTTAGCTGTACGTATTATGAAGAGCAGGGGACAGTATATCTTTCCAGAGATGGAAGTCCAAAGATTAAACTTTTAAAAGATTTGTTCTATCTGGTTTTTGGCAAACACATATATGTGCTTCTGTTGTGTATATGCCTCGTGGTGAGATTGTTGAGTAATAAGTATGTGTATATTCAGCTTTAACTTTCACTGCCAGAAATTTTTTTTCCAAAATGGTTGTGCCAGTTTGCACTCCCACCAGTAGTGTTTGTATGTTTCATTTGTTCTCTCTGTTAATCATCACTTGATGATGTCTGTTTTTTTAAGCCATTGCAATAGATATGTGGTGGAAAGTCTTCATAGTCTGATAACTAATTCCAGGTAGTTTGTAAATTTAAATGTGGAAGCTACAACAGTAAAGGTTTTAGAAGAAAACAATAAACAGTTATTTTCTTGGTCTTGCAGTAAGAAAATTTTCATAAACAGGACATACAAGGTACTAACCATAAAAGGAAAGATTGATAAATTGAGCTTCATTAAAATTAAGAACTTGTGTTCATCAAAGGCATTTCCTGTTAAGAAGGAAAAGACAAGCCACAAAGTAGAAGCTATTTTCAATACATAGATCCAAAAGACTCTTAACTAGAATTTATAAAGAATTTTTAAAAATCAGTAGGATAAACCAGACAACTCCATAGAATGATTGGCAAAAAACTTGAAAAGGTCAAAAGACAGTGTGCAGATAACCAATAAACATACATAAAGGTGCTCATCTTTATTAATCATCAGATATGTGCAAGTTAAACACATTTTTAACAAAGGTGCAAAAGTATTTCAGTGTAGGGAGGATAGCCTTTTCAACAAATGGTATTGAAACAGTTGGATATTCTTAGGCTGAAATGAACTCTTGACCCTCACCCTTTTTAAAAATAATCAAGTCAAAATGGATCATAAGTCTAAATATAAAACATTATACTTGTTTAAAAAAACACAGAAGAAATCCTCAGAAACCTAGGTTAGGCAAAAAGTTCTGAGTCATGACACCAAAGGTATGTAATCCAATTAGAAAAAATAAATAATTTGACAATCAAAATTGAAAACTTTTGTATGTGAAATACCCTGTAAGAAGAGAAAATGACAAGCCATAGACTTGGAGAAAATATTTGCAAGTAGCATATCTAACAAAGGACTCAAAGAATTCTCTAAATGTAACAGTAAGGAAACCAACAAAGGTCAGTTAGAAAATGCGAAAGACTTAAATTGATACTTCACTGAAGAGGATCTATGCATGGCAAATAAGTACATGAAAAGTTATTCAACATCACTAGCCAGGTCTCTCGGTCTTAGCATCATCTTAGAAATCTCCATTGCATGAGAGGCTGAAGTGCAAAAGCAGAAAAATGAGACATGGGTCCAAGTAAACTGCTGGCTTGTGCACCGGTGGAAGCCACAGGAGCAGAAATTAGGAAAGCCAGAGGCCAGGAACACTGGTACAAATCGTTGGACTGCATGCCTGTTGTCTAGAACTTCTTAATGGATCTAGAACATACATCGCCATCTGTTCCCTGCAACCACCTTTTGAGAGACCCACCTTGCTCATACAAAAACAGTCCTTTGCTCTGGACCTGTGACATTCTGGACAAGTTCTGTTCTCAGTTGTGGCCGAATGTAACATGTACAATAAATCATCTGCTGTCTTGAATGAAAAAAAAACTATCATGAGCCAGTAGGGAAATGTAAATTACAACCAGATATCGTTTCATATCTATCAGAATGGCTAAAATGAAAAATAGTGACACTACCAATGCTAGTGAGGATACAGAGAAACTGGATCTCTCTTGCAATGCTGGTGAGAATGTAAAATGTCACAGCCACTTTTCCTGGAAAACAATTTGGTAGTTTTAAAAAACTAAACAATTAAATGTATGCTTACCATACAACTTGCAGTCACACTCTTGAAAATTTATGCCAGAGAAATAAAAACTTATTTTCACATAGAAACCCATTCAGAGATGTTCATAGCAGTTTTATTTGTAACAGCCCAAAACTGGAAACAACTGAAATGTCCTTTAACATATGAATGGATAAACAAATTGTGTTGTATCCATATAATGGAATACTGCTCAGCAATAAAAAGGAATAACTATTGATATTTATCAGCAACAACTTGAATGGATGTCAAGGGCATTATGCTGAGTGAAAATGCCAATCTCCAGAGGTTAAATACTGTATGATTCTGTTCATATAGCATTCTAAGATTTTATTGGGGAGGGCGAACAGGTCTTTATTGGGGAACAGTGTGCACTTCCAGGACTTTTTTCCCCCAAGTCAAGTTGTCCTTTCATTCTTAGTTGTGGAGGGCGCAGCTCAGCTCCAGGTCCAGTTGCCATTGTTAGTTAAAGGGGGCGCAGCCCACCATCCCTTTTGGGAGTCAAACCAGCAATCTTGTGGTTGAGAGCCAGTGCTCCAACCAACTGAGCCATCTGGAAGCTCAGTGCAGCTCAGCTCAAGGTGCCGCACGTTTAATCTTAGTTGCAGGGGGCAGAGTCCACCATCCCTTGCAGGAGTCGAGGAATCGAACTGGCAACCTTGTGGTTGAAAGCCCACTGGCCCATGTGGGAATCGAATCAGCAGCCTTCAGCGCCAGGAGCACAGAGCTCCAACCGCCTGAGCCACTGGCCCGGCCCCATATAGCATTCTTGACATGAGAAGATTATAGTGAGAACAATTAGTGGTTACCAAGTATTAGAGTTAAGAGGAGAGTGTAAATACTAGGGGTAACATAAAGGAGGGTTTGTTTGTGGTGATGGAACGGTTCTGTTTCCTGCTTGTGGTAATGATTGCATGATTCTACACACATGAGAAAATTTCATAGAGGTATACACCAAACAAAAAAGTACACATAAAAATTGATGAAATCAAATCAGCTCTGTGTCTGAGTTCATAGTATTATTCCAGTGTCAATTTCCTGGTTTTGACAATGTACTGTTATGTAAGTTACTACCATTGGGGAAAGCTGTATGAAGGGTACACAGGAACACTCTGTACTATTGTTGCACATTCTTGTGACCCTTAAACTACTATTTTAAAGGTTAGAATTATAATAAAAAAGGAAGTACCATGAATTGTCACGGATCTGGAACAACTGGAACTCTTACACACTGCTGGTTGAAATATAAATTGGAATAAGCACTTTGGAGAATTATTCGTTCTGCTTTAACAGTACCATGCACATACCCTATGACCTACCAATTCTACTTTTAGAATACTTACATGTACCAGCAGACATACAAGAAGGTTTATAGCAGCACTATTCATATGATGATTCATATTTTAATTGTGTTTGTTTTGAGTGTATACTTTAATACTGATGTTTAGTATTAAAAACTCTAAAAATATCCTAGTTAATTTATCTCAGTATTGACTTATATATTCCAGACTAAAGAATATTAAAGGTTAAATAGTTGTAAAATAATTCTTAATACCAGTTGAATCACTTGACTCTGTTTCTTTGTTTATTTTTCCTTTGGGGGCAAAATTAAGCAATTTTGCTTCCCACTTGTATGCTCTTAAAAGCCAAATTATGTCATTGACTGCATCTATACCCTATAAATAATACCTCTATTATTGCAAATTAGACTGCATTACAATTGTTTATATGTCTATTGTCTTATAGTTGGTGGTCTCCTTTAGTACAGTGACCAGATATTTTTTTTCATCTTTTATATTCCCAGTCTAGCTTAGTATTTGGGATGCATAACAATTTAATAAGCATGCTTATTAAACCCATTCAACTCTTCATTAGTGAATAGATACCAAAGAACTTTGAAGTTCTCTACAGGTTTTCTGGGGGGGTTTTGTGTTGTTTTGTTTTTGTTTTTAACCTGCATAGTTTATACCATTCATTCTATATGCATGATCCTTTTGCTGATGTGTAATAGATGTAAATAACTGGAGTAATGTTCAGGCAGCATTTGCCCATAAACCCTTAAATGTGTCCATTAATTAAAGAAAGCACAGTTTGTTCACTGTAATGAGTATGTATTATTAGAGAAGTATGAAGAAGAAAATAATTAATGTAATCCCAGTGACCACAGGTAACCATTGTTAACATTGTGTGTATGTATGTTGTTGTTTTTTAATGCAGTTTCCATTCTAATTAAGAAGGTTCTATATCCTGTTTTTTCCCACATAACATAATATTGTAGATTTTTAATGGTAATGTAACCTGTGATTAGCTGGGGTATAATTTAATCCTCTGTGTTATACATTTTTCGTTTTCAACCTTGTGTTCTTATAAGGCTTGCTGTATAAAGGCATTTTGTGAAGATTCTTGACAGCTTATTATATTCCAGGGGTTTTATCACTCTAAGTTACCCACAGTACACAAACTACTTACCCGGTGGAATGTTATGCAGCTATTAAGCATCATTTCTACCAAGAAATTTGAGGGAATGCTCAAAATATAAACTGTATACATAAATACTTGTCTGTCAATGTAAAACCAAAAAATGTATATGCTTAGGAAAAAGAAACCTATAGGAAATGTATTAGGTTGGTGCAAAAGTAATTGCAGTTTTTGCAGTTTTTAATCTTTTAAACCGCAATTAGTTTTGCACCAACCTAATACCATGATTTGAAGATATGTTGTTTCTGGGAAGTGGAAGTGAGTAATTTTTTTCTTTAAACTTGTTTATATTTTCAAAAAAATGTTATATATATATATAATATAATCTTTTCAAATTAATTTTTTATTTATATCAAAGTAATATGTTTACATATTTCAAAAAAACAATGTAGTTTTGCAAGCCTTAAGATAAAAACCAGTCCCTTTACCAACCCCTTCCTACCCATGATTTCTACTCTTCACAGGTAACCAGTATCAACTCTTGGCAATTCGGGTATTTACTTATATATATTTCCCTTTTGCAGTCAAAGGTGGGAATTTACTTACATGCACACACACACTTCTCATTCATTTCCTCAGAATATTTTTTTCATAATATTTGCTAAATCAATTTGGAGTGTTTGGTTTATTGTGACTGTGTAAACATTCACACTTAAGCCATTTGAAATACTATGAGTAGTTTTCCTTTTTTGTATACCTGTTTATTTTTGTTTTTACCACTTGCTTAGTTTTCTATGAACCTATCACTCATTCCCAGATTCTCCTACAGAAATATAAATTCTTGTATTCTGACACAGCGGCTTTCTATCAGTTTTGAGTTGTTTTTTGTTTTGTTTGTTTCCTTGAACACAGCTTTTCTGGAGCTCTCTGTCTTCTCCATTCTATTTAGTTACCTCAGTACCTTGCATCTATCTGACTTCTCTCCTTACCTTCATTATGCTGTGTTGTAGTTGCATATAAGTCACCCCTACTGCACTCAGCTCCTTGGGTACTGTCGTTCATTTTGATGTACTCAGTGCTCATAACAGTACCAAACACAAGGTAGACTTTTGAGTTATACATAAATTTCCTACATTTACTCAGAATTCTGTAAATACCTTGAATACTTTATAAACATGTGATTTTCATATTTATCTTTATTCCTAAATCAGAGTATTTTATTTTCCAGTCATGAGATTCTTCCTGGGCATATAAATATTCAACCTGACTCTTTAGACATGTCTTGTTTTCTTCAATAAATGAAAAATGAATTCTCTGGACTCCTGATTGTTCAAAAAGCTGCCTTAGGATTACAGTCATATCATAATTAAAATATCTGTGAAACACTCATTACTAAAGCATTTATTCTCTATTTTAATTTTCAGAGGACGATTGTTTATCATTTCCACTAAAGCGGGATCTCTTGGCATTAATCTGGTAGCTGCTAATCGAGTGATTATATTCGATGCTTCTTGGAATCCATCTTATGACATCCAGAGTATATTCAGAGTTTATCGCTTTGGACAAACTAAACCTGTGTATGTATACAGGTTCTTAGCTCAGGTAGGTTTATAATTTATAGTCTCATTCTCCTTTTCATATTGAAAGGTTGGGTGAAACTGATAATATTTTTGGAGTGCAGAACATAATATGCATTAGTGCGGCAAAAAAAGTTGAAAACATCATTCCTATATGTTAAGCAGCAGAAGTCAATTTTAGCCTATCCTGATTTTCTGTTTTATAGTTCATCCATATCTATAATGTCAGCTTTCTCAGATTTAGGTGGATTTGCATGGGTAAACAGATTAGGCATTTTCTTGCTAGGTCAGGAAAATTAAACATTTATAGTTCTTTTACTTAGCATACATAGAAAAGCCAGTAACTAAATCTAACTTGCTTATAGATACGAAGGTCAAATGGTCATTATTTTTAATGGCCAGTAGACAGTTTCTTAATTTGAAGAATGTGGGTAAATTAGGAGAAAAAGTTTTATTAACAAAGAATAGATAATACTTTCTAGGTAAGAATATTAAAGTCATTACCTTTAAATATGAATTCAGGTTTAAAAAACAGACACTGAATTTTAAGAAAAATAAGTGAAATCAAAGAGGTGGTTGTAGTTCAGGGTAGTACAGGCTTATAGAATCAAGTTGCTCTTTTAACTGGTACATCTGCTTTGGGAGCAGATGCTACCCTCTCCACCTGCCTACAAATCTGGGCTTCTCTACCAGAGACTGCTCATTTATTGGTAGATCTTTGCTCATTTGATCTTCTTTAGTACATGATACAATTGATAAACTACAGTGTAAATTGTTTCCTATTATTTTTGAGTTTCTTTATATTCTAGTTTAGAATGCCAAATATGTAATAGATAGGCATTTTAGCTATATTAATTTTCTTCCCTGAAATTATAGAAAGTAAGACTTGATATAAAGGCAGTTTATAGTGATTGCTGTGAGCTTATTATATTCCACTGAAAAAGAAATAAGATGCTCTCATGTATTGTTACTTTAATAACTCCCTAAAACCTTCTTTCATGTACTCCTTTATTTCTGTTTACCTTGGTATCTGACTGCTCTCCTACTTCCAACAAGTTCAGAAATACATAAAGCAACACATGAATCATATTAGTAATATGGTAGAGAATGATTTTGTCAAGGTAAACTACACTGAACAGATGAAATCCCTCATGAGTTAAGTAGCATTGTTAATAAAGTTTGCTTTATGGTAGTATATTATTATGAAGTTTTGCCACTTCGTATAACCTAATAACTATATTTTTTACTTGATTAAGTTTCATGTTTACAAAATTTATTTATTTGTATATTGTTACTTCTTTTTACTAAGGGAACCATGGAAGATAAGATTTATGATCGGCAAGTAACTAAGCAGTCACTATCTTTTAGAGTTGTTGATCAGCAGCAGGTCGAGCGTCATTTTACCATGAATGAGCTTACTGAACTTTATACCTTTGAGCCAGACTTATTAGATGACCCTAATTCAGAAAAAAAGAAGAAAAGGGATACTCCCATGCTGCCAAAGGTAAACATCTTTAGATTATTAGCTTTAAAAAAAGTGAACATGGACCAAGGAAATTTTACTACTACAATAAAAGTTAGTCATCTAAGTCTGTATTTCAGAAAATTTCAGAGAATAAAATTGTATTTAAATGAAAAGGTGCTCGGTCAGTTTTCCACATAACATCACAAAAAGATAGTATAATCTGAAATACATATTTTATGCAAAATAAAATGTTCAACCCTGCAGAAAAAGGTTTCTGTGTAGAAACCTTAAAAAAAGTAGCATGGTTCTCTTTTAATAACCTCCAGTAGAGGGTGTATGTAATTTTAATAATTGTATATGAAATTTAACTGCCCCTAAGCATTCTTTACTGTCATATAGTAATTGAGAATCAGCAAATGAAACTGTCTCTTACTTGATGTTTTTTTCACTGTCGTAAAGCAAGCAAGACTTGGAAAAGGACCTTAGAGGTAATCTAGTCAAGCCTTCTCATTTTATAGATGGGAAAACAACGTCAGAGACATTCAGTGACTTGCCCACAATTTTCAGCTACTAAGTGGCAATACCTCTATTTTGGGAGGTATTGTTGGGGGAGTGCTTTTCCTGTTGTCTTGGTTTCAAATTCAAGCACTTAATGTTCTGTATGTCTATTAACAGATTTGGGAAAGCAACTACCAGGTTATGGTGTCACTGCCAAAGTCACTTATTCGTTTGTAAAAATACTCAAAAGTATATTAGTTTTTCATGTGGTTGGACACATTTCAAGTAAAAAAATAGGAATAATTACAAATGCTAGTATAAATCATTGATTTCTCCAATTAATTTGTAATGTACACATGTCAATTAAAGTAGCATGATCGTTAAGAATTTAGAATTTTTTTAAGTGTCATTTGCCTTATAAGCAAATACTTGGTTTTTCTAATCATTGAACATTTCTTCCATTTAAAGTTCACTGATAGAGCATTTAGGAAAGAGTTTCTGTGACAACCTCTATCAAATCCCTTTGATAATGGCTTAGGACCACATGGGGGTTTAAAGCTACCCTTTTTATATTACATTTAAAATACTTTTTTAAAAAGAATCATTTCAGTTTCTGTGTTATGAAACTTTAAATCGATAATAATTTGGTTTTTTTCTTAATTATGTTATTATAGAATGTGAGTAGGATTCTTGAGTAGTCTTCGGAAATTTTTCTGTAGACAAACAAATTTGTTTGTATACCTTTAAAAGCAGACAAGCACAAATGGAATCATACCATGCATACTCTTACACAACTTGCTCTTTTCACCTGGATGTTTCTT
The DNA here is from genome assembly GCF_057876585.1 of Rhinolophus sinicus. Taxonomy (NCBI): domain Eukaryota; kingdom Metazoa; phylum Chordata; class Mammalia; order Chiroptera; family Rhinolophidae; genus Rhinolophus; species Rhinolophus sinicus. Next base: position 45,719,783 of record NC_142518.1, on the reverse strand, counting down.
GAACATCTCTCCATATTGGTACATATACCTCTACCATTTTAAAAACAACTGCATAGTTTTCACTTGCCTTGTTTGGTTTACCTGTTGTATCTCCAACAACTTTCCTGTCAGTTAATTAATTTTATATGGCAAGAAATATTCTTTTAAGGACTTGCACATGTTTATGTTTATAATTTTAATGATAGTGAAGTCCTTTTTCAAATTTAGCATGATTTTATATCTAATTATCATCTTTCTTAAAATTACACTTAACTTTAAACTTTAACTGTTGTGAGAAATAGCCCATGATTAGTAATATTTCTGATAGGAAGCAAACATTCCAATTTGGAAAGGAGTAATTGCTTTGAAGTTATTCGTTATATGGTAAATTTCTGATTGTACAAAATCTGTTTAATTTGATAAACATTAATTAATCACTTGCTAACTTGGAGGTGTACTCTGACGGTAAACTAAGAACAAGACATTGTCTATGCTTTAAAGAAGATAAAATCAGCAAGAAAGAAACGCTATTTAATTTTTATAGGATGTCTGGAAAGAAACCATCTGTTTTATAACTTGGCACTCTGAACCATCAAAGGTGTCAGGCTTTTTCATTTATAGACTGTACTTGCTATTTTTTTATTTTGGTGCTATTACCCTTTGCCCAAGAACAAAGAAGAACAGGGATATTAAATGCTACATTAGCACAAAATGCTTCAACTCTCCTACAGTGTTTCCCAGAAGGAAAATAATAGTGAACTTACTGATTTCTTACTGTGTTTCATACTCTGTGCTAAACAATTTGTGCAGATTACCTTCCTTAAGCCAGAAGCAACTGCAAAGCCAATAGTGCTGTTTTCATTTTCGAGGTGAAGAAATTAAGGAATGGAGAAGTTGTGTAATTTAGCTAAGTTTACACACCTAATTAGTGATGAAGCTTGCCTTCAAACCAAGTCTGCCCGACTCAAAAGCATGTACTCTTAATAATTATACTTTATTGCCCCCCAAATGGAGATTAGAAAAGTAATTCCAAGTGTAAGAAACAAGGCAGAGGATCTAGGATTCCGAGAATTGAGTGGCATTTAGAATGCTTTATTTTATTTATAATAAAGCTGGATTTTAAAATGTAGAATTATTTCACAGACAATACCATTGTGTGACATAACTGTTAATATTATATAATATAACCAGTTAAGCTTGTGGCTTGTGAAGTAAATTCCTCAAATTTATAGAAAGCCATAAAGTTTACAAAGGTCTTTCTCATACATATTTATTATCTGAAGAAACTAAAGCTTAGAGAGTTTGTAATTACCCAAGGATACATGGCCAGTAAGTGTTTGAGCTAGAACTTAACCCAGTAGTTTTCAAATTGTATTCCTTTTTTTTTCTTTTTTTTTAAAAATATAATTTTATTAGTTTCAGGTGCACAAGACAAAGCAAAACTTAGACGTTTATCATTTATATCCCTCACACTGTGTCAACCCCCCTCCCCCATCCACTATCCCTCTGACATCACACAGAGCCATTACATTTCCACTGTCTATTCCTAATGCTGTATTCCGCTTCCTGTAACCATATACATACAAATATATATATATTTGCAGAGGTGCTCCAGGGAGACCATGTGTCTAAGTGGGTAAGGAAAGGCCAGATAGGCAGCACTCCATTTCCATCAGAGTCCGGCTCCTTTTATCTCTTTTATATATTGGGCTGCAAGATAAGATTTAGTTTAAAGAGAGGATGTTATGCCCTGTTTTCTTAGATTTAAAAAAAAATTTATATTTTTAACATTTCTTACATTTCCTGTGTATTTCCCCCCTTCTTCCGCCTCCCTCCCCTCATTCCAGTTCAAGCTGTTGTCTCTCAGTCTAGTTGTGTAGGACACAGATCCCTGGCCCATACTGGTATTGTGAGCCTTGCCCACAGATCCCTGGCCCATACTGGTATTATGAGCCTTGCCTTGCACTCCCCCCCCCCCTCCGAGGTAGTTGGTCACCCGTCGTCGGTTGGACGCTCACAGCAGCTCACGCTGGCTGCCAGCCACCCATGGCGGCACACAGCAGCTCACGCCAACCTCTAGCTGCTCACAGCAGCCCAGCTCCAGGGAGAGCCGTTGTTCACAATCTTGGCTGTAGAGGGCGCAGCTCACTGGCCCATGTGGGAATCCAACCGGCGACCTTGGCATTTAGGAGCACCACGCTCCCAACCACTTGAGCCACCAGGCCGGCCCTCCTTTTTTTTTATTATTAGTTCCAGGGTGTACAAAACAATGTAATAGTTAGACATTTCAACCCTTACAAGGTGATAACCCTCCTCCCCCAATCTTATTGCCCCTCTGGCATCGTATATATCTAATATAATTCCATTGACTATTCCCTATGCTGTACTCCATATCCGGTGACCAGATAGATAGGTAAATATAGATATAGATATGTAAAATTATAGTTGACATTCAATAGTATTCAGCTTCAGGTGTACAGTGCAGTGGTCAAGCATCTACACCCTCCATGAAGTGGTCTCCCTAATAAGACAATTGCCCATCTGGCACCCTACAAAATCTTTACAACATTATTGCTTATATTCCCCAAACTGTCTTTCATATCCCTGTGGCAATATTGTAGTTACCAATTTAGGCTGTTCTAATCCCTTCCCCTTCTCCCTCTGTTACTTCCCTTTAATAAATGTTTTTAGAGCATTGTACTATAAACCATGATGGCTTTTTAACTATCACAGTAACTACAATCTACCAGGGATCTAAAAGGGAATACAGTAAAATGTATAGGAAATTGACTTGAAGGAGATGATAGTCCACTTGGGGAGAGAAAAGTAACATTCTTAAATACCAAAGAATGAAGACACTGAATGTTTTTGCCATGGTACAGTAGCTCTCCCCCACCCACCCACCCCCATTTGCGGTTTTCCTTTCCACAATTTCATTTACCCACAGTCAACTGTGGTCTGAAAATATTAAATTTCCCCAACAATCAACATCATCATAGTCATGACTCGATGACCCACGATCACCCAAAGCAGATGACTCTTCTTCTGAAATATTATCAGAAGGTCAGTAATAACCTAACACTACATCACAATGTCTGTCATTCACCTCTCCTCATCTTATCACGTGGGCATTTTATCATCTCACATCATCATAAGAAGGGTAAGTACAATACAGTGAGATATTTTGAGAGAGACCACAGTCACATAAATTTTATTACAGTAAATAGTTCTATTTTATTATTAGTTATTGTTAATCTTACTGTTCCTAGTTTATAAAATAAACTTTCTCATGGCTACGTATGTGTAGGGAAAAAAAAAAAGCATAGTATATATAGGGTTTGGTACTATCCGTGGTTTCAGGCATCCACTGGGGATCTTGAAATGTATCCCCTACGGATAAGGGGGGACTACTATATATGGTTCAAAGTGGAGGATAGAACATTCAGGTACAGTTTTGATGGAAAAAATCAGACTGATTGGCCCATAAAATGTGGTTAGTATTTAGTTGTGTTAAGGGAAGAATGTGGTGTGACTGCAAGGTGAAACAGTTTTGGCAAAGGGAAAGGTAAAAAATTATGGACCAGACTCAAGGTGTGATGAACAAATCGGCCAGATGAAGAGTTGAAATTCGATGGGTAAGGTGGGGGCAGCTTATGGAGAGCTATGAAAGGTAAATGGAGGCATTTTGAATTTAAAATAGTATTCACTATAAGTTCATGAATGGTGCTGTTGCATGATGAATGCGGGCTTTGGGAAAATTAAGTATGACAGTAAAATGCAGGATGAGGACATATAATAGGGTAATGATTATAGAGTGAATCAGACATTTCAAGAAAATAAATGATAGAACTCAATAACTGATAATAGACTATAGCTTTTCATTTGTAGGTAGTAAAATATTTAAATAATGGAACTTATTCATTAATTGATTAAAAACTTGGTTCAGGTGCCTGTGATATGCCAATCATTATGCTGGTTACTAAGGATACATTTGGTAAATAAGACTAGGTTCCTGCTCCCATGGAGCCTGTAGACTAATAAGCATACCCTAAGCAAGTAAATATAATAAAAGTTATGAGTTCTATAATAGGAACTGGTACAGTCACCAAGGAAGGACTATTCAGTCCTTTTCTTGGAAAAGTTTGAGATAGGGAGTTAACATAAGGAGGACTTGAACTGATGTTGAAAATAGAAGGGGGTAACTATTTGCATTGCTGAAGGAAAAAGTTAAAGGCCCTTCAAGAGCAGGAGCAGAAGAAAAAAAGAAATGTATGCATAAAACAGCATGGCAAGTTTCAGAAGTCTCAAGTAGTTACAAATAATGGAGTGTAAGGAGGGTGGTGGTAGAATATAAAGGTGGGTGTGGGAGGAGGTGAGAGAAAACACTGGAAAGGTAAATGGGAATCAGATCATAAAAGTCAGAGTTTGGACACTGTGTTATAAGCTGTGGGATCTTTTTAATGATTTTAAGCACAAGACCAACATCAGATTTTCATTTTAGAAAAATCACTGTGGTTATCAGTGTACAGGATGGTTTGGAGAAAAGAAAATGGATGTTAAGATACTTGTTAGGATGGTATTAAAATGATCCAGGTGAGAGAGGTAATGCATGCCTCTTTTTTTTTTTTTTAATTTTATTAAATTTATTGGAGTGACAATTGTTAGTAAAATTACATAGATTTCAGGTGTACAATTCTGTATTACATCATCTATAAATCCCATTGTGTGTTCACCCAGAGTCAGTTCTCCTTCCATCACCATATATTTGATCCCCCTTACCTTCATCTCCCACCCCCTACCCACCCCCCCCTTGAACTAAGGTGGTAGCAGTGGGGATAGAGAAGTACCAGGCACAATGTTAACTTTATTCCCTAGGCTTATATTTAGAGTTATGTAACTCTGCCTACTACTATTTGGTTTTGATTTCCTTTAACGAGAATTTGAAAATTAGTCCTCTCTGAAAATGGGTACAAATAGGTGTTTTTGATATATGTAGTGAGGGATTTCTTGGTATTTGAGCCAGGTATTTCAGAGTTGATTCCTATTATTATAGTACAACTGCAAACACCTTTCTTTTTATACATAATTTTTAAGATGAAAGACTGCTAAAAATGATACATATTCATTTCCCTCTCAAATTGCTATTATCTAAATAATGACTAAATTGTATGCCTTTTAAATTAAATTTTCTTTGTCCTTTGATAGTTCTGAAAGTGTTTATTTTCAACTTACTTGATACGTGATTATTATATCTCTTTCCGCTTTATCACTTCCTCTTTAAGTCATTATTATTTAATTCCTCTTCCTGTATTTCTATTCCTGTTTACTTTCTTTTCTTCACTTTCTAATTAAATATAATATCTCAGGCTCAATTTATGAACCGCCTGTTTTTCTTGTCTTTTTACCTTTGCAACTCTTGAACGGCAAGAACAATATGCTTTGCTGCTTTTCTTTTATTCATAGTGAATTATTTAATGCTAGCACTGTTATGTGACCTTTTTTGAAATTCTACTTGCCTTTACGGTGATATTTAACTGGACTTTTTATTGTTTTTAATGATCCATGTATCAATGAAAAGCGGTGTTAGAAGTAGACTTACTTTTGCAAGCAGTAAAATTCAAATGAAGAGTGATTTGTCTGTCACAACAGGTGTGTGAAAGGAAGAGCATTGGAGCTTTAATTCCTGTCTTCAGTTCTGTACAGAATCAGCTGTCTTAGCTCTATTCTCCACTCCACCCCATAAATTAGATTTTTTTAAATCCCCTCATTGGTTTCTTGCTGTTGTTGGTTCTGCTGCTGCTTTTCCTTTTTTGAAATATAATGATTTTCTAGTCCTGTAAACCCTTTTTTTAATACTGGGGGTGCCAAAAAAAATGTATACACATGACTTGTACTCATCTCTTGTTATCGGTATATATTGAGTATTACAATTTTAATAGTTTTTTTTCCTTTCTTAAAATGTGCATACATTTTTTTGGCACCCTCTGTATATTGATTTTAGGATCTTCCGAATCATGTCTACCAAGTGTCTGTACATCTCGTTAGTTCCGGGTAATAATGTTCCTCAGCCATTTTGAAACTTCAACATGATCTAAACTTGTGAATAGTTTAACACAAGTTTCTAGTATTAATAGATTTGTTGACTGATTCTTAACTGTTTGTTTTTTCAAAATATTAAGGTAATATATAACCTATGTTAACGTTTATGTAAATTATGTTAGGGAAAGTACCTTTTCTGGTAATAAACTTATGAATTACACAGATAACAGAGATGGAGATCTTGGTCACGGTCATGTTTCATAATATGCTTAAGTGGGTATACAGCTAAGCTATTTACCCTTTACTAAGAAAATAAATCAGTGAAACTGGCATAGAAAATGTTTTGCACTTCCTTTTTCCAGCACTGTACTACCTATGTCTTTTTAAATGTGGAGTGCGTGTTGGTAATTACAGGGAGAACAAACAGGGATTTAAACTAAAGTATCCAAAGTAAGGCTTTAGGTTTGCTTCCCCCACCCTGATGTTATGTACAATTTTCTTCTTTTGTCTTTAGTCCTTTATTCAAGGTTTAATACCTCAAAGCATAGTTTGCTGAACAGAGATGTTATTGTACAGTTTTATTAGCCAGCAGATGGTAATATAAGGTTTTGCCTTAGTCATACTTAGCATTAGAGAGAAATATACTCCAGTAAAATAACTTGATGAGAAGTAAAATAGTTAATGAACCTATTTCAGGAAGGTGCACACATTTACTTTTGAGAATAAAGGTTCAAAAGGACCATTGTAGGACAAGTGTTAGTAACCTATAGCATATTAACCACATGGTGGCACATGAACCCAGTTTTTGTTGACATGTACCTCTAAGGAGCCATATTCATAATTGAAGCATTTATGAGATTTTATATTATTTTACTACTAGTTTTAGGTGTACAAAACAACATAATGATTAGACATTTATACCCCTGACAAAGTGATAACCCCAGCAAGTCTCCTACCCCTGTGACATTGTATATAGTTATTACAGTACCATTGACTATATACCCTACGCTATACTTTACATCCTGTGACTATACACACACACACACACACACACACACACACACACACACAGATAAATATATACACATTTTCTGAAAAGAAACTATATTAATTGTAATGATATATACCAATAACAAAAGATGAATACAAGTCACGTTTGACTTCTGCAACTACAAGAGGTGCTCAAAGTGGTTACCATCAGCTTCCAGACACTTCTGATTATGGCAAATTACTGCTGGAGCATAGATAACATCTCTTAAATGTGTATACATTTTTTTTGGCTTCCTCAGTACGTATATGAGGTCCAACAATTAAGTTGGCAAACTTGTTTGGTATCAGAGGGATTATTCATTATGAATTTGTACCAACTGGACAGTTAACCAAGTTTACTATTTGGAAGTGCTGAAAAGGCCTGCGTGAAATCACCTGAACTTTTCGCCAAAAATTCATGGCTCTTGCATCAAACAATACACCAGCTCAGGATGGCACTGTTTGTGAGGGAATGTTTAGCCAGTTAACATATAACTGCATTGGAAAACCCTCCCTATTTACCTGATAGCATCCAATGACATCTTTCTTTACCCGAAGATAAAGGAAATATTGAAAGGAAGACATTTTGATGACATTCAGGATATCAAGGGTAATACGACGACAGGTCTGATGGCCATTCCAGAAAAAGAGTTCCAAAATTGCTTTGAAAAGTGGACTAGGCGCTGGCATCAATGCATAGCTTCTCAAGGGGAGTACTTCAAAGATCACCATAGTGATTTTCAGCAATGAGGTATATAGTATTTTCTAGGATGAGTTCACGAACTTAATTGTCAGACCTTGTATATGGGTGTATATAATTAGAGTTGACATTCAGTATCATTTTACATTGGTTTCAGGTGTACAGTGCAGGGGTTAGGCATTTATATAATCTGTGACGTGATCCCCTCAAAGAGTCCAGTACCCATCTGGCACCCTACATAATCTTTACAACATTATTGATTCCCCATAGTGTATTTCAGAGTCCCGTGACTATTTTCTGACTACCAATTTGTACTTTCTAATCCCTTCACTTTCTCACCCATCTCCCCAAACCCTCTCCCATCTAGAAACCATCAGTTTTTTCTCTATCTATGAGGCTATTTCTGTTTTGTTTGCTAGCTTATTCTATTCTTTATATCCCGCATATAAGTTGAGATATGGTATTTGTCTTTTTCAGTCTGACTTATTTCACTTAGCATAACTTCCTCTAAGGCCATCCACGTTGTTGCAAATGGTAAGATTTTATGCTTTTTAATGGCAGCGTAATACTCCATTTTATAAATGTACCACAGTTTATTTATCCAATCGTCTATTATGGCATTTTGGTTGTTTCCATATATTGGCTATTGTGAGTAGTGCTGCAGTAAACATAGGGATGCATATATCTTTTCAAATTAGTGTTTTGGATTTCTTTGAATAAGTACCCAGGAGTGGAATTGCTGGGTGATAAGGTAGTTCTATTTTTAATTTTTTGAGGAACCTCCATACTGTTTTCCGTAGTGTCTGTACCAATTTGCAATCCCACCAACAATGCACGAGGGTTCCCTTTTCTCCACATCCTCACCAACGCTTGTTGTTTGTTGATTTTTGCATGATAGCTATTCTGACAGGAGTAAAGTGGTATCTCATTGTGATTTTTATTTCCATATCTCTGATGATTAGTGACATTGAGCATATTTTCATATGTCTATGGGCAATGTGTATGTCCTCTTTGGAGAAATGTCTCTTCAGGTCCTCTGCCCATTTTTTAATTGGATTGTTTTGATTTTTTTTGGTGTTGAGTTGCATTAGGTTTTTATAAATTTTTGGTATTAACCCCTTATCAGATGTATCCTTGGCAAATATCTTCTCCCATTAGGTAGAATATCTTTTTGTTTTGTTGATGGTTTCCTTTGATGTGCAAAAACTTTTTTGTTTGGTGTAGTCCCATTTGTTTAATTTTCTTTTGTTTCCCTTTCCCGAGGAGATATATCAGTAAAAATATTACTAAGGGTAGTGTCTGAGAGTTTATTTCCTATATTTTCCTCTACGAGTTTTATGGTTTCGGGTCTTACATTTAAGTCTTTTAATCCATTTTGAGTTAATTCTTGTATGTGGCGTAAGGTGATCTAGTTTCTTTTTTTTTTTTTTTTGCATGTTTCTGTCCAGTTTTTCCAGCACCATTTATTAAGTAGACTCTTTACCCCAGTGTAAATTCTTTCTTTCTTTGTCATAGATTAAATGACCATAGGCATGGATTTATTTCTGGGCGCTCTATTCTGTTCCATTGATCTATGTGTCTGTTTTTATGCCAATACCATGTTGTTTTGATTACTATAACCTTATAGTATAGTTTGATACCAGGTAGCATGATACCTCCCACTGTTGTTCTTTCTCAGGATTGCCGTGGCTATTAGTGTCTTTAATGGTTCCATATAAATTTTAGGATTATTTGTTCTAGTTCTATGAATAACACCGTTGGTATTTTGATAGGGATTGTGTTGAATCTGTAGATTGTATTAGATAGTATGGACATTTTAACTATTTTAATTCTTCCTATCCATGAGCATGGTGTATGTTTCCATTTATTTGTCTCTAAATTCTCTCTTCAATGTCACAATTTTCTGAGTACAGGTCTTTTTCATTCTTGGTTAAATTTATTCCTAATAAGTATTTTACTTTTTGATGCAGTACTTATTGGGATTGTTTTCTTAATTTCTCTTTCTGATAGTTTGTTATTGGTGTATAAACATGCAACTGATTTCTCAATATTGATTTTGTATCCTGCTACTTTACTAAATTCATTTATCAGTTCTAATAGTTTTCTGGTGGAATCTTTGGGGTTTTTCATATACAGTACATGTCACCTGCATATAATAACACTTTTACTTCTCCCTTTCCAATTTGTATGCCTTTTATTTTATTTTTCATGTCTGATTGCTGTGGCTAGAACTTCCAGCACTGTGTTGAATAAATGGTGTGAAAGAGAACATCCTTGTTATGTTCCTGATCTTAAGGAGAATGGTTTTAGCTTTTCCCCATTGAGTATATTAGCTGTGGGTATGTCATACATGGTCTTTATTATGTTCAGATATGTTCTCTCTATTCCCACTTTGCTGAGAGTTTTTATCATAAATGAATATTGGATTATGTTAAATGTTTTTCGGCATCGATATGACCATATGGTTTTTATTTTTCATTTTGTTTATGTGGTGTATCCTGTTAATTAATTTGTGAATATTGAACCAACCTTGCATTTCAGGAATGAATCCCATTTGATTGTGGTATATGATCTTTTTAATGTGTTGCAGAATTCGGTTTGCTATTTTTTTTCCATTTTTAAAAATTAGTTTCAATTGTACTAAGCAACATAATAGTTAGACATTTAAACCCGTTGTAAAGTGATAACCCACTCCCCAAGTTACTACCCCTTTGACATTTTATATAGCTGTTACAATACCACGTCCTGTGACTATATATACCTATATATTTAGTTATAGTTGACATTCAATATTATTCTACTTCAGCGTCAGGTGTATAGCCCATTGGTCAGGCATCTATATAGTCTATGACATGATTCCTCTGATAAGTCCAGTGTCCATCTGGCACCTTACATGATCTTTACAACATTGTTGATTATATTCCCCATACTGTATTAACTACCAATTTGTATTTCTTAATGCCTTCACCTTTTTTACCCTACCCCCAACCCCGTTCCAAACTATCACCCTGATAGATCTAGTACCTATCTGGCACCATGCCTAGTTATTACAATATTATTTAGTATATTCCTTATGCTATATCCTACATCCCCATGACTACTATAACAACCAATTTGTACTTCTTAATTCCTTCCCCTTTCACCCATCCTTAACCCCCCTCCTATCTTAATGAAGTCCCTCTAAGATTCCTTGTAATACTGGTTTGGTGGTGATGAACTCCTTTAGCTTTTTCTTGTTTGGGAAGCTCCTTATCTGTCCTTCAGTTCTAAATGACAGACTTGCTGGGTAGAGTAATCTTGGTTGTATGTCATTGCTTTTCATCACTTGGAATATTTTCTGCCACTCCTTTCTTGCCTGCCTGCAAAGTTTCTGTTGAGAAATCAGCTGACAGTTTTATGAGGGCTCCCTTGTAGGTAACTAACTGCTTTTCTCTTGATGCTTTTAAGATTCTCTCTTTGTATTTGACCTTTGGCGTTTTAATTATGATGTGTCTTGGTGTTGGCCTCTTTGGGTTCATCTTGTTTGGGACTCTGTGCTTCATGGACTTGAATGTCTATTTCCTTCACCAGGCTAGGGAAGTTTTCTGTCATTATTTCTTCAAATAGGTTTTCAATTCCTTGCTCTTTCTCTTCTTCTCCTGGTACCCCTATAATGCAAATGTTGGTACGCTTGATATTGTCCCAGAGGCCCCTTAAACTCTCCTCAACTTTTCGGATTCTGGTTTTTTTTTGTGTTTTTTTTTTGTTTTCTTGCTATTCTGGTTGGGTGTTTTCTACTTCCTTATCTTCTACATCGCTAGTTGGATCCTCTGCTTCATCTAATCTGTTGATTCCCTGCAATATATTCTTCATTTCTGTTATTGTATCCTTTATTTCTGATTCATTCATTTTTATGGTTTCCACCTCCATTTTTATGCTTCCTATCTTCTTTCAAAGTTCTCCCTGAGCATTCTTATTACCAGTGTTTGGAACTGTGTGTCTGATAGATTGCTCATCTCCATTTCGCTTAGTCCTTTTTCTGGACCTTTATTCTGTTCTTTTATTTGGGACATGTTTCTTTGTCTCTCCATTTTGGCTGCCTCCCTGTGTTTGTTTCTGAGTATTAGGTAGAGCTGCTATGTCTTCCGGTCTTAGCAGAATGGCCTTATGTAGTAGGTGTGCTGGGGTTCAATGGTGCAGTCTTTTTGGTCACGTGAGCCATGCGCTCCAAGTGTATCCCTTGTGTGGGTGGCGTGTGCCCTCCTCTCGTAGTTGAGCCTTCATTGATAATTGCACATCAGTGGGAGGGACTGACTGTTGGGCTCACTGGTTGTGAGGACTGGCTTTAACTACAGTGAAAGAGTTGTTCTGCAGGGGCTGACCCTATGGCTCCAGCTTGTTTTGAAGTCGGCCACTGGGGTAGCCAGCTCCAGGACCACCTTGGAGGGGATCTGCTGTATGTCTACTTTAGCCACAGCCCATGCCCCACTCAGGGCCACCCAGTGGGATGCAGAAAGAAATCCACAGGTGGCTGCTGTTAGTGCTGTGCTTGGAAGCGCCTTGAGAGGCCAAGCCGAGAACCTAGGCCGGCTGCCGCTAGTGCCATCTTAGGGCTGGTCAGCCAGAGGTAGAGGACGTGTCCAAGCCAGATGCTGCTTGTCTGGGTTCCGCGAACCTTTGAGATTCTAGGAAAGTTTGCAGCTTGAGCCAAGGCAGGCGGTCTGCATGAAAAAGCTGCTGGAAGCGGCCTAGGAGTACCCAAAAGTTGGGCGGGGCAAACTAACTGCAGATATTCAGATATGGCGGCCATCTATGTTCATGCGCCACGAAGGGGTAGGGCTCAACAAAGAAACAGTGGCCTCTGCCAGTTCCCCCATCCGGGAGAAAGCTGCATCTCCAGCCCCCATCCCAAGCCAGACAACTCAATTCCCCACCATTTGTCCCTGCCGCCTTTCTAGCTGCTACCCCAGCACTGGAGCTCAGAACAAGTGATTTTCTTGGTGGTTAAGTCCGCATGTAGTCCCTTTAAAAGGAGTGCCTGTGAGTGCTGCTGTACTCAGTCTCACTCAGTCACAATCTCCGCTGGTTTTTGCAGCCAGCAATTACGGGGACTTCTCTTCCTGGCACTGGAACACTGGACTGGAGTGGGGCTGGGATCTCTTGCCCTTCTAGGGGATGGTGAGGGACCCCCACAGCCGAAATAGCCCTCCCAATATTTAATGGTCACATGTGAGTGTGGGACCAGAGCCTGTTCCGCGTCTCTGGCCCTCCTACCAGTCTGGAGGTGGCTTCTTCTGGACGTCCTTAGTTGAAAGGCTTCAGTTCAGCTTGATTTTAGGTGATTCTCAATAATGGCTGTTTTGTAGATTAGTTATAATTTTGATGTGGTTGTGAGAGAAGATAAGCACAGCATTTACCTACTGCGCCATCTTGGTTCCTCCCTTCGGTTTGTTAATAGTTTTCTGAAGATTTTTACATCTATGTTCATTAGGGATATTGGCCTATAGTTTTGTTTTGTAATGTCTTTGCCTAGTTTTGGAATCAGGGTAATGGTGGCCTCATAAAATTAACTTTGGAGCCTTCCCTCCTCTTGGATTTTATAAAATAGTTTGATGAGAATAAGGGTTAACTCTTTGTTGAATGTTTGGTAAAATTCACCTGTGAAGCCATCTGGTCAAGGACTTTTGTTTCTTGGGAGCTTGTTGATTAGTGATTCAATTTTGTTGGTAGCAATCAGTCCCTTCAAGTTTCCTGTTTCTTCTTGGTTCAACCCTGGAAGATTGTATGCTTCTAAGAAATTATTCTTTCTTTTCCAGATTGTCCAATTTGTCGGCATACTGTTGCTCATAGTATTTTCTTAAAATTTTTTGTATTTCTGTGGTGTCAGTTGTCACTTCTCTTTCGCTTCTGATTTTAGTTATTTGGGTCCTCTTTTTTTTTTTTTTTTTTTTTTGATGAGTCTGGTTAAAGTTTTGTTAGTTTTGTTTATCTTTTCAAAAAACCAGCTCTCGGTTTCATTGATCTTTGTGTGTGTGTGTGTGTGTGTGTGTGTGTGTGTGTGTGTGTATAAAATTAGTCTATTTAATTTAATTCCACTATGATCTTTATTATTTCCCTCCTTCTACTCACTTTGGGCTTTGTTTGCTGTTCTTTTTCCAGTTCCCTTAGGTGTAAAGACAGACTGTTGATTTGAGATTTTTTTTTTTTAGGTATGCCTGCATTGCTATGAATTTTCCCTCCCATAGATTTTGGATCATTGTGAGCATATATGAGGTTTGATGTCATTGTCTCCCACTTTGCCTCTTAAAACAAGTTGTTTCTATATTTGTATTCACTGGCATAAAAATTATTATTATTGACTTACTCGTCTGAATGAGACTAGATCACCAGAAATCATAATACATTTCTTTGTAGGTTATAAAAATTCTCCTATTCAGTGTTTGCTGGGGTGGTTGGTGCCAAGTAAAAAGGTTACCCTTTCCCAGGTAACCTACCAACCACACTTTTTAGGGTGTAATCTCAGGCAAGCCACATAAGCTTTTCAAGCCTCACTTCTCTCAATAAGAAGATAGTAGGACCTACTTAACAAAGGAGATTATCCATGTAAAGCACATTTCCTTGCACATAGTAAGTGCTCAAATGTTAGCTGCTATTTTGTTTACATAATTTTTTACTAATATTGCCATTATATACTCAGTTCATTTCTCTGAAACCTGTGTAGACTTAAATTTTTGAAATTTCACAGGAGTCATGTGAGGTTCTAATCCTAGAAGATTAAGCTTGACATATCACAGATCAGGGGAAGACTGAAAACATTTAGGGGCCAGAGGCAGTAATCTCAGCTAGGTTACATAAGAGACAGGTATTTGAGGCTTGAATTCCCCTGGAAATCAATTATAATCAAGAAGGAATATAATAACATTTAATTACTAGATACTGGTAATCATTTTGAGTGATGGTAGCATACATTTGACTATGAACTATTAACCTTTCTAACATTCAAGGATTTTTTCCTTAGGTAATATATACAGTTTTAGAAGATTGTCTACCTTATAGCCCCCTGATAATTCTGTAGTAATTCTTAAAAGTGAAGATGTGTTTCTAGTGTCCCTCCACAAACTACAATGTAAAAACTTGTTAATAGACTGACCATCCTTTATTTAAAGTGCTGCTTTGTATCTTGTTTTGATTGAATCACTTTATAACACAAGAAAAACCATTAAGGAGCCAGAGTCACAAAGTATTTTAGGGGAAACATTTGGGTTAAGGAGACCGTGGTGTCAGTAATGCCCCTAAATAGCAGACTCCCTAACCCTGGAAAGCTTTTTCAAATCACTGCTAATGGAAACATCAACATATGTGAAGCCTCCTTGCTGACGGAATTGCAGGTGGAATGCAAGATTTCATTAGGGAGGGTTTGAAGCAGATCATGGAACTTCTCAAATTAACATAGCAAGTTTGTATTTAGTAAATGCTCATTGATTAAATGAATTAAGTAGTGGGAACATTTTTGGCTTAATAGACAAATTGAAAGATGCATCTGTTCTCTCTACATTATAAGCTTCCTACTAGCCTATGAGGGCAAGGATTGTGTCACTGTATCTTCACTGTATCCACAGCACCTGGCATGTTACCTAGCACATAGCAACTATTCAATAAAATTGTGATATGTGAACAAATGAATTTTTGTCCTAAAATTACGAGCTTGCTGTTGTAAGTAAATGGTTGACATGCCTTTAAAATAGAATTTTTTCTTATGTGTAGTTCTTAGACTAACCTGCAGCTTGATAAAAATGCAGATTCCTGGCTTCATCCAAGATGTAGTGCATGAATTTGGGGGTTGGGGTGGGGAATTTATTTTAACGAGGTCCACCATTGTTGTGGGTACAAGGTATGTAGTAGCATGATTTGCCTTTATAATCATTGTCAGCTAAATCTTTGAATTAATAATAATGAGCAGTTACTAACATTTACTGAGTGTTTTTTATGCTAGGCACTGTACCAAGGGTTTACTAGTCTTCAATCATTTAATCCTTATAGCCACCTTACAAAACTGGTGCAGTTTATTTCTATTTTATAGATAATGAAATTATGGCATAGAGAAGTGGTGGCACCTACATTTGATTTCAGTGCCATGACGCCAGAGCTCATACTCTTTAACCATTACACTATTGTGCTGACATTAATATGTTACATGATGAAACTTGTGGAAGAAGTAGATTGAGGCGCTCTCCTTTGATATGATTTCACACTTCTTTTTTATTTCCAACTTTTTTATTGCGATATTATTGACATGTAACATTATATTCGTTGAAGGTGTATAACATAATGATTCTATCTATGTATATATTATGAAATGATCACCATAGTAATCTAGTTAACATCCATCACCACAGATTTTTTTCTTGTGATGAGAACTTCTAAGATCTACTCTCTCAGCAACTTTCAAATATGCAATACAGTGTTATTAACTACAGTCACCATGATGTACATTATATCGCCGGGACTTACTCATCTTATAACTGAAAGCTTGTTCCCTTTGACAAACATCTCCCCATTTTACACATACACCCCCAGTAGTCTACTCTGTTTCTGTAAATTCAGTATTTTTTAAATTCCACATATAAGTGAGATCATACAGTATTTGTCTTTCCCAATCTGACTTCACTTAGCATAATACCCTCAAGGTCTATCTATGTTCTTGGCTGAATTATATTCCATGGTGTGTGTGTGTGTGTGTGTGTGTGTGTGTGTGTGTAATTGTCTTTACCCATTCATCCATCAGTAGACACTTAGGTTATTTCCATGTCTTGGCTATTGCAAATAATGTGATGAACATGGGGGTGCAGATATCCTTTCAACTTAGTGTATTTTTCCTTTCGATAAATACCCAGAAGTGGAATTGCTGGGTCATATGGTAGATCTGTTTTTAGTGATTTCGAGGAACCTCCATACTGTTTTCCATAATGGCTGTACCAATTTTTATTCTCATTAACAGTGCACAAGGGTTCCTTTTTTTCCACATCCTCACACTTTCTTCTTAATTAATACTGTGGGTTCATGGAAAGGCATTTTCAATGTTATCAATGTATGTAATATTGGAAAGTACTGATTTCATCCTTTAGTTACTGCAAAATTCTAGGGTGGCAAAGCTGGTCCCAGTCCTCCTTCATTACTTTTGATGCCGTACCTATTGATCTTCAGCCCTGAATCGGTATAGCCAAATGATTGGAAGCAGGAGTCCTCAGGCCCACCTTGGTTTGAATCTTGACCTTAGTCAAGTTATTGCACTAATCTGTGCCTCAGTTTCTTGATCTATAATTCTGAGAATTTATGTCTGTTATTCTTCAAAAATCTCATCCTCTCCATTTTTATTTTCATCTCCTTTTGAGACTGTTGTTACTAAATGCTTGCCCTTCTGCTTTTAGCTTCCATATCTTCTAGCTTCTCTTTTGCATTTCCTATTTCTTTAGCCTTTCCTTCTGTCTTCTGGAAGAGTGCCTCAATCTGATGTCCTAACTCATTAAGTTATTCTTCAGTTCTCCTGCTGTTTATACTATCCATTGAGTTATTTATTTCAGGGATAATTTTTATCCCTAGTATTTCATTTTGACTCTTAGATAATTTTTATTTTAATTTCATATTGATATTTTCCCTTGTTTCCTTAAGTATACTTGTCATGCTTATTTTGAATTTTTGGCACATTTTTCATAACTTTGCTTCAGATTGCATATGGTGCCAGTTTGTTGTCACCCCAGGGGTGCCGTGTGTGTGTGTGTGTGTGTGTGTGTGTGTGTGTGTGTGTGTTTAAGTTCCTAGAATTTATGTTTCCTTTTCCCTTCTTTAGTTTCTGCAGCTTGATTGTGAAGGAGAGAGCCAGCAGCCCACATTGATTCCTAGTTTTAGAAATTTCATCAGTAATATGGGGATAATAGTATGTACTTCATAGAGTTATGAAAATTAGATATTCCATGTGAAGTTCTTAGAACAGTGTTAACATGCAAGTTACACATTCAATTTAGCTTTAAAAAATCTATAAAGAGGTGACTTGGATACAGATCCCTGCGTTAGAAAACTGTTTTGAAATATTAAAATATAGGACTAACTAGAGGTAAAAAGGGTACTGACCAGTCTTTTAGACTTTGGGCTATCTCAGAATTCTGCCACATAATCTAGTGTTGTCTGTCTCCCTTATCGCAAAGAAAATACGAAAAAAATGGTTATTTTTTTTCCTATTTTGAAAACTTTCAAACCAGAAAAATAGAACGAATACTCATATACCCATCACCTAGATTTAGTAATTCATAATAGTTTACCACGTTTACTTCCTTTATGAAATATTTTAAGTTACAAGATTGTATTTCACTTGTAAATATTTCAGTATAAATCTCTGAAATATAAAGACATTTTTAAAACAATAACAGCTGTATTTATTTGATATTACTGTGTTTAGGGTACCTTATAGACAGGATACTGATGCAGAGAGCTTAAGTAACCTGCCCAGTCACCCAGTTATTAATATACAACTGGGACTCCAACCCAGTCTGTTCTCACAGGCCCTGTGCTGACCCCCACGACAGTTCCAGTCCATTTGTAACTGTTTAATGGTGCGTCTCTTCCACTGACAGGAAGCCCATCTGTAGCAGAAACCATAACTGATTGAAAATCCATTCCTTTATCCCTCAGTAGATGTTGGTGATGTTGAAGCTCCTACATTCTCTGTGCTTCTCCCTCTGAACACTCCCTGGGTGAGCTTTTGGCTTCAGTTCCTACCTCCTGGAGGAAAACTTCTAGAGAAGGTGTTATGGTTGACTCTGTAATCTCTGTTGCACCTTGGGTGATTAGTTTGAGCCTATTATATTGATTCCATTCTTCTTACCAGTAATTGGTTTAGAAATAGGAGTATGTTCTGGTCCTGTCCATTGAGACTAAGGGAACATTTGCTGTGGGGCTTCTGGGAAAGGTTTCCTCACTCCTAGGAGCTAGCCACTGGAAGTCACAGTCTCTTCTTTAGGGGAATGTTGTCAAGTCTGGATGTGTACTAGAACTGCTGCAGCTATTGTGCTAAGAGCTGAGGATGGAACCAACAGCAAGGATGGAGGAGTGGAAAGCCTGAAGGGGTCTTTGTCTTTGACGGCACTCAGTCTGCTGACCCTAGAGGCCACCCTAATGCTGAACTTCTTCATATAAGGAAATTAAACATTGTGACTGCTCAAGCCATTGAGAGTGGGTTTTCTGATATATGTAGCAAAAACACATGCTTACTGATACAACCAGGGCAGCATTATGACTTTTGTGGGCCCTTTCCTACAGAAAAATTTCTTCTTAAATCATAATTTATGATTGCAATGGCATAAATATGAATATATTAATATTACATATTAAAACGTCTTTGGTGAAGATGTTTCTTATATAACCACAATACCATAAAATTAATAACTTCTTAATTCCCTAACGTCATCTAATATCACAGCCATATTCAAATTACACCACTGTCTTTTATAGGTGCTTTGTTCAAATCAGGATCCACTCAAGGTACACATATTGCATTTGGTTGTTGTGTCTCTTCGTTAATTTTCTTTTAATTTAGTGCAGTCACTTCCCCTCCATTCCGGATTTGTTTATTTCCTGATGGTGTGTTTGAACTTCTATCTTATATATTCATAAATGAAATTAGATCCAAAGGCTTAATTAGATTCATGGCAAATATTTGTGGCAAGAATGGTTTACAGATGATGTGTAAAAGGAGATTAATATTTAAAAAAAAAACACAGGGTAAAGCAAGGTATGAGGAAAAAGAAGCCATACATATTGAGTGCTTGTGCTATGTTCCTGTAAATGCATTATCTCATATAATCCTTACAATTACCATATGAATTACAGGTGGTACTGTCCCTTTGAAGTAAGGGACTAGGCTCTGGGAGATGGCCCAACTATTAAGAACCAAAGTTAGGGTTCAAAAAGAGAAGGAAAAAAATCAAACAAGGCCTTTATCATTACATAAACATACAATATTTTACTAACAAATCACTTGCTGTCTTTGTCTCAATGTCTGGTAAAATAAGAGCAACAAATTGACTTGACCCTCACAAATAAATTGCTCAGGCTTATCATGCTTTAATGTTAGATAATGAGAGTTATCCTTGAAGCATCAGCTAAAATATTTAACATGTGTATATACATTCACAGGACATGTAATGCCTTATTGGTCCTTCTGTGACTATGATGGCCATATATCTAAGATTTTCTAAGACAATTCTGATGTCAGATAATTTGTCCTATCAAACATTTCCTGAATTTTTAGAAAAATTCAGTTAAGGTATAAAACCCCTCTCTCTCTATGGGAATATATTGTGTGTTTTTTTTAAAGTGAGAGTCTGCTTTAGACCTTTGGAAAAGGTTGGAAGTAAGAGAAAGTGGTAAACAACAGTAGAGTTCTCCCAGTTAGTTCACCATCAGAAGAGAGGGATTAAATTCTGTCAGATATTACTGGTGGATGGATAGGGTCAGGTGTGAGAATTGACCATTAGATTTAGTAGTGCAAAGGTCATTGGTAAACCAGGCCCTGTGCTAAGCACTTCATGTGTAATATTTAATCTGTACAGTAATCCTGTGAAGTAGATACTTATTAGGCCCATTTTACAGACCAGGAAACTGAGTTTCAGGGAGATAACTCGAGGACATAGGGTTGGTAAGTGTTAGAACTAGGATTTAAACCCAGTAAGACTCTAGACCTGTACTGTCCAATACAAGAGCCAGTAGTTATTTCCATTGAAATTAATTGAAATGAAATTAAATTAAAACTTTAGTTCTTCAGTCACATTAATCACATTTTCAGGTGCTCAGTAGCCACATGTGGCTAGTAACTACTGTATTGGACAGCGCAGACAGAGAACACTTCCATCATTTCCCAGAGTTCTTTTGGATAGCAGTATACCAGAGCCTGTGATCTTAACCACTACAAATAAAGCCTCTTAATTTACACAGTTATAAATATATCTGTATTTTTTTTCACTTAAACTAAATTCTGCCATTAAATTTTCCTCTGAAATGCAGAAGGCTGATACAGGTCTTCTTTTTACCAAATCAGTTGACTCCAGCAAAATTATATTGGTCTTTACAACTTAAGCAGTCTGGTCATGAAATTGTTGTATAGAGAAACCTGGGGAAGCAAGGCTATACATGTGTCCGTTCACTCTTTTCCATTTTCATTTAGGGGAGTTGAGAAGGACATAACTAACATGTTGGAGTGATCAGTGATCCTGAATATAGGTACTTGAGTGTCACAATATCTGTATCTTAATATCCTACAGTGTGTTACTTAGTTGGTTTAGTTGGCTGACTCAAATATGTCTTGTAGCATCTAGGAGTAGGAGCAGTGGAAAATTGAAGCTGTTATGCTTTTAGGGGAATTAAGTAGGCAAATGCCACACTTCTGTCTCTTCAATTACTGATGTTTCCATGACCAAGCTTTTTACATCAAATGTAATAGTTTGGACCTTTAAAGGAATATAAATTGTGGGAGAGATTTGGTCAATATAAGAATCACTAGATAACCTTATTTATATCATTTTTTTACCATTTTACCTTTTAATGTTTTCTTTAAGATGTAATTTGAACTGCTAAGTAGTTGCTTTCATTCCTATTGTGTATGTCTTCTATGTCCTTTTTATAGCATGCTTATAGTTGAGTTAGAGGATGCACCACTGTTTCTGAAATGTAGAGATAAGGGGAAGTCCAGATTGTGTAGCATGAGAATTCAGTTCCAATTCAGGCTCTACTTGAAAAGCTATATAACCTCTAAAATGTTACTGCAATCAATATAAAATCTAGAATGATATACTCTTTACTTCACAGTGACTGGCTTGTCTCAAGTGTTATAATAATTGTAATGGATAATTAATTTGTAAAGGTTAAATGCTAAGTATAATATCTAGTTCTTTAAATGTTAAATTGAATAGAAAACATTCTTATCAAAGGAGCCTCTGGCTTTTACCCTCCACCAAAGTCAGTTTGGCAGGCCTGCCTTTTCTTTCCTTGAAAGTGATAAGGTCTGCAGTTGTCACTATCTTATTCATATCTACAATTTGGGGATATGGATATATTTATAAATGCTCCTTGGCAAAGGTTATATCCTCTTGACCTGAAAATCTGACATGAGGTGGTATGTGAACTTCACTCAATAGCTCTGTAGTTACTTATCAAATACACTGTATTTTTTCCAGTGCATTTTGCGAAGAAACAGTCTTCAATTTTGAAAGCAGAAACTTTTTTCACCAGGAATTTTTTTTTTTTACTAAGGATCTAGACTTACTTAAGTAATAAAAGGAATTTTTTCATAGCTTTTTGAATGGGTCCTGTGGCACTTAAGTAGTCTAGTGACATTTTATTTCCAGATATTAGAAAACTCAAATTCAAAGTGATGGAAAGCAAAATATTTTGAAACATGGCAAATCTCCACCCCCGCCCCCAGGCAAAGCCTTGATTGTTTTTTAAAAATTTTATTTTCAAGGTTAAATTTCAGAATTAATTAGATGGGAATTTTTGTCAGCTTGCCAAATACTTTAAACTTCTAAATAAATTAACTTCAAGTTTTAATTTATCATTAACTTTGTTTTATTAATTGAACTAGTCATTTTTAAAGCTTAAACTAATTTAGGTTGTTAGCTAGAATATAAACCATGCTTTTCCCAGCTTGTAAGCTTTCTCACTTATTTAAGGAAAAATAAAGTTTAGACAAAGAAAAGTAAAGGTACACATTTGGATGTAATTTAAACCTCATTTTGATGACTGTTGGCCTAGTGATTATAGATTCTGTTCCAGTATTGTTTTCAATAATAGTGTTACTATAGCAACTAATATAAGTGTATGCTTCAAGAGGGAAAAAACAAAAAAAAAACCACTCCACCGATTATGTTGTATATTGGGATGAAATTTTTCTTTAACTTCCATAACTTGCTCTATACTTTGCAAAACTGTATTTCCCAAAGAAATATTTGAAGGATCCTGTTACAAATACTTTTTAAAAAAAATTTTATTAGGGAATATTGGGGAACAGTGTGTTTCTCCAGGGCCCATCAGCTCCAGGTTGTTGTCCTTCAGTCTAGTTGTGGAGGGCGCAGCCGAGCTCCATGTCCAGTCGCCGTTTTCAATCTTAGTTGCAGGGGGCGTAGCTCACCATCCCATGTGGGAATTGAACTGGCAACCTTATTGTTAAGAGCTTGCACTCTAACCAACTGAGCTGTCCTGCTACCCCACAAATACTTTTTTGCCATCTCAATTTCATCATCTGTTTCTTGTATTGATAGTATACTGCAGTCAGTTTAAACGAGGAGAAATATCAACCATTTGTTTCAGAAATCCTGTATCGTCTTTCTCTTGTGTCTCACACAGCACTGGAGGAAAGAAAGATTTCTGTGTAAATGAATCTTGTTCCAATAAAAGTCAGCTAACTTACATGTAGTGTCTTTTCTTTGTTAAAATGAACATGATAAACATTTGTCTAAGTCCTTGAGTATTGGCATAATTATTGTGCATTAATTGAAGTACATTAAAATTTATCCATTAACCTGTTTCATTGTAGATTTTGTAATAATTAAAAACTGAAAGCAGCCTACATGTGTTAATAAACTCTTAAGAGAAAAATTAAATAGATGATAAAGTGTATCTATATAATACCTTGCAGCCATTAAAAATAATGAAGGTTAAATTTAACGTAAAATGATGTCCATCGAAAGATATTAAGGCAGAAAACTAGGTTTCAAAACTGTATAGTACAATCCCATTTTTTTTTTGTAAAAGTGTGTGTAAGTATGTGAAAGAATATACAACAAATGTTACATAGTTATCTCTAGGTTTTATAGTAGGCTATTAGCATGGTTTCCATTGAAGGTTAATTTCTTTGAAAAGAAGGGAGTGTCATAGCTAGTAGAAGGAATATGAATGTTTTTTTGATTTGATGTTAGGAGAGAGGTGCTATTTAGGAAAGGGTCCAGAATTTTTTAGTGATACAAAACGAAGTCGCATGCACTTTTCCTGACTTGTTGGCATTTTAATTGACTGTGGGTAAAAAGGAAAGATACTGCATGGGTAGAAGCTGAACCTCTACTGTATATAATCTGACCTTAATTAGGTAATCATGTTTGACTAGATAGGATAGATCTCAAATCTGGAATTGGTGGGGAGAAGACCTTAAAAGGTTTGAGAAATGGGATTCCTAAAATCAGGGGTATCCAAATTTTTTTCAACGTTTTTCACCAAGGGCCATACGCGGTAAAATACACAACAGCCGGGCCACTCACTCGATGTGAAGTACGTATTGCCTCACTTGGTTTATTTAAGTAAACTAAATATATTTTTGGAATTTGCTGCGGGCCAATTGAAGATGGGCTACAGGCCAATTAAAAGTGGATTGCGGGCCGCAGTCGGCCCGTGGGCTGCAATTTGGACGCCCCTGCTAAAATGAATATCTCCTGAAGATAAAAATGGTAAAATAGTTCAAGCCTGGTTTAGGCTAATCATGAACTGGCCTTCCACAAGTTTGTGTCTGGTAATTGTGTTTGTTTCAGTTTTTATATAATATTTTATTAAAAATTAACATACGCTTGTTTTAAAAAAACTTCAAAAAGTACAAAAGTGTTAAAAGTGAAAGAAATAGACCTACTTAGGTTTCTCCCTCCGAATCCTTCAGGGGATTATCTTTTTTATCTAAGAGAATAGATCTGGGAAATGGAAGAACTATGCTACAAGACAACAGTCATCCTGGAAGGAGAACTGGCTCTGGGTGGTGAACACATAATGTGATATATCGATGATGTATTATAGAATTGTACACCTATGTAACTTTACTAACTGTTGTCACCCAATAAACTTTAATTTAAAAAAAAAGAAAACAGTCATTCTTTATAGTGTGATAGAATGATCACTAGGTAGGAGTCAGGAAATTTAACATCTAGTCCCAGCTAATCCTTAGCTGTGTGATCGGGGAAAAGTTACTTTGCCTCTCTGGACATCAGTTTCTACCAATTCCAAGATGACAAATTTGGATTTTTAAATTATAGGATGCTAAGCACTAACTTGATAAAGCTCTCTTACATCTCAGACATTTTTAAAAGGGTATATACCGTGTTTCCCCAAAAATAAGACACCGGGTCTTATATTAAGTTTTGCTTCAAAAGACACATTAGGGCTTGTGCTCAGGGGATGTCATCCTGAAAAATCATGCTAGGGCTTATTTTCTGGTTAGGTCTTAGTTTCAGGGAAACGTGGTATGAGTGAGTGCATGTGCATATGTACATTGCATACATTCATTTCTGGAAAAGCTTTCTCTAACCATAAAAAAGTAATTTGTGAATCGTGTTTATAATTGAGAAATAAACACTACACTTAATTGGCATAGTGTTTATTTCCAATGAATTGAGTGTTTCATTTGTTTCTGCTATTCTCAGTCACCCTGTTACACATGTGAGTGGAGAGTATTTCATCTAAATTTACTTACTGTCGTAGCTAGACTAAGTTATTATCCAGTGTTAAGGGAGAATCATTAGCCTAGCTGAAAATTAAGTTCCTAGCACAACTCTTGGTCTTTCCTTTAGGTTGCTTTCTTAGAGAAATGAAGTAATTTTTGACGATGGTTAAGGAAGAGCATCACTATTGCCAGACAGAAGTAAAATTAAGGACTATCCATAGAACATTTCTACCTTGTAGTTTATTTGATATTTTGGAGAACAGCTGCCTTTTCTAACTGTATTTGGCATGGTCACTTGCTGAAAATATTAGTCAGTGGTATCTGGTTTTATTATATACCTCTCAAGTTATTCTTGGGGTGTGAGCATGGGAGTCACATACCTAAAGAAGCATTAGTTTTTAGTAGAATTTAATTCAAACTAGCCTATTGCCCTGCCTGCCTAGTCAGTAACTCTGAACTTTGGAGATCTCCCTAGTGATTATAAACCTGTTCTATATGGCATAGGCCAGAGAAGTCAGCTTTGGTGGCAGATTTCTACACTGATGTAGGAGAGAAATCTCTAGTTAACATTTTAAAAGAATCAAACCTGTTAGTGTCTATGTATTCCATCAGTAGACTTTCTTGCGTCCTCTCATTTGTATGGTCTTTTAATGTTTTCTGTTTTTAGCAAAAGTAATAGCACATGCATGTCAAAATGAATTCTAAAATCTCAACAGCAGTATCCATTAAGAAAACCAGTTCATTTTCTTTCATGAAATTATGAAGTCATTACTTCAGGTGTTTATTGAGGTAGCAAGATAAAAAGTTGTTTACATGATATCAAATATCAGGATATTTGGAATTAGTGTCAGCATTTATTGTACAGAAATAAAAACTTAGGGCCTCATGATTTAAATTTTTAATCTTGAGTTATTTAACAGACATTTGAGTTCCTACCATTGTGTTGGACCCTATACTCTAGGTATGATTTAAGATATAAAGACAAGATTCCCATAAATGTGGGCTTTGTCTATGCTAAGATGTATGGAAGCATTAAGAATTACTAGAGGGGCTGGCTGGTGGCTCAGGCGGTTGGAGCTCTGTGCTCCTAATGCCGAAGGCTGCTGGTTCGATTCCCACATGGGCCAGTGGGCTCTCAACCACAAGGTTGCCGATATGATTCCTTGACTTCTGCAAGGGATGGTGGGCTGTGCCCCCTGCAACTAACAATGGCAACTGGATCTGGAGCTGAGCTGTGCCCTCCACAACTAAGACTGAAAGGGCAACAACTTGACTTGGAAAAAGCCCTGGAAGTACACACTGTTCCCCAATAAAGTCGTGTTCCCCTTCCCCAATAAAATCTTAAAAAAAAATAAAAGAATGCTTACCCAAAACAATATGAATAAAAATTTATAAAAAAGAATTACTAGATACAAATTTAATTTAATGTGCTAAATACCTTCCCATACCTTCCTTTGACCAGTAATTATTTATGTTCCGTCACTAAATTCACATTCAATTTAGAAAGCATGTTCTAAGGGAGCTTGCTGTTACAAGCTATGAAAAATCCTTTTGTGGAATGAATTAATTTGCCTTTTAAATATTCAGGTTTTCATCTGTGATTTCTTAATAAACAGCTTGTGAATATTTTAATTTTATATTAGCAAGTAACATATCTGTCGTTCACTTTAACCCACCCCCAATCTCTCTTTGTGTCTCTCTCATAATCATAATTACACAGAGTAGAAGTTTGGTGTTCTTGCTGAATATATAAATGATCCCAATTTTTAAGATTTTGATTTTTTAACTTTAAAAAAATGACTTCAGACACCATGAAATTGAAAAAAAAACCTATGATAATAAATTGATTAACAGTGTATATCAGTTTAAATTTGATCCATGGGTCCTTACAGTGTAATTTATTTTTGAGTTTCCTACAATTGAAATAAATATAAAGACTATGTTCCAGTTAAACTCTCCTGTAGCTGTTTAATTTAGATTTGGTTTTTGTTAGTATAGTGGTTGGTAGATAAAGTGATTGTGAAAATAAAACTATTAAACATGTATAAACAGGAATAGCCATAGCCATGATTTTTAGTACATCCAATGTAATTTCTGATTTAAGCATACTTATTAATTTAGAACTAAGCACAAAACAAAATACGTATGAAAAAATTAGAAAAAAAGTGCGAGAGAAAAAAAACCTTGAAAGCTAGAAAGTAGTTATTAAAGAATTGAATCCCTAAAGCATGCAATATAAATGAAATTCTTACGTAAGAGGCTGGTGTTGCATGTATAGTAACTTTTCTACGTAATTTATCATATATACCAGAAATATGTATAACAGCCAGTTTCTAGTCTAACAATAGACTAGATATGATCCAGAGGGAGAAAATAATTCTGTTATTTCAACCCCTCTAAACAGGACACCATACTTGCAGAACTTCTTCAAATACATAAAGAGCACATTGTAGGATATCATGAACATGATTCTCTTTTGGACCACAAAGAAGAAGAAGAGCTGACTGAAGAAGAAAGAAAAGCAGCTTGGGCTGAGTATGAAGCAGAGAAGAAGGTAGTTAATTTGAAACGCTTTTTGATTTTTGTTTTGGTTAATCATTTGAAAGAACAATGAGGAAGAAAAGGGTCATATTTGAAACAGGTGAGTCTTCAGAAACAGAGACCCTGGATAAAGAGTCTGTTTACAGGCTTTGGCTACCTTTGGTTGGTAGGGTGGGAAGAGAGAAGAAAATATTTTCCACTTAAAGAGTGGTAACCCCATTTCTGCTTAGCACTTGCTGAATTGAGAGATTACTGGGAAGGTATATATTTAGCATCACTTAACTCCCTTCAACACCCTCACTGTAATAACAGACATACAGAAGCTTAGAGTTTGAGGTAGGAGTAAATGCAGCATGTATACTATAGAATCTAAATTTTGACTGAATATGTATCACAACACAAAAATATTCTGTTCTTAGACGTTAATGTCAATCTCCAGCAGCAACTTTACGAGTATTTAAAATAGTTCCATATCTGTTTTAAACACCAACCCACTTGAGCAAAAATGTGCCTGAGCATAGGAAATTTTATCCTAATACCTGAATCCTAACTCATTGTACCAAACTTCTTTAACGTTAATGTGATGTTAGGAGTCTCATCATAATTCTCTCAGTTGCCCCATTCTGTGGGAATTATCAGAAAAAGAGTACACCTTTAGGGGTTAAAGCTTTCCATGTAATAAGATCTTGGTTTCGGGTGAAAAGGGTGTTTTGTTTGTGTGTGGAAGAGTGTTAATAATTTCCTAGATCTGAGAATGTGGATTCTTTTCTAAACCAGTAGGTGATGTAGAATTTCAAGTCTTAAATCACAGTGTGGAAGTGCATAATTTTTTTGTTTTTAGGGACTGACCATGCGTTTCAACATACCAACTGGGACCAATTTACCCCCTGTCAGTTTCAACTCTCAAACTCCTTATATTCCTTTCAATTTGGGAGCCCTGTCAGCAATGAGTAATCAACAGCTGGAGGTAAGTTGTGAAGTACAAAAGTAGTTTAACTTGAATTAAAGGCAATTTCAAGTGCCCTGTTGTTGAGGGTTCCCTATGCAGGAATATCACATTCTCCAAAAGATTACCTCCGAATAGACTAAGAAATTTTTCTTTTATTTTTTGACCTTTCTGAACCAGCATAGTGTAGTAAAATGTGATTTATTCAGAGCACAAGGGAATCAGGCCTTGAATTAATGTAGTTTGAATTATTTTAATTAAGGAACAATAGGGCAGCTGACTGGCTAGGGAAATAGTGCTTTGTTCAGTTATAAAATATTTTGAATAAACAAATTGCTTGCTTAAAGTTTGAGAGTAGGATAAATACACACACTGATTTACATTCTAATGCCATGTAGATGCAGCATTAAGTATATAATGCCCAGTATTATGAAGTAAGTGATTTAAAACTAGAATCCATTATGAATTAAATAGGAAGAATTTTGTTTTATTATACCAGTAATTTAATAACTTAATTGAATCTGTGGCTTCCTTTTTAAAATGTACTTATGGAGTCATTTGAATTATTGAATTATTGGTGCAATAAAAAACAAACTTTTATCTTCCTAACAAGACCCTCATTGATGAGTTTTATTCCACTTTATTGATGCTGAAGTTTGCTGTTCTTTTCAATTACTTAAAGAGTTTTAAAACCAAGTGCTATAAATTGGCAAGAGGAAGGATCCCTGTACTTTAAAACTATGCTGTATTTTATATATCCTGTATAACTTATTTCTTGCATTCTTCTAGGACCTCATTAATCAAGGAAGAGAAAAAGTTGTGGAAGCAACAAACAGTGTGACAGCAGTGAGGATTCAGCCTCTTGAAGATATAATTTCAGCTGTAGTAAGTTAATCGGCAATTGTTTTACTTCAGCTTGCAATTTATGCGCTTCCCCCCACCATTTATTTTAATTTTTAATTGTCATTTGCTTCACTACTTCTGTGGGAAAATAACATAATTCTTATAACTTAACTTGTAATAGTAAAATACTATTATAGTAGACTGGATAATAGTTCCAAGCATAAGTCAACAATTTTACCTGGATGTTGACACGAGAAATGGTTGAAATCTGAGAATTGGGAAATCAATCATAGAAATGTATGCATTGTTTTACATAAACATATTTTAATTACCAATTGCACAAATTAAATCCAAATAGTTTCATTCCAGAGATAGCCAACCCTTGTACAACAGTGAACAACATAGTACTCTGCTTTTACATCATTGTTTTCTCTAAAAAGACTAAAGGAAAAAGGGGGAAAAAACTTTAAAAATTCTGAATATCTTCAAGTACTTTAATTATTTTACTGCAATAAGGAGTACTTAGAATTTTTTTCTTTTAGTGGAAGGAAAACATGAATCTCTCAGAGGCCCAAGTACAGGCATTAGCATTAAGTAGACAAGCCAGCCAGGAGCTTGATGTTAAACGAAGAGAAGCAATCTACAATGACGTGTTGACAAAACAACAAATGGTAAGAATTCTGACTATCTCTCGGTTGTGTTTATAATACTGGGTTTGTGTGACCTGTGTCAATAACCATCCCTCATAGGAATGGATGGATGGTCATTGGTTATTTCCAGAAGAAATTTTGTCAAAAAACCTAGTAATGTCAAGTAAAGGTAATATCTTTTGTTAAAAAGAGCAACATCTTCCCAAATGGGTCCCCTTGAAGTTTATATAGGATTTCTTCCATATAATTTTATTTTTTATATGTCCTGAACATCTCAAAAGGAATTTCTCCTAGACTTTTTACCACATTTACCATTTTTAAACAACTTCCCCAAATAAGTATACTTTTTAATATATTTAATTTGAGAGTAAAGAGTGGCCTATAGCTGATATATGACACAGGTTTCTACTAAATTATGTTATTTTATTTTTCAATTACAGTTGACATTCAATATTACTTTACATTAGTTTCAGGTGTACAGCTTAGTGGTTAGACATTTATATAATTTATGAAGTGATTCCCCCCGATAAATCTAGTACCCACCTGGCACCGTACAGTTATTACAACATTATTGACGTCAATTATGTTATTCTTTGAAAGGCTAGCATATTTTATCACAATAAAAGTAAAATGTTACTTTGTTAAAAAAAAAATAAAAAAAATAAAAAGGCTGGCATATTCGAGGATCCTTGATCATCTTTCCCAGCAGTCGTTTGCCAGCCATCTACTTGCACTGGAAAATTTCAGCTCTGGACACTAGGGAATCAATTTCTGTGGCATGAATATTACTTAGAAAACACTGTAGAATTATGTGGTTTTAAATTATCTTAGGAAATTTGAGACATTCCAGACAAGAATTATTCCCACTGCAAGTGCTTTTTCTCTTTGGTGTTTGTCACTAAAAATGTTTATTTGTCTGTCATCATGTGAAATATTCAAAAGAATGACAAAGAAGAGAGACTTGACAAAAAGTGCTGTAACTAATACTTGAGACTAATCACAGTGCGGGAACAGGTTACTATGGCAACTAACCTAAATGCTGCTTGCAATACAATAGTCAAGTCATTAAGAGAATTTAGCCCTAAATGGTGTTACTAACTGGTTTCTACAGTAATGGTCCTGTGAATGCCATCAAATTAGTAATGGTGATAATAATAATGTGTTTTCCTTTTGGTATGGTCCCCCCTTAACAAATTGATTTTAACTCAAAACTTGATACTTGCCTCTTTGAGACAGGTCATGCACTTGTAACAGCTCCCTTTTCTTTCTTTAGTTAATCAGCTGTGTTCAGCGAATACTTATGAACCGAAGGCTCCAGCAGCAGTACAATCAGCAGCAACAGCAACAAATGACTTATCAACAAGCAACACTAGGTCACCTCATGATGCCAAAGCCTCCAAATTTAATCATGAATCCTTCTAACTACCAGCAGATTGATATGAGAGGAATGTATCAGTCAGTGGCTGGTGGTATGCAGCCACCTCCATTACAGCGTGCACCACCCCCAATGAGAAGCAAAAATCCAGGACCTTCCCAAGGGAAATCAATGTGATTTTGCACTAAAAGCTTAAAGGATTGTTAAAATCATAGAAAGATCTTTTATTTTTTTAGGAATCAATGACTTAACAGAACTCAACTGTATAAATAGTTTGGTCCCCTTAAATGCCAATCTTCCACATTAATTTTTTTAATAGGGCGTACCATTTCTTCCTGACATTTGTCAGTGATGTTGCCTAGAATCTTCTTACACACATTGAGTACAGAAGATATTTCAAATTGTTTTCAGTGAAAACAAGTTCTTCCATAACAGTAATTACTCCACAGATTTCCTCTCTAAATTTTTATGCCTGCTTTTAGCGACCATAAAATTGATAAATTTAAGAAAGAATACAGATTTATATGTTTATTCTTTACATATAAAAACACACAGCTGAGTTCTTAGAGTTGATTCCTCAAGTTATTAAATACTTTTATACTTAATCCATTTCTTGATTAAAGTGATTGAAATGGTTTTAATCTTCTTTTGACTGAAGTCTGAAAGTGGGCTCCTGCTATATCATCTCTGTGACTGAAAGTTAGAAACTAAGGGTTATCTTTAACACAGAATTGTGTGCAATATTCTTAAATACTACTGCTCTAAAACTTGGAGGAGTCTTTCAGTTATCTTAGCATTATGTAAACAGCCTTAAGTACAGCCTAAGAAGAGAATTCCTGTTTCTTCTTTAGTCTTTCTGCCGTTTTTTATTTTCAGTTATATGTGCTGAAATAATTACTGGTAAAATTTCAGGGTTATGGATTATCTTCCACACATGAATTTTCTCTCTCCTGGCACTAATATAAAGCACATCTCTTAAATGCTTGGTGCCAGTGCTAGTGCTTCATCCTGTTGCTGGCAGTGGGATGTGATCTAACAAAATCAAGTTCTAGCATTTTAAGAGGTTAAGGATGATGTTGTGGTTGTTAGGTTCGCACCCTGTTTTATAAACAACATCAAAATGGCAGAACCATTGCTGACTTTAAGTTCACATGAGGAATGTGCTTTAACAATTCCCAGTACTGTCAGTATTGTGAATTAATTCCTCTTAAAGATACAAATCACTGGCTTCTATGCTCTTCTTCATCATCATGTTCTTTTCCTCAACTTCCCTACGTTTTCTTAAATTATGTCTCAAAGTTTGATTTTTTTTTCTGTGAGGCAATTTTCTGATCAAAATTAATGCATCAAATACCCTTTCATAAGGTTTTACTAGAAAATCATTACATGTTGTTTTCTTAATCATGGCCTGAAAAAATAACCTATAAGTTTATTCATGTACAATTTGGTTTCATGAGTTTCTTAAAAAGATTGTTTGACTATGGGAGTCAATTCAACATGGCAAAGACATTTTTGAGATGATGATGTAACAGGTATTGGAAACACCTAAGGAATTCCAGAAAAAAGAAAGCTGGGTGGAGGATCGATTTGCTCTATGTATCACTGGATTAGAATCAGTTTAACATTAGCTAAAACTGTTTTGAGATGTTTGGATGATTAAGAGATTTCCATTTTTATCTTGAAAAGAACTAGTAGTAAAACATCCAAGAGCACTAAGTTTGTGATACAGAATTTGTGAGGTTTGGTGGATCCACCCCCCACCTCCCCGTGACGAATTATCACTAACAAAGTCTATATATTTGAATAGTATGATAGCCATATAATCAAATTTATTTAATTGGCAGGGGTAGGGGGGAGATGTGTGCTTACTTTAGGAGAAATGAAAAAGACAAGATTTATGAGACACATATTTGAAGACAGTACACTCTGGCCAACTGTTATCAGTTGGTATTTCTACAAGTCCAGAATACTTTAAACCTGATTTATTAGACCTGGGAACTTTCAACATGGTCTAATTACTTGCTCAAAGACATAGATGTGAAAATTTTAGGCAAACTTCTAAACCTTTTTCACCATGGATGAAACTATGACTTAAAGAATAATACATAGAAGGAGTAATTGGAATAAGAGAGTTTGAAATAAAACTTGGACCACTTTGCATACACTCTTCTCACTTGACATTTTAGCTACATAATATGTACTTTGAGTATAACATCAAGCTTTAACAAATATTTAAAGACAAAATCACGTCAATAAGATACTAAAAAGGCTCATTTTTATATTTGTTTTAGCTGTTTTAAATAGTTGCAATGGCTTAAAAAATGACGATTTAAAATGTTGCTTGTAATACAGTTTTGCCTGCTAAATTCTCCACATTTTGTAACCTGTTTTATTTCTTTGGGTGTAAAGCGTTTTTGCTTAGTATTGTGATATTGTATATGTTTTGTCCCAGTTGTATAGTAATGTTTCGGTCCATCATCCAGCTTTGGCTGCTGAAATCATACAGCTGTGAAGACTTGCCTTTGTTTCTGTTAGACTGCTTTTCAGTTCTGTATTGAGTATCTTAAGTACTGTAGAAAAGATGTCACTTCTTCCTTTAAGGCTGTTTTGTAATATATATAAGGACTGGAATTGTGTTTTTAAAGAAAAGCATTCAAGTATGACAATAATACTATCTGTGTTTTCACCATTCAAAGTGCTGTTTAGTAGTTGAAACTTAAACTATTTAATATCATTTAATAAAGTGACCAAAATGTGTTGTGCTCTTTATTGAATTTTCACAGCTTTGAAAATCTGCATATATTATTTCATAGAAAGTGTATAGCTTTTGAAGCCCTATTTAATGGTGGTTCTTTTGCACATTTAGTTATTTAATATTGGGAGGTCAAGAAATTTGGTTTTTTAATCTGTTATATACTAAATTCTGTAAAACGAGATCTTTAACCTCAAAAATAATTTACGTACCAGGAAGCCTGTGTGTGTTTGTGTTAGTTTTGGTTGTCTGTGTAATCCAGCACCATTTTCTGCTTCCCAACAGCTGCATCACTCATTTTAAGTCAAGCAGAGCTGCTGATCCACACTTGATAACAAAAGCTGCTTACTATCCTGAAGCCATAGTAAGTTGATGGAAAACCTTATTACCTGGCCTCCAAAAAAGCTGAATATTTTGTAGTCTTCCCTTAGCTTTGCCCATTCCCCCTCTAGTATCATAAAATCAGATACACATATCTGTGCCCCAAACCAAACTTTAATAACAATTACTTATTTATCCCAGTAACCATTGTTTCTTTTGAGGGTGGCATGTTGTGAGGTTTGTAGACACTCTAAGATAGGTCATCCTTTTACATCCTTAGTTCACTAAAAACATGTTCAGATTATTATCTACCTTATTTCACCAGACTTAGTCTCAAGTGACTTTTGGCTATCTTGAAATCAAATCTACCCTTAGAGATGAAAATTCTTTCACAATTGAAGTTTTTTTTTTTCCCAAAACACTGTAATCTGTGCCAATCCCAAATTTCAGAAATGCTTTTTGTGTGTGCTACGTTTTATATATACTGTTACATGGAGGTAAATAAAAATTTTAAATCCAAAATACATACTGTTTCCAAGCTCAATATTTGCCAGGTAACAACCAGACAGCCCACATCACTCATGTTGGATCTAATAACAATGCCCACTCCCACCCATGCCTAAGAGTTTTACTCCCCCAAGTATGTACTGCCATAAAGTTACAATATAGACTGCCACCCTCTCTGGAATAATCTTCCTGACACCATTGTGCCTACTTGGCTAACTAAGGGAATCACCCTTCCCCCACCCTCCCCCACTCTAGGGATCTGTCTCTGACAGGGACTACTACTACACAACTTCACCAAGGAAGACCATAGAAATTGAGGCTTTTATTAAAGACAAAGCTTTAATTGAAGGAATAAATACTCGGAACTAGCACATATTCCAAGCAGTCTCTACTCAGCAGCACTCTTCCACATTCTGCTCCAGACCCTTCTGCCCTTGCTTCTCCTCCCTGATAGAAACACGGAAAGAAGAGAGAGCTTGGCTCCAATCTCCTTTAGCTAATTATATCAAATAACTAGGAAAAGATTTCTACCTATTAAATAGGCTCAGCTCCTTCCATATAGCCCTCACATCAAATACCTGTTGATTTTCAAGAAAGGTGAAGAGAGATGACTTATCAGATGCAAGGATGGGATTTGTTTCAGGTATATGAGGGGAAAGTGTATTGAAAGAAAAAGAACAAAAGTAGAGAAGGATTGGGAAAGAGACTAGATTAGAATGGACTGATAGAGGGCTTTGAAATACTGAATGAGTAATTCAATACGGAGGATAAGGGTTTGTGAGAAGGCTGATGTGTTCAAAGTAGCTGGTAAAGATGGTGATTGGGTAGGGTTTTGGGTAGGGTAATTTGAATGGTTTAGAATGCAAGGTGAAGAAAGATTGGAGACAGGACGGTGGATAATGAGTCCCGGCATTCAGTGGCCAGACTGCAGATAATTTTAAGGACAAAAGGCAAAAAGAGGTTGTATAGAATTTTTAAATTGTAAGAAAAACTCGTTAATTCCCTTTTACCATTCCCCAAGGACCCCACTTTGTTCAGGATTTTTTGTTTTACATGGAAAATTTCACCTGCTCTTTTGATTACTCTCTCTAACCTGATGATAAATCTATTAATGGCATTCCTGTTCTTTCTCAATTTGTTGTTACTCTTAATTATACTCATACATATTTGCAGAAAGTAAGTGGTCCTTTTAACTAAGTGTAATTCTATTTATTCAAGCTAGTTCTTCAAAGGGCTAAATCCATTCGTGTTTTCCTTGAGACCCATCTATTCCAAGTGCTAGTATCTCTTAATGTTATAGGCTTCCTTTGGTATTTTCAAAGGGCCTTGTGGTTATTATGTATTAACATGTATACAACATCTGTGAGAAAAGTGAGGAGAATAATTTCATTCTCATGACAGTTAAGCTAAAAGGGAGACCAAAATCAAATCCATTGCACTTAGGAGGCAGAAGACATTCTAGTTACTTGAATTATCTGGGTCTTTCACGTCTCATTTGGAAAATGGGACAATAATACCTTAGTTTCTTGATGGCAGGAGACTGGAGCAGATTATTTCCTGAGGTCCCTTTTAGCTCCAAGAGTTAGATTTTAACTGAGAAAAGCATAGTTTGAATCCAAAAGGCAATGTGTTTGTCTAAGGTTACATGGTAAGTTTGTGAATAGAATTAGAAATCCCTTCCCTTTGGCCAACCCTCTCCCCCCACTAAGCTATACCTTTTCTTTTCCTCTGTTTAGAAAAATGAGAGGTCTGACAGGCATTTTAATGACAAAGCAGATAAGTCAAGTTGTAATTGGCTCTAATTACCACTTCCACAAGCTGTAACCTCCTTTATCTTTTGCCCAGAGGCACTCCCAGAGCTGTTTGTTACTGCCTCTGGAACTACAGAAAATGAAAAAAACATGTTTAAGGATCTGATTCTTATATCTTGGTTGCCTGATTGGATTATATACATGACAAAACATCAAGGTAAATACAAATCACCTTTTGTAAGGTCAGCTTTTAAGCAAATAATTGGTAACTTCCCATTGTATTGTTCATAACTGAATTAGGCCAATATTTAAATTGGTCTGGATGAAGTTTATAGTGAGTAGGAGTTTATATTTATTTATGTTGACTCGTAATAACACATGGCATACTTTTTGAGCGGCAGATTTTATATCTTGCAACAAAAACTATGTCAAATCTTGCGAAAAAAACTGAAAACTAATAAAAGAGTGAAATAGCAATCCTTTTTTTTTTCTTCTGTAGCTGCTTGTCCCCACATGCCAGTAGCAAAGCAGGTAGAAGCCTGTGTCTAACCTGCTGAATACATTTCAATGAAAACAAAACCAAACTTAAGAGAAAAGAAACGTTAATATAATCATCTGAGGTCTTGTTCCTTAATTCCCAGCTCTTTGTAGGTTTTCAACAATACTGCATGGAGGTTGGGCTTCAAAGGTTTTAATGATGCAAGCTTGCTTGGACCCTATCCTTAGCAAAGTAAACATTTTATTCTATTAGCTCGTTTTCCCACTCTCTCTTCCCACATCCATATCTTGCACATTCAAGATGTGCTAAGCTCAGATGACGACGTGCCGGCCTGCAGTTTTTTCCCCTTCACCAAACTATCTCCCTCCCCAGCTCCCCCCCACACCCTTTTATATTCTAATACCTTAGTGTGGGAGGGGAGCTTATAGAATCAGAACGCTAGAGGTGGTAGGGGGTCTTAGAGACCCTGTAGCCCAGCCCTCTCCCTTTACAATCAGGAAAAAAAATAAGTCCCAGATGGTAAGATAAGTCCAAGGGCACCCATGTCTTCTAGTTTCTGTTCCACTTATTCCACTCCATTCAAATGCTCCCAATTACTCTTGTATTCCAATTCATTTTTTCAATGTGCCAGACCACATTAAGCAAATTTGCAGAACAATTGGTACTGAACTAAGCTTTAAAATGAGAACTGTTTGTAGGAAGTGGAGTATGTGAACCAAAATGAAGGGGAAAGAAATTCCTGTGTGACAACTGTAAAATGGGAAGACCCCTGATATATTCCCTAAGCCTTTAATTTGGTATCCAGGGCATTGGCTTCAGGATTTTGTTTCAAAGGGATATTTAATTTGTTTAAAAGGTTCTTCTTTTCCCATACTCAGCACAGTTTAGACGACTAGGATCCAGAAGCACTATTCCATTTTCTGTATCTCAGTTTCGTTCAGGGCCAAGATTAGAATAATCAGCCTTCCACAGATGAAGCAAGTTGATGTACCACATACTACAAAATCCTCTATTTCAAATGAAATGCTACTGTAGTCACAAGGCAACAAACAGAAAACTCTGTGCAGTGATCTCTGTTAGGATAGAGGCGACTATTTTTGAGTTACAAAGATGTGCCACAAGGACCATGAATAGTTTACATATTTCCAAAGAACTGAAAAAAACCTCAGCAAAATGATTTAATATGCTAGAATTTGAGGGCCTGGTTCTATCTGTATACACTTGGACAAGTTACTTCACCTCTCTGAATCTTTTCTCACACTGCAATAAAGATTTCTCGAATGCTGATTTTGTGTCAGGCACGATGACTAGTCACTTTTGTAATTCCTGTTTTACAGATGAGCAAATAGGTTTTAAAAAAAATTCTCCCAGTGTCACACGACTAATTGGAAGAAGCAGGATTCGAAAGCTTGTATCTGATTCTATGCTTTTGCCATTGAACAAGCTTGCAACTCTTCCTAGAACTACAATTTAACACCAGCCTTTTGCAATCCATTTAGAGTACAGTGTTATTTTGTTCTTTGGCTATCAACTCTCACTTACCTGTTTTTACTTTGAGCAAGGCCTTAAAGAAACAGAATACTCCCCCTTAGTGTTTTCAAGGCACTAACTTCTGTCCCTCTTCAGTGGTGCCTAGAGGGTTTGGGTTTCTCCTTTTATTTCCTTCTGTGCTCCAAACTGAAGTGCCTGAAAAATCCAGTGTGAATACTTTAAAATATGTTTTAAGATATCAGAACTCATTTTAATGCAGTGGCTTCCGCACAAGTTCAATTAGGGGCCAATGGAGAATCCTAACGGTAAAAAAGTACTCTGAACTAAGTATATTTTTCATTTTTCCACTTGATAAAGTCTACTGTGTTTCCCCGAAAATAAGACCTAGCCGGACCATCAGCTCTAATGCGTCTTTTGGAGCAAAAATTAATGTAAGACCTGGTATTTTATTTTATATTATATTTATAATATTATATTATTTATATTATATTTATAATACATTATATATATTATATATTATTATAATTTATTATATTGTGGGGACAGAGTCACAGAGAGCAGTTTCCAGGCTCTTGGCCTCATGTGGAAAGTTGCTGGCTCAGGCCATCAGCTGTTACCGGTTAGCCATTAGCCACTGATACAACTGCCGTGGCTACGCTGGCAAGAGGGTTGGTTGGTTGGCTGGCAGAGAAGCGGCCGGCGGGTCGCGCATCATGTAGAGTCTGCTTCCTGTATCTCCAACCCAGCCTCCAGCGAGACTAGTGGTATGAAACCCCATCCATGGCTCCGTTGGTGTTCCTTTTGGGTCTAGCCATATCCTGCGTTCTTATGTGGGGAGCGGGACCAGAGACCCCACAAGGCACATGGCACAGCGAGCAGGGTGTGGTGCCAGCCAGAATCCCCAAAGGGGTAATGGAGCAGTTTATACATATGAAAGCTGAGCTTCAGGAGGAGCCGCACCAGAACAGGAGGCGCGGTCTGCCTGAGAGACTCAAGCCTCCGGATGGCACACCACCCTCTTGCCATGGAAGGCGTCGCCTTCATTTTGGTAATCTGCTGCTGCTGTAGGCTCCAAGGGTTGTGGACATCTTACACC
The DNA here is from genome assembly GCF_057876585.1 of Rhinolophus sinicus. Classification (NCBI taxonomy): domain Eukaryota; kingdom Metazoa; phylum Chordata; class Mammalia; order Chiroptera; family Rhinolophidae; genus Rhinolophus; species Rhinolophus sinicus. The sequence continues at coordinate 45,679,818 of NC_142518.1, read as the reverse complement.
GAGGCCTCCACCCAATCAGACACCTGGAGCGGCGAGCAGGATTCCAGCCAGGTAGGAATGGCGTCTGACTCTGGGCAGGAGGACATGTGGCCCCCACACAGTGTGTGGTGCCCGGTAGCCACTGTTCTCAGGAGTTGGACCACCGAGGAAGGGTGGGAGGACATGGGTGGCTCTCCAGCCATCGTGGAGAGGGCCCTGCAGGTTCCAGCTGAGCAGTTACCGGAGGAGGCGAAGGGTACAGCCGGCCTTGTGGGCTGGATGTTCCTCACTGCGGTGCAGCATGACTCGGAGCAAGCGTTTGCTGGAATAGCCCCGGTGCTGGACCAGCAGTCCTGGTGGGAGGCACTGGAGCTCGGTTCCGCCTGTTAGACGAGGAGCTTCACAGTGGAGACTCTGAGGCAGAGGCGGACGATGTGAGTGGAGACAATGTAGCTCACAACCCCCAGGCTCGGCCCATCTTGAATCAAAAGGTAAAGCGTGAGCAACCTTTGGGCCCCGGGGGCATTGCTGCCGGCAACCCAGCTGTGACTGAGTTCACAACCTACACCCCTTACACTCCCACTGAGCTGCAGGAGCTGGGGAGGCTGTGCCAACAGCGCTCTGGAGAGCCAATCTTGGCTTGGCTGCTACATTTATGGGATGAAGGGGCAAACAGCATTCTCTGCTCCCAGGCGAAATGGAAAAGCTAGCCTCTGTGGCAGTGCATCTGTCCCTGCGACAAAAGTTACAGAATTGCCATAGGTTGACCCAAGACCAGGGCAACCACAGTCTAATGGAGCGGCTCACTGCTGCTGTATGCACAGTATGGGGACAGGCTGGCGAGCCTCCAGACACTGCGAGTAAATGGCAATCATATACTGAACTTACTCAAATCATCCGTGAAATGGGGATGAGGCATGCTATTTTCAGCCGTAATATGCGGGGGCCGGATCACGAGCGTTTTACAACCAGCATGAGAGATCTGGTTTTGGACACTGCACCTGCGAGTGCTTTTGGATCCTTGGTTGCCATCCTTACACACTATGTGGGGCGGTGGATCCATGAAGTTACAACTGCCATGGCCACCCTGGGGGATGTTGAAAGCTGGCGGCAAGGGAAGTTAGGACAGGAGGTCTGAGAAGTTAAGACCTGGAAGCCCAAATCAAAAGTAAGGGGGCAAGGTCGGCCTCAGAGAGTGACACGCACACAGATGTGGCATGATCTCGGGGCAGCAGGGGTCGATCGAGAGAAGATAGACAGACAACCCAATGCACTCTTGGACTTTGGAAATAGTTGCATCCTGAACAGCAATTCCAGTGAAGCCCAAAGGGGAAGTCCGGGAAAGCACGACCTGTGTCCCTCCAGGACTTTATGCAACCACTTGAGGCCGACTCCTTTCAGCTTGATTAGGGGTGGGGCCAAGGTACCTGGTCAGAGGGGACGAGCAGGGACCAGAGGCCCCACGTGGAACTGTCCATACATTGGTCCCCTTCTAATGTGCAGAGGGTTTTGGCCCTAGTTGACACTGGCACAGACTGCAGTCTTGTTTATGGGAACCCAGAACTGTTCCCTGGCCCAGCAATCAGCACTGATGGCTATGGAGGAAAGACTGACTGTAAAAGCTGTTTCCTTACCACTAGGTAAAGGAAGGCTTCCCGCCCCGTACCTACAAGGTTTATGTCTTCCCCGTCCCGGAATATATTCTAGGGGTGGACATGCTACATGGCCTCAGCTTACAGATGTCGGTAGGAGAGTTCCGTCTCCGGATCCGGGTGGTGAAAGCGGTGACATGTGGGCATGCTCACCACCCTCCTCAAGTGTTGCCATAGCCCTGGTGCATGGTTACAGTGTGACAGTACCGCCTACTGGGAGGACAGCAGGAGATTGGTCGTACAATTTTGGAATTGGAGAAGGCACATATCGTGAGGCCGACGCACAGTCCCTTTGACTCCCCAGTATGGCCTGTCAAGAAGCCAGATGGGACCCAGTGAATGACTTTGGACTATAGGGAGTTAAATAAGGAGACGCCACCCTTGCACGCTGCAATTCACGGTTTGATGGATCATCTGACTGTCTGCTTGGGAATGTATCACTATGTAGTGGACTTGGCAAATGCTTTTTTCTCCATTGACATTGCACCTGAGTGTCAAGAGCAGTTTGCTTTTATCTGGGACGGGTGGCAGTGGACTTTTCAAGTCCTCCCACAAGGATACTTGCACAGCCCCACTATCTGCCATGGGCTCGTAACCCAGGACTTGGCACAGTGGGATCACCCATCCTTCTGTGATCTTGTTTCACTATATTGATGACATATTACTAACTTCTGATTCTCTTTCAGATTTAGAGCAAGCAGCTCCCTCTCTTCTCTGCTACCTGAAGTCATGTGGCTGGGCAGTGAATGAGGAAAAGGTCCAAGGCCCTAGCTTATCTGTCAAGTTTTTGGGTGTTGTGTGGTTGGGTAAGTCAAAGGTCATAGCTGAGATGATTATTGATAAAATACAAGCATTTCTGCAGCCGACCATGGTCTCCCAACTGCAGACGTATTTGGGTCTGCTGGGGTATTGGCAGGTGTTTGTATCCCATTTAGCACAAATGGCAAGGCCCTTGTATAACATGATAGAAAAGGGGTACTTGTGGGATTGGACAGAGACTATAGAGCAAGACTTTGTTGCCACAAAACGGGCAGTGCAGCAGGCACAGGCTCTACAAGTAGTAGATCCTGGTTGCCCATTTGAACTTGATGTTCATGTAACTCAAGAGGGGTACGGTTGGGGCATCTGGCAACGGCAAGAGCGTCTCTGGTCACCAGTGTGATTTTGGTCCCAATTGTGGAAAGGAGCGGAGGTCCGCTACTCTCTAATAGAGAAACAGCTGACTGCTGTGTATGCAGCCCTAGTGGCCACAGTAGCCATCACAGGAACAGCACGGGTGTTGGTTCGAACAACCTCTCCCGTCCAGGGGTGGATCTGTATGTGAACCCAGTGACTCAAAATGGGGGTGGCACAGACCACCACCCTTGCGAAGTGGGGTGCCTACTTGGAGCAATGTAGCACCCTTACTTCAAGCCCTTTGAGTACAGAGCTACAACAGGTCCTGGGGCCTGTGGAGCTTGTAGCCCAGGATGAGCCAAGCGCTCTGCCTATGGGAGAGGACTTGGAGGCCTCGCCTACAGAGAAGGACAGTCCCCAGTACCTGAGGATGCCTGGTATACTGATGGTTCTAGCTGGGGAATTGCAACCATTTAGGTGGCTATTGGTGTGCAGCCCAAAACAGACACCATTTGGTTTGATACTGGGACAGGCCAGAGTAGCCAGTGGGCTGAGCTACGGGCTGTGTGGATGGTAATCAACCACGAGCCTGGGCCCCTAGTTATTTGCACTGACAGCTGGGCGGTGTTCCGGGGCCTAACGTTGTGGCTCCCTACGTGGAAACACCAAAACTGGTTGGTAGGACACCGTCCACTGTGGGGTCAAGACATGTGGCAAGACCTCTGTGACCTAGGGCAGAGAATGGAGGTGACCCTAATGCATGTCACAGGTGACTTCCCCTTAGTGTCCCCAGGTAATGATGAAGCAGATACTCTAGCATGGGTCCGATGGTTAGAACAGGCCCCTGCCACTGATGTGGCCCGTTGGCTGCATAGGAAATTGCAGCATGCTGGAAGCCAAACCATGTGGCAGGTGAGCAGGCGCTGGGGTCTGCCTTTAAATGGCAGGAGATAGCAGATGTCTGCTATGACTGTGCCGTCTGTGTCCAGGACAGCTCCCAAAGGCGGAGGCTCCCCTGGGAGACACAGCAGATTACTTGAGGGAGGGTGCCCCTCACTTGCTGGCAAGTGGACTACATTGGACCCCTACCTAAGGCCCACAATGCTATGTATGTGTTTACAGCAGTGGACTCTGCTACGGGGTTGATGTTTGCTTGGCTGTGTCTGGCTGCGGATCAGTGGCATACAGTGGTCGCTCTTACATGGCTGTGCGCCCTCTATGGATGCCCCCAAGTCATTGAAAGTGACAGGGGTACCCATTTTACGGGGCAAGAAGTGCAACTCTGGGCTGCCAGGATAGACATACAATGATTGTTTCATACCCCATACAATCCACAAGTAGCTGGCATGATTGAACACTACAATCGACTTTTTTTTTAAATTTTATTTTATTAAATTTATTGGGGTGACAATTGTTAGTAAAATTACATAGATTTCAGGTGTACAATTCTGTATTACATCATCTATAAATCCCATTGTGTGTTCATCACCCAGCAGTAAGAAAAGATGATATAGGAACATTTGTGACAATCGACTTTTTAAGCAAGGCCTCCAGGTGTCAAAACACCCTCCCACGATGCGCAACTGGGCCTCGGTCTATGGGACGTCTTGAGAATCCTGAATGAGAGACCACGGAAGGGAGGGCCCGCACCAGTAGAAGCTCTGCTAAATCGAACAGCCGCTCCCATTCAGTTATAGGTTACCACAAGTGAGACTCTGTTAAAGCCAGGCTATGGCAGAAATGGAAACATTTTGCTGCCAGCACCCATATGCTTGAAAGCAGTGGAATGGCAGCAATGGACTTGGCCCTGGCGGGTCAAAAGCCCCCACTGTCGGTGGTTTGGCCTGATAGCCCCTGGGGGGCTGGTCTGATCCATGATTTGCAAGTGATACCCGGGGTGGTGGCTGAGTGGCCACCGCAAGTGACGGTGATATACGGAGGTCCCAATGTCGGGACAATTTTGCAGGGAACATATGTGCTCTCGCTGTGGCCTATTATGGGGTCCCCTGTTCTGTTACATGTTGAAACTATGCAAGGGACCCCAAGCACTCCCATAAAGGTCTGGGATTTCCTATGCAGCCAACGGGCCACAAACCGGGAAAGGTGCCAGTGGCAGTGACCCTCCTTTCCCAGGACAAAACCCAACATGTATCCTCCCAGATGGAAGGGGTTTGCCATTGTTGGTTCCTATGACTACAATTTCTTCCGTTTCATAGGTGCCTATAGGCTAATATGGCACAGGCTCCCTCGCGGAAGACATTTGTTGCATAGATTGTGAGGCGAGACCCTGGGGTGGGGGGTGGAGTGTGGGGACAGAGTCCCAGAGAGCAGTTACAGGCTCTCAGCCTCATGTGGAAAGGTGCTGGCTCGGGTAGTAGATGGCCGTCAGCTGAGAATAGTTGCCCATCAGCTGTTACTGGTTAGCCATTAGCCACTAATATAACTGCCGTGGCTACGCTGGCAAGAAGGTTGGTTGGTTGGTTGGCAGAGAAGTGGAGGGCAGATTGTGGATCGTGTAGCTGTTGCTTCCTGTGTCTCCAGCCCAGCCCACCAGCGAGAATATAGTGGTATGAACCCCCCATCCATGGCTTCATTGGTGTTCCTTTTTGGCCTCGCCGTATCCTGCGTTCTCATGTGGGGAGTCAGACCAGAGACCCCGCATGACAATTTATTATATTATATTATATTATATTATATTATATTATATTATATTATATTATATTATTACATTACATTACATTACATTACATTACATTACATTACATTATATTATATTATATTATATTATATTATAGACCTGGTCTTATATTACAGTTAAGTAAGACTGGGTCTTATATTAATTTTTGCTCCAAAAGATGCATTAGAGCTGATTGTCTGGCTAGGTCTTATTTTCGGGAAAACACGGTAGTTAGAATATGGACATGTAGAGACTGAGGAGGAGGGCATCTCAGAGGAAACAGAAAACACAAAAAAATGCAGACAGCAAAGAACAAAACTCAGGATATTGCCAAGAAATGCCATGCTTCTGTATTTGTGCTCAGGTCATAGCCCTATTTTGTGTACAGAGCCAGGAGAGCAGTTTCCAGGCTCTCGGCCTCACGTGGAAAGGTGCTGGCTCGGTTATTAGATGTCCATCCGCTGTGGCTGGGTGGCCATCAGCTGTAACCAGTTAGCCATTAGCCACTAATGTAACTGTCGTGGCTACACTAGGGTGTTGGTTGGTTGGTTGGTTGGTTGGTTGGTTGGTTGATTGGTGGGCAGAGAAGCGGACGGCGGACGGCGGATTGCAGATCGTGTGGCTCCTGCTTCCTGTGTCTCCAACCCAGCTGCCAATGAGAAATAGTGGTATGAACCCCCTATTCATGACTCCATTGGTGTTCCTTTTTGGCCTCACCATATCCTGTGGTCTTATGCGAGGAGAGGGACCAGATTCCCTGCATGACCCCTATTTAAGTCAATGACTTCTATAAAGCACAATTTGTAATCAAATGGAGTAGCAGGTAGAATAATGGTCCCCCAAGGAAGTTTACATCCTAATCCCCTGAGAATGTGTTAAATTACATGGCAATGGAGAATTAAGTTTGCAGGAATCAAGGTTGTTAATTAACTGACCTCGAGATGGGGAGAGTCTCCTGGGTTATCCATGTGTGCCTAATGTAATCATGGGGTGCTTAAAAGTGGAAGAGGGAAGCAGAGGGAAAGTCACAGGCAGATGAAATCGGGAATGAATGTCTCAGAAGATGCAATGCCGCTGGCTTTGAAGATGAGGAAGAATGTGGGTGGCCTCTAGAAACTGGAAAGGGTAAGGAAAAGAATTCTTACCTAGAACCTCCAAAAAGGAACGCAGCTCTGATGACACCTTGATTTTAGCCCAGTGAGACCCATGTTAGACTTCTACATACAGAACTGTAAGATACCATGTTTCCCCAAAAATAAGACCTGGCCGGACCATCAGCTCTAATGCGTCTTTTGGAGCAAAAATTAATATAAGACCTGGTATTATATTATATTATATTGTATTATGTTATATTATTGTATTATATTAAAGACCCAATCTTATATTATATTAAAATAAGACCGGGTCTTATATTAATTTTTGCTCCAAAAGATGCATTAGAGCTGATTGTCCGGCTATGTCTTATTTTTGGGGAAACACTGTAATACATGGGTGTTGTTGTAAGCCACTAAATTAGTGGTAATTTGTTACAACAGCAACAGGAAACTAATACAAATGGCTATTTGTGTGATTACTTGATTAATGTCTTGCTCCCCTGCTAGATATGTGAGCTCCTTAAGGGCAGAAACTCTGTTTTCTCACCATAATATCCTCAGCAGCTGAGAGAAAAAGTGTGAAATAAATGTTTGATGAACTTAATGTGTAAATGTCTTGGCAGTCATGTTACCTGAGAACATTATGGCAATAACAATACCACCAAAATCTATTTCTGTGTCCCCAAATGTATATGTATGTCTGTTTCTCTTTTTCTTTGCATCTCTTTATCTTTCTCCTTCTCCTTCTTTATTTTCTTTACTTCTGTTCCTATTTTTTAATTGGCTATAACAAAGGACTAAAGTACATCTCGTAATTCTCTATTATGTCTATGGAATAAAGTTTTATATGTTCTATTCATGGTTTTTAAAAAGAAGTAAGTAATATAGTTTATTGCACTAAAAAAATTGCTGTATTCAAGGGCCCTTCATTTATTAACTATTTAATTTACATCAGTGGGTGAGTGATCCTTTTTTGTGCTAACTTGGGATGCAGGTTTATTGAAATGTTTTTTTAAATATTTCTTTTTATTTTTCAATTACACTTAACATACAATATCATATTAGTTTCAGGTGTATAACATAGTAATTAGACATTTATATAATTTACAAAGTGATCACCCTGACAAATCTAGTACCCATGTGACACCACACATAGTTATTACAATAGTTTAAGGGGCCTCTGGGACAACATCAAGCATACCAACATTGGCATCAACGGGGTACGAGAAGGAGAAGACAGAGAGGAAGGAATTGAAAACCTACTTGAAGAAATAACGATAGAAAAATTCCCTAATGTGGTGAAGGAAATAGACATACAAGCCCAACAAACACAGAGAGTCCCAAACAAGACGAACCCAAAGAGGCCCACACCTAGACACATCGTGATTAAAATGCCAAAGGTTAAAGACAAAGAATCTTAAAAGCAGCAAGAGAGAAGCAATTAGTTACTTACAAAGGAGCTCCCATAAGACTGTCAGTTGATTTCTTAACAGAAACTTTGCAGACCAGAATGGGTTGGCATGAAATATTTAAAGTGTCTCCTGGGGTCTGTGGGATTGCGGAGACCACTCGCTGCCTTTTTGGGGCTTGTGGCATGAGTTATCCTGGCTCCACTAGGGCAGCCTGCCTGAGGCAGAGAAGCTCCCTTGCCTCTCCCAGGTGGTGGGTAGTGCCAACACCTATCTCCATACTGACCTTGACAGCAATCTGCTCTCCATTGATAGAAAACTAAGAAGGAGAGAACGGCCATGGATTTGCTGCCTGCTCATGCAATGGAGTTTGTGACATTCGGGGATGTGGCTGTGCTCTTTAGCCAGAACAGGTGGTTGTACCTGGACTCTGTGCAGAGAGCCTTGTACCGGGAGGTGATGCTGGAGAACTACAGCACCCTGGTCTATCTGGGGATTCCATTTGCAATGCTAAAAGGTATATAGTTCAATGTCCTTATTCCTAAGAGATGCATGCAAAAGTTTTCAATTTGAAAAGTCATGATGTTTACAGTGTATTTTCATATAAATAGGTAAAAACAATTGTCAACTGTCATTGAATCTTTATAGAGGATATAGAGATGTTCATTGGTCATCCTCTAAACTTTTTCTGTGTTTAAAATTTTAATAAAATATCGAGGCAAAAAATATTCAATGTGATAAAAAGCTAGGACCTACAACCAAGATTACTCTACACAGCAAGGCTATCACTTAAAATCAAAGGACAAATAAAAAGCTTCCCAGACAAGAAAAAGCTAAAGGACTTTATCATCACCAAACCAGTATTACAAGGAGTGTTAAAGGGACAAGAAGGAGTAGGAGGAGAAGAAGAGGAAGAAGAAGGTAAAAAATATGAGTGATCCTTGATAGAAGTTTCTCTTTTCTGACTTTGGATGGTATATAGAACCCAGGGGCAGAAACATTCCACATACGCTGTCCCTTTGTACGTACTGGCAGAAACTTGTTCTCTGAATGCATGGCCCACATTGCCCAGACAACATAATTTCTTCTCTTCTGACAGGATATTGTTTGATGCTGTCTACTCAGAAGAAATCAGATCCCCATTAGGATCAGAGTTATTCAGTCTTTTCCCTCATTCCATCCTCTGGTTACTGAGTTTGATCATAAAGATGTTTAATGTTTGAATGGGATGCACTGGAATCCTGAGAAAAGCATAGGGCCTATTGTTCACATACAAAGCTCAGACTGTTCCATTAAACATAATGGCCTAATGAAAGGTAAGTCTTTTGATGAGAATGTTCTTGAAGTTTCTAGTGTTAGAGAACATTTAGGGAAATCTTCATTCTTAGAATTGAAAGGACCTGTGCTGGTTCCATGCTTCTCAAACTTTAATGTATATGCAAATCACTTGGGGAGCTTGTTAAACTTTGATTCTGATATAGTAGCTCTGAGGTGGGGCCCAAGAATTTCCATTTCGAACAAGCTGTCAGGTGATGCTGGTGCTGCTGGCCCAGGAACCACATTTCCAGGATCAAGAGGACAGTGGATCTAGAGCAATATACAGGATCTGCATTTTGAACAGGGGAACTAGAAGGCAGGAATTGCTAGAACCAGAGCCCCAGGGGAGGTGTCTCAGTTCCCCTCTCCATTTGGGCAGATGGAGAGCCTGGGTCTCTCATGTTGTTGGGGACCCCAGAATTAAGAGCTGGGGCAGAGTATAGTGGGTTTGGCCTTCCCTGGGTTGGGGGGCATCAAGGGAAATGAGGGAAGCATGTGTATTAGGGTAATTAACCTTAGCTGCCACAGATACAAAACCCAAAATCTCAGTGGAAGTACTTGCCTGGCCTCCCTGTTGTAGGCATGCACATACACCAAAACACAATTTGAAAACCATCATTGGATGAATAGAAAAAAGTCTGGAGTGATACACATCAGAATATTAAAGATGATAGAGAATGAAGATATAGCTGGTTTTGTTTTCTTTTTGTTTATCTTTATCTTCTGGTTTTCATGTAGTAAAAAACAATACTTGCATACTTTTTCAAAAGCTTAAAAATATATACATGTATATATATATATATATGAAATCACTTTTACAATAAGGAAAAAAGCTTGCCAAAATAAAAAGAAACCTAATAATATCCTGCATTTTTTGCTTAAATAATAATATCTAACACTTATCAAGTACTTACTATATGCCAGTTACTGTCCTTAGTGTTTTACAAATATTATCTCATTTATTACTTAAGCAATCCTGAGGTGGATACTGTAATTTTTTCCCCATTTTGCACTGTGGCAATTGAGGCACAGAGAAGGTAAGCGACTTACATAATTTTAAGGTAAGTGGCAAAGCCAGAATTTGAACTCAGGCACGGATGGCTCCAGAGCCTGTGCTCTTAAGCATTACTTTATATTACCTCCATTAGAGTATGTACATAGCATCCTTTTTAGGCCTCAAAGTCTCTCCTACCCTAAAAACAAACGCAAATTATCCTTTCTCTGCTTCTTCCTCAAGCCATGTTCCTATCTTCCCCTTTTCTTTTTTCTGCCAAACCTCTCAAAAGTGTGGTCTATGCCTGCTGCCTGCAGTTGCCTTTACCCTCCTCTTCACTCCACAGGCCAAGCAATATGCCTTCTGCTTTTACATCTTCACAGAAGATACTTTTTTTTTTCCATTTATTTTTTAAATTTATTGGGGTGACAATTGTTAGTAAAATTACATAGATTTCAGGTGTACAATTCTGTATTACATCATCTATAAATCCCATTGTGTGTTTACCACCCAGAGTCAGTTCTCCTTCCATCACCGTATATTTGATCCTCCTTACCCTCATCTCCCACCCCCCACCCCCCTTACCCTCTGGTAACCACTAAACTATTGTCTGTGTCTATGAGTTTCTGTTTCTCATTTGTTTGTCTTGTTCTTTTGTTGTTTTTGGTTTATACACCACATATCAGTGAAATCACATGGTTCTCTGCTTTTTCTGTCTGACTTATTTCGCTTAGCATTACACTCTCAAGATCCATCCATGTTGTCACAAATGTTCCTATATCATCTTTTCTTACCGCCAAATAGTATTCCATTGTGTATATATACCACAACTTCTTTATCCATTCATCTATCGAAGGGCATTTTGGTTGTTTCCATGTCTTGGCCACCGTAAAGAAAGCTGCAATGAACATTGGAGCACACGTGTCTTTATGTATAAATGTTTTCAGATTTTTTGGGTAGATACCCAGGAGAGGGATTCCTGGGTCATATGGTAATTCTATTCGTAATTTTTTGAGGAACCTCCACACTGCCTTCCATAACAGCTGCACCAGTCTGCATTCCCACCAACAGTGTATGAGGGTTCCTTTTTCTCCACAGCCTCTCCAACACTTGTTACTATTTGTCTTGTTGATGATAGCCATTCTGACTGGGGTGAGGTGATATCTCATAGTGGTTTTTATTTGCATTTCTCTGATAATTAGTGATGTTGAACATTTTTTCATATGTCTATTTGCCATTTGTATGTCCTCTTTGGAGAAATGTCTCTCCAGGTCCTCTGCCCATGTTTCAATTGGGTTGTTTGTTTTTTTGTTGTTGAGTTGCATGAGTTCCTTGTATATTTTGCATATTAGCCCCTTATCGGAGGCACTGTTTGCAAAAATCTTCTCCCATTCAGTTGGTTGCCTCTTTATTTTGTTGATGGTTTCTTTTGCTGTGCAGAAGCTTTTAAGTTTCATATAGTCCCATTCGTTTATTTTAGCTTTTACTTCCATTGCCTTTGGAATCAAATTTATAAAATGCTCTTTGAACCCAAGGCCCATAAGTTTAGTACCTGTTTTAGAAGATACTTTTTGACAGTAACCATGATATCCTAATCACCAAAACTTTTCTCAGAAAGATAATTCCACAACTCTGTGAACTGGAACCACAACGAAGTCATTAACTGTAAACTCAGCTGTGTAGAAACCCTTCTAAGTGTCCCTAGTCAGTGCCTTCTACCCTTCTCTTTATACTCAGGAGATGGCCTTGCCTCCTAGTTCCGTGAGAATGGCAAGGGCATCATCAAGTCAGAATCTCTCAATCTCCTTTCCACCTAGTCCCCCGCACAAACTTACCTTTCCTTTCCCCTTCTCTTTAGTCTCAGTGTCAGTGTTTCCCTTCTGGCAATAAATGAATCCCTCCACCTGTGCTCTGGAATCAAATTCCTCCCCCTCCTTAGAGATGTGGCTCTATCCATCATCCCCCCTCTCTCTCCTATACCTTCAACCTCCATCTACCCAACCCTGACCTATTCCTGAGTGGATAACTACAATAAACTTTTCATTGGTCTCCCCACCTTCATCCAATCAATATTCCACACTGCAACCAGAATGATCTTATTAAAACACAAATCTGACCATGTTACATTTCTTCAGTTTGCTCCTCACCATACAGCAGCTCATGTAACAGGGAATGTAATGATACATTCTCCCTAAAACTTCACTGCCAGAGGGCTGGACCTCTTTAGCCTAGGATTTCTCTCTCCCCTGCCCCACCCCCCGATCCCTCGCCCATCATTTAGATATACCTTGAGGAGCAGTTGGAAGGAACTGGTGGTTGTTTTCTCTGCCAGGTGGCTGCAGGGTTTTGAGTCATTATTGTGCAGTTATTCACTGTATGTGGGGACAAGACTCCAGAGCATTAGGACAGCAGGCTGTAGGGCAATAGGATTTCTCTCTCTTTTTTTTTTTAAAACAAATTTTTTAAGTAAACTTTTTTTTTTTTTTTTACGAGGGTACAGCTCACAGTGCCCCATGCGGGGATCGAACCAGTAACCTTGGTGTTATCAGCACCATGCTCTAACCAACTGAGCTAACCAGCCACCCCTCTCTCTGCTTTTTGAACCTCTATTACACTGTAAGCCTCCCCTGAAGTCAATGAACATTTGTTAGTACCTACTGAGTTCCCCGCTCTGTGACTGGTATGATGTAGAAGTTATAGAGAACTTGCTGGTCTGAATCCTGGCATTAAGAAGCTGTGTATCTCCCATTTACAAAGTATTTTCCATGTGTCAGCCACTATCCTAGGTTATTTACACCCATTATGTCATTTAGTCCTCTATCATTGCCACCATTTTATAGATGAGGAAAATGAGGCTTGCCAAAGGTTCACACAAGTAGAACATAGAACATCCAGGTTTCAAATCCAAATCTGCCACCTGCAACGCCCCCTTTTTTTATGGTACTGCTTGCAACCTGTTTGGGAAGATAAGTTTGATGTTCTTGATATGAAGCCAGCATATTGGCGCAGTATATGATCAGGTGGTAATTTGTGTTACAGGTAAAGACAAATTGATGGATACAAAGAGTCTAGGATTAAAGTTCAATAAACTATGGAGCTAATTTTGATTTTACCACTAATTAGGTATGTCCCCTTAAATATATTACCCTCTTTGGGTGTCAGTCTCACCATTTATAAAATAAGGAGACTGAAGCAAAGCAAATGGCTTTTAAACAAAAGGAAAGATGATTAATCTCACTGATAAAATGCAAATGAAGCTAAAAGAAATACAATTTTCATCTCTCATTGGAAAAGATAAAAAAAAATTGTTTATTTTGTTGACAAGAGTATGGTGAAACATGCACCCTTATAAATTATTGGCAGTAGTATAAATGGGCACAACTTTGATGAAGGATAATGTGGCACTATCTATCAAAATTTAGAATGCTTATTTCATTTGTCCCAGAACATTTCACTTCTAGGAGTTTATCTTACAGATACACTCACATTGTCCACAAAAATGTATGTACAAGGATATTCACTTGAATGTTGATTGCAGTAGCAGAAGGCTAAATGCTTCCTTGTTTTCTATGGCCATTAACGGAGAACTGATTAAGTACTATAATGGCATCAAGGCAATCCACTATAGGGTCTCCAGGAGGGAATTCCCGCCCCTTCTCAGGAATTTTTTTTCACTTTCCTGTTCCCGAATCCAGAGAAAAGTTGGTTGGGAAATTGGGAAAATTGGCTCCTTGAACCCAGGTGGTTGGTAGTATCGCCCATCACTTTGTGGAAACGGTTCATCATGGAGAACAGAAAACAGTTTATATCTCGGGATTCGGAAATGGGAAAGTGAAAAAAAATTCCTGAGAACAGGCGGGAATTCCCGCCTGGAAACCCTAATCCACTATATACATAATTATACATGGTCACTATAGAAAAGTTAGAAAAATACAGAAAAAATATAGAAGATAAAGATAAAAACCTACAGCTCACAGAAAAACACTCAACATTTTGACTCATTTAACTCTTATTTTTTCTATTCGTATGTATGTATGTATATATGTATGATATATTTATATATTTTAGATCATAGTGTAATACAATTCCGTATTCTTCTTTTCCCTTTAAATTGTCCTCAGAGAAAGTCTCTATGTCATTTAAAATATTCAACAACCTTATTTTATTTTTAAGATTTTATTAAAAATATAGCTAACATGCAATATTATACTAGTTTCAGGGGTACACCATAGTTATCCAACATTTATATGCCTAAAGAAGTGATCACCGTAAGTCCAGCAACCATCTTACACCATACCACGTTATCACTTTATCATTGATTATATTCCCTATGCTGTACATTATATCCCTATGACTTACTTGTTTTATACCTGATGATTTGGACATCTTATTCCCCTTTACCTTTCCTCCCCCTTTATGAACTTCCCAATTACAGTTGACATTCAATATTATTTTATGTTAATTTCAGGTATACAGCATAGTGGTTAGACATTTATATAATTTAAGAAGTGATCCCCCTGACCATTATAGTACTCCTCTGGCACTAAACATAGTTAATACCATATCGTTGACTATATTCCCTAAGTTTTAATTTACATCCCCATGACTATTTCGTAACTACCAATTTACACTTCTTAATCCCTTTACCTTTTTCACCCTGTCCTCCAACCCCCTCCCATCTATTACCCCAACATATCTAGTACTCATTTGACACAATACATAGTTATTACAATATTATTGACTATATTCTATTTGTATGCCCTACATCCCCATGACTACTGTGTAACAACCAATTTGTACTTCTTAATCCTTTCCCCTATTTCACCTACACACCCAACATCCCTCCCATTTGGCAACCATTGGAATGTTTTCTGTATCTATGAGTTTGTTTCTGTTTTGTTTATTTTATTCTTTAGATTCCACATATAAGTGAAATCTCATTGCATCTGTCTTTCTCTGTCTGACACTCCACTCAGCACAATACCCTCCAGGTCCACCCACACCGCTGCAGATGGCAGGAACCCATTCCTTTCCATGGCCAGGCAATATTCCATTGTATATACCACCTCCTCTTTATCCATTCTTCATAAACAGAAAACCAGGCTGCCTCCATATCTTGACCACTGTAAACAGTGCTACACCAAACATATAGCTGCACACGTCCCCTCGAAGTAGTGTTTTGAGTTTCTTTAGATAAAGACCCAGAAGTGGGATTACTGGGTCCTTCTTTGTCTCTTGTTACAGCCTCTGTTTTAAAGTCCATTTTGTCTGGTGTAAGTATTACTACCCCATCTTTTTTTTCCCATTTTTATGAAATATCTTTTTCCATCCTTTTACTTTCTTTCTGTGTGTGTCTTTTAATCTGGAGTGAGTCTCTTGTAGGCAGTATATGTAAGGGTTTTGCTTTCTTATCCATTCAGCCCTTTTGATTGGAGCATTTAATCCATTTACAATGAAAGTAATTGTTGATAGATATATAGCTATTGCCGTTTTATTATTCATAATTTTGATCTTTTTTCCTCCCGTCTTAAATAATTCCTTCTAACATTCCTTGTGGTACTGGTTCGGTTGTGATGAACTCCTTTAGCTTTTTCTTGTTTGGGAAGCTATTTATCTGTCCTTTGATTATAAATGATAGCCTTGCTGGATAGAGTATGCTTGTATGTAGGTCCTTGCTTTTCATCACATTGAATATTTTGTACCAAGCCCTTCTGGCCAGCAAAGTTTCTGTTGAGAAATCAATTGACAGTCTTATGGGAACTCCCTTGTAGGTAACTAACTGCTTTTCTCTTGCTGCTTTTAAGATTCTGTCTTTGTCTTTAACTTTGCCATTTTAATTATAATGTGTCTTGGTGTGGGCCTGTTTGGGTTCATCTTGTTTGGGACTCTCTGTGCTTCCTGTACTTGTATGTCTATTTCCTTCGCCAGGTTAGAAAAGTTTTCAGTCATTATTTCTTCAAATAGGTTCTCAATGTCATGCTTTCTCTCTTCTCCTTCTGATGTGAATGTTGTTATTCTTGATGTTGTCCTAGAGGTCTCTTAAACTATCATCAATATTATGAATTCTTTTTTTATTATTTTCCAATTGGATGTTTTCTGCTACCTTGTCTTCCAAATTGCTGAATTGATCCTCTGCTTCATCTAGTCTGCTGTTAATTCCTTCCAGTATTATTCCTCATTTCAGTTATTATACTCTTCACTTCTGACTGGTTCTTTTTTATGCTTTTTATGTCCTTTTTTTTATGCTTGCTATCTCTTTGTTGAAGTTTTCACTAAGTTCCTTGAGATTCCTTATAACCATTGTTTTGAACTCTGTCTCTGGTAGGTTGTTTACCTCAATTTTGTTTAGTTCTTTTCCTGGAGTTTTCTCCTGTTTTTAAATTTGGGATGTATTTCTTTATTTCCTAATTTTGGCTGCCTCTTTGTGTCTTTCCTATGTATTTGGTAGATCTACTATGTCTCCCCGTCTTGGCTGGGTCACCCTATGTTGTAGGTGTCCTGTGGGGTCCAGTGGCACAGTCTTCCTGGTCACCTGCTCCACGTGGCCCAGGAGTGTCCCTTGTGTGGCTTATGTGGGTCTTCCTGATATAGTTGAGCCTGGGTTGTCATTGGCATGTCAGCAGGTGGGATTGATCCTCAGTCTGATTGGCTGTGGGGTTTGGCCATGTCCACAGCTTACAGGTTGTTGTGCAGGAGGCTTACCCCACAGAGCGGGATTCACCGAGCAGACTCTGGTGCCTGTTGAGACTGCCCTTTGTGTGTGCCACTTGGTGGGCCTAATTGGGTTGTGCTCTGCTGTGGTCTGAAGCCAACCTCCAAGTGTGTTGCTTCTGGGGCCTCTTCGTAAGGGATCCAGTGCAAGCCCGGATCACCCACTGTCAGTAGCCTGCCAGGGATTACCTTGTAGGAGATATAAAGTGATTAATCTGTGGTTGTTTGCTGCCTGTGCTAAACCTGGAGGCACATGGGAGAGGCCACACTACAAACCAAGGATGTCTGCCACCAGTACTGGGCCTGAGATAGCTCTGCAAAAAGTCAGGACACCTTGTGGTCTGTTGCCAACTTCCAGCTCCCTTAAGGTTCAGCCACTGAGAAAGCCTCGTGCAATATGCAAATTGGGTAAGGCAGGGTTTCAGGGAGTCCCTAAAGTGGGAAGAGTTGTGCTCACCAGATTAATGTAGATTCTGGTTTGGTGCCAGTGCTGATCCTGGACCTCTCAGCAAAAGTCTCAGAACACACAAAGACCAGTCACCGCCCACCTGGGGCCTGCAGTCTCCAATAGTTTTCCAAGAAAGAGTGCAATTCGGGTGGGGCTGGCTTCTCACTGAGAGTGCTTTTGACATTGGGGGAGTTGGGTTGGGGGGGGTCCCAGTAGAGCTCAGCAGACCAATTCCGATTCACATTTGGCTTTGTTGGGGAGGACTCAACACAGGAAATATGGTGCCTACCTTCTAGCTGCACAGGAGTAGGACCCCACACAGCGAAAATGGTGACTGTCCTCCAACCCAGTCACACATCTCAGTTTCCCCTCTTTATACCTCCAATGCACCCCTAGTCACCGTCCCTCTGCTGGAGCCCAGGGTGAGTTCCTGAGAGTGAGTAAGTCTGTGTGTGGGCCCTTTAAGAGAACGTCTGGATTTCCTGCAGCCTTCCATCCACCAAGATGGTTGGAATCCCCACTGTTTTTCATAGCCAGATGTTGTGGAGTCTTCTCTTCCTAGTACCAGTACTCCTGGCTGGGGAGCCTGGTGTCAGCAGGGGTCGCACACTCCTCCCCGGGGGAACCTCTGTGGCTGAAGTATCCCCCCTGATTCTCAACCAGCACACAGAGGTTTGGGGCCTGTTCCGTCTCTGCCCCTCCTACCAGTCTTGACATGGCTTCTTCTTTATATCCTTAGTTATAAAACTTCAGGTCAGCTAGTTATAAAACTTGAGGTGGTTCTCCAGTTTGTCTGTTCTATAATTTAGTTGTAATTTTAATGTATTCACCCAAGGAAGCAGGCACAGTGTTTATCTACTCAGTGTTTATCTTATATATCTCTCTCAATAACCTCATTTTAAATGGACTGCATAATAAGTGATCATAGTGATGTACCATAACTTAAAGCCATTCTTCTACTGTTGAAAAATTATTTTTTTCTTTCTTTTCCTTCCTTCCTTCCTTCCTTCCTTCCTTCCTTCCTTCCTTCCTTCCTTTTTTTGTTTTATATATAATGCTGCAAGAAGCATCTTTGTGTATATATCTTTGTGTTATTTGTTTAATTAAAATTTATTTGGGTGACAATGGTTAGTAAAATTAGATAGGTTTCAAGTTTAAAATTCTGTAATATGCTCTTTCTTTTCAACGAGGTGGCAGAGCAGCCTCCCCAGCAGACATAGAGATGCAGATCTTTGTGAAAACCCTGACGGGCAAGACCATCACACTCGAGGTCAAGCCCAGTGACACTATTGAAAATGTCAAAGCCAAAATCCAAGACAAGGAGGGCATCCCACCTGACCAGCAACATCTGATTTTTGCGGGCAAACAGCTGGAGGATGGCCGCACTCTCTCAGACTATAACATCCAGAAAGAGTCCACTCTGCACTTGGTGCTTTGTCTGCGGGGTGGTATCATTGAGCCTTCCCTCCGCCAGCTTGCCCAGAAGTACAACTGTGACAAGATGATCTGCCGCAAGTGTTATGCTCACCTGCATCCTCGTGCTGTCAACTGCCGCAAGAAGAAGTGTGGCCACACCAACAACCTACGCCCCAGGAAGAAGGTCAAATAAGGGCCTTCCACCACCTCGGCTCACAGGGTGACCTCCTGCCCAAACCCCTTGGCCCTGGGGCTTCAATAAAGTTTCCCTTTCGTTGACTGGAGCAATGAAAAAAAAATTCTGTAATACATCATCTATATGTCACATTGTGTGTTTACCACCCAGGGTCAGTTCTCCTTCCATTATTAGAAGTGGACTTATTGGGTCAAAAAGTATAAACATTTTTAAAGATCTTGATTTATATTATCAAGTTGCATCATCAGTATTCTCCCACTAGGAGTATATGATTGAGCCTGGTTCTCTGCACCCTCATTGGTTTTGAGTATTATTATATTTTTTGAAAACTTTGTTAATTTGTTAAGAAAAAATATATTTCTTTGCTTGCACTTTATTACTTTTGAAGTCAAAATATGTTGCTTATGTGTTTTACAAGTTGTGTATCTTCTTTTGCAAGTTGTCTATGTTCCTTGCCCATATTCTATTCTAGGCTTCTAGGCTTGATGTTTTTTTTTTTTTTTTACATAGTATTTGTATTTTATTGCAATAATAGGGTCCCAGGAGTCAAACAAGAAAATTTGATTTCAAGTTTGCATAAGTTATGTGCTCTGCTACAAAGAACTATAATGGAGGTAAACCTTGGCAGTGTAATTTCTCAAGAGTTAAGTATCAATGAATTTCATGTACATGGTTTTGCATCTGTGGAGGAAGATACAATTTCTTCAGCACATGTACCAATTTCCAAGTCTTCCACTTCAGAATCCTCACCAGCTTCTCCTTCAGAATCAAATTCCTGACTATCCGGTGATTTGAAGTTATCCAGAGGTTCACCTTTCAGTCTCTACAACCTCTGCCATATACTGGACATGTTCTGCTACTTCTGCCAATTCTTCATTCTCCTTTTTTAGGCGGGCAATTTCAGTGTCCTTTTGTTCAATTTCTTTATGAAGTTTCTCATTTTCCTTCAGTGCTTCATAGAGTGCCTTCCTCCATTTTTGTGCCATTTCTTTCCAATATTGAGAGGATGGATTTTCTGTAATCATAAGATCAAATGCTTCTTGGGTAACTCCTTCAGGATTTTTATTTTCACTATGTTCTGGGACAATAGCAACTCCAGAGCTTGAAGTCTTAGATGTTAACTGGTCATTCCAATGTTTCGTTTTGGACAAGCTTTTAACCAACTCATTTTCTCTTCCCACAAAAGATCCAGTGGCAGAAGGCTGAATCATCTTCAGAGTTCTTCTTGGAATAGGACTATTCTTTACATTCTCTGGAATTCCTTGTTTCTGCTTCATACTGGGATTCATTATACACCTACTCAGCTCTCGCCCAGACGACTCGATGTTTTTATTATATATCTGTATGGGTCTTATATTCAGTATGTTAAGGATAATAACTTTTAAAATATTGTAGCAAATGTTTCCCCAGGGTTTTTTTACTTTTTAAATTTAATACTTTTAAAATATTTAAGTGTTTACACAATTCTTGATATTTTCTTAATAGTTTCATCCTTGACTATGTTTAGAAGTTCTTCAAGAACTAGAGAAATTCGGATATGTTGAAAAGACAAGGCTATGTGGAGGAGTTGGGATCAAGTATTCAGAGAAAGGACATAGCTTTCAGAGAGGGAGGAACATTCTCTGAAAGAAGAGGAAAGGAAAAATGAGTCTAAAGCCTGTTTGAAATAAATTGAAGGAGAACTAAATAATGGTAAGACAGTCCATGTTCAGGGATTGGAAGACTTAATATTGTTAAGATGGCAAATACTCCACAAGTTCATCTTCAGATTCAACACAATCTCTATCAAAATCCCAGATGGCTTCTTTGTAAAATTGACAAACTGGTCCTAAAATTCATGTGGCATTACAAGAGACCCCGAATAGCTAAAACAGTCTTGAAAAAGAAGAACAAAGTTGGAGAATTCCCACATCCTGATTTTAAAACTTACTACAAATCTATAGTAATCATGACTGTGTGGTAGTAGCATAAAGATAGACATATAGATCAATGAATAGAATTAGGAATGCAGAATTAAACCCACACGTATATGGTCAATTGATTATCAACAAGAGTGCCAAGACTATTCAGTGGGAAAAGAATAATCTTCAACAAATGCTTTCAAGACATCTGGGCAAAAGAATGAAGTTGGATCTCTACCTCACATCATATACTTGTGTCCATAATAAAGAAATCTTATAACTCAATAATAAAAAGTCATAACCCAATTTAAAAATGGACAAAGAATCTGAATAGACATTTCTCCAAAGAAGATGTACAAATGCCCATGAAGTACATGAAAAGATGCTCAACATCATTAGTCTTTGGGAAAATTCAAATAAAAACTACAGATAGATACCACTTCACACCCCACAGAATGGCTACAATAAAAAGATGGAAAATAACAAGTGATAATGAGGATGTACAGAAATTGGAACACTCATATATTGCTGCTGGGAATGTAAAATGGTACAGCTTCTTTGAAAAAGTGTTTGGCAGTGTCTCAAATGGTTAACCATAAAAGTACCATATAACCCAGCAATTCTACTCCTAGGTATACACCCAAGAGAAATGAAAACATGTTTTCACATAAAGACTTGTACTCAAATATTCATAGCAACATTATTCATAATAGCTCTGAAGTGGAAACAACCCAAATGCCCGTCAACTGATGACTAGATAAACAAAATATGGTATATCCATACAATACAATATTATACAGACATAAAAAGAAATGCAGTATTGACACATACTACAATATAGAACAACCTTCAAAACATTGTGCTACATGAAGGAAGCCAATCACAAAAGACCACACATTGTATGAGTCCATTTACATAAAATGTCCAGGACAGGAAGTTCTATAGAGACAAAGTAGATTAGGAGTCACTAGGGGCTTGGAGGAGAAATATGGGGAGCTATGGCTTAATGGTTTCAGAATTTTTGTTTGGGGTGATGAAAAATTTTGCAAGTAGATAGTGTCAATGGTAGCACAATATTGTGAATATAATTAATGCCCCAATTGTACTCTTAAAAACAGTTAAAATGGCAAATTTTGTTATATATAGTTTACTACAATAAAAAAAATCAAAAGATATTTTCTTTAAAAGAAAAAAGCAACACTAAGCAATATTAACAAAATGATTTATAGGAAGCCACTGCTCGATGGCTTGGGTCTTAGTAAAATGTGAGAAAGTTTTCATCAACAGAGAGAGACCAGAGAGTGCCTGATCCAGAACAGGCTGAAGCTGAGAGCTGGAGACAAATGAAGATTTGTAATGTTACAAATCTCACATGAACTAATGCAGTGTTTACCATATATTTTCGTGATAAGAATTACTTGGAGACTTGTTATGTACAGATCAGTGATTCTCAAAGTGTGGTTTAAGGACTTGTGGGGTCAGTGAGGTCCTTTCTTTTCTAATTACAGATCTGGGAGAGGCCAGATTTTTCTCCCTATACCTCAACCAAAAGAACATATAGCAACAAATTGAATGCAGAAGCAAATATAAGAATCCAGCTGTCTTCTATTAAGGCAAACATCAAAGAGGGTTTGGAAAAATGTAAAAGTATACCACTCACTAAATTTTTGGCAATATAGTTATTTTTCATAAAAATGTGATTTATATTAATTTTAATGGGTTTATTGTTATTTTAAATGAATCATTAGATAATAAAATATCTTAATTCTAATTTCTAGTACAGTAAGTACCAATAGCTATAATCCACATAAACAAAAGCTCTTTGAGCTCCTCAATAATTTTGAAGAGTATAAGGTTCCTCAGTTCAAAAAGTTTGAGAAACATTGCTATAGATAACCAAGCCTCTCAGATGGAAATTCTGATTTAGGAAGTCCCACTAGAGCCCAAGAGTCTGTATTTTTAGATAATTAAACCAGGTGCTTACCAGAGAAGTTTGATTAACACTGAGCCAGTATAAAGGTGTTTAGAATGTTAGGGATTTTTATGAGTTATGGTGAATGCCAGAGAGAATAAAAACTAAATGAATAAAATGGCCATCAAGCAGAAAATGGCTGGTCCATTGAGGTTGACAAGACTATATTTGTAGTGGAGCCATTTGAGGACACAATTTTTTACAAATTTATTGGGGTGATAATTGTTAGTAAAATTACCTAGATTTCAGGTGTACAATTCTGTATTACATCATCTATAAATCCCATTGTGTGTTCACCACCCAGAGTCAGTTCTCCTTCCATCACCATATATTTGATCCCCCTTACCCTCATCTCCCACCCTCCTCCCCCCTTACCCTCTGGTAACCACTAAACTATTGTCTGTGTCTATGAGTTTTTGTTTCTCATTTGTTTGTCTTGTTCTTTTTTTTTTTTTTTTTTTTTTTGGTTTATATACCACATATCAGTGAAATCAAATGGTTCTCTGCTTTTTGTGTCTGACTTATTTTGCTCAGCATTATACTCTCAAAATCCATCCATGTTGTCAAAAATGTTCCTATATCATCTTTTCTTACCGCCGAATAGTATTCCATTGTGTATATATACCACAACTTCTTTATCCATTCATCTATCGAAGGGCATTGTGGTTGTTTCCATGTCTTGGCCACCGTAAACAAAGCTGCAATGAACATTGGAGCACACGTGTCTTTATGTATAAATGTTTTCAGATTTTTTGGGTAGATACCCAGGAGAGGGATTGTTGGGTCATATGGCAATTCTATTTGTAATTTTTCGAGGAGCCTCCATACTGCCTTCCATAACGGCTGCACCAGTCTGCATTCCCACCAACAGTGTATGAGGGTTCCTTTTTCTCCACAGCCTCTCCAACATTTGTTACTATTTGTCTTGTTGATGATCGCCATTCTGACTGGGGTGAGGTGATATCTCATTGTGGTTTTGATTTGCATTTCTCTGATGATTAGTGATGTTGAGCATTTTTTCATATGTCTATTTGCCATTTGTATGTCCTCTTTGGAGAAATATCTCTTCAGGTCCTCTGCCCACTTTTCAATTGGGTTGTTTGTTTTTTGGTTTTTGAGTTGCATGAGTTCCTTGTATATTTTAGATATTAGCCCCTTATCAGAGGCACTGCTTGCAAAAATCTTCTCTCATTCAGTTGGTTGCCTCTTTATTTTGTCGATGGTTTCTTTTGCTGTGCAGAAATGAGGACCCAATTTTCATAGCTTTACCTAGCAATGTTAGCAATCCATGAGCAGAAGCAGAGAAAGTGGGCACTTTAAACTGTAGTTGGATGGGCTTTGGGTGGAGACTGTTATCCTGTGCGAGATATATACATGACATTCAGATTACACACTGAGGAGGTTATGCCCTGGGTTTATATTGGAGGAGAGTTCAAGGGATATTGTGTATGGGTACAACAGCTTAAGGGGCAATCCTGGGGAAACCTGTAAGATATAGTGTTCCATGAGGTTAGAATGGTATAATGGGTTTTGGAAACTTAGAGCATTTATAACTGGTGGGACACAGGGAAATTGGAAACTGACAGAGCAAGTATACATCTGCCACCAGGAGTTTGCTAGGAGTATAGTGTGTGGCACGTTAAAAAGGAGTGGGATGGGGCTCAAAGAACAAGACTACAAGAAAGATAAATGAAAATAGAGGTTTCTGCGTACTTGGTACCTGAGTGATACAGTCTATTTTTGGTGTGGTTATGGGAGCCTGGAGAAGGGAGGATCCTGGGACCCTAGGATGCACTGCTAAAATGTAACTAAACTAGAAGTTGGATGAGGGCTGTGAGATTCTGTTGCTTTGCTTCAGACCAGGTACATTAGAAGACTGAGTTTCCAAGTGGGTGCTCTCATTGTATGTTCTTAGTAAGAGGCCAGTATTTGTATTGTGTGACTGTCCAATGTGCCACCATGCTTTCTGGTACCTATCCTTTCTAAACCCCAGCAGAATCATACATATAGGAGAAGGGATGGAGTGATGCATATTTTCATTCAGAGATATGTCTTCAAATTAATACTATTACTAATAAATAATGAAATAACAGTAATAGCAATAGCTAACATTTACTGAGTGCTCACTATGCACGAGGTACTGTGTTAAGCACTTTATATTTTCCATATATTATCTTATTTAATCTTCCAGCAATAGCTCTTGAGGTAGGTTTTACAATCATCCCCATCTATGAAGATGCTCACTACAATTCAGCCATTCTACTTTCTTGTAGTTTTTTTTTATCATGCCTAACTCCTTCTTGCCTCTGGACTTTTACTTATTTCTGTTCTCTCTGCCTGGAAAGCTATTCCTACCCCCAACTAAGCTAACTCCTACTCACCCTTCAGGGCTCACCCTAAGCATCACTTTTTCAGTAAGCCTTCCAGGACTACTCCCTCAATTTAAGGTTATGTCTTCCTGATAAACACTCTCATAGCACCTTGCACACTTTCTTTACAGCAATTATTACAATATGTAAGTTTATTTGTTTATGTCTGTCTTCCCGACTACACCATGTCACGATGAAAGGAGCTACATCTGTCTTATTCACCATTATATCTCTAAAGATGTAATAGGTGCTCAATAAATATTTGTTGAATTGATGCATAAATTAATAAATTTGGGGTCAAACAGTTAAGAAGTAAAGGAATCTGAATGTAAACAAGTTGGTCTGACTCTAGGACCTGGGTAACATGTTATCTACATGTCTTTTGCTCCATTGCCAACAATAAAGAACAGGGCTGATTCAATACCTTGTCTGGGAATTGGAAAAAGATGCAGAGGGTAAACAGCTTATGTTGGGATGGAGGAGTGGAGACTATTGAAGGTCAAAGAGATAGTTGGGTATCTCTGCAATTGCCATCAAAGCCCTGGTGTACAGACCAATTAGAAAGGCCTTCCATTTTCTGCTGAGAAAAGATGGAACTCTAGGAATGACAAAGTAAATTATGTTCTGATCCTCCTGCTCAGCAAGGGAGGCAAATGACTGACAGTGAATATGTCTTTTCCAGAGATTTTTCCTCTCTGGTCCCCTTCTCCCTAAGCTCCCATATTCCTCCTCAACAGATCCCATGTCGTGAAGTGCTGGAGAAAGGCAATGTAGCTCCTACTCCAGAGAAAAGGAAAGCAGTCCTAAAGGCCAGCCTCTTCAGGAGGAGGAAGTTTAGGCCTACACTCCAGGCAACTTGGATGAAGCCCGTGTGACCTGTGACCCAACTAGAGCCCTGAGTCTGCTGGATTTCTGACTATTCAGCCAGGAATTTGGTGACTGAGTACTGCAGTGACTTGAAGGTAAGCTATAAACTTAGTTTCTTTTATTATTTCAAGACTTTGATTAAATTCCTTTTGGGAAGGAGTCTGCTTTGATGGCTTCGATAAACTCCTCGTGTCTGGGCCTGGTGGCTTCAGTCTCTGATTGTTTTTTTAAACATGAGCAACATTTGGCTGTTTGCAGTGGGAGTAAAAAGAGGGGAGTGTAGGGCAGGGAAGGAGTAGCTTGCTTCTATCAGGACTGCTGTTGGGGCTGGACCTGGGTTGAGATTTGTTCAGAACCACTGAGCAGTGAAGCCATGCCAGCTCCTCCCTCGCCACACTCCCGCCTTCCTGTTTCCAAACTTGAAGCTATGTCTTAGAGGACAGAAGTCAAAGGTTTCACATATAAAATCTACATCTTTGAAAAAAAGAGAAAAAAACTAAAGACTGTCATGTTTTTCACATAGGAAGTGGCCTTCACTTCTTATACCAGATGATTTGAGGCCGTGGAAACTTCTAAGACAGTTGTTCCTAACATTTTGGGGGATCCTTTGAAAACCAATGAAAGGTCAAATGTACATACACATAAAAAATTACTACTATTTTGGGAGTGCAGGACCAGGGAGCCTTCTGTGGATCTTTAAGGACCTCATGACCCTCTGGTCTACAGTGTTTTCCTTGGCCTAGAATAGCAGTTGGGTAGCACTCTTAGATATTATGTATTCTTTCTTGGAACATTATTGGTGCTCAAAAGAAATCTCGGGGTCCCACAGAGTAAGAGTTAGTAAACTAATGACACATTCTGCCATTTTAATCTAATATTCACCCTGTCCCCTCTCAATGCAATATCTTTGTCAAGAGGATGTCTAGCCTTTCCTTAAACAGTTACAGTGACAGGGAACTCACTCTCTTTCCCAAGACACACTCTAGTTTGTCATTGTCCCTATTTAAGTATACTCAGAACTTAACAGTTCAGGGGATTCTGTTATAGAATGCATTTTCTCTCTTTAGCCTAGCATTTGCCTCATGTACATATTTGCTAAAGGTATCCTTGTCCATTCATTCATTTACTCATTCATATTCTTTCAACCACCCATTTGTTTATTCAACATACATTTCCTAGGTGTTTGTTTTGTTCAGGAACAACCTAAACACTGAGAGGGGATGCAAAGA
Organism: Rhinolophus sinicus; assembly: GCF_057876585.1. Lineage (NCBI taxonomy): Eukaryota > Metazoa > Chordata > Mammalia > Chiroptera > Rhinolophidae > Rhinolophus > Rhinolophus sinicus. The sequence goes on along the minus strand of NC_142518.1, from coordinate 45,652,471 downwards.
TGAATAAGAAATTGTCTCTGCATATGTTTTCACCTAAAACCAGAGGTTCAGAGTTTACTACTCTAAAATTCTCTCTAGTTGGCACAAAACCCATTACTTTAGCACTCTGGGGATGTGGTGTCAATTAGCTGTCGATTGATCAAGAGGTGTCAGATCATTCATCTTACATTTTCACTTCCAGAATATATCTTTCCCCTGTTTTTGAAAATGAAAACAGCTGCCCATTGACATTTCCTGGTCATGTGCCTCCTTCATTGTTATTCCTATAGTTCTATACCAAAGAGAGCCTCCATCCCCTGCCCCCTGCCAATTGACTAACTCTTCCTGTATCCTGGGGACCCTACCCCATTCTTCTAGTCTTTTTCCCTCTACTTCCACCTAGAGGAAAAAAGTAAGGACTGAACCTAGGATTTGAAGTCTTTCCCTTTTTCATTACAGTGGTGTTTTTCTTGTAAATCCTGCCCTGTAGTATGATGCTTGTGGCCTTGCCAGGCCCATGTCAAGTGCCTCACTAGAGTAACACTGGCCCTACTCATAGGAAGTGCCAGCTTTCTGTTGGTTAAAATAGATCACATTTATCTCTCAAGCCCTCAGAAATTGTAGCTGTGTATCAAAAGTTCTAGGTAGCTGACCATAGATAATATAGGTAAAATTTTGGTTTTAAAATAAAGGTGTGGTACACATTAAACATGTGATAAAAAAAAGTCACATAGCTGATTTTTCACCCTTTTCTGAGATCTCTAGAGGTGCTGTCTTTTCCCTGTAGCCCAACATGGACATTGCCATCAGCCTCTTTGGCTCTCCAAATCCTGTTGGTTCTTTATGGGGGCATTTTTCCTTTCAGGAAGATTTCCATACTCATCCTGGCCCTGCGAGATCTCTGCCTTGGTGCTTCCATTGGTGAACATTCCATGATCACACACACCAGGCAACTTAGCATTTTTTATCCTACAGACTTATTTGCTATCTCATGTATGTATTCTCATATGTGTGGTTTTCCCGTTGGGTACTTAGATTTGGATGAGCTTTTATAGACTTTTTGGTTTTGATTTTTAAGTGAGCTGCTACCTAAGCTATTTGTTTCACCATTACAATTGGTTGCAAAAATAGTGGATACTTATATGATGTGATTGAGAAACACCAGGAGGAACTACTGTGTTTCCCCGAAAATAAGACCTAGCTGGACCATCAGCTCTAATGCGTCTTTTGGAGAAAAATTAATATAAGACCTGGTCTTATTTTAATATAAGACCCAATCTTATATAAGACCAGTTCTTATATAATATGATATGATATGATATAATATAATACCTGGTCTTATATTAATTTTTGCTCCAAAAGACATATTAGAGCTGATTGTCTGGCTAGGTCTTATTTTTGGGGAAACATGGTATCTTACCCAAAACCTTCTCCCACCAGTCCTTCATGGTGCCTGAGTACTCAATAAGACTTTTATTCCTTTGGTTCTTGTTTCCTGACAGCATTCATTTGGAAAATGCAAATAATCCTATGCTCCTCAGTAAATACCAGAAAAGAGGCCAGGAATTTTAAACCAAGATATCTCAGGGGTTACTGTGGAGATGAAGGAGGTCCAGGAATGCCATCCCCACTTCAACTAGAGCCAATCTACTTTTGCTTTATGGACTGAAGTTATCCTAAAGCTTTATTTATAAGCCATTCAGCTGCAAAAATAATTCTTTTATAAAACCATTCCTTTATGGCACTAGGTTTCAAATTTTATCATGCACAGGAATCCTCTGGAAGGCTTGTTATCACACAGATTGCTGAGCCCCACACCCAGAGTTTCTAATTTGGCAGGTCTACGGTAGGGCCTGATAATTTGCATTTCTACCAAGTTCCCAGATGCTGCTGCTGGTCAAGAGACCATAAACTCTGAGAATACTGCTTTAGGGAAATGTGTTCAGAGCTTCCCAGAATTCTCTAGGAAAAGCACTGGCAGAGGATAGGGGTCAGGGTTGGAGAGCGAGTGGGAGAACACCTCCAGAAGGGAAGTTGATTGGTTCAAAAAAATCAGTCTCCCTATTGATTGTTGTTTATTTATTTTTCTTTTTAAAAAATTTTATTTAAATGTAGTTGATATACAATCTTATGTTGGTTATATTAGTTTCAGGTGTACAATATAGTGATTCAACATTTTTATACCTTACAACGTGATCATCCCACTAATTCTAGTAATCATCTGTCTATTTTGAATCCCTTCATTTTCATATCTAAAGTAAAAAGCCACCAATTAGGGTTTCTGACCTCTGGGCTTTGGGCGTTAACCAAATCTCAAAAGAGAGTTTCCCTATGCCTAGTCCTAAGCACGGATGGGAGCTTCCATAAAAGCTGTTGACCAGGCCTTCCTGAAGCTTTGATTCACTACTAAGTTTAATGTCACAGAACCAGAAAGGACTTCAGATAGGGCCTCTAGATAATGCTAACATTGTGAATGATGGGTCATTTAGCCTAGGCAGTGTGATGCCAACATCAGGAGATTCTAACAAGTTGGAAAGAATGAAGCTAACCGAGCTAAGCCTACTAAATGTATGAATCAATAGAATTAGACAGTGGTTACAATATAAAGACAATTTTATTGCCAATAAAAGCCTTTAATAACTCATTTATCCCGTTTCAGTAGGACCTTATTCTTTCTGATGAAAATCCAGTCATAGCATCTCTCATTAAAAATAAAATTATTTTGAAATAAATAAATATATAAAATAAATAGCATGTACATTTCATAAATAGTTTGTCCTTATGCACAGTATCCATGCTTATATTTTAATAGCATTTTATTACAACCTACTCCATCTCCCACTTCCAATGGCAGGAAAACTGCATGTCAGGACAGATGAGAAATCTGCAGAGCCAATGCAGGGTCAGCTTGCAGCAGGGCTGTAGGGATTTTCTGAATTAGACTTCCAAAGCTCTGTAGGTAGCATCTATGACAGATTTCTTGGTCTTTCATTTACCCATTGTCAAGGTATTTGGGTAGATTGTGGGGTAAGACACCCTGGCCCTTGGCAAGGGCCCCCATTCTTTCTCATGCCACCTCAGGGGAAAGAACATGAGTAAAGACAAAAGTATATACAAGATTCCCTCTAGCCCACCCCTCCTCCCACATCCCTCCCCAAAATAACCCAACCTTGATATACACTTTGAACAACAAGGGAACAGCTGGGTCAAGTTGAACAGTAAGTGCTTCTCTGTTATCTAAATTGATAGGAAAGAGAATTGGAAAGCTACACGTATAGTGCTTACAGAGACAACTGTGGCCGCAGAGTACACAGGTCACAGAGGTCACACTAGGGTCCATTACCTATAGCGGAAGAGATCTCTGGACATGGAGGGCAACTTAGAAGGATCTACTGGCCTGGGTAAAAAGTGAGTGAATTTCTGGTGTCGTTTAGTCCTGTATCCCTCCCGGGGTGAGCCGTCTTTATTCAGGGCCACATAATACTGTCTCTCTGAGTCCGAGTGTTTGTACAAGGTGGAGGCATAGGTGTTGTACCAGTTTTCTTCAAACTGTTCCCGGAAAACACATTCACGTGTGAGTTTCTTCTGTGAGGGTGAGAAAACAAAGCAGAGCCCATTATATGACTATTTCTCCCATCCCAGCTTGCTGGTGGAGAACCCTGAATTAGCAATAGCACATTGATATTAGAAAATTTCAGTCCTATCTCCCAGTATAACTGAGGTATCATCTTTCCAAGTAGTACAAGAGAATCCTGTCTGTATCACCTCCGTCTTCTTTCATGAGCCACACACAAATATTTTAGGTGAGATCTTTCCTGAAGGCAGGAGACTGGAGGAGATGGCCTCACCTGGCTCTTGGAGACTGAGATTTTTCTGAGCCTGAGAATTTCTGCTATGGCCTCCCAATGTCCCACTGGCACGTCTGAGTTTCCTCCCTACTTAGGGCTAATGATGTTCAAATCCATTGAGAATACAGTCAACTATGTTAACTGATAGGCAAAGGCCTTGGATCTGTATAAAGTTCCATGGAAGGTGATTTCTCATGATGAAGGGTCTCAGGCCTGTCAGTTGGATAGCTCAGAAAAGATCTCCTTGAAAAGTTCCTCCAATCTGGCTATTTCAAGCTAGCAGTTCTCGGGTCTCTTGCCTCTGTCCCTTCTCACACTTGATCCAACCGCCATACTACTTGCTGGGGTTGCCGATACTGAGTGCTGGGGACAGGCATATCGCTTAGGTGTCAGGGAAAAATGTGCTCTGATTTCAAGGGGTGCAGGCAGCCAGAAAGCATGCTATGTGACTCAAAAGCCAAAGCCACAAGTTGGGATCCCATTCACCATTTCCCAGATCTTGGCTAGCTTCCAGAAAAGAGAACATGCACTGCAGCCAACCCAGTCCTAGCTGGGGACTTCGGGTTGTCACCAGACCCAGGAACCCTCTCTCTTTATTTGTTTGTTTCATTTAGCCTTTGGGATTCAGCTGAAGCAATCTGGAAATCAAGGACTGTGTTGTTAATCTCAGAATCCTCAATCTGAAGGGCAGCTCTTACACTGCTGATTTTTGTGCCAGCTAGTCTGCTACTCTTCTGGGCACCCATTAAAATTCAGATGTGCTCCTTGGGAGGGTTAATGCCCCAAACCATTACCATCTACTGACAAACCAGCGCAGCTCACTATATCATCAGACTAGCTGGCTCTTTAATGGAAAAGGCGAAAGCAAGTGTGCCATAGTAAAGCTTATGTTTTTTTTTTTTATTATTATTTTTTATTTTATTTTAAATTTTTATTTGTATTAAAACAAACTCATAAAGAATTACCGATTTTACAAAACTTAGATTGGTAACTGCTTACTGAACAATAATTTTCCATTAACCTCCCCTTGTTGGAGAGCAGCCTCCAAAGGCCTCCCTAACTGGCAGTTTCAATGAGATATTTGCAAATTAGTTCTAGTTTATTACAACTAATGGACTTATGAAGAAGGATTTTGGTGTTTGTTTGCATATAATTCTCCATCCAAATGGTCAGTGCCTTTCCAATTATCAGTGGGACTAGATAGTGTATTGCAATTATGTAATGCAATTATGAAACAAAGCAAAAGGAAGTGTGGTCCAGGCAGAACGTGCTATGGAAGGTCCCAGCAGGAAGACGAGCTGGTGCACTGTCCTCGACTGAGCCAGTGGTTCCAGCCCAGGGATTCTGCTGCACTGGGTCTGGGCTGTGGCCCTGTCGCAGCTGTTTGGAAAGGCCCCTGGGGGTGCACCTGTGGAAGGGGGTGGGGTCAGGGAGGCTTGGCCTCTTCTCATGCTCCTCCACCAACTTGAAGTTTGGTCAAAGTGGTGGGTTTCCAATTCCTGAGTTTTGATTTTGCTATAAAATGGAAGAGTTGGACTACAGTGGGGTCCTCATCCTGTGACATGTGAGGGAAGTGCATGGGCTTTTGGGGTCAGGCCACTGGAACTGGTACTCTCTCCTGAGTCATTCTTTCTCCCTGTCCTTTATTTCAGTCCTTCCCAAAGTAAAGCTTATGTTTTAATGGTGGCTGAATGAGTGAAAGTGTTATGTAGCAAGTTCCTGGGCAGCCAAGAAGTGGTTTGAAGACACTAATCCTTTACATTTGACAAAAGTGCTTTCAAATGCTAGATAAAAGTTTTTATACTTTTGCCTTACATTGTCCAAACACTGGTGGTAATAGCCTCCGATGAAAAGAAAACCTTAAACTTACCGACCCATACAGCTCTCCTCGCTCGTTCATCCCTAAGTATAGTCCAGAGTCCACGCCCCGGATGCTGATCAGCCCCACGGCTAGGCTGATAAACTCCAGGATGCCTAGAGCAAAAAAGTGAGTGTCATTTCCATTACTGATATCAAGCTAAGAGGAAGCTGTCCAGGTGACATGAACTTTCAGTCATTTATCCCCAACTAGAAGCCAGTCTTGTGTGCCTTTTGTGAATTACCTGATAAAACCATTTTTTGCAGCAAGAATAGAACCTCAGGCAGTGAGTCTCTCTGAACTTCAGTTTTTCCATATGTAAAATGGGGGAAATACTTTCTGCCTCTACTCAACACTCTTAGGCATATCATAAGAGACTGTGAGAAGGCTTTGGCTATAAAAGCTCCATAATTATAAGGTACTATTACTGTTAAATGCCACTATTTCAAGAAATGGGTGGGCAGTTTTCTAAATGGGAGAATGTGGCCTTGTTTCTGTATCTTCCCCAAATCACTTCCCTCTGACCTAGAGCACACATCATTACCTTGCTGTCCTCTAGGCTGAACTTGTTTTGCACCCTCTTAGCTCCCATGTCCTTAAAGCCACATGAGGCTGTCAACTGCCTGTAGCTGACTCTAACAAAGGCCACACAGGCCACTCACTAAGTTTGTTTCTCCTGTCATAGGCAGGAGGCAAAATTGGCCCAGTGAGAGCTTTCTCCTAAAAAGTGTTCTCAGCTAGTGCAGTCCCAGGCTGACAAGCCTGTCATTCTCCCCTTCTCGCTAGAGAATTTTAAGTTTATCCATGGCAAAGAGTTGGCAGGTAGTATTGGACTTGATACTGATTTGAGATGTTGCAACTTTAAGGGGAAAGGGAAGACATTCAGAAATGTCCCTTTAGCAGACAAGGTTAGAGTTGAGGGTTTGAAAATGTTTTCATTTACTCAGCAGCAGTAGGAAGAGAAAAGAAATCAACTAGTAAGAGGGAAAAAAGGACCAAGAACTGAAATAATGGTGACACTAAAGACTTTATACTTTCGTCCTAAGATAGCACATCTATTATATGGATGCAGCTATAATGGGCAACTAGATTCCTCTGTGATATTCCTGTCTCTAACCATGTTTTTCAATGTACAGACCAAAACTTGATACAACTGACTCACAGAGGCATCCAAAGGTATGAAATGAGCTCATATCTGGCTCTTTCTTGTCTAAAAATGCAATTCTTAAGGGTAATAACAGTCTATGTAATCTACATAGGGAGTGAGACTGATTCCTTAAAGTTCACTTAAAAAATGTAAGTGGTTAATTTTGTAATCAGGTTCAAAACTCCAGTGGGAAGTCTAAAGAGCCCCAGGGACTTTGGCTGGTGGGTGGGTGTTCAGGTGTGGCAGCTTTAGGGCACATGTTTCCATGGCCCACTGGGATCCATTCAGAGAATGTAAAGTTCTTTGGCTGCCATTGTATAGAACGCTCAGGGTGTAGCATTTGGCCTCCAACATCGAAATCATCCAAGTTTTATTCTCAGTCTGGTTGTTACCAACTCTTATAGTACAAAGAAAGGAGTTTTAGGAAAAGAGATTGATACAAGATGGTAGGAGAGGAAGGGAAAATACCAGGTGCCAAGTAACGGTTAAGCAGATACTGATTTAATGGACAAAACACTTTAGTTGTACCATAGAATGTTCTGATTTTGTTTCTGCCCTGTTTAACATTTTTTTAAATTTATTGGGGTGACAATTGTTAGTAAAATTACATAGATTTCAGGTGTACAATTCTGTGTATTACATCATCTATAAATCCCATTGTGTGTTCACCACCCAGAGTCAGTTCTCCTTCCATCACCATATATTTGATCCCCTTACATTTTAATAAATAACTTGTAAGAGGACATACGTGGACTGCTTACCTTAGTTCCAGAAGACATACAGCTGAGAGGGTGACAAACAAAATCCAAAGAAATGTCAAGAGAATGGAAAAATGGGCTGACTCTATCAAAGTAAGCTTTAATTAGAATAAAATGTAAAGTCCTAAACAAATGATAAACAGAAACTCATAGACACAGACAATAGTTTAGTGGTTACCAGACGGTAAGGGGGGTGGGGGGTGGGAGATGAGGGTAAGTGGGATCAAATATATGGTGATGGAAGGAGAACTGACTCTGGGTGATGAACACACAATGGGATTTATAGATGATGTAATACAGAATTGTACACCTGAAATCTATCTAATTTTACTAACAATTGTCACCCCAATAAATTTAAAAAATAAATTAAAAAAAAAGTAAAGTCATGAACTTTGGTCCCCAAACCAATTACCTGAGATGTTTTCTTGGGATTCTTTGGGGGAGGGTGAGCCTCAATTGCAGACAGGTGAATCATATTCCTTGATTTTTGGCCTATTATCACAATCGGTCTGTGCAAGGGCTTTTTGTTTATCTATTTCTTTCTTTTTATTTCCATACTCTGCTCTCATCCTCCTCCCCACTTCGGGTAACCACATATATTTTCTTGAAAACATGTACTGTTCTTTTGTGTCTTCATGCATTTTTATTAAATGCAAGTCTGTCCATCTTTGGAATGGGGAGATGTGGCATAGCAAACCATGCACAACAATGGTTTAAGAGATTTGATTGAACAAGGTAAGCTCAGTGTGGGTGACTCATGAGATCATTAAAAAGCTAATATAATGTAAACTAGTCATGTAAAAATTAAAAAATATTAAAAACCTAATGTAGTAGATTGGGGGAGAGTGGTTATCAATTTGTGAGGGGTATAAATGTCTAACTATTACATTGTTTTGTACACCTGAAACAAATAAAAAAAAAGCTAATGTAAAAACTAGTAAAAAGGGGGGGGAAGTTAATGTGATTTAAGGCTACACTGATAAAGATCTAGTAACTGGCATAAGGGAGAGGACTGCTCCACTCTGTCTGTTTTAGGTAGGTCACACTGAGAAGACTGTTTATAGTTTAAAGAGGGCTATGGAAAAATAGGAGCATGTTCAAAGGAGAACAGCCAGTGTGGCAAGGAAACGAGAAACCAGGTCATGATTCAGTTCTGGGTGCTAAACTTTGAGGGATAGCAACCTGCTGGAGCTTTCAGTTCTTTGCTTTGCTTAGGCAGATTATTTCTGAGCTTCAAGTCTTAGTTCCCTCATTCTCTAAGTATCTCATGTCTCTGACCACCCTGAGCTAATTAAGTAGCAGAGGGCAGCTTGTGATCTCACCGTCCAAGACCTGGTGTGAGAACAAATCATGAAACCCAAGAGGTGTGGCCATTTGAGTCACCACAGTTTTTCTCCAACTCTGTTAACCTTGATGCCAAAGGATAGATCATACAGGAAGTCACTTGGGTTGTGTCCAGTAACAGGGGTCTCCAACAGCTGGAATCATCCCTGCCCAGCTGTCTTTGGGCATCACTTCCCCTTGCCAATTTTCCTATTAGCTGGATTCAAACTGTGGGAACCCAGTGGCACATGATGATGGAACAGATATTCCTAAACCTTAGCCTGAATCCCAGCCAGCATGAAGGGAGAAAGAAAACAAGCCATTTTCACATTTTCCCAGCTACAGCTGGAGAGGGGTGTTAACAGCAAAGTGTTGAGGCAAAGTATTAAGTAGACAAAATTTGTCCTGGTACTCTCACCCCCTTCAAAGCCCAGGACCTCCCTCTGCTCTGCCTCATCTTGACCTGTCCACCTCAGGCTCTGGCCTTTGCTTGACAATTTCCAGACTCTTCTCTTCTTACACCTTTTCCCCCATGGTGTCAGTCAAAACGGATCTGTCCTGGACCCCACTGCTTAAGGAACTAGCTAGATGACTGGCTAATGTGTTATTTAATCTGGTTCCATAACTTGCCTGAGCTCCCTCAGTCATCCTTTCAGACCTTTAGGGCCAAGACAGTGCTGCCTTGGCATCTTGCCAAATAAGAACCAGATCACTTAAAAACTAAAGCAGCTGTAGGAGCCTGCTCCATCCCACCTGGCCAGAGGCCTCTCCTCCAGTCTGGCTCCCAAGCTCTGCTCTGCCAGTCCACAGGTGCCCCTCAGGAATGTCAGTATCCCTATGAACCTCATGTAAATGCCAACAGCCAGGCAGAGATTGAAATACTCCTGGCTACTGATTGCAGAATGGGGGGTGGGAAGGGGAGGATAGGCTGTGCCAACAGGTTATTATTTGGAGTCGGGGCTGCTCTTGGGCTCAGCCTGACTCCTGAACACATGGATTCCAGGGTAATCCTTGGGGGCCCTGCTCTCCAATTACAACAAATAGCTATTTACTTTACATGGCCTTTGGAGACTACCTCCTCCCCCCAAGCAGAAATCTATAATATTTTATATCTTAAGTCTGGCCTACTTTACCCTGCTGGAATGTTGACTGCTAAAGCACTTATGGAATGTTAAAGTTTCGATTTATTGAATACCCTGGCTGATTAACTCAAATGTGGAGGGAGGAGACTCAAACGCCACCTCTTTCTTTGCCAAAAGCTAAACTGCAAAAGAGTAAATGTGTGTTTGAAAGTTGGCAAGGGAGGTTACAAAGAGACAGCTTCAACCAGTTATCATTTCCTTTACAGGAAATACACGGAACTGCCAGGAAGCCAGGGAAGGAGGACAGGGAAAAGGTGATGCAGAGGTGGTCTCAAGCAGTGTTTGTTTGTTTGTTTAGTTTTTGTTTGTTTGTTTGTTTGTTAAGGCCAAACCAAAAATGAAGCAGTCAGTTAAGCAGCAGTGAAAAACATCCCTTCTTCCTGCCAGTTTTATTTCCTTTGGTTTCTGCTTAAACTTAACACCCCTAGCAGGCCTGAGAGATGAAAAGAAATCAAGATGTGTCCTTAGGGAGGTAATTAAAGACCACTTATCCCAAGAACCTATTACTGATTTATGTTGACCTTGTAGGTTATTGGGCTCAGCTTAGGCACAGAGTCAGACAAACACTTGTAGCCGCTGAGAGCCAAGCTCGTAGTTTCTCCACCTCTACTGCCCCATCCCACATTTCTCCATCATTTCATGCTTTTTCTTTTATATATCAGGAATGAGCTACCCCAGTAATTTTTAGGCCATTTTGGGGAGACTTTGGGAAGCTCTGAGGCCTGGGTGGGAGTCCCATTCCTTTTGAAGAGGAACAAAAGGCGACTGCAAAGTCACAAGTGATGGAAGGGAAAGGAGCCAAGTTAACACTCCCTCTCCCTCCACCCCACCTTATCACCCTTTTGAGAACCTGCTGCAAGTTTATACAGACACCTGCACCCCTCCATTACCCCCACCCCACACACAACCTACTGCACTCCAGCTCTGTGAGTGCATTTTTCCAAGATGACATAGGCCTCATTAGGGTTCCTGCTTGCTCCCAGCAAGGAAGACCAGCCCTGGCCCTAAGTTGTTTGCTAGACTTGGCCTCTGTGCACCCCCTCCCCTTTTTACTGTGCATTCCAGATGCAGCTCTAGCAAGGCATGGGAACAGGAGGATGGGGAAGTTTAGGGGGGTAGGGAGGGTGGGAAAACGAAGGGAATGGTATTATGCCTGAGGGTAGGCAAAGCCTCTTACAGGCTTAGGGATAGAAGGTGTCCTTGGGTCACAGGGTTTTTGTGAGGAAGTCGGGGCATTGGGGGATGGGAGGACCAAGGAAGGGTAGCTGTCACAGCAACTGAAAAATGGTTTAGCAGAGAATAGGAAACAAAATAAAAATGGCCAAATTACTGAAGAGTGAATATATTTGCTTAGAAACCTAATGATCTCCATCTCAGTTCAAGGTTTGTATTAACTGTATTCTGTACGTGAGACAGGCAGCTGTGCCCTTTGAACAATCTGCAGAATGGCGGGTAGAGAAACCCTGGATGGAGGTTGGACGTTTCCTGTCCTGGGCCCAGGAGACACCTGTTTCTGTAGCTGGGAGTGGGCCCAGGACCGTTTCCTCATTGAAGCAAGGAGTCCAGAGGTAGCTCCGGGCAAAAGCTGCCCCAGGGCTTCGCCCTTGCACAGTGGACACCGGGAGGCTTTCCTAGTTTCTCCACTATCCAGCTCACGCCGAGCTGCCTGGATTGGCCCCCACCCCAGGGCAGAGCAACCCAGAGGTAGGCAGGTGCCACAGCTGTCGCGTCTCTGCGGGCCAAAAGCGACTTGGGCGTGGACCGCCCACCCATCACATCCATGGCCCAGGACGGCTCCTGCTCCAGGCTATTGGCCGCGACAACCCTGCTGCCCTCGAGGCTCTGCCCCTCGCTGTAGCCGCGGTCCCTGACCTCTTCCGCGGGTGCTCCTACCCCTCTCCCAGCTTCACCTGCTTCCATCCGAAGCACAGCGTTCAAGTCCCAGAACGATCCCCTCGCACCCAGGAGACGGAGGGAGGGTGGAGTGGGGGAAAGGAGAGGTCTCACCTCAAGACGCCCCCGCCCCCTCCCGAGCGTCTGAGGGTGCCAGGCGCCCTGACGCTGCGCGGCTGAAGTCCGCACGGTCTTGTCACGCCTGGCCGGCGTCCCTGGCAGCCTCCCGCCTCGACGGGCCGGGACCGCACCGAGCTGGGGGCGGTCCGTGGGGCCCGAAGCCCGAGCCCGGAGCCGTCGGCTCCCAGAGCGCCGTCCGTCCGCTCGCCTCCCGTCCCTCCCCGCCGCGTCCTCACCGAAGCGGCTGTGGTCGTGGCGGGTGCCGTGCACCGTGCCGTTGGGGAAGATCTCCAGGTGGAAGCCGGTGCGACAGTACAGCTGGCGGCGCCGCAGGATCCCCTTCAAGTGGGCGAAGTCTGTGGGCGAGCCGCGTTGCAGCTTCCCCTCGATCTGGCCCAGGCGCTCGTTCAGGAAACCTGGGGAGTCAGCTAAGGGCACGTTCCCCAGAGACGAGGAAAAACCGTGCAGATCCCAGTCCAAGGAAGCGAAGACCCCCCCTACCTCCGCCATGGCGTGGCGCGCGGGGCCGAGCCGGGGCGGCGGGGCGCGAACTGCCTCTCCCCGCAGCGGGCGTGAGCGATCCGCGGGCGCTGGCTGGCTGGCTCGCTCGCTCCCTCGCTCCGCGCTCTGCCGAGTTGCAGTCGACGTCTGTTCGCGTCCAAGGAACTTTTCAGCCGCGGGGAGCGTGGGGCAGCGCGCTCCTGACCTTGCTTTCAGTCAAAGTGCCGCTTCCCCTCTGCATCCATCTCCCTGGGCCTCTCATAGCTGGCTTCGTCGAGATATCGGATGCAAACGGCACTTTATATAAGTACCCACTCCCCTTACATTGACATATTGGATATTTAAATACAAGCCACACCTCACTGGCATCCCCTCGGAGATTGGTGTGTGAGTTCTTTTTTTTTCCTTCTCCTTCTCGTATCCATTTGGCTCTTTTTGGGAGAGGGAGGGGGAAGGGGGAGAGAGCGAGCGAGCTTCACTCCCTCTTTTATTATGAAAAAATGGCAGGAAAAAGCTACACATTGCAGTGAGGCATAACTGCTTTTGGCAGGTTTTTCTGAAACTGCTGATGAAATAACGGAGCCCAGTGCGTGGAAGGCTGTTGGCGCCCACGGCCACTCAGGCCTGTTGCGTGGAGGTCTGTCTGCTGCGCGGGGGCAGGCCCCACCTCCCACGCGTACTCTAGCTTCTGGCCTTGGGAAAGTGGCGTGAGAGCCGGGCCGGGGGGTTCACGCGATCCTGAGCCCCTCTTGTTCCCTGGCTGGTCAGGAGCTGCAGAAGGGGTGCCTGGCCTGGGATAGGGGCTCCCTGTTTTCTTTGTTCTGTTGCCCCCAGTCCCACTCCCCACCTGTAGGTCGGCAGGGGGCTGAGGAAGTGAAAGATCCGGAAGCGAATGCAGTTGCAAATTTTGCGATTGGGGGTGGTGGCGGTCCCAGCAGGCACCAAGGCGGGGCCTTAAGGGGTCTGGGAGGAGCGGTAAACCCCACGGAGGAAAGAAGACATTTTTGAGGGACGTTACAGCTTAGGAGAAGGAGGGGGGGGGGGTAAGAAATAGAAAGCGATCTTTTTGAAAAATGATCTCCACTGGCTTTCTGGGCGCGCTTTTACAAGGCTCTAGAGAGCAAGCTCGATGAGAGGCCATTGGAAGCCTGGTGGGGGCTTCCCCCCACTTCTTTTCTTCTTGGAAACAGGTGTTTTCTCGCTCTATCCTGTGCCTTGCTCCAAGATATTCTATCAGGAAGAGCAGCAGTTGGGGCGGTAACTGGAGGCAGTCAGGGCAACGGGCAGCGTCGAGAAGACCTGGGAGCAGGTGCCCGGCCTGCTACGTGCCCCCTGCGCCCCTGCCCGGCACCTGAATCCTAGGGCCTCTCTCAGGCCCTGGCGCTCAGCGTCCTGCTCACCTATTAAACTTCGTTGTTGCTTGCGGTTTGGACCCGCGGTGGGCTCTGGCTTCCTTCCCCAGCTCCGGCAGGAGAAACTGAACATACCAAGTATCCCGCGCCCGCCTTTGCAGCGCCTCCTGCTGGAGAACCCGTGCCTCGCGGGGAGTTTGAACTCAGTCTTCGTAAGACTGATTCAGCTCCATTCAGTTAGTGCAATTGGAGGTTCTGTCTTGGGCTCCCACTGGCACCCTGTGCTCACGCTCTGGTACCGTAGCAATTCTTGGTTTGGAACATCGTGGCTTGGTTCTGGTATGTCTCCCTAGCTCAGCCAGAGCCTCCAGAGCTAAGCACGAGGTCTGGCACACAGTAGGCACTCAGAAATCATCTTCTGATGTGCTCCCAGTAGTAGGGAACAAGATACAAACGGTCTTCCCACTGTAGGGGACACAGAAATGCAAAAGACGGCATCTGTATTAGAGTATTTACGGGTGAAATAACAGGCTCTGAGGCTCTGGGATTTGCTTTAAAATAATCCAGAGTGAGAAGGCAGGAGTGGAGGTATAGAGGTGATAATATTGTTCATGTGTTACTAATTGTTGAAGCTGGGTGATGGGTATATGGGTGTTCATTATATATTTCCTCTACTTTCTATATAAACACGTACGTGAAAATTTCCATAATAGAAAGCTCTTAAAATGGGACTGACATAAAACAACAAGGAAATCATTTCTTCTTCATTCTTCCCTTCAAAGACTATGTGGATTTAGTGAGAAGGTGGGAGGAGAGGGGCAGAGGTTAAGACAAGTATATAAATGACTAGAATACTGGGCAGTGTAAGGTGCAGGGTGCTGTGTGGATTCAGAAAGCAGAGAGAAGGCTGATCTGGGGGTTTAGGGCTTGGCCCTGGTCCAAGGTGGCCTTAGTAATGAATGGACCTTGAAGGGAAGGATTTTGCAAACTCAGGTGGGTCATTTCCAGGAAGGGGAAAATAGTAACAAAGCAAGTGGAACAATTTTAATTGATAAAGACTAATTCTTGGGATGTTTAAGTGAATGTCAAATGAAATACTGTTAGTAAAACTGCTTTAAGAAGAATGTGATATAAAGGGTTTAGATGTCTCTATGATATAAGTCACACATTGATAATGGTGAAAGACCATTTCCTCAACAGTCACTTCAGGGAACTTCTGCATTCTCTGTCCCCCAACATTCCCAAAGTCACCAACGGTAGATGCAGATCTGGAATCCTACTTTATCAAAGGTCAGAGATGCAATCATTCCATTGCCCTTCTGGGGCTTTTTTGAAATTAAGCTGACTGATAATTCTGCTTAAATGTTTCCACGAAGTGTCCCAATTGACAGAGCACTTTCATGAAAGTTAATTAATTTTCACAACCTTGTGGAATAGGAGGTGCAATTATCCCTCTTTTAGAGGTGAGGTTAAGTGACTCGCATAGAATCACATAGTTAATAAGGAGCAGAGTCATAATTTGATCTCAGATTCACTGGGGACAAATTACTCTCAATTTATATAATTGGGATTGTGAAAAAATCCACATGTTGAGGACAGGGAGATTTCAGAATACTTTAGTTTGCAGAAAATTCTCAGCAGGACACAGCCTTAGGCCAGGGTTGTGCTGGATATATAGGATGAGAGAAAAATATACAAAAAAGAAGCAACCCTTACTGTATTCAGGAAATCACTTGTAAAGTGAGGAAAACTGGACCCCTTCACAGTGGTATTGTGAAGATAAAATGAAATCCGTGATGGAAAGTGCCAGCATTCTGTTTGGCACATGGAAAATACTCAGATCTTCTGAGATTCCATCCTCCTTTCCCAATACTTCATGGGATTGAAATGAAAACTCTCTGCTTTCTGAATCCAAACAGCACTGTGCACCTATGTGAAAAGGACATAGAAAAACAAAACTCTTTAAGAAAAAGGAGAGTTCTGACTTAGGCTATAAATGACCAGAAGCTGGGGGGGCAACCTGTTGGAATCTGTTCTTTGAGGAAAGAGATAGTGATGCCTATTATTAGCTCCTCCCACCCTCTCCACACACCCAAGACAGGGGAAAAGATGTCTGGAAGTGTTGCTCTGCACAGTTCTTCATTTTCCTGACAGCTTATAAATGTTTTTTTTTTCCCTTCCTAATTTATTTTCCCTGAGAAGGGGCAGAGAGAGCTGTACTGATAGGCAAACCCTGCAGGGAGCACAGTTAAGAACATCAATTGCTCCTGTTTACTGAGCATTTACCTTGAGTTAAGCATTACCCTGGGTGCTTTATGCATTACCTCCCTAAGCCTTATCACAACTCCAAGAAATAGTTTTATTTCCATTTTACAGACAAGGAAGCTCAGGCCCAAAGACATTCAATAAGTAGTAGTGGAGGTAGGACTAAACACTTGATCTTAAGTTAGGACCTCACCACAACACTACACTGTCTCAATCTATTTCAAAAAGAACTTGTATTGTTCCTTTGTCCTTTGTTTCTGTCTCCTCTCTCCTCCTGCTTTCCTTGTGGACAGTGGTATAGTTTAGTGGTTGCACACTCCATCTCTGGTGTCAGACTGCCTGGGTTCGAATCCCAGCTTGAAGCCATTCTAGGCATTGGAGTCTCAGTTTCCTCTTCTGTGTGATGCAGATTATGATTTTGATAGTCTTCACTTCATAGGGTTGTTGTGAGGTTTATATAAAATAATACACAGAGTGTACTTACACCTGTGCCTAGCACATATTAAGTGGTCATTGTTCCTAATATTATTTACATCCTGCCTGATCCCAGTCATGTTTCCTCCCCAGGTTTCCTCAAACTATGCTCATTTTCTCCTAAGGGAGAAATGAGGCAGATGAGAAAACACTGATCGGGTCACTCCAAAGCAATCAATTCCAATCCTATTACTCTTTCTGTGTGATATTAGGTCAGTTTTGTGCTCTCTGGACTTTAGAAGGCCTGTCTCAGAAATGGAGTGACCAAACTGTCACCTCTGTGTGGGCAAACAGGTTGTGAGGGAATGGAGGTCTGAGAAAAACAGGAAATCGCTCATTTGTGTAATTCCATTTATTGAGCATCCTAAGTGTCAGGCACTACAGTAGTCCCCCCTTATCGGTGGGGGATATGTTCCAAGGGCCCCAGTGGATGCCTGAAACCGCACATAGTACCGGACCCTATATATACTATGTTGTTTCCTATATATACATACCTTTGTTAAAATTTAATTTATAAACTAGGCACAGTAAGAGATTAACAACAATAACTAATAATAAAATAGAACAATAATAACAATTAGAAGTAAAATAAGGGTTATTTGACCACAAGCACTGCACTACTGTGACAGTTGATCTGATAACACAGCCAGCTACTAAATGACTAATGGGTGGGTGGGGAGCATATACACCTTGGATACGCTGGACAAAGGGATGATTCACGTCCCAAGCAGGACAGAACGGGAGGGGATGAGATTTCATCACACTACTTAGAACAGCATGCAATTAAAAACCTATGAATTGTTTATTTCTGGAATTTTCCACTTAATATTTTCAGACCACTGTTGACTATAGGCAACTGAAAGCAGAAAGCAAAAATTCGGATAAGGGGGAAGTGCTGTATCTAAATGCTTTAAATTTAAATCATGTCATACCGCAAGGTAGATAATATTATTATTCTGATTTTTAATAGATAGCAAAACTGAGGGTCAGAGAGGTTAAGTAACTTGCTCAAGGTCATACATCTTGTATGTGGTGGGGCCAAAATCCAGACCTGGAGAGTGGCTCCGGAGACCATGTGTTGGTCACTACAGTACTCCAAAAAGTCTTGTGCCTTGTTCAAAAGAGAAAATATTATACACAACCCAATCCTCTTCTGGACAAGGAAAACTCAGATTTAAAAAGCAGCCTTTTTTTTTTCCTACATGATTTGTTGCTAGACTTTGAGAAACCTGCAAAAAGTAAGACTACCTTCTGATCTCCCCACCCCCGACTCTAGGGCCCAGAGACGAAAGGAAATCTCTTTGGCTGGAACAAGTCCCCATCTTACCTGTCTGGTCAGTCTCCTGCAGTGACACTGAGCCACAAGTCTCCTTTGTCTCTGCTATCATTCTCCTGTGGGCCTACCTGTAATAGGGGTGGGTAATGGACCATTTATTCTGACTATAACTTGCCATTAGTAGGCAGGTGATGACATCTTTGTGAAATGATCTGTTAGTTCTCTGAGGGGAATGGGATACCGTGGAATGTGACTCTAACCCTGGCAACCTGGGTCACTTCTCAACCTAGTGTGTGTGGCTGTGAATGTGGGTATCAATGGTGGCTGTGTGTGTCTGGGGCTTTGTGTTGGGGGAGAAGTGTGGGCAGAAACTATAATTGTATTGCTTTTCCCAACACAAATATGTGCTTATGTTTGTAGTTGTGACAGTGTGCAGAAGAATTATTTGCATGTGTCTGTGTAACAGCAAGTGTTGTGGGTTTAAGGTGTGAATAAGTGGGTGAAGTATGTGAATCTATAGACAGCCTCTGCTAATTTGCACAGACAATATACACAACAGTTGTGAAGCTGAGTTAATTTGAGTCCAAAGTCATTTCTTTTATTTTTTTAACTGCGATGAATAGTTTAGCTCCATAACCTGTGAGCAGAATCCCCTCAGGAGATAGGGTAGCCAGTTGTGGGGGCTCCTCTGAGGACCCAGTTTCCTTGGAGCCTTGCTGTGGTGGTCATATAGCATCTCTTTCTTACATAAACAAAGGGAAAAGCAAGCTCTTAAAAAGCAAAGGAAAAAGATTAGCTCTTTGCTTGCTGGCTATGGCCTCTGATTAGCAGGACCTCCTCCCTGTTTTGCCTCTCTCTCCCTAAAACTACAGACTTTGGTCCTGTTTCTGTGAGCAGTTTAAATCTCATCAGTTACACTGTGATTTCTTGGAAATGCAGTATTATTCACTATTTTTGAAGCTATAGAAAGGGATGATAGGTTCTGGACTGTTCCCAGAGCTGCTGGTGCCACAAGCTTCTCTAAGGATAGGTTGTATAACCCTTGGCAAAGAAAAAACAATGGTGAAGGTTACAAGGGGTGGAACAGAGTTGGCAAGAAAGTCTAGTTTGCAATCAGTAGTCACCTGAGCAAGTCACTAGAAAAAAATGTACATCTGACGGGGGTGGATTGTGCTCCTAGCTCTTGCTAAACTCACTGTCTAGGGCTTTGGCCAAATTATTTCTCATCTGTGGGCCTCAGTTTTCCTAACTGTGAAAAGAGGGGGCTGGACTAGATCAGTCTTCTGAAACTTTATTTTTTAACTGAAGTAACCCTAATGACAGAAGAGAGGGAAAATGAAATCCCCAGCACGGGTAAGGGAGAAGGGTGGATGGGGTAACCCAAAGCAGCCTACTGCATGCTCTAAAGTGTCTTTGAGGTCTCATGTTTTATCCTAAAAATGCGTGCAAAGTTTGCATTTGCCTCCATGATTTAGACATATTTGTTTTTTTAAAAAAATAAAATGCACATTTTATTTGTCTACAATTAGTTGTACTCTAACACAGTACTCAGTACAACATGATTCCTTCTTTGAGGCCTTTCTGCATTTTTAAAAATATATTGGGGTGACAATTGTTAGTAAAATTACATAGATTTCAGGTGTACAATTCTGTAATACATCATCTATAAATCCCATTGTGTGTTCACCACCCAGAGTCAGTTCTCCTTCCATCACCATATATTTGATCCCCCTTACCCTGATCTCCCACCCCCCACCCCCCTTACCCTCTGGTAACCACTAAACTATTGTCTGTGTCTATGAGTTTTTGTTTCTCATTTGTTTGTCTTGTTCTTTTGTTGTTTTTGGTTTATATACCACATATCAGTGAAATCATATGGTTCTCTGCTTTTTCTGTCTGACTTATTTCGTTTAGCATTATACTCTCAAGATCCATCCATTTTGTCACAAATGTTCCTATATCATCTTTTCTTACCACCAAATAGTATTCCATTGTGTGTATATACCACAACTTCTTTATCCATTCATCTATCGAAGGACATTGTGGTTGTTTCCATTTCTTGGCTACCGTGCAAAAGACATATTTGTTTTAATATAGAAATGTTTTAAATTTCTTATACTTGAGTAAAACTGACACTCGAAGAAAGCATGCCATGTTTATCCTGTGGCTTTGTGGACCCCCTTGGCACACTGCCACGGACCCCCAGGGTATGCATACCCTAGTTTAAAAGTTGGGGAGTAGATGATTAAGATCCTTTACTTTCTGCTCTAACACTCTGTGGTTCAATGACCTGGGAATACCTGTGGTGTCTTTGGTAGCTGTTCGCCAGGATGCTGGAGGGTTGATTTTTTTTCTTTCTTTCTTTTTTAATGGCTGCGTCTGAGCACTCCATTTTCTAGCCAGTTATGCAAAAAGAATGGAAACCCCTGATTTTGTTTCTAGAACAAGCATTTCCAGTGTGTCTTTGCTGAGCCCCAACTACAGGCTCAGACTTATGCTAAGTGTCCTGGGGACATCAAGAAAGAGTCTTATGGTACTATTGTGGAACCTAAACTACTTTACGTGAAACAAGAGGAGTTAAGAGTTTGGTGAGTTAAATACTAAATTGTGTTGTGTAGATTTTAAGTGCTGCATGAGATTGTGAAGCAAAACACAGATGTGCTTCCTGGAGGAGGTGATAGGAGAGCAAGAGAGGAGTTTTGAAGAATGAGCACAGTTCAGATAAATGGATAGATGAGGAGTGGCATTCCAGCCGGGAAGAGGGCATAAGTAAAGCTCTGGAAGCTGTCAGGATTGTGGCCTGCTTAGGCCTAGGCCAGAGTCTTGCTCAGTGGCAGGAGGCACAGAAAGCTGAAATGGGGCCTTTCTCTCCCTGGGCATGAATTATTAACTACTTGTCAGTCCACTGTCTTTTTCTATAAGAGGTTGTGCTTGGGACTGGCCCCCTCTCCTGCAGGGAGTAGGAAGTCTCTGGAACAAAACAAAACAACCCTCAAAAAAGGGTTTGAGGGAGAGAGTGAAGGATAAAAACATATCTCAATAATCTCATATACTGTCATCCAATCCAGTCTGTGATTAGATGTCGGTTTATTCTGTAAGCCATTAGATTTCTGGTCTTTTGGGTGCATGTTACTTTCTTTGGTTTTATTTAATTTATTAGTAAAAGTTCATTTCAAAGAACCTTGGGTAGTGCCTGAACAGTATATATTGTTTGGGGCAACCTAGAGTGCAGGGGAGCTCCCAGCCCCTGTACATGTCACCTCAGAGCAGAGCACTAGGGAGAGTGAAGCAACCTACCCAGGACCTGCTGGTGGCCAGGGATAGTGATGCCAGAACTGCCTCAGAACTTAAGGAGAGACATGCCCCAGAAGAGCAGAGTTGGTGACAAGGAGAGGCTCCAACAGCAGGCCCAGGGATGACAAGGTTGTAGGCAGGCAGTCAGGACCAGGAAGCCCCGGAGCAGGCAGGTCACAGGTGGACCTGCAGGGAGCAGAGCCAGCATCCAGGAAGCCTGGCAGTAGAGAACGATCCAGGTAAGCAAGCTGGTGTCAAGGAAGCACAGTTGCAGATGGCAGGCACACATTACCAACAGGTTAGAAATCCAGACCAAGCAAAAATACTAATATGACTAACAGATATAAGGAGGTGACAGGAGAGAAAATACGCAGAAATGAATAAAAGCTGATATTTTAAAAACCACTTTATTGAGGCATGATTGACATACAAAAAGCTGTACATACTTAATATATACAACTTCATATGTTTGGGGATAAGCATATACCCATGAAATCGTCAGCACAGTCTACGCTGTAAACATATTCATCACCTGCAAAAGTTTCCCCGTCCTCTTTATTTATTATTATTATTACCATTATTTTTGGTGATAAGAACACTTAACATAATATCTACCCTCTTAGCAAAATGTTAAGTATATAATATAGTATTATTAACCACAGTCACTATGTTGTACAGTGGATCTCTAGGACTTAATGCATCTAGCGTAATTGAGTGCTGATTTTTAAATCTTTCTTACTAGGGAGCCAAATGATAATATCTGAAACTGAAATGTGTAAATTTTAAAATTCCGAAGGACTCCAGTTACCAGAAAAGACACAGATTGGGTAGGGATTGGAGGTATTGCCAAGGAAGCCAATGCTCCCCTCAATGCTTGAAGAATTTGGATACCTAGGGAACTACAGGGTCTCGGATACTGAGCGGATAAGACAGGAACCCAATTACACGAATTGGGTACAAGGCAGATAAGGGAAGGGACAAGAGCTCAGTTACTGGTACTGGAAATATGAGATCAGAAGAGGGCCAGATGCCACTTACTTGAGCCTCAGCTAGTGAGATATAGACAGAGATATCTTATATTTCCCCCTTATTCAGGGCAGAATGAATCACAGATTCAAGTTTCATAGAAATGGTGGGAAAATCTATCATTGTGTGTTAAGTAGCCTTAGAAGGGGCTTGAAGCTGGACAGGTCATCAAAGTGCCACCCAGACAAGCTCACAAAGCCACACTACCACTCAAAATATCTGTAGTAGGGTCCAGAGGCACGTTTTCTCATCATCCTCCCCATCCTCCTCCCTACCACCTCAAGAAAGAAGTACAAAATTGTCCTTTCAGGGTGTTGGCTTCACTGGTTCTTGACCGTCTGGACCTCCCCACACCCAGGCCTTTCTTGATTAGCATCTCAGGCCCACAGTGGAAGATGAGGTCACCCTGGTGAGAGATGAGATGACAGTATCATGACTTGGCTGGCCATAAAACAACTGCTTTTAAAGCTAAATTTTGAAATCTCATAGTTTCCCCAAGGGGTTGTGTGATTCAAAGCAATGACCATGAAGCTATTTGTAAAATTTTGACTTTCTCCTGAACCAAGTGTGGATTAGGAGATGGTTTATGCTGGTGTGGGGGAAGGAAGAGCTGACAGCTGGTGGGGGGGGGGGCAAGCAAGGCCCAGATGGTTTAAGGGGGAGAACAACACTCATGATTTCTCTTAATATGACAGAGGTCTCCTCTTCTGCAGATATAAAAAGCTTTGTCTTTTCAAGTGCCTTGAAGATTTCTAAAGCAGAGGGTGCTTAACCTACTAACCCCAACCTGGAAAAAAATAGTAAGACAGAGAGAGAAAATCCCAGCAGGAATTGCTCAGCCTCCTAAACCATAACTGGGGCCAGCTGGCTGCTTGCGTGGGGCAGGATGACTTGCCCTCCAGTAAGGGTTTGGGGCTGGGCCATCATGGGGGCTAACAGTCTTGGAATTAGATACACACCATAACTGGTGGGTCTCAGGCTCTCTCTGAGTCCAAGAGTGAATCTGTAGATGGTGTGAAATATCAGGTAAAGGTTTGCTAAGCAGTGGAGTGTACTGGATGTGGAATCAGACAGATCTGAGTTTGATTCCTGACTATCATTGGCTGTGTGACCTTAGGCAAGGCATTTAATCCTCTCTAATTCTGTCTGGTCTGCTGTAATTGAAACAATAATTGAAGCTTCCTCTTAGGTGATAGTGAGACTAAAATGTGAATACACACATATATATCTATCTATATCTATATTTGGAGGTCTCACAGTGAGTTAGTAACACAGTTACATGGTGTTAGGTATGCCAGGGACCCTGTGGTTCGACATTAGTGGGTCTTTTTATTCTTTTTTTATTTTCATGATTGCTCACTATAGCAAAGTTTTTGAGAGGTGGGTTACTGTGACTTTGCAGATAGGACTGTTTTGTGAATGCATGCTCCTTCTTTGTGTGACTTTTTCCCTTTTATCCACTCATTGTATTTTAAAAAAATGAGATACAGCATGGTGTGGAGCAGAAAGAGTCAGAAAAATGGGGCTTGAACATCCCATGTCACTTACAGGACATAGAACCCTAGATGAGCCATGCTAACTTTTATTTTTTTAAAAGATTTTTGTTACAATATAGCTAACACACAACATTATATTAGTTTCAGGTGTACATCATAGTTATTCAACATTTATATGCCTAAAGAAGTGATCACAGTAAGTCCACCAACCAGCTGACACTGTACCATGCTATCACAATATTACTGACTATATTCCCTATGCTGTACATTACATCCCCATGATTCATTTGTTTTATACCTGGAGGTTTGAACCTCTTATTCCTCTTCACCTTCTCCCCCACTTTTTAATTTTTCAATTACAGTTGACGTTCAATGTTACTTTATATTAAGTTCAGGTGTACAGCATAGTAGTTAGACATTTGCATAATTTAAGAAGTAATCCCCCTGACTAGTCTAGTACTCACCTGGCACTATACATAGCTATTACCATATTATTGACTATATTCCCTATGCTTTATTTTTACATCCCATGACTATTTTGTAACTATCAGATTGTACTTCCTACTCCTTGCACCGTTTTCACCCTACCCCTAACCCCCTCCCATCTGTCACCCCAACAAATCAAGTACCCATCTGACACCACACATAGATATTATAATATTAGTGATTATGTTCCATATGCTATACCCTACATCCCCATTACTACTGGTTTAACAACAATTTGTACTTCTTAATCTCTTCCCATTTTTTCACTGACATCCCCAACCCCCTTCCCATTAGGCTACCATCAAAATGTTCTCTGTATCTATGAGTTTGTTTCTGTTTTGTTTGTTTGTTTTGTTCTTTAGATTCCATATATAAGTGAAATCTCATTGCATCTGTCTTTCTTTGTCTGACACTCTACTCAGCACAATACCTTCCAGATCCATCCATGCCACTGCAGATGGCAAGAACCCATTACCGTCCATGGCTGAGCAATATTCCATTCTATGTATGTACCACCTCCTCTTTATCCATTCTTCCACTGACAGACACCCAGGCTGCCTCCACATCTTGGCCATTGTAAATAATGCTGCAATGAACACATGGATGCACATGTCCTCTCAAAGTAGCTTTTAGGTTTCTTAGGATAAATACTGAGAAGTGGGATTACTGGGTCCTTCTTTGTCTCTTGTTATTGCCTTTGTTTTAAAGTCTATTTTGTCTGGTATAAGTATTCCTACCCCAGCTTTTTTGTTTTTGTTTTTTTCATTTTCATGAAATGTCTTTTTCCATAGCTTTACTTTTCAGTCTGTGTGTGTCTTTCAATTTCAAGTGAGTCTCCTGTAGGCAGTATATGAGGTCTGACAATTAAGTTTGTGAACATATTGAAACAATGTTGCTAAACTTTTTTGATGTCAGAGGGATTATTCATTACGAATTTGTACCAACTGGACAAACAGTTAACCAAGTTTACTATTTGGAAGTGCTGAAAAGGCTGTGTGAAAAAGTTAGACGACCTAAACTTTTCACCAACAGTTCATGGCTCTTGCATCATGACAATGCACCAGCTCATACAGCACTGTCTGTGAGGGAGTTTTTAGCCAGTAAACAAATAACTATATTGGAACACCCTTCCTACTCACCTGATCTGACTTCTTTCTTTACCTGAAGATAAAGGAAATATTGAAAGGAAGACATTTTGATGACATTCAGGACATCAAGGGTAATATGATGACAGCTCTAATGGCCATTCCAGGAAAAGAGTTCCAACATTGCTTTGAAGGGTGGACTAGGCACTGGTGTTGGTGCATAGCTTCCCAAGGGGAGTACTTCAAAGGTGACCATAGTGATATTCAACAATGAGGTATGGAGCACTTTTTCTAGGATGAGTTCGTGAACTTAATTGTCAGACCTCATATGTAAGGGTCTTGTTTTCATATCCATTCAGCCCTCCTCTGTCTTTTGAGTGGAGCATTTAATCCATTTACGTTGAAAGTAATCGTTGACAGGTATGTAGTTGTTGCCATCTTATTATTCATAATTTCGATTTTTTAAAATTTTCATTTTAAAGAAGTTCCTCTAAGAGTCCTTGAGATATTGGTTTCGTGGTAATGAACTCCTTTAGCTTTTTCTTGTTTAGGAAGCTCTTTATCTCTCCTTTGATTTTAAATGATAGCCTTGCTGGGTAGAGTGATCTTGGTTGTAGATCTTATTTTTCATCATTTTGAATATTTTATGTCAATCCCTTCTGGCCTGCAAAGTTTCTGTTGAAATATCAGCTGACAATCTTATGGGAGCTTCTTTATAAGTTACTAGTTGCCTTTCTCTTGCTGCTTTTAGGACTCTCTTTGTCTTTAACTTTGCCATTCTAACTATAATGTGTCTTGGTGTGGGCCTGTTTGGGTTCATCTTGTTTGGGACTTTCTGCACTTGCTGGACTTGTATGTCTATTTCCTTCACCAGGTTAGGAAATTTTTCAGTCATTATTCTTTAAATAGGTTCTCAATCCCTTGCCTTCTCTCTTCTCCTTCTGGTACTCCTATGATGTGACTGTTGTTATGCTTGATGTCCTAGAGGTCTCTTAAACTCTCCTCTATTTTCAGATTCTTTTTTCTTTTTGCTGTTCTGATTGGGTATTTTCTGCTACCTTGTCTTCCAAATCATTGATTTGATCCTCTGCTTCGTCTAATCTGCTGGTGATTCCTGCTAGTGTATTCTTCATTTCAGTTACTGTATCATTCATTTCTGACTGGTTATATTTTATGTTTTTGTTGTTTTTTATGCTTGATGTCTCTTTGTTGAAGTTCTCACTAACTTTCTTGAGAATCCTTAATAGCCTTGTTTTGAACTCTGTATCTGGCAGGTTGCTTGCCTCCATTTAGTTTAGTTCTTTTTCTGGAGTTTTCTCCTGTTCTTTCATTTGGGCTATATTTCTTTGTTTCCTCATTTTGGCTGCCTCTCTGTTTGTTTCTATGTATTAGGTAGATCTGCTACGTCCCCCAGTCTTGGCCAGGTGGACTTATGTAGTAGATGCCATGTATGGCGCAGGCACAGTCTTCCTGGTCACTGCATTGAGTGCTCCAAGAGTGTCCATTGTGTTGGTTTTTTGTGCCCTCCTGATATAGTTGAGCCTTGGTTGCTATTGGCACTTCAGTGGTGGAATTGACCCTCAGGCTGATTAGCTATAGGGTTTTTCCACATTCACAGCTTACCAGCTGCTATGCATGGGACTTACTCCACTGAGTGGGATTCACCCCAGCAGGCTCTGGTGCCCGTTGAGACCGCCCTTTGGGTGTGCTGCTTGTGGGGCTAATTGTATGGTGTTCTGCTGTGGTCTGAAGCCAACTTCCAATATGATGGTTCTGGGGTCTTTGCAAGGGGCTCTGGTGCAGGCCCAGGTCACCCACTGCTTGTGAACAGCTGGTGACTACCTCGTAAGAGCTACAAAGTGATCCACAGCTTGCTGCCTGTGCTCAACCTGAAGGCACGTGTGAGAGGCCACATTGCAAACCAAGGACGTCTGCCACCAGTGCTGGGCCTGGGGTAGCTCCTCAAAAAGTCAGGACACCTCGAGGCCTGCTGCAACTTGCTAGCTCCCTTAAGGTTCAGCTACTGATAAAGCCTTGTGTGGTATGCAAGTTGGGTGAGGCAGGGTCTCAGGGAATCCCTAAAGTGGGAAGAGTTGTGTTCACCACATTAATGTAGATTCTGGTTTGGCGCCAGTGCTGAGGCTGAAGGTACTCAGCAAAAGTATGAGAGCACACTGAGGCCAGTTGCTGTCTGCCTGGGGTCTGTCAGACTCTGATAGTTTTCCAGGAAAGAGAGCAATGCGTGTGGGGCTGGCTGTTCCTGGAGAAAGTGCCTCCAGCAATGGGGGAGTTGAGTGCGATAGGGTCCCAGTGAGTCAGCAGGGCAGAGCTGCAGAGCTCACCAGACCAATCAGATTCAGATTTGGCCATAAGCGTAGGGGGCAGGCTCAACACAGGAAAGATGGCACCAGCCTGCTGGCTGCACCACAGGAGGACTCCTCACGTGGGAAATTCTGACTGACTTCCCGTCCTCGTACTGAAGACAAACAACTCAGTCTTCCCTGCTGTATGTCTCAACACCCCCCTCCCGAGTTATTATACCTCTGCTGGAGCCCAAGGTGAGTGCCTGTGAGTGAGTGAATCTGTGTGTGGGCCCTTTAAGAGGACCCCTGGGTTTCCCGCCGAGATGGTCGGAATCCCTACTGTTTTTCACAGCCAGATATTGTGAGCGCTCTTCTTTCTGGCACCAGTACTCCAGCATGGGGAGGCTGGTGGGGGGCTGGAATCCTTCTTCCTCTGTGGGGAACTTCCTCAGCTTAGATATCCCTCCCAGTTCTCAACCACCACACAGAAGTTTGGGGTTAGCCAGTTCTGCGTCTCTGCCCCTCATATAAGTCTTGACGTGCTTTCTTTATATCCTTAGTTATAAAACTTCTGTTCAGCCAGACTTTAGATTGGTTCTCCAGGTTGACTGTTTTATAATTTAGTGCCAATTTTAATTTGTTCAGGAAAGGAACCAAGCACAGTGTTTATCTACTTCACCATCTTGGATCTCAAAAACCACATGTTAATTTTTCTGAGCTTCACTTTCCTGAAAGTTTTTTTCTTCAGTTAAAGTTTATTGGGGTGACAATTGTTAGTAAAGTTATATAGATTTCAGGTGTACAATTCTGTATTACATCAACTATAAATCTCGTTGTGTGTTCATCACCCAGAGTCAGTTTTCCTTCCATCAACATATATTTGATCCCCTTCACTCTCATCTACCAACCCTCTTCCCCCTTACCCTCTGTAACCACTAAACTATTGTCTGTATCTATGAGTCTTTGTTTCTGATTTGCTTGTCTTGTTCTTTTGTTGTTTTTGGTTTACTTACCATATCGGTAAAATCATATGGTTCTCTGCTTTTTCTGTCGACTTATTTTGCTCAGCATTATACTCTCAAGATCCATCCACAATGTCACAAATGTTCCTATATCATCTTTTCTTACCACCGAATAGTATTCCATTGTGTATATATACCACAATTTCTTTATCCATTCATCTATCGAAGGACATTTTTGTTGTTTCCATATCTTGGCCACCGTAAACAAAGCTGCAATGAACATTGGAGCACACGTGTCTTTATGGCTAAATGCTTTCAGATTTTTTGATAGATACAGAGGAGAGGGATTGTTGGGTCATACGGTAATTCTATTTTTAATATTTTGAGGAACCTACACACTGCCTTCCATAGCAGCTACACCTGTCTGCATTCTCACCAACAGTGTATGAGGGTTCCTTTTTTTCCACAGCCTCTACAACACTTGTAACTATTTGTCTTGTGGATTATAGCCATTTTAACTGGGGTGAGATGATATATCATTGTGGTTTTTATTTGCATTTCTCTGATGATTAGTGATGTTGAGCATTTTTTTATATGTCTATTTGCCATTTGCATGTCCTCTTTGGAGAAATGTCTCTTCAGGTCGTCTGCCCATTTTTCAATTGGGTTGTTTGCTTTTCTGTTGTTGAGTTGCATGAGTTCCTTGTATATTTTGGATATTAGCCCCTTATCGGAGGCACTGTTTGCAAAAATCTCCCATTCAGTTGGTTGCCGCTTTATTTTGCCGATGGTTTCTTTTTTTTTTTTTCCCAGTGAGGCAGTTTTTATTTTTATTTTTTTTAAATTTTTATTTTATTAAATTTATTGGGGTGACAATTGTTAGTAAAATTACATAGATTTTAGGTGTACAATTCTGTATTACATCATCTATAAATCCCATTGTGTGTTTATCACCCAGAGTCAGTTCTCCTTTCATCACCATATATTCGATCCCCCTTACCCTCATCTCCCACCCCCCACCCCCTGCCCCCTTACCCTCTGGCAACCACTAAACAATTGTCTGTGTCTATGAGTTTCTGTTTCTCATTTGTTTGTCTTGTTCTTCTGTTGTTTTTGGTTTATATACCACATATCAGTGAAATCACATGGTTCTCCGCTTTTTCTGTCTGACTTGTTTCGCCCAGCATTACTCTCTCAAGATCCATCCATGTTGTCACAAATGTTCCTATATCATCTTTTCTTACTGCCAAATAGTATTCCATTGTGTATATATACCACAACTTCTTTATCCATTCATCTATCGAAGGACATTGTGGTTGTTTCCATGTCTTGGCCACCGTAAACAAAGCTGCAATGAACATTGGAGCACACGTGTCTTTATCTCTAAATGTTTTCAGATTTTTTGGGTAGATACCCAGGAGAGGGATTGCTGGGTCATATGGCAATTCTATTCGTAATTTTTTGAGGAACCTCCACACTGCCTTCCATAAGGGCTGCACCAGTCTGCATTCCCACCAACAGTGTATGAGGGTTCCTTTTTCTCCACAGCCTCTCCAACATTTGTTATTATTTGTCTTGTTGATGATAGCCATTCTGACTGGGGTGAGGTGATATCTCATTGTGGTTTTGATTTGCATTTCTCTGATGATTAGTGATGTTGAGCATTTTTTCATATGTCTATTTGCCATTTGTATGTCCTCTTTGGAGAAATGTCTCTTCAAGTCCTCTGCCCATTTTTCAATTGGGTTGTTTGTTTTTTTGTTGTTGAGTTGCAGGAGTTCCTTCTATATTCTGGATACTAGCCCCTTATCAGAGGCACTGTTTGCAAAAATCTTCTCCCATTCAGTTGGTGGCCTCTTTATTTTGTCAATGGCTTCTTTTGCTGTGCAGAAGCTTTTAAGTTTCATATAGTCCCATTCATTTATTTTAGCTTTTACTTCCATTGCCTTTGGAGTCAAGTTCATAAAATGCTCTTTGAACCCAAGGTCCATAAGTTTAGTACCTATGTTTCCTTCTATGCAGTTTATTGTGTCAGGTCTTATGCTTAAGTCTTTGATCCATTTTGAATTAACTTTGGTACATGGTGACAAATAGCAGTCCAGTTTCATTCTTTTGCACGTGGCTATCCAATTCTCCCAGCACCATTTATTGAAGAGGCTGTCTTTGCTCCATTGTATGTTTTTCGCTTCTTTGTCAAAAATTATCTGTCCATATTTAAGTGGTTTTATTTCTGGGTTCTCAAGTCTATTCCATTGATCTATGTGTCTGTTTTTCTGCCAATGCCACGCTGTTTTGATTATTGTTGCCCTTAGTACAAGCTAAAGTCAGGTAGTGTGATACCTCCAGCATTGTTCTTTTTTCTTAAGATTGCTTTGGCTCTTTGGGTTCTTTTGTGGTTCCAAACAAATCTGATGATTTTTTGTTCCATTTCTTTAAAAAATGCCATTGGGATTTTGATGGGGATTGCATTAAATCTGTATATTGCTTTGGGTAATATGGCCATTTTAACTATGTTGATTCTTCCAATCCATTAGCACGGAATGTCTTTCCATTTTTTGTGTCTTCCTCAATTTATTTTAAAAATGTCTTATAATTTTCAACATATAGGTCTTTCACATCCTTGGTTAAGTTTATTCCTAGGTATTTTTTTTCTTTTCGCTGCAATTGCAAAAGGAACTGTTTTCTTATTTTTTTTCGGAGATTTCATTGTTAGTATATAGGAATGCAATGGACTTTTGTATGCTGATTTTGTAGCCAGCAACTTTACTGTATTCGTTGATTGTTTCGAATAGCTTTTTGGTGGAGTCTTTTAGGTTTTCTGTATATAGCATCATGTCATCTGCAAAGAGTGACAATTTAAGTTCTTTATTCCCAATTTGAATGGCTTTTGTTTCTTTCCCTTGCCTCATTGCTCGGGCGAGGACTTCCAACACTATGTTGAAAAGCAGAGGTGATTGGGGACAGCCCTGTCGTGTTCTGAACACAGAGCAAAGGGCAATCGTTTTTCACCATTAATTATGAGATTATCTGAGGGTTTGTCATATATGGCCTTTATTATGTTAAGGTATTTTCCTTCTATACCTATTTCATTAAGTGTTTTAATCATAAATGGATGTTGTATCTTGTCAAATGCTTTTTCTGCATCAATTGATATAATCATATGATTTTTGTCCTTTATTTTGTTTATATGATGTATCACATTGATGGATTTTCGTATGTTGAACCATCCTTGTGCCCTGGGTATGAACCCCACTTGGTCGTGATGAATAATCTTTTTAATGCATTGTTGTATTCGATTTGCTAGAATTTTATTTAGGATTTTTGCATCGGTATTCATCAGAGATATTGGTCTGTAGTTTTCTTTTTTTGTGCTGTCCTTACCAGGTTTTGGTATCAGGGTAATGTTGGCCTCATAAAATGAGTTAGGGAGTACTGTTTCTTCTTCAATTTTTTTGAAGAATTTGTGCAGGATTGGTATTAGATCCTCTTTGAAGGTTTGGTAGAATTCACTAGTGAAGCCATCTGGTCCCAGACTTTTGCTTTGGGAAGGTTTTGGATGATTGATTCAATTTCGTTACTGGTGATCAGTCTGTTTAGATTTTCCAGTTCTTCATGGTTCAGCCTTGGAAGGCTATATGTTTCTAAGAACTTGTCCATTTCTTCTAGGTTGTTGAATTTGGTGGCGTATAGTCCTTCATAGTATTCTTGGATGATCCTTTGTATTTCTGTGGTGTCCGTGATAACTTCCCCTTTTACGTTTCTGATTTTGTTAATCAGTGTCTTCTCTCTTTTTATCTTAGTAAGTCTAGCCAAGGGTTTGTCAATTTTGTTAATCTTTTCAAAGAACCAGCTCTTTGTCACATTAATTTTTTCTATTGTCTTTTTGTTCTCTATTTCATAGTTCTGCTCTAATTTTTGTTATTTCCTTTCTTCTGCTGACCTTGGGTTTTACTTGTTCTTCTTTTTCTAGTTCTTTAAGGTGTAACATGAGGTTATTTATTTGGGAGATTTCTTGTTTCTTGAGATAGGACTGTAATGAGATAAATTTCCCTCTTAAAACTGCTTTCGCTGCATCCCAAAAATTTTGGTAGGATGTATTTTCATTGTCATTTGTTTCTATGTATCTTTTGATCTCTCCTCTAATTTCTTCTTTGACCCAGTCCTTCTTTAAAAGTATGTTGTTTAATCTCCATGTATTTGTGTTTTTTCCCGCTTTCTTTTTACAGTTGATATCCAATTTCAAAGCCTTGTGATCAGAGTATATGCTTGGTATGATTTCAATATTCTTAAATTTGTTTAGACTGATTTTATGTCCCAATATATGGTCTATCCTTGAGAATGTTCCGTGTACACTAGAGAAGAATGTATAGTCTGATGTTTTAGGATGAAGTGCTCTATAAATGTCAATTATGTCCATTCATCTAATGTGTCATTTAGGGCTACTATTTCGTTATTTATTTTCTGTTTGGATGATCTATCCGTAGCTGTCAATGAGGTATTTAAGTCCCCTAATATAATTGTGTTTTGGTCAATTTCTCCCTTTAGTTCTGATAGTAGTTGCTTGGTATTTTTCGGTGCTGCCTGATTTGGGGCATAAATATTGATGACTGTTATGTCTTCTTGTTGTACAGTTCCCTTTATCATTATGAAATGTACATCTTTGTCTCTTGTTATCTTTTTCACCTTGAAGTCTGTTTCATCTGATATCATTATGGCTACACCTGATTTTCTCTGCTTACCATTTGCTAGGTGTGTCAATTTCCACCCTTTCACTTTGAGTCTATGCTTGTCCTTGTAGCTGAGATGTGTCTCTTGGAGACAGCACATGGTTGGGTTTAGGTTTTTGATCCAATCTGCTACTCTGTGCCTTTTTATTGGTGAGTTCAGTCCATTTACATTTAGGGTGATTATTGATATGTGAGGATTTCCTGTCATTCTATCTTTAGTTTTCTGGTAAGGCTGTGACTCCATTGTTTCTTTGCCTTTTTGTTGTTGTCTATTATTTCTGTGTGGTGGTATTCTATGATGTTTCCCTCTGTTTCTTCTTTTATTGCAGTACATATTTCAGTTCTCGAATTTTCCTTAGTGGTTACCCTTAAGTTTATGTAAAAGAAAGTTTGATATTTAGAGTATTCCATTTTCTTCAGCACGCTTACTTTCTCCATTCCCGTATTCCGGTTCAGGCCTTTACTGTCCCCCTTTTTATGTTTTGGTTGCCACAAATTGTCCCTTTTGATGGTGGTCAAATAGCTTACTTTACTATTTCTTGTAGTGCATGTCGTTTATTAGAAAATTCCCTCAGCTTCTGTATGTCTGGAAAGGTCTTTATTCTTCCTTCATATCTAAAGGACATTTTTGCTGGATATATTATTCTTGGCTCATGATTTCTGTCTTTCAATAGTTTGAATATTTGGTACCACTCCCTCCTGGCTTGTAGAGTTTCTGCTTAGAAATCTGATGATAAACTAATGGGCTTTCCTTTGTAAGTTACCGTCTTCTTTTCCCTGGCTGCCTTAAGGATTCTTTCTTTGTCATTGATTTTAGACAGCTTCAATACAATGTGCTTTGTAGAAGGACTGTTGGGATTGAGGTAATTAGGTGTTCTATTTGCTTCTTGGATTTGAGGGTCCAGTTCTTTCCACAAGTTTGGGGAGTTCTCATTGACAATTTGTTTGAATATATTCTCTCTTCCCTTCTCTCTTTCTTTTCCTTCTGGTATGCCCATTATTCTAATATTGCTCTTTCTGATGGAGTCAGAAAGTTCTTGTAGAGTTCTTTCATTTCTTTTAAGCCTCAAGTCTCTTTCTTCTTCCATCTGTGTAATTTCCAGGTTTCTATCTTCGATGTCACTGATTCTTTCCTCCATCTGGTCACCTCTACTACCTAAGCTGATTATTTCATTCTTAATTTCTTCTATTGAGTTCTGTATCTCCAGAAATTCTATTTCGTTCTTTTTAAAAATTTTAATCTCTTTTATAAAATGCTCATGCTGTTCTTTGATTGTGTTTCTGAGTTCATTTAACTGCCTATCTGTGTTTTCTTGCATCTCATTGAGTTTTTTTCAGAACTGCAATCTTGAATTCTCTGTCATTTATATCACATATTTCTGTATCTTTAAGTGCCTTTTCTGGAGATTTTTCACTGTCTTTCTGAGCTATCTTGTTGCCTTGGTTATTCATGTCGATTACTGGTTTACTATTTCTCTTCCTAGACATCTGCAGGAGTGTCTTCTGCAACAGGTTGATAGGAAGAGTTCTTTCTTTTCTTTTCCAGTACTTGTTGGTAGAATGTTTTATTTTTTGTCCAACTGCAGCTTATTTTTCTTCTCCCACATGGTAGTGCTATGTTTTCTCTGCATTATTCCAGCTTCTCACACAATGGGGGGATTTCCTGGTAGACGGGCTTCTCCTCTGTTAATAGTTCGCCGTGGATCACAGGACGCAGTGTCCCGGTGGGTATGCGGAGAGCTTTTGATGTTCCAAAGCTCTTCCAGCTCCAGATTCGGAGCCCGTATGTTTCAGCAGTTCTGTTTACTCCTGCAGGGATCCGCCCTGTTAGGTGGGGCCAGGGACGGGGTGAGTTGTGAGAGGTGGCCCAGAGCAATGTCGGTGACCACCACCAGAGCTGTTCCTGCTTCTACAGCTCCCTCCCCTTTTCCTGAACTAGTTGGGCTGCGAAGTTGTGTCTGCAGTCTACAGTTCTCAGAACAGCTAATGTTCTGTTCTTTTGATCTGACACTGCTACTGTTCTGCTTCTAGCACAGTGCAGGTGGTGGCAGGGGGAGCTCTGGGAGGGTAGGGTGGGGGCAGCTAGTCTCAATGCCTAAGGCTTCCGTTCTCTGCTCAGCAGTGAGGGCTTAAACCACCATTTTCAGCCTTCCTCCCTCAGTCTTTGCTCCGAGGTCTCTTCCGTGAGCATTGGGTTCAGCCGTGTTGTATGCTGCCCCCTCAGCCCTGTGGGCCACAAGCGGAGCCCTAGCAGTCTGAGTTCTTCCCTCTCCTGCAGCTGCGGTACTTCTGGGAAGCAGCGAACTCGGAGCACTGAGCTAGGTCTGCGTCCTGTGCCCGCGCGGCTCCGTCTCCGCACTTCTCCCTTTCCTCCTCCCCCACTCGTGCTAATCGCCCACCTGTAGGTGATTTCGGTAGTGGGCCTCTTCCTCTTGCCTGTCTGCTGTGCAGGGAGTCCTTCGTGGACTTTTTGTTGTTCGATCTGTTGTAAATTCCAGGGGAGCTTTACAGAGGCTCACCTCACGCCGCCATTTTTTCTCCCCTCACAATTTGTATTTCTTAATCCCTTCACCTTTTTCATCCTGCCCCCAACCCACCTCCCATCTATCACCCTGATATAGCTAGTACCCATGTGACACCATATTTGGTTATTATAATATTATTGACTACGTTTCTTGTGCTATACCCTACATCCCCATGATTACTTTGTAACAATCAATTTTTACTTAAAACCCTCCACTTTTTCACCCATCCCAAACACCCTTCCAATCTGTCAACCATCAAAATGTTCTCTGTATCTCTGTAATGAATTTGTTTCTATTTTGTTTGTTTGTTTATTTTGTTTTTTGAGTCCACTTCTAAGTGAAATAATATGACATTTTTCTTTTGCTGTCTGGCTTACTATACTCAACACAATATCCATGTTGTCACAAATGACAAAATTTCATTCTTTTTTATGGCTCAGTAATATTCCATTATATATGTATGTGTATATATATAGATAGATATATATATATATATATATATATATATATATAGATAGATAGATATATATACATATATGGTATTTCCCCAAAAGTAAGACTGGTCTTATATTGATTTGTGCTCCAAAAGATGCATTAGGGCTTATTTTCAGGGGATGTCTTATTTTTTCATGTTCAACAATCTACATGTGTTCAAATGCAGTCATGTCATCTTCTCTTGAAACATCATAACATACTAAATGCGTCTGTCTGGCTGATGATCTTAACTGGGGCTTATTTTTGAGGTAGGTTTTATTTTTGGGGAAACACAGAACCACCTCTTCTTTATTCATTCATCCATTGATGGACATCAAGGTTGCCTTTATATCTTGGCTATTGTAAATAATGCTGCAATGAACATATGCATGGGCATGTCCCCTTGAAGTAGCATTTGAAGTAGCGTTTTGGGTTTCTTCGGATAAATACTGAGAGGTGGGATTACTGGGTCCTTCTTCTTCTTCTTCTTCTTTTTTTTTTTTGTATTCGGGAATATTAGGTAACAAACAGTGTGTTTTTCCAGAGTCTATGAGCTCCAAGTTGTTGTCCTAAGGTACAGCTCAGCTCCAAGTCCAGTCACTGTTTTCAATTCTAGTTGCAGGGGGCACAGCCCACCATCCCATGTGGAATTTAACCGGCAAACTTATTAAGAGCTCACGCTCTAACCAACTGAGACGTCTGGCTCCTCCTGTAGCTCAGTGGCAGCTCATCTTCAATGTAGTTGTGGAGGGCACAGCTCACTGGCCCATGTGGGAATCGAAATGGCAACTCTGATGTTCAGAGCTAGTGCTCTAACCATCCGGCTGCCCTACGGGTCCTTCTTTATCGCTTATCACAGTCTTTGATTTAAAGTCTGTTTTGTCTGGTATAAGTATTGCTACTTCAGATTTTTTGTTTGTTTCCATTTCCGTGACATATATTTTACATTCTTGTACTTTCAGTCTGTGTGTCTTTCAATCTAAACTGAGTCTCTTTTAGGCAGTAGGGGTCTTGTATTCTTATCTATTCAGCCACCCCATACTTTTGATTGGCGCATTTAACCCATTTACATTGAAAGTAATTGTTGATAGGTATGTAGTTATTGCCATTTTACTTCATTTTATTTTTCATAATTTTTTTTTTCATTTTAGAGAAGTTCCTCTAAGATTCCTTGTAATACTGGCTTGGTGGTGATGAACTACTCTAGCTTTTTCTTGCATAGAAAGCTCCTTATATGTCCTTCGATTCTAAATGATAGCTGTGCTGGGTAGAGTAATCTTGGTTGTAGGTCTTTGCTTTTCATCATTTTGAATATTTTGTGCCAGTCCCTTCTGGCCTGCAAAGTTTCTGTTGAAAAATCAGCTGACAATCTTATTAGTGCTCACTTATAAGTTAATAATTGCCTTTCTCTTGCTGCTTTTAGGATTTTCTCTTTTTTATTAACCTTTGCCATTCTAATTATAATGTGTCTTTGTGTGGGCCTGTTTGGGTTCATCTTGTTTGAGATTCTCTGTGCTTCCCGGACTTGTATGTCTATTTCCTTCATTAGGATAGGACATTTTTAGTCATTTTCTCTTCAAATAGGTTCTCAATTTCTTGCTTTCTCTCTTCTTCTTGTACCCCTATGATGTAAATGTTATGCTTGATGTCCCAGAGGTTTCTTAAATTCTCCTTATTTTTTTCAGATTCTTTTTTTTCCTTTTGCTGTTCTGATTCAGAGTTTTCTGCTACCTTGTCTTCCAAATCACTGATTCGATCCTCTGCTTCATCTAGTCTGCTGGTGATTCCTTAAAGTGCATCCTTCATGTCAGTTACTGTATTCTTCACTTCTGACTGGTTCTTTATTATGGCTTCTACATTTTTTTAATTTTTAATTTTTTTATGCTTGCTATCTCTTTGTTGAAAGTCTCACTAAGTTCCTTGAACATCCTTATACCAATGTTTTGAACTCTGTCTTTGGTAGATTGTTTGCCTCTTCATTTATTATTTTTTTTCCTGGATATTCTTTCTGTTCTTTCACTTGGGACATATTTTTTTGTCTCCTCATTTTGTCTTCTTTTTTGTGTTTGTTTCTATGTATTAGGTAGATCTACTATGTCTCCCAGTTTGGCTGGGTGGCCTTATGTAGTAGGGGTCCTGTGGGGCTCAGTGGCACGGTCTCCCTGGTTACCTGCTTGGGTGCTCCAGGAGTGTCCCTTATGTGAGTTGTGTGTGCCCCGCTGTTATAGTTGAGACTTTGTTGCTATTGGCATTTCAGTGCATGGGCTTGACACTCAGTCTGATTGGCTGTGTGCTTTGGCCACATCCACAGCTTATGAGCTGCTGTGGGGGGTGGGCTTACCCCACTGAGTGGTATTCGCCCCAATGGGCTCTGGTTCCTGTTGATACCACCCTTTGGGTGTGCTGCTTATTGGGTAATTGGGCAGTATTCTGCTGTGGTCTGAAGCAAACCTTCGAGTATGTTGGTTCTGGGGCCTCTTGCAAGGGGCTTCAGTGCAGGCCCAGTTCACCCACTGCCTGTGACTGGCCGGGCACTATCCAGTAGAAGCTACAAAGCGATCCATGGTTATTCACTGCCTGTGCTAAACCTGGAGGTGCATGGGAGAGGCCACACTGTGAACCAAGGACAGCTGCCACCAGTACTGGGCCTGGGGTAGCTATGCAAAAGCCAGGTACCCAGAGGCCTGCTGCTACCTGCCAGCTCCCTTAAGGTTCAGCCACTGATAGAACCTTGTGTGGTATGATAGTTGGGTGAGGCTGGGTCTCAGGGTGTCACTAGAGTGGGAAGAGTTGTGGTCACCAGGTTAATGTAAATTCTGGTTTTGTGCCAGTACTGAGCCTGGAGCTACTCAGCAAAAGTCTGAGAGCACACCAAGGCCAGTCACTGTCCACTGGAGGCATGCCAAACTAGGATAGTCTTCTATGAAAGAGTGCAATTTGGACGGAGCTGGCTACTCTTGGAGAAAGTGCCTCTGGCGATGGGGGAGTTGGATGTAGCCAGTGTCCCAGTGAGTCAGCAGAGTGGATCAGTGGAGCTCACCAGGCCAATTAGATTCAGATTTGGCTGTGGTGGGTGTGGGCGAAACACAGGAACGATGGAGCCTGCTTGCTGGCTGCACAGGAGGAGGGCCTTACATAGGCAAAATGTCAGCTGTGCTCCCATGCTCCTTGCGAAGCCACACACCTCAGACTTTCCCCCGTATGTCTCTAATGCCCCCAGGGTCACTGTCCCTCTGCTGGAGCCCACGGTGAGTGCCTGAGTGAATGAGTGACTCTGTGCCCTGGCCCTTGAAGAGGCTGTCTGGGTTTCCTTCTACCTTCCATCCTACCTGGATGGTTGGAATCCACAGTTTTTCACAGTCAGATGTTGTGGGGGGTCCTCTTCCTGGCACCAGTTCTCCAGGCTGGGGAGCCTGGTGTGGAAGGCTGGGGTCCCTAGCTTCTCCAGGAGGAACCTCTGTAGCTGATATATCCCTCCTGATTCTCAACTGCCACAAAGGGATATGGGGCCTGTTCTGCATCTCTGCCCCTCTTACCAGTCTCAACGTGGCTTCTTCTTTGTATTTTTAGTCATAGGACTTCTGTTTGGCTAGACTTCAGATGGTTCTCCAGGTTGATTGTTGTATAATTTAGTTGTAATTTTAATGTGTTCATGGAAGGATGCACAGTGTTTATCTACTCTGCCATCTTGGATCTCTCTCTTGGCTACCTTTCCTGTCCACATATTTTGAATACCACTAATTTTACAGATAAAAACCCATTTTTAATAACCATTGTATAAGTTAATATGCTTCTATTTTCTCCAATCAGAAGTTATTCCAAACATTTATTATTCTAATTATCATAGCCTCTGGTGTTAATAGGAAGTAGGGACAGCTGAAGCTGATAGCCAGAGTAGCCATTTCTGAAATATGGCTTTTGAGTGAGAGGTCTTGATTAAGGCAACTGCCACACACACAGTGTATAAATAATCACACAATATGACACTGCCTTTGCTTTAGTATATTAAAGTAAATTACAGACATCATAACAGGTACTTCTTTCTTTTTCTTTCTTTTTTTAAAATTTATTGTGGGGGGTGGGAGATGAGGGTAAGGGGGATCAAATATATGGTGATGGAAGGAGAACTGACTCTGGGTGGTGAATACTTCTTTCTTTAATTATTAGTTTTCTTTTGATTTTTTATTTTATTTTAATTTTTAAAAATCTTTATTAAATTTATTTGGGTGATATTGGTTAGTAAAATTATGTGTGTTTCAAGTGTATATTTCTATAATAAATCATCTATATATTGCATTGTATTGTCACCACCCAGAGTCAGTTCTCCACCCATCACCATATATTTCATTCCCTTTACCCTCTTCTGCCTATCTCCTACCCACTTGCCCTCAGGTAAGCACTAAACTGTTGTCTGTATCTATGATTTTTTGTTCGTTTGCCTTGTTCATTTCTTGCTTTCAGTTTTATATGTCACATATGAGTGAAGTAATATGGTCCCTGAATTTTTGTGTCAGACTTATTTCACTTAGCATGATAATCTCAAGATCCATCCATGTTGGCATAAATTACAGTACTTCATCATTCCTCATGGCTGAGTAATATTTCATTGTATATATGTACCATGTCTTCTTTATCCAATCATCTATCAAAGTACACTTTAGCTATTTCCATGTTTTGGCCACCATGAGTAAGGCTGCAATGAACACAGGGGTACATATATCTTCATGAATATATGTTTTCAGGTTTTTTGGGTAGATACCTAGAGGAGCGATTGCTGGGTTATGTGGTAATTCTATTAATTTTTTGAGGAACCTCCATACTATTTTGCCTATTGGCTTTACCACTTTACATTCCCACCAACAATATATGAGAGTTCATTTGTCTCTACAAAGTATCCAACATTTGTTGTTGATAACAGCCATTCCAGCAGGTGTGAGATGGTTTCTCATTGTGGGTTTTTAATTTAATTTTTTAAATTAGTTTCAAGTGTACAAAACAATTTAATAGTAAGATATTTATACTCTTCACAAAGTGATAACCCCCCCAATCTACTACCCATCTGAAATCATATATAAATCTTACAATTCCATTGACTATATTCCCTATGCGGTACTTCATCCCATGATTCTCTTTCTCTCTATATAACTAGGACATATAATCCTAAAATTTATATGAAATCATAAAAGACCCCAAATAGCCACAGCAATCTTGAGAAATATGAACAAAGTGGGAAATATCATGCTACCTGACATCAAAACATACTACAAAGCTATATTAATCAAAACAGCATGGTATTGGCATACAAAGAGATACATCAATCAATGGAGCAGAATAGAGAACCCAGAAATAAATCCATGCCTGTATGGTCATTTAATCTATGATAGTGGAAGCAAGAATTTATACTGAGGTAAAGACATTCTATTTAATAAATGGTGCTGGGAAAACTGGACAGACATGCAAAAAAATGAAGTTGGACCACCTTCTTACACCATGTACAAAAATAAATTCAAAATGGATTAATGTAAGTCCCGAAATCATAAACCTCCTAGAAGAAAATGTAGGAAGTAAATTTGCAGACATTACTCTTAGTAATATTTTTACTGATATATCTCCTCAGGCAACGAAAGTGAAAGAAAAAAATAAACATGTGAGATATCATCAAACTAAAAAGATTTTTCACAGCAAAGGAAACCATCAATAAAACAAAAAAGCATCCTACTAAATGGGAGAATATATTTGCCAATA
This sequence comes from Rhinolophus sinicus, assembly GCF_057876585.1. Taxonomy (NCBI): domain Eukaryota; kingdom Metazoa; phylum Chordata; class Mammalia; order Chiroptera; family Rhinolophidae; genus Rhinolophus; species Rhinolophus sinicus. Next base: position 45,610,412 of record NC_142518.1, on the reverse strand, counting down.
ATACATTGGATAAGGGGTTAATATCCAAAATTTATAAAAAACTTATACAACTCAACACCAAAAAAACAAACAACCCAATCATTGTGATTTTGATTTGCATTTCCCAAATGGCTAGTGAGGTTGTGCATTTGTTCATATATCGGTTGGCCATTTGTATGTCTTCTTGGCAAAAGTATCTGTTCAGGCCCTCTGCCCATTTTTATTTGGATTGTTTGTTTTCCTGTTGTTGAGTTCTTGTTGTACAAGTTCTTTACATATTTTGGATATTAACCCCTTATCAGAGGTGTTGTTTGGAAATATCTTCTCAGATTCAGTTGGTTGCCCCTCTGTCTTGTTGATGGTTTCTTTTGCTGTACAGAAGTTTTTTAGTTTGATATAGTCCCATTAATTTTTTTTCTTTTACTTCCCTTGCCTTTGAGGTTAAATTCATATAATCCTCTCTGAACCCAAGGTCCATAAGTTTAGTACATATACTTTCTTTTATGCAATTTATTGTTTCAGATCTTATGCTTAGGTCTTTGATCTATTTTGAGTTACTTTTGTATATGGTGACAGAGAGCAGTCTAGTTTCATTCTTTTGCACGTGGCTTTGCAATTTTCCCAGCACCATTTATTGAAGAGGCTTTCCTTTTTTCATTGAATATTTTTGGCTCTTTTGTCGAAAATTATCTGTCCATATTTATGTGGGTTTATTTCTGGGTTGTCAGTTCTATTCCACTTGTCTGCATGTCTGTTTTTCTGGCAATAACATGCTGTTTTGATTATTTTCACTTTGTACTATAAATTGAAGTCAGGGAATGTGATACCTCCAGCCTTGTTCATTCTTCTTAGGATTGCTTTGGCTATTTCGGATCTTTTGTGATTCCATACAAATCTGATGATTTTTTGTTTGTTCTATTATCTTTAAAAATGCCATTGGGATTTTGATGGGGATTGCATTAAATCTGTGTGTTGCTTTGGGTAATATCGCCATTTTAACTATGTTCATTCTTCCAATCCATGAACATGGAATATCTTTCCATTTTTTTATGTCTTCTTCAATTTATTTTAAAGATGCCTTATAGTTTTCAGCGTACAGGCCCTTCACACCATTTGTTAAGTTTATTCCTAGGTATTTTATTCTTTTAGTCCCAATTACAAAAGGATTTTGTTTCATTTCTTTATCTGAAATTTCATTGTTAGTATATCAGAATGGAATGGATTTTTGTACTTTGATTTTGTATCCTGCAACTTTACTGTTTTTGTTTATTATTTTTAATAGTTTTTGGCAGACTCTTTGGGATTTTCTATATAAAGAATCATGACATCTGCAAAAAAAGTGACAATTTAACTTCTTCACTCCCAATTCGGATGGCTTTTATTTCTTTCTTTTGCCTAATTGCTGTGCCTAGGACTTCCAATACTATGTTGAATAACAGTGGTGACAGGGGGCATTCCTATCTTATTCCTGATCTTACAGGAAAAGCTTCCCGTTTTTCACCACTAAATATGATATTAGCTGAGGGTTTCTCATATATGGCCTGTATTGTGCTGAGGTACTTTCCTTCTACACCCATTTTATTAAGTGTTTTAATCATAAATGGATGTTGTATCTTGTCAAATGCTTTCCCTACATCTATTGATATGATTATATGATTATTATCCTGTATTTTTTTATGTGGAGTATCACTTTGATTGATTTGCATGTGTTGAACCATCCTTGTGCCCTTGGAAGGAACCCCACTCGATCGTGATATATAATCTTTATAATGTATTGTTTTATTCAGTTTGCTAGTATTTTGTTTAGGATTTTTGGATCTGTATTCGTCAGAGATATTGGTCTGTAGTTTTCTTGTGTTATCCTTATCAAGTTTTGTATTAGGGTAATATTGGTCTCATAAAATGAGTTAGAATGTATTGCCGTTACTTCAAATTTTGGAAGAGTTTGAGGAGGACAGGTATTAAATACTTTTTGAATGTTTATTAGAATTCACTAGTAAAGCCATCTGGTCCTGGAATTTTGTTTTTGGGGAGGTTTTGGATGATTGTTTCCATTTCATTACTGTTCATCAGTCTATTTACATTTTGCAGTTCTTTGTGATTCAGTCTAAGAAGACTGTATATTTCTAAAAACGTGTTCATTTCTTCTAGGTTATTGATTTTGGTGGCACATAGTCCTTCATAGTATTCTCAGATGATCCTGTGTATTTATATGGTATCTGTCATAACTTCTCCTCTTTCATTTCTGATTTTGTTTATTTGTATCTTTTCTCTGTTTTTCTTTAGTGAGTCTAACCAGGGGTTTATCAATTTTATTGATCTTTTCATAGAACCAGCTGCTGTTTCATTTTTTCTATTGTCTTTTTTGTTATTTATTTTATTTAATTCTGTTCTAATTTTTATTATTTTCTTTCTTCTGCTGACTTTGGTTTTCATTTGTTCTTCTTTTTCTAGTTCTTTAAGGTATAATGTTAGTTTTGTTTCTGTTTTTTTTTTTAAAAATAAATTTTATTCGGGAATGTTGGGGGACAGTGTGTTTTTCCAGGGCCCATCAGCTCCAAGTAGATGTCCTTCAATCTAGTTGTGGAAGGCACAACTCAGCTCCCAGTCCAGTCACCGTTTTCAGTCTTTAGTTGCAGGGAGCACAGCCCACCATCCCGTGCAGAAATTGAAACGGCAACCTTGTGTTGAAAGCTCGTGCTCTAACCAACTGAGCCATCTGTAGGCCCCTCCAGAAGCTCAGTGGCAGCTCATTTTCTTCAATGTAGTTGTGGAGGGCGCAGCTCACTGACCCATGTGAGAATCGAACCGGCAACTCTGTTGTTCAGAGCTCGCGCTCTAACCAACTGAACCATCCGGCCGCCCTATGGTAGTTTTTTTTTTTATTATTAAAATTTATTGGTGTGACAATGGTTAGTAAAATTACATAGGTTTCAAGTGTACAGTTCTGTAAAACATTATCTATATGTCACATTGTGTGTTCACCACTTAGGGTCATGTCTCCTGTGTTTGACATATTAGGTTGTTTATTTGGGATTTTTCTTGTTTCTTGAGATAGGCCTGTAATGATACAAATTTTCCTTTTAGTACTTCTTTTGCTGCATCCCAATAATTTTGATAGGATGTGTTTTCATTCTCATTTGTTTCTATTTATCTTTTGATTTCTTCCCTAATTTCTTCTTTGACCCAGTCGTTCTTTGGCAGCATGTTGTTTAATCTCCATGTATTTATGGTTTTTCCCACTTTCTGTTTCCAGTTGATCTCCAATTTCAAAGCATTGTGGTCAGAGAATATGCTTGATATGATTTAATTCTTCTTAAATTTGCTGAGGCTAGTTTTGGGTCCCAACATATAGTCTATCCTTGAGAATGTTTCATGTGCGCTGTTCAAGAATATGTAGTCTAGTGTTCTAGGTAGGATGAAATGCTCTGTAAATGTCCATTGTGTCCATTTGGTCTAATGTGTGATTTACGTCTGGTATGTCCTTATTGATTTTCTGTTTGGATGATCCATCTATAGCTATCAGTGGTGTATTTAGATCCCCTAATATAATTGTAGTTTGGTCAATTTCTCCCTTTAGTTCTGTTAATAGTTGCTTTATACATTTCGGTGCTCCCTGATTGGGAGCACATATATTGAAGTACTATGTCTTCTTGTTGTATTGTCCCCTTTATCATTTTGAAATGTGCATCTTTATCTCTTACCATTTTTTTATCCTGAAGTCTGTTTCTTCAGATATAAGTATGGCTACACCCACTTTTCTCTGGATGCCATTTGCTTGGAGGATCTTTTTCCACCTTGTCACTTTGAATCTGTACTTGTTCTCACAGCTGAGATGTGTCCCTTGAAGGCAGCATAAGGTCGGGTTTTGATTTTGATCCAGTGTGCTACTCTGTGCTTTCTTATTGGTGGGTTAAGTCCATTTACATTTAGGGTAATTATTGATATATGATGATTTCCCATAACCATTTTATCTTTTGTTTTCTGGTAGCATGGTATCTCCATTTTTTTTCTCTGTCTTTGTGTTTCTCTGTGTTATTTTAATTTGGTGGTATTCTATGATTTTTTCCCCTCTACTTCCTTTTTGGTAAATGTTTTGTGTCTCAGTTCTGGATTTAAAAAAATAATTACCATTAAGTTTATGTACAAGAAAATTTCATATATACAGTAGTCCTTTTTATTCAGCCTGCTTATTATGTCATTTCCCCTTTGCCAGTTCAGACCTGTAGGCCCTCCTCTTTTATGTTTTTATTGTCACAAATTGTCTCTATTCATGCTGCAAGTTGATTTCTCAGTTGCAGTAGCACATTCTCTTCTTTATGTTTTTATCTCCTTTACCCTTTATGTTATGTTTAAGTGTATAGTGCCCTATTCTGTGTAGGGGTTGTTGCTTCTTGCTTCTTTCTGTCTGTTAGTCATTTAACTCATAGTTTTATGTCTATTTTTCTTTCTGTCTCATGTTGAATAACCTCCTTCAGTATTTCCTGTATGTGGGCCTTGTGGTTGAAAATTCCCTCAGGTTCTGTATATCTGGAACGGTTTTATTACTCCTTCATATCTAAAGGACAACTTTGCTGAATATATTATTATTGGCTGGTAATTTCCCTTTCAATAGTTTCAATACTTGATTCCACTCCCTCCTGGCTTGTAGAGTTTCTGCTGAAAAATATGATGATAATCTAGAGGGCTTTCTTTGTAGGTTACCACCTGCTTTTCCCTGGCTGCCTCGAGAATACTTTCTTTGTCATTATTTTTTTTAATTAAAGTTTATTGGGGTGGCAATTGTTAGTAAAGTTACATAGATTTCAGGTGTACAATTGTGTATTACATCATCTATAAATCCCATTGTGTGTTCACCACACAGAGTCAGTTCTCCTTCCATCACCATATATTGGACGCCCTTTACCCTCATCTACCACACCCCTTCCCCCTTACCTTTGGTAACCACTAAACTATTGTCTGTGTCTATGAGTTTTTGTTTCTCATTTGTTTGTCTTGTTCTTTTGTTGTTTTTGCTTTATATACCACATATCAGTGAAATCATATGGTTCTCTGCTTTTACTGTCTGACTTATTTTGCATAGCATCATATTCTTAAGATCCATCCATGTTGTCACACATGGTCCTATTTTATCTTTTCTTACTGCCGAACAGTATTCCATTGTGCATATATACCACAAATTCTTTACCCATTCATCCATCAAAGGACATTTTGGTTGTTTCCATGTCTTTGCCACAATAAATAAAGCTGCAATGAACATTGGAGCACACGTGTCTTTATGGCTTAAATGTTTTCAGATTTTTAGGGTAGATACCTAGGAGAGGGATTGCTGGGTCATATGGTAATTCTATTTGTAATTTTTTGAGGAACCTTCACACTGTCTTCCATAGTGGATGCACCAGTCTACATTCCAACCAAGAATGTATGAGGGTTCCTTTTTATTCACAGCCTCTCCAACACTTGTTACTATTTGTCTTGTTGATGATAGCCATTCTACCTGGGGTGAGATGATATCTCATTGTGGTTTTTATTTGCATTTCTCTGATGATTAGTGATGATGAGCATTTTTTAAAAAATTTATTGGGGTGACAATTGTTAGTAAAATTACATAGATTTCAGGTGTACAATTCTGTATAACATCATCTATAAATCCCATTGTGTGTTCACCACCCAGAGTCAGTTCTCCTTCCATCACTATATATTTGATCTCCCTTACCCTGATCTCCCACCCCCCACCCCCCTTACCCTCTGGTAACCACTAAACTATTGTCTGTGTCTATGAGTTTTTGTTTCTCATTTGTTTGTCTTGTTCTCTTGTTGTTTTTGGTTTATATACCACATATCAGTGAAATCACATGGTTCTCTGCTTTTTCTGTCTGATTTATTTCGCTCAGCATTACACTCTCAAGATCCATCCATGTTGTCACACATGGTCTTATTTCATCTTTCCTTACCGCCAAATAGTATTCCATTGTGTATATATACCACAACTTCTTTATCCATTCATCTATCGAAGAACATTTTGGTTCTTTCCATGTCTTGGCCACCGTAAACAAAAATGCAATGAACATTGGAGCACACGTGTCTTTATGTATAAATGTTTTCAGATTTTTTGGGTAGATACCCAGGAGAGGGACTGCTGTGTCATATGGCAATTCTATTCATAATTTTTTGAGGAACCTCCATACTGCCTTCCATAACGGCTGTACCAGTCTGCATTCCCACCAACAGTGTATGAGGGTTCCTTTTTCTACAACACTTGTTACTATTTGTCTTGTTGATGATAGCCATTCTGACTGGGGTGAGGTGATATCTTATTGTGGTTTTTATTTGCACTTCTCTGATGATTAGTGATGTAGAGCATTTTTTCATACGTCTATTTGCTACTTGTATGTCCTCTTTGGAGAAATGTCTCTCCAGGTCCTCTGCCCATTTTTCAATTGGGTTGTTTGTGTTTTTGTTATTGAGTTGCATGAGTTCATTGAATATTTTGGACATTAACCCCTTATCGGAGGCACTGTTTGCAAAAATCTTCTCCCATTCAGTTGGTTGCCTCTTTATTTTGTTGATGGTTTCTTTGCGTTTTCTTGTTTCTTGAGATAGGGCTGTAATGATATAAATTTCCCTCTTAAAATTGCTTTCGCTGCATCCCAAAAATTTTGATAGGATGTATTTTCATTGTCATTTGTTTCTATGTATCCTTTGATCTCTCCTCTAATTTTTCTTTGACCCAGTCTTTCTTTAATAGTATGTTGTTTAACCTCCGTGTATTTGCGTTTTTTCCTGCTTTCTTTTTGCAGTTGATATCCAATTTCAAACCCTTGTGATCGGAGAATATGCTTGGTATGATTTCAATCTTCTTGAATTTGCTGAGGCTGATTTTATGTCCCAATATATGGCCTATCCTTGAGAATGTTCCATGTACACTAGAAAAGAATGTGTAATCTGATGTTTTACGATGAAGTGCTCTATAAATGTCAGTTATGTCCATTTCATGTAATGTATCATTTAGGGCTAATATTTCGTTATTTATTTTCTGTTTGGATGATCTATCCATAGCTGTTAATGATGTATTTAAGTCCCCTAGTATAATTGTGTTTTGGTCAATTTCTCCGTTTAGTTCTTTTAGTAGTTGCTTGGTGTATTTCGGTGCTCCCTGATTGGGGGCATAAATATTGATGACTGTTATGTCTTCTTGTTGTATAGTCCCCTTCACCATTACAAAATGTCCATCTTTGTCTCTTGTTATCTTTTTCACTTTCAGTCTGTTTCATCTGATATCATTATGGCTACACCTGATTTTCTCTGGGTACCATTTGCTTGGAATGTCAATATACACACTTTCTCTTTGTGTCTATGCTTGTCCTTGTAGCTGAGATGTGTCTCTTGGAGACAGCACATGGTTGGGTTTAGTTTTTTGATCCAATCTGCTACTCTGTGCCTTTTTATTGGTGAGTTCAGTCCATTTACATTTAGGGTGATTATTTTTATGTGTGGATTTCCTGTCATTCTATCTTTAGTTTTCTGGTAAGGCTGTGTCTCCATTGTTTCTTTGCCTTTTTGTTTATGTGTGTTATTTCTGTGTCGTGGTATTCTATCATGTTTCCCTCTGTTTCTTCTTTTATTACAGTATATATTTCAACTCTGGGTTTTTTTTGAGTGATTACCCTTATGTTTATGTAAAAGAAAGTTTGATAGAGTATTCCATTTTCTTCAGCACGCTTACTTTCTCCATTCCCATATTCCGGTTCAGGCTGTACTCTCCCCCTTTTTATGTTTTGGTTGCCACAGATTGTCCCCGTTGATGGTGGTCAAATAGGCTCCTTTAGTATTTCTTCTAGTGCAGGTTGTGTATTAGAAAATTTCCTCAGCTTCTGTATGTCTGGAAAGGTCTTCATTCTTCCTTCATATCTAAAGGATATCTTTGCTGGATATATTATTCTTGGCTCGTAATTTCTCTCTTTCAATAGTTTGAATATTTGGTTCCACTCCCTCCTGGCTTGTAGAGTTTCTGCTGAAAAATCTGATGATAGTCTAATGGGCTTTCCTTTGTAAGTTACCGTCTTCTTTTCCCTGGCCTCCTTGAGGATTCTTTCTTTGTCGTTGATTTTAGACATCTTCAATACAATGTGCCTTGGAGAAGGCCTGTTGAGATTGAGGTAATTAGGTGTTGTATTTGCTTCTTGGATTCGAGGGTCTAGTTCTGTCCACAAGTTTGGCAAGTTCTCATCGACAATTTGTTTGAATATATTTTCTGTTCCATTCTCCCTTTCTTCTCCTTCTGGTATGCCCATTATTCTTATATTGTTCTTTCTGATGGAGTCAGAAAGTTCTTGTAGAGTTCTTTCATTTCTTTTAAGCCTCAAGTCTCTTTCTTCTTCCATCTGTGTAATTTCCAGGTGTCTGTCTTCGATGTCAGTGATTCTTTCCTTCATCTGGTCAACTCTACTACCTAAGCTGGTTATTTCGTTCTTAATGTCTTCTGCTGAGTTCTTAATGTCCAGAAATTCTGTTTGGTTCTTTTTTAAAATTTCAATCTCTTTCGTAAAATGCTCATGCTGTTCTTTGATTGTGTTTCTGAGTTCATTTAACTGCCTATCTATGTTTTCTTGCATCTCGTTGAGTTTTTTCAGAACTACAATCTTGAATTCTCTGTCATTTAAGTCACATATTTCTGTATCTTTAAGTGCCTTTTCTGGAGACTTTTCACTTTCTCTCTGAGCTATCTTGTTGCCTTGGTTATTCATGGCAATTACTGATTTACTGTTTCTCTTCCAAGACATCTATAGGAGTATCTTCTGCAACAGGTTGATAGGAAGAGGTCTTTCTTTTGTTCTCCAGTACTTGTTGGTAGAATGTTTTATTTTTTCTCTGACTGCAGCCTATTTTTCCTCTCCCACACAGTAGTGCTGTGTTTTCTCTGCACTATTCCAGCTACTCACACAATGGGGGGATTCCCTGGGAGACGGGCTTCTCCTCTGTTAATAGTTCACCTGGGTCACAGGGCACAGTGTCCGCGTGGGTATGCGGAGAGCTTTTGAAGTTCAAAGCTCTTCCTGCACCAGATTCGGAGCCTGTGTGTTTCAGCAGTTCTGTTTACTCCTGCAGGGATTCGCCCAGACAGTTTGGGCCAGGAGCGAGGTGAGTTTTGAGAGGTGGCCCAGAGCAATGGCAGCGACCACCACAGCCGGTCGTGCTTCCACAGCTCCCTCCCCTTTGCCGGAACTAGTTGGGCTGCGAATCTGTGTCTGCGGTCCACAGTTCTCAGAACAGCAAATATTTAGTCTTTGGATCTGACACTGCTACTGTTCTGCTTCTAGCACCGGGCAGGTGGGGGTGGGGCGAGCTCTGGGAGGGTACGGAGGGGGCGGCTTGTCTCAGTGCCTAAGGCTTCCGTTCTCTGCTTGGCAGTGAGGGCTTAAACCACCGTTTTCAGCCTTCTTCCCTCAGTCTTTTCTCCGAGGTCTGTGCCATGAGCGTTAAGTTCAGCCGTATTATGTTGTCCCCTCAGCCCTGTGGGCCATATGCAGAGCCCTAGCAGTCCAAGTTCTTCCCTCTCCTGCAGCTGCGGTAGTTGCAGGATGCAGTGAGTTCGGAGCACTGAGCTAGGTCTGTGTCCTTTGCCCACGCGGCTCCGTCACCGCACTTCTCCCTTTCCTCCTCCCCCTCTCGCGCGATCGCCCACCTTTAGGTGAGTTCAGTAGTGGGCATCTTCGTCTTTCCTGTCTGCTGTGCAGGGAGTACTTTGTGGAGTTATTGTTGTTCGATTCTTTGTAAATTCCAGGGGAGCTTTACAGAGGCTCACCTCACGCCACCATTTTGATGACGTCTCGCCATTTGCAATCTTAGTTGCAGGAGGCAAAGCCTACTATACCATGTGAGAATTGAACTGGCAACCTTGTTCAGAGCTCACACTCTAACCAACTGAACCATAATGCCACCTCTCCAAAAGCTCAGTGGCAGCTCGTTGTCTTCAATCCTGTATGGAAGTCGCAAGTCACTGGCCCATGTGGGGACTGAACCAGCAACCCTGTTGTTCAGAGCTCATGCTCTCATCAACTTAGCCATCCGTTCACCGCTAAATTTCCTTGTTAAAACTGCTTTTGCTGCGTCCTAAAAATTTTGCTTGGATGTATTTTCATTCTCATTTGTTTCTATGTATATTTTGATCTCTGCTATTATTTCTTCTTTGACCTGGTCTTTCTTTAAAATTATGTTGTTTAATCGCTATGTAGTTGTGGTTTTTCCTGCTTTCCTTTTGCAAGTGATATCCAATTTCAAAGCCTTGTGATCAGAGAATATGCTTGGTATGATTTCAATCTTCTTAAATTTGCTGAGGCTAGTTTCATATCCCAATATATGGTCTATCCTTGAGAATGTTTCATGTACACTAGAAAAAAATGTATAGTCTGATGTTCTAAGATGAAGTGCTCTATAAATGTCAATTATATCCATTTCATCTAATCTGTCATTTAGGGCTGCTATTTCATTATTAATTTTCTGTTTGGATGATCTATCCATAACTGTCAATGATGTATTTAGGTACCCTACTATGATTGTGTTTTGTCAATTTCTCCCTTTGTTTCTCTTACTAGTTGCTTGGTATATTTCGGTGCTCCCTGATTGTGTGCCTAAATATTGATGACTGTTATGTCTTCTTGTTTTAGAGTCCCCTTTATCATTATGAAATGTCCATCCTTTTCTGTTGTTCCCCTTTTTTATCCTTAAGTCTGTTTCATTTTATATTACTATGGTTACAGCTGAGTTTCTCTGGGTACCATTTGCTTGGAGTTTCAATTTCCGCCCTTGCTCTTTGAGTCTATGTTTGTCCTTGTAGCTGAGATGTGACTCTTCGAGGGAGCATATGGTTGGGTTTAGTCTTTTGATCCAGTCTGCTACTTTATGACTTTTTTATTGGTGAGTCCATTTACATTTAGTGTGATTATTGATATGTGAGGATTTCCTATCTTTTTATTTTTGGTTTTCTGGTATGACTGTGTCTCCATGGTTTCTTTGCCTTTTTGTTGTTGTCTATTATTTCTGTGTGGTGGTACTCTATGATTTTCCCTCAGTTTCTTCTTTTGTTATGTTATATATTTCAGTTCTGGGTTTTTATTTTTATTTTTTGTCGTTACCATTAAGTTAAAACAAAGAAAGTTTGATGTTTAGAGTATTCCATTTTCTTCTGCATGCTTACTCTCTCCATTCCCATATTCCAGTTGAGGCCTTTACTCTCCCCCCTTTTATGTTTTGGTTGTCACAAATTATCCCTATTTATGCTGGTTGAATCGCCTCCTTAATGTTTCTTGTAGAGCAGGTCGTGTGTTAGAAAATTCCCTCAGCTTCTGTGTGTCTGGAAAGGTATTTATTCCTCCTTCATATCTAAAGGATATCTTTGCTGGATATATTATTCTTGGCTCATAATTTCTCTCTTTCAATAGTTTGAATATTTGGTTCCACTCCCTTCTGGCTTGTAGAGTTTCTGCCGAAAAATCTGATGATATTCTAATGGGCTTTCTTTTGTAGGTTACTGTCTTCTTTTCCCTGGTTGCCTTGAGGATTCTTTCTTTGTCGTTGATTTTTGACAGCTTCAGTATAATGTGCCTTGGAGAAGGCCTGTTGGGGTTGGGGTAATTAGGTGTTCTTTGTTTCTTGGATTCGAGGATCCCGTTGTTTGCATAGGTTTGGAAAGTTCTCATCGACTATTTGTTTGAATATATTCTCTGTTCCCTTCTCTCTTTCTTCTCCTTCTGGTATGCCCATTATTCTTATGTTGCTCTTTCTGATGGAGTCAGATAGTTTTTGTAGTTTTCTTTCATTTCTTTGAAGTCTCAAGTCTCTCTCTTCTTCTATCTGCATCATTTCTTGATTTCTATCTTCAGTGTAGCTAATTCTTTCCTCCATCTGGTCCACTCTATTTCCTAAGCTCGTTATCTCATTGTGCATCTCTTTTACTGAGTTCTTCAGATCCAGAATTTCTATTTGGTTCATTTAAAAAATTTCAATCTCATTGGTAAAGTGTTCATTTTGTTTGCTTATTTTATTTCTGAGTTCATTAAACTGCCTAGCTCAGTTTTCTTGCAACTCACTGAGTTTTTTCAGAACTGCAAGCTTGAATTCTCCATCATTTAAGACACATATTTCTTTCTTTTTTTAAAATTCAAGTTTATTGGGGTGACAGTTGTTAATAAAGTTACATAGATTTCAGGTGTACAATTCTGTATTGTATCATCTATAAATCCCATTGTGTGTTCACCACGCAGAGTCAGTTCTCCTTCCATCACCATATATTTGATCCCCTTTACCCTCATCTACCACTCCCCTCCCCACTTACCGTCTGGTTACCACTAAACTATTGTCTGAAGACATATATTTCCATGTCTGTAGGTTTATTTTCTGGATGTTTTTCATTTTCTTTCTGAGCTACCTTGTTACCTCAGTCATTTATGGTAATTAATGAATTCTTTCTCCTCTTGGCCATTTGTGGAAATAGATTCTGCAGCAGGTTGATATGAAGAGGTCTTTCTTTTGTTTTTCAGTAGGTAGCCCTGGAGCATTTTATTTTCTCTTACCCTATTCCAGTCTCTCACAGTGGAAGGTTTCCTGGGGAGGTGGCTTCTCCTCTGTAACCAGATCACCTCATTCTCAAGATACCACCCCCATGGGAGGATGTGGTGGATGGGGGTTTCTGAGCCCCTGAAATCCCAGTGCTGCCTCTCTAGGCAGATGCAGAGCTGTGCCCCTCAGGATTCCCCCACTGGGATCAGCCCCAAAGGTGGTGACGGGGTGGGATGGGAGAGGTGGCTAGTATGTTTGTGGCTTTATTCTTCTCTTAGTAATGGTGACTGCCAGAACACAGCTGCCATGCCCCTATATCTCCTCCCTTGTCACTGGAATTAGCTGCAATGTTCATCTGCTGCTCACAAACTATTTCTCCAGTTCTCAGGGCTGTAGATATTCTGCTCTTTAATCTGACAGTTGTACAGTACCCCCTCCCCAGGGCCTGTTGCTAACAATGGGAGGTTGTGGGGGAGGTGGCCAGGGTCTATGGTTTTATTTTCTGCCTGGCAGTGGAGGCTGTTAGACCACAGTTCATAACACTTCTGTATTTGGTCTTGACCTGAGGTCTCTGCCCCTACCACTGGGTTCAGCCATATTGTATGGTGATCATTCAGGCAGGATTGCTGGGGCCACAGGGAATGCACCTGAAATCTCAATCCTCCCCTTTCCTGGGACCACAGTGAGCTCCAGGCTGCATACCACAGCCCCTATATCTGCAGTTCTCCCTTGCCTCCTCCCCTATTCACCCTGATTTGCCCACCTTCAGATTTTTTTTTAAAGATTTTATTGGGGAAGGGGCACAGAACTTTATTGGGGAACAGTGTGTACTTCCAGGCCTTTTTTTCCAAGTCAAGTTCTTGTCCTTTCAATCTCAGTTGTGGAGGGTGCTGTTCAGCTTCAAGTTATTGTTCCTTCAGTCTTAGTTGTGGAGGGCACAGCTCAGCTCCAGGTCCAGTTGCCGTTGCTAGTTGCAGGGGGCACAGCCCACCATCCCTTGCGGGAGTCGAACCGGCAACCTTGTGGTTGACAGGATGCGCTCCAAGCAACTGAGCCATCTGGGAGCTCAGCGGCAGCTCAGCTCAAGGTGCCGTGTTCAATTTTAGTTGCAGGGGGCGCTGCCCACCATCCCTTGTGGGAGTCAAGGAATTGAACTGGCAACCTTGTGGTTGAGAGCCCATGCTCCAACCAACTGAGCCATTCAGGAGGCAGCTCAGCGCAAGGTGCCGTGTTCAACCTTAGTTGCAGGGGGCAGAGCCCACCATCCCTTACGGGACTCAAGGAGTTGAACCGGCATCCTTGTGGTTGAGAGCCCACTGGCCCATGTGGGAATCGAACCGGCAGCCTTTGGAGTTAGGAGCATGGAGCTCTAACCACCTGAGCCACCGGGCCGGCCCCCACCTTCAGATGTTTTGATGTGTGCATGTCTCAGAGATGTTTGTGTGTTACATAGGTAATCCTTTGTCAAATTTTAGCTGTTCAACCTGTGTAACTTCAAGGGGAGAGATCAAGGGGAACCCCTCACACCACCATATTTCTGATGTCACTCAGCAGGTAATTCATTCTGATGATCCTGGGATCAATAGAAGAAGCAGAAAACCTTTAGGTTTTCAATATGAGTGAAAGACGAGATATATGAAATCAGTACAACCAAGACTGCTTGAGTATATCCTCCTCAAGACATCTCTACTCTATAAATCAGGCAAGAGCCTTTGGCTTTCCTGAGTCTCCTTGGCTTCTTCCATATTTTTTCTGTCCCTAAAGGCAACTGTTGCTCAGTATGCAGATAGTTTCTAGAATGTTAAGCACTCAATAGTTGGGCTCTGCTAGGATTAGTAATTTCTTACCTCTGAGGCTTCTCCTTTAGAGAGTGGGGTGTGATCTGGGTGGAGACCCTAAACACCAGCTGTCTTGTGGTGACAACTGCTGGTGGATGTTTGCTCAAGAACACAGATATTCAATTTTCACCTAAAAGAGGGAACCATATGCTTAAGGGCTGTTCAAGACTCCAGGCATGTCTCTAAGTTGGGAAGAATTCTCCTGAGGCCCATGCCCTCTGCTTTTGCAGTTCCTTCAGTATGCTGCAATGCAATCTGCAGGGCTTCTCCTTCAGTGTATCAAGTCACTGGTAGATTACCTAACTTAAAAGCGGTTGCAAGATAAAAAGGAATAAACTATTGAAATATGCAACAACTTGGATGAATCTCAACGGCATTATTATGCTGAGTGAAAAACATCAATCCGCAAGGATTGTATACTATATAATTCTATTTATAAAACATTCTTGCAATGACAATATTATAAATGTGGAGAAGAGATTAGTGGTTGCCAGGGTTTAGGGAAAAGAGGGGAAGTGAGACAGGTGTGAAGGTTGAGGGCAACATGAAGGATCCTTGTGGTGATGGAACTATTTAGTACCTTGACTGTGGTGTTGGATACATGAACCCAAACAGGTGATAAAATAGCATAGAATGAAATGCACACACACACATACATACACACACACACACACACACACACACACACACGCACAACAGGTCCCCAGATAGCATGTTTTCATTCAATGTCATTTTGCTGTAATGTTGATGAGATGCCGCAGAAGTTATCTCTTGTTTATATCAATTAGCTTGTGGTAAAATTGGTTTTATTATATCTTGTTTTGCTTAAAGTCACAGAATCTATTGCTATTAAGTGAGGACTTACTGTACAAGTAAAAACGGGAGATATCTGAACAAGATGGGTGGATTGTATCAATGTTAATATTCTGGGTGTGAAATTGTACTATAATTTTGCAAGATGTTACTGTTGGGAGAAGCTGAACAAAGTGTACAAGAGATCTCTGTATTATTTCTTACAACTATATGTGAATCTACAATGATTTAAAAAGAAAAATTTTAACAACAGAACGGGTGATTGTAGCAATAGTTGCACAACCATGTGCATATTCTAAAAACAATGAATTGTGCACTTTAAATGGGTGAATTGTATGGTATGTGAAGTATATCTCAATAAAGCTGTTTTTAAAAGTGGGTGCAAGGATCTTCAGAGAAGCTGACTAAGGAACCAAGGTGAATTCCTGGTTGACAAAGGGTGACCCTGATGGTGGAATTGTTGTTTTTTTCAAGAGGACTACAAGCCCCTGCCTTCTCCAGCCTTTCCTAATTCCCACCCTGAACCAATACTGAATAGGATATGGGGACACCTCAGCTGCTTCAGTCCACTGGTGACTGGCATGAGCCATGAGGAAGACGCAAATACCTTGCAGCCCTCTTTTCACAGCCTTTTCTGTCCCTCACTGTTTGGTCCAGTTCATCGGCCTGGGCTTTGGTTCTCTGCTTGGACTAAGGTCCACTTGGCCGGGGCCTTGATTCCCTACCTAGCTCTTGCCAAGTTCCTCCTCTGAAGGCTGAATGCTTTTCCCTGTCCTCCCCTACCAGTGGCTGAGGTTTAGCTGTGAATGCACTCAACACTACCACCTGTCTAATTTGGAGAATTGTTGCCTGTTACCTAAATTCTCTGGCTGTGCTGGTGGGTGGCTGCTGCTGGGCCTGCCTACCCTCTGGGACCCTGCATCTTGTATCTAACCAACCCCAGAGAACCACATGCTCTTTAGCCAGGATGCATTGTTCTGTTCGACTGCTTCCTCCCTCAGAGCCCACCCTAAGTTGTTGAGGTAGTGACTCCCAGCTCTCGTATCACTTGGAACTAATGTCTTCTTCCTCCCCACTGGTCCATATTGCATGCCTCACACTGAAATCCACTCAAGTGACAGTAAAGTTGCTAATTGTATTATCTTGCCCGTACTACAAAGAGCACATCTAGGAGCTATTGATACTAGCTGAACCTGGTAACCCTGGGTGGGATTCTGAGAATAAAAGCAACATGGATAGAGGAGCATAGAGCAGGTGAGGCTGCTTATTCTGGCCTCCCAAAGGCACTTATCTTTTCAGGGGAAGTGCCTGAGAAGCCTCAGTCAAGAATCCAGAATGATTTGGCAAGACCAGTCTAGGAAACAGACTCTTGTCTATGGTAGCTTCTTATCTGGTAAGACCCTAATAATCTGAATCCTGTCCCAAATATCCTGCAGCCACACCTCTGGGCTCCGTTATTTCTGACAGTGGGGCTCGGGTTTACTTAGTCAAGCTTAAGGAGATTTATTTATTTATTTTTTATTTTATAAGGAAGGAAACTTAGCTGAGCTGTTGCCGTTATAACTCATCACACTCAAGCAAATGATCAGGCTGAAAGTATGGTCCAGAGACAACTAACAATCCCCAAAACTGAATGACTAGGTAAGATTGGCCAATGGGACTTGCCACGTTTCTCACAGCTCAGCAAGTTGTTCCATGTTTGACAATAGAAATCAGTCCTGCTGTATTACTAAGAGGACAAAACCTTAAGACTTTGATTAACCATCTACATCTACATTCAACTGTCACTTCTGTTGTTATCAGTGTTTCTGCCTCCTCATAATTTGCTATTTCTCATTAATGTGGCTACAAACATAATAAACACGCTTGTAAAGATTTAGTCTGAAGTAAAGTAAATTGACTTTGACAAAGATTCTTTTATGAGTAAAGCCTGCAAATTTTACCATACAGATGCTCACATCTATTTTGACTTCCTGGAGGCCTTTTTCCCCCTTCTCACTTCTTTCTATGCTGCTTTGTTCCAGATATATGAGGTTGCCAGAGAAGTGACCTCTGGATGAGTGAGGTGTTATTCAATTGGGTTCTGGGGAGTGGTTCTCACCGTGCTTCGTGCTTCAGCAGTTTTATTGTTGGCTTGGGGCCCCTTCTCCTCTGGGGCCCGTGAAGTCCACTGCTATAGGTCAAAGGCAGCAATCAGGTTGTAGAGGTGTTGACATAGTCTTAGCCCAACTGTCTAGGTAGACATACTCTAAGGGAGTAGTCTCTAGGGACATTGAGAAAAGGCATTTTTATTTTGAGGGTTAGGAAATGTGAATTTATTTTCCTTTTGGATATAATGAAACCATTTGGAATAGATATTTTCCTGCTAAATTATCTCTGCTCAGGTTCCCTGGGGAACAGCAGAGGGAATTAACATCTGTGAAATGTATAGGTCAAGCAGCATATAGGCTGGGCTGTTCCAGCAATTCCTTTGCAATGGTTGAAGCCCGAGGCTCCAGAGCCTGGGCCAGCACATCTGGGGAAGAAATAGGGGTAGGCCCAGGAGGGACTAATGAGAGAGCACGCACACATGTGCATGCATGCATGTGTGTTTGCGTCTGTGTGTGTGTGTGTGTGTTTGTACCTGTGTACCCAAGACAGTGCAGAATAGGGGGAGGAGAGAGGTGAAAAGGAACCAACCTGTGCTAAGGGCCCCAAAGCATCCTGGGATGGCATGTTCCTCCTTTTCAAATATTCATTCAGCCATCGTTTTTTCTCCCAAATATTTTTTACCAGCTCCTTTCCTTTCTTTTCTCCCCCACTTCTTCCTTTCCTCTCTCCTTCCTTCTTTTACTCATTCCCCTCCTTCCCTCTCTCCAGGGTAGTGAAGGTCATCTGGACAGTCAGAGTGGCCCAATACTGGGGCAGCATCTTTGAAAACAGGGGAGGTGGCCATCTCACTGCCCTTCACCTCTACAATTTAGAGATTTCTAATTCATTGATTCATTCAGGCCCTGTTTGTATCTCTCCTTCCTCTTCATTTTTGGGAGGCAGAGTGAAAGCACATGAACTACAACCCTCTCCTCTGATAACCCTCTTTCTCTGCATTTTTCCCAGACTCACTGAGGAGAATCACACATCATTTTGGATGGAGCATTTGGCTGGAGGCAGAGGACCTGGCTCCTGTTCCTAAACTCTCCTCTATACATTTGATGTGACTTTGGACAAGTTCTTGCCCTCTTTGGGCCTCAGCTTTCCTTTCAATAAGTATGGTAAGCAGAAAGGAAAACCTTTGGAGCCCACAGTCAAAAGTGATCCTAATTAGAATACTTGGCCTTCTAAGATCTTCCTAGCCCTTGCCCCACCCTACTTCTTCTCCCAGGAAGCAGTTAGTAAACTGAAAAGCTGTTCCCAAGGGTATGGTCTGAGTAGAGGGAATGAGTTATGTTTATTTATTTATTTATTTTGATTAGTTTCAGATGTACAAAACAATGTAATAGACATTTATCATTTATATCCATCACACAGTGTCAACCGCCCTCCCCCCCATCTACTACCCCTCTGACATCGCACACAACCATTACATTTCCACTGTCTCTGGAATGAGTTATTTTTTCATTTCTTAGTGTAAAAGATATCATCACAAAGAGTCCCGAGGCAAGAAGAGAGCAGGGTTAGGGTTCTGGGAGTGTAAGAATTTTGTGGATAAAGGCAGTTATCCCTATGACTTTTCCCAAGCCTTCCACTCAAAGATCCAGGATGAGGTGTTTGGATCACTGTTAAACAGCGAGTTTGGCCTAGAAACAGCCCATTTCCCCTGGAGGTAGTCAGGGGGTGGGAGAACTTTAGGTCTGAATAGGACATACTTGGCTGTACTGTGTGGTGATTAGTGAAACCAGTCCCTCTTTCCTTATGACTGGGCACCTAGCATCAGGGTTGTGGGTCTGCTTTGCTTTGTCCAACTGTGAAAGAAGCAAGAATGGGAGCCTCCATGAAGGCCCGCAGCTGCCTTCCAAGGAATTTCAGTGTATCTGAGAGCATAGAGGCTGAGTCATATTTTGGGAGAGGATTGTGTTTTTATACCCGCAATGCAGGGTGTTGCCATATATTAATCATTATTATGGTTAAAAACAAATAAAATCATCCCGCAGTTATGACAAAACTGTGTCTTGGCTCTTTCCTGCCCTTGTATTGTCTTTCTTTTAGCTTCTGCCATAGGGAACCAGAGTTTAACTCCATATTGCCAGAAAAGGCAACTGTCTAACATCATTTTTAGGGATGCACGTAAGGTACCCAATTAAAACAAAACAAACTTCCACATCTATTTGCTAAGACCTATAATTTCACTCTAGTAAAATTCAAATACTCCTTAAACCTCATTAGTTACTTCAACCTTAATATTAATGGGCTTTTACTCTTGTTTCCTGAGAGACAGAGATAGAGTAAAAGGGAGACAATGAGGGTCCTGAACATCTGGCCAGGGAGATATTTGTCTCAAGGGAAGAGAAGGGCACAGAATGGGGATGTTGGGGTACTGCAAATAAATCACCAACCTGATGGCTTTTCCATCGACTAGTATTTGTAGACACAGGTCATGGCTTCTCCTATAGGGGTTCTGTGATTATGGGGCAAGGTAAGGGAAGGGTAAAAGGAAGATTCACTTAAGTTTAATTAACCATTTTTCCAGCATGGGCCTCAGGCCCTGTAGAGCAACAGATTGGTCTCAAACAAGGAGAGAGATAACTACCTGCTCATGAGTTTAGGACACTTTAGGCTGTGATCCTAGGCATAGGGGCAATTTCTGTGGGTGAGGCCTTGGCTGCAGGGCCTCTGGTTCCCACAGAGTTGAGAGAACTGAACCAGCTTGGGAACTACTGGGCATTTGAGGGGAGACGAGTGTGTGAGGACTGGGGCTTAGTGTAAGACCTGAATGTTAGGACAAAGTGTGCACTTAGATGTAGCCCACTCTGTCAGGGTAGGCCCCCCAACCTGATTTTACCCAGTGACCCAAAAACACGTTTTGCCTTTTTCCAAACCCCATCTTATCTTGAACAAAACAAACAGGCTCAATGCTGCCCTTATGTGTCTTTCACCTGGGCTTCAATGAAAGCAGATAAGCTAAGGTGAAGAGTCTTCAGTTATGGTCTCAACAACCATATTTTCTGTCATATTCTCCACTGCTCTTCTACACATACCCTTATTCAGATTATGGCAAAAATGGTACCTCCTCAGAGGCAGTCCCTCACTCCCCTAGTTAGAGAGCTCCCACCCCCACTCATATCACTCTATTTATTGTCTTTATAGCACCTATCACTACCTCAAATCACCATTTGGTTATTTGGTTGTTTATTGTCCCTCCCTATTCCCCTGACCCATGTATGCTCCATGAGAGCAGGGGCCAATTGTATTTGGTCCCTCAACTGTATCCTCAGAATTTGGCAGAATTGGGCAAGCTTTTTCTCTGTCTCCCTAATATGATCTTCATGTTCTCACTTTTTACCTTTGCTCAAAGTAATTCCCCTCCCTGGAATGTATTCCTCCCTGTCCACCTAATTCTTCTTGTCCTGCAATGCTGGACTCAAGTCCTACCTCCTCCAGGGAGGCCTCTCTGATCACCTCAGTCCACAGAGAGCTTTGCCTCCTCTGACTGCTACAGCTTTGAATGTCTTTGCTATGTGTTTTGCGAATTCTTTCTCTACAGTCATGTATTTCTTCCCAATTGTTTCCTTTGCATTGGTCTTACCTCTCCAAGTAGACGGTGTCCAAAATACTTTCCTGCTTTTGATCAGGTCTAGCTCTTCTATCTCACCTCAGGATGAGAATGAGATTGATTGTGCTCATTCAGCAATACAGATGATATAGCAGGACATAGGAAAATGTTCCCCTCTGTGTGTTCCAAGGACCACATATGGCCATTCTTTAAATGCAGATTCCCAGATACTATCTCCACAGATTCAAGTGTGTATTCTGGGTTGGAGCTCTGGAATCTACATTTGAAAGAAGATCCTTCTGGTACATAAAGTCTGAGAGCCAGTGATTTAGAGAGACCCATCTTTGTCCTGGCTCAGCCACTAACCAGTTACATGACTTCCAGTGACTCATTTGTCCTGTCTTGAGTTTCTGTTTCCTCATTTTAGGCTAAAGGGGTTGGGCAATGTGACCTTTCAATTCTAAAAATCAGTATGTTTGTGTTCTGTGATATCCTGGAAGGTAAATTCCTTGGCTTACATATCTTAGAATTTCAATTATAATCAAGTGTAGTAAATTAAATGTAGTAGGTTCTTAATAAACACTGATGAGTGAATTAGTAGAGTAGCTGGGAGGCAGGAGAGGAGGATCTTGCAACAATTCAGGGATTGTAGTGTAGTGGACCACATTACACAGGCCGGGATTAGAATCCCAGTCTCTGCCAAGTCATGTGATCTCTCCAACTCTCCATTTCCTCATCTGTAAATTGGAGGTGTTAATAGTACCTACTGCATAGGGCTGTTGGAGGATGAAATGAGATAATGTCTACAAAAAGCTTAGCACAGTGTCTAGCACATAGTAAACACTTAACGTCTTTGTTTTTAATTATGTCACCCCTATGAGGAGCAAATGATGGATTTTCAATGAGGCAGAACCTGAACTTCAACCATGTCCCAGACTCTTCAGGTCTCCCCCTTTCCCACTAGCTTACAAGTTAAAGGGGAAGAACAATCAATGTTGTGGGAAGCCCATAGAGGACGTGACTATGAGGGCAGGGCCTGCAAGCCTGACTGATCTGACAGCCACAGCTTTAAGAACTTGGGAGCGATGGGCTGGAATCTTGGAGCATGCTGTACCTTATCCATAGGCTGGGAAAACCAAAGTGTCAAAGCATCATGATGTTTATCATCAGGGGTATAGAGAGGGTATGGGCTTTGGAGTGAGACTATTTGAGTTCAAGACTTACTTCTTGCAGGAAGACTTTCCTGACCTTGCTGTACCCCACCTCCCTATCTGGATCAGGTGCCTCCTCTTTGTGTTCTCACAGTGCCTACTGTTTCCCTTATCATGGTATTTGTCTCTCTTATCACTAGCTCCTGTCATCTACAGTAGACTGAGCACTTTGAGAGTGAGGACAATGCCTTGACCATCTCTGTATCCTGGACAAAGAGCATATTGCCCAAGTGGAGCAGATGTGCAGAAAATGTTTATAGAGCCTAACTCAAATGATGAGCTGATATACTGTTGAGTTTAGCCATTGATTAACTTTGGACAAGTCAATTAACCTCTTTAAGCCTATAAGAGGGGGATGGATAAACAACTTACCAGGGTTATGGTGAGGCCCAAGCGCTTTGTAACCTCCAAGAGAATCATAATTACTCCTTTTAGGCCTCTTTCCCTCCCTTTCCTCCCCAGCCTTGCTGACCTTTACCTAAACCTAGTTACCATCCCTTTAGGACCCTACTTTCTGTTCTCCAGGCTGTTTTATCACTAAATCTGGAAAAAACAATCCATGCTAATGTGTTAATGGGTGTTAATTGGACGATATATTTACATTTCAACAGGGAGCTTTCCCTGCTTCAGGAGGAATGAGTAATGGTGGATTCCAGGTGCTTGGGCAGGGGAGGGCTAGGTTTTGTTGTTGTTAGGAGGCCTCTCAAGCCAGCCATTTCTCAAACTTCCCTGCTAGGGGGCCACCTACTGTGTTTCCCCGAAAATAAGACCTAGCTGGACCATCAGCTCTAATGCGTCTTTTGGAGTGAAAATTAATATAAGACCTGGAATATGTAATATTATGTTTTATTATAACATAATATTATATTAGATCCGGTCTTATAGTAAAATAAGACCCAGTATTATTGTATTATATTACATTATACCTAGTCTTATGTCATATAAGACCCGGTCTTATATTATAGTAAAATAGGACAGGGTCTTATATTAAGACCCTGTTGATCCAGAGCTGATGATCCAGCTAGGTCTTATTTTTGGGGAAACACAGTACTTTTTATCCACACAGGGCTTGCCATGCTGCACACACTGTGTACTTGCATGCAGGAAATGCCTGAGGCATATAGGACCACAGCGAGGGCTTCTCTCTGGTGAGGCCTCCAAGAGCACACAAAACCAATTTCTAGCAAGTTACCTGCTCCTTCCCTGAGTTTTAAGTCACACTGACTCAAGAGGCCTGATGAGCTCTGTTCCAGGCTTGGATATCAGACCTGGGACCAGAAAAACCATTAGTCTGTAAAGATTATTTCTGCTAATCCCCCTTAGCAGCTCCAGAGGCTTTTCACATGCTCACAGAATAGCCTGGGGCCTTCACTGGGGTCCAGGGTTAAACACCTTTGGAAAGAGATGTAATTCCCAGTTAAAAGTTTCTCTGGTGCTATTAATATTAAGCAGAAATAAGTTTTGTGCCTGAAATATCAATACCGGGGATTTTGTGTGTGTTCAGGACCAGGAAGGGGAAGGTGAGGGGTTCACTGGCTGAGACTAGATTGAGTTTGCAAGTATGGGCAGGGCTGGGGGAAGGGTGTCCCTGTGTGGGCTATGGGCATGAGTGTGAATTTTGAGTGTGCATGGTCTGTATCAATGCTCTGTGAATTTGTCCTTTGGCTCTTTTAAAGGATTCTTTAGTGCAAGCGTTGGCTATGTAAAAAACAAAAAAACAAAAAAGTCTTTCTTGTTGCCTTATATGTAAAGTAAAGGCCTAAGCTTCTTGGATCATTGTTCCTGATTGTCTTGAGGTCTGAAATACCCAGGGCATGATAGGTTGCCACTCTGGGTCTCAGTGTTCTTCATTCAGAATGTGGGGACCTTGGATAAACTTTGGAAAACTGACCCAGGAGAGGTTGGACGATCATACTTGTACTTTGCCAGAGGCTGGTTGTCTTGTGGCTGGTAGGTTATCACAGGGTTTGTCTGCCATTTGTACTACTCTGCCTCTGCCCACTACTTGAAAGGAAGAGTGAAGAAAGAGCTGAACCTCACCTCCCTTCAGTTGGAAAATGGCTTGTTTCCCAGCTTTTGTGGGGTTGGTAGCCACCAGATTGCCTTATTCTTAAGACCCTGCCAGGAGCGCTAATGAAATCTCCACTCATGTGTATATTGCAATTGCACCCTCTCTCTGTGGTAGACTCAGATGGATCTATTCTCTGGATAGGGCTGGCTTAATATGTATATGTGGATACTAATGTTGTTCATGGGCCAACAGGTGATTGACAGGTGATTTGATTTTAGTACAGTGAGGTTGCAGGTTAATTTCTTTTGGGGCCAAGGGTATCAGAACAAGGGTTTAGAGTTCTCTTGGCAGCTGGGATGTGGTGGAGAGCATGCTGACAGGGGCAGGATCCCCTTGGGAATGAGAGTAGAAGTTGCCAAGTGGGAATCTGAAGACGAAAGTCAGCATTCACAAATTATGTGACTTGAACAGTCTTTTGTTTTTTATTATTTTCAGGTGCACAAAACAATGTAATAGTTAGACATTTATCATTTATATCCTACACACACTGTCAACCCCCTCACCCCATCCACTATCCCTCTGACATCACACACAGCCATTATATTTCCACTGTCTCTATTCCTAATGCTGTACTCCGCTTCTTGTAAACACACACACACACACACACACACACACACACACACACACACACACACATAATTGTAGTTGACATTCATTATTATTGAGCTTCAGCTTCAGGTGTACAGGGCAGTGATCAGGCATCAACATCTTCCCTGAGGTGATCTCCCTAACGAGACAAGTGTCCATTGGATACTCTACAAAATCTTTACAACATTGTTGATTACATTCCCCAAATTGACTTTCGAAACCCCGTGGCAATCTTGTGGTTACTGACTGCGCTTTCTAATTCCCTCAAATTCCGCCTTATCTCCAACCCCCTCCCATCTAACAACCCTCAGTTTTTCTCTATGTCTCTGAGACTGTTTCTAATTACTTCATTCATTTATTCTTTTTTTTAGATTCCACATATAAGTGAGATCATATGGTATTTGTCTTTCTCTGTCTGACTTATTTCATTTAACATAATGTTCTCTAGGTCCATCCATGTTGTTGCAAGTGGTAAGATTCCATTCTTCTTTATGGCTGCGTAATACTCCATTGTATAAATGTACCACCGTTTTTTATTTTTATTTTTCTTTATTTATTTATTTACTGGGGTGACAATTGTTAGTAAAATTACATAGATTTCAGGTGTACAATTCTGTATTACATCATCTATAAATACCATTGTGTGTTTACCACCCAGAGTCAGTTCTCCTTCTATCACAATGTATTTGATCCCCCTTACCCTCATCTCCCAACCCCCTCCCCCCTTACCCTCTGGTAACCACTAAACTATTGTCTGTGACTATGACCTTTTGTTTCTCATTTGTTTGTCTTGTTCTTTTTTATTTTTTTTTAATTTATTGGGGTGACAATTGTTAGTAAAATTACAGATTTCAGGTGTACAATTCTGTATTACATCATCTATAAATCCCACTGTGTGTTCAACACCCAGAGTCAGTTCTCCTTCCATCACCATATATTTGATCCCCCTTACCCTAATCTCCCACCCCCCAACCCCCTTACCCTTTGGTAACCACTAAACTATTGTCTGTGTCTATGAGTTTTTGTTTCTCATTTGTTTGTCTTCTTCTTTTGTTGTTTTTGGTTTATATACCACATACCAGTGAAATCACATGGTTCTCTGCTTTTTCTGTCTGACTTATTTCGCTCAGCATTACACTCTCAAGATCCATCCATGTTCTCACAAAGGTTCCTATATCATCTTTTCTTACTGCCGAACAGTATTCCATTGTGTATATATACCACAACTTCTTTATCCATTCATCTATCAAAGGACATTTTGGTTGTTTCCATGTCTTGGCCACCATAAACAAAGCTGCAATGAACATTGCAGCACACGTGTCTTTATCTCTAAATGTTTTCAGATTTTTTGGTTAGATACCCAGGAGAGGGATTGCTGGGTCATATGGCAATTCTAGTCATAATTTTTGAGGAACCTCCACACTGCCTTCCATAACGGCTGCACAAGTCTGCATTCCCACCAACAGTGTATGAAGGTTCCTTTTTCTCCACAGCCTCTCCAACACTCGTAACTATTTGTCTTGTTGATGATAGCCATTCTGACGGGGATGAGGTGATATCTCATTGTGGTTTTTATTTGCAATTCTCTGATGATTAGTGATGTTGAGATTTTTTTATATGTCTGTTTGCCATTTGTATGTCCTCTTTGGAGAAATGTCTCTCCATGTCCTCTGCCCATTTTTCAATTGGGTTGTTTGTTTCTTTTTTGTTGAGTTTCATGAGTTCCTTGTATATTTTGGATATTAGCCCCTTATCAGAGGCACTGTTTGCAAAAATCTTCTCCCATTCAGTTGGTTGCCTCTTTATTTTGTTGATGGTTTCTCTTGCTGTGCAGAAGCTTTTAAGTTTCATATAGTAATTTTAGCTTTTACTTCCATTGCCTTTGGAGTCAAATTCATAAAATGCTCTTCGAACCCAAGGTCCATAAGTTTAGTTTCTATGTTTTCTTCTATGCAGTTTATTGTGTCAGGTCTTATGCTTAAGTCTTCGATCCATTTTGAATTAACTTTGGTACATGGTGACAGATAGCAGTCCAGTTTCATTCTTTTGCACGTGGCTATCCAATTCTCCCAGCACCATTTATTGAAGAGGCTGTCTTTCCTCCATTGTATGTTTTTAGCTTCTTTGTCAAAAATTATCTGTCCATATTTATGTGGTTTTATTTCTGGGTTCTCAATTCTATTCCATTGGTCTATGTGTCTGTTTTTCTGACAATACCATGCTCTTTTAATTATTGTAGCCCTGTAGTACAAGCTAAAGTCAGGGAGTGTGATACCTCCAGTATTGTTCTTTTTTCTTAAGATTGCTTTGGCAATTCGGGGTCTTTTGTGGTTCCAAACAAATCTGATGATTTTTTGTTCTATTTCTTTAAAAAATGCCATTGTGATTGTGATTGGGATTGCATTAAATCTGTATATTGCTTTGGGTAATATGGCCATTTTAACTATGTTGATTCTTCCAATCCATGAGCATGGAATGTCATTCCATTTCTTTGTGTCTTCTTCAATTTCTCTCAAAAATGTCTTATAGTTTTCAGCATACAGATCCTTCATATCCTCGGTGGTAGTTTATTCCTAGGTATTTATTCATTTGCTGCAATTGCGGAAGGAATTGTTTTTTGCATTTTTTTTCTGAGATTTCATTGTTAGTATATAGGAATGCAATGGGCTTTTTTTTTTTTTTGGTCATATATGGCCTTTATTATGTTAAAGTATTTTCCTTCTATACCCATTTTATTAAGTGTTTTAATCATAAATGGATGTTGTATCTTGTCAAATGCTTTTTCTGCATCAATTGATATAATCATATGATTTTTGTCCTTTATTTTGTTTATGTGATGTATCACATTGATGGATTTGCGTATGTTGAACCATCCTTGTGCCCCGGGGATAAACCCCACTTGGTCGTGATGAATAATCTTTTTAATGCATTGTTGTATTCGATTTGCTAGAATTTTATTTAGGATTTTTGCATCGGTATTCATCAGAGATATTGGTCTGTAGTTTTCTTTTTTTGTGCTGTCCTTACCAGGTTTTGGTATCAGGGTAATGTTGGCCTCATAGAATGAGTTAGGGAGTACTGTCTCTTCTTCAATTTTTTGGAAGAGTTTGTGCAGAATTGGTATTAGATCCTCTTTGAAGGTTTGGTAGAATTCACTAGTGAAGCCATGTGGTCCCGGACTTTTGCTTTTGGGAAGGTTTTGGAGGACTGATTCAATTTCATTACTGGTGATCCGTCTGTTTAGATTTTCCAGTTCTTCATGGTTCAGCCTTGGAAGGCTATATGTTTCTAAGAACTTGTCCATTACTTCTAGGTTGTTGAATTTGGTGGCATATAGTCCTTCATAGTATTCTTGGATGATCCTTTGTATTTCTGTGGTGTCCGTGATAACTTCCCCTTTTACGTTTCTGATTTTGTTAATCAGTGTCTTCTCTCTTTTTATCTTAGTAAGTCTAGCCAAGGGTTTGTCAATTTTGTTAATCTTTTCAAAGAACCAGCTCTTTGTCACATTAATTTTTTCTATTGTCTTTTTGTTCTCTATTTCATTTAGTTCTGCTCTAATTTTTGTTATTTCCTTTCTTCTGCTGACCTTGGGTTTTACTTGTTCTTCTTTTTCTAGTTCTTTAAGGTGTAACATGAGGTTATTTATTTGGGAGTTTTCTTGTTTCTTGAGATAGGCCTGTAATGAGATAAATTTCCCTCTTAAAACTGCTTTCGCTGCATCCCAAAAATTTTGGTAGGATGTATTTTCATTGTCATTTGTTTCTATGTATCTTTTGATCTCTCCTCTAATTTCTTCTTTGACCCAGTCCTTCTTTAAAAGTATGTTATTTAATCTCCATGTATTTGTGTTTTTTCCCGCTTTCTTTTTACAGTTGATATCCAATTTCAAAGCCTTGTGATCAGAGAATATGCATGGTATGATTTCAATCTTCTTAAATTTGTTGAGACTGATTTTAAGTCCCAATATGTGGTCTATCCTTGAGAATGTTCCATGTACACTAGAAAAGAATGTATAGTCTGATGTTTTAGGATGAAGTGCTCTATAAATGTCAATTATGTCCATTTCATCTAATGTGTCATTTAGGGCTACTATTTCGTTATTTATTTTCTGTTTGGATGATCTATCCATAGCTGTCAATGATGTATTTAAGTCCCCTAGTATAATTGTGTTTTGGTCAATTTCTCCCTTTAGTTCTGTTAGTAGTTGCTTGGTGTATTTCGGTGCTCCCTGGTTAGGGGCATAAATATTGATGACTGTTATGTCTTCTTGTTGTACAGTCCCCTTCACCATTATGAAATGTCCATCTTTGTCTCTTGTTATCTTTTTCACCTTGAAGTCTGTTTCATCTGATATCATTATGGCTACACCTGATTTTCTCTGGGCACCATTTGCTTGGAGTGTCAATTTCCACCCTTTCACTTTGAGTCTATGCTTGTCCTTGTAGCTGAGATGTGTCTCTTGGAGACAGCATATGGTTGGGTTTAGTTTTTTGATCCAATCTGCTACTCTGTGCCTTTTCATTGGTGAGTTCAGTCCATTTACCTTTAGGGTGATGATTGATATGTGAGGTTTTCCTGTCATTCTATCTTTAGTTTTCTGTTAAGGCTGTGTTTCCATTGTTTCTTTGCCTTTTTGTTGTTGTCTATTATTTCTGTGTAGTGGTATTCTATGATGTTTCCCTCTGTTTCTTCTTTTATTTCAGTATATATTTCAATTCTGGATTTATTTTGAGTGGTTACCCTTAAGTTTATGTAAAAGAAAGTTTGATATTTAGAGTATTCCATTTTCTTCAGCACGCTTACTTTCTCCATTCCCATATTCCGGTTCAGGCCTTTACTCTCCCCCTTTTTGAGTTGTGGTTGCCACAAATTGTCCCTGTTGATGGTGGTTGAATAGCCTCCTTTAGTATTTCTTGTAGTGCAGGTCGTGTATTAGAAAATTCCCTCAGCTTCTGTATGTCTGGAAAGGTCTTTATTCCTCCTTCATATCTAAAGGATATCTTTGCTGGATATATTATTCTTGGCTTATGGTTTCTCTCTTTCAATAGTTTGAATATTTGGTTCCACTCCCTCCTGGCTTGTAGAGTTTCTGCTGAAAAATCTGATGATAATCTAATGGGCTTACCTTTGTAAGTTACCGTCTTCTTTTCCCTGGCTGCCTTGAGGATTCTTTCTTTGTCGTTGATTTTAGACAGCTTCAATACAATGTGCCTTGGAGAAGGTCTGTTGGGATTGAGGTAACTAGGTGTTCTATTTGCTTCTTGGATTCGAGGGTCCAGTTCTGCCCACAAATTTGGAAAGTTCTCATCGACAATTTGTTTGAATATATTCACTGTTCCCTTCTCTCTTTCTTCTCCTTCTGGTATGCCCATTATTCTTATATTGCTCTTTCTGATGGAGTCAGAAAGTTCTTGTAGAGTTCTTTCATTTCTTTTAAGTCTCAAGTCTCTTTCTTCTTCTATTTGTGTCATTTCCAGGTTTCTATCTTCGATGTCACTGATTCTTTGCTCCATCTGGTCAACTCTACTACCTAAGCTGGTTATTTCATTCTTAATTTCTTCTATTGAGTTCTTAATCTCCAGAAATTCTATTTGGTTCTTTTTTAAGATTTCAATCTCTTTCGTAAAATGCTCATGCTGTTCTTTGATTGAGTTTCTGAGTGCCTTTAACTGCCTATCTGTGTTTTCTTGTATCTCGTTGAGTTTTTTCAGAACTGCAATCTTGAATTCTCTGTCATTTAAGTCACATATTTCTGTATCTTTAAGTGTCTTCTCTGGAGATTTTTCACTTTCTTTCTGAACTGTCTTGTTGCCTTGGTTATTCATGGCGATTACTGGTTTACTATTTCTCTTCCTAGACATCTACAGGAGTGACTTCTACAACAGGTTGATAGAAAGCGGTCTTTCTTTTGTTTGCCAGTACTTGTTGGTAGAATGTTTTATTATTTCTCCAACTGCAACTTATTTTTCTTCTCCCACACGGTAGTGCTATGTTTTCTCTGCACTATTCCAACTTCTCACACAATGGGGGGATTCCCTGGGAGACGGACTTCTCCTCTGTTAATAGTTCGTCTAGGTCACAGGGTGCAGTGTCCCGGTGGGTATGCGGAGAGCTTTTGATGTTCCAAAGCTCTTCCAGCTCCTGATTCAGAGCCCATATATTTCAGCAGTTCTGTTTACTCCTGCAGGGATCCGCCCAGATAGGTGGGGTCAGGGGCGGGGTGAGTTGTGAGAGGTGGCCCAGAGCAATGGCGGCGACCACCACCCCAGCCGGTCCTGCTTCCACAGATCTATCCCTTTTGGTGGAACTAGTTGGGCTGTGAATATGTGTTTGCGCCCACAGTTCTCAAAACAGCAAATTTTCTGTTGTTTTGATCTGACACTGCTACTGTTCTGCTTCTAGCACCGGGCAGGTGGGGGTGGGGCGAGCTCTGGGAGGGGAGGGAGGGGGCGGCTAGTCTCAGTGCCCAAGGCTTCCGTTCTCTGCTCGGCAGTGCGGGCTTAAACCACCACCTTCAGCCTTTTTCCCTCAGTCTTTTTTCCGAGGTCTCTGCCATGAGTGTTGGGTTTAGCCGTGTTATATGCTGTCCCCTCAGCCCTGTGGAGCCCTGGCGGAGCCGTAGCAGTCCGAGTTCTTCCCTCTCCCGCAGCTGCGGTGGTTCCGGGAAGCAGCGAGCTCGGCGCATTCGCAATGGGCTTTTGTACGTTGATTTTGTAGCCAGCAACTTTACTGGATTCGTTGATTGTTTCTAATAGCTTTTTGGTGCAGTCTTTAAAGTTTTCTATACATAGCATCATGTCATCTCCAAAGAGTGACAATTAAACTTCTTCATTCTCAATTTGGATGCCTTTTATTTCTTTCTCTTGACTGATTGCTCTGGCAAGGACTTCCAACACTATCTTGAAAAGCCAAGGTGATAGGGGACAGCCCTGTCATGTTCCTGAACGTAGAGAAAAGGGCTTCAGTTTTTCTCCATTAATGATGAGATTGGCTGAGTGTTGTCATATATGCCCTTTATTATGTTAAGGTAGTTTCCTTCTATACCTATTTTATTAAGTGTTTTAATCATAAATGGATATTGTATCTTGTCAAATGCTTTTTCTGCATCAATTGATATAATCATATGATTTTTGTCCTTCACTTTGTTTATGTCTTGTATCACATTGATAGATTTGCGGATGTTGAAACATCCTTGTGCCCCGGGGATGAACCCCACTTGATCGTGCTGAATAATCTTTTTAATGCATTGTTGTATTCGATTTGCTAGAATTTTGTTTAGGACTTTTGCATCTGTATCCATCAGAGATATTGGTCTGTCGTTTTCTTTTTTGTGTTGTCCTTACCAGGTTTTGGTATCAGGGTAATGTTGTCCTCATAAAATGAGTTAGGGAGTACTGTCTCTTCTTCAATTTTTTTGGAAGAGTTTGAGCAGGATTGGTATTAGACCCTCCTTGCAGGTTTAGTAAAATTCACTAGTGAACGCATCTGGTCCCAGACTTTTGCTTTTGGGAAGGTTTTAGATGACTGATTCAGTTTTGTTACTGGTGATCGGTCAGTTTACATTTTCCAGTTCTTCATGGTTCAGCCTTGGAAGGCTATATGTTTCTAAGAACTTGTCCATTTATTCTAGGTTATTGAGTTTGGTGGCATATAGTCCTTCATAGTATTCTTGGATGATCCTTTGTATTTCTGTGGGTCCGTGATAACTTCCCCTTTTTCATTTCTGATGTTGTTAATTAGTGTCTTCTCTCTTTTTATCTTAGTGAGTCTAGCCAAGTGTTTGTCAATTTTGTTAATCTTTTAAAAAAACCAGCTCTTTGTCACATTAATTTTTTCTATTGTCATTTTGTTCTCTATTTCATTTAGTTCTGCTCTGATTGTTATTATTTCCTTTCTTCTGTTGACCTTGGGTTTCACTTATTCTTCTTTTTCTAGTTCTTTAAGGTGTAACATGAGGTTATTTGGGATTTTTCTTGTTTCTTGAGATAGGCCTGTAATGATATAAATTTCCCTCTTAAAATTGCTTTCGCTGCATCCGAAAAATTTTGGTAGGGTGTATTTTTATTGTCTTTTTTTCCTTGAATTCTCTATCATTTAAGTCACATATTTCTGTATCTTTAAGGGCCTTTTCTGGAGACTTTTCACTTTCTTTCTGAGCTATCTTGTTGCCTTGGTTATTCATGGCAAATACTGGTTTACTATTTCTCTTCCTAGACATCTACAGGAGTGACTTCTGCAACAGGTTGATAGGAAGAGGTCTTTCTTTTCTTTTCCAGTACTTGTTGGTAGAATGTTTTATTTTTTCTCCCACTGCAGCTTATTTTTCTTCTCCCACACGGTAGTGCTATGTTTTCCCTGCACTATTCCAGCTTCTCACACAATGGGGAGATTTCCTGGGAGACGGGCTTCTCCTCTGTTAATAGTTCATCTAGGTCACAGGGCACAGTGTCCCGGTGGGTATGCGGAGAGCTTTTGATGTTCCAAAGCTCCTCCAGCTCCAGATTCAGAGCCCGTATGTTTCAGCAGTTCTGTTTAGTCCTGTAGGGATCCGCCCAGATAAGTGGGGTCAGGGGCGGGGTGAGTTGTGAGAGGTGGCCCAGAGCAATGTGGCGACCACCACCACAGCCAGTCCTGCTTCCACAGCTCTCTACTTTTTGCCGGAATTAGTTGGGCTGTGAATTTGTGTCTGTGGTCCACAGTTGTCAGAACAGCAAATATTCTAATTTTTTGATCTGACACTGCTACTGTTCTGTTTCTAGCACCGGGCAGGTGGGCGTGGGGCGAGCTCTGGGAGGGTAGGGAGGGGTCGGCTAGTCTCAGTGCCTAAGGCTTCCGTTCTCTGCTGTCAGTGAGGGCTTAAACTACCGTTTTCAGCCTTCTTCCCTCAGTCTTTTCTGCGAGGTCTCTTCCGTGAGCGTTGGGTTCAGCTGAGTTATGTGCTGCCCCCTCAGCCCTGTGGGAAGCAGAGCCCTAGCAGTCCGAGTTCTTCCCTCTCCCGCAGCTGCGGTAGTTCCGGGATGCAGCGAGCTTGGAGCACTGAGCTAGGTCTGCGTCCTGCGCCCGCTTGGCTCCGTCTCTGCACTTCTCCCTTTCCTCCTCCCCCCGCTCGCGCGCACGAATCTCCCACCTGTAGGTGATTTCGGTAGTCGGCCTCTTCGTCTTGCCTGTCTGCTGTGCAGGGAGTCCTTTGTGGAGTTTTTATTGTTCGATTCGTTGTGAATTCCAGAGGAGCTTTATAGAGGTTCACCTCATGCTGCCATTTTTCCTCCTTGTCCGTCATTTGTTTCTATGTATCGTTTGATCTGTCCTCGAATTTCTCCTTTGACCCAGTCATTCTTTAAAAGTATGTTGTTTAATCTCTATGAATTTGTGTTTTTTATTTCCTGCTTTCTTTTTGCAGTTGATATCCAATTTCAAATCCTTGTGATCAGAGAATATGCTTGGTATGATTTCAATCTTCTTAAATTTTCTGAGACTGATTTTATGTCCCAATATATGGTCTATCCTGGAGAATGTTCCATGTACACTAGAAAAAAATGTATAGTCTGATATTTTAGGATGTAGTGCTCTATATATGCCAATTATGTCCATTTCCTCTAATGTGTCATTTAGAGCTGCTATTTTGTTATTTATTTTCTGTTTGGATGATCTATCCATAGCTGTCAACGATGTGTTTAAGTCCCCTAGTATAATTGTGTTTTGGTCAATTTCTCCCTTTAGTTCTGTTAGTAGTTGCTTGGTATATTTCGGTGTTCCCTGATTGAGGCATAAATATTGATGACTGTTATGTCTTCTTGTTGTATAGTCCCCTTTACCATTATGAAATGTCCATCTTTGTTTCTTGTTATCTTTTTTCACCCTGAAGTCTGTTTCATCTGATATCATTATGGCTACACCTGATTTTCTCTGGGTACCATTTGCTTGGAGTGTCAGTTTCCACCCTTTCACTTTGAGTCTATGCTTGTCCTTGTAGCTGAGATGTGTCTCTTGGAGACAGCATATGGTTGGGTTTAGTTTTTGATCTATTCTGCTACTCTGTGCCTTTTTATTGGTGAGTTGAATCCATTTACATTTAGGGTGATTATTGATATGTGAGGATTTCCTGTCATTCTATCTTTAGTTTTCTGGTAAGGCTGTGTCTCGATTGTTTCCTTGCTTTTTTTGTTGTCTGTTATTTCTGTGTGGTCATATTCTATGATGTTTCCCTCCGTTTCTTCCTTTATTACAGTATGTATTTCAGTTCTGGATTTTTTTTTGATGTACCACAGTTTCTGAATCCAGTCGTCTACCGATGGGCATTTCAATTGTTTCCATGTCTTGGCTCTTGTGTATAGTGCTGCAATAAACATAGGGCTGCATAAATTTTTTTGAATTAAAGTTTTGGAGCTCTTTGGATAGATACCTAGGTGTGGAATTGCTGGATCATAAGGTAGTTCCATTTTCAGATTTTTGAGATACCTCCATATGAACAGTGTCTTTTTGTTTGTTTGTTTTATGCAAGATCAAGTGTATTTTATTATTCAGTTACCTGAATGTTTTTTGACATTCAGTGTTATTTTATATTAATTTCAGGTGTATAACCTAGTGGTTAGACATTTATATAATTTAAGTCTAGTACCCACCTGTCACTATAAATATTTATTTTCATATTATTGACTATATTCCCTATGCTTTATATTACAACCCCATGACTATTTTGTAACTACTAATTTGTGTTTCTTAATACTCTCACTTTTTCACCCTGCCCACAATCCCCTCCCATTTATCACCTCAGTGAATCTAGTATCCATATGACACCATACAGAGTTCTTTTTAATTTCAAATAAAATTTATTCCAATTAATTTAATTCATATTACTCATGATACTAGCTTATCTTTTTCCAGGGTAAACAAAATGAGAAGAAACCTTTAAGGACTTTCTAATCCCATTACAAATATCTTTTTAAGAGGATTACATCATAGAAACCACTGCATAAGGTGAGCCTCTTGAAATCTTCCCTGGAATTTACAACAAATTGAACGGCTATAATTCCACAAAGGAATCCCTATGCACCAGACTGGCAAGACTGAGATGCGCAATTGAAATAATATAAATTTGGGCAAACTGGGTGAGCGGGGAAGGGAGAAGGGGCAAGGGTGGAGGCACCAGCAGCATGGGCCGCAGAATGCAGACTCAACTGAGAGCTCTGAGTGCCCTGGATTCTGGAGCTACAGCTGTCACAGGAGAGGGAAGAATTCAGAGTGCTAGTGCTCCCCTTATGGCCCACAGCCCTTCCTGAAGGATCAGCATATAACCACGGCTGAACCCAAAGCTCACGTCAGAGACCCCAGAGCAAAGACTGAGGGAAGAAGGGTGAAAATGGCAGTTTAAGCCCTCACTTCTAAGCAGAGGATGGAAGGCCCAGGCATGGAACCTAGTCGACCCCACACTACCCATTCAGAGCTCGCCTCACCCCCAACTGCCCAGTGCTAGAAGCAGAACTGTAGCAGTGTCAGATCAAAGGACATAATATTTGCAGTTCTGAGAACTGCGGCCTGCAGCCAGAGACTCATGGCCAACTATTTCCAGGAAAGGGGACAGAGCATTGTGTATAGGACTGGCTGTGCTGGTGGTCACCATCTTTCCTAAGAGCTACCTCTCACAATCCACCCTGCACCTGGCCCCACCTACCGAGATGGATCCCTACCGGGGTAAACAGAGCCGTTGAAACACACAGGCCCTGAAACTGATGCAGAAAGAGCTTTGTAACTTCAGAAGCTCTCCATATCCACCGACGGAGGTGGTGTCCTGAAACCCAGGTGATCTGCTCACAGAGGAGAAGCCCACCTTCCAGGGAATGCCCCCATTGTATGAGAATCTGGAACAGTGCAGAGAAAATATAACATTATAGCACAAGAGAGAATAAAAGGCTGAGGTCGGAAAGAAAATAAAACATTCTACCAACACCTACTGGAAAGCAAAAAAAAAAAAATAAATAAAATAAAAGGAAAAAAATAAGACCTCTTCCTATCAATCTGTTGCAGAACCCACTCCTGTAGATGTCTAGGAAGAGAAATAATAATTCGTTAATTGCCATGAATCACCAAGCTAACAAGGCAGTGCAG
The DNA here is from genome assembly GCF_057876585.1 of Rhinolophus sinicus. Classification (NCBI taxonomy): domain Eukaryota; kingdom Metazoa; phylum Chordata; class Mammalia; order Chiroptera; family Rhinolophidae; genus Rhinolophus; species Rhinolophus sinicus. The sequence continues at coordinate 45,573,557 of NC_142518.1, read as the reverse complement.
AAAGAAAATGAAAAGTCTCGAGAAAATTAACTTAAAGGCATGGAAATATGTGACTTAAATGACAGAGAATTCAAGATCACAGTTCTGAAAACACTCAATGAGTTGCAAGAAAACAGAGTCATGCAATTTAATGAACACAGAAACACAATCAAAGAATAAAATGAACATTTTATCAAAGAGATTGAAACATTTTACCAAAGAGATTGGTTCTTTTAAAAAACAACCAAATAGAATTTTTGGAGATTAAGAACTCAATAAATGAAATAAAGAATGAAATAGCCAGCTTAGGTAATAGAGTGGACGAGATAGAGGAAAGAATGAGTGACATTGAAGATAGAAATCTGGAAATGACACATATAGAACAAGAGAGAGACTTGAGAGTTGAAAGAAATGAAAGAAATCTACAAAAATTTTCTGACTCCATCAGAGAGAGCAATATAAGGATAATTGATATAAAAGGAGGAGAAGAAATGGAGAAGGGAACAGAGAAACAGAGACTATATTCAAACAAATAGTATTGAGAACATCCCAAACTAGTGGAAAGTACTGGATCCTCGAATCCAAGAAGCAGAAAGAACACCTAATTACCTCAATCGCAACAGGCATTCTCCAAGTCACATTGTGTTGAAGCTGTCAAAAATTAACGACAAAGAAAGAATCCTCCAGGCAGCCAGGAAAAAGAAGACGGTAACCTACAAAGGAAAGCCCATTAGATTATCATCAGATTTTCCAGCACTAACTCTACAAGCCAGGAGGGAGTGGAACCAAATATTCAAACTATTGAAAGAGAGAAATTATGAGCCAAGAATAATATATCCAGCAAAGATATCCTTTAGATATTAAGGAGGAATAAACACCTCCAGCAGGAGCTGAGGGAATTTTCTAACACACGACCTGTACTACAAGGAATACTAAAGGAGGCTATTTGACCTGAAACTAAAAAGCAAAAGAATACAAAACCATGAGTAGTATAACGAACAGACAGACTGACATAGGAAACAGCAACACCTACACCAAATAAGACACTATACACTTAAACATAACGTACAGGATAAAGAAGAAATAAAAACATAAAAAAAAGGAAAAAGATACTTGCTACAGCAGCACAGACATCAACTAATAGCATAAATAGGGATAATTTGTGACAACAAAAACATAAAAGGGCAGAGAGTAAATGTCTCACACAGCACAAGGGAATGGAGAAGGTAAGCGTGCTCATGAGCGTGGAATACTCTAAATGTGAAAATTTCTTTTACATAAAATTAATGGTAACCACTCAGAAGAAATCCAGAACTGAAATATATAACATATAACAAACAGAGCAAAAAATCGTAGATCACCACCACACTGAAATAATAGACAGTAATAAAAGGGCAAAGAAACAATGGAGACACAGTCCTACCAGAAAACCAAAGATAGAAGGATAGGAAATTCTCATACATCAATAAATACCCTAAATGTAAATGGAGTGAACTCTCCAATAAAAAGGAACAGAGTAGCAGATTGGATCAAAATACTAACCCAACCATATGCTGCCTCCAAAAGATACACGTCAGCAACAAGGACAAATATACTCAAAGTGAAAGGGTGGAAATTGACACTCCAAGCAAATGATATTCAGAAAAAAGCAGGTGTAGCCATACTGATATCAGATGAAACAGACTTCAGGATAAAAAAGGTAGCAAGAGACAAAAATGGACATTTCTTTTTTTAAAAATTTATTTTTTAAATTTAGTGGGGTGACAATTGTTAGTAAAATTACATAGATTTCAGGTGTACAATTCTGTATTACATCATCTATAAATCCAAAAATGGGCATTTCATAATAATAAAGGGGACTATATAACAAGAAGACATAACAGTCATCAATATTTATGCCCCCAATCAGGGAGCACCAAAATACACAAAGCAACTACTAACAGAACTAAAGGGAGAAATTGACCAAACACCGTTATAGTAGTGGACGTAAATACATCATTGACAGCTATGGATAGATCATCCAAACAGAAAATAAATGAAGAAATATCAGCCCTAAATGACATGTTAGATGAAATGGACATGAATGACATTTATAGAGCACTTCATCCTAGAACATCAGACTATACATTTTTCTCTGATGTACATGGAATATTCTCAAGGATAGAGCATATATTGGGACAAAAAGCTAGCCTCAGCAAATTTAAGAAGATTGCAATTATACTAAGCATATTCACTGATCACAAAGCTTTGAAATTGTATATCAACTGCAAAAAGAAAGCAGGAAAAGTCACAAGTATGTGGAGATTAAACAACATATTCTTTTTTTAAAAAGATTTTTTTGTTTTTAATTGGGGAAGGGGAACAGGACTTTATTGGGGAACAGTGTGTACTTTCAGGAGTTTTTCCAAGTTAAGTGGTTGTCTTTTCAATCTTGGATGTGGAGGGTGCATTTCAACTCCAGGTCCAGTTGCCATTGTTAGTTGCAGGGGGTGCAGCCCACCATCCCTGGTGGGAGTTGAGGAATCGAACCCGCAAACTTCGGATTTAGGAGCACGGAGCTCCAATCGCCTTAGCCACCAGGCAGGTCCCTAAACAACATACTCTTAAAGAACGACCAGGTCAAAGAAGAAATAAGAGGAAAGATCAAAAGATACATAGAAACAAATGAGAATGAAAATACTTCCTACGAAAATTTTTGGAATGCAGTGAAAGCAGTTTTAAGAGGGAAATTTATATCATTACAGGCCTATCTGAAGAAAAAAGAAAAATCCCTGATAAATAACTTCATGTTACACCGTAAAGAACTAGAAGAAGAAGAACAAATGAAACCCTAAAGGCAGCAGAAGGAAGGAAATAATAAAAATTAGAGCAGAGCTAAATGAAATAGAGAACAGAAAGACAATAGAAAAAATTAATGTGACAAAGAGGTGGTTCTCTGAAAAGATAGATAAAATTGACAAATCCTTGGCTAGACTCATTAAGATAAAAAGAGAAAAGACACAAATAAGCAAAATCAGAAATGAAAGAGGAGAAGTTACCATGGATGCCATAGAAATACAAACAATTATCCAAGAACACTATGAAGGGCTATATGCCAACAAATTCAATAACCTAGTAGAAATGAACAAGTTCTAGAATCATATAGCCTTCCTAGGCTGAACTATGAAGAATTGTCAAATCTAAATAGGACGATCACCAGTAACGATATTGAATCAGTCATCTGAAACCTGCCCAAAAGCAAAAGTCCAGGACTTCCCTAGTGAATTCTACCAAACCTTCAAAAAGGTTCTAATACCTGTCCTACTCAAACACTTCCAAAAAATGGAAGAAGAGAATACTCCCTAACTCATTTTATGAGGCCAACATTACCCTGATACCAAAACCCGGTAAGGATAACACACACAAAAAGAAAATTACAAACCAATATCTCTGATGAATACAGATGCAAAAATCTAAACCAAATTCTAGGAAATCAAATGCAACAATGCATTTAAAAAAAGTAGACATCACGACCAAGTTGGGTTCATCCTAGGGGCACAAGGATAGTTCAACATATGCAAAATGATCAATGTCATACACCATATAAACAAAAAAGGACAAAAATTGTATGATTATATCAACAGATGCAGAAAAGAAATTTGACAAGATACAACATCTGTTTAGTAATTTTACTAACAATTGTCACCCCAATAAATTTAATAAAAAATGGGTGTAAAAGCAAAATACCTTAACATAATCAAGGCCATATATGACAAAATGTCAGCTAATATCATAATTAATGGTAAAAACTTATCAGGATGTACGTTCAGGAACAAGACAGGGTTGTCCCTTATCACCTCTGGTTTTCAACATAGTATTGGAAGTCCTAGCCAGAGCAATCAGGCAAGAGATAGGAATAAAAGGCATCCAAATAGGCAATGAAGAAGTTAAATTGTCACTCTTTGCAGATGACATGATGCTATATATAGAAAACCCTAAAGACTCCACCAAAAAGCTATTAGAAACAATCAACGAATACAGTAAAGTTTCCGGCTACAAAATCAACGTACAAAAGTCCGTTGAATTCTTATATACTAACAATGAAATCTCAGAAAATGAAATAAAAAAAAATCCCTTTTGCATTTGCAACAAAAAGAATAAAATACCTAGGAATAAACTTAACCAAGGATGTGAAAGACCTATATGCTGAAAACTATAAGATATTTTAGAAAAATTGAAGAAGACAAAAAGAAATGGAAAGATATTCTGTGCTCATGGATTGGAAGAATCAGTGTAGTTAAAATGGCCATATTACCCAAAGCAATATACAGATTTAATGCAGTTCCCATCAAAATCGCAATGGCGTTTTTTAAAGAAATAGAACAAAAAATCATCAGATTTGTTTGGAACCAAAGAAGACCCCGAATATCCAAAGCAATCCTAAGAGAAAAGAACAATGCTGGAGGTATTACACTCCCTGACTTTAGCTTGTATTACAGGGCTACAATAATCAAAACAGCATGGTATTGGCAGAAAAGCAGACACATAGACCAATGGAATAGAATTGAGAACCTAGAAATAAAACCCCATAAACATGGACAGATAATTTTTAACAAGGAAGCAAAAAACATACAATGGAGCAAAGACAGCCTCTTCAATAAATGGTGCTGGGAGAATTGGAAAGCCACGTGCAAAAGAATGAAACTGGACTGCTATCTGTCACCATGTACCAAAGTTAATTCAAAATGGATCAAAGACTTAAGCATAAGACATGACACAATAAACTGCATAGAAGAAAACACAGGTACTAAACTTATGGACCTTGGGTTCAAAGAACATTTTATGAATTTGACTCCAAGGCAAGGGAAGTAAAAGCTAAAATTAATGAATGGGACTACATCAAACTTAAAAGCTTCTGCACAGCAAAAGAACCATCGACAAAATAAAAAGGCAACCAACTGAATGGGAGAAGATTTTTGCAAACAGTGCCTCTGATAAGGGGCTGATATCCAAAATATACAGGGAACTCACGTAACTCAACAACAAAAAAACAAACAACCCAATTGAAAAATGGGCAGAGGACCTGAAGAGACATTTCTCCAAAGAGGACATACAAATGGCAAATAGACATATGAAGAAATGCACATCAGTAATCATCAGAGAAATGCAAATGAAAACCACAATGAGATATCACCTCACCCCAGTTAGAATGGCTATCATCAACAAGACAAATAGTAACAAGTCTTGGATAGGCTGTGGAGAAAAAGGAACCCTCATACACGGTTGATGGGAATGCAGACTGGTGCAGCCGCTATGGAAGGAAGTATGGAGGTTCCTCAAAAAATTACAAGTAGAATTACCATATGACCCAGGAATCCCTCTCCTGGGTATCTACCCAAAATATCTGAAAGCGTTTAGCCATAAAGATAAGTGTGCTCCAATGTTCATTGCAGGTTTATTTGCGGTGGCCAAGACATGGAAACAACCAAAATGTCTTCGATAGATGAATGGATAAAGAAGTTGTGGTATATATACACAATGGAATACTGTTCGGCAGTAAGAAAAGATGATATAGGAACCTTTGTGAGAACATGGATGGATCTTGAGAGTGTAATGCTGAGCGAAATAAGTCAGACAGAAAAAGCAGAGAACCATGTGATTTCACTGATATGTGGTATATAAACCAAAAACAACAAAAGAACAAGGCAAACAAATGAGAAACAAAAACTCATAGACACAGACAATAGTTAAGTGGTTACCAGAGGGTAAGGGTGGGGGGTGGTAGATGAGGGTAAAGAGGATCAAATATATGGTGATAGCTTCATTCTTTCGTACATGGCTTTCCATTTCTCCCAGCACCATTCATTGAAGAGGCTGTGTGTTCTCCACTGTATGCTTTTGGCTTTTTTGTCGAAAATTATGTGTCCATATTTATGTGGGTTTATTTCTAGGTTTTCCATTCTATCCTATTGGTCTTTGTGTCTGTTTTTATTCCTATACCATGCTGGGTTTTTTTGTTGCTATGTAGTAGGAGTTGAAGTTAGGAAGTGTGAAACGTGCAGCATTATTCTTTTTTTGTTAGGATTGTTTTGGCTATTCAAGGTCTTTTGTTGTTCCATGCAAATCTGATGATTTTTTTTGTTCTATTTATTTAAAAATGGTTTTGGGATTTTGATGGGGATTGCATTAAATCTGTATATTGCTTTGGGTAATATGGCCATTTTAACTATGTTGATACTTCCAGTCTATGAGTACAGAATATCTTTCCCTTTCTTTGAGTCTTCTTCAATTTTTTAAAAAAAATGTCATATAGTTTTCAGTGTGTAGGTCCTTCACATCCTTGATTAAGTTTATTCCTTTGTATTTTATTCTTTTTGCTCCAATTGCAAAAGGATTTGTTTTTTTCAATTTCTTTTTCTTAGATTTCATTGTTGGTATACAGGAATGCAATGGACTTTTGTCTGTTTATTTCATAGCCAACACCTTTACTGTATTCGTTTATTGTTTCTAATAGCTTTTTAGTGGACTCTTTAGGATTTTCTATATATAACATCATGTCATCTGCAAAAAAGTGACAATTTAACTTCCTCATTTGCAATTCAGATGCCTTTTATTTTTTTCTTTTACCTGATTGCTCAGGCTAGGGCTTCCAATACTATGTGGAAAAGCAGTTGACACCATACATGGTTATTTCAATATTATTGACTATATTTCTTATGCTATACCTTATATCTCCTTGAATACTTTGTAAGAACCAATTTGTACTTAAAACCTTCCATTTTTTCACCCGCTCCGAACTCCCATCCCATTTGTTAACCATCTAAATGTTTTCTGTTCATATTTTTCTTTTTTGTTGGTTTATTTTGTTCTGTAGATTCTACTTATAGTGAAATCATATGACATTTGCCTTTCTCTTTCTGACATATTATATTTCACACAGTGTCTTCTAAGTCCATCCATGTTGCTGCAGATGGCAAGATTTCATTATTTTTTTTACGGCTGAATAATATTCCCTTGTATATATGTACCACCTCTTCTTTATCCATTCAACCACTCAGGGATACCCAGGTTGCCTTTATATCTTGGCTATTGTAAATAATGCTGCAGTGAACATATAGATACAGATGTCCCTTTGAAGTACCGTCTTTGGTTTCTTTGAGTAAATACCAAGAATTGGGATTACTGGGTCTTTCTCTGTCTCTTGTTACAGCCTTTGTTTTAAAGTCTATATTGTCTGGTACAAGTATTGTACCCCAGCTTTTTTTTTGTTGTTTCTGTTTTCACGTAATGTCGGTTTCTGTCCCTTTATTTATTTATTTTTTTTAATAAAATTTATTGGGGTGACAATTGTTAGTAAAATTACATAGATTTCAGGTGTACAATTCTGTATTACATCATCTATAAATCCCATTGTGTGTTCATCACCCAGAGTCAGTTCTCCTTCCATCACCATATATTCGATCCCCCTTACCCTCATCTCCCACCCCCCACCCCCCACCCCCCTTACCCTCTGGCAACCACTAAACTATTGTCTGTGTCTATGAGTTTCTGTTTCTCATTTGTTTGTCTTGTTCTTTTGTTGTTTTTGGTTTATATACCACATATCAGTGAAATCCCATGGTTCTCTGCTTTTTCTGTCTGACTTGTTTCACTCAGCATTACTCTCTCAAGATCCACCCATGTTGTCACAAATGTTCCTATATCATCTTTTCTTACTGCCAAATAGTATTCCATTGTGTATATATACCACAACTTCTTTATCCATTCATCTATCGAAGGACATTTTGGTTGTTTCCATGTCTTGGCCACCGTAAACAAAGCTGCAATGAACATTGGAGCACACGTGTCTTTATCTCTAAATGTTTTCAAATTTTTTGAGTAGATACCCAGGAGAGGGATTGCTGGGTCATATGGCAATTCTATTCGTAATTCTTTGAGGAACCTCCACACTGCCTTCCATAACGGCTGCACCAGTCTGCATTCCCACCAACAGTGTATGAGGGTTCCTTTTTCTCCACAGCCTCTCCAACATTTGTTACTATTTGTCTTGTTGATGATAGCCATTCTGACTGGGGTGAGGTGATATCTCATTCTGGTTTTGATTTGCATTTCTCTGATGATTAGTGATGTTGAGCATTTTTTCATATGTCTATTTGCCATTTGTATGTCCTCTTTGGAGAAATGTCTCTTCAAGTCCTCTGCCCATTTTTCAATTGGGTTGTTTGCTTTTTGTTGTTCAGTTGCATGAGTTCCTTGTATATTCTGGATACTAGCCCCTTATCGGAGGCACTGTTTGCAAAAATCTTCTCCCATTCAGTTGGTGGCCTCTTTATTTTGTCAATGGTTTCTTTTGCTGTGCAGAAGCTTTTAAGTTTCATATAGTCCCATTCGTTTATTTTAGCTTTTACTTCCATTGCCTTTGGAGTCAAGTTCATAAAATGCTCTTTGAACCCAAGGTCCATAAGTTTAGTACCTTTGTTTTCTTCTATGCAGTTTATTGTGTCATGTCTTATGCTTTAGTCTTTGATCCATTTTGAATTAACTTTGGTACATGGTGACAAATAGCAGTCCAGTTTCATTCTTTTGCACGTGGCTATCCAATTCTCCCAGCACCATTTATTGAAGAGGCTGTCTTTGCTCCATTGTATGTTTTTAGCTTCTTTGTCAAAAATTATCTGTCCATATTTATGTGGTTTTATTTCTGGGTTCTCAATTCTATTCCATTGGTCTATGTGTCTGTTCTTCTGCCAATACCATGCTGTTTTGATTATTGTAGCCTGTAGTACAAGCCAAAGTCAGGAAGTGTGATACCTCCAGTCTTGTTCTTTTTCTTAAGATTGCTTTGGCTATTCGGGGTCTTTTGTGGTTCCAAACAAATCTGATGATTTTTTGTTCTATTTCTTTAAAATATGCCATTGGGATTTTGATGGGGATTGCATTGAATCTGTATATTGCTTTAGGTAATATGGCCATTTTAACTATGTTGATTCTTCCAATCCATGAGCACAGAATGTCTTTCCATTTTTTTGTGTCTTCTTCAATTTCTTTCAAAAATGTCTTATAGTTTTCAGCATATAGGTCTTTCACGTACTTGGTTAAGTTTATTCCTAGGTATTTTATTCTTTTTGCTGCAATTGCAAAAGGAATTGTTTTTTGTATTTCTTTTTCTGAGATTTCATTGTTAGTATATAGGAAGGAAATGGACTTTTGTGCGTTGATTTTGTAGCCGGCAACTTTACTGTATTCGTTGATTGTTTCTAATAGCTTTTTGGTGGAGTCTTTAGGGTTTTCTATATATAGCATCATGTCATCTGCAAAGAGTGATAATTTAACTTCTTCATTCCCAGTTTGGATGCCTTTTATTTCTTTCTCTTGCCTGATTGCTCTGGCAAGGACTTCCAACACTATGTTGAAAAGCAGAGGTGATAGGGGACATCCCTGTCGTGTTCCTGAACGTAGAGCAAAGGGCTTCAGTTTTTCTCCATTAATTATGAGATTAGCAGAGGGCTTGACATATATGGCCTTTATTATGTTAAGGTATTTTCCTTCTATACCCATTTTATTAAGTGTTTTAATCATAAATGGATGTTGTATCTTGTCAAATGCTTTTTCTGCATCAATTGATATAATCATATGATTTTTGTCCTTTATTTTGTTTATGTGATGTATCACATTGATGGATTTGCGTATGTTGAACCATCCTTGTGTCCCGGGGATGAACCCCACTTGGTCGTGATGAATAATCTTTTTAATGCATTGTTGTATTCGATTTGCTAGAATTTTATTTAGGATTTTTGCATCGGTATTCATCAGAGATATTGGTCTGTAGTTTTCTTTTTTTGTGCTGTCCTTACCAGGTTTTGGTATCAGGGTAATGTTGGCCTCATAAAATGAGTTAGGGAGTACTGTCTCTTCTTCAAATTTTGGAAGAGTTTGTGCAGAATTGGTATTATATCCTCTTTGAAGGTTTGGTAGAATTCACTAGTGAAGCCATCTGGTCCCGGACTTTTGCTTTTGGGAAGGTTTTGGATGACTGATTCAATTTCGTTACTGGTTATCGGTCTGTTTAGATTTTCCAGTTCTTCATGGTTCAGCCTTGGAAGGCTATATGTGTCTAAGAACTTGTCCATTCCTTCTAGGTTGTTGAATTTGGTGGCATATAGTCCTTCATAGTATTCTTGGATGATCCTTTGTATTTCTGTGGTGTCTGTGATAACTTCCCCTTTTACGTTTCTGATTTTGTTAATCAGTGTCTTCTCTCTTTTTATCTTAGTAAGTCTAGCCAAGGGTTTGTCAATTTTGTTAATCTTTTCAAAGAACCAGCTCTTTGTCACATTAATTTTTTCTGTTGTCTTTTTGTTCTCTATTTCATTTAGTTCTGCTCTAATTTTTGTTATTTCCTTTCTTCTGCTGACCTTGGGTTTTACTTGTTCTTCTTTTTCTAGTTCTTTAAGGTGTAACATGAGGTTATTTATTTGGGAGATTTCTTGTTTCTTGAGATAGGCCTGTAATGAGATAAATTTCCCTCTTAAAACTGCTTTCGCTGCATCCCAAAAATTTTGGTAGGATGTATTTTCTTTGTCATTTGTTTCTATGTATCTTTTGATCTCTCCTCTAATTTCTTCTTTGACCCAGTCCTTCTTTAAAAGTATGTTGTTTAATCTCCATGAATTTGTGTTTTTTATTTCCTGCTTTCTTTTTGCAGTTGATATCCAATTTCAAATATTTGTGATCAGAGAATATGCTTGGTATGATTTCAATCTTCTTAAATTTTCTGAGACTGATTTTATGTCCCAATATATGGTCTATCCTTGAGAATGTTCCGTGTACACTAGAAAAGAATGTATAGTCTGATGTTTTAGGATGAAGTGCTCTAAAAATGTCAATTATGTCCATTTCATCTAATGTGTCATTTAGGGCTATTATTTCGTTATTTATTTTCTGTTTGGATGATCTATCCATAGCTGTCAATGATGTATTTAAGTCCCCTAGTATAATTGTGTTTTGGTCAATTTCTCCCTTTAGTTCTGTTAGTAGTTGCTTGGTGTATTTCGGTGCTCCCTGATTGGGGGCATAAATATTGATGACTGTTATGTCTTCTTGTTGTACAGTTCCCTTCACCATTATGAAATGTCCATCTTTATCTGTTGTTATCTTTTTCACCTTGAAGTCTGTTTCATCTGATATCATTATGGCTACACCTGATTTTCTCTGGGTACCATTTGCTTGGAGTGTCAATTTCCACCCTTTCACTTTGAGTCTATGCTTGTCCTTGTAGCTGAGATGTGTCTCTTGGAGACAGCATATGGTTGGGTTTAGTTTTTTGATCCAATCTGCTACTCTGTGCCTTTTTATTGGTGAGTTCAGTCCATTTACATTTAGGGTGATTATTGATATGTGAGGACTTCCTGTCATTCTATCTTTAGTTTTCTGGTAAGGTTGTGTCTCCATTGTTTCTTTGCCTTTTTGTTGTTGTCTATTATTTCTGTGTGGTGGTATTCTATGATGTTTCCCTCTGTTTCTTCTTTTATTTCAGTATATATTTCAATTCTGGATTTATTTTGAGTGGTTACCCTTAAGTTTATGTAAAAGAAAGTTTGATATTTAGAGTATTCCATTTTCTTCAGCACGCTTACTTTCTCCATTCCCATATTCCGGTTCAGGCCTTTACTCTCCCCCTTTTTGAGTTGTGGTTGCCACAAATTGTCCCTGTTGATGGTGGTCGAATAGCCTCCTTTAGTATTTCTTGTAGTGCAGGTCGTGTATTAGAAAATTCCCTCAGCTTCTGTATGTCTGGAAAGGTCTTTAATCCTCCTTCATATCTAAAGGATATCTTTGCTGGATATATTATTCTTGGCTCATGGTTTCTCTCTTTCAATAGTTTGAATATTTGGTTCCACTCCCTCCTGGCTTGTAGAGTTTCTGCTGAAAAATCTGATGATAATCTAATGGGCTTTCCTTTGTAAGTTACCGTCTTCTTTTCCCTGGCTGCCTTGAGGATTCTTTCTTTGTCATTGATTTTAGACAGCTTCAATACAATGTGCCTTGGAGAAGGTCTGTTGGGATTGAGGTAACTAGGTGTTCTATTTGCTTCTTGGATTCGAGGGTCCAGTTCTGTCCACAAATTTGGGAAGTTCTCATCGACAATTTGTTTGAATATATTCTCTGTTCCCTTCTCTCTTTCTTCTCCTACTGGTATGCCCATTATTCTTATATTGCTCTTTCTGATGGAGTCAGAAAGTTCTTGTAGAGTTCTTTCATTTCTTTTAAGTCTCAAGTCTCTTTCTTCTTCATTTTGTGTCATTTCCAGGTTTCTATCTTCGATGTCACTGATTCTTTCCTCCATCTGGTCAACTCTACTACCTAAGCTGGTTATTTCATTCTTAATTTCTTCTATTGAGTTCTTAATCTCCAGAAATTCTATTTGGTTGTTTTTTAAGATTTCAATCTCTTTCGTAAAATGTTCATGCTGTTCTTTGATTGAGTTTCTGAGTTCCTTTAACTGCCTATCTGTGTTTTCTTGTATCTCGTTGAGTTTTTTCAGAACTGCAATCTTGAATTCTCTGTCATTTAAGTCACATATTTCTGTATCTTTAAGTGCCTTCTCTGGAGATTTTTCACTTTCTTTCTGAGCTATCTTGTTGCCTTGGTTATTCATGGCGATTACTGGTTTACTATTTCTCTTCCTAGACATCTACAGGAGTGACTTCTGCAACAGGTTGATAGAAAGCGGTCTTTCTTTTGTTTGCCAGTACTGGTTGGTAGAATGTTTTATTATTTCTCCAACTGCAACTTATTTTTCTTCTCCCACACAGTAGTGCTATGTTTTCTCTGCACTATTCCAACTTCTCACGCAATGGGGGGATTCCCTGGGAGACGGGCTTCTCCTCTGTTAATAGTTCGTCTAGGTCACAGGGCGCAGTGTCCCGGTGGGTATGCGGAGAGCTTTTGATGTTCAAAAGCTCTTCCAGCTGCTGATTCAGAGCCCGTATATTTCAGCAGTTCTGTTTACTCCTGCAGGGATCCACCCAGATAGGTGGAGTCAGGGGCGGGGTGAGTTGTGAGAGGTGGCCCAGAGCAATGGCAGTGACCACCACCACAACCGGTCCTGCTTCCACTGCTCTCTCCCCTTTGCTGGAACTAGTTGGGCTGTGAATTTGTATTTGCGGTCCACAGATCTCAAAACAGCAAATTTTCTGTTGTTTTGATCTGACACTGCTACTGTTTCGCTTCTAGCACCGGGCAGGTGGGGGCGGGGCGAGCTCTGGGAGGGGAGGGAGGGGGCGGCTAGTCTCAGTGCCTAAGGTTCCGTTCTCTGCTCGGCAGTGCGGCTCTGCTCGGCTTAAACCACTGTTTTCAGCCTTTTTCCCTCAGTCTTTTCTCCGAGGTCTCTGCCGTGAGCGTTGGGTTCAGCCGTGTTATATGCTGTCCCCTCAGCCCTGTGGAGCCCTGGCGGAGCCCTAGCAGTCCGATCTCCCGCAGCTGCGGTAGTTCCGGGAAGCAGCGAGCTCGGCACACTGAGCTAGGTCTGTGTCCTGCGCCCGCGCGGTTCCGTGTCCGCACGCTTCTCCCTTTCCTCCTCCCTCCACTCGCGCGAATCTCCCACCTGTAGGTGATTTCAGTCGGTAGTGGGCCTCTTCGTGTTGCTTGTCTGCTGTGCAGGGAGTCCTTTGTGGAGTTTTTGTTGTTCGATTCTTTGTAAATTCCAGGGGAGCTTTACAGAGGCTCACCTCACTCCGCCATTTTTCCGGAAGTACTGACTGTTTTCTAATCCCCTCACCTTCCCTCTTATCCCCACTCCCCTCCCATCTAGCAACCGTCAGTTTTTCCTCTATTTCTCCAAAACTGTTTCTGATTAGTTCATTCACTTATTCTTTTCTTTAGATTCCACATATAAGTGAGATCATACGGTATTTGTTTTTCTCTGTCTGACTTATTTCACTTAACATAATGTTCTCTAGGTCCATCCATGTTGTTGCAAATGGTAAAATTTCATTCTTCTTTATGGCTGCGTAATACTCCATTGTATAAATGTAACATAGTTTCTTAATCCAGTCGTCTAAGAATGGGCATTTCGGTTGTTTCCATGTCTTGGCTATTGTGTATAGTGCTGCAATAAACATAGGAGTGTATAAAGTTTTTTGAATTAAAGTTTTGGATTTCTCCGGATAGATATCTAGGAGTGGAATTGCTGGATCATAAGGTAGTTCCATTTTCAGATTTTTGAGATACCTCCATACTGTTTTCCATAGTGGCTGCACAAATCTGCATTCCCACCAACAGTGCACAAGGGTTCCCTTTTCTCCACATCCGCGCCAACACTTGGTGTTTGTTGATTTATTGATGATAGCCATTTAACTGGGGTGAGGCGGTATCTCATTGAGGTTTTTATTTGCATTTCTCTGATGATTAGTGAGTTTGAGCATTTTTTCATATGTCTCTTTGCCACCTGTATGTCCTTTTTAGAAAAATGTCTATTCATGTCTTCTGCCCATTTTTCAATTGGGTTGTTTTGTTTTTGGAGTTGAGTGAGTTTTTTAATAAATTTGTGATATTAACCCCTTATCAGATACATCATTGGCAAATATCTTTTCCCATTCAGTAGGATCCCTTTTTGTTTTATTGATGGTTTCCTTCACTGTGAAAAAACTTTTTAGTTTGATGTAATCCCACATGTTTCTTTTTTCTTTCTTTCTTCCCTTGCGTGAGGGGATATATCAGTAAAAATCTTACTCCGGGTAATGTCTGTGAAGTTTCTTCCTATATTTTTTTCTAGGAATTTTATGGTTTCAGATCTTACATTTAAGTCTTTAAGCCATTTTGAATTATATTTTGTACACTGTTGGTGGGAATGCGGCTTCATTTTTTTGCGTGTGTCTGTCCAGCTTTCCCAGCACCATTTATTGAATAGACTGTCTTTACCCCACCTTACATTCTTGCTTCCATTGTTGTAGATTAAATGGCCATATAGGCATGGATTTATTTCTGGACTCTCTATTCTGTTCCATTGATCTATGTGTCTGTTTTTAAGCCAGTACCATGCTGTTTTGATTACTGTAGCCTTGTAGTATACTTTGAAGTCACGTATTGTTATACCTCCCACTTTGTTCTTATTTCTCAAGATTGCTGAGGCTATCTGGGGTCTTCTATGGTCCCATATAAATCCAGTATGGACATTTTAACTATATTAATTCTTCCAATCCAGGAACATGGTATGTGTTTCCATCTATTTGTATCTTCTTTCATTTCTTTCTTCAGTGTCTTATAACTTTCTGAGTACAGATCTTTTACTTCTTTGGTTAAATTCATTCCCAGGTGTTTTATAGTCTTTGCAGCAATTGTAAATGGGATTGTTTTTTTTAATTTCTCCTTCTGATGTTTTATTATTGGCATATACAAATGCAACTGATTTCTAAATGTTAATTTTGTATCCTGCTACTTTACTAAATTCATCTATCAGCTCTAATAGTTTCTTGGTGGAGTCTTTAGGGTTCTCTGTATATAGTATCCTGTCATCTGCATATAATGACAATTTTACTTCCTCCTTACCGATTTGGATGCCTTTTATTTCTCTTTCTTGTCTGATTGCTGTGGCTAGAACTTCCAGCACTATGTTGAATAGAAGTGGATAAAGTGGACAACCTTGCCTTGGTCCTGATCTTAATAGGAATGTTTTTAGCTTTTCCCCTTTGAGTATGATGTTAACTGTGGGTTTATCATATATGGCCTTTATTATGTTGAGATATGATCACTACATTCACAGTTTCTGAAGGGTGTTAATCATAAAAGGCTGCTGGATTTTATCAAATGCTTTTTCTGCATCTATTGATATGATCATGCAATTTTTATTTTTCATTTTGTTAATGTGGTGTATCACATTTATTGACTTGTGGATGTTGAACCACCCTTGCATACCAGTGATGAATCCCATTTGATAATGGTGTATGATCTTTTTAATGCATTGCTGAATTCTGTTCGCTAATATTTTGTTGAGGATTTTTGCATCTATGTTCATTAGCAATATTGGCCTGTAGTTTTCTTTTTTTGTGGTGTCTGTGTCTGATTTTGGGATCAGAGTGATAGTGACTTCATAAAACGTGTTTGGGAGACTTCCCTCCTTCTGGGTTTTTTGGAAGAGCTTGAGGAGAATACGTGATAATTCTTTTTTGAACGTTTTGTAAAATTCACCTGTAAAGCCATCTGGTCCAGGGCTTTTGCTTGTTGGGAGATTGTCGATTACTGATTCATTTCCCTGGTGGTAATCAGTCTATTCAGGTTTTCTGTTTCTTCTTGAGTTAGCCTTGGAAGGTTGTATGCCTCTAGAAAATTGTCCATTTCTTCCAGATTGTTAAATTTGTTGGCATATAGTTCCTCATAGTACTTCCTTAAAATTTTTTGTATTTCTGCAGTGTCTGTTGTCACTTCTCCTCTTTCATTTCTGATTTTATTATTTGGGTCCTCTCTGTCTTTTTTTAATGAGTCTGGCTAAAGGTTTGTCGATTTTGTTTATCTTCTCTAAGAACCAACTCTTGGATTCATTGATCTTTTGTATTGTTTTTCTGCTTTCTATTTCATTTATTTCCACTCTGATCTTTATTGTCTCCTTCCTTGTACTCCCTTTGGGTTTATTTTGCTGTTCTTTTTCCAGTTCCCTTAAGTGTGAAGATAAACTGTTGATAAGCGATGTTTCTTGTTTCTTTAGGTAGGCCTGCAATGCTATGAATTTCCCTCTTAGGACTGCTTTCGCGGGATCCCATAGATTTTGGGTCGTCGTGTTTTCATTTTCGTTTGTCTCGAGATGTCTTTTGATTTCTTCCTTGGCCTCCTGCTTGACCCATTCAGTATTTAGTAACATGTTATTCAGCCTCCATGAATTGCTGTGTCTTTCAGTTTTATTCCTGTAGTTCATTTCTAATTTCATAGCACTGTCGTCAGAGAAGACAATTAGTATGATTTCAATTTTCTTAAATTTATCAAGACTTGTTTTGTGGCCTAACATATGGTCTATCTTGGAAAATGTTCCATGTGCGCTTGAGAAGAATGCGTATTCTGCAGCTTTGGGGTGAAATGCTC
Source organism: Rhinolophus sinicus (assembly GCF_057876585.1). Taxonomy (NCBI): domain Eukaryota; kingdom Metazoa; phylum Chordata; class Mammalia; order Chiroptera; family Rhinolophidae; genus Rhinolophus; species Rhinolophus sinicus. The sequence goes on along the minus strand of NC_142518.1, from coordinate 45,556,526 downwards.
TGAAAATATAGATTAAATCCAAGTAGTCCAATGTGTCATTTAAGGCCATTGTTTCCATATTTACCTTCTGTCTGGAAGAACTGTCACTTGTTGTCAGAGGTGTGTTGAAGTCCCCTACTATGATAGTATTACTGTTGACCTCTGTCTTTATGTCAGTCAATATCTGTTTTATGTATTTAGGTGCTCCTATGTTGGGTGCATAGATGTTTACTAGGGTTGAACCCTCTTTTCGGATTGATCTCTTTATTATTACATAGTGCCCATTTTTGTCTTTCAATATGTTCTTCATTTTAAAGTCTATTTTGTCAGATATAAGTGTTGCAACTCCAGCTTTTTTCTCATTTCCATTTGCATGAAATATCTTACTCCAACCCTTCACTTTCAGCCTGTGTGTGTCTTTTGATCTGAGGTGAGTCTCTTACATACACCATATACAAGGGTCTTGCCTTCTTATCCACTCAGCCACCCTATGTCTCTTGATTGGAGCATTTAATACGTTTACATTTAAAGTGATTATTGATAGGTACATAGTTATCACCATTTTTTAAATTTGTAGTTAGATTGTCTTTCTTCTATTCACAGAAGTCCTTTCAGTATTTCTTGCAATACTGGCTTGTTGGGAATAAACTCCTTTTGCTTATTCTTTTCTGGGAAGCTCTTTATCTCTCCATCAACTTTAAATGATAGCCTTGCTGGATAAAGCAATCTAGGTTGTAGGCCTTTGTTTTCCATCACTTTGAGTATCTCCTGCCACTCCCTCCTGGTCTTCAATATTTCTGCAGAAAAGTCATTTGATAGTCTTATGGGAGTTCCCTTGTATGTAACCCTCTGTCTTTCTCTTGCCGCTTTTAGGATTCTCTCTTTGTCTTTCACCTTTGCCATTTTAACTATAATGTGTCTTGGTGTGGACCTGTTTGGGTTTATCCTGGTTGGAACTCTCTGCATTTCCTGGGCTTGTATGTTGGTTTCCTTCATCAAGTTAGGGATGTTTTCAGACATTATTACTTCAAATATGTTCTCAATCCCTTGCTTCCTCTCTTCACCTTCTGGTATTCCTATGATATGCATGTTGTTGTTCTTGATGTTATCCAAGAGGTCTCTTAAACCATCTTCATTGTTTTTTATTCTTTTTTCTTTCTGTTGTTCTGTTTGGGTGGTCTCTGCTAACTTGTCTTCTAAGGGGCTAATTCGATCCTCTGCTTCATCTAACCTGCTGTTAATTCCTTCAAGTGGGTTCTTTATTTCAGTAATTGCGTTCTTTATTTCTAACTGGCTGTTCATTATGATTTCTCTATCCTTCTTTATGTCATCTCTAAGCTCCATAAACATTCTTATCATCAGTGTTCTGAACTCTGTCTCTGATAGGTTGGTTACTCTGTTTCATTTGGTTCCATTTCTGGAGGTTTCTTCTGGTCTTTTATTTGGGACATGTTTCTTTGTTTCCCCATTCTGGCTGACTCTCTGTGTTTGCTTCGATGTATTAGGTAGATCCCCTAAAGTTCTTAGTTCTTGCTGGGTTATGTTATGTAGTATGTGTCCTTTATATTGGACTTGCACTACTTCGTTCTTCTCCTCTGTGTTTGCTCCAAAGGTGACTCTTGTGTTGTGTATATTGTCCTGTTAAAGAATACCTTTAATTGCTTTTCACTTGTGAGTAGGTGGGGTTAACTCCTAGTCTGACTAGTTGTTAGACTTGGCTCTGCCCACCGCAGGGTGTTCTTCTGCATGAGGGTTGACCACTTAAATGTGGTTTGGTTTCTATGGGTTCTTGTACCTGTAGGGAATTCCCTCTGGGTGTGTCATTTGTAGGTCAAGCCCGGTAGTACTCTGGTTTGGTCTGGAGTTGGCCTCTGGGTGTGTTGGATCTTTTGCGTCTTAAGCTGGGCCCTTGTAGGGCAATTTCAGAACAAAGCAAATCATGAAGCACAACAACAACAACAAAGAAAAAATCAAATACATTCACATGTAAAAACAACCGACAACCCATACTCAACACAGAAAAAGATATCAAAGATATAAAGATAAAACAAAACACAAAAGCAGTGCCAGTCTTGGCTTAAGCCCACCAAGTTGTCTCCAGGTTGTCCTCTGCTGTACCCAAGATTCCTCTGTGTATCGTGCAGGCAGAACCGGTCACCTCGTGCCCAGAGTGACATTGGGACTGCAGATTTAGATGCGTGGGGCTGAGGGGTCTGAATGGTAGTTTCTACAAAGTCAGTGCAGTTTCTGCCCCTGCCTGCACATATGCACACTGAAAGTAGCACCACCAGCCCTGTGTCCAGTTCTCCTGAGTCTTAGGGCACTTCTTCTGTGTGTGTGTGTGTGTGTGGCAGGTGGGAGATTTCTGAGCTGCTGAAAGCCCAGAGCTGTGTCTGGCACCTACTGCTGATGCGTGGGAGTGCCTCCGCAGTTATAATTGCCCTGCCTTAGGCAGGCCAGAAATGGTGGGGGCTGGCAGTGGAGGAGTTACTTCTCTCCTAGCCCAGCAAAAATCACACTCTTCCCAGCCTCTTCCCTGGGTCAGAGCTGTTTGCCAGTCTTCCCAGAGCCTGAGGACCAAGACTCATTTGTAATCTGACACTACTCCTCAGTTCAGGGGCCAGTTTAAGTCTCTGGAAGGGCGGGGATAGGACTGGAATAGCGGGGGAGGGTCCCAGGTACTACTACAGCTGCAAGAGAGGGATGAACTGGGACTGCTAGGGCTCCATTTATGGCCCACAGGGCAGAGGGGACAGCACATAACACGGCTGAACCGAACACTCACGGCAGAGATCTCGGAGAAAAGACTGAGGGAAGAAGGCTGAAAATGATGGTTAAGCTCTCACTACCGAGCAGAGAATGGAAGCCTTAGGCACTGAGACTAGCCGCCCCCTCCCTTCCCTCCCAGAGCTCGCTCCACCCCCACCTGCCTGGTGCGAGAAGCAGAACAGTAGCAGTGTCAGATGAAATGTAGAGAAAATTTGCTGTTCTGAGAACTGTGGACCACAGACACAGATTCGCTGCCGAACTAGTTCCAGCAAAGTGGAGGGGGCTGTGGAAGAAGGACCGGCTGTGGTAGGTGTCACCGCCATTGCTCTGGGCCACCTCTCACAACTCACCCCGCCCCTGGTCCCACCTATCTGGGCGGATCACTGCAGGAGTAAACAGAACTGCTAAAATATACAGGCTCTGAATCTGGAGCAGGAAGAGCTTTGGAACTTCAAATGCTCTCTGCATACGTACACTGATACTGCACCCTGCGGCCCAGGCGAACTATTAACAGAGGAGAAGCCTGTCTCCCAGGGAATTCCCCCATTGTGTAAGAAGGTGGAATAGTGCAGAGAAAACATAGCACCACAGTGTGAGAGAGAAAAAAAGGCTGAAGTCAGAGAGAAAATAAAACATTCCACCAAAAAGTACTGGAAAACAAAGAAAGACGTCTTCCTATCAAGTAACTGCCATGAATAACCAAGGCACCAAGAGCTCGGAAAGAAAGTGAAAAGTCTCCAGAAAAGGAAATTAAAGATATGGAAATATGTGGCTTAAATGACAGAGAATTCAAGATTGCAGTTCTGACAAAATCTCAATGAGATGCAAGAAAACACAGAAAGGCAGTTTAGTGAACTTAGGAACACCATCAAAGGAAAACATGAGCATTTTACAAAAGAGATTGAAATTCTAAAAAAGAACCAAATAGAATTTCTGGAGATTAAGAACTCAATAGAAGAAATTAAGAATGAAATAACTAATTTGGGTGCAAATGTGTGTCTGCTGACCACACTTCTCAGAACTGCAAATATTCTGTTCTTTTGATCTGACACTGCTACTGTTCCACTTCTAGCACTGGGCAGGTGGGGGCAGGGTTCTCTTTGAGAAGATATGGAGGGGGCGGCTTGTCTCAGTGCCTAAGGCTTCCATTCTCTGCTTCGCAGTGAGGGCTTAAACCACTGTTTTTACCCTTTTCCCCTCAGTCAATGCTCTGAGGTCTCTGCTGTGAGCGTTGGGTTCAGTCGTGTTATATGCTGTCCCCTCCGCCCTGTGGGCCATAAATGGAGCCCTAGCAGCCCGTGTTCTTCCTTTCCTGTAGTTGCAGTAGTCCTGGGATGCAGAGAGTTCCACGCAGTGAGGTTGGTCTGTGTCCTGCACCCATGAGGCACCATCTCTGCCCTTCTCCCTTCCCTCCTCCCCTGCTCAGGTAATTTGCTCACCTTTGGGTGAATTCAGTAATGAGCCTCTTCGTCTTGCCTGTCTGCTGTGCAGGGAGTCCTTTGTGGAGTTATAGTTGTTCAATTTGTTGTAAATTCCAGGCGAGATTTCCAGAGGCTCTCCTCATACCGCCATTTTGGTCCACAATTTCTTTATTGATTCATCCTTTCATGGAAACTTTAGTTGTTTCCATATCTTGGTCATGTAAATAATGCTGCAATGAACCTGAAGTACATATATATTTTTGAATTACTGTTTTCATTTTCTTCATATGAATACCCAGTAGTGGAATTTCTGGATCACATGGCAATGCTATTTTTAATTTTTTCTGAACCTCCATACCTTTTCCCATAGTGTTTGCACCCATTCACATTCCCACTAACAGTGCAAGAGGGTTCCCTTTTCTCCACATACTCACAAATGATTGTTATTTCTTTTCCTTTTGGTAATAGCTATTCTAATAGGTATGGGATGATATGACATTGTGGTTTTTATTTGCATTTCCCTGATGATTAATGATGTTGAACATGTTTTCATGTACCTGAGGAACATGTGTATGTCTTCTTTGGAAAAATGTCTATTCAGATTTTGTGCCCACTTCTTAATCAGATTGTTTGGGTTTTGTTTTGTTTTGTTTTGTTTTGTTTGTTGCTATTGAGTTACATGAGTTCTTTATATATTTTGGGTATTAACCCCTTTTCAGATATATGATTTGCAATGATTTTTCTCCCATTCAGCAGGTTGCCTTTTCATTTTGTTGATGGTTTTCTTTGCTCTGCAGAAGCTTTTTAGTTTCATGTGGTCTCACTTGTTTGTTTTTATTTTTGTTGCTTTTTTGCATTAGAGGTCAGATTTTTAAAAATCGTCATCAAGAACTTTGTCAAGGAACTTCCCAGCAATATTTTCTTCCAGGAGTTTTATGGTTTTGGGTCTTATGTTTGTCTTTAATCCATTTAGAGTTAAATTTTGTGTATGGTGTAAGATAATGATCCAGTTTCATTCTTTTGCATGTAGCTGTACAATTTTTCCAACACAATTTATTTGAGAGACTGTTTTTCCCCATTGTATATGATTGGCTCCTTTGTCATACATTAACCATATATGCATGGGTTTATTTTTGGAGTCTCTATTCCATTGATCTATGTGTCTGTTTTTATGTCAGTAACATACTATTTTAGTTATAATAGCTTTTTAATATAGTCTAAATTAAGGAAGTGTGATGCTTCCAGCTTTGTTCTTTTTTTTATTTTATTTTATTTTATTTTTTTATTGGGGCAGGGGAACAGGAGTTTTATTGGGAAACAGTGTGTACACTTCCAGACCTTTTTTCCAAGTCAAGTTGTTGTCCTTTCAATCTTAGTTGTGGAGGGTGCCGTTCAGCTTCAAGTTGTTGTCCTTTCAGTCTTAGTTGTGGAGGGCACAGCTCAGCTCCAGGTCCAGTTGCGGTTTCTAGTTGAAGGGGGCACAGCCCACCATCCCTTGCGGGAGTCAACTGGTAACCTTGTGGTTGAGAGGACGCGCTCCAACCAACTGAGCCATCCGGGAGGCAGCTCAGCTCAAGGTGCCGTGTTCAATCTTAGTTGCAGGGGGCGGATCCCACCATCCCTTGCGGGACTCAAGGAATTGAACTGGCAACCTTGTGGTTGAGAGCCCACTGGCCCATGTGGGAATCGAACCGGCAGCCTTTGGAGTTAGGAGCATGGAGCTCTAACCGCCTGAGCCACCGGGCCGGCCCCCAGCTTTGTTCTTTATCAAGATTGCTTTGGCTATTCAGTGTCTTTTGTGGTTCATTACAAATTTTAGGATTCTTCTATTTCTATGAATAAATGCCATTGATATTTTGATAAGAATTGCATTGAATCTGTATCTTGCTTTAGATTATATGGACATTTTCACAATATCAGTTCTTCCAATCCATGAGCATGGAACATTGTTCCATTTATTTGTGTCTTCTTCAGTTTCTTTCATTAATGTCTTATAGCTTTCAATAACAGAGGTCTTTTCAGTTTCTTGGTTAAATTTATTCCTAGGTTTTTTTATACAATAAAAAATGGGATTGTTATCTTAATTTACTTTTTTCATAGTATGTTATTAGTGTAAAAAAACAAAACAAGTTTTTGTGTATTACTCTTGTATACTGCAACTTTACTGAATTTGTTTATTTGTTCTAACATTTTTTGGATGACATATATAGGATTTTCTACATATAATATCATGTTATCTGAAAATAGTGACAGTTTTACATCTTACTTTCCAATCTGGATGGCTATTATTTCTATTTCTTGCCTAATTGCTCTGGCTAGGACTTCCAGTACTATGTTGAATATAGGTGGAAAGAGTAAACATCCTTGTCCTGTTCCTGGTCTTGGAGAAAAAGCTTTCCACTTTTCAACACTGAGTATGATGCTATCTGTGGGCTTGTTATATATGGTATTTATTATATTGAGGTACTTTTCTTCTACAGCCATTTTATTGAGAGTTTTCATCATAAATCAATGTTGAATTTTGTCAAATAATTGTTCTGCATCTATTGAGATCATTTTATGATTTTTACCCTTTATTTTGTTCATGTGGTGTATAACATTGACTGATTTGAGAATGTTGAACCATCCTTGAATTCCTGGAGTAAATCCCACTTGATTATGGTGTATGATCCTTTTAATGTATTGCTAAATTTGGTTTACTAATATTTTATTGAGGATTTTTGCATTTATGTTTATCAAGGATATTGGCCTGTAATTCTCTCTCTCTCTCTCTCTCTCTCTCTCTCTCTCTCTCTCTTTCCCTCTCTCTCTCTCTTTCTCTCCCTCTTGCATTGTCTTTGCCTGGTTTTGGTATCACGTAATGCTGGCCTCATAAAATGTGTGTGGAAGAGTTCTCCCCTTGTCTATTCTTTGGAAGAGTTTGAGAAAAGTTGGTATTAATTCTTCTTTGATTTTTTAATGTTTGGTAGAATTTGTTAGTGAAGCCCTCTGGTCCTGGACTTTGGTTTGTTGGGAAGGTTTTGATTAATGATCAATCTCTTTGCTTGTAATTGATCTGTTCAGGTTTTCTATTTCATCATGATTCCATCTTGGAAGATTGTATGCATCCAGTAATTCACCCATTTCTTCTAGTTGTCCAATGTGTTGGCATATAATTGTGTATAGTAGTCTCATATGATCCTTTGTATTTCTGTAATATCAGTTGCAACATCTCCTCTTTTACTTCTGATTTTATTTGAGTCCTCTCTCTTTTCTCATGGTGAGTCTAGCTAAATTTTTGTCAATTTTGCTTATCTTTTCAAAGAAGCAGCTCTGCCTTTCACTGATCTTTTACATTGTCTTTTTAGTCTCTATTTATTTCTGCTCTCATCTTTGTTATTTCCTTCCTTCTACTTACTTTAGGCTTCATTTGTTCTTTTTCTAGTTCCTTGACATGTAAATTTAGGTTGTTTGAGACTTGCCTTGTTTCGTGAGGTAGGTATTTATTACTATGAACTACCCTCTTAAAGCTATTTTTGCTGCATCCCATGAATTTTGGTATGTTACATTTCCATTCTCATTTGTCTCAAGGGGTTTTTTTGTTTTGTTTTGTTTTTAATTTCTCTTTTGATGTCTTCTTTGACCCAATGGTTGTTCAGTATCACGTTGTTTAACCTCCACATGTTTGTGAATTTTCCAGTCTTCTTTGTGTAATTGGTTTCTAGTTTCATACCATTGTGGTTGGAAAAGATGCTTGATGTGATTTCAATTCTCGTAAATTCATTAACACCTGTTCCATGGCCTAACATATAAATTATCTGGGGAAATGTTCCATGTATACTTGAGAATAATATGTATTCTGTTGCTTTTAGATGGATTTTTCTGTAAATATCTCTTAAATCAACCTGATCTAACATGTCATTTAAGGCTGATGTTTCCTTATTGGTTTTCTGTCTGGATGCTCTATCCATTGATGTAAGTGGGGCAGTAAAGTCCACTACTATTATTGTATTACTTTCTCTTTCCCCCTTTAGGTTTGCTAATATTTGTTATACAAGTACATATTTAGATGTTCCTATGTTGGATGCATACATATTTTCAAATGTTATATCCTCCTGTTAGAATGACCCTTTCATCCTTATTTAATGCTTTTGTCTCTTATTATAGTTTTTGTTTTAAAGTTTATTTTTCTAATATAAGTATAACTACTCCATCATTTTTTGTTTGTTTGTTTCTATTTGCATGAAATATCTTTCCCCATCCTTTCACTTTCAATCTCTGTGTGTTCTTACATCTAAAGTGTGTCTCCAGTAGGTAGCATATACATGGGCCACTTTTATTAATCCATCCAATCACTTTATGTCACTTGATTAGAGAACTTAGTCCATTTACATTGAAAATAATTATTGGTAGGTATTTGTTTATTGCCATCTTGTTCATTGTTTTCTAGCTATTGTGTAGTTCTCATTTTATTTAACTTTAGTACATGGTGACAAATAGCAGTCCAGTTTCATTCTTTTGCACGTGGCTATCCAATTCTCCCAGCACCATTTATTGAAGAGGCTGTCTTTGCTCCATTGTATGTTTTTCGCTTCTTTGTCAAAAATTATCTGTCCATATTTATGTGGTTTTATTTCTGGGTTCTCAATTCTATTCCATTGGTCTATGTGTCTGTTTTTCTGCCAATACCATGCTGTTTTGATTATTGTAGCCCTGTAGTACAAGCCAAAGTCAGGAAGTGTGATACCTCCATTATTGTTCTTTTTCCTTAAGATTGCTTTGGCTATTCGGGGTCTTTTGTGGTTCCAAACAAATCTGATAATTTTTTGTTCTATTTCTTTAAAATATGCCATTGGGATTTTGATGGGGATTGCATTGAATTTATATATTGCTTTGGGTAATATGGCCATTTTAACTATGTTGATTCTTCCAATCCATGAGCATGGAATGTCTTTCCATTTCTTTGTGTCTTCTTCAATTTCTTTCAAAAATGTCTTATAGTTTTCAGCATATAGGTCTTTCACATCCTTGGTTAAGTTTATTCCTAGGTATTTTATTCTTTTTGCTGCAATTGCAAAAGGAATTGTTTTTTGTATTTCTTTTTCTGAGATTTCATTGTTAGTATATAGGAAGGAAATGGACTTTTGTGCATTGATTTTGTAGCCGGCAACTTTACTGTATTCGTTGATTGTTTCTAATAGCTTTTTGGTGGAGTCTTTAGGGTTTTCTATATATAGCATCATGTCATCTGCAAAGAGTGATAATTTAACTTCTTCATTCCCAATTTGGATGCCTTTTATTTCTTTCTCTTGCCTGATTGCTCTGGCAAGGACTTCCAACACTATGTTGAAAAGCAGAGGTGATAGGGGACATCCCTGTCGTGTTCCTGAACGTAGAGCAAAGGGCTTCAGTTTTTCTCCATTAATTATGAGATTAGCAGAGGGCTTGTCATATATAGCCTTTATTATGTTAAGGTATTTTCCTTCTACACCCATTGTATTAAGTGTTTTAATCATAAATGGATGTTGTATCTTGTCAAATGCTTTTTCTGCATCAATTGATATAATCATATGATTTTTGTCCTTTACTTTGTTTATGTGATGTATCACATTGATGGATTTGCGTATGTTGAACCATCCTTGTGCCCCGGGGATGAACCCCACTTGGTCGTGATGAATAATCATTTTTTTTTTAAATTAAATTTATTGGGGTGACAATTGTTAGTAAAATTACATAGATTTCAGGTGTACAATTCTGTATTACATCATCTATAAATCCCATTGTGTGTTCATCACCCAGAGTCAGTTCTCCTTCCATCACCATATATTCAATCCCCCTTACCCTCATCTCTCACCCCCCACCCCCCGCCCCCCTTACCCTCTGGCAGACACTAAACTATTGTCTGTGTCTATGAGTTTCTGTTTGCATTGTTGTATTCGATTTGCTAGAATTTTATTTAGGATTTTTGCATCGGTATTCATCAGAGATATTGGTCTGTAGTTTTCTTTTTTTGTGCTGTCCTTACCAGGTTTTGGTATCAGGGTAATGTTGGCCTCATAAAATGAGTTAGGGAGTACTGTCTCTTCTTCAAATTTTTGGAAATTAGAGCAGGATTGGTATTAGATCCTCTTTGAAGGTTTGATAGAATTCACTAGTGAAGCCATCTGGTCCCAGACTTTTGCTTTTGGGAAGGTTTTAGATGACTGAATCAATTTTGTTACTGGTGATTGGTCTGTTTAGATTTTCCAGTTCTTCATGGTTCAGCCTTGGAAGGCTATATGTTTCTAAGAACTTGTCCATTTTTTCTAGGTTACTGAATTTGGTGGCTTATAGTCCTTCATAGTATCCTTGGATGATCCTTTGTATTTCTGTGGTGTCTGTGATTACTTCCCCTTTTTCGTTTCTGATTTTGTTAATTAGTGTCTTCTCTCTTTTTATCTTAGTGAGTCTAGCCAAGGGTTTGTCAATTTTGTTAATCTTTTCAAAGAACCAGCTCTTTGTCACATTAATTTTTTTCTGCTGTCTTTTTGTTCTCTATTTCATTTAGTTCTGCTCTGATTCTTGTTACTTGCTTTCTTCTGCTGACCTTGGGTTTTACTTTTTCTTCTTTTCTAGTTCTTTAAGCTGTAACATGAGGTTATTTATTTGGGATTTCTCTTGTTTCTTGAGATAGGCCTGTAATGATATAAATTTCTCTGTTAAAACTGCTTTCGCTGCATCCCAAAAATTTTGGTAGGATTATTTTCATTGTCATTTGTTTCTATATATGTTTTGATGTCTCCTCTAATTTCTTCTTTCACCCAGTCGTTCTTTAAAAGTATGCTGTTTAATCTCCATGTATTTGTGTTTTTTCCTGCTTTCTTTTTGCAGTTGATATCCAGTTTCAAAGCCTTGTGATCAGAGAATATGCTTGGTATGATTTCAATCTTCTTAAATTTGTGGAGCCTGATTTTATGTCCCAATATATGGTCTATCCTTGAGAATGTTCCCTACATTCTCTAGAAAAGATGTATAGTCTGATGTTTTAGGATGAAGTGCTCTATATATGTCAATTATATCCATTTCATCTAGTGTGTCATTTAGTGCTCTTATTTCATTATTTATTTTCTGTTTGGATGATCTATCCATAGCTGTCAATGTTGTAGTTAAGTCCCCTAATATAATTGTGTTTTGGTCAATTTCTCCGTTTAGTTCTTTTAGTAGTTTCTTGGTATATATACGTGTTCCCTGATTGGGGCATAAATATTGATGACGGTTAGACTTCTTGTTGTATAGTCCCCTTTACCATTATGAAATGTCCATCCCCCTGATAAGTCCAGTGCCCATCTGGCACCTTACATGATCTTTACAACATTGATTATATTCCCCATACTGTATTACCTACCAATTTGTATTTCTTAATGCCTTCACCTTTTCCCCCTATCCCCAACTCTATTCCCATCTATCATCTTGATAGATCTGTGCCTATCTGGCACCATACCTAATTATTATAATATTATTGACCATACTCCTTATGCTATACTGTACATCCCCAAAACTACTGTATTACAACCAATTTGTACTTCTTAATCCCTTCCCTTTCCCCCATCCTTTACCCCCTTTCTATCTTAAAGAAGTCTCTCTAAGATTCCTTGTCATACTGATTTGGTGGTGATGAACTCCTTCAGCTTTTTCTTGTCTGGAAAGCTCCTTATCTGTCCTTCAATTCTAAATGTTAGCCTTGCTGGGTAGAGCAATCTTGGTTGTATGTCCTTGCTTTTCATCACTTGGAATATTTCCTGCCACTCACTTCTTGCCTGCAAAGTTTCTGATGTAGGTAACTAACTGCTTTTCTGTTGCTGCTTTTAAGATTCTCTCTTTGTATTTAACCTTTGGCATTTTAATGATTATGTGTCTTGGTGTTGGCCTCTCTGGGTTTATCTTTTTTTAAAAAAATTTTTTTGGGGAATATTGGGGAACAGTGTGTTTTTCAAGGACCAACCAGCTCTATGTCAAGTCATTGCTTTTTTTTTTTCCAATCTAGTTGTGGGGGGCGCAGCTCAGCTCCAAGTCAAGTCATTGTTTGCAATCTAGTTGTGGAGGGTGCAGCTCACTGGCCCATGTGGGACTTGAACTGGCTACCTTGGTGTTATGAGCACCACACTCTACCCACTGAGCAAGCCGGCTGCCCTGGGTTTATCTTATTTGGGACTCTCTGTGTTCCTGGGTTTGTATGTCTTTTTCCTTCACTGTATGTCTTTTCCCTTTCCTTCAGGTTAGGGAAGTTTTCTGTCGTTATTTCTTCAAATAGGTTTTCAATTCCTTGCTCTCCCTCTTCTTCTGGTACCCCTATAATTTGGATGTTTGTATGCTTGATATTGTCCCAGAGGGCCCTTAAATTTGCCTCAATTTTTTGGATTCTTTTTTTTCCCTCTGTTCTGGTTGGATGTTTTCTGCTACCTTATCTTCTACATTGCTACATTGCTGGTTGGATCCTCTGCTTCATCTAATATACTGTTGATTCCCTGTAATTTATTCTTTGTTTCCATTATTGTATTCTTTATTTCTGAGTGGTTCTTTTTTACAGTTTTCATCTCTCTGTTGAAGTTCTCCCTGAGATCATTGAGTATTCATATAACCAGTGTTTGGAACTCTGCATCTGATATATTACTTACATCTTTTCACTTCGTTCTTTTTCTGGAGCTTTGTTCTGTTCTTTTATTTGGGACATGTTTCTTTGTCTCCCCATTTTGGCTGCCTCCCTGTGCTTGTTTCTGTGTCATAGGTAGAGCTGCTATGTCTTTTGGTCTTACTAGAGGGGCCTTATGTAGTAGGTGTTTTGTGGGGGTCAGTGGCACAGTCTTTCTGGTCACCTGAGCCACGCACTCCAGGCGTGTCCTTTGTGCGTGTGCCCTCTTCTTGTAGTTGAGCCTTGGTTGATAATTGCATCAATAGGAAGGACTGACCCTTGGGCTCACTGGGTGTGAGGACTGGCGTTGACTACAGTGGAAGTGTTGTTGTGCAGGGGCTGATCCTACAGAGCATAATCTGCCTCAGCAGGACTCTGGTGCTTGCCTAATCTTCCCCTTGGGTGTGTCATAACTGGAAGTGGCTGGGTGATGCTCCAGCTTGTTTTGAAGCTGGCCACTGGGGGCGCCAGCCTCAGGACCACCTTGGAAGGGATCCCCTGTAGGTCTACTTCAGTCACAGCCTGTGCCCCACCTGGGGCCACCTAGCAGGAACCAGAAAGAAGTCCGTAGATGGCTGTTGCCTGTGCTGTGCATGGAAGCGCCTTGAGAGGCCAAGCCATGAACTAAGGCCGGAGGCTGCTAGTGCTGGCTTAGGGCTGCTCAGCCAGAGGTACAGGACATACTCAAACCAGATGCTGCTTGTCTGGGTTCTGCGAACCTATGAGAAACCAAAGGAAAGTCTGCGGCTAGAGTTAAAGCAGGAGGTCTTACATGAAAAAGCCACTGGAAGTGGCCTGGGTGTGCTGGAAAGTTGGGCAGGGCTAGGTCTCAAATCGCCAGGGCATGGCGATCAAATGGTGGAGACTCAGATATGACGGCTGCCTGTGTTCACACGCCAGGAAGGGGGAGGTCTCAACAAAGAAAAAATGGCTTCTGCCAGTTCCCCTGTCTAGAAGAAAGCCACCTCTCCAGCCCCTGTCCTAAGCCAGACAACTCAGTTCCCCACCATATGTCCCTGCTGCCTCTCCAGCTGCTGTGCCAGTGCTGGAGCTCAGAGCGAGCAATTCCATTGGTGGGTAAGTCGACGTGCAATACTTTTAAGAGGAGCACCTGTGAGTACAGCTACACTCAGTCTCACTGAGTCACAATCTCCGCTAGTTTTCACAACCAAAAATTATGGGGACTTCTCTCCCTGTCACTGGAATGCTGGGCTGGGGCTGGGATCTCTTGCTCCTTGTGGGGACAGAGTCCCAGAGAGCAGTTTCCAGGCTCTCAGCCTCACGTGGAAAGGTGCTGGCTCGGGTAGTAGATGGCCATCAGCTGTGACTAGTTGGCCATCAGCTGTAACCAGTTAGCTAATTAGCCACTGATAAAACTGCCATGGCTGTGCTGGGGAGTCGAGTCGAGTCAGTTGGTTGGTTGGGTTGCAGGCAGAAAAGTGGACAGCAGGTTGCAGGTCATGTGACTCCATCCTCTAGTGAGACTATAGTGCCACCAGTGAGACTATGACTCCCCTAGCTATGGCTCCGTGGGTGTTCCTTTTTGGTTTATTCATATCCTGTGTTCTTATGTGGGGAGCGGGACTAGAGAACCCCCAGGCTGCCTCACAAGACGAATGGCGCAGCAAGCAGGGTATGGTGCCAGCCAAAACCTACCGAAGGATGGTGGATGCATGTGAAAGCCCAGCTTTGGGAGGCCCGTGAGGAGTGACACTGGGAACAGGAGGCGCCGTCTGCCTGGGTGACTCAAGCCTCCAGATGGCACACCACCCTCTTGGCCATGGAAGGCGTTGCCTTCATTTTGGTAATCTGCTGTGGCCTTAGGCTCCGGGGGTTGTGGACATCTTACACCGAGGCCACAACCCACTCAGACACCTGGCACAGCGAGCAGGATTCCGAGCAGGTAGGAATGGCGTTTGACTGTGGGCCGGAGGACAGGTGGCCCCCACACAGTGTGTGGTGACTGGTGGCCACTGTTCTCAGGAGTTGGACCCCCAAGGAGGGGTGGGAGGACATGGATGGCTCTCTGGCCAGCATGGAGAGGGCACTGCAGGCACTGGCTGAGAAATTGCTGGAGGAGGAGAAGGCTACAGCCAGTTGCTTGGTCTGGATGTTCCTCACAGCCTTGAGTCTCAACACGGAAAGTGCTCTTAATGAAATAGCCCAGGTGCCGGACCAGGTGTCCCGGTTGGAAGCGCTGGAAGCTTGGGTCCACCTGTTAGAAGAGGGGCCCTAGAGTGGAGACTCTGAGGCAGAGGCAGAGGAAGCGAGTGGAGACAATATAGCTCCCAACCCCCAAGTCCGGCCAATCTTGAAGCAAAAGGTAAAACGTGAGCAAACATTGGGCCCTGGGGGTGTTGCTGCAGGCAACCCAGCTGTGACTAAGTTCATGACCTATACACCATACACTCCCACTGAGTTGCAGGAGCTGGGGAGGCGGTACAGACAGCGCCCTGGAGAGCCAGTCTCAGCTTGGCTATTACGCTTATGGGATGAGGGAGCAGACAACATTCTCTGTTCCCCAGACGAGATGGAAAAGCTAGCCTTTGTGACAGTGCATCCGTCCCTGTGACAAAGGTTACAGAACTGCCATAGGTTGGCCCAAAACCAGGGCAACCACTCTTTCATGGAGTGGCTCACTGCTGTGGTACGCACAGTATGGGGACAGGCTGGCGAGCTTCCAGTCACTGTGAGTAAATGGCAGTTATATACGGAACTTACTCAAATCATCCGTGAAATGGGTATGAGATGTGCTGTTTTCAACCCTAATATGCAGGGGCCGGATGACGAGCTTTTACAGCCAGCATGAGAGATCTGGTTTTGGATACTGCACCTGCAAGTGCTTTTGGATCCTTGGTTGCCATTCTTACGCCCTATGTAGGGTGACAGATCCATGAAGTTACACTGCCGTGGCAATCCTAGGGGATGTTGAAAGCCGGAGGCAAAGGAAGGTCAGACAGGAGGTCCGAACAGTTGAGACCTGGAAGCCCAAATCAAAAGTAAAGGGGCGAAGTTGCGGGCCTCAGAGAGTAACACGTGCACAGATGTGGCATGATCCCATGGCAGCAGGGATTGATCAGGAAAAAATAGACTGACAACCCAATACACTCCTGCTGGAACTTTGGAAACAGTTGCGTCTGGAACAGCAATTCCAGTGAAGCTTAAAGGAGAAGTCTGGGAAAGCATGACCCGTGTCCCTCCAGGACTTCATGCGGCCACTTGAGGCCTACTCCTTTCAGCTTGATTAGGGGTGGGGCCGAGGTACCCGGTCAGAGGGGACGAGCAGGGACCCGAGGCCCCACATGGAACTGTCCATACATTGATCCCCTTCTAATGTGCAGAGGGTTTTGGCCCTAGTTGACACTGGCACAGACTGCAGTCTTGTTTAAGGGAATCCAGAACTGTTCCCCAGACCAGCAATCTGCATTGATGGCTACGGGGGAAAGACTGTGACTGTAAAAGCTGTTTCCTTACCACTGGGTATAAGAAGGCTTCCCCCTCATACCTACAAGGTTTATGTTTCCCCCGTTCCGGAGTATATTCTAGGGGTGGACGTGCTACATGGCCTCAGCTTACAGACGTCGGTAGGAGAGTTCTGTCTCCGGATCTGGGTGGTGAAAGCGGTGACATGTGGGCATGCTCTCCACCCTCCTCAAGTGTTGCCACAGCCCTGGCGTGTGATTACAGTGTGACAGTACCACCTGCCAGGAGGGCAGGAGGAGATTGATCGTACAATATTGGAATTGGAGAAGGCACATATTGTGAGGTATATGCACTGTCCCTTTAACGCCCCAGTATGGCCTGTCAAGAAGCCAGATGGGACCTGACAAATGACTGTGGACTATAGGGAGTTAAATAAGGTGACACCACCTTTGTACGCAGCAGTGCCTTCAATTCACAATTTGATGGATCGTCTGTCCCCCTGGGAACATATCACTATGTAGTGGACTTGGCCAATGCTTTTTTCTCCATTGAAATTGCACCCGAATGTCAAGAGCAGTTTGATTTTACTTGGGACGGGTGGCAGTGGACTTTTCAAGTCCTTCCGCAAGGATACTTGCAAAGCCCCACTATCTGCCACGGGCTCGTAACCCAGGATTTGGTACAGTGGGATCACCTTCCTCTGTGGCCTTGTTTCATTATATTGATGATATTTTATTAACATCTGATTGTATTTCAGATTTAGAGCAAGCAGCTACCTCTCTTCTCCGCTACCTGAAGTCACGTGTCTGGATGGTGAATGAGGAAATGTTCCAAGGCCCTGGCTTATCCGTCAAGTTTTTGGGTGTTGTGTGGTCAGGTAAGACAAAGGTCATACCTGATGTGATCATTTACAAAATACAAGCCTTTCCCCGGCCGACCAAGGTCTCCCAACTGCAGATGTATTTGCATCTGCTAGGATATTGGCGGGTGTTTGCACCCCATTTAGCACAAATGGCAAGGCCCTTGTATAACATGATAAAAAAAGAGGGCCTCATGGGATTGGACAGAGGCTATAGAGCAAGACTTTGTTGTCACAAAACAGGCAGTGCAGTAGGCACAAGCTTTACAAGTAGTAGACCCTGGTTGCTCATTTGAACTTGATGTTCACGTAACACAAGAGGGATATGGTTGGGGCATCTGGCAATGGCAGGAGTGTCTCCGGTTGCCAGTGGGACTTTGGTCCCAATTGTGGAAAGGAGCAGAGGTCTGCTACTGTCTAATAGAGAAACAGCTGGCTGCTGTGTATGCAGCCCTAGTGGCCACAGAAGCCATCACAGGAATGGCACAGGTGTTGGTTCGAATAACCTATCGCATCCAGGGGTGGGTCTGTACGTGGACCCAGGGACCCAAAACGGGGGTGGCACAGGCCACCACCCTCACCAAGTAGGGTGCTTACTTAGAGCAACATAATACCCTTAGTTCAAGCCCTTTGAGCACAGAGCTACAACAGGTCCTGGGGCCTGTGGAGCTTGTAGCCCAGGATGAGCCAAGCGCTCTGCCTAGAGGGGAGGACTTGGAGGCCTCGTCCTACTAAGAAGCACAGCCCCCAGTACCTGAGAATGATTGGTTTGCCGATGGTTCTAGACGAGGAGCTGCAGCCGTTTGGATGGCTATTGGTGTATAGCCCAAAACAGACACCATTTGGTTTGATACTGGGACGGGCCAGAATAACCAGTGGGCTGAGCTACGGGCTGTGTGGATGGTAATCAGCCACGAGCCCGGACCCCTAGTTATTTGTACTGACAGCTGGGCGGTGTTCCGGGGCCTAACGTTGTGGCTCCCTACGTGGAAACACCAAAACTGGTTGGTAGGACACCGTACACTGTGGGGTCAAGCCATGTGGCAGGACCTCTGAGACCTAGGGCAGAGAAAGGAGGTGACCCTAATGCATGTCACAGGTCACTCCCCCTTAGTGTCCCCAGGTAATGATGAAGCAGACCCTAGCACGGGTCTGATGGTTAGAACAGGCTCCTGCCACTGATGTGGCCCATTGGCTGCATAGGAAACTGCAGCACGCTGGAAGCCGAACCATGTGGCAGGTGAGCAGACACTGGGGTCTGCCTTTGAAATGGCAGGAGATAGCAGATGCCTGCTACGATTGTGTCGTCTGTGCCCAGTACAGCCCCCAAATGTGGAGGCTCCCCTGGGTGACACAGCAGATTACTTGAGGGAGGGTGCCCCTCACTCGCTGGCAAATGGATTACATTGGACCCCGACCTAAGGCCCACAATGCTATGTATGTGTTTACAGCAGTGGACACTGCTATGGGGTTGATGTTTGCTTGGCTGTGTCTGGCTGCGGATCAGTGGCATACAGCGGTCCCTCTTACATGGCTGTGTGCCCTCTATGGGTGCCCCCAAGTCATTGAAAGTGACAGGGGTACCCATTTTACGGGCAAGAAGTGCAGTGCTGGGCTCCAGGATGGACGTGCAATGGTTGTTTCATACCCTGTATAACCCATAAGCAGCTGGCATGATTGAATGCTACAACGGCCTTTTAAAGCAAGGCCTCTGGGTGTCAAAACACCCTCCCATGATGCATGACTGGGCCTCGCGTCTATGGGACATCTTGAGAATCTTGAATGAGAGACCACGGAAGGGAGGGCCCGCACCAGTAGAAGCTCTGCTACATCGAACGGCCGCTCCCATTCAACTACAAGTTACCACCAGTGAGACTCTGTTAAAGCCAGGCTATGGCAGAAATGGAAACATTTTGCTGCCAGCACCCACATGCTTGAAAGCAGGGGAACGGCAGCAATGGACTTGGTCCTGGCAGGTCAAAAGCCCCCACTGTCGATGGTTGGGTCTGATAGCCCCATGGGGGGCCAGTTTGACTCATGATTGCAAATGATGCCAGGGGTGGTGGCTGAGTGTCCACCTCAAGTGACTGTAGTATACAGAGGTCCCGATACCGGGATGATTTTGCGGGGAACCTATGTGCTCTCAATATGGCCTATTATGGGGTCCCCTGTTCTGTTACATGTTGAAACTATGCAAGGGACCCCAAGCACTGCCATAAAGGTCTGGTACCATAAACCTGAAAAGGTGCCAGTGGCAGTGACCCTTCTTTCCCAGGACAAAAATCTAGCATGTATCCTCCCAGATGGAAGGAATTTGCCATTGTTGGTTCCCAAGACTACTGTTTCTTTCCGTCCGCAGGTGCCTGTAGGCTAATATGACACAGGGACCCTCGCAGGAGATACTTGTTGTGTAAATTGTGAGGTGAGACCCTGTAGGGGTGGAGTGTGGGGACAGAGTCCCAGAGAGCAGTTACAGGCTCTAGGCCTCATGTGGAAAGGTGCTGGCTCGGGTAGTAGATGGCCATCAGCTGTGGCTAATTGGCCATCAGCTGTAACCAGTTAGCCAATTATCGACTGATATAACTGCCATGGCTGCGTTGGTGAGTGAGTCAAGTCGAGTCAGTTGGTCGGTTTGTTGGCAGGCAGAAAGGCAGACAGCAGGTTGCAGGTCGTGTGACTCCATCCTCCAGTGAGACTATAGTACCACCAGTGAGACTATAGTTGTATGACTCCCCTAGCTATGGCTCCGTGGGTGTTCCTTTTTGGCCTCACCATATCCTGTGTTCTTATGTGGGGAGTGGGACTAGAGACCTTGCAGGCCGCCTCGCACAAGAAATGGCACAGTGAGCAGGGTCTTTCGCATGACACTCCTCTAGGGAATGGGAGGACCTCTACAGCCAACATAGCCCTCCTGATCTTTAATGGTCACACATGGGTGTGGGACCAGCCTGTTCTGCATCTCTGATCTTCCTCCCAGTCTGGAGGTGGCCTCTTCTGCACGTCCTTAGTCAAAATGCTTCAGTTCAGTTTGATTTTAGGTGATTCTCAAAAATGGTTGTTTTGTAGATTAGTTGTAATTTTGATGTGGTTGTGAGAGAAATTAAACACAGCATTTACCTACTGCACCATCTTGGTTGTCCCCTATTCGTGTAATTTTTAAATGTCTGTCTCCTCTGCTAGAAGGTAAGATTTGGGAGGACACAGATTAGGATTGTTTCATTTGATTGGATTCTCAGTGCCTGATATAGTGCCTAGTACATAGCTAGTGCTTGGTAAAAATTGTTGAATGGATAATTGAACAAATTACTGAATGAACAAAGTGCCTGTAGCTGTGTGGCACAGAGGAATAGCTGGGCAGGGAAACAGGCAGGGTATTGCAGAGGGAGGTTGCAGGCTGTGGTAGGACATACCATTAGTGTGTTCCGCTTTTCCATTATGGTAACTCTTTTCTACAGTGTTGACTGTACTTAACATGTAATGGAAGGGTTTTCCATTGAGATTAAGATGTGTTTATGTTTAGTGGTCACCAGAGGGCAAGGGGGGTGGGGGGTGGGAGATGAGGGTAAAGGGGATCAAATATATGGTGATGGAAGGAGAACTGATTCTGGGTGGTAAACACACAATGGGATTTATAGATGATGTAATACAGAATTGTACACCTGAAATATATGTAATTTTACTAACAATTGTCACCCCAATAAATTAAAAAAAAAATAGATGTGTTTCAGGTGCCAAGCAAAACACCGAGGTTTTATTTTTATTTTTTCAATTAAAGTTTATTGGGGTGACAGTTGTTAGCAAAGTTACATAGATTTAAGGTGTACAATTCTGTATTACATCATCTGTAAATCACATTGTGTGTTCACCACCCAGAGACTTCTCTTTCCATCACCATATATTTGATCCCCTTCACCCTCGTCTACTACCCCTCTCCCCCTTACCTTCTGGTAACCACTAAACTATTGTCTGTGTCTATGAGTTTTTGTTTCTCTTTTGTTTGTCTTGTTCTTTTGTTGTTTTTGGTTTATATACCACATACCAGTGAAATCATATGATTCTTGCTTTTTCTGTCTGACTTATTTCTCTTAGCATTATAATCTCATGATTCATCCATGTTGTCACAAATGGTCCTATTTCATCTTTTCTTTTAAGTAGTTTAGTATCCTTTCATTGTGCTTACAGTGAAGAGTCAAAAGCAGCTCCTGCAACCTGGTGACTACAAATACTAGACAGATTTAGAAGGAGCATGGGATTTTCTTCCCTCCTTTCACTGGAGGCCCCAAATTGGGTCTCGTATGTGGCCCAAATTCCTTTTAGGTTTTACATCTGTTAACATACCTGAGGCAGCAGACCTGGGATGCATCTCTACATTATGTTCATTGAAATTAAACCACTCATGCTTTTCTAGGTATTCTGACATAATATGGCTAGACAGATAAATACTTATTCATTTAGTAATCTCAGATGGTAGGTGATGGAACGTAATCCACCTATCAGAAAGCCATCTTGAGGAGCCAGTTGGGCCATTGTGAAAAGGAAATCAAAAGAAATCCAGGGCCAAGTCAGGGAAGGTTTTAGTCAAGTTAATAAAGAGTGTTTGAAAGCTGACCTTATGTGTAGGTGTAAATGGTAAGTAATCTAGTCTGTGGTCACCTATGTAGAATGATTTCAGGGTCTTCAGGAAGGGTCCTCCCACCCTTATTTTTTAATAAGATCTTTTATTATACCCAAACTGTGCTCTTTGTTGTTCTGTTCCCTTTTTCTTTCAGCTTCGCTAAATCTTACCTATCATTCAAGGTCCTGATCCTCCAAGAAGTCTCTCTGGACATGTTTTCCTGAAGGATGTTATCTGCTATTGGAAGACAGGGACCATGTCCAGTGTTTCCTTCATGTCCCCAAAGTTTCTTAGCATAATGTTCTGTACACTTTGGGTCTTAGTAAAGACTTATTCAATAAATGGAGTCAGGGATCCAACCTTTACGAAGTCTTCTCTACCCATCTTACCTGGAAGAGACCTCTCTTTCCTCAGAGCACTGTATGGCCTTGAGAGTTGATTCTATTCTAGAGACAACTCTGTGTAAAGTAAGTTGTGTGGTAGGGGCTAATACAAATGTTAGCATGACCTCGGCCTTACCTTCTCCAGCGACCAAGCAAGAGTTGTTTTTGGCACCCAGGGCCAACTTAAACACATTTGAAATGCAGGTATAGATGGTCTTCAGTGTCTTGCATTCCCATTTTGGTTCATTGACCTCTGAGATTCAGTACCCTCTTGTCCACGATTCCCCTACCCCCACCCCGACCCATTCCTTTTAGCTGTATTTGCACATCCAAATACATGTAGGCTGCTATCATTTCCTTTCTTAGGCATGCTGCAGTCCAGATTTAATTTCTTTCATTTATCTTCATTAATTATACTGAATGATTCTCCAGGATCATATTCCAAGACCTTTAGGCCACCCGCTGCTGGTCTCCCCAAGGCATTGTTCAGGGTATTTTTCCAATGACTAGAACCCTGGATAACGGGCCAGATATTCCTGTGCCCCAGTTGGACCTTGGGACAGTTTAGGCATCCCCAGAATGATCTATGTAGCTCAACAGGTTAAGGCCAACCCCTGGCTCATTGGTTAGCAAGGCCAGGTATCTCTCAGCTCTGATGTTCTTCAGCTTCCTCTTACCTCAGAAACATTTGTCTTTTAGATTTTTCCCAGTTACAGGATTTATTTTGTGAGTATCCAAATGGAATCTCTTTTGGCTATTTCTTGTGCATATTCTGAAGCTTGTTCTCTCTGCATGCTGCCCATGTCTCTGTTTATGTTTCTCTGCTTTTCTCTCCATGTCCTTCCAAGCTGAGTCTTCTCTCCTTTGTGAGGGTAAGTTACTCTCATTGATTGCAATGTGGATAGTGCTTCTAGAACTCTAATGGGAACTGTAGTTCAAAGGTCCCTTTCAAAATTTCCTGGTGAAGGGAGAATTGGAGCATTACTTTTAGGGCTCTTAAGCAAAAGACCTCCATAGTTTATCTGAGACCCCTTTGGGCAGGAAATGGACATTGTGGTGCCTGGTCCCTGGTATTCCTCCATTGCCTTATTTTCTACCCCATTCCCTATTTTTAGTGAAAAGAAGCATATTCCCTCATCTTTAGCCAAGTCCTACACTCTAGGTCAAGCTTTCTCATCCTTGGCACTCTCAACATTTTGGACCGGATAATTCTTTAGTGTGTATGCATGTACAGAGGGTGCCAAAAAAATGTATACACATTTTAAGAATGGAAAAGAAAAACTATTAAAATTGTAATACTCAGATGCAGAAAAAGTGTTTGACAAGATACAACATCTATTTATGATTAAAACAATAAAATAGGTATAGAAGGAAAGTGCCTTAACATAGTAAAGACCATATATGAGAAACCCTCAGCTATACTCAATATATACTGATAACAGAAGATGAATACAAGTCATATTTGACTTCTGCAATTACAGGAGGTGCTCAAAGTGGTTACCATCGGTGTCCAGATACTTCTGATTATGGCAAACTACTGCTTGAGCAACGTTGACCAAAGTGTCCACTTGTATATGTTTTTTGGCACCCCTGGCATGTATGTGTGTGGGCTGTCCTGTGCATTGTAGGATGTTACATAAAATCAGCTGGGTCTGTGTTGGTGTTTGTTTTGTTTGCCCTTGGTTTCCTGGTACAAACTCTTTGTGATAAATTCTACCCTTGTCTTCCACTGAACTAAGAGAAAAGAGGAACTTTCCACACAGCATTAGTTTTCTATTTTGGTGTAACACATTACCACAGATTCAATGACTTCAGACAACACAAACTTATTATCTCACAGTTTCTATGAGTCAGGGTCCAGGTACAGATTAGCTGGGTCCCCTGCTCAGGATCTCAACAAGCTGAAATCAAGGTGTACACAGGGCTGCAATTTCATCTGAGATTTGGGGTCCTCTTCTAAACTCACTGATTTTTGGTAGAATCTATTTCCTTGTGCTTATACGACTGAAGTCTGTTTTCTTTCTGGTTTTTGACTTAGGACCACATGTGGCACCCTCCACAGACTTTTCTTAACATGGTTTTTTGCCTCTCCAAAGCGAACAGGAGAACCTCTGCTGATTTGAATGTCTCTGACTTATTTTAAGTGTTCACCTGATTAGATCAAGTCCACCAAAGATAATGTCCCTTAAATAAAGTCAATTGATTAGGGACATTAATTACATCTGCAAAATCCGTTCACAGCAGCACCTAAATTAGTGTTTTTGAGTACATGAGAGAAGGTGTGTGTGTGAGGGGCATGGAATCTTGGGGGTCCATCTTAGAATTCTGTCTATCACGTACAACTTGGTTGAAAAGAAGTGTGGTGATGGGGCTAAGAGAGAAAATTGTCCAGGGCAGTGGGTGGATTGTGTTCCTTTGGGTTAAGGCTTTCTCCACTCAATATGTATGTATGTGTATATATATAAAACAGGGAGTGTGATTGGATTGTTAGTCAAGTCTCTTCATTAACATGGCTTCTCTTGGAGAGAGGTGGGATGCCCTTTGTCATGATGTGTGCCACTCCCTCCTTGCTACCCTGAGTTGCTTATTTGACTTCAGGGCAGATATTCCAGTCAGATTTTCCCCCACCTGTGATTTTCAAGTTAGATTGGACTGTGATTTGAAACAGAATTAAAGGCAATGTGGCGTAGAAGAAAGACACTTCCTTTGACAAAGACCTTTCCAGCATTTGCAAGTGTTCTCTCTCCAAGTGCCCCAACCAGGCTTCAGCAGAGAGATGAGAAAGGAGTCACACAGCCAAGAAGGAGACTCTATGGTTTCAGATCAGGGTGGCTGAGTGTCTAGGGGTGTGAATGTTGTAGGAAGTTGTCTCTTTTGGGAGAAAGAATAAACTCTTATTGGTGTGGGGACCTCTGAATACCTGGGAGACAATTAATGAATTTGTGTTTATGTGCAGATAAGAGAGGAAGGAGGAGATGCAATACTGGCATTCTGGCCTACTTCTCTTAGGAGCAATTGAGTGGGTAGGATTTGCTAAAGGAATAACAGCAGTAACTAACTTTTTTGACTATGTTCTATATGCAGGCACTATCCTAAGTGTATTAACTCTCCCCAAGATCTTTTGAGGTAGGTACTCTCATCATCCCTATTTTATAAATGAGGAAACTGAGGCATAGAGAAGTTAAACGCAAGTTATCCTAAACTCTAGTTAATAGCACACATGCTAAAATGTTTAGTGGGAAATGTACTGATGTCTGCAACATACTACCGTGTTTCCCTGAAAATAAGACCGGGTCTTATACTGTATTTCCCTGAAAATAAGACTGGGTCTTATGTTAATTTTTGCTCCAAAGATGCATTAGGGCGTATTTTCAGGGGATGTCTTATTTTTTCATGTACAACAATCTACATTTATTCAAATACAATCATGTCATCTTCTTCTGAACCATCGTCATAACATACTAAATGCATCCATCTGGCTGACGATCTTAACTGGGGCTTATTTTCGGGGTAGGTCTTATTTTCGGGGTAGGTCTTATTCTTGGGGAAACACGGTATGAGATACAACAACCATAAGATAGTCTGAAGGTGGATAGAGGGAGGGATGGATAATAAGTATGTACATGATAAAACAAGTACAGTAAAATGTTAATGGTAGAATCTAGTGATGGATATATGGGTGTTTACTGTAAAATTCTTTCAACTTTTGTATATGTTTGGAACTTTGAAAAAAAGTGAATTGTCCAAGATTACACAGCTAGGAATGGTGGAGCCTGGTTTCTAATCTAAGTAATCTAGCTCCAAATTATGTTCTCTTAATGATGCTAAATTGCTTCTCAGAAGCTGGTTTTACAAGGATGTATAATATATCAAATGCTTGAAATCAGGTTGCTCTCTCAAGTCAATTAGTCTTTATAAGCTTTGCTGTGGAAATTATGGAACAGTGTAACAGGGTCTGCCACAAGGAGCTCAGGGTCTTGTTTGGGGAGACAAGGTACATACATCTTAATCAGTCTGAGAGGGGATAAAATGAGGGAGCAGAACTCTGGAAGGGAACTAGTGGGAACTGAATTGAAGGCATGGATTGTGGCACTGGTGTTCTCCTCAAAGACAGGAGAAAGGAGGAGAGTGAGAGCAAGGGTGTAGAGTTTGAGATATTTGAGGTAAAGTGTAGGGAGGGAGTTTGGTTCTGATAAGACTATCCTATATGTACGGCAGGAAGTGAGATCATCTGCCAAGAAAGAGTCGGTGGAGGCCAGTGCATTAAGGAAAGTGGACAAGAATTGAAACTATTGCTTTGGGAAGAGAACATGAGATGACTAGAAAATATATTGGGCAGTAGGTGGATCCCAGTTGGGGTCAGAGGGCAAGTATTTGTAGAGGCTCTATATTTTTTTCAGTCAAATTCAATGCAGCCTATTAGAAATAGGGTAGGGCAATGCAGGAAGTGGGATAGGCTCAGAAGAAGACAGGGAGGAAACCAAGGAACCTAAGGTGAGTTTGATAGGAGAGTGATAGGGAGGACAAAAATTTCAGCTCTCCCTCTCCCTTAAAAGTCCTCTGGTTGATCTTGGTATTCATGCAAGAATCTCTCTGTTCCCTCCGTTCTGTCACTGGCCTGCAAACCTTTCAAACCGGAGTACCAGCTCTGGCAATACTACCTCTCAGGCCTTATTTCTCTGCTATCTAGATTTTGCCCTCTAGGCTTAATTGAAACTACTCTTTTGAAGGTCACCAAATCAGACAGCTTTCATTCTGTGCTCATTTTCTTGACCTCTTTTCTCTGTGATCACCCTCTTTCTAACAAATTTCTTTCTTTGAATATCATGATAATCTTCTCTTGGTTTTCCTACTTTCTGATGGCTTTTCCTCAGTCTCCTTGGTCAATCCATTTTACTTCCTCCTCCCTTCTCTTAAAGTAATTGGTGCCAGGAGTCCATTCTTGGTCCTCTTCCATTCTTGCTCTATAAGGTATCCTTCAGGTCTCTGAGAGATCCTATTTACTCCCATGGCTTGAACAATGACCTCTTTTAAGATGACTCTCAAATGTCTACCTCCAGACTTGATCTTTTTCTGGAGACTCAGGTTCACATATTCAATTGGCTGGTAAAACTTCCACCTATGTGTCCCTTAGATAGCTCATGTCTTAAACAGAAAGTCACTTCTTCAAATCTGTGGGTGTCTCTTTCCTCCCCCAATTACAAATATGAGCTCCTGAAGGGCGAAGCCTGGGCTCCTTGGCTGTCTTCATAGACTGGCACTAAGCCAGGATGACAATGAGAAGGAGGGATCTTATCCTTGCACAAGCCTCAGCAAAGAGTGGACTTGTTGGAGGAGTGAGTTACTAGCAGGTAGAAAAGAGGTCTGGGTGAGGGTGGGCACTGCTGTACTTTGTGCATGGATGTGATTAACATACTTTGGGCGCATTAGCCATTATGCCTCTTGGCATCCTTAGTCCCCTTACTCCAATACTTGCTCATACACATATGGATTCATGTCCAGACCTTTCTCGTGTCTGCTGGGGAAGCAACCCCCCCCACACACACATTCTTCACATGCCACCGCCATCGGCCTCAGTTTAGATAACCTTAAGATTCAGGGAAGTGTGGAGGTTGGGGCCTGGGAAGTCAATGCATGTTTTAATAGCTCCATCTTCCTTCATGGAGCACTCATCTTGTAACCAGGGACTGGCTGTCCTGGAGTGGGGGCTGAGGGATTGTGGGCTGAACAAGTTTATACCATACTTTCTGTCATTTATTTTTGGATAGGACTTTTCGTTTTCTGTGCAAAACCCTATGGAGGCAGGCTAGGAAGCCACTATTATCTTTGCTTTCTAGATGAGAAAACTTAGGCCTCAAAAGAAGTGATTTGAAATAGAGGTCGTCCTGGGAATCTTGGGCTTCTTATTTCCAGCTCAGAGCACTTGTCACTGTACCACACAACTAAGCTCAATCAATTCCTGGAGGTCCTTGTTCCTAATTCAGGTAAGCAGTCAGCATTTAAGGGAGATACTACTGGGGCCAGGCTGAGCTGGGATTCTGTTTGCTTCACTTAGGAGATGATGGGGCAATCAGAGCAGGAGCCTGCTGTGAGAAGGGAAGGAGGGGCTTGGGATTTGGGCCCAGGAATTCCCATCAGGAATGAAACACTTTCCACCTGCTGTGCCTAAAGCTCCTAACTCCGTCATGGAATTTGTGTGCAGACAGTTAGATCGGACTTTGGAAACAGAGGATGAAAAACGAGTTTCCTTCTTTCTGTTCACAGAGGCCAGCCAAGAGCCAGAGCTGTAGCCAGGCCTCTGGTCGTAAACTAAACAACAGAACCAGTTATCGGTTTAAAGTCTGACAGCTTGTTCTCGTAAGGACTTTGGAACTTGGAGAGGCTCCCTTACATTTATAAATGAGCAGAAAGGTCTATGGTTGTCAAGACCCCAGAGAAAATGGCAGGTATACTCAAAAGTGAAGTGGGGGGCTGAACGTGCTGCTTAGAATGCATTTAGTAATTTTATTACTTTAATTCTCCCACTACATCTATGAAAAACTTGCTGGGAAAGCCCTAATTCAGGAGTGGGTGGAGGTGGGAATTTGGTAGGCAATGTGAAGGCACTGGGTGCCTTGGAATTAGGAACTGGGAATTAGGAAATGTCCCTGGGGTCCAGGGACAGTGCATAGTTAATCATCATAAGAATGTACCAGGAAACTAACACTCTAGTCAATTATTGACATGATGGAAGGTCAATGTACCTGTCTTTGACTCTTGGCTCTTCCATCTACATACTAACTGTGGGACAAATGACATGTCTAGTCACCCCTCTGCCTTTTATGTTAAATGGGGATGATGCTAAACTACCTCACAGGGTTATTGAGAGGATTAAATAGCCACAGTAAATGTGAAAAAGGTCTTATAAACCATAATGCACCATGCAGATATGTGGGATCAATGTCATTATTACCACATGGTCTTCTGGCTTCTATTAATTAGCACCTTTAGGGGAGAATAAGGAAATTCCAGGATCAAGGAGGAACTATAAATGAGTTTATTTTAGTCTGGGTGACCTCTAAAAAGAGATGGGGATGCTGGAGATCTTCCAATGATTAACTGTTCTCCTGGGTGTATGTTCACCTTGTCCTCAGGGTGGAAGTACTAAGTTGGACCTTCTTAACTCCCTTTTGGATGCGTCCTCAGCTGCCTTTCTGCCTGGTTGAATTTGAGCAGGCAAGTCAAACTAAGTTTAGGAGTTAGAGTCCTATCAAATGCCAGTCAGCTTTACATCAAAATGAAGACTGGGTCCATAAACACCAGTTGAGCCAACAATCAGCCCAGACAGAGAGTCAGTATAGAGTCAGGGGAGAGCACTTGAGTAGGAGTCAAGCCAGAGGTTATGCTCTGGCTCTGCTCCTCACCAGCTGTGAGACCTTGTGTGAGTCTGAAAGTTGTATGTGTATTATCAAATGAGAGAGAGTGAGAATCCCTTCTAAGCTGTAAGGCAGCATATAAATAGAAGCAGTTATTACTTATGTTATGTAATATAGGGAATTGTTATTTTTGTTATTCTGTCTTCAAATGTGATGTCTTTGTTTGCAAAGGGGACAGGCATGTTGGATTGGTATATCCCATTTCCATTTATTAGATAAACAATTGAAAATTCAGGATCTATTATTTTTGTCATCATTACCATAGTTGAAGAACAGGTTTATTCAATAGAGGAGGGGGACCTTAAAGATTTCTGCTCAAATATGAGGTTTATTTTGGGGTGATAGAAATGTTCTGGAATTAGAAGTGGTGATGGTTGCACAACACTGCGAATATACTAAAAAATCCACTGAAATCACTTTAAAATGGAAAATTTTACCTCAGCTTTAAAAACTGAAAAAATAAAATCCCTGCCCAGAAGTCATGAGGGCAACGAATCCTAGATCTGAAGCAGTAATAACAGGCCCAGAGCAGGTAAGTCAAACATTGCTTCTTACTGTGTGAATTGTGTACTTGTGAGAGATAGGGGAGTCTTTTGGGTGGTGTGTGTGTGAGAGAGAGATGAACTACTTAGATATTAGAGCAATACATCCCAGAACAGTGAAGATGGAGTAGCACTGATAATGACTGTGGAAATGGTGGTCCCAATGCATTTTTTGGGAATCTTTTTTTTTTTTAATTAAATTTATTGGGGTGACAATTGTTAGTAAAATTACATAGATTTCAGGTGTACAATTCTGTATTACATCATCTATAAATCCCATTGTGTGTTCATCACCCAGAGTCAGTTCTCCTTCCATCACCATATATTTGATCCTCTTGATTGAAGAATCCCTATCGGCTTCAATGATGAGTAGCCCATATTTACTTATCTGAGGGACAGGGAAACAGTTACTGTTGTAAATGCAAACTTAGGTTGACCAACCATTCTGGTATTCCCAGAACTGAGGGCTTTCCTGAGATGGGGGGAACATTCTTCTTTTTCTAAAAAACTTTTCTAGAAGACTTTATTTTTTCTAACTTTAGTGAGGTATGATTGCCAAATAAAATTTTTATATGTTTAGGTTGTACAATGTGATTTTTAAGGTGTACAACATGAAGATTCAATATACATATATGTTGTATAATAGTTACCACAGTCAAATTAATTAACATGTCCATCACCTCATATAGTTACCATTTGTGTGTGTGTGTGTGTGTGTGTGTGTGTGTGTGTGTGTGTGTGTGTTGAGAACATTAAGATCTACTCTCAGCAATTTTCAAGTATACAATATGGTATTATTAACTATAGTCGCCATGCTGTACATTAGATCCCCAGAGCTTATTCATCTTATAACTGAAAGTTCTTACCCTTTGACTAACAATCTAAGTGTCCATCAATGGATGTATGGATAAAAAATATGGGATATGTATACAATGAAATATTCAGCCACGAGAAAGAAATTATTCTGTTTGTGACAACATGGATGAATCTGAAGGACATGCTGAATGAAATAAGCCAGATACAGAAAGACAAATGCTGTATGATATCACTTACATGAGGAATCTAAAAAAGTTAAACTCACAGAAGCAGAGAGTAGAATGGTGGTGGTCTGGGCCTGGGGGTTGGGGAAAAGGGGGAGATGGGGGACTTTCAATGTTAAAAGTGGGAATGTCCTGGACAAACCAGGATATTGCCCTAAAACTGGTACTCTTGTTAACACAGACGGTGAAAATGTAAAGAACCTGAGGAATGCTTTACAACACTCTTGTTTAGATGAAACTGAAATGTCCTCCCTGGTTGGGATAGGAGAAAACCATTCAGAAACAAAGCCAGAAGGAAAAAAATTATCTGACGGATACTGGGCAATAAAAGCAATTGTTAAAATGCTGGTGAATGGGAAATTATGTCAGAGATGATAAAGAACATCTCTTGGCATACCCCTGAGCCTTAGAAGTGATAAGGGGTATCATTCACAGAGGGTGAACATTTTGGAATCAGTAGTAGCTGTTTTGCTACAAAGCATAAGGAATGCTCATACAAACTAGGAAATGTGGAAGAACTGGGATCCTGGCTCTCTGAGTCTAGGGCTAGACTGATTGCTTTCTTTCTTTTGGGTTGACAGAGGTTATCACACCTAGATCATCAAATGGCCATTTCCTTTGGGATCTGTATTCAAGATAAGGCATTAATTTGAATGTTTACTGAATGCCTATAATGAACTATGTCATGTGATAGAGTGTATTAGGGATAAAATGGTAAACAATATTGAAATGGTTTCTACCTCTATGGCAGGTAATCATTTAAGTGCTACAAGAAATATGAGGCTTCAGGGAAAACATAGGAGGGTTGCCTGACATAGGCTAGGGAGTCAGAGAAGTCTTTCCAGAAGAAATGAAGTCTAAGCATAGGTCTGGAGGATAAATAAGGATTAACTATGTGATCAGGTAGGGGACAGGCATCCCAGGCACAGGGAATAGCATGAGCAAAGAGCATGCACATTTGAAGAATATGGTATGGTCCAGTATAGCTAGAGTAGGCTGTAATTCTCTAAGTGTTGTCCATAGACCATCTGTATCAACTACACAGGCTGTTTCTTAAAAATGCAGCTGTAGCTCTGTGGTAGGGTCTGTGAACCTGCATTTTAATTTGTTCTCTTGGTGATTCTGATGCACTATAATGTTACATATAATCTATAGATTATATGTAATCTACATAGCATTCATGTATCAAGAAAAAATGTGTGTGTGTGTGTGTGTGTATTTAGGAGCTAAGTAGAAGATTGGCGGGGGGACCAAATTTTTGAAAGTCCTCTTTTCAACCTTTCTCACAAGTCAAAAGACTGCTCTTCCTAAGGCAAGGTCTCTGGGGCTCAGCTATCCCAGGCCTCTCTGCAGGGATGAGGCGATCAATATCTAGGTATACCTGTAGTGTATTTAGGGCATACTGGTTGGGAAACTCTGCTGTTGGCCATGATAAGGAGTATAGACTTTGTCCAATAGGCAATGGGGATCCACTGAAAGTTTTAGAAAGAAAGTAACTTGAATTGATTTATTGTTAAAAAAATTTATTCAGTTCACAGAGGGAGATTGGATGAAAGTGGGGAAAGTTTGAAGATGTGGAGATTAGTTAGGGGAGTATTGCCATAACCAAATCCTTCAATTCATCTGGCCTAATAAGTAAAAAATATATTGTTTTATTCAATGATTATAAGTTAACTCTCTCCTCATCCCCCTGTTTTATACCTGATATAATCAGGCACTGACATGAGGGTCAGGAGCTGCAAGGAAAAGATTCTGTCCCTTATTTGAATTTAACTTATTATGATGGCAAAGATTCATTCTCATGCTTGAAGTTTCTTAAATTGGAAATATGGGAAGCTGAAGGTAATGGAGGTCTTCCCATATGGTTAGCTTTAGGTTCTGTCCATGTGACCCCCTCTCATTGAATGGGAGAGGTGAGATCAGAATCCCTGAGATGTAGTGCAAAACCAGGAGCCAGAAAGATGCCAATTGTTGCATGAACCTAAAGAAGCAGAAGTATCAGAAGGCAAGAGATAGCTGGCAATGGGGTAATGAAGTGCCCAAGGTAAATGGGACACATTCTGACTGACCCATATTCTGCTCTGCCTGTTCCCTTGGGATCTGTGAACAGTGATTCCTTGCCTCCATGGATGGTAACCCAAACTAAACTAATCTCAAAGGCACAAAGGGATCTGCAGAGGGCAGTGGTGTGTGAACCCAGGGATTTGAAAAGCTACTTGTCTCAACATTTCTCATCTGGGGAGGAACCTGGCTCCTGAAGATGTGTGGTATGGACTGACCTCCTGGAGCCAACCGGGTTTGCTCAGGGTCAATCTTCCCACTCTAATTAAGACTTTACTGCAGGTAAAAGAAACAGCTGCTTCTATCCAGAGTAAATTAGTCACAAAGAAACCTGCTCCTCATTCTGTCTCCTGGCTTCCCATAAATGTCTGAAGCCCGGCCTTAGAGTTGGTATATACTTTTAATTATTTCAAGAGCTGGCATCGCTTGCCTCATAGTAAAAGTGTCATGAAATTACTGTAAGGTTGCATGAGTTTGGGCCATAAATCTTATTCACTTCGGCTACATCTCATACCTTAATTCACTGGAGTATAAAATGCCATTTACACTGGTTCTTAGTTCACTTAATCATAATTAAATGACCTCAGAGGGCAGTAATTCGTTGAGGCTCTGGCTTTGATGTGACACAAATAACAAACTTGGTTTGCCATGTGGATGGGTTCCTCTACACTTTTACATTGGCCACAGACCTTGTGGAGCATATAATGTCGGCTTTTTGGTGTGGGCATGTGCTCTGGTTACATGGAACATCTGGGCTACAGATGTGGTTGAGGGGACAAGCTAAATGGTCCCCTTTGGAATTTTGTTGCACCATCTTCAGGCTCCTCTAGGCCTTCCTTTGGTTCCTGTCAGTTCTCCACAGAATGAGTTTTTGCCCCATGTTGAGCCTAGATAAGAGGTGATAAGGGCACTTTCCTTTTCAACTTATCATATTTTTGTTATTCTCTTTCTAAAGCAACTAAGGGGTCAGTGGCTCAAGGGCTTTCAGATTTTATCTTCAGGTGTAAGTTTCCCTAAGATCATGTCCCTAATCATGATGGTTTTCCTAAGACCCAGGTCCTCAAGATAAATAGCTCTGGAGACCATTGCCATTTGGACATTGCACTTAGCAAAAACTTTGTTATCTTCTTGTGGGGACAGAGTCCCAGAGAGCAGTTTCCAGGCTCTCGACCTCATGAGGAAAGGTGCTGTCTCAGGTAGAAGATGGCCATCAGCTGTGACTAGTTGGCCATCAGCTGTTACCTGTTAGCCATTCGCCACTGATACAACTGCCGTGGCTATGCTGGCAAGCATGGATTGCAGTTAGCAAGTGGGGTCGGTTGGCAGAGAAGTGGACAGGAGGTTGTGGATCCTGTGGCTCCTGCTTTCTGTGTCTCCAACCAAGCTGCCAGCAAGAATATAGTGGTATAACTCCCCTATCTATGGCTCCATTGGTGTTCCTTTTTCGCCTCACCATATCCTGCATTCTTGTGCGGGGAGCGGGAGCTGAGACCCTGCATGACACATGGTGCAGCGAGTAGGATGTGGTGTTGGCCAAAGCTCTCTGAAAGGTAATGGAGCAGTTTATATGTATGAAAGCTCAGTTTCAGGGAGCCCATGAGGAATGGCACTGGGAACAAGAGACACGATCTGCTTGGGAGAAATGTTACCCCTTGGTGAATTGGTGGGTGTCTCAAGCCTCCAGAGGACATGCCACCCTGGTGGCTGTGGAGGGCGTCACCTTGCTTTTGGTGGTTCACTGCTGCCGTGGGCTCCTAGAGTTGTGGGCATCTTACACTGAGGCCTCCACCCAATCAGACACTTGGCAGGGTGAGCAGGATTCTGGCCAGGTAGGAATGGTATCTGACTCTGGGCAGGAGGACAAGTGGCTCCCATACAGTGTGTGATACCAGTAGCCACTGTTCTCAGGAGCTGGACCCCCAAGGAGGGGTAGGAGGACATGGATGGCTCTCCGGCCAATGTGGAGAGGGCCCTGCAGGTTTTAGCTGAGTGGTTGCCAAAGGAGGCGAAGGGTACAGCCGGCCATGTGGGCTGGACATTCCTCACCGCCTTGTGTCATAACATGGAAGATGTGCTCAATGAAATAGCTCAGGTGCTGGACCAGCAGCCCTGGCAGGAGGCTCTGAAAGCTCTGGACCGCCAGTTAGAGGAGGTCCTCACTGTGTTGCATCATAATTTGGAGGAAGCGCTTGCTGGAATAGCTCAGGTGCAGGACCAGGTGTCCTGGTGGGAGGTGATGGAAGCCCAGGTCCGCATGTTAGAGGATGAGCCCCACAGTGGAGACTCTGAGGCAGAGGTGGACGAGGCAGTAGAGACAATGTAGCTCCCAACCCCCACGCCCAGCCCATTATGAAGCAAAAGATAAACCGTGAGCAACCTTTGGGCCCCCGGGGGCATTGTTGCTGGCAACCCAACTGTGACTGAGTTCACAACCTACACCCCTTACACTCCCACTGAGTTGCAGGAGCTAGGGAGGCAGTACAGACAGCGCCCTGGAGAGCCAGTCTCAGCTTGGCTACTATGTTTATGGGATGAGGGAGCAGACAATATTCTCTGCTACCCAGGCAAAATGGAAAAGTTAGCCTTCATGACAGTGCATCCGTCCCTGTGACAAAGGTTACAGAATTGCCATAGATTGGCCCACGACCAGGGCAACCACACTCTAATGGAGTGGCTCACTGCTGTGGTACGCACAGTATGGGGACAGGCTGGCGAGCTTCCAGACACTGAGTAAATGGCAATCGTATACTGAACTTACTCAAATCATCCGTGAAATGGGTATGAGAGATGCTATGTTCAACCCTAATATGCGGGGGCTGAATGACGAGTGTTTTACAACCAGCATGAGAGATCTGGTTTTGGATACTGCCCCTGCAAGTGCTTTTGGATCCTTGGTTGCCATTCTTATGCCCTATGTGGGACAGTGGATCCATGAAGTTACCATTGTCATGGCTACCCTAGGGGATGTTGAAAGCTGGCGGCAAAGGAAATTAAGACAGGACGTCTGAGAAGTTAAGACCTGGAAGCCCAAGCCAAACGTAAGGGGGCAAGGTCGCAGGCCTCAGAGAGTAACATGCACGCAGATGTGGTGTTATCTTGTGGCAGCAGGGGTTGTTCGGGAAAAAAATAGACTGACAACCCAATGCAATCTTGCTGAAACTTTGGAAATAGCTGTGTCCGGAACAGCAATTCCGGCAAATCCTAAAGGAGAAGTCCGGGAAATCCGACCTATGTCCCTCCAAGACTTCATAGGGCTGTTTGAGGCCGACTCCTTTCAGCTTGATTAGGGGTGGGGCCAAGGTACCCGGTCAGAGGGGACAAGCGGGGACCGGAGGTCTCACGTGGAACTGTCCATACGTTGATCCACTTTGTCATGCGGGAGACCCTGCTCGCTGCACCATGTGTCATGTGAGGCGGCCTGCGGGTCCTGCTCCCCACGTAAGAATGCAGGATATGGCTAGGCCAAAAAGGAACACCCATGGAACCATAGCTAGGGGAGTCATACCACTATAGTCTCACTGGAGGCACTATAGTCTCACTGGAGGATGGATCCACATGACCTGCAACCTGCTGTCCGCTTCTCTGCCTGCCACCCAACCGACCAACTAACCAGTGCAGCCGCGGCAGTTATATCGGTGGCTAATTGGCGAACTGGTTGCAGCTGACGGCCAGCTAGCCACATCTGATGGCCATCTACTACCCGAGCCAGCACCTTTCCACGTGAGGCCGAGAGCCTGGAAACTGCTCTCTGGGACTCTGTCCCCACACCCTTCTAATATGCAGAGGATTTTGGCCCTACTTGACACTGATGCAGACGGCAGTCTTGTTTATGGAAACCCTGGCTGTGCCCAGGAAGTCTGGCTGTGCCCAGAAAGACTGGTGGTACCATGAGAACCCTGATGGTGCCCTGGGAGCTCAGGCTGTGCCCAGAAAGTAGATGGTGTGGGGAAGAGCCAGGAGTGCAGTTTCCAGGCTCTCAGCCTCACATGGAAAGGTGCCGGCTCAGGTAGTAAATGGCCATCAACTGTGATTGAACGGCCATCAGCTGTGGCTAGTTGTCCGTCAGCTGTAACCAGTGAGCCATTGCCCACTAATATAACTGCTGTGGCAACGCTAGCAGAAAAAAAAAAAAGGGGGCTAGCAGGAAGATGGTGGCTGAGCTAGCAGGTGGTGGAGTGTGGATAGCAGATCATGTGGCTCCTGCCTCCTGTGTCTCCAACCCAGCCACCAGTGAGACTTTAGTGGTATGACTCCCCTATCTATGGCTCCGTGGGTGTTCCTTTTTGGCCTCACTATGTCCTGCGTTTTTATGTGGGGAGCAGTACCAGAGAGTCCGCATGACACCCCGCGTGACAAATGGCGCAGCGAGCAGGGTATGGTGTCAGCCAAAGCTCTCCAAAAGGTGGTGGAGCAGTTTGTGCATATGAACACTCAGTCTCAGGAGAACAAGGAGGAGCAGCTGCTGGAGAGCTGGATCCCTGTGGAGGGGTGGAAACCCCAACCATAATAGGCCGAAGAAAGCGAAGGTTGTTGGGGCCCTGTGGGCTGGGAAGTGCTTGCTGAGGCAGCCTGGATGCAGGACTTGTCCCAGGAGGAAATGCTTGCTGAGTCCTCCATGGGAGATGAGGGTGAGGTCAAGGTTGTCCCTCACCCCCAGGACAGCCCTGGTAAATGACTATGGACTATGGGGAATAGCCTTCCATCCCTAATTTAGTGGGTCACTTGACTGTTTGGGAACATACCACCATGTAGTGGAACTGGTGGATATTTGCTTTTGTGTCTTGATTGGCCACCATTGATAATATGTAAGCACCTTGACTGTGAGTCGCTGTTGTTCCAGCACGGTACCCTGAGAGGCCCAGAGAGAGTGGCAGTGCCCTGAGAACCCTGGCTGAGCCCAGGAAGTCTGGCAGTGCCCAGAGAGAGTGGTAGTGCCCTGACAGGCCCTGGCTGTGTCCAGGATGTCTGGCTGTGTCCAGGATGTCTGGCTGTGTCCAGAGAATGTGGCAGTGTCCTGTGAAACCCTGGCTGTGCCCAGGGAGACTGGTGGTACCCTAAGAAGCCCAGGAAGTCTGGCTGTGCCCAGGAGGACTGGAGGTGCCCTGAGAAACCCTGGCTGTGTCCAGAGAGCCTGGCTGTGTCCAGGATACTGCATTCACCTCCAGACTCCTCACATAGGGCCCCTTGCGGAAAACATTTGTCACGTAGATTTTGAGGCGAGACTCTGTAGGGGTAGTGTGGGGACAGAGCCAGGAGTGCAGTTTCCAGGCTCTCGGCCTCACGTGGAAAGGTGCTTGCTCAGGTAGTAAATGGCCATCAACTGTAATTGAATGGCCATCAGCTGTGGACAGTTGACCGTCAGCTGTAACCAGTGAGCCGTTGGCCACTAATATAATTGCCGTGGCTATGCTAGTAGAAAATGGGGGCTAGCAAGAAGATGGTGGCTGAACTAGCTGGTGGTGGAGTGTGGATTGCAGATCATGTGGCTCCTGCCTCCTGTGTCTCCAACCTAGCCGCCAGTGAGACTATAGTGGTATGACTCCCCTATCTATGGCTCTGTGGGTGTTCCTTTTTGGCCTCACCATGTCCTACATTCTTATGTGGGGAGTGGGACCAGAGACTCCACATGACACCCCACGTGACAGTGGACATTGAGGGACACCCCCTGGGACATTACTTGAACTGGACTGAAACTTTTTCTCATGGCCTAGGTTCCTGACACAGGGCCCCTCGCGGAACACCCTTGTAGCATAGATTGTGAGTTGAGACCCTGGGGGTGGAGTGTGGGGACAGAGTCCCAGAGAGAAGCTTCCAGGCTCTCGGCCTCATGTGGAAAGGTCCTGGCTCGGGTAGTAGATGGCCATCAGCTATAACTAGTTGGCCATCAGCTGTAACCAGTTAGCCAATTAGGCACTGATATAACTGCCGTGGCTAAGCTAGCAAGTACAGATTGCAGTTAGCAAGTGGAGTCGTTTGGTAGAGAAGTGGACGGCAGGTTGCGGATCGTGTGGCTCCTGCTTCCTGTGTCTCCAGCCCAGCCACCAGCGAGAATATAGTGGTATGACTCCCCTATCTATGGCTCCGTGGGTGTTCCTTTTTGGCCTTACCATGTCCTGCGTTCTTGTGTGGTGAGCAGGAGCTGAGACACTGCATGACACTTCCCATCAAATGAATTCCTCTCATCTTCTCCATTATCATCAGTGGCACTACTATCCTCATGAGCTCCCACTTCTAACCCTTAAAGCTTGTGGTAGGCGGAATAGTGCCCCCAAACCCCTAAAGATGTTCAAATCCTCGTCCCCAACACCTGTGAATGTGATGTTA
This sequence comes from Rhinolophus sinicus, assembly GCF_057876585.1. NCBI lineage: Eukaryota > Metazoa > Chordata > Mammalia > Chiroptera > Rhinolophidae > Rhinolophus > Rhinolophus sinicus. The sequence goes on along the minus strand of NC_142518.1, from coordinate 45,517,048 downwards.
CAGGGCAATGGAGAATTAAGGTTGCAGGAATTAAGATGACTTTGAGTTGGGGAGAGTCTCCTAGATTATCCAGGTGGGCCCAATGTAAGCACAAGGGTGCATAAAAGTGGAAGAGGGAAGCTGAGGGAGAGTCATAGACAGATATGACCAAGAATGAATGGCTCAGAGAGATGCAATGCTACTGGCTTTGAAGATGGAGGGAGAGGGTCATGAAAGAGGCAAGTAATGTGGGTGGCCTCTAGGAATTGGAAAGGGTAAGGAAAAGAATTCTCACCTAGAAACTCCAAAAAGAAATGCAGCTTTGCTGACAACTTGATTTTATCCCACTGAGACACGCTTACAGACTTTTGACCTACAGATCTGTAACATAATACATTTGTGTTAATTTAAGCCATCGCGTTTGTGGCAATTTGTTATAGCAGGAATAGAAAAAAAATTTAAGCCCATTTTCACTTCTCTTTCACCATATCTAAATAGATGATTAATCTTGTGGATCCTCTTTCAGCCACATCTCTCAGATTCTTATCATCGCTTTCCTTAGTATTTTCCACCTTCATTATAACTTGGCATGTTTCATGGACTCCAAGGTTCTTTGCTCCAAATGATCCTATATATGGATAATGGAAGAATTATTCCCAAACATGATATTCATCATATTACACTTGCTCAGGAATCAGCCTGGCATTATACTGCATCAACTCTTAAATTCTTTTTTTTTTTCTACATTAAAGTTTATAGAGGTGACAATTATTAGTAAAGTTACATAGATTTCTGGTGTACAATTCTGTAATACATCATCTATATATCACATTGTGTGTTCACCACCCAGAGTCAGTTCTCATTCCATCACCATATATTAGACCTCGTTTAACCTCTTCTAGAGCCCCTCTCCCCTCTTACCCTCTAGTAACCCCTAAATTATTGTCTGTGTCTGTGAGTTTTTGTTTCTTCATCTGTTTGTCTTGTTCTTTTGTTGTTTTCAGTTTTATATACCACATATCAGTGATATCATATGGTTCTCTACTTTTTCTGTCTGACTTATTTCGCTTAGCATTATAATCTCAAGATCCATCCATGTTGTCACAAATGATACTATTTCATCTTTTCTTATGGCAGACTAGCATTTCATTGTGCATATATTCCACATCTTCTTTATCCAATCATCTATTGAAGGACACTTTGGTTGTTTCCCTGTCTTTGCCATTGTAAATAAAGCTGCAATGAACATCGGAGCACATATATCTTTACAGATAAATGTTTTCATATATTCTGTGTAGATACCCAGGAGAGGAATTGCTGGGTCATATGGTAATTCTATTTTTAATTTCTTCCATAGTGGCTGCACCAGTCTGCATTCCCACCAACAGTGTATGAGGGTTCCTTTTTCTCCACAGCCTCTCCAACACTTGTTACTATTTCTCTTGTTGATGATAGCCATTCTGACTGGGGTGAGGTGATATCTCATTGTGGTTTTTATTTGCATTTCTCTGATGATTACTGATGTTGAGCATTTTTTCATGTGTCTATTGGTCATTTGTATGTCCTCTTTGGAGAAATGTCTATTCATGTCCTCTGCCCATTTTTCAATTGGATTGTTTTTTTTGTTGTTGTTCAGTTGTATGAGTTCCTTATCTATTTTGGATATCAGCCCCTTATCAGAGGCGTTGTTTGTAAAAATATTCTCCATTCCTTTGGTTGCCTCTTTATTTTGTCGATTTTTTTTTCTTTTTGCTGTGCAGAAGCTGTTAGTTTGATATAGTCCCATTCATTTATTTTATCTTTTACTTCCATTGCCTTTGGAGTCAAATTCATAAAATGCTCTTTGAACCCAGGGTCCACAACTTTAGTACCTGTGTTTTCTTTTCTTCTATGCAGTTTATTGTTTCAGGACTTATGTTTAGATCTCAAATTCATTTTGAGTTAATGGTGACAGATATCAGTCTAGTTTCATTCTTTTCCACGTGGCTTTCCAATTCTCCCAGCACCATTTATTGAAGAGGCTGCCTGTTCTCCATTGTATGTTTTTGACTTCTTTGTCAAAAATTGTCTGTCCGTGTTTATGTGGGTTTGTTTCTTGGTTCTCAATTCTATTCCATTGGTCTGTGTGTCAGCTCTTCTGCCAGTATCATACTGTTTTGATTATTGTTGCCCTATAGTACAATCTGAAGTCAGGGAGTGTGATACCTCCAGCATTTTTTTTTCTTCTTAGGATTGCTTTGGCTATTCAGGGTCTTTTGTGGTTCCATACAAATCTGATGATTTTTTTGTTCTATTTTTTTAAAAAAAATTGTCATTGGGGGTGGCCAGTTGGCTCAGTCGGTTAGAGCGCAGTGCTCGTAACACCCAGGTCACTGATTCGATTACCATGTGGGCCAGTGAGCTGCACCCTTCCCAATTAGAATGAAAAACAATGACTTGACTTGGAGCTGCGCTGTGCCCTCCACAACTAGATTGAAAACAACGAGTTGGCTTGGAGCTGATGGTTCTTGGAAAAACACACTGTACCTCAATAAAAATTTTAAAATAAAATAAAATAAAAAATAAAAATAAATAAAAAGTAAAAAAATTTTTGATGAGGGGGGATTTTGATGAGGATTGCAATAAATCTGTATATTGCTTTGGGTTATATGACCATTTTAGCTATGTTAATTCTTCCAATCCATGGACACGAAATGTCTTTCCATTGTTTTTGTCTTCTTTAATTTCTTTTAAAATTGTCTTATAGTTTTCAGTATATAAGTTTCTCACATCCTTGATTAAGTTTATTCCTAGATATTTTATTCTTTTTGTTACAATTGCAAAAGGAATTTTTAAAATTTCTTTTTCTGAGATTTCATTGTTAGTATATAGGAATGCAGTGGATATCTTTTTTTTTTTTTTAAATGTTGGTGAATATTGAGCAACAGTGTGTTTTTCCAGGGCTCATCAGCTCCAAGTCATTGTTCTTTCAATCTCCTTGTGGCGAGTGCAGCTTAGCTCCAAGTCCAGTTGCCATTTTCATTGTTAGTTGCAGGGGGCACCGCCAATCATCCCATGCGGGAATTGAACCAGCAATGCTGTTGAGAGCTCGCGCTATAACCAACTGAGCCATCCAGCTGCCACCAGGAATGCAGTGGGCTTTCTTTTTTTTATTGGGGAAGGGGAACAGGACTTTATTGGGGAACAATGTGTACTTCCAGGACTTTTTTCCAAGTCAAATTGTTGTCCTTTCAGTCTTAGTTGTGGAGGGCGCAGCTCAGCTCCAGGTCCAGTTGCCATTGCTAGTTGCAGGGGGTGCAGCCCACCATCCCTTGCGGGACTCAAGGAGTTGAACCATCAACCTTGTGGTTGAGAGCCCACTGGCCCATGTGGGAATCAAACCGGCAGCCTTCGGAGTTAGGAGCATGGAGCTCCAATCGCCTGAGTCACCAGGCCAGCCCCTACAGTGGACTTTTGTGTGTTGCTTTTGTAGCCGGCAAGTTTACTGTATTCGTTTATTGTTTCTAATAGCTTTTTGGTGGAGTCTTTAGGCTTTTCTATATATATAGCATCATGTCACCTGCAAAAAGTGACACTTTAACTTCTTCATTCCCTATTTGGATGCCTTTTATTCCTTTCTCTTGCCTGATGGCTCTGGCTGGGACTTCCAATACTATGTTGAAAAACAGAGGCGATAGGGGACAGCCCTGTCATGTTCCTGAACATAGAGCAAAGGGTTTCAGTTTTTCACCATTAATTATGATATTAGCTGAGGGTTTGTCATATATATTCTTCATTATGTTAAGGTATTTTCCTTCTATACTCATTTCCCCCCCTTTCTTCCGCCTCCCTCCCCCACTCCAGTTCAAGCTGTTGTTTCTCAGTCTAGTTGTGTAGGACACAACTCCCTGGCCCATGCTAGTATTATGAGCCTTGCGGTACCCCGGCTGAGGCAGTTGGTCACCAGTCGTTGGTCAGCCGCTCACAGCAGCTCCTGCCGGACTCATGGCAGCACACAGCAACCAGCGGCAGCACTGAGCAGCCAACGGCAGCTCACGCCAACCTCTGGCTGCTCACAGCAGCTCAGCTCCAGAGAGAGCAGTTGTTCACAGTTTTAGCTATAGAGGGCGCAGCTCACTTGCCCATGTGAGAATCGAACTGGTGACCTCGGCGTTTGGGACATGGTGCTCGAGCAACTGGGCCGGCCCCTTCTATATGCATTTTATTAAGTGTTTTAATCATAAATGGATGGTGTATCTTGTCAAATGCTTTTTCTGCATCTGTTGATATAATTATATGATTTTTGTCCTTTATTTTGTTTATGTGGTATATCACATTGATCGATTTGAGTATGTTAAACCATTCTTGTATCCCTGGGATGAATACCACTTGGTCGTGATGTATAATCCTTTTAATGCATTGTTGCATTCGATATGGTAGAATTTGGTTTAGGATTTCTGCATCAGTATTCATCAGAGATATTGGTCTGTAATTTTCTTTTTGTGTGTGTTATCCTTACCTGGTTTTGGTATCAGGGTAATGTTGGCTCATAAAATGAGTTAGGGAGTATTGTCTCTTCTTCAATTTTTGGAAGAGTTTGAGTAGGACAGGTATTAGATACTCTTTGAATGTTTGGTAGAATTCACAAGTGAAGTCATCTCGTCCTGGACTTTTGCTTTTGAGCAGGTTTCAGATTACTGATTCAATTTCTTTACTGGTGATCGATCTATTTAGATTTTCCAATTCTTTCTCATTCAGCGTAGGAAGGCTATATGTTTCTAAGAACTTGTTCTTTATTTTTCTAGGTTATTGAATTTGGTGGCATATAACCCTTCATTGTATTCTTGGATGACAATTTGTATTTTTGTGGCATCTGTTGTAACATCCCCTCTTTCATTTCTGATTTTGTTTATTTGTGTCTTTTCTCTTTTCATCTTAGTGAGTCTAGCCAAGGGTTTGTCAATTTTATTAATCTTTTCAAAGAACCAGTCTTTGTTGTACTATTTTTTTCTATTGTTTTCTGGTTCTCTGTTTCATTTAGGTCTGCTCTGATTTTTATTATTTCCTTCCTTCTGCTGACTCTGGGTTTCACTTGTTCTTCTTTTTCTAGTTCTTAAAGGTGTAACATGAGGTTATTTATCTGGGAGTTTTCTTCTTTCTTGAGATAGGCCTGTAATTATTTAAATTTCCCTCTTAAAACTACTTTCGCTGCATCCCAAAAATTTTGGTAGGATGTATTTTCATTGTCATTTGTTTCTATGTATCTTTTGATCTCTCCTCTTATTTCTTCTTTGACCCAGTCCTTGTTTAAAAGTGTGTTGTTTAATCTCCACATATTTGTGCAATTCCTAAATTCTTATTGTGGTCTCCAAGCTTTCACCATTAGAATATGGGGTTGAAAGAAAATTCCCAAATAAATAACCTCATGTTACACCTTAAAGAACTAGAAAAAGAGGAACAAGTGAAACTCAAGGTCAGCAGAACAAAGGAAATAACAAAAATTAGAGCAGAACTGAATGAAATAGAGAACAAAAAGACAATAGAAAAATTTAATGTGACAAAGAGCTGGTTCTTTGAAAAGATTAACAAAATTGACAAACCCTTGGCTAGACTTACTAAGATAAAAAGAGAGAAGACACTAACTAACAAAATCAGAAACAAAAATGGGAAGTTATCACGGACACCACAGAAATACAAAGGATCATCCAAGAATACTATGAAGGACTATATGCCACCAAATTCAACAATCTAGACAAAATGGACAAGTTCTTAGAAACATATAGCCTTACAAGGCTGAACCATGAAGAACTGGAAAATGTAAACAGACCGATCACCAGTAACGAATTTGAATCAGTCATCCAAACCTTCCCAAAAGCAAAAGTCTGGGACCAGATGGCTTCACTAGTGAATTCTACCAAACCTTCAAAGAGGATCTAATACCAATCTTGCTCAAACTCTTCCCAAAAACTGAAGAAGAGACAGTACTCCCTAACTCATTTTATGAGGCCAACATTACCCTGATACCAAAACCTGGTAAGGACAGCACAAAAAAAGAAAACTACAGACCAATATCTCTGATGAATACAGATGCAAAAATCCTAAATAAAATTCTAGCAAATCAAATACAACAATGCATTAAAAAGATTATTCATCACGACCAAGTGGGGTTCATCCCCAGGGCACAAGGATGGTTCAACATCCACAAATCCATCAATGTGATACATCACATAAACAAAATAAAGGACAAAAATCATATGATTTATCAATTGATGCAGAAAAAGCATTTGACATGACACAACATCAATTTATGATTAAAACACTTAATAAAATAGGTATAGAAGGAAAATACCTTAACATAATAAAGGCCATATATGAGAAGCCCTCAGCTAATCTCATAATTAATGGAGAAAAACTGAAGCCATTTGCTCTACGTTCAGGAACACGACAGGGCTGTCCCCTATCACCTCTGCTTTTCAACATCGTGTTGGAAGTCCTTGCCAGAGCAATCAGGCAAGAGAAAGAAATAAAAGGCATCCAAATTGGGAATGAAGAAGTTAAATTATCACTCTTTGCAGATGACATGATGCTATATATAGAAAACCCTAAAGACTCCACCAAAGAGCTTTTAGAAATAATCAACGAATACAGTAAAGTTGGGGGCTACAAAATAAACGTACAAACGTCCACTGCCTTTCTATATACTAACAATGAAATCTCAGAAAAAGAAATACAAAAAAAACAATTCCTTTTGCAATTGCAGCAAAAAGAATAAAATACCTAGGAATAAAATTAACCAAGGATGTGAAAGACCTATATGCTGAAAACTATAAGACACTTTTGAAAGAAATTGAAGAAGACACAAAGAAATGGAAAGACATTCCGTGTTCATGGATTGGAAGAATCAACATAGTTAAAATGGCCATATTACCCAAAGCAATATACAGATTCAATGCAATCCCCATCAAAATCCCAATGGCATATTTTAAAGAAATAGAACAAAAAATCATCAGATTTATTTGGAACCACAAAAGGCCCCGAATAGCCAAAGCAATCTTAAGAAAAAAGAACAATAATGGAGGTATCACTCTTCCTGACTTTGGCTTGTACTACAGGGCTACAATAATCAAAACTGCATGGTATTGGCAGAAAAACAGACACATAGACCAATGGAATAGAATTGAGAACCCAGAAATAAAACCACATAAATATGGACAGATAATTTTTGACAAAGAAGCGAAAAACATACAATGGAGCAAAGACAGCCTCTTCAATAAATGGTGCTGGGAGAATTGGATAGCCACGTGCAAAAGAATGAAACTGGACTGCTATTTGTCACCATGTACCAAAGTTAATTCAAAATGGATCAAAGACTTAAGCATAAGACCTGACACAATAAACTGCATAGAAGAAAACTTAGGTACTAAACTTATGGACCTTGGGTTCGAAGAGCATTTTATGAATTTGACTCCAAAGGCAATGGAAGTAAAAGCTAAAATAAACGAATGGGACTATATGAAACTTAAAAGCTTCTGCACAGCAAAAGAAACCATTGACAAAATACAGAGGCCACCAACTGAATGGGAGAAGATTTTTGTAAACAGTGCCCCTTATAAGGGCCTAATATCCAGAATATACAAGGAACTCATGCAACTCAACAACAGAAAAACAAACAACACAATTGAAAAATGGACAGAGGACTTGAAGAGACATTTCTCCAAAGAGGACAAACAAATGGCAAATAGACATATGAAAAAATGCTCAACATCACTAATCATCAGAGAAATGCAAATCAAAACCACAATGAGAATTCACCTCACCCCAGTCAGAATGGCTATTATCAACAAGACAAATAGTAACAAGTGTTGGAGAGGCTGTGGAGAAAAAGGAACCCTCATACACTGTTGGTGGGAATGCAGACTGGTGCAGCCACTATGGAAGGCAGTGTGGAGGTTCCTCAAAAAATTACGAATAGAATTGCCATATGACCCAGCAATCCCTCTCCTGGGTATCTACCCAAAAAATCTGAAAACATTTAGAGATAAAGACACGTGTGCTTCAATGTTCATTGCAGCTTTGTTTACGGTGGCCAAGACATGGAAACAACCAAAATGTCCTTCGATAGATGAATGGATAACGAAGTTGTGGTATATACACAATGGAATACTATTCGGCGGTAAGAAAAGATGATATAGGAACATTTGTGACAACATGGATGGATCTTGAGAGTGTAATGCTGAGCGAAATAAGTCAGACAGAAAAAGCAGAGAACCATGTGATTTCACTGATATGTGGTATATAAACCAAAAACAACAAAAGAACAAGACAAACAAATGAGAAACAGAAACTCATAGACACAGACAATAGTTTAGTGGTTACCAGAGGGTAAGGGGGGTGGGGGGTGGGGGGTGGGAGATGAAGATAAGGGGGATCAAATATATTGTGATGGAAGGAGAACTGACTCTGGTTGATGAACACACAATGGGATTTATAGATGATGTAATACAGAATTGTACACCTGAAATCTATGTAATTTTACTAACAATTTTCACCCCAATAAATTTAATTAAAAAAAAGAATATGGGGTTGGTAGGAAAACACCTTGCTGTTTACAAATCATTTATGTAAGTTTAAGGAATTACTGTTAACAATAAACGACTTACAATCTCTATTGCTTGCTAAAAACACCAATATCTTGCTTTCTTCCCTGTTCAGGAAAGCTGGTTCATACAGGTTAGAATCTAAGACACATACTGTGCTTACATCCCACCATATTATTATTTTGGAAGTGCTATCTATAGCTCAGTTTTTCAAGAGTTTTTTTTTTTTTTAAAGGAAAGCTTCCTGTTTCAGTTACAGATTGCTTTACAGCAAACTGACCCACAATTTGGTGGCTTGAGACAATTTATTATTGTGGATTGGCTGGATGGTTCTTCTCTTCCAGTGGTATTTGTTGGGATGTCTCTTGTGTCTGAGTTCAGCTGGTGGCTGAGCTGGGGTGCTTTGGTGCTCCTCCATGTGTTTTTATGTGCATAATGTTTTATTTTCCAGTGCCTTTCTAAGTAGCCTCTTTCTTTCTCCATAAGGATTAGCCCAGGCTTTGTTACAGTGGAGCTCTTAAAAGGCTCCAAAAAGATGAGCCTCTGTTTGTACTGTGCTTGCTTGTAATATCCCATTGGCCAAAACAAATCACAAGTTCAAGCTTAGAGTCAATGTGGTAGGGAACTACACAAGGGCATAAACACTGGAAGGAGTGATTCATTGGGAGACACCAATATAAGTCTACCATAGATTTCTATTTTATATTCTTTTTATAAGCAATAAACTACTTTTTAGAGCAGTTTTAGGTTTACAGTAAATTTGAGTAGATGGTACAGAAAGTTCCCTGTAGTTTCTCTTTTTAATCTTTGTTTTTATTAATTTTTGACAAATAAAAATTGTATATATTTAAGGTATATGATATGGTGTTTTGATATATGTATACACTGTGAAATTATTAGCAGAATCTAATTATCATATCCATCACCTCCCAGAGTCATGAGTTTTTTGTGTGTGTCTGGTTACAACACTTGAGATCTCTCGTAGCAAATTTCAAGTGTACAATACAGTACACAATCCAAGACTTAAGCTATTTCCACTTAGGATTTTTCAACTTTACAATAGTGTGAATGTGATACAAATTTAGTAGAAACCATACTTTGAATTTTGATCTTTTCTCGGGCTAGCAATATATGGCATGATACTCTTGCATGATGCTGGACAATGGAAGGAAGTCACAGTTCCAAGTCAGTCTTATGATCATGACGGTAAAAAAACCCATACTCTACAGTGTATTCATTTTGTTAGGTGATTTTGCTGAACTGTTGGATAATATAAGTGTTCTGAGCTTGTTTAAGGTAGGCAAGGCTAAGCTATGATGTTCGGTACATTAGGTGTATTAAATGTATTTTCTACTTAGGATATTTTCAACTTAAAATGAATTTATCAGGATGTAACCTCATTGTAAATCAAGGAGCATTTGTATTATTAACTATAGCCCCGATGTGTACAGTAGGTCTCCAGAACTTAATTCATCTTATAATTGAAAGTTTGTACCCTTTGATCAATGTCTCCCCTTTCCCCCAAATCCTCAGACTCTTAGCCTCTTGTAATCACAATTCTACTCTCTGTCACTATAAATCGACTTAAAAAATTTTTTTTAGATTCTAGGTTTTAGTGACAGCATGGACTGTCACACAGATGAGTGAGGCCACCTTAGACCATCCAAACCCAGCTGAGCTATCGAGTAGCTAGGGCCACATGAGTGACCTAAGAGAGGCCAGCAGAAGGCGGCACCCAGTTGAGTCTAGCCCAAATTCATGATTCCCAACATATATGAACATAATAATTCTTTTTTTGCTACTAAGTTTTGAGATGGTTTCTTAAACAGCAATAATCACTACAATAGCTATCTAAATCTGAATCACCTGTTATTGGCTAATACTGATCTGCCTTTAAATACACTTCCAGGATCTGTCCAAATACACAGAAGAGTAATTAAAAACTTTGAGGGAACTAAAAATTTATATTCCTTTGAAAGTAGGAAATATTCTTGAAGATTCTTTGAACTCTGAAATGATCTTCCTGTTTATTTTATAGCTCATTTGTCACTTAATTTAAATCTCTTTAAATCCCCCCTCCCCACTTTAAAGAAACTTCCTTGTTGAAAACTCTTCTCCTAGACAGCTGGTGATAGTTCCAACTTCCCTTAGTATCAAAATGGTTTGCTCAGAGGTGGCAGCATCACATGTACACTCGCCTGCCTGTATGGTACTGACTTTGTGTTTATGACAAAGTTGTTTGTTTTGTCAACTGTTTTTTAAAACCTACATCCTTTAGGTACTTTCATTTAAAATTCTTATTATTCATTGATATTGTCTTTCTGCTTCTAAGTAAGGGCAGCACTATAGCATAGTGGCTAAAAGAACACAACCTTTAGTTAGACTTCATGGGTTTTTATCGCAGCTCCCCTACTTAGTAGCTGTGTCACCTCAGACAAGTTAACTTCATTGTGCTTCTGATTTCTCATCTGGAGAATGAACATTAAAACCTATGTCCTAAGGCTGAGATGATTAAAATGATGTAATTTATATAAATCACCTATAATAATGCCTAGCACATACTCTCAATCAATATTAGCTGTTGTTATTAAATAATATGAACAGGATCTCAGAGCATGAAGAGCCAGGCTTTTCTTAGAGAGAACTTTATAAAAACTGAGTAAGTATTTTTTAAAAATTAAATTTATTGGGGTGACATTTGTTAGTAGTATTATGTAGATTTCAAGTGTACATTTTTATAATACATCATCTATATATTGCATTGTGTGTTCACCACCCAGAATTAGTTCTCCTTCCATCACCATATATTTGATCCCCTTTTCCCTCTTATACCACCCCACTTCCCCCCTTACTCTCTGGTAAACACTAAACTGTTGTCGGTGTCTATAAGTTTTTGTTTCTTTGTTTGTCTTGTTCCTTTGTTGCTTTCACTTTTATATCCCACATATGAGTGAACTCATATGGAGCTCGACTTTTTCTATCTGACTTATTTTGCTTATCATGATAATCTCAAGATCCATCCATGTTGTTGCATATGGCAGTATTTCATCTTTTCTTATGGCTGAGTAGTATTCCAGATGTATATGTAATGCATCTTTACCTGAGTAAGTCTTTATTAAAGCCTTACCATAGGCAAAATCCTCTCTGCCAGAGGTATAAAAATAGAGCTTTCATAAGGGAGTGTGGCCACCTCACATTCTGCTCTTATGCCAAGGTCCTTGTACAATTAGATGGAGAATGTGTCCTTATTACAGATGGTTTGCTGTGGGCCTGCTGAAGAGATTATGAAAAAAATCACTGCACACTTTCCTTTCTCTAAAGGAGCTTCCAGGAAAAATTAAAAAATAAATAATTGAAAAAGGGATTTTCTGAAGATGTCATCAAAATGGCGGCATGAAGTGAGCCTCTGTAAAGCTCCCCTGGAATTTACAACGAATCGAACAACAATTACTCCACAAAGGACTCCCTGCACAGCAGACAGGCAATACGAAGAGGCCCACTACTCTGAATTCACCTAAAGGTGGGCGAATCGCGCGAGCAGGGGAGGAGGGAAGGGAAAAGGGCAGAGCCGGAGCCGTGCAGGCATAGGACGCAGACCTGGCACAGTGCTGCCAGCTCGCTGCATCCCGGAACTACAGCAGCTGCGGGAGAGGGAAGAACTCGGACTGTTAGGGCTCTGCTTATGGCCCACAGGGCTGAGGGGGCAGCATAAACATGGCTGAACCCAATGATCATGGCAGAGACCTCGGAGAAAAGACTGAGGGAAGAAGGCTGAAAATGGTGGTATAAGCCCTCACTGCTGAGCAGAGAATGGAAGCCTTAGGCACTGAGACTAGCCACCACCTCGCTACCCTCCCAGAGATCGCCCCGCCCCCACCTGCCCGGTGCTAGAAGCGTAACAGTAGCAGTGTCAGATCAAAAGAACAGAATATTTGCTGTTTTGAGAACTAGGGACCGCAGACACAGATAAGCAGCCCAACTAGTTCCAGCAAAGGGGAGGGAGCTGTGGAAGCCAGAACAGCTGTGGTGGTGGTTTCCGCCATTTCTCTGGGCCACCTCTCACAACTCACCACACCCCAGGCCCCATGTATCTGGGCAGATGCCCGCAGGAGTAAACAGAACTGCTGAAACATACGGGCTCTGAATCTGGTGCAGGAAGAGCTTTGGAACTTCAAAAGCTCTCCGCATACCAACACGGACACTGCGCCCTGTGACCAAGGTGAACTATTAACAGAGGAGAAGCCCGTCTCCCAGGGAAACCCACATTGTGTGAGAAGCTGGAATAGTGCAGAGAAAACACAGCACTACCACGTGAGAGAGGAAAAAAAAGGCTGCAGTCGGAGAGAAAATAAAACTTTCTACCAACAAGTACTGGAAAACAAAAGAAAGACTTCTTCCTATCATCCTGTTGCAGAAGCCACTCCTGTAGATGTCTAGGAAGAGAAATAATAAATCAGTAGTTGACAACAATAACCAAGGCAACAAGACAGCTCAGAAAGAAAGTGAAAAGTCTCCAGAAAAGGAACTTAAAGAGATGGAAATGTGTGACTTAAACGACAGAGAATTGAAGACTGTAGTTCTGAAAAAACTCAACGAGATGCAAGAAAACACAGAAAGGCTGTTTAATGAACTCAGAAACACAATCAAAGAACAACATGTGCATTTTACGAAAGAGATTGAAATTAAAAAAAAAGAACCAAATAGTATTACTGGAGATTAAGAACTCAGTAGAAGAAATCAAGAATGAAATAACCCATTTTTCAATTGGGTTGTTTGTTTTTTTGTTGTTGAGTTGCATGAGTTCCTTGTATATTCTGGATATTAGCCCCTTATCGGAGGCACTGTTTGCAAAAATCTTCTCCCATTCAGTTGGTGACCTCTTTATTTTGTTGATGGTTTCTTTTGCTGTGCAGAAGCTTTTAAGTTTCATATAGTCCCATTCGTTTATTTTAGCTTTTACTTCCATTGCCTTTGGAGTCAAATTCATAAAATGCTCTTTGAACCCAAGGTCCATAAGTTCAGTTCCTATGTTTTCTTCTATGCAGTTTATTGTGTCAGGTCATTTTTTTTTTAATTTTATTTAATTAAATTTATTGGGGTGACAATTGTTAGTAAAATTACATAGATTTCAGGTGCACAATTCTGTATTACATCATCTATAATTCCCATTGTGTGTTCATCACCCAGAGTCAGTTCTCCTTCCATCACCATATATTCGATCCCCCTTACCCTCATCTCCCACCCCCCACCCCCTGCCCCCCTTACCCTCTGGCAACCACTAAACTATTGTCTATGTCTATGAGTTTCTGTTTCTCATTTGTTTGTCTTGTTCTTTTGTTGTTTTTGGTTTATATACCACATATCAGTGAAATCACATGGTTCTCTGCTTTTTCTGTCTGTCTTATTTCGCTCAGCATTACTCTCTCAAGAGCCATCCATGTTGTCACAAATGTTCCTATATCATCTTTTCTTACCGCCGAATAGTATTCCATTGTGTATATATACCACAACTTCTTCATCCATTCATCTATCGAAGGACATTTTGGTTGTTTCCATGTCCTGGCGACTGTAAACAAAGCTGCAATGAACATTGGAGCACACGTGTCTTTATCTCTAAATGTTTTCAGATTTTTTGGGTAAATACCCAGGAGAGGAATTGCTGGGTCATATGGCAATTCTATTCGTAATGTTTTTTGTTTTTTTTGTTTGTTTTTTTTAATTAAATTTATTGGGGTGACAATTGTTAGTAAAATTACATAGATTTCAGGTGTACAATTCTGTATTACATCATCTATAAATCCCATTGTGTGTTCATCACCCAGAGTCAGTTCTCCTTCCATCACGATATATTCGATCCCCCTTACCCTCATCTCCCACCCCCCACCCCCCGCCCCCCTTACCCTCTGGCAACCACTAAACTATTGTCTGTGTCTATGAGTTTCTGTTTCTCATTTGTTTGTCTTGTTCTTCTGTTGTTTTTGGTTTATATACCACATATCAGTGAAATCACATGGTTCTCTGCTTTTTCTGTCTGACTTGTTTCGCTCAGCATTACTCTCTCAAGATCCATCCATGTTGTCACAAATGTTCCTATATCATCTTTTCTCACTGCCGAATAGTATTCCATTGTGTATATATACCACAACTTCTTTATCCATTCATCTATCGAAGGACATTTTGGTTGTTTCCATGTCTTGGCCACCGTAAACAAAGCTGCAATGAATATTGGAGCACACATGTCTTTATCTCTAAATGTTTTCAGATTTTTTGGGTAGATACCCAGGAGAGGGATTGCTGGGTCATACGGCAATTCTATTCGTAATTCTTTGAGGAACCTCCACACTGCCTTCCATAACGGCTGCACCAGTCTGCATTCCCACCAACAGTGTATGAGGGTTCCTTTTTCTCCACAACCTCTCCAACATTTGTTACTATTTGTCTTGTTGATGATAGCCATTCTGACTGGGGTGAGGTGATATCTCATTGTGGTTTTGATTTGCATTTCTCTGATGATTAGTGATGTTGAGCATTTTTTCATATGTTTATTTGCCATTTGTATGTCCTCTTTGGAGAAATGTCTCTTCAAGTCCTCTGCCCATTTTTCAATTGGGTTGTTTGTTTTTTTGTTGTTGAGTTGCATGAGTTCCTTGTATATTCTGGATACTAGCCCCTTATCGGAGGCACTGTTAGCAAAAATCTTCTCCCATTCAGTTGGTGGCCTCTTTATTTTGTCAATGGTTTCTTTTGCTGTGCAGAAGCTTTTAAGTTTCATATAGTCCCATTCGTTTATTTTAGCTTTTACTTCCATTGCCTTTGGAGTCAAGTTCATAAAATGCTCTTTGAACCCAAGGTCCATAAGTTTAGTACCTATGTTTTCTTCTATGCAGTTTATTGTGTCAGGTCTTATGCTTAAGTCTTTGATCCATTTTGAATTCACTTTGGTACATGGTGACAAATAGCAGTCTAGTTTCATTCTTTTGCACGTGGCTATCCAATTATCCCAGCACCATTTATTGAAGAGGCTGTCTTTGCTCCATTGTATGTTTTTAGCTTCTTTGTCAAAAATTTTCTGTCCATATTTATGTGGTTTTATTTCTGGGTTCTCAATTCTATTCCATTGGTCTATGTGTCTGTTTTTCGCCAATACCATGCTGTTTTGATTATTGTGGCCCTGTAGTACAGGCCAAAGTCAGGAAGTGTGATACCTCCATTATAGTTCTTTTTTCTTAAGATTGCTTTGGCTATTCGGGGTCTTTTGTGGTTCCAAACAAATCTGATGATTTTTTGTTCTATTTCTTTAAAATATGCCATTGGGATTTTGATGGGGATTGCATTGAATCTGTATATTGCTTTGGGTAATATGGCCATTTTAACTATGTTGATTCTTCCAATCCATGAGCATGGAATGTCTTTCCATTTCTTTGTGTCTTCTTCAATTTCTTTCAAAAATGTCTTATAGTTTTCAGCATATAGGTCTTTCACATCCTTGGTTAAGTTTATTCCTAGGTATTTTATTCTTTTTGCTGCAATTGCAAAAGGAATTGTTTTTTGTATTTCTTTTTCTGAGATTTCATTGTTAGTATATAGGAAGGCAATGGACTTTTGTGCGTTGATTTTGTAGCCGGCAACTTTACTGTATTCGTTGATTGTTTCTAGTAGCTTTTTGGTGGAGTATTTAGGGTTTTCTATATATAGCATCATGTCATCTGCAAAGAGTGATAATTTAACTTCTTCATTCCCAATTTGGATGCCTTTTATTTCTTTCTCTTGCCTGATTGCTCTGGCGAGGACTTCCAACACTATGTTGAAAAGCAGAGGTGATAGGGGACATCCCTGTCGTGTTCCTGAACGTAGAGCAAAGGGCTTCAGCTTTTCTCCATTAATTATGAGATTAGCAGAGGGCTTGTCATATATGGCCTTTATTATGTTAAGGTATTTTCCTTCTATACCCATTTTATTAAGTGTTTTAATCATAAATGGATGTTGTATCTTGTCAAATGCTTTTTCTGCATCAATTGATATAATCATATGATTTTTGTCCTTTATTTTGTTTATGTGATGTATCACATTGATGGATTTGCGGATGTTGAACCATCCTTGTGCCCCGGGGATGAACCCCACTTGGTCGTGATGAATAATCTTTTTAATGCATTGTTGTATTCGATTTGCTAGAATTTTATTTAGGATTTTTGCATCGGTATTCATCAGAGATATTGGTCTGTAGTTTTCTTTTTTTGTGCTGTCCTTACCAGGTTTTGGTATCAGGGTAATGTTGGCCTCATAAAATGAGTTAGGGGGTACTGTCTGTTCTTCAATTTTTTGGAAGAGTTTGTGCAGAATTGGTATTAGATCCTCTTTGAAGGTTTGGTAGAATTCACTAGTGAAGCCATCTGGTCCCGGACTTTTGCTTTTGGGAAGGTTTTGGATGACTGATTCAATTTCGTTACTGGTGATCGGTCTGTTTAGATTTTCCAGTTCTTCATGGTTCAGCCTTGGAAGGCTATATGTTTCTAAGAACTTGTCCATTTCTTCTAGGTTGTTGAATTTGGTGGCATATAGTCCTTCATAGTATTCTTGGATGATCCTTCGTATTTCTGTGGTGTCCGTGATAACTTCCCCTTTTACGTTTCTGATTTTGTTAATCAGTGTCTTCTCTCTTTTTATCTTAGTAAGTCTAGCCAAGGGTTTGTCAATTTTGTTAATCTTTTCAAAGAACCAGCTCTTTGTCACATTAATTTTTTCTATTGTCTTTTTGTTCTCTATTTCATTTATTTCTGCTTTAATTTTTATTATTTCCTTTCTTCTGCTGACCTTGGGTTTTACTTGTTCTTCTTTTTCTAGTTCTTTAAGGTGTAACATGAGGTTATTTATTTGGGAGTTTTCTTGTTTCTTGAGATAGGCCTGTAATGAGATAAATTTCCCTCTTAAAACTGCTTTCGCTGCATCCCAGAAATTTTGGTAGGATGTATTTTCATTGTCATTTGTTTCTATGTATCTTTTGATCTCTCCTCTAATTTCTTCTTTGACCCAGTCCTTCTTTAAAAGTATGTTGTTTAATCTCCATGTATTTGTGTTTTTTCCCGCTTTCTTTTTACAGTTGATATCCAATTTCAAAGCCTTGTGATCAGAGAATATGCATGGTATGATTTCAATCTTCTTAAATTTGTTGAGACTGATTTTATGTCCCAATATATGGTCTATCCTTGAGAATGTTCCGTGTACACCAGAAAAGAATGTATAGTCTGATGTTTTAGGATGAAGTGCTCTATAAATGTCAATTATGTCCATTTCATCTAATGTGTCATTTAGGGCTACTATTTCGTTATTTATTTTCTGTTTGGATGATCTATCCATAGCTGTCAATGATGTATTTAAGTCCCCTAGTATAATTGTGTTTTGGTCAATTTCTCCCTTTAGTTCTGTTAGTAGTTGCTTGGTGTATTTCGGTGCTCCCTGATTGGGGGCATAAATATTGATGACTGTTATGTCTTCTTGTTGTACAGTCCCCTTCACCATTATGAAATGTCCATCTTTATCTCTTGTTATTTTTTCACCTTGAAGTCTGTTTCATCTGATATCATTATGGCTACACCTGATTTTCTCTGGGTACCATTTGCTTGGAGTGTCAATTTCCACCCTTTCACTTTGAGTCTGTGCTTGTCCTTGTAGCTGAGATGTGTCTCTTGGAGACAGCATATGGTTGGGTTTAGTTTTTTGATCCAATCTGCTACTCTGTGCCTTTTTATTGGTGAGTTCAGTCCATTTACATTTAGGGTGATTATTGATATGTGAGGATTTCCTGTCATTCTATCTTTAGTTTTCTGGTAAGGCTGTGTCTCCATTGTTTCTTTGCCTTTTTGTTGTTGTCTATTATTTCTGTGTGGTGGTATTCTATGATGTTTCCCTCTGTTTCTTCTCTTATTTCAGTATATATTTCAGTTCTGGATTTTTTTTGAGTGGTTACCCTTAAGTTTATGTAAAAGAAAGTTTGATATTTAGAGTATTCCATTATCTTCAGCACGCTTACTCTCTCCATTCCCATATTCCGGTTCAGGCCTTTACTCTCCCCCTTTTTGGGTTTTGGTTGCCACAAATTGTCCCTGTTGATGGTGGTCGAATAGCCTCCTTTAGTATTTCTTGTAGTGCAGGTCGTGTATTAGAAAATTCCCTCAGCTTCTGTATGTGTGGAAAGGTCTTTATTCCTCCTTCATATCTAAAGGATATCTTTGCTGGATATATTATTCTTGGCTCATGATTTCTCTCTTTCAATAGTTTGAATATTTGGTTCCACTCCCTCCTGGCTTGTAGAGTTTCTGCTGAAAAATCTGATGATAATCTAATGGGCTTTCCTTTGTAAGTTACCGTCTTCTTTTCCCTGGCTGCCTTGAGGATTCTTTCTTTGTCGTTGATTTTAGACAGCTTCAATACAATGTGCCTTGGAGAAGGCCTGTTGTGATTGAGGTAACTAGGTGTTCTATTTGCTTCTTGGATTCGAGGGTCCAGTTCTGCCCACAAATTTGGGAAGTTCTCATCGACAATTTGTTTGACTATATTCTCTGTTCCCTTCTCTCTTTCTTCTCCTTCTGGTATGCCCATTATTCTTATATTGCTCTTTCTGATGGAGTCAGAAAGTTCTTGTAGAGTTCTTTCATTTCTTTTAAGTCTCAAGTCTCTTTCTTCTTCTCTCTGTGTCATTTCCAGGTTTCTATCTTCGATGTCACTGACTCTTTCCTCCATCTGGTCAACTCTACTACCTAAGCTGGTTATTTCATTCTTAATTTCTTCTATTGAGTTCTTAATCTCCAGAAATTCTATTTGGTTCTTTTTTAAGATTTCAATCTCTTTCGTAAAATGCTCATGCTGTTCTTTGATTGAGTTTCTGAGTTCCTTTAACTGCCTATCTGTGTTTTCTTGTATCTCGTTGAGTTTTTTCAGAACTGCAATCTTGAATTCTCTGTCATTTAAGTCACATATTTCTGTATCTTTAAGTGCCTTCTCTGGAGATTTTTCACTTTCTTTCTGAGCTATCTTGTTGCCTTGGTTATTCATGGCGATTACTGGTTTACTATTTCTCTTCCTAGACATCTACAGGAGTGGCTTCTGCAACAGGTTGATAGAAAGCGGTCTTTCTTTTGTTTGCCAGTACTTGTTGGTAGAATGTTTTATTATTTCTCCAACTGCAACTTATTTTCCTTCTCCCACACGGTAGTGCTATGTTTTCTCTGCACTATTCCAACTTCTCACACAATGGGGGGATTCCCTGGGAGACGGGCTTCTCCTCTGTTAATAGTTCGTCTAGGTCACAGGGCGCAGTGTCCCGGTGGGTATGCGGAGAGCTTTTGATGTTCCAAAGCTCTTCCAGCTCCTGATTCAGAGCCCGTATGTTTCAGCAGTTCTGTTTACTCCTGCAGGGATCCGCCCAGATAGGTGGGGTCAGAGGCGGGGTGAGTTGTGAGAGGTGGCCCAGAGCAATGGCGGCAACCACCACCACAGCCCGTCCTGCTTCCACAGCTCTCTCCCCTTTGCTGGAACTAGTTGGGCTGTGAAATTGTGTTTGCAGTCCACAGTTCTCAAAACAGCAAATTTTCTGTTGTTTTGATCTGACACTGCTACTGTTTCGCTTTTAGCACCGGGCAGGTGGGGGCGGGGCGAGCTCTGGGAGGGGAGGGAGGGGGCGGCTAGTCTCAGTGCCTAAGGCTCTGTTCTCTGCTCGGCAGTGCGGGCTTAAACCACCGTTTTCAGCCTTTTTCCCTCAGTCTTTTCTCCGAGGTCTCTGCCGTGAGCGTTGGGTTCAGCCGTGCTATATGCTGCCCCCTCAGCCCTGTGGAGCCCTGGCGGAGCCCTAGCAGTCCGATCTCCCGCAGCTGCGGTAGTTCAGGGAAGCAGCGAGCTCGGCGCACTGAGCTGGGTCTGCGTCCTCCGCCCGCGCGTCTCCGTCTCCGCGCACTTCTCCCTTTCCTCCTCCCTCCACTCGCGCGAATCTCCCACCTGTAGGTGATTTCAGTCGGTAGTGGGCCTCTTCGTGTTGCCTGTGTGCTGTGCAGGGAGTCCTTTGTGGAGTTTTTGTTGTTCGATTCGTTGTAAATTCCAGGGGAGCTTTACAGAGGCTCACCTCACGCCGCCATTTTTCCGGAAGTCTATTAATGCATTGTTGTATTCGATTTGCTAGAATTTTATTTAGGATTTTTGCATCGGTATTCATTAGAGATATTGGTCTGTAGTTTTCTTTTTTTGTGCTGTCCTTACCAGGTTTTGGTATCAGGGTAATGTTGGCCTCATAAAATGAGTTAGGGAGTACTGTCTCTTCTTCAATTTTTTGGAAGAGTTTGTGCAGAATTGGTATTAGATCCTCTTTGAAGGTTTGGTAGAATTCACTAGTGAAGCCATCTGGGCCCGGACTTTTGCTTTTGGGAAGGTTTTGGATGACTGATTCAATTTCGTTACTGGTGATCGGTCTGTTTATATTTTCCAGTTCTTCATGGTTCAGCCTTGGAAGGCTATATGTTTCTAAGAACTTGTCCATTTCTTCTAGGTTGTTGAATTTGGTGGCATATAGTCCTTCATAGTATTCTTGGATGATCCTTTGTATTTCTGTGGTGTCCGTGATAACTTCCCCTTTTACGTTTCTGATTTTGTTAATCAGTGTCTTCTCTCTTTTTATCTTAGTAAGTCTAGCCAAGGGTTTGTCAATTTTGTTAATCTTTTCAAAGAACCAGCTCTTTGTCACATTTATTTTTTCTATTGTCTTTTTGTTCTCTATTTCATTTATTTCTGCTTTAATTTTTATTATTTCCTTTCTTCTGCTGACCTTGGGTTTTACTTGTTCTTCTTTTTCTAGTTCTTTAAGGTGTAACATGAGGTTATTTATTTGGGAGTTTTCTTGTTTCTTGCGATAGGCCTGTAATGAGATAAATTTCCCTCTTAAAACTGCTTTCGCTGCATCCCAGAAATTTTGGTAGGATGTATTTTCATTGTCATTTGTTTCTATGTATCTTTTGATCTCTCCTCTAATTTCTTCTTTGACCCAGTCCTTCTTTAAAAGTATGTTGTTTAATCTCCATGTATTTGTGTTTTTTCCCGCTTTCTTTTTACAGTTGATATCCAATTTCAAAGCCTTGTGATCAGAGAGTATGCATGGTATGATTTCAATCTTCTTAAATTTGTTGAGACTGATTTTATGTCCCAATATATGGTCTATCCTTGAGAATGTTCCGTGTACACCACAAAAGAATGTATAGTCTGATGTTTTAGGATGAAGTGCTCTATAAATGTCAATTATGTCCATTTCATCTAATGTGTCATTTAGGGCTACTATTTCGTTATTTATTTTCTGTTTGGATGATCTATCCATAGCTGTCAATGATGTATTAAATCCCCTAGTATAATTGTGTTTTGGTCAATTTCTCCCTTTAGTTCTGTTAGTAGTTGCTTGGTGTATTTCGGTGCTCCCTGATTGGGGGCATAAATATTGATGACTGTTATGTCTTCTTGTTGTACAGTCCCGTTCACCATTATGAAATGTCCATCTTTATCTCTTGTTATCTTTTTCACCTTGAAGTCTGTTTCATCTGATATCATTATGGCTACACCTGATTTTCTCTGGGTACCATTTGCTTGGAGTGTCAATTTCTACCCTTTCCCTTTGAGTCTATGCTTGTCCTTGTAGCTGAGATGTGTCTCTTGGAGACAGCATATGGTTGGGTTTAGTTTTTTGATCCAATCTGCTACTCTGTGCCTTTTTATTGGTGAGTTCAGTCCATTTACATTTAGGGAGATTATTGATATGTGAGGATTTCCTGTCATTCTATCTTTAGTTTTCTGGTAAGGCTGTGTCTCCATTGTTTCTTTGCCTTTTTGTTGTTGTCTATTATTTCTGTGTGGTGGTATTCTATGATGTTTCCCTCTGTTTCTTCTTTTATTTCAGTATATATTTCAATTCTGGATTTTTTTTGAGTGGTTACCCTTAAGTTTATGTAAAAGAAAGTTTGATATTTAGAGTATTCCATTTTCTTCATCATGCTTACTTTCTCCATTCCCATATTCCGGTTCAAGCCTTTACTCTCCCCTTTTTTGAGTTTTGGTTGCCACAAATTGTCCCTGTTGATGGTGGTCGAATAGCCTCCTTTAGTATTTCTTGTAGTGCAGGTCGTGTATTAGAAAATTCCCTCAGCTTCTGTATGTCTGGAAAGGTCTTTATTCCTCCTTCATATCTAAAGGATATCTTTGCTGGATATATTATTCTTGGCTCATGATTTCTCTCTTTCAATAGTTTGAATATTTGGTTCCACTCCCTCCTGGCTTGTAGAGTTTCTGCTGAAAATCTGATGATAATCTAATGGGCTTTCCTTTGTATGTTACCGTCTTCTTTTCCCTGGCTGCCTTGAGGATTCTTTCTTTGTCGTTGATTTTAGACAGCTTCAATACAATGTGCCTTGGAGAAGGCCTGTTGTGATTGAGGTAACTAGGTGTTCTATTTGCTTCTTGGATTCGAGGGTCCAGTTCTGCCCACAAATTTGGGAAGTTCTCATCGACAATTTGTTTGACTATATTCTCTGTTCCCTTCTCTCTTTCTTCTCCTTCTGGTATGCCCATTATTCTTATATTGCTCTTTCTGATGGAGTCAGAAAGTTCTTGTAGAGTTCTTTCATTTCTTTTAAGTCTCAAGTCTCTTTCTTCTTCTCTCTGTGTCATTTCCAGGTTTCTATCTTCGATGTCACTGACTCTTTCCTCCATCTGGTCAACTCTACTACCTAAGCTGGTTATTTCATTCTTAATTTCTTCTATTGAGTTCTTAATCTCCAGAAATTCTATTTGGTTCTTTTTTAAGATTTCAATCTCTTTCGTAAAATGCTCATGCTGTTCTTTGATTGAGTTTCTGAGTTCCTTTAACTGCCTATCTGTGTTTTCTTGTATCTCGTTGAGTTTTTTCAGAACTGCAATCTTGAATTCTCTGTCATTTAAGTCACATATTTCTGTATCTTTAAGTGCCTTCTCTGGAGATTTTTCACTTTCTTTCTGAGCTATCTTGTTGCCTTGGTTATTCATGGCGATTACTGGTTTACTATTTCTCTTCCTAGACATCTACAGGAGTGACTTCTGCAACAGGTTGATAGAAGGCGGTCTTTCTTTTGTTTGCCAGTACTTGTTGGTAGAATGTTTTATTATTTCTCCAACTGCAACTTATTTTTCTTCTCCCACACGGTAGTGCTATGTTTTCTCTGCACTATTCCAACTTCTCACACAATGGGGGGATTCCCTGGGAGACGGGCTTCTCTTCTATTAATAGTTCGTCTAGGTCACAGGGCGCAGTGTCCCGGTGGGTATGCGGAGAGCTTTTGATGTTCCAAAGCTCTTCCAGCTGCTGATTCAGAGCCCGTATATTTCAGCAGTTCTGTTTACTCTTGCAGGGATCCGCCCAGATAGGTGGGGTCAGGGGCAGGGTGAGTTGTGAGAGGTGGCCCAGAGGAATGGCGGCGACCACCACTACAGCCGATCCTGCTTCCACAGCTCTCTCCCCTTTGCCGGAACTAGTTGGGCTGTGAATTTGTGTCTGCGGTACACAGTTCTCAAGATAGCAAGTTTTCTGTTGTTTTGATCTGACACTGCTACTGTTTCAGTTCTAGCACCGGGCAGGTGGGGGCGGGGCGAGCTCTGGGAGGGGTGGGAGGGGGCGGCTAGTCTCAGTGCCTAAGGCTCTGTTCTCAGCTCGGCAGTGCGGGCTTAAACCACCGTTTTCAGCCTTTTTCCCTCAGTCTTTTCTCCGAGGTCTGTGCCGTGAGCGTTGGGTTCAGCCGTGTTATATGCTGCCCCCTCAGCCCTGTGGAGCCCTGGCGGAGCCCTAGCAGTCCGATCTCCCGCAGCTGCGGTAGTTCCGGGGAGCAGCGAGCTCGGCGCACTGAGCTAGGACTGCGTCCTCCGCCTGCGCGGCTCCGTCTCCGCGCACTTCTCCCTTTCCTCCTCCCTCCACTCGCGCGAATCTCCCACCTGTAGGTGATTTCAGTCGGTAGTGGGCCTCTTCGTGTTGCCTGTGTGCTGTGCAGGGAGTCCTCTGTGGAGTTTTGTTGTTCGATTCGTTGTAAATTCCAGGGGAGCTTTACAGAGGCTCACTTCACGCCGCCATTTTTCCGGAAGTCTCAGCAGTGATTTCTTAAACCACTGTTTTCAGTCTTCTTACCTCAGTCTTTGCTCCGAGGTCTCTGCCATGTGCCTTGGGTTCACCATTATTACATGCTGTCTTCTCAGGCCTGTGGGCCATAAGCGGAGCCCTAGCAGTCCGAGTTCTTCCCTTTCCTGCAGCTGGGGTAGTTCTGTGATGCAGCGAGCTCAGAGCACTGAGCTAGGTGTGCGTCCTGCACCAGCCTGCCTGGCCCTGTCTCTGCACTTCTCCCTTCCCTCCTCCCCTCCTTCAATTAGCCCATTTTTAGGTGAATTCAGTATTGAGCCTCTTTGTCTTGTCTGTCTGCTGTGCAGGGAGTCCTTTGTGGAGTTATAGTTTTTTGATTTATTTTAAATTTCAGGGGAGATTTCCAGAGGCTCACCTCAGACTGCCATTTTGATGATGTCACTGGATAAATTTTTTTATGTTCAGAACTGGGGGTTGGTGCTACTGGAATCCAGTGGGTAGAGGCCAGTGATCCTCTTTAACATCCTATAAAACACGGGAAAGCCCTTCCCCCCACTGCCACAATGTCAAGATCGCTTAGGTTGAGAAACCCTAATCTAGGCCTACACCGTTAATAACCAAGAACATAAACTTATTTAACGATATTTTAAAATGTTACCCTGCTGCTGTTACCTTGAAAGGTCTAAATTCCTAAGCAGTGACCAAAGTCTAGCAGACAGCCATTTGTGTTAAACAAATAAATGCAGTAATGTTATAGGTGTTGAGATCTAATCAAGTTGATACTAGTAGGTTTTTTAACCTCGTTTTTCACTGTAGATTTTAAATTTATAAGATTGTTAGTAATGAGTGATTAGCTAGTATGTAAACTTTTCAGCTTAACAAATATTATACCTCAAGTATTATATATATAGTCTAAGTTAGATTCTCCAACCCCCACCTGCTTTACAGTTTGCTCATAAAGCCACAAGCAGGGAGCACCACCCATTTACTGAGAGCCTTTTGAGTTATAAGCATAATACCGGGAAGAACTAATCAGCTTTGACACTGTTGGACTTGGTAATTCCAAATGTATAATGCATTAACAAATGTTATGGCAAAGATAATTCATCTCTCAAACTGGGACTCATTTGAGAGTAAATGGGGATGCTATGAAACAATTGTATCAGGACAATAGGTATAAATTGAGACTTTCAAGAGGCATCCAAATCATAGCCCTCTTGAAGGTGACTCCTAAGGAGGATCCAATTAATAACTCATTAAGTGTTAACTGCTAACAGCTTACAATATGTCTTTATCGAGAAAGAGTTGTATTTTAACATGGGGCTTTAGGACCAAAGAGCCTTTAAGAACTAAAATAACACTGTTGTAATGATAATAGGGTTGATGAGCAGGAGGGAAATTGGGAACAGGAAGCACCTTTCTGGTGCTCCTCAAATTCTACTAGACAGGTGGTCACCTTCTCTGCCAATCTTTTGGGGGGAAGTTAGTAGTTCTGGTCTCTTATAGAACCTGTTTTTTACGACAACTTTCTTCTTTATCAGTAAATCATTCAAAGTGACCATATGACTGAAACAGGCAAGTCAACTTTGGCTAATTAGCGACAGAAGATTTCCAGCTTGCAAGTAAGGTGGGTAGTTTGCATTGGTTTCTAGAGCTTACTTAACACCAGCAGATGGTGCTAAAATGTACAGTTTCTTCCTCTTAAAATAAATACCTAAATTTTCCTTGAAAATCATAGACTAGATAAATGTAGGCATATTAAATAATTGCTGTGGAAATTTCAGAGATCAACTGAGAGTGACGCTCTTCAACATTTAACTTTCTTTTTTTTCTTAAATTAAAGTTTATTGTGGTGATAATTGTTAGGAAAGTTACGTAGCTTTCAGGTGTACAATTCTGTATTACATCATCTATAAATCCCATTGTGTGTTCACCACTCAAAGTCAGTTCTCCCTTCCATCATCATATATTTGATCCCCTTTACCCTCATCTAACACCCCCCTCCTCCCTTACCCTCTGGTAACCACTAAACTATTGTCTGTGTCTACGAGTTTTTGTTTCTCATTTGTTTGTCTTGTTCTTTTGTTGTTTTTGGTTTATATACCACATATAAGTGACATCATATGGTTCTCTGCTTTTTCTGTCTGACTTATTTCTCATAGCATTATATTCTCAAGATCCATCCATGATGTCACAAATGGTCCTATTTCATCTTTTCTTACCGCCGAATAGTATTCCATTATGTATATATATCGCAACTTCTTTATCAATTCATCTATCAAGGACATTTTCGTTGTTTCCAGGTCTTGGCCACCATAAATAAAGCTGCAAAGAACATTGTAGCACACATGTCTTTATGTGTAAATGTTTTTAGATTTTTTGGTAGATACCCAGGAGAGGGATTGCTGCGTCATACCATAATACTATTTGTAATTTTTTGAGGAACCTCCACACTGCCTCCCATAGTGTCTGCACCAGTTTGCATTCCCACCAACAGTGTATGAGGGTTCCTTTTTCTCCACAGCCACTCCAACACTTGTTAATATTGTCTTGTTGATGATAGCCATTCTAACGGGTGAGGTGATATCTCATTGTGGTTTTCATTTGTATTTCTCTGATGATTAGTGAGGTTGAGCATTTTTTCATATGTCTATTTGCCATTTGTATGTCCTCTTTGGAGAAATGCCTCTTCAGGTCCTCTGCCCATTTATCAATTGGGTTGTTTGTATT
Organism: Rhinolophus sinicus; assembly: GCF_057876585.1. Lineage (NCBI taxonomy): Eukaryota > Metazoa > Chordata > Mammalia > Chiroptera > Rhinolophidae > Rhinolophus > Rhinolophus sinicus. Next base: position 45,489,640 of record NC_142518.1, on the reverse strand, counting down.
TTTGTTTTTGAGTTGCATGATTTCCTTGTATATTTTGGATATTAGCCCCTTATTGGAGGCACTGTTTGCAAAAATATTCTCCGAGTCAGTTGGTTGCCTCTTTATTTTGTCGATGGTATCTTTTGCTGTGCAAAAGCTTTTAGTTTGATATACTCCCATTCATTCATATTAGCTTTTACTTCCATTGCCTTTCGAGTCAAATTCATAAAATGCTCTTTGAGCCCAAGGCCCATAAGTTTAGTACCAGTGTTTTTTTCTATGCATTTTATTGTGTCAGGTCTTATGCTTAAGTCTTTGATCCATTTTGAATTAATTTTGGTACATGGTGACAGACAGCAGTCCAGTTTCATTCTTTTGCACGTGGCTTTCCAGTTCTCCCAGCACCATTTATTGAAGAGGTTGTCTTTACTCCATTGTATGTTTTTTGCTTCTCTGTCAAAAAATTTCTGTCCATATTCATGTAGTTTTATTTTTGAGTTCTCAATTCTATTCTATCTGTCTACATGTCTGTTTGTCTGCCAAACCATGCTGTTTTGATTATTGTTGCCCTGTACTACAAGCTAAAGTCAGGGAGTGATACCTCTAGTATTGTTCTTTTTTCTTAAGATTGCTTTGCCTATTTGGGATCTTTCGTTGTTCAAAACAAATCTGAAGATTTTTTGTTTTATTTCTTTAAAAAATGCCATTGGGATTTTGATGGGGATTGCATTAAATCTGTATATTGCTTTGGGTAGTATGGCCATTTTGACTATGTTGATTCTTCCAATCCATGAGCATGAATTATCTTTCCATTTCTTTGTGTGTTTTTCAATTTCTTTCAAAAAGGTCTTAGAGCATATAGGTCCTTCACATCCTTGGTTAAGTTTATTCCTAGGTATTTTATTCTTTTTGCTGCAATTGCAAAAGGAATTGTTTTTTGTATTTCTTTTTCTGATTTCATTGTTAGTATATAGGAAGGCAATGGACTTTTGTGCGTTGATTTTGTAGCCAGCAACTGTACTGCATTCGTTGGTTGTTTCTAATAGCTTTTTGGTGCAGTCTTTAGCGTTTTTTATATATAGCATCATGTCATCTGCAAAGAGTGATAATTTAATTTCTTCATTCCCAATTTGGATGCCTTTTATTTCTTTATCTTGCCTGATTGCTTTGGCAAGGACTTCCAACAGTATGTTGAAAAGCAGAGGTGATAGGGGACAGCCCTGTCGTGTTCCTGAACGTAGAGCAAAGGGCTTCAATTTTTCACCATTAATTATGAGATTAGCTGAGGGCTTGTCATATATGGCCTGTATAATGTTAAAGTATTTTCCTTCTATACCTATTTTATTAAGTGTTTTAATCATAAATGGATGTTGTATCTTGTCAAATGGTTTTTCTGCATCAATTGATATAATCATATGATTTTTGTCCTTTATTTTGTTTATGTGATGTATCACATTGATGGATTTACGGATGTTGTACCATCCTTGTGCCCGGGGATGAACCCCACTTGATCGTGATGAATAATCTTTTTATGCATTGTTGTATTCGATTTGCTAGAATTTTGTTTAGGATTTTTGCATCTGTATTCATCAGAAATATTGGTCTGTAGTTTTCTTTTTTGTGTTGTCCTTACCAGGTTTTGGTATCAGGGTAATGTTGGACTCATAAAATGAGTTAGGGAGTACTATCTCTTCTTCAATTTTTTGGAAGAGTTTGAGCAGGATTGGTATTAGATCCTCTTTGAAGGTTTGGTAGAATTCAGCAGTGAAGTCATCTGGTCCTAGACTTTTGCTTTGGGAAGGCTTCTGATGACTTATTCAATTTCATTACCAGTGATCAGTCTGTTTAGATTTTCCAGTTCTTCATTTTTCAGCCTTGGAAGGCTATATGTTTCTAAGAACTTGTCCATTACTTCTAGGTGATTGAATTTGGTGGCATATACTGCCTCAAAGTATTCTTGGATGATCTTCTGTATTTGTGTGGTGTCCGTGATAACTTCCCCTTTTTCACTTCTGATTTTGTTAATTAGTGTCTTCTTTCTTTTTATCTTAGTGAGTCTAGCCAAGGGTTTGTCAATTTTGCTAATCTTTTCAAAGAACCAGCTCTTTGTCACATTAATTTTTCTATTGTCTTTTTGTTCTCTGTTTCATTTAGTTCTGCTCTGATTTTTGTTATTTCCTGTCTTCTGCGGACCTTGGGTTTCACTTCTTCTTCTTTCTCTAGTTCTTTAAGGTGTAACATGAGGTTATTTATTTGGGATTTTTCTTTTTTCTTGAGGTAGGCCTGTAATGAGATAAATTTCCCTCTTAAAACTGCTTTCGCTGCATCCCAAAAATTTTGGTAGGATGTATTTTCATTGTCATTTGTTTCTATGTATCTTTTGATCTCTCCTCTAATTTCTTATTTGACCCGGTCATTCTCTAAAAGTATGTTTTTTAATCTCCATGTATTTTTGTTTTTTCCTGCTTTGTTTTTGCAGTTGATATCCAATTTCAAAGCCTTGTGAACAGAGAATATGCTTGGTATGATTTCAATCTTCTTAAATTGCTGAGTCTGATTTTGTATCCCAATATATGGTCTATCCTTGAGAATGTTCCATGTACACTAGAGAAGAATGTATAGTCTGATGTTTTAGGATGAAGTGCTCTATATATGTCAATTATGTCCATTTCATCTAATGTGTCATTTAGGGCTGCTATTTCGTTGTTTATTTTCTTTTTGGATGATCTATCCATAGCTGTCAATGATGTGTTTTACTCTCCTAGTATAATTTTTTTTGTCAATTTCTCCCTTCAGTTCTGTTAGTAGTTGCTTGGTTTATTTTGGTGTTCCCTGATTGGGGGCATAAATATTGATAACTGTTATGTCTTCTTGTTGTATAGTCACCTTTACTATTATGAAATGTCCATCTTTGTCTCTTGTTATCTTTTTCACCTTGAAGTCTGTTTCATCTGATATCATTATGGCTACACCTGATTTTCTCTGGGTACCATTTCCTTGGAGTGTCAATTTCCACACTTTCACTTTGAGTCCATGGTTGTCCTTGTAGCTGAGATGTGTCTCTTGGAAACAGCATGTGGTTGGGTTTAGTTTTTTGTTTTTATCTTCTACTCTGTGCCTTTTTATTGGTGAGTTCAGTCCATTTACATTTAGGGTGATTGTTGATATGTGAGGATTTCCTGTCATTCCGTCTTTAGTTTTCTGGTAAGTCTGTGTCTCCGTTGTTTCTATGCCTTGTTGTTGTTGTCTATTATTTCTGTGTGGTGGTATTCTATGATGTTTCCCTCTGTTTCTTCTTTTATTACAATATGTATTTCAGTTCTGGATTTTTATTGCGTAGTTACCGTTATGTTTATGTAAAAGAATGTGATATTTAGAATATTCTGTTTTCTTCAGCACGCTTACTTTCTCCATTCCTATATTCCGGTTCAGGCCTTTACTCTCCCCCTTTTTGAGTTGTGGTTGCCACGTATTGTCCCTGTTGATTGTGGTCGAATAGCCTCCGTTAGTATTTCTTGTATGGCAGGTCTTGTATTAGAAAATTCCCTCAGCCTCCGTATGGAAATATCTTTATTCCTCCTTCATATCTAAAGGGTATCTTTGCTGGATATATTATTCTTGGCTCATAATTTCTCTTGTTCAATAGTTTGAATATTTGTTTCCACTCCCTCCTGGCTTGTAGAGTTTCTGCTGATAAATCTGATGATAATCTAATGGGTATTCCTCTGTAGGTTACCGTCTTCTTTTCCCTTGCTGCCTTGAGGATTCTTTCTTTGTTGTTGATGTTAGACAGCTTCAACAAAATGTGCCTTGGAGAAGGCTTGTTGGGATTCAGGTAATTAGGTGTTCTTTTTGCCTTTTGGATTCGAGGATCCAGTTATGTCCACAAGTTTGGGAAGGTCTCATCAACAATTTGTTTGAATATATTCTCTGTTCCCTTCTCTCTTTCTTCTCCTTCTGGTATGCCCATTATTCTTATATTGCTCTCTCTGATAGAATCAGTAATTTCTTATAGAGTTCCATCATTTCTTTTAAGTCTCAAATCTCTTTCTTTCCCCATCTGTGTAAATTCCAGGTTTCTATCTTCGATGCCACTGATTCTTTCCTCCATCTGGTCAACTCTACTACCTAAGCGGGTTATTTTATTCTTAATATCTTCTATTGCATTCTGAATCTCCAGAAATTCTATTTGGTTCTTTTTGAAATTTCAATCTCTTTCGTAAAACGCTCATTTTGTTCTTTGATTGTGTGTCTGAGTTCATTCAACTGCCTTTCTGTGTTTTCTTGCATCTTGTTGAGTTTTTTCAGAACAGCAATCTTCAATTCTCTGTCATTTAAGTCACATATTTCCATATCTTTAAGGTCTTTTTCTGGAGACTTTTCATTTTCTTTCTGAGCTGTCTTGTTGTCTTGGTTATTCATGGCAATTACTGAATTATTATGTCCCTTCCTACACATCTCCAGGAGTGGCTTCTGCAACAGGTATTTGGGAAGAGGTCATTCTTTTGTTTTCCAGTACTTTTTGGTAGAATGTTTTATTTTCTTTCCGACTGCATCCTTTTTTTTCTCTCTCACACGGTATTGCTATGTTTTCTCTGCACTATTTCAGCTTCTCACACAATGGGCGGATTCCCTGGGAGGCGGGCTTCTCCTCTGTACTTAGTTCCCCTGGGTCACAGGATGCAGTGTCCTTGTGGGTATATGGAGAGCTTTTGAAGTTGCAAAGCTCTTCCTGCATCAGATTCAGAGCCCATATGTTTCAGCATTTCTGTTTACTCCCACAGGGATCTGCCCAGATAGGTGGGGCCGGTTCGGGGTGAGTTGTGAGAGGAGGCCCAGAGTAATGGCGGCGACCACCACCACAGCCGGTCGTGCTTCCACAGCTCCTTTCCCTTTGCCGGAACTAGTTGTGCTGCGAATCTGTGTCTGCAGTCCACCGTTCTCAGAACAGCAAATATTCTGTTCTTTTCATCTGACACTGCTACTGTTCTGCTTGTAGCACTGGCCAAGTAGGGGCGGGGTGAGCTCTGGGAGGGTAGGGAGGGAGCGGCTCATCCCAGTGCCTAAGGCTTCTGTTCTCTGCTTGGCATTCAGGGCTTAAACCATCGTTTTTGGCCTTCTTCCCTCAATCTTTGCTCCGAGGTCTCTGCTGGGATCATTGGGTTCAGCCATGTTTATGCTGCCCCCTCAGCCCTGTGGGCCATAAGCGGAGCCCTAGCAGTCCGCGTTCTTCCCTCTCCCATAGCTGCGGTTGTTCCAGGATGCAGCGATTTCAGATCACTGAGCTAGGTCTGCCTCCTGCGCCCGCGCATCTCCGTCTCTGCACGTCTCCCTTCCCTCCTCCCCCACTTGCGCGATTCGCCCACATTTAGGTGAATTCAGTAGTGGGCCTCTTCGTCTTGCCTGTCTGCTGTGGAGGGAGTCCTTTGTGGAGTTATTGTTTTTCTATTAGTTGTAAATTCCAAGGGAGCTTTACAGAGGCTCACCTCACGCCACCATTTTGGTGACGTCAATCTGTTTTTTTTTTAATTTGAAAATGATGTTTTAAAAAAATTTCTCTTTCTGATAGTTCTTTATTGGTGTATAAAAATTCAGTTTTCCAGGGAGCTAAGGGGTGTGGTCAGTGTTTTCTACAAAATCAATGCAGTCTCAGTTCCTGCACCAGTGCTGGGCCCATGACCACCCTAGAAAAATGTCTGGAGAACACAATGACCTGCCACCACTGGTCTCAGGCCTGCCACCACACATCTATGCTGCAGTGCAGATCTTGGCTTAATGCCCTCTAGTAAACATTTCCTGGGGTGCCACAGGCCCTCTGCCCAATTTCATCTGTAGCCTGTGGGGTGTGTCCAGCAGCCCAGTATTCAAGAGTTTCCAGGGTGACTTATCACTCGCTGTGTGGAGGGTGGAGTCCCTTGGCATCACCAAGGCAGTGTGCACATGCAGATTCCACCAGAGCAATGTGATCCCAGACTTAGCCCTTTGGGGAAAGACTTAATCCTGAAAAATCTTGCCCTTTTGTAGGCCACATGTGTGTCTTGTTCCACACAGGGTCAACAGTCGCTCCTGTCCCTCCAGTTCCCACACCAAATCCACTCAATTCAGCCCTTCCCCACACATCCCTGGGCCTTCTGAGCTGCTACCCCTCCATCAAAGACGAGGTGAGTGCCCACGAGTGAGCGAGTCTGTGTACCAGCTTTACAAGAGAATGTTTGTGTTTCCAGCCACCTTCTCCCCCACCAGGAAGGGTAGACAGAGTTCTCACTGATATTCACTGGTAGATGCCATGGGACCTTTTCTTCCTGGCACAGGATCCCTGGGATGGGGAGCTTGGTGTGGGGCTTGGGGGTCCCTCCCTCTTTAGGAACCTCTGCCACTTAGGTGTCCCTCCTAGCATTCAACATCTATCTCTGGGTTTGGGGTCAGCCTGTTTCATGTCTCCACCTCTACTACCAGTCTTGATGTGGCCTCTTTTTATATCCCTAGTTATAGTGGTTCTGTTCAGCTAGATTTCAGATGAATCTTGACATTGATTGTTTTATAATTTATTCGTCATTTTGGTGTGATCCTGGGATGCAGTAGGCAGAGCATTTACTTAATCCACCGTCTTGAAAGTCTTGGAAGCTCTTTATCTGTCCTCCGGTTCTAAATGATAGCTTTGCTGGTTACAGTAATCTTCTTTGTAGTTCCTTGCTTTTCATCACATTGAATATTTTGTGCCAATCCCTTTTGACTCATAAAGTTTATGTTTAGAAGTCAGCTGACAGTCCAGTGGGAGCTCCCTTGTAGGTAACTAACTGCTTTTCTCTTCCTGCTTTTGATATTATGTTTTTGTCTTGAAACTTTGGCATTTTAATTATGATGTATTTTGTTGTGGGTCTTCTTGGATTCATCTTGTTTGGGACTTTCTGTGTTTCCTGGCTTTGTATGTCTATTTCTTTCACCAGGATAGGGAAGTTTTCTGTCATTATTTCTTCAAGTAGGTTTTTACTTCCTTGCTCTCTCTCTTCTCTTCTCATACTCCTAAGTTGTGAATGTTGGTACACTTGGTATCACCCTAGCGGTCCCTTAAACTATCTTCAGTTTTTAAATTTATTTTTCTTTTTGCTCTTCTGATTTGGTTTTCTGCTACATCATATTCCAAATTGCTGATTCAATTTTCTGCTTCATCGAATCTGTTGATTCACTTCACGTACTCTTGAATGAAATATACTCTTCATTTCAGTTATTGTATTCTTCATTTCTGATGTTATTTATGTTTTTTCCCTCCATTTTTGTGTTTCCTATCTTTTTGTTGAAGTTCTCCATGTGATCATCGAGCATCCTTATAACCAGTGTTTTGAACTCTGCATCTGGTACATTGCTTATCTCCATTGTGTTTAGTTCTTTTCTTTTTTTGGAAGTTTGTTCTGTTCTTTCATTTGAGACATGTTTCTTTCTCTTCCCATTTTGGCTGCCTCCTGGTTTTTGTTTCTATGTGTTAGGTAGAGTGGCTATATTTTGTGGTCTTAGTAGAGTAGCTTTATGTAGTAGATGTTTTGTGGTTTGGTTCCCAGTGGTGCAGCTTCCCTGGTCACGTAAACACTATGCTCCAGGTGTGTCCCTTGTGTGGGTTGTGTGTGCCCTCCAGTTGTATATGAGCCTTGGTTGCTGTTTGCACATCAACTGGAGAGATTCACCCTTAGGCTGATTTGTTGTGAGTACTGGCCATTATTACATAGAGGTGTTGTTGTGCAGAGGCTGATGCTATTGAGTTGAATTCACATTACCTGGGTTGTGGTGCCTGCCAAGTCTGTTCTTTGTGTGTGTCATTTGTGGAGGTGGTTGGGTGGTGCCCTAGTGTTGTCTGAACTTGGCCACCAGGTGTGTTGGCTCTGGGGCCTCTTGGGAGGGGCTCTGGTGTAGTTCAAGGGAAACCACCGTTTGTGCCCTGTCCAGGGCCACTGGCATGAGCCTCAAAGTGATTCGTAGATGGATACCACTTTTATTTACCTTGAAGGTGCCTGTGAAAAGTTGAACTGTGAACTGGGGCCAGCTGCCACTAGTGCTGAGCTTGGGGCTGCTCAGTAAGTGGTATGGAGCATGTGGAGGTCAGATGCTGCTTATTTGGGGCTTGTGAACCTTTGAGACATTTTTGGAAAGTCAGCACCATGAGCTAAGATGGGCCATTTGTATGGAGAAGCCACTGGAAGTAGTTTGGGTAGGACTACAAGTTGGGTGGTGTGAGGTCTCAGGGATTCACCAGGGCTTGTGGTGTTAGCTAAGTTAAAGGAGACTATGATATGGCTTCTGCCTGCAGACTTGGAGTTGGGAGGGCTTTACAAAGAAATAATAGGATTTGCTAGCATTTTTATATTGGGGAAAGCTGCCCCTCCAGCCTTTGACCTGTAGCCAGACAATTCAATTCCTCCCCATATGTCCCTGGCACCTTTTGAACTGCTGCCCCAGCATAGGAATGCAGAGTGAGTGAGTCTGTTAGCAAGTAAGTCCATGTGTGGGCCCTTTAAAGGATTGCCTGGGACTCCAGAAGCCCTCCTCTCACTCAGCCATAATCTCCAGTTTTCACAGCCAGAATTTATGGGGACTTCTCTTCCTGGTACTCAATCCTGGGCTGTGGAGCCTGGTGTGGGGCTGAGACCCTTTGCTCCTGAGAGGGGACAACTGCAGGAGAGATATCCCTCCTGATTTTTAACCACCACATGTGGGTTTGGGACCAGCCTGTTCTACAACTTCTCTCCTACCAGTCTCAACATGGCTTCTTCTGTATATCTGTAGTTGTAGGACTTCTGTTATGCTAGACTTCAGGCAATTCTCAACAATGCTTGTTGTGTAGTTTAGTTTTGATTTTGATGTGGTCATGGGAGAAGGCAAGCACATCAAAGTAGGAAGGATCTACCTACCCCATCAGCTTGATTGGAAGCTCTGACCAGCATTCTCTTAATTTTTGGTCATAGATGTACAGATATGAGTACTCAAAATAACCTTATTTATCCTAAACCCCTTGTTCTACAGATGGTAAACATTCTCATTCAGTGCCTGAGAATGAGAACTGGGCAGTGACTTGTCCAAGTTCATACAATGCATCAATGACAAAACCTGGGCTAGAACATAAGTCTCCTGACTACCAGTACTGTAATCTCCTCTTTCTTCCCTTACTTATCACTCAGCTAATGTGATTAGGACACTCCTTCCAAGAGCCATCATGGTCAGCCTTGGTCATACCTCAATAAATAGTTATCTTCTTTGTTTGCTTTAAACAATGGCTTTTGCAACTGTCCTTGAAACAACGTCTTTCACTATAGCAACAGGGATGCTCTGGCATGTGAATTTGGCCTTTAGTAAGCTGCAAAAGCTTCTACTGCTCTGGAGACAAGTCCCTGGTGAGGCAGACAGATAGGTGCGCAGGAGAGCAGTGTGCATATGGCCACAAGATGCTATATGAAGAGTATCCCCAAGTTTGAGGCATATGATTCTTTGAAGTAGGTGACAATGGCAGAAAGGGAATTTGGTGTGACCATTGTGATAGATTGATTTAGCAAACATTTATTAAGTGTCAAGATTATATCAGGTACTTTGGTTTAGTGGAAGAACATAGCCTTTAGCATCTGAATATCCAGTTCAAATTCTACCTAGACTGCTTGTTAGAGGTGTGGTCTCAGAAAAATCATTCCAACTCTCTGAATCTTAGTTTCACCATTTATTAAATAGGAAGAGTCATAGTATCTACTTTCTAGGGTTGTTGGGAGGACTTTAGATGAAATAGTATATGTAAAGTATCTGTACAGTTTCTGGTATTCAGTGAGTGTGGAGAAATTGTCCTTTACCCACTGTGTGGAATGGAGAGATGAAGATTCAGACCCTGACATTAGGGAGAGCCTATAAATGGAGATAAACCATGTACTCAAATGAGTGTTATACATTATATAGTTTTGATTCCTTTTGATCTCCTTATAAGTGGCAAACACTGCTCATTACCTATTTAATAGGTAACTTCTTAAATCCTTAATTTCTTCTGTACTAAAAAAACCTGATTTTATGTGGGGCTGTGATATGCCCAGTTAAAGTTATTTTTATTTTTATTTCTAGGGACTTTGCAGCTAAAGGTAATCCTGTGATACAGTTTTAGCCAATGAGATTAGATGGAAAACTACAGGGTGGGGCTTCTGGAAAAGTGATAGTTTTCCTGACAAATCTGACAGGCTTGTCTCATTTGGTATCTTTTCCTTCCTGCCTGGAATGCACATTTGATGTCTATAGTTGTATCAGCTGTTTTGTAATATAAGATATTGTGAAGCTGCTGTATCTGCCTTGGACTGCATATCATCAGACTTCAGGCTTCATGAGAAAATAAATTCCTTTCTGGTTTAAGGTACTGCTCCTACGTTTCTATTACATGCAGCTGAACACAATCCTACCTGATACAGTAGCTTTTCAGAGATATTTTTCATGTATAGTGGAATTTTCCATTAGAATTTAAGGAAGTATAGCAATTATTCTTTAGGAAACCCATGCTTTTGGAGGTAGCTGGGAAGTTTCATTTGAGCCAGAACTGAAAAATATTTTCTGACCAGATATTTTAGCACGCATTCCAACCAGAAAGCCCTCATTTGATAGAGAAGTTCATTGAAGCTCATGTTTGGGGCCTATATAGGTGGATCCACTGACAACAGGAATTTTGTTTAGTGTCATCTTTGTTCCAAATGTACTGATAGGTTTAATATGGGAGATAAAAGGTGATGCCATGGCCTGGGTAATGAAACAGCCTAGTAATAATGGGGCTAAACAATGAGAAGAGGGGTTTACTGTTGAAAACATCTTGGTTGTTCCTGATCAGCACTCTTATGGACCCCAATCTATTCTGAGGTACCTTGGAGTCTCAGATAATGGGGTGCCAGCATGAGTGTCTCCTTTCAGAACAGGCTTTGCTGTTTCTATCCACTTTATCATGGTCCATCTTCAAAAAGTATAGTCTAAGCTAGAAAGGGCTCAGTGTCTGAGGAAGGCACAGAGAAAGGGTCTGGAAATGCAGATGCTGGAGAAACCCAGGAGATTACTTGGTAAAGAGACATTAGAATGAGGATTTAAAGAATGGACAGTAATTGTTCATAGGTAAAAAGGTAGTGGGAATGGGAAAAAGATGTCCCAGGCAAAGGTAAAAAGAGTGAATCAAAGCAGAGGTAAGAAGTGTGGATTTGCATCATGAGCAGGGCTGATCACTGAAAAATTAGAGACATTAAGGAAACTTCAGAAGGACAATATGCAGCCTCATTCAGCTCTGGAGTCTTCCCTGGGGTTGAAGATCTAGTCTAGTTCTAGGCAGCATGCAAATGTATTTATGTTACCTCTTCCCCCATTCAAAACCACCATGACCTCTCCTCACATTTATAACAATATACACACTTCATACTATGGAGATAAAAAGAATTTGCAGATACTATTTGTAACACTCATACAAATGCTTTTTGTGGAGTGAGCATCAAAAGACTAGAGTTAGATTCTAGAATGTACAGACTAAAAACTAGATTTCAATGTTTAGCAACATTTTAGAATTGATTAGTAAACTGATGGATTGGGAACATCCAGAAAAAGGAAGTGCACTAGGAGCTAGCCTACGAAAGGACATAGATTTCTTCTCAGAATGTGGTTACTAGACTTCTCAACAAAGAGAACTCTCTAATAATGCTGCATATTGACTTCAGTAAATTTTCTCTGTGATATCTTTGTAGACAGAATGCAGAAATATGGGCTAGGTGGTGAAACAGTACAAAACTCATAATTTGAACCCCCAAATGATTGATGTTTTATGTCAACCTAAAGGAGATCTCTAATGTCACATTGAACTTGGTCCATTTCTAGTCAAGATTCTAATCAGAGATACAGATGAAGACATAGAAAGTGAGCTGATCAAATTGCAGATGACAGAAAGCTGGGAGAAAGAGCTAATATGGGTGGAAGTCAGAATCAAGACATAAAAAAATTTCTAGGACAAGCTGGAATAACAAGTCAAAACAAACACAATAGCATTAAATAGGAATAAAATAGGTCTTGCTTTTGCAAAGGCAAGCCATCTAGGACAGGGAAAGCTGACTGGATTACAATTCTTATAGCTGAGATTTGGGAGCTGTAATTGACAACAAACTCACCATGAGCCAAAATTATGACATGGCTGCTACAAAAAGCTGCTACAATCACAAGTTGCTTGTTTGATATGCAGATAAAAAAAAAAGGTGACATCATAGGAATGGCAGCAGTGGGGCACACTTTTTGAGTTCTCCTCCAGATCTTATCATGAACGGGATATCTATAACTCATCAAAGAACTTTCTGCTCATCATGCAGAACAGCTAAGAGACTCATGCAAGGATTACTTAAAGGGTGGCAAAGTGGGCGAGCAGGGGAAGAGGGAAGGGAGCGGAGTGGAGATGCGGCCCGCATCTGCGGCTGTGGAGACGCAGCCCACATCTGTGGTTGTGGAGATGCAGCCCACATCTGCGGCGTTGGAAACATGACCGGCATCAGCAGTTGCAGAGATGCAGGGGATCCCCGGATGGAACAGAGAACACAAGCGCCAGGAGGTGGGCTCTTTCCCTGTGTCCCACAGCTAATCTCTCCTGCCGAGGGGGCAGCATATCTAGCATTTGAGGCAATAACTTCAGCTGAGACCTCCAGCTGGGCCCTAGATTGGACAAAGGACACAAACTCCATACCTGGGCCCCTCCCCCCTGGCTCTTCCAATCCTACCCCCGCCCTTCCAGAGATTTAAACTGGCCCCTGAACTGAGGAGTAGAGTCAGATTACAGAGGAGCCTTAGTGCTCAGGCTCTGGGAAGACCAGCGTGCAACTCTGACCCAGGGAAGAGGCTGGGAAGAGTGTGATTTTTGCTGGGCTAGGAGAGAAGAGACTCCTCCACCCCCAGCCCCCACCTTTTCTGGTCTGCGGGAAGAGTGTGACACGGCTGGGCCAGGGGAGAGAGAAGACCCCTCCATCCCCAGCCCCCACCCTTTCTGGCCTGCCTAGGGCAGGGCAATTACAACTGCCGAGACACTCCCAGGGATCAGCAGTAGGCATCAGACCCAGTTCTCGGCTTTCAGCAGCTCAGAAATCTCCTGCCCACCACACACACACACACACACACACACACACACACACACACACACACAGAGGAAGAAGTGCCCTAGGACTCAGGAGAACTGGGCACAGGGCTGGTTGTGTTCATCTCAGTGTGCATATATGCAGGCAAGGGCAGAAACTGCACTGACTTTGTAGAAACTACCATTCAGACACGTCAGCCCCACTCATCTAAATCTGCAGTCCCAACGTCATTCGGTGCACCAGGTGACTGACTCTGCCTGCACAATACAAAACTGGTGCTGCTTTTTGTTTTGTTTTGTCTTTATATCTTTGATATCTTTGCCTGTGTTGATTGCGGGTTGTTGATTGTTTCTACATGTGAATGTATTTGATTTTTTTCTTTGTTGTTGTTGTTGTTGTGCTTGGTGATTTGCTTTGTTCTGAAATTGCCCTACCGGGGCACAGCTTAAGAGGCACAAGATTCAACACGCCCAGGGGCCAACTCCAGAACAAACCAGAGTGCTACCAGGTTTGACCTACAAGTGACAAACCCAGAGGGAATTCTCTACAGGCCCATGAGCCCACAGAGGACAAACCACATTTAAGTGGTCAAACCTCACGCAGCAGAAAACCCTGAGGTGAGCAGAGCCAAGTCTCACAACTAGTCAGCCTAAGAGTTAACACCACCTACTCACAAGTGAAAAGCAATTAAACATCTTCTTTAACAGGACAATATACACAACACAGGAGTCAATTTTGGAGCACACGCAGAGGAGAAGAAGAAAAAAATGCAAGTGAAATATAAAGGACACATACTACATAAGATAACCCAACAAGAATTAAGAACTCTAGGGGATCTACATAATACATCAAAGCAAAAACAGAGAGTCAGCCAGAATGGGGAAACAAAGAAACATGTCCCAAATAAAAGAACAGAAGAAACCTCCAGAAATGGAACCAAATAAAACAGAGGTAACCAACCTATCAGAGACAGAGTTCAGAACACTGATGATAAGAATCTTTAAGGAGCTTAGAGAAGACACAAAGAAGAATATAGAAATCATAATGAACAACCAGTTAGAACTAAAGAACATGGGACGTCATCAAAATGGTGACGAGAGGTGAGCCTTTGTAAAGCTCCCCTGGAATTTACAACTAATCGAATAACAATAACAACACAAAGGACTCCCAGCACAGCAGACAGGCAAGACGAAGAGGCCCACTACTGAATTCACCTAAAGGTGGGTGAATTGTACGAGCAGGGGAGGAGGGAAGGGAGAAGTGTGGAGACAGAACCGCGCAGGCAGAGGACGCAGACCTAGCTCAGTGCTCCAAGCTCGCTGCATCCCGGAACTACCGCAGCTGTGGGAGAGGGAAGAACTCGGACTGCTAGGGCTCCGCTTATGGCCCACAGGGCTGAGGGGGCAGCATATAACACGGCTGAAACCAAAGCTCATGGCAGAGAACTCGGAGAAAAGACTGAGGGAAGAAGGCTGAAAACAGTGGTTTAAGCCCTCACTGCCAAGCAGAGAATGGAAGCCTTAGGCACTGAGACTAGCCGCCTCCTCCCTACCATCCCAGAGCTCGGCCTGCTCCCACCTGCCCAGTGCTAGAAGCGGAACAGTAGCAGTGTCAGATCAAAAGAACAGAATATTTGCTATTCTCAGAACTGTGGACCACAGAAAGAGTTTTGCAACCCAACTAGTTCCAACAAAGGGGAGGGAGCTGTGGAAGCATGACTGGCTGTGGTGGTGGTCGCGGACATTGCTCTGGGCAACCTGTCCCAACTCACCACGCCCCTGCTCCAACGTGTCTGGCTGGATCCCGGCAGGAGTAAACAGAACGGCTGAAACATACGGGCTCTGAAACTGGTGCAGGAAGAGTTTTGGAACATCAAAAGCTCTCCGCATACCCACAAGGACACTACGCCCTGTGACCCAGGAGAACTATTAACAGAGGAGAAGCCCATGTCCCAGGGAATCCCCCCATTGTGTGAGAGGCTGGAATAGTGCAGAGAAAACATAGCACTACTGTGTGGGAGAGAAAAAAAAGGCTGCAGTCTGAGAGAAAATAAAACATTCTCCCAACAAGTACTGGAACACAAGAGAAAGACCTCTTCATATCAACCTGTTTCAGAAGCCACTCCTGTAGATGTCTAGGAAGAGAAATAATAAATCAGTAATTGCCATGAATAACCAAGGCAACAAGAAAGCTCAGAAAGAAAGTAAAAAGTCTCCAGAAAAGGAACTTAAACGCATGGAAATGTGTGACTTAAACGACAGAGAATTCAAGACTGCAGTTCTGAAAAAACTCAACGAGATCCAAGAAAACACAAAAAGGCAGTTTAATGAACTCAGAAACACAATTAAAGAACAGCATGAGCATTTTACGTAAGAGATTGAAATGTTAAAAAAGAACCAAATAGAATTTCTAGAGATTAAGAACTCAATAGAAGAAATTAAGAATGAAATAACCAACTTAGGTAGTAGAGTTGACCAGATGGAGGAAAGAATCAGTGACATCAAAGACAGAAACCTGGAAATTACACAGATGGAAGAAGAAAGAGACTTGAGACTTAAAAGAAATAAAAGAAATCTACAAGAACTTTCTGACTCCATCAGAAAGAGCAACATAAGAATAATGGGCGGGGGTGGGGTGGGAGATGAGGGTAAGGGGGATCGAATATATGGTGATGGAAGGAGAATTGACTCTGGGTGATGAACACACAATGGAATTTATAGATGATGTAATACAGAATTGTACACCTGAAATCTGTGTAATTTTACTAACAATTGTCACCCCAATAAATTTAATTAAAAAAAAAAAGAATAGTGGGCATACCAGAAGGAGAAGAAAGAGAGAAAGGAACAGAGAATATAGTCAAAACAAATTGTCGATGAGAACTTCCTAAACTTGTGGACAGAACTGGACCCTCAAATCCAAGAAGCAAATAGAACACCTAATTACCTCAATTCCAACAGACATTCTCCAAGGCACGTTGAATTGAAGCTGTCTAAAATCAACGACAAAGAAAGAATCCTCAAGGCAGCCAGGGAAAAGAAGACGGTAACCTACAAAGGAAAGCCCATTAGATTATCATCAGATTTTTCAGCAGAAACTCTACAAGTCAGGAGGGAGTGAAACCAAATATTCAAACTATTGAAAGACACAAAATTATGAGCCAAGAATGATATATCCAGCAAAGATATCCTTTAGATATGAAGGAGGAATAAATACCTTTCCAGACATACAGAAGCTGACGGAATTTTCTAATACACAACCTGCACTACAAGAAACACTACAAGAGAATATTCGATCACCATCAACAGGGACAATTTGTAGCAACCAAAATATAAAAAGGGGGAGAGTAAAGGCCTGAACCGGAATATGGGAATGGAGAAAGTAAGCGTGCTGAAGAAAACGGAATACTCTAAATATCAAACTTTCTTTTACATAAACTTAAGGGTAAACACTCAAAAAGAAAAAATCCAGAACTGAAATATGTACTATAATAAAAAAAGAAACAGAGGGAAACATCATGGAACATTCTCAAGGATGGACCTTATATTGTGACATAAAACTAACGTCAGCAAATTTAAGAAGACAAATCATACCAAGCATATTCTCTGATCACAAGTCTTTGAAATTGGATATCAACTGCAAAAGGAAAGCAGGAAAAACCACAAGTACATGGAGATTAAACAACATATTTTTAAAGACCGACCAGGTCAAAGAAGAAATTAGAGGAGAGATTAAAAATACATAGAAACAAAAGATAATGAAAATACATCGTAACAAAATTTTTGGGATGTAGCAAAAGCAGTTTTAAAAGGGATATTTATATCACTACATGCCTATCTGAAGAAACAAGGAAAATCCCAAATAAGTAACCTCTCATTACATCTTAAAAACTAGAAAAAGAAGAACAAGTGAAACCCAAGGTCAGCAGAAGAAAGGAAATAATAAATATCAGAGCCGAACGAATTGAAATAGAGAACAAAAGAGAACAGAAAAAATTAACGTAACAAAGAGCTGGTTCTTTGAAAAGATTAACAAAATTGAGAAACCCTTCACTAGGCTCACTAAGATAAACAGAGAGAAGACACTAATAAACAAAACCAGAAATGAAAAAGGGCAAGTTATCACGGAAACCACAGAAATACAAGGGATCATCCAAGAATACCATGAAGGACTATACGCAAGAAAATTCAATAACCTAGAAGCAATGGACAAGTTCTTAGAAACATATAGCCTTCCTAGGCTGAACCATGAAGAACTGGAAAATATAAACAGACCGATCACCAGTAAGGATATTGGATCAGTCATCCAAAACCTTTCCAGAAGCAAAAGTCCGGGACCAGATGGCTTCACTAGTGAATTCTTCCAAACCTTCAAAGATGATCTTATGCCAATGCTGCTCAAACTCTTCTAAAAAATTGAAGAAGAGACAGTGCTCCCCAAGTCATTTTATGAGGCCAACATTACCCTGATACCAAAACGTGGTAAGGATAAACCAAAAAAAGAGAACTATAGAAAACAATCTCTGATGAATACAGATGCAAAAATCTGAAACAAAATTCTAGCAAATCGAAAGCAACAATGCATTAAAAAGAGTATTCTTTTTTTCATATGTCTATTTGCCATTTGTATGTCCTCTTTGGAGAAATGTCTCTTCAAGTCCTCTGCCCATTTTTCAATTGGGTTGTTTGTTTTTTTGTTGTTGAGTTGCATGAGTTCCTTGTATATTCTGGATACTAGCCCCTTATCGGAGGCACTGTTTGCAAAAATGTTCTCCCATTCAGTTGGTGGCCTCTTTATTTTGTCAATGGTTTCTTTTGCTGTGCAGAAGCTTTTAAGTTTCATATAGTCCCATTCATTTATTTTAGCTTTTACTTCCATTGCCTTTGGAGTCAAATTCATAAAATGCTCTTTGAACCCAAGGTCCATAAGTTTAGTTCCTATGTTTTCTTCTATGCAGTTTATTGTGTCAGGTCTTATGCTTAAGTCTTTGATCCATTTTGAATTAACTTTGGTACATGGTGACAGATAGCAGTCCAGTTTCATTCTTTTGCACGTGGTTATCCAATTCTCCCAGCACCATTTATTGAAGAGGCTGTCTTTGCTCCATTGTATGTTTTTCGATTCTTTGTCAAAAATTATCTGTCCATATTTATGTGGTTTTATTTCTGGGTTCTCAATTCTATTCCATTGGTCTATGTGTCTGCTTTTCTGACAATACCATGCTGTTTTGATTATTGTAGCCCTGTAGTACAAGACAAAGTCAGGAAGTGTGATACCTCCATTATTGTTCTTTTTCTAAGATTTCTTTGGCTATTCGGGGTCTTTTGTGGTTCCAAACAAATCTGATGATTTTTTGTTCTATTTCTTTAAGATATGCGATTGGGATTTTGATGGGGATTGCATTGAATCTGTATATTGCTTTGGGTAATATGGCCATTTTAACTATGTTGATTCTTCCAATCCATGAGCACGGAATGTCTTTCCATTTCTTTGTGTCTTCTTCAATTTCTTTCAAAAAAGTCTTATAGTTTTCAGCATATAGGTCTTTCACATCCTTGGTTAAGTTTATTCCTAGGTATTTTATTCTTTTTGTTGCAATTGCAAAAGGAATTGTTTTTTGTATTTCTTTTTCTGAGATTTCATTGTTAGTATATAGGAAGGCAGTGGACTTTTGTGCGTTGATTTTGTAGCCAGCAAATTTACTGTATTCGTTGATTGTTTCTAATAGCTTTTTGGTGGAGTCTTTAGGGTTTTCTATATATAGCATCATGTCATCTGCAAAGAGTGATAATTTAACTTCTTCATTCCCATTTTGGATGCCTTTTATTTCTTTCTCTTGCCTGATTGCTCTGGCAAGGACTTCCAACACGATGTTGAAAAGCAGAGGTGATAGAGGACATCCCTGTCGTGTTCCTGAACGTACAGCAAAGGGCTTCAGTTTTTCGCCATTAATTATGAGGTTAGCAGAGGGCTTGTCATATATGGCCTTTAATATGTTAAGGTATTTTCCTTCTATACCTATTTTATTAAGTGTTTTAATCATAAATGGATGTTGTATCTTGTCAAATGCTTTTTCTGCATCAATTGATATAATCATATGATTTTTGTCCTTTATTTTGTTTATATGATGTATCACATTGATGGATTTGCGTATATTGAACCATCCTTGTGCCCCGGGGTGAACCCCACTTGGTCGTGATGAATAATCTTTTTAATGCATTGTTGTATTCGATTTGCTTGAATTTTATTTCGGATTTTTGCATCGGTATTCATCAGAGGTATTGGTCTGTAGTTTTCTTTATTTGTGCTGTCCTTACCAGGTTTTGGTATCAGGGTAATGTTGGCCTCATAAAATGAGTTGGGGAGTACTGTTTCTTCTTCAATTTTTGGAAGAGTTTGTGCAGGATTGGTATTAGATCCTCTTTGAAGGTTTGGTAGAATTCACTAGTGAAGCCATCTGGTTCTGGACTTTTGCTTTTGGGAAGGTTTTGGATGACCTATTCAATTTCATTACTGGTGATCATTCTGTTTATATTTCCAGTTCTTCATGGTTCAGCCTTGGAAGGCTATATGTTTCTAAGGACTTGTCTAGTTTTTCTAGGTTATTGAATTTGGTGGCATATAGTCCTTCACAATATTTTTGGATGATCCTTTGTATTTCTGTGGTGTCTGTGATAACTTTCCCTCTTTCGTTTCTGATTTTGTTAATTAGTGTCTTCTCTCTTTTTATCTTAGTGAGTCTAGCCTAGGGTTTGTCAATTTTGTTAATCTTTTCATGAACCAGCTCTTTTTCACATTAACGTTTTCTGTTGTCTTTTTGTTCTCTATTTCATTTAGTTCTACTCTGATTTTTGTTATTTCCTTTCTCTGCTGACCTTGGGTTTCACTTCTTCTTCTTTTTCTAGTTCTTTAAGGTGTAACATGAGGTTATTTATTCGTGATGTTTCTTGTTTCTTGAGATAGGCCTGAAATGAGATAAATTTCCCTCTTAAAACTGCTCTCCCTGCATCCTAAAAATTTCGGTAGGATGTATTTTCATTGTCATTTGTTTCTAAGTGTCTTTTGATCTCTCCTCTAATTTCTTCCTTTACCCGGTCATTCTTTAAAAGTATGTCGTTTAATCTCTATGTATTGCTGTTTTTCCTGCTGCCTCTTTGCAGCTGATATCCAATTTCAAAGCTTTGTGATCAGAGAATATGCTTGGTTTGATTTCAATCTTCTTAAATTTGCTGAGGCTGATGTTATGTCCCAATATATTGTCTGTCCTTGAGAATGTTTCATATTCCCTAGAAAAAAATGTAGTCTGATGTTTTAGGACAAAGTGCTCTATATATGTGAATTATGTCCGTTTCATCTAATGTGTCATTTACGGCTCGTATTTTGTTATTTGTTTTCTCTTCTGATGATCTATCCATAGCTCTCAATGATTATTTAAGTCCCCTAGTATAACTGTGTTTTGGTCAATTTCTCCCTTTAGTTCTGTTAGTAGTTCCTGGGTATATTTCGGTGCTCCCTGATTAGGGGCATAAATATTGATGACTGTTATATCTTCTTGTTGTATAGTCCCCTTTACCATTAGGAAATATCCGTCTTTGTCTCTTGTTACCTTTTTCACCCTGAAGTCTGTTTCATCTGACATCATTATGGCTACACCTGATTTTCTCTGGTTACCATTTGTTTGGAGTGTCTGTTTCCACCCTTTCACTTTGAGTCTATACTTGTCCTCATAGCTGAGATGTGTGTCTTGGAGACAGCATATGATTGGGATTAGTTTTTTGATCCAATCTGCTGCTCTGTGACTTTTTATTGGTTAGTTCAATATATTTGCATTTATGGTGATTATTGATATGTCATGATTTCCTGTCATTCTATCTTTAGTTTTCTGGTAAGGCTGTGTCTTCATTGTTTGTTTGCCTTTTTGTTGTTTTCTTTTATTTCTGTGTGGTGGTATTCTATGATGTTTCCCTCTGTTTGTTTTTTGTTACAGTACATGTTTCAGTTTTTGATTGTTTTTGAGTTGTTACCCTTAACTTTATGTAAAAGAAATTTTGATATTTAGAGTATTCCATTTTATTCATCATGCTTACTTTCTCTATTCCCATAATCCGGTTCAAGCCTTTACTCTTTTTATGTTTGGTTGCCACAAATTGTCCCTGTTGATGGCGGTCAAATAGCCTCCTTTAGTATTTCTTGTAGTGCAGGTTGTGTATTAGAAAATTCCCTCAGCTTCTGTATGTCTGGAAGGGTCTTTATTCCTCCTTCATATCTAAAGGATATCTTTGCTGGATATATTATTCTTGGCTCATAATTTCTCTTTCAATAGTTTGAAAATATGGTTCCACTCCCTCCTGGCTTGTAGAATCTGCTGAAAAATCTGATGATAATCTAATGGGCTTTCTTTTGTAGGTAACCCTCTTTTTTCCCTGGCTGCCTTGAGGTTTCTTTCTTGTCATTGATTTTATACAGCTTCAATTCAATGTGCCTTGGGGATGGCCTGTTGGGGTTGAGGTATTTAGGTGTTCTATTTGCTTCTTGGATTCGAGGATCCAGTTCTGTCCACAAGTTTCGGAAGGTCTCATCGACAATTTGTTTGAATATGTTCTGTGTTCCCTTCTCTCTTTCTTCTCCTTCTGGTATGCCCATTATTCTTATATTGCTTTTTCTGATGGAGTCAGAAAGTTCTTGTAGAGTTGTTTCATTTCTTTTAAGTCTCAAGTCTCTTTCTTCTTCTATCTGTGTAATTTCCAGGTTTCTGTCTTTAATGTCACTGATTCTTTCCTCTATCTGGTCAACTCTACTACCTAAGCTGGTTATTTCATTCTTAATTTCTTCTACTGAGTTTTTAATCTTCAGAAATTCTATTTGGTTCTTTTTTAACATTTCAATCTCTTTCGTAAAATGCTCATGTTTTCCTTCGATTTTGTTTCTGGGTTCACTCAACTGCCTTTCTGTGTTTCTTGCATCTCGTTGAGTTCTTTCAGAACTGCAATCTTGAATTCTCTGTCATTTAAGTCACATATTTCTATATGTTTAAGTTTCTTTTCCTGAGACTTTTCACTTTCTTTCTGAGCTGTCTTGTTTCCTTGTTTATTCATGGCAATTACTGATTTATTATTTCTCTTCCCAGATATCTACAGGAGTGGCTTCTGCAACAGGTTCGTAGGAAGAGGTCTTTCTTTTGTTTTCCATTACTTGTTGGTAAGATGTTTTATTTTCTCTCCTACTGCAGCCTTTTATTTCTCTCTCACGTGGTAGTGCTTTGTTTTCTCTGCACTCTTTCAGCTTCTCACACAATGGGGGGTTTCCCTGGGAGGCGAGCTTCTCCTCTGTTAATAGTTCACGTGGGTCACAGGGCGCAGTGTCCGTCTGGGTTTGCAGAGAGCTTTCCAATTTCCATAGCTCTTCCTGCACCAGATTCAGAGCCCGTATGTTTCACCAGTTCTGTTTACTCCTGCAGGGATCAGCCCAATTAGGTGGGGCCACGGGTGGGGTGAGTTGTGAGAGGTGGCCCAGAGCAATGGCGCCAACCACCACTTCAGCCAGTCCTGCTTCCACAGCTCCCTCTCCTTTGCTGGAACTAGTTGGGCTGTGAATCTGTGTCTGTGTTCCACAATTCTCAGAACAGCAAATATTCTGTTCTTTTGATCTGATACTGCTACTGTTTCGCTTCTAGCACTGGGTAGTTGAGGCGAGGTGATTTCTGGGAGAGTAAGGAGGTGGCGGCTAGTCTCAGTGCCTAAGGCTTCTATTCTCTGCTTTGCAGTGAGGGCTTAAACCACCGTTTTCAGCCTTCTTCCCTCAGTCTTTTCTCCAATGTCTCTGCCGTGAGCATTGGGTTGAGACGTGTTATATGCTGTCTCCTCAGCCCTGTGGGTCATAAACAGATCCCTAGAAGTCCAAGTTCTTCCCTCTGCCACAGCTATGGTGGTTTTGGGATGCATTGAGCTCAGAGCACTGTGCTAGGTCTGCGTCCTGTGCCCACGCAGTTCTGTCTCTACATTTCTCCCTTCCCTCCTCCCCCGCTTGCATGATTCACCCACCTTTAGGTGAATTTAGTAGTGTGCCTGTTCGTCTTGCCTGTCTGCTGTCCACGGAGTTCTTTGTGGAGTTATAGCTGTTTAATTTTTTGTAAATTCCAGGGGAGATTTACAGAGGTTCACCTCACACCGACATTTTGATGACGTCCATATATAAGTATTCTGTTTTTTTGATCTGACACTGTTATTCTCTGCTTCTAGCACTGTGCAGATTGGTGTGGACTAAGCTCTGGGAGGGTGGGAAAGGGTTGGCTAAACTCTGTGCGTATGCCTTCCATGGTCTTCTTGACCATGAGGGCTTAAACATGTGTTTTTACCCTTCTTCCCTCATTCTTTGCTCCAAGGTGTCTGCTGTGAGCATTGGGTTCAGCTGTGTTATGTCCATCAGGCTGGACAGTGGTCCATAAAGGGAGTGGTAGCAGTTCAAATTCTTCCCTCTCAGGAGACTGCTGTAGCTTCAGAATGCAGGGATCTTGGAGCTGGGTTCTCTATCCTGCAGTCTGTGCAGTGCACTTCTCCACATTTCTCGCTTCCCTCTTCCCCTGCTTGCCCAATTTGCCCACCTTTAGCTGATTGTGTTGCATGTCTCTCAGTCTTGCCTGTCTTCTGTGCAGGGAGTCCTTTTTGGAATTATACCATGTTTCCCCTAAAAATAAGAACTAACCAGAAAATAAGCCCTAGCATAATTTTTCAGGATGCTCATAATATAAAATAAGCCCTACCATATTTTCCCCAAAATAAGATTGGGTCTTATATGAATTTGTGCTCCAAAAGGTGCATTAGGGATTATTTTATATTACTAGCATCCTGAAAAATCATGTTACAGCTTATTTTCTGGTTAAGTGTTTCTGGGGAAACATGGTAGTTGTTCAATTTGTTGTATATTGCAGAATACATTTCAAGAGGTTCACCTCATCATGACACCGCATGATGTCATTTCTATGACATCCCTCCTGCATTCAATTTCAATTGCCCTATTTTCCTGTTTAATAATTAATTCTCCTGTCTGCATAAATTTTATTTTGAATTCCTTTAGTGAATTTTTCATTTCTGTTTTTGTGCTTTTCAGTTCTAGAATTTTCATTTGATTTTTAAAAATAATTTCTATCCCTTTATTGATACTCTCATTTTGTTCATATATCAATATACTGATTTCCTTTAGTTCCTTGTTCATATCTTCTTTACCTCTTTGAACATATTTATGATAGTTGTTTGAACTTTTTGTATTGTAAGTCTGATATCTGGGCTTCTCTGAGATGTCTACTCTCTATTTTGTTCTTCTGAGTGTGCCATACTTTCCTGTTTCTTAGTATGCCTTGTGATTTTTTAACAACTGGACGTTTGAATATAATAATGTGGTATCTCTGGATATCAGTTCCTCCCCTTCCCCAGGATTTACTGCCTTTTTGATTGTTGAAGACCATATCAGAGTTCCTTTATATTGACTTTCTCCCCCAAATTCCCACCACTGGCCTGAGATGGAGTAAGGCAAATGCCACAAAACTTTCCTACCATTTTAAAGATGACCTTTTATTGATTCAATTTTTTGTTGCTCTTATCTGTTGAGTGTTTTCCAGCGTTCTGACAAAATCGGTTCTGACAATTTCTGCTTGTTTTTTGATGTTTCTATCAGGGGATGAGAGCTTGGAGCTAACTATTCGCCAATTTTGCTGTTATCATTCCCTTAATTTGATTTAGATGTCCTTCCTTTGTGGTTCTTTAATACTTGATGTGTAACTTTATAATGGCACTTTTTACACACTGTAGAAGAGTCTGCTATACGTATGATTGTTTCTATACCCCATTATATTGTGGGTTCCTTAGAGCAGAGATCCCATCTTGTTATACTTTACATTTATTAATGGCTAACTTAGTGCTTGAGTACATACATTGAGTACATAGTATGTACTTAATATTTGTGAATTGGATGAAAGAATGACTGAATGAAGGCTGATTTCACAGTGAAGACAGAGAAGGACATTGCAAGCAATTGAAATGCAGAAATAAATTTATGATATACTTGGATAGTAGAGACTAGATTGGTGTGATGAAGAGTAGAGTATGAGGGGCATGTGGAAGGGAGTGATGAGAGATGAGGCTGGAAATATATGCAATGACCAGATCACAAAGTTCCTTTCTGTGCTTTGTGAAGGAGCAGAGACTTTGGTAAATGAATAAAGAGGTACTATTGAAAGGTTTTACAGAAGTGAGTGAAATGATCAGATTTCTGTTTTAGAAATATCACTCTGGCTGTTTTTGTGAAGAATGGATTGAATGCATTGGATGGCTAGAATGGAGACAGGGTTACTTGTTAGGAGGCAATTTTGTTATTCTTGATCAGAGATGCTGATGGCCAGGACCAGAATAGTAGCAATAAGGGTCGTGGAAAGTATATATATATATATATATATATATATATATATATATATATATATATATATATGTGTGTGTGTGTGTGTGTGTGTGTGTATATGTATATGTATATGTATATGTATATGTATATATACACATACATATATACATACATATATACATACATATATATATATAACTGGATAGGGAGATTTCTATGCAGAAGGAGTGGTATGTTTGAAAGCTCAGTAGTGTGAGAGTCCATGGCACCTTCAAGGAACTGAAAAAGATTTAATATGGTGGAAATACTGAATGTGAAGGGAAAGGGATGAATCCTTGTAGGACATGTGAATTTGATTCTGTGAGTAATGGAGAGCCAGTGAAGTGTCTTACACGTGGAATAATGTAATAAGAATAGGTTTTAGTAAAATCATTCTGGCTGTGGCAGGTACTAAGAAGTCCAGTTGAGAGGCTGGTGCAGTAAATCAGACCACAAAACAGAACCTGCAATCTCAGCCAAGAGATTCTTCTTGCTTTTAATATAAAATGTGAAAAGAACAGATCTACTGCATTGATTCTGCTGTCCTCTTTGGAGGTATAGGAAACGTCTTTTTTGGCCCCTAGAATGAATAA
The DNA here is from genome assembly GCF_057876585.1 of Rhinolophus sinicus. Classification (NCBI taxonomy): domain Eukaryota; kingdom Metazoa; phylum Chordata; class Mammalia; order Chiroptera; family Rhinolophidae; genus Rhinolophus; species Rhinolophus sinicus. The sequence goes on along the minus strand of NC_142518.1, from coordinate 45,463,548 downwards.
CACTCATCTCAAAAATTAGCCCCATTTCTCCTCAGACTTCCTATGCATGTGTGCCAGGAAGGTAAAAGCTGCCAGGGTAAAGGCAGAGAGGAGAGAAAAATAAAGCTTTTGTGCTTTTTGTCTTGTCCCATCAATGTTCTTTCTGCTGGCAATTGCTGATCACAGATATTTTGGACTACCACGACAATATAACTGAATATCTGGAGATCTGGAAGCTTTGGTGTTTGTGGTAGGTGCCAACAGACCTGGAGGGAGACTCAAGTATTTGGAGAGTTTAGGGAAGGAAAAGAATCAAAGAGGAGGTCTCTGAGAATATGAGTGACTCTGACAGCTCCCACACTATCAATTCTCTACTTATACCTCCCTGAGGCCTCCAGCACCCTTGTTGTTCCTCATTGTCCTTTTATTTCTTTGCTCCTTCCTTGATCATTTTGATTATCTTTCTTATCAATTGTCAGTCAGTGAAATACAGCCTCTCCCACTGTTGTCTACTCTGTTTCTTCGTTTTCATAGAACCAGGCAATCTCAGGACAAAAAGGCCATCAAGTGCTTATTTCCAACTTCTCTATCTGATGCCAGAATCTTCTTTCTAAACTCTGCCTGCCAAAGAGTCATCCAGAAGGTGTTTGAGCCCTCCTGTGATGGTAAACTCAGTTCAACTCCTTATCCTTCTGTCTCTGCCCATTTCTAGCCAGTCTTATTTTAAGTTGTAATCCATCCCTCTGTAAATTCTATTCCTTAGTTCCACTACTTGGGGCTGCACGGAATAATTTTATACTTGCAGAAATTTATTTTTATTTTTATTATAGTTTATTCTTCTTAGATATGGCCACTCCATGTGGTGTGTTAATGTATTTTTGAATCCTGATTCTACCTTTTCCATCATTCTCTCTCCTCCTTTCCCTCAATCCTTTTCCTCTCCCTTTCTCTAGACAGAAAATATCACTTAGAGATGCACTTTAGAACTGTTGTCAGCTTATAGGAAGGAGAGTTTACTAGGATTATCAGGGAGAGCTTCTGGGAGGAGAGATCTGAGCTAACTCATGATGAAAAATTTTTTAGGTGGGTAGAAAAAGGGGAAGCTATTCCAAGCAGGGGTAACAAACTGAGTGTCTATTGATGTGGCAATGAAGATGCCATGAGAGACTTGTGGAACAACCATTTAGTTGAGTTTTGGGGGAGAAAACAGATTCAAACAAAGAAAATGTCCAACATGAATTTGGTACTTGTTTCTTGATTCTCAGTTTCTGTGCCAGGTGTTGGGGGTTCAAAGATTGAACAAGACAGCCTAAGCTGTCAAAGAGTCTAGTTTGTAGAGACAAAGAAGTTAGCAAATAATTAGAATTCATGGTTATTGTAGTGATATGAACAAAGTGCTATGGATTCCATGAGGACAAAAAGATTAAGTCCTATCTTAGGGAAATGGAGGGAAACTAACTTTTATAGAGGGCCAAATATGTGTCAGGGACTGTGCCAACCACTTTAAGTGTATTATCTCATTTACTTTTCACAAAAACTCTGTGACGCAGATATTATTATACCCACTTTAAAAATAAGAATATTGAAATTCATGGAGGTTAATAACTTGCTCAAGTTTCACAGCTAGTGAATGATAGTCAGGATTTGTGTCCTGGTGTTTATGATGTGGTGTCCATGGTTTTTAAATTATATTATATTGATCAGTGGTGCTTTTCTTTGGAGGTGACAGTTTAGTTTTGAAGGTCAAGTTCATCTAGAAAAGTGAGCAAAGGATATTCCAGGAAACTGGAGCAGTATGTGCAAAGGCATAGAGGTTGGTATATTTGGGGAACAGTGAGTTGTTTGGTGTGGCTAAAGTAAGGAATGTTTGGTGGGGAGTGGCTAAAGATGAGATTGCAAAGGGAAACAAGGTCCAGAGCATGCAGGGCCTTATAACCCTTTAATAGAATTTCTATTTCATCCTATATGCAATTAAGAGCAATTGAAGGGTTTTAAACAGGTATGGCCTAACTGACCTATATTTTAAAAAAAAAATGCTCTCTGTATATACATGATGTATTATAGAAATGTACACTTCAAACCTATATAATTTTACTAACCATTGTCACCCCATAAATTTAATAAAATAAAAATCACTCTGTTCTGTGGAAGATGGTTTGAATAGAGGCAAGAGTGGAGGCAGAGAAATCGGGTAGCATGCTGTGGCAGTGATTCAGGGAAGGATGGTTTGAGATTGTAACAGTGGAGGTGGTGAGGATTTGTTGGATTCTATATGTACTGTGTTTCCCCGAAAATAAGACCTAGCTGGACCATCAGCTGTAATGCATCTTTTGGAGCAAAAATTAATATAAGACCAGGTCTTATTTTACTATAATATAAGACCGGGTCTTATCTAATATAATGTAATATAAGACTGGGTCTAATATTAATTTTTGCTCCAAAAGACACATTAGAGCTGATTGTCTGGCTAGGTCTTATTTTCAGGGAAACATGGTATGTTGAATATTGAATGGGCAAGATTGCTGGTGACTTGGATGTGAATAATGAGGGACAGGGATTCCATGTGGTGAGTGAATACATAGTGAGGAAATGGAGGAAACAGGTACTAATTTCTGACTGATTGGAGGGATCTTTAAGTGAAGGGAATGAAGAAAGGTCAAGGGCAGTTTAGTGGAAGTGGGAGATTTTGTGGGACAGGTGAAATATCAGTGTGGAAAAAACAATGGAGGTAGATTTTGGAAGATAAAAAAGTGGGACAATGAGTATATCAAGGACATAGAGAAGATGGGAAGAGATGTGATCTACAGCACAAATATAAGTTTCAACTTTTAAAAAAGGAGGAGCACAGCTTTCTTTGAGACTGCAAAAAAAGAATGAGTATAGCATGAGTGTGGAGATAAATAAATGCGTACATATATACCTACCTACCTACATACATATATAAATATATAACACTGTATATTATATATACATGTATATACATACATACCTATATAGTCATTTTTATTATATGCTATTACTATGTAGTATATATATGTAGTATATACATATATGATATATTATCATATATACTGTATACTCTATGTATATCCTATATACATAGGCTGTACTGTTATATAACAATGTATATATTATATATAGTATATATGATCATATATATGCACTATTATATAATAGATATTAACTATATACTATATATGTATACTGTGCTATAGTATATATATATATATATATATATATATATATATATAATTGCTATATATCTTATTATTTTGCAAATATTTCAACTTTTGAACTGTTGCGATAATGCAATGAATGCCTACATATCCTTAATTTATATCTATTACTGTTAATATTCTGTAATATTAACATTTTCTCTGTCCTTATTATCTTATTCTTTTTATTTTTTATTATTGCTAAACCATTTGAGAGTTACTTGCAGATTCTCTGGTGTTTTACCTCTAAATAGTTTAGTGTTTATCTCCTAAGTACAGGACATTTCCTTGTATCAACACAGTACAATTTTCAAATTAAGCATATTTAAAATTCATAGAATACCTTTACTTAACTTACTGTTTGTATTCGAATTTTGCAAATTGTCTCAATAATGTCTTTTATAGTAATCTCCCCCTCCTAACTCAGAGTTCAATCCAGGATCATGAATTTTACCTTCAGTCTCCCTTAGCCTGGAACAGTTCTTTAGACATTTCTTTTCTTTCAAGACTGTCACTTCTGAAGACTTCAGGCCAGTTATTTTGTAGAATGTCCCTCAATTTGAATTTAGTCTGATAATTCCTCATGATTAGATTAAGATTATGCATTTTTGGCAGAAAACCACTGAAGAGATGCTGAGCCTTTCTCAGCGCATCACATCAGAAACCACTTGATGTTGGTTTTAGAAGAAATCATAGTTAGAAATATCACTGTTTTATAACCATCATAGTAATCATTGATTCAGACAAAAATCAATGGTGCAATCCTAAGAAAAAAGAACAAGGTCAGGGGCACGACATTCCCTGACTTCAATATATACTTCAAAGTGACAATAATCAAAACAGCATGGTATTGGCAGAAAACAAACAAACAAACAAACAAACAAACACAAAGACTGATGGAATAGAACTGAAAATCCAGAAATAAATCCACATGGGAAGATAATTTTCCAAAAAGGAGCCAAAAACATACAATGGAGAAAAGAAATCCTCTTCAATAAATGGTGCTGGGAAAATTGGAAAGCCACATGCAAAGGAATGAAACTAGACTGCTCTCTGTCACCGTGTGCCCAAATTAATTCATATTGGATCACAGACTTAAACATACGAGGTCTGACAATTATATTCATGAACTCATCCTAGAAAAATTGCTATATACCTCAGTGTTGAATATCAGTATGGTCACCTTCGAAGTAGTCCCCTGGGGAAACTATACACCGACACTAGCACCTAGTTCACCCTTCGAAGCAATTTTGGAACTCTTTTTTCTGGAATGGTCATCAGAGCAGTTGTTATATTACCCCTGGTGTCCTAAATGTCATAAAAATGTCTTCTTTTCAATATTTCCTTTATCTTTGGGTAAAGAAAGAAGTCATTGGGGGCCAGATCAGGTGAGTAGGGAGGGTGTTCCAATACAGTTATTTGTTTACTGGATAAAAACTCCTTCACAGACAGTACCATGTGAACTGATACATTGTTGTGATGTAAGAGCCATGAATTATTGGTGAAAAATTCAGGTTGTTTTCATCTGACCTTTTCATACATCCCTTTCAGCACTTCTAAAGAGTAAATTTGGTTAACTGTCCAGTTGGTACAAGTTTATAATGAATAATCCTTCTGATATCAAAAAAGATTAGCAACATCCTTTTGACTCTTGATTTGGACGGACAAAACATTTTTGGTTGTGGAGAACTGGATGACTTCCATTGTGCACTTTGACATTTTGTTTCAGGGTCATATTTGAACACCCATGTTTCATCACCAGTGATAACATGGCCCAAAACATCGTCTTGCCTCTCCAAAATGTCTTGGCAAACTTCGACTCTCTTTTGCTTTTGTTCATCAGTGAGCTTTTTCGGGTCCATATTTGCACACACTTTCTTACACCAAGATTTTCAGTTAATATTCTGTGTTTCCCCGAAAATAAGACCTAGCCAGACCATCCGCTCTAATATATCTTTTAGAGCAAAAATTAATATGAGACACAGTCTTATTTTAATATAAGACCAGGTCTATACTATACTATACTATACTATACTATACTATACTATACTATACTATACTATACTATACTATACTATACTATACTATACCATACCATACCATACCATACCATACCATACCATACCATACCATACCATACCATACTACCAGGTCTTATATTAATTTTTACTCTAAAAGACACATTAGAGATGATGGTTCAGCTAGGTCTTATTTTTGGGGAAACACAGCCCATGATATTGATGCACAAGTCAATGATTTTTTGCAATGTTCTCATCAATTCTGCTCATTAATGGCCTCCCTGACCTCTCTTCATCAGTGACACGTTCTCTCCCCTCAGAAAAACATTTAATCCATTTGTACACTGCTGTTTTCTTCATGGCATTATCCCTATAAACTTGGACTAATATGTCCCTGATTTCACTTCCACTGTTGCCAAGTCTAACAAGAAATTTAATGTTCGTTCATTGCTCTAATTCAAGCTTAGACATTCTCGTGACAGCACACACGAAGAAATGCAACGACAATAATAAACGCTACTCAGCAAGGCACTGCCACACCTCAACACAAACATAGTTGTGAGACACTGATATACCAAGGCTATGAAACCTTATTGAGCTGTTTGTACAGTGCTGCCAATGTAAGTGCACGGTGGCAAGTTCATGAACTCAATGTTCAGATCTTAGAAGACCTGTCACAAACTCATAGAAGAAAGCATAGGTACTAAACTTATGGACCTTGGTTTCAAAGAGTATTTTATGAATTTGACCTCAAAGTCTAAGGAAATAAAAGCTAAAATAAATGAATGGGACTATATCAAACAAACAAACTTCTGCACAGCAAAAGAAACCATCAAGAAAACAAAGAGGCATCCAACAGAATGGGAGATGATATTTGCAAACAATACCTCCAATAAGGGGCTAATATCCAAAATATATAAATAACTCATACAATTCAACAACAGAAAAATAAACAATGCAATTAAAAAATGGGCAGAAGACCTGAACACATACTTCTCCCGAGAAGATAAACAAATGGCCAAAAGACATAAGAAAAAATGCTGAATTTCTCTAGCTATTAGGGAAATGCAAATAAAAACCACAATGAGATACTACCTCACATCTGTTAGAATGACTATTATCAACAAGACAAGTAATAACAAGTGTTGGAGCATTTTGGAGAAAAAGGAGCCCTCATGCATTGCTGATAGTTTAGTGGTTACCAGAGGGTAAGGGGGGTGGGGGATGGGAGATGAGGGTAAGGGGGATCAAATATATGGTGATGGAAGGAGAACTGACTCTGGGTGGTGAACACACAATGGGATTTATAGATGATGTAATACAGAGTTGTACACCTGAAATCTATGTAATTTTACTAACAATTGTCACCCCAGCAAATTTAAAAAAAAAAGAGAGAAAATTGGTATAGCCACTATGGAAAACTGTACGGAGGTTCCTCAAAAAATTAAGAATATAATTACATACAACCCAGCAATCCCTCTCCTGGATATATAGCCAAAAAAAAAATCTGAAAATATTTATCCATAAAGATATATATAGCCCTATGTTCATTGCAGCATTATTCATGGTGCCCAAGACATGGAAACAACCAAAGTACCCTTTTATAGATGATTGGATAAAGAAGATGTGGTATATATACACAATGGAATACTACTCAGCCATAAGAAAAGATGAAACTGCCATTTGCAACAACATGGATGGATCTTGAGATTATTATGCTAAGTGAAAGAAGTCAGACAGAAAAAGTCGAGAATCATATGTCCTCATTCATATGTGGGATATAAAACTGAAAGCAATAAACAAACAAGACAAACAAACAAAAAACATAGACACAAACAACAGTTTATTGGTTACCAGAGGGTAAAGGGGGTGGTAGGAAAGGGTGAAAGGGGTCAAATACACTGTGATGGAAGGAGAACTGACCCTGGGTGGTGAACACACAATGCAATCTATAGATGATGTATTATAGAATTTTACACTTGAAACATATAATTTTACTAACCAATGTCACCCCAATAAATTTAATAAAAATAAATATTTTGGGGAACAAAGAAAAATAAAACAGAGCGAAGGGCATGAAAAAATAAATAAAATAACAAAAATAGTGGGGAAAGTTTGATGGGGAATAGGATATTTACATATACTCAAAGAATCTTACCACAGATTACTCATTACTATAAAGGAGAAAATATAAAATTTATAGTGGAAAACCTGGTGCACAATCCATCTTAGCCAAGAGACAGATATTTTAATACAGAGGCATGGGTACCATGAAGACTCTTCCAAATTCCTGAGTTGTAAACTGGATGCTCATGCCAACTTCCATGAATAATTTTATGGGTGTAGTCGTGGTGGCATAAGGGAGTGGAGAGTGGGAGGCATTCCTAAGGTTACCTTTGTGTCTGTTCACCTAACCCAGAAGGCAGCAGGTCTGCATCTGAAACCAGAGGTATTTGAAAATCCCCAGGTCCTCAGGCTCTTTACCCTTAATTGCCATGAACTCTCTGAACCTAGAATGGAAGTTGGTCTCAAATGATGTGCAGATAGATGAGTGAATAAGCCAGTGTAGTTTTTAATTTCTCCAAAAGTTGGCTGCCATTTCCCAGTCTTTGAAGTTGTATGGGAGGAGTTTGGCTGGGATTGCAAGACATGGAGACTCTTTTTTCTTTTGTAGTGGCTCTTCCTGCATAGTAGAGGATGACTCAAAAGGATGATGAAAACCTGAGGTGGGGGTGGGGAGGCCTTCTAAACAAAGCCCTATTTTCCCTGTTATCAGACATTTCCCCTTGCCACTTTATGGGTTGAGCTGTGTTTCTCCACATTTGCTTTTATCTTTTCTTCCCCACTCCAATTTCTTTCTAATCCCTTTTCACATGTCAAGCCAGGAGCTGCAGTCTCTAATTAGCAAAGGCGACAGGTAAGAATTTACTAGCTTTGTTTGGCTGTTTCACTCTTCCTCTGAACCTTTCAGCAGGAACACACCAGCTAACATCTGTGGGGCTACCCCTGAGGGAGGTCTCTAAGGCTCTTTCAAAGCCTACTCTGGTCTGGGGAGATGAGGAGTGTAGCCCCAAATGTGTAACTGCTTCAGTGACTTCTTTCACTTTAGCTGGGCAGTGGGAAATCATATTAGTAGCTTGAGAGTGCGGTTTGTATATCATGACGGTGGCAGAATAGAATTGTCGGGAGTATGAGTTCCTTTACTTGGGGGAAAGGGTAAATGATATGTGCATTGGGATGATACTTTTTTTCTTAATTAAAGTTTATTGGGGTTACAATTGTTAGTAAAGTTACATAGATTTCAGGTGTACAATTCTGTAACACATCATCTGTATCTCATATTGTGTGTTCACCACTTAGAGTCAGTTCTTCCATCACCATATATTAGACCCTGTTTACCCTCTTCTAGAATTCCCCTCCCCCTTTGCCCTCTGGTAATCACTATTGTTTATGTCTATGAGTTTTCCTTTCTTCATTAGTTTGTCTTGTTCTTTTCCTGTTTCCAGTTTTATATACCACATATTGGTGAAATCACATGGTTCTCGACTTTTTCTGTCTGACTTATTTCGCTTAGCATTATACTCTCAAGATCCATCCATGTTGTCACAAATGCTACTATTTCATCTTTTAACATGGTCAAATAATATTCCATTGTGTATATATGCCACAACTTCTTTATCCATTCATCTATCAAAGGACACTTTGGTTGTTTCCATGTCTTGGTCACAGTAAATAAAGCTGCAATGAACATTGGAGCACATATGTCTTTATAAATAAATGTTTTCAGAATTTCTGGGTAGATACCCAGGAGAGGGATTGCTGGTTCATATGGCAATTCTATTTTTCATTTTTTGAGGAACCTCCACACTGCTTGTCATTATGTGTGCACCAATCTGCATTCCCACCAACAGTATATAAGGGTTTCTTTTTCTCCACAGCCTCTCCAACACTTGTTACTATTTGCTTGTTGATGATAGCCATTCTAACTAGGGTGAGGTGATATCTCATTGTGGTTTTTATTTTCATTTCTCTGATGATTAGTGATGTTGAGCACTTTTTCATATGTCTATTGGCCATTTGTATATCCTCTTTGGAGAAATGCCTCTTCAAGCCCTCTGCCCATTTTTTAATTGGATTGTTTGTTTGTTGTTGTTGAGTTATAGGAGTTCCTTACATATTTTGGATATTGTCCCCTTATTGGGGGTGTTGTTTGCAAAAATCTTCTCCCATTTGGTGGTTGCCTCTTTATTTTGTTGATGATTTCTTTTGCTGTATAGAAGCTTTTAAATTTGATATAGTCCCATTCATTTATTTTAGCATTTACTTCCCTTGCCTTTGGAGTCAAATTCATAAAACGCTCTATGAACCCAAGGTCCAGAAGTTTAATACCTATGTTTTCTTCTACACAGTTTATTGTTCACATCTTATAATTAGGTCTTTGATCCATTTTGAATTAATTTTGGTATATGGTGAGAGATAGCAGTCTGGTTTCATTCTTTTACACGTGGCTTTCCAATTCTCCCAGCACCATTTATTTAAGAGGCTGTCTTTTCTCCATTGAATGTGTTTTGGTTTCTTTGTCAAAAATTATGTGTCCATATATATGTGGGTTTATTTTGGGGTTCTCAATTCTATTCCATTGGTCTACATGACTGTTTTTCTGCCAATACTATACTGTTTTGATTATTGTTGCCCTGTGATACAAGCTGAAGTCAGGGAGTGTGAAACCTGTTGCATTGTTCTTTTTTCTTTGATTTCTTTGGTGGCCATTCAGGGTCATTTGTTGTTCCATGCAAATTTGATGATTTTTTGTTCTATTTCTTTAAAAAGTGACTTTGGGATTTCGATGGCAATTGCATTAAATCTGTATATTGCTTTGGATAATATGGCCATTTTAACTATGTTGATTCTTGCAATCCATCAGCACAGAATGTCTTTCCATTTCTTTGTGTCTTCCTCAATTTCTTTAAAAAATGTTTTATAGTTTTCAGTATATAGGTTTTTCACATTCTTGGTTAAGTTTACTCTTAGGTATTTTATACTTTTTGTTGCAATTGCAAAGGGAATTTATTTTTATTTGTTTCTTTTTCTGAGATTTCATTGTTAGTATATAGGAATGAAATGGAGTAATGTACATTGATTTTACAGCTGGCAACTTTACTGTATTCGTTTATTGTTTCTAAAGCTTTTGGTGGATTCGTTAGGGTTTTCTATATAAAACATCATGTCATCTGCAAAAAGTGACAATTTAACTTCTTCATGCCTCATTTGGATGCCTTTTATTTCTTTCTCTTGCCTAATTACTCTGGCTAGGACTTCCAATACTGTGTTGAAAAGCAGAGGAGATAGGGGATAGCCCTTTCTTGTTCCTGAACGTAGAGCAAAGAGTCAGTTTTTCACTATTAATTATGATATTAGCTGAGTGTTTGTCATATAAGGCTTTTATTATGTTACAATATTTTTATTCTATATGCATTTTATTAGGTGTTTTAATAAAAAATGGATGTTGTATCTTGTCAAACATGTTTTCTGCATCTATTGATATAATTGTATGATTTTTGTCCTTTATTTTGTTTATGTGATGTATCACATTGATGGATTTGCGTGTGTTGAACCATCCTTGTGCCCTGAGATGAACCACCATTGGTCGTGATGTATAATCTTTTTACATTTAATTTGCATTCAATTTGCTAAAATTTATTTAGGATTTTTGCATCTGTATTCATCAGAGATATTGGTCTGTAATTTTCTTTTTTTGTGTTATCCTTATCCGGTTTTGGTATCATAAAATAAGTTAGGGAGTATTGTGTCTTCTTCAGTTTTTTGGAAGAGTTCGAGTAGGACCATTATTAGATCCTCTTTAATGTTTGGTAGAATTCATTAGTGAAGCCATCTGGTACCAGACTTCTGATTTTGGGAAGGTTTCGGTTGACTGATTCAATTTCCTTACTGGTGATTGATCTGTGTAGATTCTCCAGTTCTTTGTGATTCAGCCTAGGAAGGCTATATATTTCTAAGAATTTCTCCATTTCTTCTAGGTTATTGAATTTGGTGGCATACAGTTCTTCACAGTATCCCTGGATGATCCTTTGTATTTAGTGGCATCTGTGATAACTTCCTGTCTTTCCTTTCTGATTTTGTTTACTTGTGGCTCTTCTCTTTTTATCTTAGTGAGTCTAGCCAAGGGTTTGCCAATTTTATTAATCCTTTCAAAGAACTGGTCTTTGTTGCATTAATTTTTTCTATTGTTTTTGTTCTCTATTTCATTTAGTTCTGTTCTGATTTTTATTATTTCCTTCCTTCTGCTGACTTTGGGTTTCATTTGTTCTTGTTTTTCTAGTTCTTAAAGGTATAACATGAAGTTATTTATCTGTGACGTTTCTTCTTTCTTGAGGTACTGTTTTTCCCTGAAATTAAGACCTGGTCTTATATTAAGGTTTACTCGAAGAGACCTATTAGGGCTTACGTTCAAGGGCTGTCACACTGAAAAATCATGCTAGTGCTTATTTTCCAGATAGGTCTTATTTATGGGGAAACACCATAGGCCTGTAATGATATAAAGTTCCCTCTTAAAACTGCTTTCTCTGCATCCCAAAAATTTTGGTAGGATGTATTTTCATTCTCATTTGTTTTTATGTATCTTTTGCTCTCTCCTCTTATTTCTTCTTTGACCTAATCATTCTTTAAAAGTATGTTGTTTTATCTCCTCATATTTGTGGTTTTTCCTGCTTTCTTTTTGCAGTTGATATCCAATTTCAAAGCCTTGTGATCAGAGAATATGCTTGGTATGATTTAAATCTTCTTAAATTTGCTGAGGCTAATTTTATGTCCCAATATATGTTATATCATTGAGACTGTTCCATATACACTAGAAAAGAATGTATTCTAAGATGAAGTGCTCTATAAATGTCAATTATATCCATTTCATCTAATGTGTCATTTAGGGCTGATATTTCTTTATTTATTTTCTGTTTGGATGATGTATTCATAGCTATCAAGAATGTATTTAGGTCACCTACTAAAATTGTATTTTGGTCAATTTCGCCCTTTAGTTGTGTTACAAGTTGCTTGGTATATTTCAGTGCTCCCTTATTGGGGGCATAAATATTGATGACTGTTATGTCTTCTTGTATAGTCTCCTTTATCATTACGAAATGTCCATCTTTGTCTCTTGTTACCGTTTTTTACCTGAAATCTTTTTCATCTAATATCAGTATGCCTACAACTGTTTTTCTCTGGATACCATTTACTTGGAGTGCCAATTTCCACCCTTTCACTTTGAGTCTTTATTTGCACTTGTAGCTGAGATGTGTCTCTTGGAGGCAGCACATGGCTTGGGTACGTTTTTTAATCCAATCTGCTACTCTGTGTCCTTTTATTGGTGAGTTCAGTCCATTTACATTTAGGGTGATTATTGATATATGAGGCTTTCCTATCATTTCATCTTTGGTTTTCTGGTAAGACTGTGTCTCCATTGTTTCTTTGTCTTTCTGTTGCCATTATTTCAGTGTGGTAATATTCTATCATGCTTCTCTGAAAATAAGACCTAGCCAACTATCAGCTCTGATGTAAAATTTAATATAAGAACAGATCTTAATTTACTATAATATAAGACCTGGTCTTATATAATATAATGCAATATAAGACCAGGTCTTGTATTAATTTTTGCTCCAAAAGATGCATTAGAGCTGATTGTCCAGCTAGGTCCTATTTTCAGGGAAACACAGTATGATTTTTCCCTCTGTTTCTTCTTTTATTATGTTATATATTTCAGTTTTGGATTTTTTTTACCAAAATTTTTTACCATTAAGTTTATATAAAAGAAAGTTTCATTTTTAGAGTATTCCATTTTCTTCAGCATACTTACTTACTTCATTGCTGCATTCCGATTCAGGCCTTTACTCTCTCTCCTTTTATGTTTTTGTTGTCACAAATTATCCCTACTTATGCTAGTTTTATGGCCTCCTTCTGTATTTCTTGCAATGCAGGGTAGTATTAGAAAATTCCCTCAGCTTCTGTATGTCTGGAAAGGTCTTTATTCCTCCTTCATATCTAAAGGATATCTTTGCTGGGTATATTATTCTTGGCTCATAATTTCTCTCTTTCAATAGTTTGAATATTTGATTCCACTCCCTCCTGGCTTGTAGAGTTTCTGCTGAAAAATCTGATGATATTCTAAAGGGCTTTCCTTTGTAGGTTACCGTCATCTTCTTTTCCCTGGCTACCTTGAGGATTCTTTCTTTATCATTAATTTTTGACAGCTTCAATACAATGTGCTTTGGAAAAGGCCTGTTGGGATTGAGGTAATTAGGTATTCTAATTGCCTCTTGGATTCGAGGATCCAGTTCTTTCTACAAGTTTAGGAAGTTCTCCTCGACTATTTGTTTTAATACACTGTCTGTTCTCTCCTCCCTTTCTTCTCCTCTGGTATGCCCTTTATTCTTATATTTCTCTTTCTGAGAGTCAATAAATTCTTCCAGAGTTCTTTCATTTCTTTTAACTCTCAAGTCTCTCTCTCTCTTTCCATTTGTGTCATTTCCAGATTTCTTTCTTTGATGTCACTGATTCTTTCCTCCATCTGGTCAACTCTACTATCTAATCTAGCTATTTCATTCTGTATTTCTTTAATGAGTTCTTAATCTCCAGAAATTCTATTTGGTTATTTTTTAAAATTTCAATCTCTTTGGTAAAATGTTCTTTTTGTTCTTTTATTGTGTTTCTGAGTTCATGAAACTGCCTGTCTGTGTTTTCTTGCATCTCGTTGAATTTTTTAAGAACTGTAATCTTAAATTCTCTGTCATTTAAATCACGTATTTCCATGTCTTTAAGTTCATTTTCTGGAGAGTTTTCATTTTCTACCTGAGCTGTCTTGTTACCTTGGTTATTCATGGCAATTAATGAATTATTATTTCTCTTCCTAGGCATCTACAGGAGTGGGTTCTGCAACAGGTTGATAGAAAGAGGTCTTTCTTTTGTTTTCCAGTAGGTGTTGGTAGAATGTTTTAGTTTCTCTTTGATTGTAACCTTTAATGCTCTCTCACACTGTAGTGTTATATTTTCTCTGCACTGTTGCTTCTTCTCACACAATGGGGGATTCCCTGGAAGGCAGGCTTCTCCTCTGTGAATATTTCATCCTGAGTCACAGGGCACCACCTCTGTGGACAGATGTGGAGAGTTTCTGAAGCTCCAACACTCTTCCTGCAGCAGATTTCTGGCCTGTGTGTTTCAGCAGCTCTGTTTACCCTTGCAGGGATCCTCCCAGATGGATGGGGAAATGGGTGGGGTGGGTTGTAAGAGGTGGTCCAGAGCAATGGCGGCAACCACTACCACAGCCAGTCCAACATCCAAGGCTCCCTCCCTGTGCAGACAGAGCCCCAGAGAGCAGTTTCCAGGCTCTCGGCCTCATGTGGAGGGGTGCTGGCTCGGGTAGTGGATGGCCGTCAGCTGTGGCTGGATGGCTGTCAGCTGTAACCATTGAACCATTGCCCACTAATATAACTGCCGCGGCTACGGAGGAGAGAGGAGGAGAGTTGAGGAGAGTCGGTCGGTTGGCAGTAAAGTGCACAGCAGGTCTCACGTCATGTGAACCCAGCCTCCAGTGAGACCATAGTAGTATGACTCCCCTACCTATGTCTCCGTGGGTGTTCCTTTTTGGCCTCACCATGTTCAGCGTTCTTATGTGGGGAGCAGGAGCAGAGACCCTGCAGGCCACCCCGCACAGCACCTGTGTTCTTGTGCATGGAGCGGGAGCAGAGACCCTGCCTGATACCCCACGCGACACTCCCCTTCACCAAAACTAGTTGGGATGCGAGTCTGTGGCTGCGGGCCACAGTTCTCAGAACTGTAAATATTCTTTTCTTTTGATCTGACATTACTACCGTCTGCTTCTAGTACTGGGAGGGTCGGGTGGGGATAGCTCTGTGAGGCTGGGAAGGGGTCGACTAGGCTCCGTGCCTCAGTCTTCTGTTCTCTGCTTGACAGTAAGGACTTCAACAGCCATTTTCACCATTCTTCCCTCAGTCTTTGCTCTGAGGTCTCTGCCGTGAGTGTTGGGTTCAGCTGTGTTATATGCTGATCCCTTAGGCAGGACTGTGGGCCATAAGGGGATCACCAGCAGTCCAAGTTCTTCCCTCTCCTGCAGCTGAGGTAGTTCCAGAATGCAGTTTTTATTTTAATTAAAATTGATTGGGGTGACAATGGTTAGTAAAATTACATAGGTTTTAAGTGTACAATTCTGTAATACATCACCTATATGTCACATTGTGTGTTCACCTCCCAGAGTCTGTTCTCCTTCCATCACCATATATTTTGCCCCATTTACCTCTTGTACCACCCCCCTGCCTCCTTATCTTTGTTTTTATTAGCATAATATTTTTAGATTCCACATATAAGTGAGATCATACAGCATTTATCTTTCTCTGACTTGTTTCACTTAGCATAATGCCATCAAAGTACATACACGTACGTTTTCAATGGACATTTAGGTTGTTTCCATGTCTTAGAGATTGTGAATAATGTTGCATTGAACATTCACATGGAAGTGAAGATTTGTTTTAAAATAATTATAGATTTATAAGAAGTTGTAAAATTAGTACAGAGAGGTCTCATTTACTCTTGACTCAGTTTTGCAATGGTTACATTTTAATTATAGTACAATATCAAAACCAGGAAATTGAAATTAGTATAATGTATGTGTATAATTCTACATCATGTTATCACATGTAGATATATGTAGCCACCACTGCAATCAAGAAACAAAACTAATTCAATCACAAATATCCGTCATATCACTTTTTAAATTTTTCTTTCTTTTTTTGATTCACCTGGGTTTTATGGATTATCCTCTATGGGGATAGATTAATCTTCCCCAAGTTAAAAATTAAAGGGAATATCTACTTCTGACAGATGCTGAAGTATAAGCAGTAAGGTTCTGTACTTTGCAATCTATAGTGTAAATAAAGTAAATGCTCTTCAAAAAATTTTTACAACAATCTCTTTGGTGAAAATTAAAAGAGTTTCCAACGCCTTGCCTCGGTTTTGAGGGGTATTCATCGGGACAGAAAGAAGGTGGTATGCCAGGAATATCTGGTAGGTAGGATCTGGACAAGGTGCCACTTTTCCCAAAACGTCGCTCAGCCCAGTTGGGTTGAAGACCCGCCTGCACACAGCCAGTGCCCAGCCCCAGCCCATGTCCTGCCCCTACATTACCAGCGCCCACGGCCACTGTGCTACCTCCTCCTGCTCTTCCTGGTCCTCCTTCAAGGCCGCCAAGCCAGAGCCTCTAAAGGGTCTTCGCGTTGGTACCTGCGCTCTGGTGTTGGGATTTACCGAGGTTTGGAGACTGGAGGACTCCAGCTTTGCAACTGGGTGCAAGGCGGCCATTAGCTTGCAGCCAAGGCCTGAGCGCCTGCACTGGTCGGGGGTTGGGAAGCTGGTACAACCTCAGGCTAGCAGGTGGTTCCCTGCTTTCATATGAACTTTTTTTTTAACTGAAGTTTGTTGGGGTGACAATTGTTAGTAAAGTTACATAGATTTCAGGTGTACAATTCTGTATTACATCATCTATAAATCCATTGTGTGTTCACCACCCAGAGTCAGTTCTCCTTCCATCACCATATATTTGATCCCCTTTACCCTCATCTACCTCCCCCTCCCCCCGACCCTCTGATAACCATTAAACTATTGTCTGTGTCTATGAGATTATGTATCTAATTTGTTTGTCTTGCTCTTTTCTTGTTTTTGGTTTACATAACCACATGCCAGTGAAATCATATGGTTCTCTGCTTTCTCTGACTGACTTACTTCGCTTAGCATTATATTCTCAAGATCCACGAATGTTGTCACAAATGGTCCTATTTCATAATTTCTTACCGGCAAATAGTATTCCATTGTGTATATATCACAACTTCTTTATCCATTCATCTATCAAAGGACATTTTGGTTGTTTCCATGTCTTGGCAAACGTAAATAAAGCTGCAATGAACATTGGAACACATGTGTCTTTATGGATAAATGTTTTAAGATATTATCAGTGGATACCCAGGAGAGGGACTGCTAGGTAATATGGTAATTCTGTTTTGAGTTTTTTGAGGAACCTCCACACTGCGTCCCATAGTGGCTGCACCAGTCTGCATTCCCACTAACAGAGTATGAGGGTTCCTTTTTCTCCACAGCCTCTCCAACACTTGTTACTATTTTTCTTGTTGATGATAGCCATTCTAACTGGGGTGAGATGATATCTCATTGTGATTTTTACTTGCATTTCTCTGATGATTAGAGATGTTGAGCATTTTTTCATATGTCTATTTGCCACTTGTATGTCCTCTTTGGAGAAATGTCTCTTCAGGTCCTCTGCCCATTTTTCAATTGGGTTGTTTGTTTTTTTGTTGTTGAGTTGCATGAGTTCCTTGTATATTTTGGATATTAGCCCCTTATCAGAGGCACTGTTTACAAAATTCTTCTCCCATTCAGTTGGTTGCCTCTTTATTTTGTTGGTGGTTTCTGTGGCTGTGCAGAAGCTTTTAAGTTTCACATAGTCCCATTCGTTTATTTTAGCTTTTACTTCCATTGCCTTTGGAGTCAAATTCATAAAATGCTCTTTGAACCCAAAGTCCATAAGTTTAGTACCTATGTTTTCTTCTATGCAGTTTATTGTGTTAGGTCTTATGCTTAAGTCTTTGATCCATTTTGAACTAATTTTGGTACATGGTGACATATACCAGTCCAGTTTAATTCTTTTGCACAAGGCTTTCCAATTCTCCCAGCACCATTGACTGAAGAGGCTGTCTTTTGTCCATTGTAAGTTTTTTGCTTATTGTCAAAAATTATCTGTCCATATTTATTTGGATTTGTCTGGGTATTCAATTCCATTCCGTTGCTCTATGTGTCTGTTTTTCTGCCAATATGATGCTGTTTTGATGATTGCTGCCGTGTAGTACAAGCTAAAGTCAGGGAGTGTGATACCTCCAGCATTGTTCTTTTTTCTTAAGAATGCTTTGGCTATTAGGGGTCTTTTGTGGTTCCAAACAAATCTGATGATTCTTTTGTTCTATTTATTTAAAATATGCTAGTGGGATTTTGATGGGATTGCATTGAATCTGTATATTGCTTTGTGTAATATGGCCATTTTAATTATGTTGATTTTTCCAATCAATGAGCACAGAATGTTTTTCCATTTCTTTGTGTCTACTTCAATTTTTTTTAATTCATTTTTAAAATTTATTGGGGTGACAATTGTTAGTAAAATTACATAGATTTCAGGTGTACAATTCTGTATTACATCATCTATAAATCCCATTGTGTGTTCATCACCTAGAGTCAGTTCTCCTTCCAGCACCATATGTTCGATCCCCCTTACCCTCATCTACCACCCCCCAACCCCCTTACCCTCTGGTAACCACTAAACTATTGTCTGTGTCTATGAGTTTCTGTTTCTCATTTGTTTGTCTTGTTCTTTTGTTGTTTTTGGTTTATATACCACATATCAGTGAAATCACATGGTTCTTTTCTTTTTCAGTCTGACTTATTTTGCTTAGCATTACACTCTCAAGATACATCCATGTTGTCGCAAATGTTCCTATATCATCTTTTCTTACCGCCGAATAGTAATCCATTGTGTTATATACCACAACTTCTTTATCCATTCATCTATCGAAGGACATTTTGGTTGTTTCCATGTCTTGGCCACCGTAAACAAAGCTGCAATGAACATTGGAGCACACTTGTCTTTATGGATAAATGTTTTCAGATTTTTGGGATACATACCCAGGAGAGGGATTGCTGGGTCATATGGTGATTCTGTTCGTAATTTTTTGAGGAACCTCCACACTGCCTTCCATAGTGGCTGCACCAGTCTGCATTCCCACCAACAGTGTATGAGGGTTCCTTTTTCTCCACAGCCTCTCCAACACTTGTTACTATTTGTCTTATTGATGATAGCCATTCTGACTGGGGTGAGGTGACATCTCATTGTGGTTTTGATTTGCATTTCTCTGATGATTAGTGATGTTGAGCATTTTTTCATATGTCTGTTTGCCATTTGTGTGTCCTCTTTGGAGAAATGTCTCTCCAGGTCCTCTGCCAATTTTTCAATTGGGTTGTTTGTTTTTTGTTGTTGTTGAGTTGCATGATTTCCTTGTATATTTTGGATATTAGCCTCTTATCGGAGGCACTGTTTGCAAAAAATCTTCTCCCATTCAGTTGGATGCCTCTTTATTTGTCGATGGTTTCTTTTGCTGTGCAGAAGCTTTTAAGTTTCATATAGTCCCATTCGTTTATTTTAGCTTTTACTTCCATTGCCTTTGGAGTCAAATTCATAAAATGCTCTTTGAACCCAAGGTCCGTAAGTTTAGTTCCTATGTTTTCTTCTATGCAGTTAATTGTGTCAAGTCTTATGCTTAAGTCTTTGATCCATTTTGAACTAATTTTGGTACATGGTGACATATACCAGTCCAGTTTCATTCTTTTGCACATGGCTATCCAATTCTCCCAGCACCATTTATTGAAGAGGCTGTCTTTCCTCCATTGTATGTTTTTAGCTTCTTATCGAATATATGGTTATGGAAGGAGAACTGACCCTGGGTGATGAACACACAATGGGATTTATAGATGATGTAATACAGAATTGTACACCTGAAATCTATGTAATTTTACTAACAATTGTCACCCCAATAAATTTAATAAAATAAAATTAAAAAAAATTATCTGTCCATATTTATGTGGTTTTATTTCTGGGTTCTCAATCCTATTCCATTGGTCTATGTGTCTGTTTTTCTGCCAATACCATGCTGTTTTGATTATTGTAGCCCTGTAGTACAAGCCAAAGTCATGAAGTGTGATACCTCCATTATTGTTCTTTTTTCTTAAGATTGCTTTGGCAATTCGGGATCTTTTGTGGGTCCAAACAAATCTGATGATTTTTTGTTCTATTTCTTAAGAATTGACATTGGGATTTTGATGGGGATTGCATTAAATCTGTATATTGCTTTGGGTAACATGGCCATTTTAACTATGTCGATTCTTCCAATCCATGAGCACGGAATGTCTTTCCATTTCTTTGTGTCTTCTTCAATTTCTTTCAAAAATGTCTTATAGTTTTCAGCATATATGTCTTTCACATCCTTGGTTATGTTTATTCCTAGGTATTTTATTCTTTTTGCTGTAATTGCAAATGGAGTTGTTTATTTTTTTCTTTTTCTGAGATTTCATTTTTAATATATAAGAATGCAATGAACTTTTGTGTGTTGATTTTGTAGCTGGCAACTTTACTGCATGCGTTGATTTTTTCTAATAGCTTTTTGGTGGAGTCTTTAGGGTTTTCTATATACAGCATCATGTGGTCTGCAAAGAGTGACAATTTAACTTCTTCATTCCCAATTTGGATGCCTTTTATTTCTTTCTCTTGCCTGATTACTCTGGCGAGGATGTCCAACACTATGTAGAAAAGCAGAGGTGGTAGGGGACAGCCCTGTCGTGTTCCTGAACGTATAGCAAATGGCTTCAGTTTTTCACCATTAATTATGAGATTAGCTGATGGTTTGTCATATATGGCCTTTATTATGTGAAGGTATTTTACTTCTATGCCTATTTTATTAAGTGTTTTAATCATAAATGGATGTTGTATCTTGTGAAATGCTTTTTCTGCATCAATTTATATAGTCATATGATTTTTGTTTTTTATTTTGTTTATGTGATGTATCACATTAATGTATTTGCATATGTTGAACCATCCTTGTGCCACTGGTATGAACCCCAATTTGTCGTGATGAATAATCTTTTCAATGTGTTGTTGCATTTGATTTGCTAGAATTTTGTTTAGGATTTTTGCATCTGTATTCATCAGAGATATTGGTCTGCAGTTCTCTTTTTTTCTGTTGTGCTTACCAGGTTTTCGTATCAGGGTAATGTTGGCATCGTAAAATGAGTTATGGAGTACTCTCTCTTCTTCAATTTTTTGGAAGAGTTTGAGCAGGATTGGTATTAGATCCTCTTTGAAGGTTTGGTAAAATTCACTAGTGAAGCCATCTGGTCCCAGACTTTTGCTTTGGGAAGGTTTTGGATGACTGATTCAATTTCGTTACTGGTGATCGGTCTGTTTAGATTTTCCAGTTCTTCATGGTTCAGCCTTGGAAGGCTATATAACTTGTCCATTTCTTCTAGGTTATTGAATTTGGTGGCACATAATCCTTCATAGTATTCTTGGATGATTTTTGTGTTTTGTGGTGTCCGTGATAACTTCCCGTTTTTCATTTCTGATTTTGTTAATTAGTGCCTTCTCTCTTTTTATCTTAGTGAGTCTAGCCAGGGTTTGTCAATTTTGTAAATCTTTTCAATGAACCAGCTTTTTGTCACATTAATTTTTTCTACTGTATTTTTGTTCTCTATTTCATTTAGTTTTGCTCTGATTTTTGTTATTTCCTTTCTTCTGCTGACATTGGGTTTCATTTGTTCTTCTCTTTCTAGTTCTTTAAGGTGCAATGTGAAGTTATTTATTTGAGATTTTCTTATTTCTTGAGATAGGCATGTAATGATATAAATTTCCCTCTTAAAACTGCTTTATCTGTATCCAAAAATTTTGGTAGGATGTATTTTCATTGTCAATTGTTTCTATATATCTTTTGATCTCTCCTTTAATTCCTTCTTTGACCGGGTCATTCTTTAAAAGTATGTTGTGTAATCTCCATGTATTTGTGTTTTTTCCTGCTTTTTTTTTGCAGTTGATATCCAATTTCAAAGCCTTGTGATCAGAGAATACGCTTGGTATGATTTCAATCTTCTTAAATTTGCTGAGGCTGATTTTATGTCCCAATATATGGTCTGTCCTTGAGAATGTTTCATGTTCACTAGAAAAAAATGTGTAGTCTGATGTTTTAGGTTGAAGTGCTCTATAAATGTCAATTATGTCCATTTCATCCAATGTGTCATTTATGGCTGCTAGTTCGTTGTTTATTTTCTTTTTGGATGATCTATCAATAGCTGTCAATGATATATTTAATTCCCCTAATATAACTGTGTTTTTGTCAATTTCTCCCTTTAGTTCTGTTAGTAGTTGCTTGATATATTCAGTGCTCCCTGATTGGGGGCGTAATATTGATGACTGTTTTTTCTTCTTGCTGTATAGTCCCCTTTACCAGTATGAAATGTTCAACTTTGTCTCTTGTTATCATTTTCACCCTGAAGTCTGTTTCATAGGATATCATTATGGCTACACCTGATTTTCTCTCGGTACCTTTTGCTTGGAGTGTCAATTTCTAACCTTTCACTTTGAGTCTATGCTTGTCCTTATAGCTGAGATGTGTCTCTTGGAGACAGCATATGTTTGGGTTTAGTTTTTTGATCCAATCTGCTACTCTGTGCCTTTTTATTAGTGAGTTGAGTCCATTTATATTTAGGGTGATTTTTGATATGTGAGGATTTTCTGTCATTCTATCTTTAGTTTTCTGGTAAGTCTGTGTCTCCATTGTCTCTTTGCCTTTTTGTTGGTGTCTATTATTTCTGTGTGGTGGTATTCTATAATTTTTCCCTCTGTTTCTTGTTTTATTACAGTATATATTTCAGATCCTGATTTTTTTAGAGTGTTTACCCTTAAGTTCATGTAAAAGAAAGTTTGATATATAGAGCATTCCTTCTTCTGCAGCACGCTTACTTTCTCCATTCCCATATTCCGGTTCAGGCCTTTGCTCTCCCCATTTTTATGTTTTGGTTACCACCAATTGTCCCTGTTGGTGGTGGTCGAATAGCCTCCTTTAGTATTTGTTATAGTACAGGTTGTGTATTAGAAAATTCCCTCAGCTTCTGTGTATTTGAAAAGGTCTTTATTCCTCCTTCTTATCTAAAGGATATGTGTGCTGGATATATTATTCTTGGCTCAAAACTTCTGTCTTTCAATAGTTTGAATATTGGTTCCACTCCCTCCTGGCTTGTAGAGTTTCTGCAGAAAAATCTGATGATAATCAAATGGACTTTCCTTTGTATGTTACCGTCTCCTTTTCCTTGGCTGCCTTGAGGATTTTTTCTTTGTTGTTGATTTTAGACAGCTTCAGTGCAATGTGCCTTGGAGAAGGCCTTTTGGGATTGAGGTAATTAAGTGTTTTATTTGCTTTTTCTTTCTTTTTTTTTTAATTTTATTTTATTAAATTTATTGGGGTGACAATTGTTAGTAAAATTACATAGATTTCAGGTATGAGGATCCAGTTCTGTCCACAAGTTTGGGAAGTTCTCATTGACAATTTGTTTGAATATATTCTCTGTTCCCTTCTCTCTTTCTTCTCCTTCTGGTATGCCCATTATTCTTATATTGCTCTTTCTGATGGAGTCAGAAAGTTCTTGTAGAGTTCTTTCATTTCGTTTAAGTCTCAAGTCTCTTTCTTCTTCTATCTGTGTCATTTCCAGGTTTCTATCTGTGATGTCACTGAGTCTTTCCTCCATCTGGTCAACTCTACTACCTGAGCTGGCTATTTCATTCTTAATTTCTTCTATTGAGTTTTTAATCTCCAGAAATTCTGTTTGGTTCATTGTTAAAATTTCAATCTCTTTTGTTAAAAGCTGATGTTGTTCTTTGATTGTGTTTCTGAGTTCATTAGACTGCCTTTCTGTGTTTTCTTGCATCTCGTTTTTTTTTCAGAACTGCAATCTTGAATTCTCTGTCATTTAAGTCACATATTTCCATATCTTTAAGTTCTTTTTCTGGAGAATTTTTCTTTCTTGCTGAGCTTTCTTGTTGCCTTGGTTATTCATCGCAATTGCTGGTTTATTATTTCTCTTCCTAGACATCTCCAGGAGTGGCTTCTGCAACAGGTTGATAGGAAGTGGTCTTTCTTTTGTTTTCCAGTACTTATTGGTAGAATGTTTTATTTTCTCTCTGACTGCAGTCTTTTTTTTCTCTCTCACATATTCTTGCTGTGTTTTCTCTGCACTATTTCAGCTTCTCACACAATGGGGGGATTCTCTGGGAGATGGGCTTGTCCTCTGTTAATAGTTCGCCTGAGTTACAGGGCGCAGTTTCCTTGTGGGTATGCAGAGAACTTTTGAAATTCCAAAGCTCTTCCTGCACCAGATTCAGCTGCCATTTGTTTCAGCAGTTCTGTTTACTCCTGCAGGGATCCGCCTATATGGGTGGGGCCAGAGGCGGGGTGAGTTGTGAGAGGTGGCCCAGAGCAATGGCCACGACCACCACCACAGCTGGTCCTGCTTCCACAGCTCCCTCCCCTTTGCCAGAACTAGTTGTGCTGTGAGTCTCTGTGTGCGGTCCACAGTTCTCAGAATAACAAATATTCTGTTCTTTTGATCTGACACTGCTAGTGTTCCGCTTCTAGCACTGGGCAGGTGGGGGCAGGGCGAGCTCTGGGAGGGTAGGGAGGGAGTGGCTAGTCTCAGTGCCTAATGCTTCCGTTCTTTGCTCGGCAGTGAAGGCTTAGACCACTGCTTGCAGCCTTCTTCTCTTAGTCTTTTCTCCGAGGTCTCTGCCATGAGCATTCGGTTCTGCCATGTTATATGCTGTCCTCTCAGATCTGTGGGCCATAAACAGAGCCCTAGCAGTCCCAGTTCTTCCCCCTCCCACAGCTGTGGTATTTCCTTGATGCAGCGACCTCGGAGCACTTAGCTACGTCTGCGTCCTGCGTCCGCACGGCTCCATCTCCACACTTCTCCCTTCCCTCCTCTCCTGGTTGCTCGATTATCCCACCTTTAGGTGAATTCAGTAGTGGGCCTGTTTGTCTTGCTTCTCTGCTGTGCAGGAAGTCCTTTGTGGAGTTATAATTGTTCGATTAGTTGTAAATTCCAGAGTCGATTTCCAGATGCTCACCTCACGCCGCCATTTTGATGACGTCTCCAGACATCGGTATTTAAAAAAAGGTTTCCTTAGGTGATTCTACCATGAAGCCAAGACTAAGAACAAGTGTGCAAGGTAGACCCTGTGTCATTTATAGCTGGATATGTAGTATCTAGCTTAGTGTCTTGAACGTAGTTTGTTCTAATTCAGTTTTTGTTGAAATTAATTGAATTAATTGTAATTGATGTTCTAATAAACTTTATAACTACATTTGTTTACTGATATCCCAAATTATGAGAGAGGCATTCAATTCAGCCTTTGAGCCCTTATTGAGACTTATTGAATTCCAGGTGTTGGGCATATTAAATTCAATAAGACACAATCCCTGCCTTTGAGTATCCCATAGTCTAGTGGGGGAGACAGGTCCATAAACAGATAATTAAAATACAGTGTGGCTAGTGGAAGCCATATTGTTTTATGTAAGACAAACAGAGAAGATAGAGATGAACTCTGGGAGATGAGGCAAAAGAGATCTGAACACACTCTTGTAAATCATCTTTTAAAATATTTTATTTAAAAAAAGATTTTTGTTGAGGTATGATTGGCATACAAAAAGCTATACATATTTAATGTATCCCACTTGATGAGTTTGGAGATAAGTATACATCTGTGAAACCATCACCACAATCTAGGCCATAAACTTATCTATTACGTCCAAAAGTTTTCTCCTGCCCAGTATATTTATTATTATTATTGTTATTATTATTATTATTATTATTATTAACACAAGATCTACTTTTTTAGTAAATTTTTCAGTATAGGCCACAGTCTTGCTAACTACAGGGCCTGTTCTGTACAGCGAATTTCTAGGACTTGTTCATCTTGCATAACTGATAATTCATACCCTTTGACTAATACCTCCCCACTTCCCCCTCCCCCCAGTCTCTGGCAAGCACCATTGTACTCTCTGTTTCTTTGAGTTTGACTATTTTAGATTCCTCATGTAAGTGATATCATGTAATATTTGTTCTTCTGTGTCTCGCTCATTTCACTTAGCATAATGTGCTCCAAGTTCATTAATGTTGTTACAAATGGCAGGATTTTCTTCTTTTTAAGGTTAAATAATATTCCTTTGTATGTATATACTACATTTTCTTTACATATTTGTCTATTTATGGACAGTTATGTTGCTCCCATTTATTGGCTATTGTGAGTAATACTACAATATAAATATGGGAGTGCAGATATCTCTTTCAGACATGGATTTCAATTTTTTTGGATATATATACCCAGAAGTAGGATTACTGGATTATGTGGTTGTTATATTTTAAAACCAAGAGGTAGTTCCATACTGTTTTCCATAGTGGTTTCACCAATTTACCTTCCCAACAGCAGTGTACCAGGGTTCTCATACAGCATCTTTAGTGAAGATTCAGAGGGACTCAAATGATGAAATGATTGGTTTCACATGGATTTTTTTCCTAAGTAATAGAGATTTGAGAATGATCACCCTCAATGGTTAAAATGTTACAGCCTAGGCTGATAGAAACCTGATGCTTAAAATCTGTTGGGTTCTCCTATACACTTTTGTATCTGTCGCATTTCTCACAAAAAGCCTACTATGTCATTGTGGTGGGGATTACTTTTTTCATTTGACAGAGGAAGAAACTAAGGCTCAGAGAGATTAGGTAATTTTCTTTTTAAGGTTACATAGTCAGTTAATAGGAATGTGAGGGCTTGAAACTTGGTCTTATGACTGCCAGTCCAACAATATTCTTGAAGGGGATGTCGATACATTCGTCTCATGTCATGGATCTCAGACATGTCAGGGAGAAGCATTGAAGGCTGGTTTGGGCCAGCTGACTGAGGGCCTCACATTCAACACAGAGGAGTTTAGACTTTTCCTGGCAGGTAGTGGGAAGCCATAGGAAGACTCGGAATAGTGGGAGGGACTGCGCCTGTTGACTAATCTTACTTGCCACTTCAGCACTCACTGTTTGGCACTTAAAACCAAGCTGACAAGTTAGTTTTACACCCCTATCAGCAAGTCAGAACCTGGTCATTTGTGGTTAAACTGTTTATGTACTTTCTTTTAACAGTTTTTCTCTCAGTTGCTTTCTGCTTTATTTAAGGGCATTCCAGCCATTTCCATCTGTCCTCTATTAGTGGCCAACCATAAAGGAGCCCTGGTCTGTCTCCTCCTCTCTCCATCGCATCTTGCCTTAATGAGAAAGATGGTTTCTGTAATTCTGAAATCTGACCCAGCCAAACAAGCAAAGACACAATCATTTTGGACATGGAACACTGAAATGGTGATTAATCTTCTTTCTGAACATTCTTGTCAAACGCTTACTTCACCTCACACTTTCTTCATTTCGCAAAAAACATCTGGCATGCAGCTTTCCCCCCTTCCTCCTTTCTACATGTCGCCTAATTTCTCCCCACAACCCCTTGTCTTCTCTTTTTGCTACTTGGAGAAGAAAATGATAAAAGCAGATGACGTCATAGAAATGGCGGCGTGACGTGAGCCTCTTGAATCTCCTCTGGAATTTACAACAAATTGAACAGATATAACTCTACAAAGGACTCCCTATGCAGCAGACAGGCAAGATGAAGAGACGCGCAACTGAAATCATCTAAAAGTGGGAAAATTGGGTAAAAAGTGGAGGAGGGAAGGGGGAACTGTGGAGACGCAGGCTACACAGGCCGCAGGATGCAGACCCCAGCTCCAAGATCCCTGCATTCTGGAGCTACAGTAGTCATGGAAGAGGGAAGAATTTGCACTGCTAGCGCTCCTGTTATGACCCACAGTCCTCCCTGAGGGATCAGCATATAACACTACTGAACCCAACACTCACGGCAGAGACCTTGGAGCAAAGACTGAAGGAAGAATGGTAAAATTGATGTTTTAAGCCCTCACTGCCAAGTAGAGGATGGAAGGCATAGGCATGGAGTCTAGCCACCCCATTCCTACCCTCTCAGAACTCACCATTCCCCCATGTGCCCAGTGCTAGAAGCAGCACAGTAACAGTGTCAGATCAAAAGAACAGAATAATTGCAGTTCTGAGAACTGCAGCCCACAGCCACAGACTCACAGCCCAACTGGTTATGGCAAAGGGGAGAGAGCCTTGGGTGCAGGACTGGTTGTGCTGGTGGTCACCGCCATTGCTCAGAGCCACCTCTCACAACCCACTCAGTCCCTGTAAACACCTATCTAGGTGGATCCCTACAGGGGTAAACAGAGCCACTGAAACACATAGGCCCTGAATCTGGTGCAGGAAGACCTTCAGAACTTCAGAAGCTCTCCACATCCCCTAACTGAAGCAGTGCCCTGAGACCCAGGTGACCTGCTCACAGAGGAGAAGCTCACCTTCCAGGGAGTACCCCCACCTTGTGAGAAGCCAGAATAGTGCAGAGAAAATGTAACACTACAGCATGAGAGAGACTAAAATGCTACAGTCAGAGAGAAAATAAAGCATTCTACCAGAACCTACTAAAAAGCAAAAGAAAGACCTATTGCTAACAACCTGTTGCAGAACTCACTCTTGTAGATGCCTAGGAAGAGAAATAATAATTTGTTAATCGCCATGAATAACCAAGGTAACAAGGCTGTTTGGAAAGAAAATGAAAAGTCTGCAGAAAATGAACTTAAAGACATGTAAATATGTGACGTAAATGACAGAGAATTCAAGATTGCAGTTCTGAAAAAAACACAACAAGATGCAAAAAACGCAGACCGGCAGTTTAATGAACTCAGACACACAATCAAAGACAAAATGAACATTTTAAAATAGTTTTTAAAAAATTTTTTATTGGGTAACAGTGTGTTTGTCCAAGGACCCATTAGCTCCAAGTCAAGTAATTGTCCTTCATTCTAGTTGTGGAAGGTGCAGCTCAGCTCCAAGTTCAGTTGCTGTTTGTTTATTTATTTATTTATGTATTTATTTATTTGGGAACACTGGGGAACAGTGTATTTCTCCAGGATGCCAAGTCATTCTTTTTCAATCTAGTTGTGGAGGGGCGCAGCTCAGCTCCAAGCCAAGTCACCATTTTCAATCTAGTTGTGGAGGACGCAGTTCACTGGCACATGTGGGAATCAAACCAGCAACCTTGTTGACAAGAGCTCACACTCTAACCAAATGAGCCATCAGGCCATCCCAGTCGCTGTTTTCAATCTTAGTTGCAGAGGTGCAGCCCACCATCCCATGTGGGAATCGAATTGACAATCTTGTTGTTCAGAGCTCATACTCGAACCAACTGAATCCTCTGGCTGACCCCAAAATGAACATTTTTACCAAAGAGATTGAAATTGTGAAAAAGAACGAAATAGAATTTCTGGAGATCAAGAACTCAATAAAAGAAATGAAGAATGAAGTAGCCCGTTTAGGCAATAGAGTGAACAGATGGAGGAAAGAATCAGTGACATTGAAGATAGAAATCTCAAATGACACATATCAAACAGAGAGAGACTTGAGAGTTAAAAGAAATGAAAGAACTCTGCAAGGACTTTCTGACTACATCAGAAAGAGTAATGTAAGAATAATGGGCATACCAGAAAGAGAAGAAAGGGAGGAGGGAACAGAGAGTATGTTCAAATATATAGTTGATGAGAACTTTCCAAACTTGTGGAAAGAACTGGATCCTTGAATTCAAGAAGCAAATAGAATACCTAATTCCCTCAAACCCAACAGGCCTTCTTCAAGGCACATTATAATGAAGCTGTCAAAAGTTAACGACAAGAAAAGAATCCTCAAGGCAGCCAGGGAAAAGAAGACGATAATCTACAAAGGAAAGCCCCTTAGATTATCATCAGATATTTCAGAAGAAACTCTAGAAGCCAGGAGGAAGTGGAATGAAATATTCAAACTAATGAAAGAGAGAAACTATGAGCCAAGAACAATATATCCAGCAAAGATATCCTATAGATATGAAGAAGGAATAAAGACTTTTCCAGAAATACAGAAGCTGAGGGAATTTTCTAACAGATGACCTGCGCTACAAGAAATACTGAAGGAGGCGATTTGACCTGAAACATAAAAGTAAAGGAATACAAAACCACGAGTAGCATTATGAACAGACAAACCGAAGCAGGAAATGGCAACCCCTACAGCAAATTAGACACTATAGACTTAAACATAACATACAGGATAAAGAAGAAAAAAAAAAACACACTGAAAAAAAGGAAAAAGACAACTTGCTACTGCAGTGCAGATATCAACTAATATCATAAATAAGGATAATTGGTGGCAACAAAAACATAAAAGGGGAGAGAGTAAAGGTCTCAAATGGCACAAGGGAATAAAGAAAGTAAGCATGCTGACGAACATGGAATACTCTAAATATGAAACTTTCTTTTACATAAAATTAATGGTAACCACCCAAAAAAATCTAGAACTGAAATATATAGCATAAAACAAGAAAAAACAGAGAGAAAAATCATAGAATAGCACCACACTGAAATAATAAACAGCAACAAAAAGGCAAAAAATAATGGAAACACATTCCTAACAGAAAACTGAAGATGGAATGATAGGAAATCCTCATATATCAATAATCACCCTAAATGTAAATTGACTGAACTCACCAATAAAAAGCAACAGAGAAGCATATGAGATAAAAACACTAACCCCAATCCTATGCTGCCACCAAGTGATACATCTCAGCTGCAAGGACAAATATAGACTCAATGTGAAAGGGTGGAAATTAACACTCCAAGCAAATGGTATCCAGAGAAAACCAGGTGTATCCATACTGATATCAGATGAAACAGACTTCAGGATAACAAAGGTAACAACAGAGAAAGATGGACACTTCATAACGATAAAGGGGACTATAGAACAAGAAGACATAACAGTCATCAATATTTGTGCCCCGAATCAGGGAGCACCAAAATGTACCAAGCAACTACTAACAGAACTAAAGGGAGAAATTGATCGAAACACAATTATAATAGGGAACCTAAATACAATATATTTTTTTAAGATTTTATTGGGGAAGGGGAAGAGGACTTAATGGGGAACAGTGTGTATCTCCAGGACTTTTTTCCAAGTCAAGTTTTCCTTTCAATCTTAGTTGTGGAGGGCATAGCTGAGCTCCAGGTTCAGTTGCCATTGCTAGTTGCAGGGGCGCAGCCCACCATCCCTTGCGGAGACGAACCGGCAATCTTGTGGTTGAGAGGATGCGCTCCAACCAACTGAGCCATCCGGAAGCTCAGTGGCAGCTCAGCTCAAGGTGGCGTCTTCAATCTTAGTTGTAGGGGGCGGAGTACAACATCCCTTGCGGGACTCGAGGAGTTGAACTGGCAACCTTGTGTTATCAGTGGTTGAGAGCCCACTGGCCAATGTGGGAATTGAACTTGCAGCCTTTGGAGTTAGGAGCACGAAGCTCCAACCACCTGAGCTACTGGGCCGGCCCCTAAATACATTATTGACAGCTATGGATAGGTCATTCTAACAGAAAATAAATAAGAAATATCAACCCTAAATGACTCATTACATGAAATGGACATAATTGACATTTATAGAGCACTTCATTCTAGAACATCAGACTATACATTCTTTTCTAGTGTACATGGAACATTATCAAGGATAGACCACATATTGGGGCATAAAACTAGCCTCAGCAAATTTAAGAAGATTGAAATCATACCAAGCATATACTCTGATCACAAGGCTTTGAAACTGGATATCAACAGCAAAAAAAAGCAGAAAAAACCCACAAATATGTGGAGATTTAACAACATACATTTAAAGAATGACAGGGTCAAAGAACAAATAAGAGAGAGATCAAAAGATACATAGAAACAAATGAGAATGAAAATACATCCTAACAAAATTTTTGAGATGCAGTGAAAGCAGTTTTAAGGGGGAAATTTATATAATTACAGGCCTATCTGAAGAAACAAGATAAAACCCAGATAGATAACTTCATGTTATGCTTTAAAACTAAAAGAACAAATGAAGTCTCAATGTCAACAGAAGAAAGGAAATAATAAAAATCAGAGCATAACCAAATGAAACAGAGAACAAAAAGACAGTACAAAAAAAAACTAATGCAACGTAGAGCTGGTTCTTTGAAAAGATTAACAAAATTGACAAACCCTTGGCTAAAATCATTAAGATAAAAAGAGAAAAGACACAAATAAACAAAATAGAAATGAAAGAATGGAAATTACCACCAATGCCAAGAAATACAAACAATTATCCAAGAATACTATGAAGGGCTATATGCCATCAAATTCAATAACCTAGAAGAAATGGACAGGTTCTCAGAAACATATAGCCTTCCTAGGCTGAATCACAAAGAATTGGAAAATCTAAATAGACCGATAAACAGTCAGGAAATTGAATCAGTTATCTGAAACGTTTCCATAAGCAAAAGTCCAGGACCACATGGCATCACTAGTGAATTCTACCAAACATTCAAAGAGGACCTAATTCCTGCCCTACTCAAGCTCTTCCACAAAATTGAAGAAGAGAAAATACTTTCTAACTCATTTTATGAGGCCAAGGATACTCTGATACCAAAACCTTGTAAGGATAACACAAAAAATTGAAAATTACTTACCAATATCTCTGATGAATACAGATGCAAAAATTCTAAACAAAATTCTAGGAAATCAAATGCAACAATGCATTAAAAAGATTGTAAATCACGACCAAGTGTGGTTCATCCCAGGGGCACACGTCTTGTTCAAAATATGCAAATCCATCAATGTGATACATCACATAAACAAAAAAAGGACAAAAATCATATCATTGTATTGGTAGATGCAAAAAAAGCATCTGACAAAATACATCCATTTATGTTTGAAACACTTAGTAAAATAGGTAAAGAAGGAAAATACCTCAACATAATAAAGGCCATATATGACTAATCCTCAGTAAATATCATAATGGTTAAAACTGAGGCCATTGGCTCTACATTCAGGAACACAACAGGGCTGTCTCCAGTCACATCTGCTTTTCAACATAGTATTGGAAGTCCTAGCCAGAGCAATCAGGAAAGAGAAAGGAGTAAAAGGTCTACAGATAGGGAATGAATAATTTCAATTGTCACTTTTTGCAGATGCTATGACGCTATATATAGAAAACCTTGAAGACTCCACCATGAAGATTTAAGAATCAATAAATGAATACAGTAAAGTTGTTGGCTACAAAATCAACGTACAAAAATCTATTGCATTCTTATATACTAACAATGAAACCTGAGAACTAAATTTAAAAAACAATTCCTTTTGCCATTGAAACAAAAAAATAAAATACCTAATAATAAACTTAGCCAAGGATGTGAAAGACCTGTATACTGAAAACTATGAGACATTTTTAAAAGAAATTGAAGAAGACAGAAGGAAAAGGAAAGACATTCCGTGTTCATGGATTGGAAGAATCAACATAGTTAAAATGGCCATATTACCCAAAGCCATATACAAATTTAATGCAATCCCAACCAAAATCCCAATGACATTTTTAAAAGAAATAGAACAAAAAAACTTCAGATTTGAATGGGACCACAAAAAGAACCTGAATGGCCAAAGCAATCCTCAGAAAAAAGAACAATGTTGTAGGTATCACACTCCCTGACATCAACTTGTACTACAGGGCCACAATAATCAAAACAGCATGGTATTGGCAGAAAAACAGACACACAGACCAATGGAATAGAATTGAGAACCCAGAAATAAACTCACATAAATATGGGCAGATAATTTTTGACAAAGAAGCAAAAAACATACATTGGTGAAAAGACAGCCTCTTCAATAAATGGTGCTGGGAGAATTAGAAAGCCACATGCAAAAAAATGAAATTAGACTGCTCTCACAATGTCCAAAATTGATTCAAAGAGGACCAAAGAACTAATCATGACATGAACAATAAGCATCATAGAAGATAAGTACTAATCTTATGGACCTTGGGTTCAAAGAGGATTTTATGAATTTAACTTCAAAGGGAAGGGCAGTAAAATCTAAAATAAACAAATAGGTATATAACAAACTAAAAAGCTTCTGCACAGAAAAGTAACCATCGACAAAATAAAGAGGCAACCAACTGAATGGGAGAAGATTTTTGCAAACAGTGCCTCCGATAAGGGGCTAATATCCATAATATATAAGGAATACACACAACTCAACAACTATAAAACAAAGAATACAATTACAAAATGGGAAGAGGACCTGAATAGACATTTCTCCATAGAAGACATACAAATGGCCATTAGACATATGAAAAAATGTTCAACATCACTAATCATCAGAGAAATGCAAATAAAAACCACAATGAGATATCACCTCACCCCAGTCAGAATGGCTATCATCAACAAGACAAATAGTAACAAGTGTTGGAGAGGCTGTGGAGAAAAAGGAACCCTTATGCACTGTTGGTGGGAATGCAGACTGGTGCAGCCGCTATGGAAGGCAGTGTGGAGGTTACTCAAAAAATTAAGAATAGAATTACCATATGACCCAGCAATCCCTCTCCTGGGTATCTACCCAAAAATTCTGAAAACATCTAGATATAAAGACACGTGCAAAAGAATGAAACTGGAGTGCTATCTGTCACCATGTACCAAAACTAATTCAAAATGGATCAAAGACTTAAGCACAAGACCTGACACAATAAACTGCATAGAAGAAAACATAGGTACTAAACTTATGGACCTTGGTTTCCAAGAGCATTTTATGAATTTGACCCCAAAGGCAAGGGAAGTAAAAGCTAAAATAAACAAATGGGACTATATGAAATTTAAAAGCTTCTGTTTAGCAAAAGAAACCATCGACAAAATAAAGAGGCAACAAACTGAATGGGAGAAGATTTTTGCAAAGAGTTCCTCCGATAAGGGGCTAATATCCAGAATATACAAGGAACTCATGCAACTCAACAACCACAAAAAACAAACAAACAACCCAAATGACAAATGGGCAGAGGACCTGAAGAGACATTTCTTTAAAGAGGACATACAAATGGCAAATAGACTCATGAAAAAATGCTCAACATCACTAAACATCAGAGAAATGCAAATAAAAACCACAATAAGATAGCACTTCACTCCTGTCAGAATGGCTATCATCAATAAGACAAATAGTAACAAGGGTTGGAGAGGCTGTGGAGCAAAAGGAACCCTCATACACTGTTGGTGGGAATGCAGACTGGTGCAGCCGTTATGGAAGGCAGTGTGGAGGTTCCTCATAAAATTATGAGTAGAATTACCATATGACCCAGCAATCCCTCTCCTGGGTATCTACCCAAAAAATCTGAAAACATTTATACATAAACACAGGTGTGCTCCAATGTTCATTGCAGCTTTGTTTATGGTGGCCAAGACATGGAAACAACCAAAATGTCCTTCGATAGATGAATGGATAAAGAAGTTGTGGTATATATACACAATGGAATACTATTTGGCAGTAAGAAAAGATGATATAGGAACATTTGTGACAACATGGATGGATCTTGAGAGAGTAATGCTGAGCTTTTTTTCGTTTTTGAGTTTTATGAGTTCCTTATATGTTTTGGATTTTGCCCCCTTATTGGAGGTGTTGTTTGCAAAAATCTTCTCCTGTTTGGTGGTTTCCTCTTTATTTTGTCGATTGTTTCTTTTGCTGTACAGAAGCTTTTAAGTTTGATATAGTCCCATTCATTTATTTTAGCTTTTATTTCCTTTGCCTTTGGAGTCAAATTCATAAAATGCTCTTTGAACCCAACGTCCATAAGTTTAGTACCTATGTTTTCTTCTACATTGTTTATCATTTCAGGTCTTAGATTTAGGTCTTTGATCCATTTTGAATTAATTTTGGTACATGGTGAGAGATAGCAGTCTATTTTCTTTCTTTTGCATGTGGCTTTTCAGTTTTCCCAACATAATTTATTGAAGAGGCTTACTTTTCTCCATTGTATATTTTTGGTTCCTTTGCTGAAAATTATCTGCCAATATATATGTGGGTTTATTTCTGTGTTCAATTCTATTCCATTGGTCTGTGTGTCTGTTTTTTCTTTCAATACTGTGCTGTTTTGATTATTGTTGCTTTGTAGTACAAGCTGAAGTTAAGGAGTGTGACACCTCCAGGCTTATTCTTTTTCCTTAGGATTGATTTGGGTATTTGGGGTCTCTTGTGGTTCCATAGAAATTGTCTTGATGCAGAATAAAACCCTGGTCATTTGCAGAATGTAAAAAAAAAAAAATTACGAGACTCTGCAAGAGTAAGCAAAAATTTCTTGGAAGTCAAAGAGAGACAGTTCTGGCAAAGGGAAGTTTTGGACAGAGCCCAATAGGGACAGCTTCCCTGATGAGAAGGAGTGCTAAGGTTTTATGTTTTTCTAAGCAATATTTAGGTTGCTTGTCAGATTGCAGGGGGACTGCTGTTAACAATTGTCTTCTTCTGGGACTCGTCCTGTTCCCATCTATGATGGATGTTAATTGCTGTTGCAATTGGGATCTATTTTTTTCCCACCTTGGATGAATGTAAGGTGCTTGTCAGCCTGAAGGTGTAGTGCTGGCCAGGGGAGTCAGAACCAAGCAGTTAATGTTTAAGCTCACTCCTGCCAGCTTACAATCTTGCTCCTGTTAACTCCTTGCCCATCCCATCTTGCCAGCTTGCAGGCCTGCTCCTGTTAACTCTTTACTTGTCTCATCATTCCCCCATCTCCAATCAGCAATGAAAAATCTTTGGAAACTGGGACAAGGGTCCATCTACCATAAGTGCTTCAGACCTGGGTAGGGGCATAGAGCTGTCCCTACCTAAGAGATTGCCGGTCGGGGATGGAGAGCAACTGGGCCTTGGAAAACCCAGGCAGTGTCATCTAGGGAGTGGACTGAGCTGGGGACTTCTAGCTGGGAGCTGGAGCTCTGGTGTATGGGGCTGATAGTAACTTCAAGGTTTCTTGTGTGGATGGGCTGGATGTCTTGCAGAAGCATTATCTGTTTGTGGAGGAGGATTTGGTGTTTAAATGCCTGAAAGCAAGATGAAATAATCTTTATTAGAAGATTAGGATGCAGGGGCCAAAAATTAGTATTAGGAGGAAAGAAACAAGAGGGCCACGAGAGGCAGAAACCAGGAGGCCCAAGACCAAGTGCTAGCCCAGGCCGTCCATCACTGAGCTGTTTTTTCCCTAAGTCTAGAGGCTTGATCTCTTAGTTTTTCTATGTTTTCTTGAACTACTCTGGTTTTATTTTCCCAGAAACAACATTCCTCTTGTAACATTAGGCAGACACCACCCTGGGCACCTGTAAGCATATCAAATCCTTGGTGGTTCTGTAGCATGACTGCTGCTAGTGAATTGATCTGGTCTTGTTAGTCACTTAGGACTTTGGCTAGCCATTCCAAGCCTTTAGTGATTTCCTCTGATAACTCATGATAGACTTTGGAGGCAGTGATAAGTCCAGTAGCTCCTGTTGCTGTTCCTGCAGTAATTCCCAAACCTGCAAGGAGAGGAATCAGCTGGATTGCTCACCTGACCTGGCGAGCCTCAAATATAGGCTCCATTATGGGGATAGATACAGACTAATCCCCACTAGCTAAGTGAATATCTGGTGCTAGAAAGCCAATGGTGCATGTTCCCATACAACTGGCAGGAAAGCATTGGTAAACAAATGGAACCACAGATGAAGAAGCTTCCTGGGGAGTGGAGACATGCAAGTATAGAGAAATGAAATAAGAACTCAGATGTTGGGCTAGTGAAAGTTGCTATGTATGCAGTGGCATTGTATTGAGAGGCCAAATAAGCAGCTCCGAGGGGGCTTACACATGGGATGTTGTGTTATGTGTATCCAGCTCCCAGAATAATATTGGGTGGGTTGGATCAAGAATTAACACCTGTGGTTTTGTGTAGTGTGAGCTACAATATTGGCAATTTCCCGAGTAGTCCACAGGATGGAACCAAAAGTTTTGGGGACAGGGTCCTTTGGGTCTGCTGTCACAGTACTGGGAAGTGGAAGTGATGACAGTTAAGTTTCCAGGTTTATGAAATCATGGTGGGATCCTAAAGTCTGCATGTTGGTAAGGAGACCTGGAGTGTGAAGGTTGTATTGCAGTTTTGGGTGTCGCCAACTGGGATATGGGAATAGGTAGAGGGGTTCCTGGTGATACAGAGAGGTGGAGAGTCTCTTAATTCTATTTGTATATAGAGGGGTCCTAAGATGGGCTTCTCCTTAGTACAGCAAGAGGCAGGAAGCTCTGTTGTACCTGGGCAAAGAGCTGGTTGGCTGGAGCAAATAGAGCCTTGAGAGAGGGATTCCAAGTAAAATGTAAGATGAGACGAGCCTCTGTCGAGACCCATTCCCTTGGGGAGGCACATTAAGTCCCCCTTGGAGTGAGAGGAAATTTACACAAATCCAACAATCATGGGTATAGGTTGAATTGACTCTTTTTAAAATCTGGAGTGCTGTTTGGGGTATAGTAAGAATGTTCTCCCTAGGTGCAAATGATCTTTGGAGGGCTGTTAGGGAGAGTAGAAGTATTAGAAGCCAAAATAGGGTCATCTTAACAATGAGAAGAATTGTTCCAGCTGGGAGGGAGGAGACAAGATCTCATGCACTGACCAAGGACTATGACAAGGAGCCAACAGAGGACAAGAAACCAGAAGAATGGGATGTTTAAAACATCATGATTAGTTATGACTTATCTAATTTTTTTTAAAGAGGAGATTGAGTGAGTCCTTCTATTGGTTCACAGGAGTACATGTCCAGGATGTCCTCAGGTGCTGTTATTTCCTCGTTGGAGTCTGGCTCTGGAGCAAGCTTTATTTGAGATAGGTATATCCAGGATGAGTGTCCAAGGAGTTTGACAGACATGGGCGTTATTAGGATGACCTGAAAAGGTCCTGTCCAAACAGATTGAAGAGGTTTAGACTGTTGTGGAAGTATCTTAAGAAAGACCTAATCTCCAGGGTTAACTTTGGGATGTTCTGATCCACTAGGGAAGAATCAGGGGCTGGGAGATAGGGTGTTAGCATAAGAATGTTTTTTTTTTTTTTTTGAGAGTTTGACCTAAGGAGGAGACATATGTGGCTAAAGCATTAAATTGAGGGTCTTGTATAGGTCTGTTGATAAGAAAAGCCTCCAATAAAGGAGTTCAAATGGGCTCAAGTAAATGT
Organism: Rhinolophus sinicus; assembly: GCF_057876585.1. NCBI lineage: Eukaryota > Metazoa > Chordata > Mammalia > Chiroptera > Rhinolophidae > Rhinolophus > Rhinolophus sinicus. The sequence continues at coordinate 45,424,481 of NC_142518.1, read as the reverse complement.
CCAAGTGGGGGCTGATCATGAGCCTGAGAAGAATGAGAGGTAAAAGCTGGGTTCAGCCCCGAATAGCCAAAGCAATCTTAAGGAAAAAGAACAATAATGGAGGTATCACACTTCCTGACTTTGGCTTGTACTACAGGGCCACAATAATCAAAACAGCATGGTATTGGCAGAAAAACAGACACATAGACCAATGGAATAGAATTGAGAACCCAGAAATAAAACCACATAAATATGGACAGATAATTTTTGACAAAGAAGCTAAAAACATACAATGGAGCAAAGACAGCCTCTTCAATAAATGGTGCTGGGAGAATTGGATAGCCACGTGCAAAAGAATGAAACTGGACTGCTATTTGTTACCCTGTACCAAAGTTAATTCAAAATGGATCAAAGACTTAAGCATAAGACCTGACACAATAAACTGCATAGAAGAAAACATAGGTACTAAACTTATGGACCTTGGGTTCAAAGAGCATTTTATGAACTTGACTCCAAAGGCAATGGAAGTAAAAGCTGAAATAAACGAATGGGACTATATGAAACTTAAAAGCTTCTGCACAGCAAAAGAAACCATTGACAAAATAAAGAGGCCACCAACTGAATGGGACAAGATTTTTGCAAACAGTGCCTCCGATAAGGGGCTAGTATCCAGAATATACAAGGAACTCATGCAACTCAACAACAAAAAAACAAACAACCCAATTGAAAAATGGGCAGAGGACTTGAAGAGACATTTCTCCAAAGAGGACATACAAATGGCAAATAGACATATGAAAAAATGCTCAACATCACTAATCATCAGAGAAATGCAAATTAAAACCACAATGAGATATCACCTCACCCCAGTCAGAATGGCTATTATCAACAAGACAAATAGTAACAAATGTTGGAGAGGCTGTGGAGAAAAAGGAACCCTCATACACTGTTGGTGGGAATGCAGACTGGTGCAGCCGTTATGGAAGGCAGTGTGGAGGTTCCTCAAAGAATTAAGAATAGAATTGCCATATGACCCAGCAATCCCTCTCCTGGGTATCTACCCAAAAAATCTGAAAACATTTAGAGATAAAGACACGTGTGCTCCAATGTTCATTGTAGCTTTGTTTACGGTGGCCAAGACATGGAAACAACCAAAATGTCCTTCGATAGATGAATGGATAAAGAAGTTGTGGTATATATACACAATGGAATACTATTTGGCAGTAAGAAAAGATGATATAGGAACATTTGTGACAACATGGATGGCTCTTGAGAGAGTAATGCTGAGCGAAACAAGTCAGACAGAAAAAGCAGAGAACCATGTGATTTCACTGATATGTGGTATATAAACCAAAAACAACAGAAGAACAAGACAAACAAATGAAAAACAGAAACTTATAGGCACAGATAATAGTTTAGTGGTTACCAGAGGGTAAGGGGGGTGGGGGGTGGGGGGTGGGAGATGAGGGTAAGGGAGATCGAATATATGGTGATGGAATGAGAACTGACTCTGGGTGATGAACACACAGTGGGATTTATAGATGATGTAATACAGAATTGTACACCTGAAATCTATGTAATTTTACTAACAATTGTCACCCCAATAAATTTAATAAAATTAAAAAAAAAAAAAAAAAAGCTGGGTTCAGGATTTTAGAGTGCCTGGATGAGTTTAGTGAGATGTTTCTTGAGAAGCCTGTTAGCTCTCTCTACCTTCCCCGATGACTGAAGGTGCCAGGCAGACTGTAGGTGGTAAGTAATCTGAAGGGCTTCACAGACTTGCTGAGTAATCTGAGAGACAAAAGGAGGCCCGTTGTCGCTTTGTAGGGACCACGGCAAGCCAAACCGAGGAATTATTTCCTCAAATAGGGCTCGGGTGACCACTGAGGCCTTTTCAGTCTTACCGGGAAAGGCCTCTATCCATTCAGTAAAGGTATCAATAATAACTAGGAGATAATGATATCCTTTGCAGGGGGGCATATAGGTAAAGTGTATTTGCCAGGCCTCCTCCAGGGATTGTCCTCTCCTTTGAATTGGCTCTAAAAGCAGAGGGGGTCTATGGTTCCCCTCAAGATTAACCTTGAGGCAAATGGGGCACATCTTAGAAATGCTTTGGAGGTCTGAGAGGATATTGTGTCCTAAAAAGCTTCTGAAGCTTCCTTCTAATATCTGGAGCTGACTGCCCAATAAAATGCATGGCAAGGATAGTGATGCCCTCGAGCCTAGAAGAATCTAGGTTAGTATATTTTCAGAGGGCGTCAGCCAAGTGGGATTGAAAGAGGGCCGGGTTATCATCTGGTCCTTGAGTAATTTCCCTGTTTCTCGTAGTTCACTGGTTTAATAATGCCTTTTTTCATGCCATCAATAAGACAGGTGACCATATGATCTCATCTATTTTGGCCCTGTTGGCCAGCTTGATAATTCCAATAAGGATCATGATTGGGAATAGCTTTGGCCTGAATCCTGTATTGTCCTGGGTTCCTAACAGCTAGCTCATCTGCGTATCTTTGGGCAAGAGCCCTGATCTGGTTATTTTCTTCTAAGGAGCAGCAGGTGGTTAAAATGATGGGAATGTCTTGCCAAATAAGATCAAAGACCATATGTATGCCCTGAAATTCCTTAATGAACTTAGAAGGATCTTCAGAACAGTTTTCTAATTTTGTTTCTATCTGAGCTAGATCTGCCATGGGGAAAGGGACATGACCTTAATTGCACCGGCCTCTCTGTTTGTAACCTCCCATAGAGGCAGCATGGAATCTGCCTTAAAATGAGCTCCACTAAGTGTGATGCCTGCAGGACTAGGAACAGAGGTGGAATAGGGAGGGGGAGCTGAAGGAGAGGTGGAAAGGGTAGAAGAGTTTGAGGAAAGAGAGGTAGGAGGGGTTGGAGGTGGGTTTTGAGGAGATCTAGGAGGGACCCGAGATAAAAAAAAGGGTCGTCTAAAAGATCCGGAAGGGGAGACTGAGGAAATTTTATAAGGGACATTCGGCATTGTTTCTGGAGGTCTGGGTTCTGGCTCAGGGCCATAAAGGCTTGGACATATGGAACCTCAGGCCGTTTGTGAAGGCGCCTACAGAAAAGATCTAGTTGCATGATGGTGTTATAGTTCAGAGTGCCTTTAGTTAGCCAGACCTCCTGATCGTCTAGTTTATATTGAGGCCAGGAAGTGTTGCAAAAGAAAGTCATTTTGTCCTTTTAGAGAGAGGAGAGGTCGAATTTGGTCTAATTTTTTAAAAGACAGCCAAGAGGGGAGTCTAGAGGAACAGAGGAGGAGCCATCCATGGTGCTAGGGATGGTGGTCTCGTGATAGCTGACCTAGGAGATCGAGGGGCATACCCAAGATCCTCTAAACAAGTCTCTGACCCAGGAGTTATGGAATTAGTGCACTTGTTACTGCATACTCTGGGGAAAGAGAAAATAAATGACCATTAGTTGTGAGGGTGTCCCCGCCACAGCTAAGGTCAAGCAAGTGTTGTGGACCCTGCCCATGGAATTCCTGGTGCTCCATGGACGTCTCAAGGCATATCACTTTCCTACCAAAGGCCCATTGACCTGTGGAGGTGGCGACAGAGATCCAGAGAGCCAAAGAAGAATGGGGAGCGAGTCACTGAAAGAACTATAGGGAGTGGCCAGCAGGGAGGGAGACTGTGTGTCTTTGAATTGTGTGCCTGTCTGATGAGCAGGTCTTTGACTTGCACCTGGCAGGACCTAGTAGTAGAGTCCTGGACCGCTACCAGGTTATCCTGTCACAGGAGACTTCTTGTAAGTGGTGGACACCCTAGAGGCACTTACGTGTCTTTCCCCTGCCCACTAAGAGTGTGGCCAAGGTGACTCGCCTGTCCCCAAGAAATAGACAGGAGCCTTACACCAGGTCTGGCAATGGGATTCCCCAACCAACAGAGGTCAGACTTTTGCTTCCACGGGAGAGTAGCCCTGGCCTGGAAGCTTCAGTTTCCAACCCTCAAAGGAGGGGATCTGTGAGAGGCTCTGGAGAGCCTCTGGGGGAAACCCCCAGTAAGGAGAGGAGGAGGTAGAGTCGAACTCCCAAGTTTCAGCACCCAAATGTCTTGGTGTAAAATTAACCCCTGGTCCTTCGCAGAATGTAAAAAGCATTTATGAGACTCCACAAGAGTAAGCAAAGATTTATTGACAGTCAAAGAGAGACAGTTATGGCAAAGGGAAGTTTAGCCAGGGAAGAGTCAATTGGGGGACAGGGGTACTGATGTGAAGGAGTTCTGGGGTTTTACATTTTTCTAAGCAGGATGTAGGGTGCTTGTCAGCTTGCAGGGGGGCTGCCATTGCAATTGTCTTCTGGGAATTGTCCTGTTCCCATCTGTGATGGATGTCAGCTTGCAGGGGGTTGCTGTTTTGATTGGGAACTATTTTGTTCCCACCTATGATGAATGTAAGGTGCATGTCAGCCTGAAGGTGCAGTGCTGGCCAGGGGAGTCAGAGTCAAGCAGTTAATGTTTAAGCTAGCTCCTGCCAATTTACAAACTTGCTCTTGTTAACTCCTTGCCCTTCTCATCTTGCCAGCTAGCATGCCATTCAGTTGTTTGCCTCTTTATTTTGTTGATGGTTTCTTTTGCTGTGCAGAAGCTTTTAAGTTTGTTATAGTCCCATTCATTTATTTTAGCTTTTACTTCCTTTGCCTTTGGAGTCAAATTCATAAAACGCTCTTTGAACCCAAGGTCCATAAGTTTAGTACCTATGTTTTCTTCTATGCTGTTTATTGTTTCAGGTCTTATGCTTAAGTCTTTGATCCATTTTGAATTAATTTTGGGGACTGTGCAACAAGAAGACATAACAGTCATCAATATTTATGCCCCCAATCAGGGAGCACCGAAGTACACCAAGCAACTACCAACAGAACTAAAGGGAGAAATTGACCAAAACACAATTATACTAGGGGACTTAAATACATCATTGACAGCTATGGATAGATCATCCAAACAGAAAATAAATAACGAAATAGTAGCCCTAAATGACACATTAGATGAAATGGACATAATTGACATTTATAGAGCACTTCATCCTAAAACATCAGACTACACATTCTTTTCTAGTGTACATGGAACATTCTCAAGGATAGACCATATATTGGGACATAAAATCAGTCTCAACAAATTTAAGAAGATTGAAATCATACCATGCATATTCTCTGATCACAAGGCTTTGAAATTGGATATCAACTGTAAAAAGAAAGTGGGAAAAAACACAAATACATGGAGATTAAACAACATACTTTTAAAGAACGACTGGATCAAAGAAGAAGTTAGAGGAGAGATCAAAAGATACATACAAACAAATGATAATGAAAATACATCCTACCAAAATTTTTGGGATGCAGCGAAAGCAGTTTTAAGAGGGAAATTTATCTCATTACAGGCCTATCTCAAGAAACAAGAAAACTCCCAAATAAATAACCTCATGTTACACCTTAAAGAACTAGAAAAAGAAGAACAAGTAAAACCCAAGGTCAGCAGAAGAAAGGAAATAACAAAAATTAGAGCAGAAATAAATGAAATAGAGAACAGAAAGACAATAGAAAAAATTAATGTGACAAAGAGCTGGTTCTTTGAAAAGATTAACACAATTGACAAACCCTTGGCTAGACTTACTAAGATAAAAAGAGAGAAGACACTGATTAACAAAATCAGAAACGTAAAAGGGGAAGTTATCACGGACAACACAGAAATACAAAGGATCATCCAAGAATACTATGAAGGACTATATGCCACCAAATTCAACAACCTAGAAGGAATGGACAAGTTCTTAGAAACATATAGCCTTCCGAGGCTGAACCATGAAGAACTGGAAAATCTAAACAGACCGATCACCAGTAACGAAATTGAATCAGTCATCCAAAACCTTCCCAAAGCAAAAGTCTGGGACCAGATGGCTTCACTAGTGAATTCTACCAAACCTTCAAAGAGGATCTAATACCAATCTTGCACAAACTCTTCCAAAAAATTGAAGAAGAGACAGTACTCCCTAACTAAGTCCAGAATGAAACTGGACTGCTATTTGTCACCATGTACCAAAGTTAATTCAAAATGGATCAAAGACTTAAGCATAAGACCTGACACAATAAACTGCATAGAAGAAAACATAGGTACTAAACTTATGGACCTTGGGTTCAAAGAGCATTTTATGAATTTGACTCCAAAGGCAATGGAAGTAAAAGCTAAAATAAACGAATGGAACTATATGAAACTTAAAAGCTTCTGCACAGCAAAAGAAACCATTGACAAAATAAAGAGGCCACCAACTGAACGGGAGAAGATTTTTGCAAATAGTGCCTCCGATAAGGGGCTAGTATCCAGAATATACAAGGAACTCATGCAACTCAACAACAAAAAAACAAACAACCCAATTGAAAAATGGGCAGAGGACTTGAAGAGACATTTCTCCAAAGAGGACATACAAATGGCAAATAGACGTATGAAAAAATGCTCAACATCACTAATCATCAGAGAAATGCAAATCAAAACCACAATGAGATATCACCTCACCCCAGTCAGAATGGCTATCATCAACAAGACAAATAGTAACAAATGTTGGAGAGGCTGTGGAGAAAAAGGAACCCTCATACACTGTTGGTGGGAATGCAGACTGGTGCAGCCGTTATGGAAGGCAGTGTGGAGGTTCCTCAAAAAATTACGAATAGAATTACCATATGACCCAGCAATCCCTCTCCTGGGTATCTACCCAAAAAATCTGAAAACATTTAGAGATAAAGACACGTGTGCTCCAATGTTCATTGCAGCTTTGTTTACAGTGGCCAGGACATGGAAACAACCAAAATGTCCTTCGATAGATGAATGGATGAAGAAGTTGTGGTATATATACACAATGGAATACTATTCGGCGGTAAGAAAAGATGATATAGGAACATTTGTGACAACATGGATGGATCTTGAGAGAGTAATGCTGAGCGAAATAAGTCAGACAGTAAAAGCAGAGAACCATGTGATTTCACTGATATGTGGTATATAAACCAAAAACAACAAAAGAACAAGACAAACAAATGAGAAACAGAAACTCATAGACACAGACAATAGTTTATTGGTTGCCAGAGGGTAAGGGTGGTGGGGGGTGGGGGGTGGGAGATGAGGGTAAAGGGGATCGAATATATGGTGATGGAAGGAGAACTGACTCTGGGTGATGAACACACAATGGGATTTATAGATGATGTAATACAGAATTGTACACCTGATATCTATGTAATTTTACTAACAATTGTCACCCCAATAAATTTAATAAAATAAAATAAAAAAGAAAAGAAAAAAAAAGAATGAAATACGTAGTTATGTGACAGCTATGAAATATGAATTGCGTAATTTTGTTGATTCTGCATATGAGTTAAATGCTCTTGTATTTGCATTTAAATTGATATTTCACAATAGAAATATGAAAAGTAAAATTCATGCTCATAATATAAAATCTACATTATTCTTTACCTAGAACAACAAAATAACAAGTAGAAAATACCATGATAATTTGAGGGAAGAGTGAAAAAGAATGTGTGAGAAAGCACGAATGCATGCACAGAAAAATGAACAAATGCTTAATATTTTAATAACTTTAGTGGGACTTTCCCCCTGCTTTTTGAATGAGAGTCTCTACATTTTCATGTTGCACTCATCCCCATAAATTACAGTTGACCCTGGCTGTATGTTTAAAACTTTTTCATAATAAAATGTTCAGAAATATATCCTACCTGTTCTTTAAATCTGAACACAAAACTCCTGTCTGTGAAGCTTTGTCTTGCCATACCAAACCAGAGTAATTTTTTTTTTAATTTTATTTTATTAAATTTATTGGGGTGACAATTGTTAGTAAAATTACATAGATTTCAGGTGTACAATTCTGTATTACATCATCTATAAATCCCATTGTGTGTTCATCACCCAGAGTCAGTTCTCCTTCCATCACCATATATTTGATCCCCCTTTGAGTTCTTTGAATTCCTAGTGTAAAGATCAGTTCTGTTATAACATGCCTATGTAACCCTGAGAATACTCTTTTCCTCTCTGAGTTTCTGTCTTCACTTATACAATGAAAAGTTTAATTAGATGGTCCTTTCTAAAGGTCCTTCAAATAGAGAGACTGCTTCTCTTTACAGCATTTACAATCTTTTCCCATGTACAACCGGGTAGTGTTTGGGAATGAGTGTAGGCCATGTCCTGTTGTGGGTGTAAGCTTTTGGAGAATGAACCCTGCCTTGTATATTTCTATCTCCCATGATGCTTTGCCCATAGTTGGTACATAAATACTGTTGTGTGGATATATAAATGAATGAATAAGTGAGTGAATGTAATGGGCATTATTTGTATTTTACCTCACAGCTGCTTCAGAATCAACCATTTTCTCCACTTTTACTCTGTGAATATTTTGTACCAAGCCTATGCAGTGGAAAGTATGAATGTGACAGAAGGTGGCGCTAATACTACCCTGGGACATCAACCAGCCTTTTGGGACCACTCTTCCTTCTGTGACTGGAAAAGGTTTTCCTCTTTCCTCATCCTTCTGCCTTTCTAAAGCTCTTGGACTCCTACCACACACCATCAGGGTGAGGTAGGTCTGTCCTGTCTCAGTAGGCTCAGTGTTGTGTGCCGAGCTCAGAGCCCTGTAAAGGAATTGGGTAATGGACAGAGTATATCATGTGGGTCAAAGGCTCAGCCCAAGAGGCCTTTAAAACTTCCCATCTATACAGGAACGTTTTGTTTCCCACACCCATTGCAAGGGTGGAGTTGTGAGTGGGGTGGGGAGGATGACTTTGTGAAATCCGACATCTCGAGGTAGTGAGCCATGCACAACTCCATACCAACAAAAGAGTAGCCTGGGCATTTGGAGATCCTGGGCTGTCCATATCCTTGCCACCAGGTAGTACACATTGGTGGTATTATAAAGCTGGCTAACTCCACTCCCTCCAGAGCCCACTGCCCAATCCCATTTTCCACTTTCACAAGCTCAACACGTCGCTTTTCAATGATCAGGCAGAGTTTTTCTGGCTGGGCTTGGTATTGGTGTCCCTGAATGACCCTTAAAAAGTTAATATTTGAATCCACGAATCTGTCTGAGCACAAGGCAGTCCTCATATGTCATTGAACACTGGTCTTCTCAGTAGGTTGGGGCCTTGGCTTGGTTGGGTGTTAATGTCTTTATGGATGGAAAACATTGGTTTTGTGTTCTATTAGTTATATCCACAGAGGTGATATTGGGATTTAGGGTTCTGATCATTTGGAAAATACTTGATTGGATCCAGCTCTGGTCTAACTTGTATTTTGAGAAAAGAAGATAATGACTTGTACTATAGAAATGGCTGTCCCTCCACTCTTTTTTTATTAGTTTCAGGTGTACACAATAATGCAATAGTTAGACATTTCACCCCTCACAAAGTGATAAACCCCTCCCCCATCCTATTGCCCCTCTGACATCATATATATCTATTACAATTCCATTGACTCTATTCCCTATGCTATACTCCATATCCTGTGACTATATATATTAAATTATAGTTGACATACAATATTGTTCAACTTCAGCTTCAGGTGTATAGTGCAGTGGTCAAGCATCTACACCATCCGTGAAGTGGTCTCCCTAATAAGACATGTGCCCATTTGACACCGTGCAAAATCTTTACGTTATTGATTATATTCCCCAAACTCTCTTTTGTATCCCTGTGGCAATGTTGTAGTTACCAATTTATGCTGTCTAATTCCTTTCCCATCTTCCTCATCCCCAACCCCCACCCTTCTAGGAACCATCTCTTATCAGACAGTGTGGGGATGACCAAGTCAGCAATGTCAGCAGGAAGGCAATTCATGTAAGAGACCTAACAAAAGAGCAAAAGTAGTAATGGAAAGAGCACTGGTTGGGAGTCAACAGGCCAGGGTTTTGGTTCTGACTCTGTTATACTCTCACTTACTGTGTTTTTTTCTTTCTCAGATACTCAGTTCCCTCATGTGTAAAATGAAGGGATGGACTTTGATGTCCCTAAGAATGTTCCCAGTTCTTATCTGTGACATTGGAGAAGATACTTACCTTCCTATAGTTGGGTTAAAAGCATAAGATATGAAGCCAGACTCCCTGGGTTTGTATCCTAGACCTACCTTTTCCTGGCTGTGTGACATTAAGGGAATTACTTAACCTTTTTGTGCTTCAGTATCCTCATCTATTAAATGGGGATAGTAATAGTACTTGCCATACAGAATTGTTATAAGGATTAATTGTTTCAATTTATGTGAAGCACTTAGAATATTAGCTGGCACATAGTAAGTGCTAAAGCATGTTAGGTACCATTATTACTATTATAGGACCCCTCTCTAGACTATTCTAGGAAACCAGGGTAGAGTTTCTGAGATTCCAGGAGCTTGTCTTTCTCTAGACTATTCTAGGAAACCAGGGTAGAGTTTCTGAGATTCCAGGCGCTTGTCTTTCCCTCATCTCTCAGAAAAGAGACCACATATGAGGGTTGCTTTTCTAAGCCTCTGGAAACATAGCTTGCCTCCCTTTGGAGAAGGCCACCTTCCGCCCTTCCAATGTATGGAACCTTGGGGCTGCTGTATCTGGTGCCTCATTTGGGAGCTCTTAGAAAACAGATAATCTAGGATTTTGTCTTACTTCCTCAATTTGGAAGGTCCTGCCCATCTTCCAAGTGTATTTGTCTACCTGCTACCTGTCTTTCATTTTCTCCCACAAGATAGTCAGTGGTAGGAAATAGAGGGGAATAAGGTGGGGATGAGACAATGAGGGAAGAAAGAAGGTTGAGACCAGTTTAACCTCTGGTTATTCTACCAGGATTTGTTTCCATGTAGGGTTTCTGTGTCTTTAGGACATGTATGTGACCTATCCATGTCCCAGGCTATTTCTTTTTCCAGCGACATATCTAGTCAATTCAAACAAATGTATCAATGAATGTTAGCAAATTAAATGGTAGACCCTGCAAAATGACATTTGAGCTTAAATTTGGGTCAAAGTAATACAGAATGTTATGGTCAGAAGGGGCCTTAGAGATGATCTCATCTTATTACCCTCTTATGAAATATACTGAGGAAACAGGCCTGGAAAAGGAAGGGGACTTGTCCAAGATCTTATAGCAGAAATAGGACTAGAATCTACTTAGTTGTGGGCCACTTCCCTGTATCAATTTTCCTCTGGGCCATTTTTGGAGGCATAATTCCTTAACCAAAAGGAGTGACTCCAAGTATATTAGAATGTAGGTGGGTGAATGGAGAAGTTTTGGGATAGAGAGATCTTTTAGTTCTTCTCAAAATTGCTTGCAGGCAATTTTCTGTTCTGCTTAAAATAGGGCCAGCCTTGCCAATGCTCAAAGGAGTCTAGGAGAGCCAGTGTTTCAGAGTTCTACGTCAACTGTACTACCATTGCTGGGTGGGTCCAGGAGGAGAGGCCTTGCAGCTGGATTTCTTGTCTCCAGGGCTTGGGAGAAACTTGTAACTCTGGATAAGTACACAAGGCTCTTGATGTTTGTTTTGAGGTGCTTGGTCACATTATCCAAAGACAACAGAGAGATATGAATAGAATTGGTAGAAGAGTAAATCAGGGGTCACTGTCTGGTTTGCTCAGCAGCCAGTCCGAGGGAGCGGCTGAGCAATGAGAATACATGTAAGGCCAACAAAATAAGCTAATATAGAAGTTGCACACCCCAGAGAACACAGTGGAGTTTCTGGCAGGATGTGGCAGTAGTCATTCTGAACAAACAAGATCTTAATTTATGTCTAAGCATAGCAAGATTAGAAAACTACTTGACATTCCTCCTAGAGAGTGTTTCCAAAAATCAGCCAAATGAATTTCCTTCATGTAGAGATGGGGCAGAGAAGCCATGCACATAGCCTTCCAAATATAGTTCCCAGGCACCTGCTCTGGCGTCATCTGGAGCCAACTTGTCATGCAAGGCCAATGGTAGGAACAGTCTTATCTGGATCAACATCAAGATCAAGACCTAGATGGTCTGGTTGAAGATTTGTAAATCTGTGCCAATAGCTGACCAACTCCACAGTCCAGCTTTACCAGAAGATCTTTGTTCCCCTGTCTTTTTAACATTTATTTTTCAATTATAGTTGACATACCATATTATATTAGTTTCAGTTGTACAACATAGTGATTAGACATTTATATACTTTAGCAATTAATCACCCCAATAAATCTAGTACCTATCCTACACCATAAATAGTTATTAAGATGTTACTGACTATATATCCCATACTGTATTCCTCTTTCCCATGAATATTTTGATAACTGGCAATTTGTACTTATTAATCCCCTCACCTTTTATACCCATGCCCCCAACCTCCTTTCCATCTGGCAACCATCAATTTCTTCTCTGTATCTATGAGCTTGTTTCTGTTTGGTTTGTTCATTTATTTTATTCTTTTAAAATGCTACATATAAATGAAATCACATGGTTTAGTCTTTTTTGATCTGACTTATTTCACTTAGTATAATACCCTCTAGGTCCATTCATGTTGTCACAAATGTTAAGATTTCACTCTTTTAATGGCTGAGTAGTATTCCATGTACACACACACACACACACACACACACACACCACATTTTCTTTGTCCATTCACCTACTGATGGAAACTTAGGTTGCTTTCATAACCTGGCTATTGTAAATAATGTTGCATTGAACATATCTTTTCAAATTAGTATTATGGATAACAGCATTTCTTGGACAGCTCTTGGGAACCTGTGGGCCTGAGACAGGTGGTGGCTGACCATGATGTTCTAGGGGTGTTGTTGTGGGGTGGTCACAGGCCCACCACAGTGTGGGAGCTGAGACTGTATTGACTTTGTAGGAACCACCGATCACACCCCTTAGCTCTTTGGAACCCTACCCATGCTCTTAGAGGTGCATTGCAAGAGGCACTTATGGTGCCTGGGTGACTGGCCATGCCTCACAAGCTGTGGAGGCCTTTGCAGCAGTGGATGGCCTATGATGGTCCAGGGAGATTTTAGTGGTGCACAGTGACCCAAAATCTGTGCCACAGCCTTTCTTGGGCAGCTCTCAGAGATTTGTGAGCCTAAGGCAAGTGGTGGCTGGCTGTGGTGTTCTAAGGGCACTGTGAGAAGTGGTCACAAGCCGGGCACTGGCGTAAGAACTGAATCTGCATTAACTTTGTAAAAACTGCTATTCACAACTCCAGTCTCCCTGGCACTCTGCCCTGCCCACCTAGTGCTGCATCACCAAGGGCTCTCTCAACACCAGGTCAACCAGCCTGGCCCACGCACCTAAAGAATATCTTTCAAAGGCTGGGCCTTATGGGCAGCCAGCAGGTGGCAATAGGCCTAGGGGTCCCTGGGCCTTTTACTAAGCTGCCTCAGGCCCACTGCTGGTGGCAGCTGGCTTTGGTTCACAGCAAGGGCACCCCCACATGCCTCTAGGTCCGGCATAGGCAACAGCCAACTACATATAGCTTTGTGGCTCCTACTAAGTTGCCATAGGCTGGTAACAGACAAGTCTGAAATTGGGCTACACAGAAGCGCTTCCTTAGAGACATCAGAAACAACACACCCAGAGACCAGCTACAGACCACAGCAGAGCACTACCTGTTTAGCCCTACAAGTGGCACACCGAAAGGGTGGGATCAACAAGAACAAGTGCCTGTGGGGGGAATCCTCCTCTGAGGGATCAGCTGGCCCACAGCAGCTCATACACTGTGGGCGTAGCCAATCCTCATAGTCAGTCAGCCACAGAGTCAATCCCACCCACTGACATGCCAAAAGCAATCAAGGCTCAACTACAATAGAAGAACACACAGAACACACTCTAGGGATACTCTTGGAACACATGCACAGGCATTCAGGGAGATTGCAGCACTGGGCCACACAGGACACATACTACATAACGCCACCCAGCAAAGACTGGGAGACATAGGATATCTACCTCATACATAAAAAGCCAACACACAGAGAGAGCCAGCCAGAATGAGGAAACAAAAAATGCCCCAAATAAAAGAGCATGAGAAACATACAGAAATAGAACTAAATGGAATGAAGGCAACCAACCTATCAGAGACAGAGTTTAAAACAAAGGTTACAAGAATGTTTAACAAACTTAGTGCGAACTTCAACAAAGAGATAACAAGCATAAAGAAGGACATGGAAACCACTAAAAAGAAACAGTCAGAAATAAAGTATACAATAATGGAAATGAAAAACACACTAGAAGGAATCAACAGCAGAGATTGGATAATGCAGTGGACCAAATCAATGATTGAGAAGACAAAGTAGCATAAAACACCCATTTGGAACAACAAAAAGAAAAAGAATAAAAAAATGAAGATAGTTTAAGGGAGCTGTGGGACAACATCAAAAGGAACAACACTCACATCATAGGAGTACCAGAAGGAGAAGAAAGGGAGCAAGGGATCAAGAACCTATTTGAAGAAATAATGACTGAAAACTTCCCTAACCTGGTGAAGGAAATAGACATACAAGCCCAGGAAGCAAAGAGAGTCCCAAACAAGATGAACCCAAATGGACCCACACCAAGACACATTATAATTAAAATGGCAAAGGTTAAAGACAAAGAGAATCCTAAAAAGAACAAGAGAAAGACAACTACTTATTTACAAGGGAGCTCCCATAGGCTATTAACTGATTTATCAACAGAAACTTTGCAGGCCAGAAGACAGTGGCAGAAAATATTTATAGTGATGAAAAACAAGGGCCTACAACCAAGACTGCTCTACCCAGGAAGCCTATCATTTAAAATTGAAAGAGAGATACAGAGATTCCCAGACTAGAAAAAGCTAAAGGAATTTATTACCACCAAGCCAGTATTACAAGAATTTTTTTTTATTAAAGTTTATTGGGGTGACAATTGTTACTAAAGTTACATGGATTTCAGGTGTACAATTCTGTATTACATCATCTATAAATCCCATTGTGTGTTCACCACCCAGAGTCAGTTCTCCTTCCATCACCATATATTTGATCCCCTTTACCAGGAATTCTCAAGCAGAAGAAAGGAGAAAATAAACAAATGAAGATCAAAATATGAATAATAAATTGGCAATAACTATGTACTACCAATCATCACTTTAAATGTAAATGGCTTAAATGCTCCAATCAAAAGACATAAGGTAGTGAATGGATAAGAAAATAATACAAATGTATATGCTGCCTACAAAAGACCCACCTCAGATCAAAAGACACACACAGAGCCTTCCAAAGCAACTGCACCAATCTGCATTCTCACCAACAGTGTATGAGGGTTCCGTTTTCTCCACAGCCTCTCCAACAGTTCTTATTATTTGTCTTGTTGAAGACAGCCATTCTAACTGGTGTGAGGTGATATCTCACTGTGCTTTTTATTTACATTTCTCTGATTATTAGTGAAGGCAATGTGGAGGATCCTCAAAAAGTTAAGAATAGAATTACCATATGACCCAGCAATCCCTCTCCTGGGTCTCTCTCTCTCTCTCTCTCTCTCCATATATACATACATACATATATATATACATATATATACACACATATATATATATATATACATATATATATATATATATATATATATATATATATATATATATATATATATATATATATATATATAAATAAATAAGTACAGTTGACATTCAATATTATTCCACTTGAGATTCAGATGTACAGCCGAGTGGTCAGGCATCTATACAATCTATGAAGTGGTCTCCCTGATTAGTCTAGTACCAATCTGGCACCCTACATGATGTTTGCAACATTATTGATTATATTCCTCGTATTGTATTTCACATCCCCATAACTATTTTATGACTACAAGTTTGTACTTCTAATCTCTTCACCTTCTTCCCCATTCCCAAACTCCCCTACCATCTAGCAACTATTAGTTTTTTTTCTCTGTATCTCTGAGTCTATTTCTGTTTTGTTTGCTCGTTTATACTGTTCTTTAGATTCCACATATAAGTGAGATCATATGGTATTTGTCTTTCTCAGTCTGACTTATTTCACTTAGCATAATATTCTCTAGGTCCATCCATGTTGTTGCAAATGGTAAGATTTCATTCATTTTTTTATAGCAGAGTAATAATCCATTATATAAATGTTCCACAATTTATCCAATTGTCTATTGATGGGCATTTTGGTTGTTTCCATATTTTGGCTATTGTGAGTAGTGCTGCAGAAAACATAGGGGTGCATATATATTTTTTGATTAGTGTTTTAGATTTCTGTGGATAAATACAGTAGTGGAATTGCTGGGTCATTAGTTAGTTCTATTTTTAATTTTTCTGAGGAATCTCCATATTGTTTTCCACAGTGGCTACACCAATTTGCAAACAGTGCATAAGGATTCCCTTTTCTCAACATCCTCACCAACACTTGTTGTTTTTGGATTTATTTTACTTTATTTTATTTTTTAAATTAAAATTTATTGGGGTGACAATTGTTAGTAGTTACATAGGTTTCA
Source organism: Rhinolophus sinicus (assembly GCF_057876585.1). Lineage (NCBI taxonomy): Eukaryota > Metazoa > Chordata > Mammalia > Chiroptera > Rhinolophidae > Rhinolophus > Rhinolophus sinicus. Next base: position 45,408,067 of record NC_142518.1, on the reverse strand, counting down.
GGTGTACAATTCTGTAATACATCATCTATATGTCACATTGTGTTTGTTGATTTATTGATGATAGCCATTCTGACAGGAGTGAGGTGGTACCTCCTTGTGGATTTTTATTTGCATTCCCTAATGATTAGTGATATTGAGCATTTTTCCATATGTCTATTGGCATCTGTATGTCCTCTTTAGAGAAATGTCTCTTCATGTCCTCTACCCATTTTGTAATTGGGTTGCTGTTTTTTTTGGTGTTGAGATGTATGAGTTTGTTTGTTTTTTATAGATTTTGGATATTCACCCCTTATGAGATGTATCATTGGCAAATATCTTCTCCCATTCAGTAGGATGTCTTTTTGTTTTGTTGATGTTTCCTTTGCTGTGAAAAACTTTTTAGTTTGATATAGTCCCATAGGTTTATTTATTGTTTTGCTTCCCTCTTCTGAGAGGATACATCAATAAAAATATAACTAAGAGTAACATCTGAAAGTTCACTTCCTATATTTTCTTCTAAGAGTTTTATGGTTTTGGGCCTTATATATAAGTCTAATCCATTTTGAGTTTATTCTTGTATGTGGCATAAAAAGGTGGTTCAGTTTTATTTTTTGCATGTATCTGTTCAGTTTTCCCAGCAAGATTTATTAAATAGAAAATCTTTACCCCAATGTATTTTTTGCTTCCTTTCATAGATTAAATCACCATATAGGCATGAATTTATTTCTGGGCTGTCCATTCTGTTCCATTGATCTATGTGTCTGTTTTTATGCCAACATCATGCTGTTTTGATTACTATAGCTTTGTAGTATGCTTTGATGACAGGTAGTGTGCTACCTCCCACTTTGTTCTTATTTCTCAGGATTCTGGTGGCTATTTGGCATCTTTTATGGTTCCATATAAATTTTAGAATTATTTGTTCTACTTCTATGAAAAATGTCATTGGTATTTTGATAATGATTGTGTTGAATTTGTATATTGCTTTAGGTACTATGGAAATTGTAACTATATTAATTCTTCTTATCCATGAGTATGGTATGTATATGTTTCCATTTATATGTATCTTCTTTAAATTCTCTCTTCAATGTCTTATAATTTTCTGAGTACAGGTCTTACACTTCCTTGGTTAAATTTATTCCTAAGTATTTCTTTTTTTCATGAAATTGTAAATGGGAAAGTTTTTTCAGTTTCTCTTTCTGATACTTCATTATTGGTGTATACAAATGCAACTGATTTCTGAATATTAATTTTGTATCCTGCTACTTTACTGAATTCATTTATCAGTTCTTTTTTTTTTTAAATTAAATTTATTGGGGTGACAATTGTTAGTAAAATTACATAGATTTCAGGTGTACAATTCTGTATTACATCATCTATAAATCCCATTGTATGTTCACCACCCAGAGTCAGTTCTTCCCTCACCATATATTCGATCCCCCTTACCCTCACCTCCCCCCCACCCCCCTTACCCTCTGGCAACCACTAAACTATTGTCCGTGTCTATGAGTTTCTGTTTCTCATTTGTTTGTCTTGTTCTTTTGTTGTTTTTGGTTTATATACCACATATCAGTGAAATCACATGGTTCTCTGCTTTTTCTGTCTGACTTGTTTCGCTCAGCATTACTCTCTCAAGATCCATCCATGTTGTCACAAATGTTCCTATATCATCTTTTCTCACTGCCGAATAGTATTCCATTGTGTATATGTACCACAACTTCTTTATCCATTCATCTATCGAAGGACATTTTGGTTGTTTCCATGTCTTGGCCACCGTAAACAAAGCTGCAATGAACATTGGAGCACACGTGTCTTTATCTCTAAATGTTTTTGGGTAGATACCCAGGAGAGGGATTGCTGGGTCATACGGCACTTCTATTCGTAATTTTTTGAGGAACCTCCACACTGCCTTCCATAACGGCTGCACCAGTCTGCATTCCCACCAACAGTGTATGAGGGTTCCTTTTTCTCCACAACCTCTCCAACATTTGTTACTATTTGTCTTGTTGATGATAGCCATTCTGACTGGGGTGAGGTGATATCTCATTGTGGTTTTGATTTGCATTTCTCTGATGATTAGTGATGTTGAGCATTTTTTCATATGTTTATTTGCCATTTGTATGTCCTCTTTGGAGAAATGTCTCTTCAAGTCCTCTGCCCATTTTTCAATTGGGTTGTTTGTTTTTTTTGTTGTTGAGTTGCATCAGTTCCTTGTATATTCTGGATACTAGCCCCTTATTGGAGGCACTGTTAGCAAAAATCTTCTCCCATTCAGTTGGTGGCCTCTTTATTTTGTCAATGGTTTCTTTTGCTGTGCAGAAGCTTTTAAGTTTCATATAGTCCCATTCGTTTATTTTAGCTTTTACTTCCATTGCCTTTGGAGTCAAGTTCATAAAATGCTCTTTGAACCCAAGGTCCATAAGTTTAGTACCTATGTTTTCTTCTATGCAGTTTATTGTGTCAGGTCTTATGCTTAAGTCTTTGATCCATTTTGAATTGACTTTGGTACATGGTGACAAATAGCAGTCCAGTTTCATTCTTTTGCACGTGGCTATCCAATTCTCCCAGCACCATTTATTGAAGAGGTTGTCTTTGCTCCATTGTATGTTTTTAGCTTCTTTGTCAAAAATTATCTGTCCATATTTATGTGGTTTTGTTTCTGGGTTCTCAATTCTATTCCATTGGTCTATGTGTCTGTTTTTCTGCCAATACCATGCTGTTTTGATTATTGTAGCCCTGTAGTACAGGCCAAAGTCAGGAAGTGTGATACCTCCATTATAGTTCTTTTTTCTTAAGATTGCTTTGGCTATTCGGGGTCTTTTGTGGTTCCAAACAAATCTGATGATTTTTTGTTCTATTTCTTTAAAATATGCCATTGGGATTTTGATGGGGATTGCATTGAATCTGTATATTGCTTTGGGTAATATAGCCATTTTAACTATGTTGATTCTTCCAATCTATGAGCATGGAATGTCTTTCCATTTCTTTGTGTCTTCTTCAATTTCTTTCAAAAATGTCTTATAGTTTTCAGCATATAGGTCTTTCACATCCTTGGTTAAGTTTATTCCTAGGTATTTTATTCTTTTTGCTGCAATTGCAAAAGGAATTGTTTTTTGTATTTCTTTTTCTGAGATTTCATTGTTAGTATATAGGAAGGCAATGGACTTTTGTGCGTTGATTTTGTAGCCGGCAACTTTACTGTATTCGTTGATTGTTTCTAGTAGCTTTTTGGTGGAGTCTTTAGGGTTTTCTATATATAGCATCATGTCATCAGCAAAGAGTGATAATTAAACTTCTTCATTCCCAATTTGGATGCCTTTTATTTCTTTCTCTTGCCTGATTGCTCTGGCAAGGACTTCCAACACTATGTTGAAAAGCAGAGGTGATAGGGGACATCCCTGTCGTGTTCCTGAACGTAGAGCAAAGGGCTTCAGCTTTTCTCCATTAATTATGAGATTAGCAGAGGGCTTGTCATATATGGCCTTTATTATGTTAAGGTATTTTCCTTCTATACCCATTTTATTAAGTGTTTTAATCATAAATGGATGTTGTATATTGTCAAATGCTTTTTCTGCATCAATTGATATAATCATATGATTTTTGTCCTTTATTTTGTTTATGTGATGTATCACATTGATGGATTTGCGTATGTTGAACCATCCTTGTGCCCCGGGGATGAACCCCCTTGGTCGTGATGAATAATCTTTTTAATGCATTGTTGTATTCGATTTGCTAGAATTTTATTTAGGATTTTTGCATCGGTATTCATTAGAGATATTGGTCTGTAGTTTTCTTTTTTTGTGCTGTCCTTACCAGGTTTTGGTATCAGGGTAATGTTGGCCTCATAAAATGAGTTAGGGAGTACTGTCTCTTCTTCAACTTTTTGGAAGAGTTTGTGCAGAATTGGTATTAGATCCTCTTTGAAGGTTTGGTAGAATTCACTAGTGAAGCCATCTGGGCCCGGACTTTTGCTTTTGGGAAGGTTTTGGATGACTGATTCAATTTCGTTACTGGTGATCGGTCTGTTTAGATTTTCCAGTTCTTCATGGTTCAGCCTTGGAAGGCTATATGTTTCTAAGAACTTGTCCATTTCTTCTAGGTTGTTGAATTTGGTGGCATATAGTCCTTCATAGTATTCTTGGATGATCCTTTGTATTTCTGTGGTGTCCGTGATAACTTCCCCTTTTACGTTTCTGATTTTGTTAATCAGTGTCTTCTCTCTTTTTATCTTAGTAAGTCTAGACAAGGGTTTGTCAATTTTGTTAATCTTTTCAAAGAACCAGCTCTTTGTCACATTAATTTTTTCTATTGTCTTTTTGTTCTCTATTTCATTTATTTCTGCTTTAATTTTTATTATTTCCTTTCTTCTGCTGACCTTGGGTTTTACTTGTTCTTCTTTTTCTAGTTCTTTAAGGTGTAACATGAGGTTATTTATTTGGGAGTTTTCTTGTTTCTTGAGATAGGCCTGTAATGAGATAAATTTCCCTCTTAAAACTGCTTTCGCTGCATCCCAGAAATTTTGGTAGGATGTATTTTCATTGTCATTTGTTTCTATGTATCTTTTGATCTCTCCTCTAATTTCTTCTTTGACCCAGTCCTTCTTTAAAAGTATGTTGTTTAATCTCCATGTATTTGTGTTTTTTCCCGCTTTCTTTTTACAGTTGATATGCAATTTCAAAGCCTTGTGATCAGAGAATATGCATGGTATGATTTCAATCTTCTTAAATTTGTTGAGACTGATTTTATGTCCCAATATATGGTCTATCCTTGAGAATGTTCCGTGTACACCAGAAAAGAATGTATAGTCTGATGTTTTAGGATGAAGTGCTCTATAAATGTCAATTATGTCCATTTCATCTAATGTGTCATTTAAGGCTACTATTTCGTTATTTATTTTCTGTTTGGATGATCTATCCATAGCTGTCAATGATGTATTTAAGTCCCCTAGTATAATTGTGTTTTGGTCAATTTCTCCCTTTAGTTCTGTTAGTAGTTGCTTGGTGTATTTCGGTGCTCCCTGATTGGGGGCATAAATATTGATGACTGTTATGTCTTCTTGTTGTACAGTCCCCTTCACCATTATGAAATGTCCATCTTTATCTCTTGTTATCTTTTTCACCTTGAAGTCTGTTTCATCTGATATCATTATGGCTACACCTGATTTTCTCTGGGTACCATTTGCTTGGAGTGTCAATTTCCACCCTTTCACTTTGAGTCTGTGCTTCTCCTTGTAGCTGAGATGTGTCTCTTGGAGACAGCATATGGTTGGGTTTAGTTTTTTGATCCAATCTGCTACTCTGTGCCTTTTTATTGGTGAGTTCAGTCCATTTACATTTAGGGTGATTATTGATATGTGAGGATTTCCTGTCATTCTATCTTTAGTTTTCTGGTAAGGCTGTGTCTCCATTGTTTCTTTGCCTTTTTGTTGTTGTCTATTATTTCTGTGTGGTGGTATTCTATGATGTTTCCCTCTGTTTCTTCTCTTATTTCAGTATATATTTCAGTTCTGGATTTTTTTTGAGTGGTTACCCTTAAGTTTATGTAAAAGAAAGTTTGATATTTAGAGTATTCCATTATCTTCAGCACGCTTACTCTCTCCATTCCCATATTCCGGTTCAGGCCTTTACTCTCCCCTTTTTGAGTTTTGGTTGCCACAAATTGTCCCTGTTGATGGTGGTCGAATAGCCTCCTTTAGTATTTCTTGTAGTGCAGGTCGTGTATTAGAAAATTCCCTCAGCTTCTGTATGTCTGGAAAGGTCTTTATTCCTCCTTCATATCTAAAGGATATCTTTGCTGGATATATTATTCTTGGCTCATGATTTCTCTTATTCAATAGTTTGAATATTTGGTTCCACTCCCTCCTGGCTTGTAGAGTTTCTGCTGAAAAATCTGATGATAATCTAATGGGCTTTCCTTTGTAAGTTACCGTCTTCTTTTCCCTGGCTTCCTTGAGGATTCTTTCTTTGTCGTTGATTTTAGACAGCTTCAATACAATGTGCCTTGGAGAAGGTCTGTTGGGATTGAGGTAACTAGGTGTTCTATTTGCTTCTTGGATTCGAGGGTCCAGTTCTGTCCACAAATTTGGGAAGTTCTCATCGACAATTTGTTTGAATATATTCTCTGTTCCCTTCTCTCTTTCTTCTCCTTCTGGTATGCCCATTATTCTTATATTGCTCTGTCTGATGGAGTCAGAAAGTTCTTGTAGAGTTCTTTCATTTCTTTTAAGTCTCAAGTCTCTTTCTTCTTCTCTCTGTGTCATTTCCAGGTTTCTATCTTCGATGTCACTGACTCTTTCCTCTATCTGGTCAACTCTACTACCTAAGCTGGTTATTTCATTCTTAATTTCTTCTATTGAGTTCTTAATCTCCAGAAATTCTATTTGGTTCTTTTTTAAGATTTCAATCTCTTTCGTAAAATGCTCATGCTGTTCTTTGATTGAGTTTCTGAGTTCCTTTAACTGCCTATCTCTGTTTTCTTGTATCTCGTTGAGTTTTTTCAGAACTGCAATCTTGAATTCTCTGTCATTTAAGTCACATATTTCTGTATCTTTAAGTGCCTTCTCTGGAGATTTTTCACTTTCTTTCTGAGTTATCTTGTTGCCTTGGTTATTCATGGCGATTACTGGTTTACTATTTCTCTTCCTAGACTTCTACAGGAGTGGCTTCTGCAACAGGTTGATAGAAAGCGGTCTTTCTTTTGTTTGCCAGTACTTGTTGGTAGAATGTTTTATTATTTCTCCAACTGCAACTTATTTTCCTTCTCCCACACAGTAGTGCTATGTTTTCTCTGCACTATTCCAACTTCTCACACAATGGGGGGATTCCCTGGGAGACGGGCTTCTCCTCTGTTAATAGTTCGTCTAGGTCACAGGGCGCAGTGTCCCGGTGGGTATGCGGAGAGCTTTTGATGTTCCAAAGCTCTTCCAGCTCCTGATTCAGAGCCCGTAGGTTTCAGCAGTTCTGTTTACTCCTGCAGGGATCCGCCCAGATAGGTGGGGTCAGAGGCGGGGTGAGTTGTGAGAGGTGGCCCAGAGCAATGGCGGCAACCACCACCACAGCCCGTCCTGCTTCCACAGCTCTCTCCCCTTTGCTGGAACTAGTTGGGCTGTGAAATTGTGTTTGCAGTCCACAGTTCTCAAAACAGCAAATTTTCTGTTGTTTTGATCTGACACTGCTACTGTTTCGCTTTTAGCACCGGGCAGGTGGGGGCGGGGCGAGCTCTGGGAGGGGAGGGATGGGGCGGCTAGTCTCAGTGCCTAAGGCTCCGTTCTCTGCTCGGCAGTGCGGGCTTAAACCACCGTTTTCAGCCTTTTTCCCTCAGTCTTTTCTCCGAGGTCTCTGCCGTGAGCGTTGGGTTCAGCCGTGTTATATGCTGTCCCCTCCGCCCTGTGGAGCCCTGGCGGAGCCCTAGCAGTCTGAGTTCTTCCCTCTCCCGCAGCTGCGGTAGTTCCGGGAAGCAGCGAGCTCGGCGCACTGAGCTAGGTCTGCGTCCTCCGCCCACGCGTCTCCGTCTCTGCTCACTTCTCCCTTTCCTCCTCCGTCCACTAGCGCGAATCTCCCACCTGTAGGTGATTTCAGTCGGTAGTGGGCCTCTTCGTGTTGCCTGTGTGCTGTGCAGGGAGTCCTTTGTGGAGTTTTTGTTGTTCGATTCGTTGTAAATTCCAGGGGAGCTTTACAGAGGCTCACCTCACGCCGCCATTTTTCCGGAAGTCTTCATATATCAGTTCTAATAGTTTTCTTTGGTGGAATCTTTGAGGTTCTGTGTATATAGTATCATGTCATCTGCAAATAATGACAATTTTACTTCCTCCTTATAACAATTTGGATGCCTTTTATTTCTTTTTCTTGTCTGATTGCTGTGGCTAGAACTTCCAGAACTATGTTGAATAAAAGTGGTGAAAGTGGGCAGCCTTGTCTTGTTCCTGTTCTTCAGGAGAAATGCTTTGAGCTTTTCCCCATTGAGTATAATATTAGTCTGGGTTTGTACAATTCTGTAATACATCATCTATATGTCACATTGTGTTTGTTGATTTATTGATGATAGCCATTCTGACAGGAGTGAGCTGGTACCTCCTTGTGCGTTTTTATTTGCATTTCCCTAATGATTAGTGATATTGAGCATTTTTCCATATGTCTATTGGCCATCTGTATGTCCTCATATGGCCTTTTTTATGTTGAGATATATTCCCTCTATTCCCACTTTACTGAGAGTTTTCATCATAAATGGCTGCTGGATTTTGTCAAATTCTTTTTCTGCATCTATTGATATGACCATATGATTTTTATTTTTAATTTTGTTAATGTGGTGTATCACGTTAATTGATTTGCAGACATTGAACTAACCTTGCATACCAGGAATGAATCCCACTTGATTATGATGTGTGATCTTTTTAAAGGATTGTTTAATTTGGTTTGCTAATATTTTGTTGAGGATTTTTGCATCTGTGTTCATTAGGGACATTGACCTATAGTTTTCTCTTTTTTTTAGTGACTTTGTGTGGTTTTGGGATCAGGGTAACGGTGGCCTCATAAAATGAGCTTGGGATCCTTCCCTCCTTCTTGATATTTGGAATAGTTTGAGGAGAAGAGGTGATAATTCTTTTTTGAATGTTTTGTAAAGTTCACCTGTGAAGCCAGGACTTTTGTCTGTTTGGAGCTTGTTGATTACTTATTCAGTTTTGTTGGCAGTAATTCGTCTGTTTAGATTTTCTTTTTCTTCTTGATTCAACACTGGAATATGGTATGCTTCTAGGAATTAATCCATTTCTTCCAGATTTTCTAATTTGTTGGTGTATACTGTATTTTGCCATGTACAATGTGCACCCACGTTTTTTTCTCCAAACTCAGAGAAAAAAATCTTTCCCTTTAATTTTTTAATTAAAATTTTTATTTGTTTACATTTAGGTCCTTTTTTTGTATTATGAAGCAATTTTAACATTTATTTTTTTTAAATTTTATTTTATTAAATTTATTGGGATGACAATTGTTAGTAAAATTACATAGATTTCAGGTGTACAATTCTGTATTACATCATCTATAAATCCCATTGTGTGTTCATCACCCAGAGTCAGTTCTCCTTCCATCACCATATATTTGATCCCCCTTACCCTCATCTCCCACCCCCCACCCCCCGCCCCCCTTACCCTCTGGCAACCACTAAACTATTGTCTGTGTCTATGAGTTTCTGTTTCTCATTTGTTTGTCTTGTTCTTTTGTTGTTTTTGGTTTATATACCACATATCAGTGAAATCACATGGTTCTCTGCTTTTTCTGTCTGACTTGTTTCACTCAGCATTACTCTCTCAAGATCCATCCATGTTGTCACAAATGTTCCTATATCATCTTTTCTTACTGCCGAATAGTATTCCATTGTGTATATATACCACAACTTCTTTATCCATTCATCTATCGAAGGACATTTTGGTTGTTTCCATGTCTTGGCCACCGTAAACAAAGCTGCAATGAACATTGGAGCACAAGTGTCTTTATGTATAAATGTTTTCAGATTTTTTTGGTAGATACCCAGGAGAGGGATTGCTGGGTCATATGGCAATTCTATTCGTAATTCTTTGAGGAACCTCCACACTGCCTTCCATAACGGCTGCACCAGTCTGCATTCCCACCAACAGTGTATGAGGGTTCCTTTTTCTCCACAGCCTATCCAACATTTGTTATTATTTGTCTTGTTGATGATAGCCATTCTGACTGGGGTGAGGTGATATCTCATTGTGGTTTTAATTTGCATTTCTCTGATGATTAGTGATGTTGAGCATTTTTTCATCTGTCTATTTGCCATTTGTATGTTCTCTTTGGAGAAATGTCTCTTCAAGTCCTCTGCCCATTTTTCAATTGGGTTGTTTGTTTTTTTGTTGTTGAGTTGCATGAGTTCCTTGTATATTCTGGATACTAGCCCCTTATCGGAGGCACTGTTTGCAAAAATCTTCTCCCATTCAGTTGGTGGCCTCTTTATTTTGTCAATGGTTTCTTTTGCTGTGCAGAAGCTTTTAAGTTTCATATAGTCCCATTCATTTATTTTAGCTTTTACTTCCATTGCCTTTGGAGTCAAGTTCATAAAATGCTCTTTGAACCCAAGGTCCATAAGTTTAGTACCTATGTTTTCTTCTATGCAGTTTATTGTGTCAGGTCTTATGCTTAAGTCTTTGATCCATTTTGAATTAACTTTGGTACATGGTGACAAATAGCAGTCCAGTTTCATTCTTTTGCACGTGGCTATCCAATTCTCCCAGCACCATTTATTGAAGAGGCTGTCTTTGCTCCATTGTATGTTTTTAGCTTCTTTGTCAAAAATTATCTGTCCATATTTATGTGGTTTTATTTCTGGGTTCTCAATTCTATTCCATTGGTCTATGTGTCTGTTTTGCTGCCAAAACCATGCTGTTTTGATTATTGTAGCCCTGTAGTACAAGCCAAAGTCAGGAAGTGTGATACCTCCATTATTGTTCTTTTTCCTTAAGATTTCTTTGGCTATTCGGGGTCTTTTGTGGTTCCAAACAAATCTGATGATTTTTTGTTCTATTTCTTTAAAATATGCCATTGGGATTTTGATGGGGATTGCATTGAATCTGTATATTGCTTTGGGTAATATGGCCATTTTAACTATGTTGATTCTTCCAATCCATGAGCACAGAATGTCTTTCCATTTCTTTGTGTCTTCTTCAATTTCTTTCAAAAATGTCTTATAGTTTTCAGCATATAGGTCTTTCACATCCTTGGTTAAGTTTATTCCTAGGTATTTTATTCTTTTTGCTGCAATTGCAAAAGGAATTGTTTTTTGTATTTCTTTTTCTGAGATTTCATTGTTAGTATATAGGAAGGAAATGGACTTTTGTGCGTTGATTTTGTAGCCAGCAACTTTACTGTATTCGTTGATTGTTTCTAATAGCTTTTTGGTGGAGTCTTTAGGGTTTTCTATATATAGCATCATGTCATCTGCAAAGAGTGATAATTTAACTTCTTCATTCCCAATTTGGATGCCTTTTATTTCTTTCTCTTGCGTGATTGCTCTGGCAAGGACTTCCAACACTATGTTGCAAAGCAGAGGTGACAGGGGACAGCACTGTCGTGTTCCTGAACGTAGAGCAAAGGGCTTCAGCTTTTCTAACATTTATTTTTTAACATATTATTGTACAAGAAATTTTATGTAACAAATAATTAGAAAACACACGTTTTGTACTGGTCACCAATTTACAATATGTATGCATCATACAAGGCCAAGAACTCTTTGTCATTGCAAGTTTGTCGTAAAGTCACTGTAACTTATTGTACTTCAGGGTATTATTTTGCATATGGATATCATTATTGATTTCTAGCGTTACACTTTTAATTCATAAACACAAATAAAAGAATTAATAACATCTATATAGATACAGAATTAGTACTGCTTATGTATACTGCACATCCTGTTTTCCCCTCACAAGTTTGGGCAAAAAAGTACGTATAATAAATGGCAAAATACAGTAGTTACTTGCAGTGTTTTCTTAAAATTTTTTGTATTTCTGTGGTGTGTGTTGTCACTTCTCCTCTTTCATCTCTGATTGTATTTATTTGGGTCCTCTTTTTTTTCTTGATGAATCTGGTTAATGATTTGTCAATTTTGCTTATATTGAAAAAATCAAACAGCTCTTGGTTTCTTTGATCTTTTGTATTTTTTTTTAGTCTATTTCATTTATTGCCACTCTGATCTTTATTATTTCCTTTCTTGTACTCATTTTGGACTTACATAGCTGTTCTTTTTCCAGTTCCCTTGGGTGTAAAGATAGACTGTTGATTTGAAAACTTTCTTGTTTCTTTAGGTAGGCCTGCATTAGTATGAATTTCCTTCTTAGAACTGATTTTTTTGTGTCCCATAGATTTTGGGTCATTGTGCTTCATTTTCGTTTGACTTAAGGTATTTTTTTATTTCCCTTGATCTCATTGTTGACCCATTTATTATTTAGTAGCATGTTCTTCAGTCTCCATGTGTTTGTGTGTTTTTCATGTTTTTTATTTTTCTTCTAATTGATTTCTAGTTTCATAGCACTGTGGTCAGAGAAAATGCTTGATATGATTTCATTCTTCTTAAATTCACTGAGACTTGTTTTGTGGCCTAGCATGTAGTGTATCTTAGAAAATGTTCCATTTGCACTTGAAAAGAATGTATATTCTGCTTCTTTGGGGTGAAATGCTCTAAAAATATCAATTAAATCCATCTGGTCTAATGTGTCATTTAAGGCCACTGTTTCCTTTATTGATTTTCTGTCTGGAGCATCTGACCATTGGTGTCAGTGGGGTGATGAAGTCCTCTACTACAGTTGTATTTCTGTTGATTTCTGTCTTTATGTCTGTCAATATTTGTTTTGTATATTTAGGTGCTCTTATGTTTGATGCATAGATGTTTAGTAGGGTTATGTCCTTTTGTTGGATTGATCCCTTTATTATTATGTAATGCCATTCTTTGTCTTTTATTATAGTCTTTGTTTTAAAGTCTATTTTGTGTGATATAAGTATTTCTACCCCAGCCTATTCTATCATTTCCATTTGTGTGAAATATCTCATTCCATCCCTTTACTTTCAGTCTGTGTGTGTTTTTTGATCTGAGGTGTGTCTCTTGTAGACAGCATATGCATGGGTCTTGTTTTCTTATGCAGTCGGCTACCCTATGTCTTTTGATTGGAGCATTTAATCCATTTACATTTAAAGTGATTATTGATAGGTACATAGTTATTGCCATTTTATTATTTGTTTTCTAGTCTTCATTAGTTAGTTTGTTTTCTCCTTTCTTCTGCTTAAAGAAGTCCTTTTTATCATTTCCTATAACACTGGCTTGGTGGCAATGAATTCCTTTAACTTTTTCTTTTCTTGGAAGGTCTTTATCTCTCATTCAATTTTTTTTTAATTAAAGTTTATTGGGGTAACAATGGTTAGCAAAGTTACATAGGTGTGAAATGTCTCATTCAATTTTAAGTAATAGCCTTGCTGGATAGAACAGTCTTGTTTGTAGGCCCTTGTTTTTCATCACTTTGAATATTTCTTGCCACTATTTCGGGCCTGCACAGTTTTTTTGTAGAAAAATCAGCTGATAGTCTTGTGGGATCTCCCTTCTAAGTAACTAGCTGTCTTTCTCTTGCTACTCTTAGGATTGTCTCTTTGTCTTTAACTTTTGGCTTTTTAGCTGTGATGTGTCTTTGTGTGGGCCTGTTTGGATTAATCTTGTTTGGGACTCTGCACTTCCTGGGCTTGATATCAATTTCTTTCACCAGGTTAGGGAAGTTTTTGGTCATTATTTCTTGAAATACGTTCTCAATCATTTGCTCCCTCTCTTCTCCTTCTGGTGCTCCTATGATGTGAATGTTGTTATGCTTGATGTTGTCCCACAGGTCTATTAAACTATCTTCATTGTTTTTCATTCTTTTTGTTGTTCTGATTGGGTGTATTCTGCTACCTTGTTTTCTAAATTGCTGATTTGTTCCTCTGCTTCTTCTAATCTGCTATTGATTCTTTCTAGTGTAGTCTTCATTTCAGTTATTGTATTCTTTATTTCTGACTGGTTATTTTTCATGGTCTCTATGTCTTTCTTTATGATTGCTAGCTCTTTGTTGAAATTCTCACTAAGTTCCTTAAGCAGTCTTATAATCAGTGTTTTAAACTCTGTCTCTGGTAGATTGGTTGCCTCCATTTCATTTAGTTCCATTTCTGCAGGTTTCTTCTGTTCTTTTATTTGGGACATGTTTCTTTTTTCCCTCATTCTGGCTGCCACTCTGTGTTTTCTTGTATGTATTATATAGATCTCCTATGTCTCTGGGTGGCCTGTAGCATGTGTCCTATTTAGTTAAACTGTGCAGTCTTCCTAATCTCTTGTGCATGTGTTCCAGAGGTGTCCCTTGTGTTGTGTGTTGTGTGTGTTCTCCTGTTGTAAGTGAGCCTTGTTTGCTTTTGGCATGTCATGGGCTTAGATTGACTCCCAGGGTGACTATGAGGATTGGCTACACCCACAGTGTATGAGCTGCTGTGTGGTGGATGACCCATTAGAGGACACTTTGCCCTGTGGTCTTTTGTGCCTGCTGAGGGCCCCTCTTTGGGTGTGCTCCTTGTGGGGCTAACCAGGTAGTGCTCTTGTGTGGTCTGAAGTTCGCCTCTGGGTACGTTGTTTCTGGTGTGTCTTAGGTGGGGCTCCCATGCAGGCCAACTTCAGCTTTGCTTGTTACTGGCCTGTGGCTATCTAGTAGGTGCCTCAAACTTATATGTGGTTGGCTGTTAACTGTTCTGGACATGGATGCATGTGGGGGAGACCTCGCTGTGAACTGAGTCCTGCTGCCATGAATAGCGGGCCTGAGGCAGCTTAGCAAAAGGCCCATATCTCCCTAGGACTATTGCTACTTGCCAACTGTCCGTAAGGCCCAGCTGTTGAAAGAAGTTCCTTAGGTGCATGTGCCGGGCCGATTGACCTGGTGTTGAGAGTGCCCTGGATGATGCAGCACTAGCTGGTCAGGGTGGAGTTCAAGTGATTCATGAAACATGATAGGTGGTTTCTATAACATTAATGTAGGTGCAATTCTTATGCTAGGACATGTACTTTGACCACCTTGCTCAACAATCTGAGATCACTGCACCCATCACCACCTCCCAGGCTCACAAATTCCTGAGAGCTGTTTTCGAGTGGCTGCGGTGAAGTTTTTGGATAACTGTCCACCATCAGAATCTCCCCAGGCCATTGAAAATTGTCTGCTATTGTAAAAAACCTCTGCTGCAGCTTGTGGGGGAGGCATCAGCCACCCAGGCACCCAGAGTAGCCCTGGCAATGCAGCTCTAGTTGGGCTGGGCAAGGTTCCAGGGAGCTAAGAGGTGTGGTCAGTGGTTTCTACGAATTTAGTGTAGTCTCAGCTCCCAGGCCAGTGTTGGGCCTGCAACCACCCTGCAAAAATGCTGGGAGAACACTACAGCTGTCCACCACCTGTCTCAGGCCTCCCAAGCCACTGTCTGCCTGTGCTGTGGTGCAGGTATTTCCTTAATATCCTCCATCAAATGTGTCCCAGGCTGTAACAAGTCCTCTGCAAACTATAATCCACAACCTGTGGGGTGGGGCCAGCTACCCAACAGTCAAGGATTTCCTGGGTGACATAGCACCAGTTGTGCGGAGGGCAGGGACCCAGGGTGTCACCAAGGCAGTGTACACATACATGTGCACAGATTTCACCAGAACAATGTAGTCCCAGACTTGGCCCTTTAGGGGAAAATTAACCCTGAAAAGATGGTGTCCCACTCTAAACTACATGAGTGCAGGCTATACACGGGGAAAGCAATGGCTCCCATCCCTCTAGTTTACATGCCAAAGGCACTCAGTTCAGCACTTCCCTTTCATCCCTGGGCTTCCTGAGCTGCCACCCCTTCCAACAGAGACCAGGTAAGTGCCCACCAGTGAGTGAGACTTGTGTATCAGATCTACAAGAGGACATCTGAATTTCCAGCCAGCTTCTGCCCCATTGGGAAGGGCATACAGAGTTCTCACTGATTTTCACTGCCAGATGACGTGGGAACTCCTCTTTCTGGCACAGGACCACTGGGCTGGGGAGTCCTGTGTGGAGCTGGGGGACCCTACCTCTTCAGGGGGATCTTTGCCACCAAAGTTTCCCTCTCAGCATTCAGTCTCTCTGTGTGGGTTTGGGATCAGCCTTTTTCATGTCTCCACCCCTCCTACCAGTCTTGAAGTGACCTCTTCTTTATATCCTTAGTAATAGTGGTTCTGTTCAGCTAGAATTCAGATGTATCTTGAGGCTTATTGTTCTATAATTTATTTGTAATTTTGGTGTGATCCTGGGATTCTGTAGTCAAAGTACTTACATAATCTGCCATCTTGAATCCTCTTGTTCCTCTCCTTGGAGTCTTAAAGATAGACTAAACAAGATGGATTTAATAGATATTTTTTGAGAATTTCACCCCAAAACAGCAGAATATACATTCTATGTAAGTGGACATGAAAAATTTCCAAGATAGACCACATGTTAGGCCACAAAAAAAGTCTCAATAAATTTAAGAAGGTTGAAATCATATCAAGCATCTTCTCTGACCACAGTGGTGTGAAACTAGAAATCAATTACAGAAAAAAACACAAACAACTGAAAAACTCACAAATACATGGAGATTAAATAACATGGTACTAAATAACAAATGGGTTAACAATGAGATCAAGGAGGAAATCAAAAGATACCTTGAGACAAATGAAAATGAAAGCAGAATGACTGGAAATCTATAGAACACAACGAACGCAGTGTTATGAGGGAAATTCATAGCAATGAAGGCCTACCAAAAGAAACAAAAAAAAAATGTCAAGTCAACAGTCTACCTTTTTATCTAAGGGAACTGGGAAAATAACAGCAAACAAAGCTCAAAGTGAGTACAAGGAACAAAATAATGAAGATCAGAGTAGAAAAAAGTGAAATAGAGACTAAAAAACAATATAAACAATCAATGAACAAAGAGCTATTTTTTTAAAAGATAAAATCGACAAACCTTTACCCACTCGCATCAAGAAAAAAAGAGAGAGGACCCACATAAATAAAATCAGAAATGAAAGAGGAATAGTGAGAGCTGACACCACAGAAATACAATAAATAAATAAATAAATAAATAAATAAATAAATAAATAAATAAATAAATAAATAGAAAACACTATGAGCTACTATACATTAAAAATTTGGACAATCTGGAAGAAATGGGTAAATTCCTAGAAGCATACAGTCTTTCAAGGCTGAAAGAAGATGAAAGAGAAACTCTGAATAGACAGATTAAATTTAATCAGTAATCAATAAGTTCCCAACAAAAAAAAGTCCTGCACCAGATGGCCACACAGGTGAATTTTACCAAATATTCAATAAAGAATTAAACCTATTATCCTCAACTACACCACAAAATTCAAGAGGAGGGAAGACTCCCAGCTCATTTTATGAGACCACCATTACCTTGATGCCAAAACCAGACAAAGACATTACAAAAAAGAAAAGCATGGGACGATATCCCTAATGAACATAGATGCAAAAATCCTCAGAAAAATAGCAGGAGACCAAAGTCAACAATATATTAAAAGGATTATACACCACAATCAAGTGGAAATCATTCCTGGAATGCAAAGTTGGTTCAATATCTGCAAATCAATTAACATGATATACCATATTAACAAAAAGAAAAAGAAAAATCATATGGTCAAATCAATAGACACAGAAAAAACATTTGATGAAATCCAGCATTCATGATAAAAACTCTCAGCAAAGTGGGAATAGAGGGAACATATCTCAACATAATTAAGTCCATATATGTCAAACCCACACCTAATATCATACCTAATATGGAAAAGCTAAAAACGTTCTCCTTAAAATCAGGAAAGAGACAATGATGCCCATTCTCACCAGTTTTATTCATCATAGTACTGTAAGTCCTAGTCACAGCAATAATACAAGATAAAGAAATAAAAGTCATCCAAATGGGAAAGATAGAAGTAAAATTGTCATTATTTGCAGATTACATGATACTATCTAGTGAGAGCCCCAAAGATTTCAGCAAAAAATGACTAGAATTGATAAATCAATTTATTAAAGTAGAAGGAAAAAATAATATTAAACAATAAGTGGCATTTGTAACAACATAACGAACTATCAGAAAGAAAAATTAAGAAAACAATCCCATTTACAATTGCATACAAAATGAAATATTTAGGAATGAATTTAACCAAGGAATGAAAAGAACTGTAATCAGAAAATTATATGGAATTGAGCAGAAAAATTCAAGATGATACATATACATGGAAACATATACCATGCTCATTTATAGGAAGAATTAATGTAGTTAAAATGTCCATACCATACAAAGCAATATGTAGATTCAATGCAATCCTTATCAAAATACCAATAGAATTTTTTTTACAATACTGAAACAAATAATCCTAACATTTATATGGAACTGTAAAAGACCCCAAATACCCATGGCAATCCTGAGAAAGAACAAAACTGAAGGTAACATGCTATTTAATATCAAATTATACTACAAGGCTATAGTAATCAACACAGGATGGTATTACTATAAAAACAGACACATACGTCAATGGAATAGAATAGAGAGCCCAGAAATAAATCTATGCCTATCTGGTCATTTAATCTATGCAAGGCAAGCAAAAATTTGCATTTAGGTAAAAACAGTTTATTTAATAAATGGTGCTGGGAAAACTGGAGAGAAACATGCGAAAAAATGAAACTGGACCACCTTCTTACACTATTTACAAAAATAAACTCAAAATAGATTAAAGACTTAAATGTAAGACCTGAAACCATAAAACTCCTAGGATAAATTATAGGAAGTAAACTCTCAGACATTACCCTTAGTAATATATTTACTGATGTATCTCATTGGGTAAAGGAAACAAAAGAAAAAAATAAACAATGGGACTACATCAAACTAAAAAGTTTTTCATAGCAAAGGAAACCACCAACAAAACAAAAAGACATAATACTGAATGGGAGAAGATATTTGCCAAAGATCCATCTGATAAGGGGTTAGTTTCCAAAATTTATTTAAAAAAGAACTGATACAACCCAACACTAAAAAAGCAAACAATCAAAATTAAAAATGGTCAAAGCACCTGAGCAGACATCTCTCCAAAGAGTACATGCAGATGGCCAATAGACATATGAAAAAATACACAAAGTCACTAATTATTAGAGAAATGCAAATAAAAACCACAATGAGATAGCACCTCACCACTGTCAGAATAGCTATCATCAATAAATGAATAAATAACACATGCTGGCAAGGATGTGGAGAAAAGGGAATCCTTGTGCACTGATGGTGAAATTGCAAATTGGTGCAGTTACTATGGAAAACAGTATAGAAGTTCCTCAAAAAATTAAAAATAGATTTACCTTAAGAATCAGCAGTTCCATTCCTGGGTATTTATCCAAAGAAATCTAAAAGACTGATTCAAAAAATACATATGCACCCTATTTTTACTGCAGCATTATTCACAATATCCAAGATATGGAAACAGCAAAAATGCCCGTCTATAGACAATTGGATAAAGAAATCGTGGTACATTTATGCAATGGAGTATTTACTCTGCCATAACAAAGAATGAAATCTTACCATTTGAAACACTATGAATGGACCTTACAGATATTATATTAAGTGAAATAAGTCAGACTGAGAAAGCCAAATACTATATGATCTCACATATATATGGAATCTAAAGAATAGAATAAATGAGCAAACAAAACAGAAATGGACTCACAGATACATAGAACAAACTGATGCTTTGTAGACGGAAGGGGTTTGGAGGGCTGGGTGAGAAAGGTGAAGCGATTTGGAAGTACAAGTTCGTAGTCACAAATTAGTCAGGAAATGTGCAGTACAGTATGGGGAATATAATCAATAATGTTGTGAAGACTATGTAGGGTGTCAGATGGGTATGGAACTTATTGGGGGATCACTTTATAGATTATATAAATGCCTAACCACTGCACTGTACAACCGAAACTAATATAAAACAATATTGAACTATTGTCTGTGTCTATGAGTTTTTGTTTCTCATTTGTTTGTCTTGTTCTTTTGTTGTTTTTGGCTTACATACCACATATCAGTGAAATCATATGGTTCTCTGCTTTTTCTGTCTGACTTATTTCGCTTAGCATCACACTCTCAAGACCCATCCATGTTGTCGCAAATGGTGCCATTTCATCTTTTCTTATGGCAGAATAGTATTCCACTGCGTATATATACCACAACTTCTTTATCCAATCATCTATTGAAGGACACTTTGGTTGTTTCCAAGTCTTCACTAATGTAAATAAAGCTGCAATGAACATTGGAGCATATATGTCTTTTTTTTTTAATTTATTTTTTAAATTTATTGGGGTGACAATTGTTAGTAAAATTACATAGATTTCAGGTGTACAATTCTGTATTACATCATCTATAAATCCCATTGTATGTTCACCACCCAGAGTCAGTTCTCCTTCCATCACCATATATTTGATCCCACTTACCCTCATCTCCCAACCCCCACCACCCTTACCCTCTGGTAACCACTAAACTATTGTCTGTGTCTATGAGTTTCTGATTCTCATTTGTTTGTTTTGTTCTTTTGTTGTTTTTGATTTATATACCACATATCAGTGAAATCACATGGTTCTCTGCTTTTACTGTCTGACTTATTTCGCTCAGCATTACACTCTCAAGATCCATCCATGTTGTCACAAATGTTCCTAAATCATCTTTTCTTACCACCGAATAGTATTCCATTGTGTATATATACCACAACTTCTTTATCCATTCATCTATCGAAGGACATTTTGGTTATTTCCATGTCTTGGCCACCATAAACAAAGCTGCAATGAACATTGGAGCACACGTGTCTTTATCTCTAAATGTTTTCAGATTTTTGGGGTAGATACCTAGGAGAGGGATTGCTGGGTCATATGGCAATTCTATTCGTAATTTTTTGAGGAACCTCCACACTGCCTTCCATAATGGCTGCACCAGTCTGCATTCCCACCAACAGTGTATGAGGGTTCCTTTTCCTCCAAGCCTCTCCAACACTTGTTACTATTTGTCTTGTTGATGATAGCCATTCTGACTGGGGTGAGGTGATACCTCATTGTGGTTTTGATTTGCATTTCTCTAATTATTAGTGATTTTGAGCATTTTTTCATATGTCTATTTGCCGTTTGTATGTCCTCTTTGGAGAAATGTCTCTTCATGTCCTCTGCCCATTTTTCAATTGGGTTGTTTGCTTTTTTGTTGTTGAGTTGTATGAGTTCCTTGTATATTCTGGATATTAGCCCCGTATTGGAGGCACTATTTGCAAAAATCTTCTCCCATTCAGTAGGTAGCCTCTTTATTTTGTCGATGGTTTCTTTTGCTGTGCAGAAGCTTTTAAGTTTCATATAGTCCCATTCGTTTATTTTAGCTTTTACTTCCATTGCCTTTGGAGTCAAGTTCATAAAATGCTCTTTGAACCCACGGTCCATAAGTTTAGTACCTATGTTTTCTTCTATGCAGTTTATTGTGTCAGGTCTTATGCTTAAGTCTTTGATCCATTTTGAATTAACTTTGGTACATGGTGACAAATATCAGTCCAGTTTCATTCTTTTGCATGGGGCTATCCAATTCTCCCAGCACCATTTATTGAAGAGGCTGTCTTTGCTCCATTCTATGTTTTTAGGATCTTTGTAAAAAATTATCTGTCCATTATGTGGTTTTATTTCTGGGTTCTCAATTCTATTCCATTGGTCTCTGTGTCTGTTTTTCTGCCAATACCATGCTGTTTTGATTATTGTAGCCCTGTAGTACAAGCTAAAGTCGGGGAGTGTGATACCTCCAGTATTGTTCTTTTTCTTAAGATTGCTTTGGCTATTCGGGGTCTTTTGTGGTTCCAAACAAATCTCATGATTTTTTTGTTCTATTTCTTTAAAAAATTCCATTGGGATTTTGATGGAGATTGCATTAAATCTGTATATTGCTTTGGGTAATATGGCCATTTTAACTATGTTGATTCTTCCCATCCATGAGCACGGAATAGCTTTCCATTTCTTTGTATCTTCTTCAATTTCTTTCAAAAATGTCATAGTTTTCAGCATATAGGTCTTACACATCCTTGGTTAAGTTTATTCCTAGGTATTTTATTCTTTTTGCTGCAATTGCAAAAGGAATTGTTTTTTGTATTTTTTTTCTGAGATTTCATTGTTAGTATATAGGAAGGCAATGGACTTTTGTGCGTTGATTTTGTAGCCGGCAACTTTACTGTATTCGTTGATTGTTTCTAATAGCTTTTTGGTGGAGTCTTTAGGGTTTTCTATATATAGCATCATGTCATCTGCAAACAGTGATAATTTATCTTCTTCATTCCCAATTTGGATGCCTTTTATTTCTTTCTCTTGCGTGATTGCTCTGGCAAGGACTTCCAACACTATGCTGAAAAGCAAAGGTGATAGGGGACATCCCTGTTGTGTTCCTGAACGTAGAGCAAAAGGCTTCAGTTTTTCACCATTAATTATGAGGGTAGCAGAGGGCTTATCATATATGGCCTTTAATATGTTAAGGTATTTTCCTTCTATACCTATTTTATTAAGTGTTTTAATCATAAATGGATGTTGTATCATGTCAAGTGCTTTTTTGGCATCAATTGATATAGTCATATGATTTTTGTCCTTTATTTTGTTTATATAACGTATCATATTGATGGATTTGTGGATGTTGAACCATCCTTGTGCTCCGGGGATGAACCCCAATTTTCGTGATGAATAATATTTTTAATGCATTGTTGTATTCGATTTGCTAGAATTTTATTTAGGATTTTGCATCTGTATTCATCAGAGATATTTGTCTCTAGTTTTCTTTTTTTGTGTTGTCCTCACCAGGTTTTGGTATCAGGGTAATGTTGGCCTTATAAAATGAGTTAGGAGTACTGTCTCTTCTTCAATTTCTTGGAAGAGTGTGAGCAGGTTTGGTATTAGATTCTCTTGGAATGTTTGGTAGAATTCACTAGTGAAGCCATCTGGTCCTGGACTCTTGCTTTTGGGAAGGTTTTGGATGGCTGATTCAATTTCGTTACTGGTGATCGGTCTGTTTAGATTTTCCAGTTCTTTGTGGTTCAGCCTAGGAAGGGCATATGTTTGTAAGAACTTGTCCTTTTTTTCTAGGTTATTGAATTTGGTGGCATATATTCCTTCATAATATTCTTGGATGATCCTTTGTGTTTCTGTGGTGTCCGTGATAACTTCCCCGTTTTCATTTCTGATTTTGTTAATTAGTGTCTTCTGTCTTTTAATCTTAGTGAGTCTAGTCAAGAGTTTGTCAATTTTGTTAATCTTTTCAAAGAACCAGCTGTTTGTCAGATTAATTTTTTCTGTTGTCTTTTTGTTGTCTATTTCATTTAGTTCTGTTCTGATTTTTGTTATTTCCTTTTTCTGCTGACCTTGGGTTTCATTTGTTCTTCTTTTTCTAGTTCTTTAAGGTGTAACATGAGGTTATTTATTTGGGATTTTTCTTGTTTCTTGAGATAGGCCTGTAATGAAATAAGTTTCCCTCTTAAAACTGCTTCTGTTGCATTCCAAATATTTTGGTAGGATGTATTTTCATTTTCATTTGTTTCTCTGTATCTTTTGATCTCTCCTCTGATTTCTTCTTTGACCCAGTCATTCTTTAAAAATATGTTGTTTAATCTCCATGTGTTTGTGTTTTTTCCCCCTTTCTTTTTGCAGTTGATATCCAATTTCAAAGCCTTGTGATCAGAGAATATGCTTGGTATGATTTCAGTCTTCTTAAATTTGTGAGGCTGGTTTTATGTCCCAATATATGGCTTATCCTTGAGAATGTTCCATGTACACTAGAAAAGAATGTATAGTCTGATGTTTTAGGATGAAATGCTCTATAAATATCAATTATGTCCATTTCATAATGTGTCATTTAGGGCTGCTATTTCGTTATTTATTTTCTGTTTGGATGATCTATCCATAGCTGTCAATGATGTATTTAAGTCCCCTAGTATAATTGTGTTTTGGTCAATTTCTCCCTTTAGTTCTGTTAGTAGTTGCTTGGTGTATTTCAGTGCTCCCTGATTGGGGGCATAAAGATTGATGACTGTTATGTCTTCTTGTTTTACAGACCCCTTCACCATTATGAAATGTCCATCTTTATCTCTTGTTATCTTTTTCACCTTGAAGTCTGTTTCATCTGATATCATTATGGTACACCTGATTTTCTCTGGGTACCATTTGCTTGGAGTGTCAATTTCCACCCTTTCACTTTGAGTCTATGCTTGTCCTTGTAGCTGAGATGTGTCTCTTGGAGACAGCATATGGTTGGGTTCAGTTTTTTGATCCAATCTCCTACTCTGTGCCTTTTTATTGGTGAGTTCAGTCCATTTACATTCAGGGTGATTATTGATATGTGAGGATTTCCTGTCATTCTTTCTTTAGTTTTCTGGTAAGGCTGTGTCTCCATTGTTTCTTTGCCTTTTTGTTGTTGTCTATTATTTCTGAGTGGTGGTATTCTATGATGTTTCCCTCTGTTACTTCTTTTATTTCAGTATATATTTCAATTCTGGATTTATTTTGAGTGGTTACCCTTAAGTTTATGTAAAAGAAACTTTGATATTTAGAGTATTCCATTTTCTTCAGCACGCTTACTTTCTCCATTCCCATATTCCAGTTCAGGCCTTTACTCTCCCCCTTTTTGAGTTGTGGTTGCCACAAATTGTCCCTCTTGATGGTGGTCGAATAGCCTCCTTTAGTATTTCTTGTAGTGCAGGTCGTGTATTAGAAAATTCCCTCAGCTTCTGTATGTCTGGAAAGGTCTTTATTCCTCCTTCATATCTAAAGGATATCTTTGCTGGATATATTATTCTTGGCTCATGGTTTCTCTCTTTCAATAGTTTGAATATTTGGTTCCACTCCCTCCTGGCTTGTAGAGTTTCTGCTGAAAAATCTGATGATAATCTAATGGGCTTTCCTTTGTAAGTTACCGTCTTCTTTTTCCTGGCTGCCTTGAGGATTCTTTCTTTGTCGTTGATTTTAGACAGCTTCAATACAATGTGCCTTGGAGAAGGTCTGTTGGGATTGAGGTAACTAGGTGTTCTATTTGCTTCTTGGATTCGAGGGTCCAGTTCTGTCCACAAATTTGGGAAGTTCTCATCGACAATTTGTTTGAATATATTCTCTGTTCCCTTCTCTCTTTCTTCTCCTTCTGGTATGCCCATTATTCTTATATTGCTCTTTCTGATGGAGTCAGAAAGTTCTTGTAGAGTTCTTTCATTTCTTTTAAGTCTCAAGTCTCTTTCATCTTCTATTTGTGTCATTTCCAGGTTTCTGTCTTCGATGTCACTGATTCTTTGCTCCATCTGGTCAACTCTACTACCTAAGCTGGTTATTTCATTCTTAATTTCTTCTATTGAGTTCTTAATCTCCAGAAATTCTATTTGGTTCTTTTTTAAGATTTCAATCTCTTTCGTAAAATGCTCATGCTGTTCTTTGAGTTTCTGAGTTCATTTAACTGCCTATCTGTGTTTTCTTGTATCTCGTTGAGTTTTTTCAGAACCGCAATCTTGAATTCTCTGTCATTTAAGTCACATATTTCTGTATCTTTAATTGCCTTCTCTGGAGATTTTTCACTTTCTTTCTGAGCTATCTTGTTGCGTTGGTTATTCATGGCGATTACTGGTTTACTATTTCTCTTCCTAGACATCTACAGGAGTGACTTCTGCAACAGGTTGATAGAAAGCGGTCTGTCTTTTGTTTGCCAGTACTTGTTGGTAGAATGTTTTATTATTTCTCCAACTGCAACTTATTTTTCTTCTCCCACACAGTAGTGCTATATTTTCTCTGCACTATTCCAACTTCTCACACAATGGGGGGATTCCCTGGGAGACAGGCTTCTCCTCTGTTAATAGTTCGTCTAGGTCACAGGGCGCAGTGTCCCGGTGGGTATGCGGAGAGCTTTTGATGTTCCAAAGCTCTTCCAGCTCCTGATTCAGAGCCCGTATATTTCAGCAGTTCTGTTTACTCCTGCAGGGATCCGCCCAGATAGGTGGGGTCAGGGGCGGGGTGAGTTGTGAGAGGTGGCTCAGAGCAATGGCGGCGACCACCACCACAGCCGGTCCTGCTTCCACAGCTCTCTCCCCTTTGCTGGAACTAGTTGGGCTGTGAATTTGTGTTTGCGGCCTTCAGTTCTCAAAACAGCAAATTTTCTGTTGTTTTGATCTGACACTGCTACTGTTTCACTTCTAGCACCAGGCATGTGGGGGCGGGGCGAGCTCTGGGAGGGGACGGAGGGGGCGGCTAGTCTCAGTGCCTAAGGCTCCGTTCTCTGCTCGGCAGTGCGGGCTTAAACCACCATTTTCAGCCTTTTTCCCTCAGTCTTTTCTCCGAGGTCTCTGCCGTGAGCGTTGGGTTCAGCCGTGTTATATGCTGTCCCCTCAGCCCTGTGGAGCCCTGGCAGAGCCCTAGCAGTCCGATCTCCCGCAGCTGCGGTAGTTCCGGGAAGCAGCGAGCTCGGCGCACTGAGTGAGGTCTGCGTCCTGCGCCCGCGCGGCTCCGTCTCTGCGAACTGCTCCCTTTCCTCCTCCCTCCACTCGCGCGAATCTCCCACCTGTAGGTGATTTCAGTCGGTAGTGGGCCTCTTCGTCTTGCCTGTCTGCTGTGCAAGGAGTCCTTTGTGGAGTTTTTGTTGTTTGATTCTTTGTAAATTCCAGGGGAGCTTTACAGAGGCTCACCTCACACCGCCATTTTCCCGGAAGGCCTGGTTATTATTTCTTCAAATAGGTTCTCAATCCCTAACTCCCTCTCTTCTCCTTTTGGTACCCCTACAATGAGAATGTCAGTAAGCTTGACATTGTCCCAGAGGTCTCTTAAATTATCTTCGTTTTTTAAATTCTTTTGATGTTGTTGTTCCAATGGATGTTTTCTGCTACCTTGTCTTCTAAATTGCTGATTCATTCCTCTGCTTCATCTAATCTGCTGTGGATTTTTTCTAGAGTATTCTTCGTTTCAGTTATTGTATTCTTTATTTCCGACTTGTTCTTTTTTATGGTTTCTATGTTTTTCTTTATGCTTACTATCTCTTCATTGAAATTCTCACTAAACTCCTGAAGCATTCTTACAACCAGCATTTTAAACTTGGTCTCTGGTAGGTTGGTGGCCTCCATTTCATTTAATTCTATTTCTGGAGATTTCTCCTTTTCTTTTATTTGGAACATGATTCTATGTTGTCTTATTGTGGCTGCCTTTTCTGTGTTTGCTTCTATGTATTAGGTAGATGTCCTATGTCTCTTAGTCTTTGCTGGGTGGCCTTATGTAGTATATTTTCTGTGTGATCTAATGGCACCATTTCCCTGATCTTTTCCATGTGTATTTTAGGAGTGTCCCTTGTGTGTGTTCTGTGTGTTTTGCTGTTCTAGTTGAGAATTGATTGCTTTTGGCACCTCAAGGGATGGTATTGACACCCAGGCTGACTCACAATGTATGAGATGCTGTGTGGGGGCTAACCCCTCAGAGGGGGATTTACCCAAGTGGGCTCTTGTGTCTGTTGATACCACCCTTAGGTTGGGCAACCAGTGGGGCTAATCAGGTAGTGCTCGTATGTGTACTGATCTTGGCCTCTGTGTGTATTGTGTTTTGTACCTCTTGGGAGGGACTCCCACACAAGCCAATTTCAGCCTTCACTGACCATCTTGGGACTACCTGGTAGGAGCTACAAAGCTGTATGCAATTGGTTGCTGCCTGTGTTGGACTTGGAGGTGTGTGGGGGGTGGCTTTGCTTTGAACAAAAGCTGACTGCCACTAGTATCAGGCTTGGGGCACCTTAGCAAAAGGCTTAGAGTTTCCTAGACATGTTACTACCTGCTGGCTGCCCATAAGTCTCAGTGGCTGAAAGAGACTCCCGAGATGCTCGTGCTGGGCTGGTTGACCCGGTGTTGCCAGTGCCTTCAGCAATGCCACCCAAGTTGGATGGGTTGGGGTCCCTGGGATTCATGAGTGTGTTTGCTGGTCTTCACAATATTAATGTAGATTCAGTTCTTGTCCCTGTACTAAGCCTATGGTCACTCGGGAAAATGCTCAGAGAGCACTGTTACCAGCCATTGTTCTCCTCAGGCCTACAGAACCTCGGGAGCCACCCCAGGAAGGGTGAAGTGCAAACTGGAGCTGAGTGCCTACCATTGATAGTTTCCAAGGCTGCTGCCAGCTGCCCATTGCTGTACAACCCTCCAGCAGCTTGTAGGGAGACGCTGACCACTCTGGAGCTGAGAGTGCCCCTTTGATGTTGCACTAGCTGGGCAGGAAATGGTCTCTGGGAGTCACAGTATATGGCCAGTATTTTTTACAAAGTTAATTCAGACTCAGCTTTTTTGCTGGTTCAGAGTCTGTGGCCACTCTACAAAACACCCTGAGAATACTGTAACCAGCCACTGCTTACCTTGGGTCTACAGATCCCCAAGAGCAGCCCAAGAAAGACTGTAGCACAAGCTAGGGCTGACCACCCACCACAGAAATTTTCCCAGGCTGCTGTGGGCTGTCTGCTGCTGTACTAGTCTCTCACAGCTTGTGGGGTAGAGCTGGCCACCAGGACCTGAGGTTGCTGTGGGCAATGTTGCACTAGGTCAGTGAGGTGCTAGGGGGTCAACATGGTGGTGTGTCCTCATGTGGGTTTTACCAGACCAAGTTGATCTCAAATTTGGCCCTATGTGGTTGGGTTCAACACAGGGAAGATGGTGCCCTCATGTAACTTACACGTGAGGTGGGCTCCACACAGGATAGTGTCAGCTTTCTCTGTAGCCCTTGCCCTTAAGCCATACAACTCAGTCTTTCCCTTTATGTTTTTGGCACCTCTTGAGTCACTGTCCCTTTGCCAGGGCCCAGAGTGGGTTCCTGTAAATGAGTGAGTCTATGCACAGGTACTTTAAGAGGATATCTGGGTTTTCAGCTGCCTTCCATCTCACTGGGATGTACAGATAAAATATTCACTGATTTTCACTGCCAGATGCTGTGGGGATTCCTCTTCAGCACAGGACATCTAGGCTGGGTATCCCAATGTGGGGACAGGACCCTGACTCTTCAGAGAGGACCTCCACTACTGAGGTGTCCCTCCAGGTGCTCAACGACTACTTGTGCATTTGGAATCAGTCGGTTTTGTGTCTCCACCCCTCCTACCAGTCTCAATGTGGCCTCTTATTTATATCCTTAGTTATAGGTGTTATTCTCATCTAATCTTCAGATGATACTCAAGGTTGATCTTTCTATAATTTACTTGTAATTTTATGTGACTTTGGGAGGTGGCAGCCATAGTGTTTACCTACTCTGCCACCTTGGTCTTCCTCCCCCTAAGAACTAAGTCTTGAAACATTGTCATGTCAAGCATTGACATTTGCTGAAATTACAGAAGAAAAAAAGATAATTATATCAATGGCCATTGGAAGCTTGAAAAACAATGGATTATGTCATAGAAATGTCGACAAGAGATGAGCCTCTTGAAATCTCCCCCGGAATTTACAACAGATTGAACAGCTATAACTCCACAAGCAGACAGGCCAGACTAAGAGATGTGCAATTGAAATTATCTAAAATTGGGCTAATTGGGCAACCAGAGGAGGAGGAAATGGGGAAGAGCGGAGACATGGAATGTGCACAGGCTGGAGCTTGGAGCTCCCAGTTACCTGCATTCCAGAGCTACTGCAGTTCCCAGAGAGGAAGAATTTGGAATACTACCGCTAGCCTTATTGCCCACAGTTCCACCTAAGGTATCAGTATATAACATGGCTGACCACAATGCTCATGGCAGAGACCTCGAAGCAAAGACAGAGGGAAGAAGGGTGAAAACAGCAGTTGAAGACCTCACTGTCAAGCAGAGTGGGGAAGAAGTAGGCACGGAGCCTAGCTGACCCCTTCCCACCCTCCCAGAGATCGCCCCTCTCCCACCTGCCCAGTGGTAGAAGCGGAACGGTAGCAGTATCAGATCAAAAGAACAGAATGTTTGAAGTTCTGAGAACTGTGGTCCACAGATACGGACTCACAGCCCAACTAGTTCTGTCGAAGGGGATGAAGACTTGGGTGCAGGACAAGCTGTATTGGTTGTCACCAGCATTGCTTAGAGCCAACTCGCACAAACCACACTTCCCCTATTTGGCGGATCCCTGTAGGGGTAAACAACCACTGAAATACACAAGCCTTGAAACTGATTCAGGAAGAGCTTCAGAACTTCAGAAGCTCTCCACATCCCCCAACAGAGGCGGTGCCCTGAGATCCTGGTGACCTGCTCACAGAGGTGAAGACTACATTCCAGGGAACCCCCATTGTGTGAGAAGCAGGAGCAGTGCAGAGAAAATATAACATTACAGTGTGAGAGAGAATTAAAGGCTGCAATCAGAGAGAAAATAAACCATTCTATCAACACGTAATGTAAAGCAAAAGTAAGGCCTGTTCCTATCACTCTGTGGCTGAACCCACTCCTTTAGATGCCTAGGAAGAGAAATAATAATTCATTAATTGCTATGAATAACCAAGGTAACAAGGCAGCTCAGAAACAAAAATGAAAAGTCTCCAGAAAATGAACTTAAAGAAAGTTATATGAAAGTATATCACTTAAATGATAGAGAATTCAAGATTGCAGTTCTGAGAAACCTCAATGAGATGCAATAAAACACACACAACATTTTATTGAACTCAGAAACGTGATGAAAGAACAAAATTAACATTTTACCAAGGAGATTGAAATTTTTGAAAGAACCAAACAGACTTTCTCAAGATTAAGAACTCAATAAAAGAAATGAAGAATGAAATAGCCAGCATAGGTAATAGAGCTGACTAGATGGAGGAAACAAAGAGTGATATCAAAAATAAAAATCTGGAAATGACATAGATGGAAGATGAACAAGACTTGAAAGTTAAAAGAAAGGAAAGAACTCAAAAAGAACGTTCTGACTCCATGAGAAAAAGCAATACAAGAATAATGGGCATAAGAGAAGAAGAAAGTGACAAGGGAACAGAGACTATATTGAAACAAATATACATTCTTTTCTAGTGTACACGGAACATTCTCAAGGATAGACCATATATTGGGACATAAAATCAGCCTCAGCATGTTTAAGAAGATTGAAATCATACCAAGCATATTCTCTGACCAAAAAACTAGAAAAAGCAGAACTAGTGAAACCCAAGGTCAGCAGAAAAAAGGAAACAACAAAATTCAGAGCAGAACTAAATGAAATAGAGAACAAAAAGACAATAGAAAAAATTAATGTGACAAAAAGCTGGTTCTTTGAAAAGATTAACAAAATTGACAAACCTTTGGCTAGATTCACTAAGATAAAAAGAGAGAAGACACTAATTAACAAAATTAGAAATGAAAAAGGGGAAGTTATTACGGACACCACAGAAATACTAAGGATCATCCAAGAATACTACGAAGGACTATATGCCACCAAATTCAATAACCTAGAAGAAATGGACAAGTTCTTAGAAACATATAGCCTTCCTAGGCTGAACCATGAAGAACTGGAAAATCCAAACAGACCGATCACCAGTAACGAAATTGAATCAGTCATCCAAAACCTTCCCAAAAGCAAAAGTCCTGGACCAGATTGCTTCACCAGTGAATTCTACCAAACCTTCAAAGAGGATCTAATACCAATTCTGCTCAAACTCTTCCAAAAAATTGAAGAAGAGACAGTAGTCCCTAACACATTTTATGAGGCCAACTTTACTCTGATACCAAAACCTGGTAAGGACAGCACAAAAAAGAAAATTACAGACCAATATTCCTGATGAATACAGATGCAAGAATCCTAAAGAAAATTCTAGCAAATAGAATACAACAATGCTTTAAAAAGATTATTCATCACGACCAAGTGGGGTTCATCCCCAGGGCGCAAGGATGGTTCAACATCCGCAAATCCATCAATGTGATACATCACAGAAACAAAATAAAGGACAAAAATCCTATGATTATATCAGTTGATGCAGAAAAAGCATTTGACAAGGTACAACATCCATTTATGATTAAAACACCTAATAAAATAGGTATAGAAGGAAAATACCTTAACATAATAAAGGCCATATATGACAAACCCTCATCTAATCTCATAATTAATGGTGAAAACTGAAGCCCTTTGCTCTACGTTCAGGAGCATGACAGGGCTGTCCTCTATCACCTCTGTTTTCAACGTAGTGTTGGAAGTCCTTGACAGAGCAATCAAGTAAGAGAAAGTAATAAAAGGCATCCAAATTGGGAATGAAGATGTTAAATTGTCACTCTTTGCAGATGACATGATGCTATATATAGAAAATCCTAAAAAGTCCACCAGAAAGCTATTAGAAACAACGAATACAGTAAAGTTGCCGGGTACAAAATCAACGTACAAAAGTCCATTACATTCCTATATACCAACAATGAAATCTCAGAAAAAGAAATACAAAAAACAATCCTTGTGCATTTGCAGCAAAAAGAATAAAATACCTAGGAATAAACTTAACCAAGGATGTAAAAGACCTATATGCTGAAAACTATAAGACTTTTTAAAAAGAAATTGAAGAAGACAACAAGAAATGGAAAGACATTCCATACTCATGGATTGGAAGAATCAACATAGTTAAAATGGCCATATTACCCAAAGCGATATACAGATTTAATGCAATCCCCATCAAAAACCCAATCGCATTTTTTAAAGAAGTAGAAGGAGAAATCATCGGGTTTGTTTGGAACCACAAAAGACCCCGAATAGCCAAAGCAATCTTAAGAAAAAAGAACGATACTGGAGGTATTACAATCCCTGGCTTTAGTTTGTACTATAGGGCTATAATAATCAATACAGCATGGTATTGGCAGAAAAACAGACACATATACCAATGGAATAGAATTGAGAACCCAGAACTAAAACCACATATATATGGACAGATGACTTTTGACAAAGAAGCTAAAAACATACAATGGAGGAAAGACAGCCTCTTCAATAAATAGTGCTGGGAGGATTGTATATCCCTGTGCAAAAGAATGAAACTGGACTGCTATCTGTCACTGTGTATCAATATTAATTCAAAATGGATCAAAGACTTAAGCATAAGACCTGAAACAATAAACTGCATAGAAGAAAACATAGGTACTAAACTTATGGACCTTGGGACTCCAAAGGCAATGGAAGTAAAAGCTAAAATAAATGAAGGGGACTATATGAAACTTAAAAGCTTCTGCACAGCAAAAGAAACCATTGACAAAATAAAGAGGCAACCAACTGAATGGTAGAAGATTTTTGGAAACAGTTCCTGTGATAAAGGGATAGTATCCAAATTATACAAGTAACTCATGCAACTCAGCAACAAAAAAACAAACAACCCAATTGGAAAATGGGCAGACGACCTGAAGAGACATTTCTCTAAAGAGGACATACAAATGGCAAATAAACATATGAAGAAATGCTCAACCTCACTAATCATCAGAGAAATGCAAATGATAACCACAATGAGATATCACCTCACCCCAGTCAGAATGGCTATCGTCAACAAGACAAATAGTAACAAGTGTTGGAGAGGCTGTGGAGAAAAAGGAACTCTCATACACTGTTGGTGGGAATGCAGACTGGTGCAGCCATTATGGAAGGCAGTGTGGAGGTTCCTCAAAAAATTATGAATAGAATTACCATATGACCCAGCAATCCCTCTCCTGGGTATCTACCCAAAAAATCTGAAAACATTTAGAGATAAAGACACGTGTGCTGCAATGTTCATTGCAGCTTTATTTACGGTGGCCAAGACATGGAAACAACCAAAATGTCCTTCGATAGATGAATGGATAAAGAAGTTGTGGTATATATACACAAAGGATTACTATTCGGCGGTAAGAAAAGATGATATAGGAGCATTTGTGACAACATTGAGAGTGTAATGCTGAGCGAAATAAGTCAGACAGAAAAAGCAGAGAACCATGTGATTTCACTGATATGTGGTATATAAACTAAAAACAACAAAAGAACAAGACCAACAAATGAGAAACAGAAACTCATAGACACAGACAATAGTTTAGTGGTTACCAGAGGGTAAGGAGGGAAGGGGGTGGGAGATGAGGGTAAAGGGGGATCAAATATATGGTGATGGAAGGAGAACTGACTCTGGGTGGTGAACACAATGGGATTTATAGATGATGTTATACAGAATTGTACACCTGAAATCTGTGTAATTTCACTAAAAATTGTCACCCCAATTAATTAAAAAAATAGCCATCACAATCAAGTGGGGTTTATTCCAGGGACACAAGTCTCATCATGTGCAAATTACTTAATGTGATCCACCACACAAACAAAATCAAAGGTAAAAATCGTATGATTATATCAATAGATGTAGAAAAAGTGTTTGACAAGGGACCTCTAATTTTTACCATAAATAGTAAGAAGTCCTGTTCCATAATGTCTACGAAGTCTGTAGTGTAATCAGTGTCCTCGACTTTTTCAACCCCCATTTTACTACTATCACTTTTATGAAGCTTGTCCTTTTGAGGCAAACAATTTTATTTGTGAATTTGTAAAATGGCATGCTAAATCAGATACAGGCACTGTGGATATAGATTCATGATATGTGGTCTCTATGAAGTTCTGCATGTGTGGTTGTGACTTGCATTTCATATATTTTGTAGCCTAATAAAGTGATAATCATCTGGATGATAATAGTAGTTTACCACTTATTGTTTAGTTACCATGTGCTAAGCACGACACTAAGTGGTGTGTATGTGTGTATACACATATACACATATATGCATATATATATATATATATATAATGTTGTATATGTATATATAAAATGTATATATAAGGTATATATGTGTATATATGTGTGTATATATATATATATATGATTTATATGTATTGTTTTATTTATT
Source organism: Rhinolophus sinicus (assembly GCF_057876585.1). NCBI lineage: Eukaryota > Metazoa > Chordata > Mammalia > Chiroptera > Rhinolophidae > Rhinolophus > Rhinolophus sinicus. Next base: position 45,373,700 of record NC_142518.1, on the reverse strand, counting down.
TCTTACAACAAACTTATTAAGTTGGTACTATCATTATCCCTATATTACAAATTATGAAACTGGGGTATAGAGAGATTAAGTTCCTTACAGTGTGTCATACATCAAGGAATCTTATGCCCAGGTCTGTTTAACTATGAAATCCATACACTTAGTCTGTGAAACGTGTTGTTTGATGTAGTCTAAAGGACTGACTGAGTTCAGAACACTCATGACAATTCTAACCCTTAATTAAATCTGTAAAATGAAATTTTGATCATGCCATGGTTGAAATTTGGTACATGCTATCTCTCCATGGGTTATTTTGATGGGCTCCCACCCAACAAAGTCAATAGATATGAGCACTCTTATGCTATTAAGCCTCAAGGACTTCCAATATTTCTTTAGATTCTCATATAATTTTGGAAGGATCACCTTATACTTCTTTAACTTAGATAACGGCTTCATCAATGTTATGTAGAAAAAGTGATCTTTTAAGTTGTCTCCTAAAATCCAGGAAGCCAAAGAACTGGCCCAGCTTAATTTGTCCTGCTTTTGCCTTTGAAAAAATCCTTAATGCAAACCCTTAGCTGGCATTTCTTTGGCTCTCTGGCTCCTGACTGGAGACCCATGTGTTAAGTGAAAATTACTCCAGTCTTATACCACAGAAACCTCTATTTTGGCATCTCTACTGCCACCTTCTGGAATGGGGAAGCCCACTCTCAGCTAGATAACTAGTTGAACACCACCAGCATCTGGAGGGCAAAGTCTTTTTAGCAGCAGAGAAGGCTAGTTACATCAGGTTTAGGCCAATAAGTAGCCCATTTACTTCTAGGTAAATCAGAAAACCCCTCACCTGTAGGTGGAGTAGATGGAAACGTTTTTGGGGCTTAGTTCCCTTTATAACCCCAGCTATAACTCACACTGAGAAGCTGTTGCCTACAAAGCAACTAGACCTGAGCTATGCAGCTGGGTGGGGTCTCCGAAGCTCTGTTATATTGACAGGGCTGATGAGGCAAATGGTTGGTGGAGAAGAAACAGAGAGCCATCCAGGTAGTGAAAGAGTGAGACAGACATTATCTCCAAAGTTTAGAATAATGCTATAGCTCTAGAAGAAACACAGATTAGGCAAGGAGGTGAGAACAAAGGGATAAAAGATGAGGGCAAATATAGAACAGTGAATATTGCTTTCCTTTCATTGTTAGACTTTAGAGGGACCTCTGGGTAAGTCTGAACAAGAGTGGGCCAGTCACACAGCTGGGCTTCCCTGATATTTCCCTTCTCATTCTTTTGCCCTGGTTGATTCTATCCTCAGCCACCAGGAGCTGGGTGACCTCCAGTTCCTTGCCCCCAGGCTAAAGAGTCTTTAGGCAGACCAAATGGAACATTCATGTGCAAGGTTGGTGATATAAATCAAGTAGGGAAAAAATCCATTTTGGTGCGGTCATCGTGTCAACTCTTATTATTTCAGTTCAGCATGGCTGCATATATAAATCTCCTTTAAGGAACCAGAAAAGGGATATGTGAAATAACATTTCTAAGAGGTTTCTATTAATAATTACTACTTGCAAAGCCTGGAAGTGCTTAAGATGTTCATATTTTTTGAACGATTGACTGGCTCTTTATTTATACATATAAGGGAGGGAAAAAGCCAAGTGGGGAGAGGAAATCGCCTGTTGCTGCAGAAACATGAAAGTCACATTTTTGGCCCTGTTCCCTGGTTGATGTCATTCTCGGGAATGTGCTAAAGGCCATGATTTTCCAAAGGGAGCAGATATGTATATAAACACACACACACACACACACACACACATTTTTTTTTAATAGCAGGCTGTTTGTGGGCACTTATTGCCCCCTCTGAAGTCAGTTGGACCTTTTCCTGCCTTGTGTGGCAGCATTAGGTCAAGCCCACTTTGCAGCTGGAGTACAAAATCTTTGCTGGTCAATCTTGGCCAATCACTGTACTACCCTCTTACATCTTCTGAATCTTCTTTTTAGGAGCCTCTCAGCCTGTGCTTAGTGTTTGCACCGGCTGCTGGGAAGATTGGTTTCCCCTGCTGTGTGGAAGCACTGAGGGATGCCAGGGGTTTGTGTGGATTAGGGCCATCCCTGAACTGACTCATGAGGTTGACCACAGTACACTGTGGGTTGGGGCTTGGACCCAGCTGTTCTCTTTCCCTCACCTCCTAAATGGTCTTAAAGCAAAATGGGCTACAGACCCTACTATCATCTGTTAGTAGTCCCATCCCTACCCTCTCCTCCCTTGCCCATCCTGGTCTTCATGCTCCTATATGGAACTGCCCAGAGACCCTTTAAAAACAACTGGTTGTGGTCTAGAGGACTTTACTTGGGTCCATATAGCAGGAAAGAAAGAGATCTTTGCATCATGAAATTTGCCAGTTTAGTGTGGGCCATGCACTGTCAGGCCTGGGTTCTCATGATTTCCCTCACCCCCTCAGCACATAGGCTGACACTTGAACTTCAAGATCATTCCCACCTCCATGCCTTTACTGTCACCTTACTGAACACTTGTTTCACCGTATACCTTGAACAAAACTACTCATTACTGGCTCACTATTGCACCCTCATCTGGTTTAGGCCTCTCTGCTTGGTTTTTAGTGCCCTCCAACATTTGACACCAACTTTTTATCTCCTGTTCCTAATATTCTTTTTTACCATATTTATAGCCATTTATTCATTTCATAAATGAAAGGCTATTCAGAAAGAATCATGCCCTGATGAAGGCATTTATATGAAGCATAGTGATGGCCCCAAAGAAGGTGTGATCACATCTGCTCCAGAGAGTCAGAGAAGGCCTCACAAATAATGATGCGTAAAGTTAGTTCCCTAAGGTTTAGGAGTCCACCAGGAAAATGTGGTTCAGTGAGAAGGAGAAGGACAGTTTTCCAGGTATCCATAGGGCCGTGATCCTTCTCTTTGGAGTGGTGGCTACAGGTTTTCTCACAGTCTCATTATCCTTGTATCCTGTTATAAGCTTCCTTGGGGCCAACCATATCAGGAGCTCAAGATCAGAGAAAGGAACTCAGCATAGAACCATATCTCATAGAGCATCAATAGTAGGGGATAGGTCTTTAGATAATATCTAGTTCAATTTATTTATTTTTCTGATGAGGAATCTGAAACCCTAAAAGATAAAGGACCTGCCCAAGGCCACATAGCTATTAATGACAAAGGTAGAACTAGAAGTAGAAGGACTCCTGGACTTTCATTACCAGGGCTCTTTCTACTAGGTTGCTTTGTGGCCTTAACATGTTCCAGTTGCCAATTTGATCTCCTGTGAAAGCTCCCATCAGCCTCAGTTCACTCAGGGGTAGTTCCCTTTCAAGTCTGGGGAGCAATGTTTGTTGCTACTAGTTCCCTATGCAACTTTAGGAAAATTAAATTCCTTCTCTGGGCCTTAGTTTTTAGTTTCCCCATCTAAAAATGAGTGAGGATTAACTAATAGGTTTTTATATCTAGGTCTCATTGACAGGGGCACACAGCCAGTAGTTTATACAGGAGCTTCATTTTTTTGTATATTTGCTGGAATGGAGTACAGGGATCTGAATGGGACTGACTGAAAAAAACATAGTGGAGACTGAGACCCTGAAGACTTTCTACTGTCTCAGAAACAGAGATATACTCCAAGTGTAGTCCTCTTATTTTTAATGTGATAAAACTAAGATGCAAATAGGGGGTAGGTGAACTTCTCATAGGAAGTCAGGGAGGATCTGAGCCTGGAACCCAGGCCTTCTGACTCCAAGTCCAGTACTTTCTACCAACCCATACTACCTCATTGAAGCAGTTACCCATCCAGGACAGTTCCAAAAAAAACTAAGAGCTCAGGAGTCTGTCACAAATAGAGTTAAGTTGCAATGTGGGCCAGAGTGTTTGCAGCTGGCCATCATTACTGGAGCGAGTCCAGAGCTTTGAGGGTAGGGCAGGGTGCAGTTTCCTCCTCAGACTCCATTTGGGGTATTGGAGATTTCCTTGTGCCTGAGCCCCAATATGTATGGGGGTTAGGGCCTGGTTATTCCCACTTTCCTCCCTTCTAATTGCTTCCTATTCATACTGTCTCTCCTCTAATCTCTCATCACCGTATGACTAGCCCACCTGCTTCTAGTCATAAACAGAGATCACTTATCTCTGGGTTAGTTTACCTCCATCTTTTCATTACCTTTCATAGTGACTTTCAAAGGAGCAAAAAATTCTTACAAACAGCTTTTGCATTTGCTTTTAATTTCATGCTGCTTGAGATTAATTGATTTTGTCCTCTCTCAGAATGCTCTGGTGGCAAAAGGAGACAGTTAAAGTCCAACTTCTTTCTTTTTGGAAAAGGACTTGGCTTATACCATATAGGCAATGTCTCACTCATCACTATACTTAACATTGCTTTTTATTCCTTGGGTTTGTTCAACTGGTCTGCAAAGCACTGGTAGTTCTTCCCTGTGGGTGGATGTGGGGACAGAGTCCCAGAGAGCAGTTTCCAGGCTCTCAACCTCACATGGAAAAGTGCTGGCTCGGGTAGTAGATAGCCATCAGCTGTAACTAGTTGGCCATCAGCTGTTACCGATTAGCCATTAGCCACTGATATAAGTGCCATGGCTAGGCTGGTCGGTTGGTTGGTTGGCAGGCAGAAAAGCGGATGGCGGATTGCTCATCGTGTGGATCCTATTTTCTGTGTCTCGCCCAGCCTCCAGCGAGACTGGGGTGCAGGAAGACCTCTTGTTGGTGTACTGGCGAATGTTTTCTCCCTGTGTCTCCAACCCAGCCACCGGTGAGACTATAGTGTTATGACTCCCCTTTCTATGGCTCCGTGGGTGTTCCTTTTTGGCCTCACCATATCCTGCGTTCGTGTACGGGGAGTGGGACCAGAGACCCTGCATGACAATGGAGCAGGTGCTCTTTTTGGAAGATGGGGAGATCAGGAGTTTAGTTCTGGACAGGTTGAATTTGAGAGGTCTATTCAACATCTGATGAGATAAATTAGGGAGTAAGTATATAGAGAAAAGAGAGTTACATGAAAGTTTTCAGGCCACAGTTTATGAAGGAGCTGGGAAGCAGTCAAAGCTCATTCCCAGGGGCAAGAAGATTTGTTCTTTCCCAGATTGGTAATATTTGATTTCTAAGTGTGAAGAAGGAGTGAGGCTACTGGTTCATTGTTTACCTTGGGTAAGTCACCCACATATTCTGGATCTCAGTTTTCTCACCTGTATAATGAGAGTGTTGGATGACATGATGCAGTGTTCTAGAATAGTTTCTTGTTTCTGTTACTGGAATTGGCAAAGGCCTGCTGATATGTCCTACCAGTTTGGATGACAAGCATGTGAAGGCACTTTGTAAAGTGACAAATCCTATATAAATGATAATTGATAGTTATGTCCCCCTTTACTTTGGGGATTTTAATGTGTAAAGATCATGGACCTGGGGTTTCAGCACACCTAGGTTTCTCTTTTGGTCACTGAGTCATTATGTGATCTTGAATATGACCCTTTCCTTCTCTGGCCCTCAGTTTTCACATCTATAAAATGAGGGGCTTTGGTTTCTGAAAGTGATTTTCAATATTTTTAAAGGTGGATAAACTTATTTAAAAATCAAATCAGTGTAGCTTCTCTGGTTAAGAAAGCAGGTCAAGCACGGGAGTAGAGACTCAGGTTACCTCAGAGGCATCCTTTGAGTCACTTCTAGAACTCGGATATGAAGGAATGAAGTTTGATCCTCAACTAACTAAACTCTCAAGGCCCTACCAATTCTTACATTCTGTAATTTGAGGGTTCCCTTGGCATCACTATAAAGTCCAGAGGTCAGCAAACTTTTTCTATAAGATCAGATAGTAAGTATTTTAGGCTTTGTGAGCCACTGTGGTCTGTCTTTTCTTCTTCTTCTTCCTATCCTCCTCCTCCTCCTCCTCCTCCTCCTCCTCCTCCTCCTCCTCCTCCCTTCCCTTCCTTCCTCCCCCTCCTCTTCTCTTCCTCCTCCTTCCCCATTTAAAATGTAAAAACCATACTTCGCTCATGGACAGTACAAAAACAGGCCATGGGCAAAATCCAACATGTAAGCCATAGGTTACCAACCCCTGGATAATTGATGGTGTGACCCCAGTACTGAGCCTCTGCACATGCGACCAGGTGCACAGTGGGGAGAATGTAGACCATCCTCCATCCCCAACAGAACCTGTATACAGCCTTCAGTTTCCAGACTGCTCTTGGCTTTGGCCTGGGGAGAGTGGAGGAAAGTGCAGGTCACAGGTGGAACCTGAGCCTCAGGCCCATTTGGGGCCCTGCTTGAAGCAAACCAGCTTCCCCTACCCCGCAATCCCCTTGTTTGAGCTGGGCCATTCCATGTGCACACAGCCTCAGGGAAAGCACAGCTAATAACAGTGGCCCAAGCTGGCTCAGTGCCAGGAAATGTGACTGTTGCAGACACAGCCGGGACGGGGTGGGGGCAAAGGTGATCATCCAAACATCAGAGTCCAGGCAGAGAAGAGAAGAGGCCTAAGTGAATTCAGATGTCTTTGCGGAGCAATACACACTGCCACCTGGTTAGGAACATCTTAGCTTTGCAGAGCCCAAAGGGCTTTTCCAGACCGCATTTAATTCATCTTCACTGCACCTTTGGGAGGGAGAAAAGAAGGGGAGGAGGTGTAGCTGTGATGAAGAAACAGTTCTGGCTTAGGAGTTGGGAGCCTCAGCTTGGTCACTGACTTGTGAGATAACCTTGGGCAAGGCTCTTCCTCACTCTGGGCCTGTTTCCCTCACTTGTAAAGTGGTAGGATTGAACCAGATCACTGGTTCTCAAAGTATGGTCCCTGGACCAGCAGCAGAAGTATCACTGGGAACTTGTTAGAAATACAAATTCTCAAGCTTCATCCCAGACCTAGCAAATCAGACACTCTTAGGGTAGGGCCCAGAAATGTGTGTTTTATTAAGCCCTCCAGGCAAAGAGAACCAAGGCCTGTCCAGCTTTGATTCTTTTATAGTATCAGAAAATGGATGTAAAAATACATTTTAAACTGTGTCCTATACATTTCTTTTTTTTCTTTTATTTTACTAAATTTATTGGGGTGACAATTGTTAGTAAAATTACATAGATTTCAGGAGTACAATTCTGTATTACATCATCTATAAATCTCATTGATAATAGTAGTGACAATATAATGATTATTATAATGATGGTGTTCCTGTTAAATTTAAGCCATACTTCAGCAGCCAGATGTATCCCTTAAACCAGGGCAACGTTACCCTACCCCCTCACCCCCTACAGAGTTTTTCTCAAGGCCTATAAGACAGAGAGATGCTCACAGGAGTTTATACACTGTGTAGGTAAGTTAGGTAAGGCAAGCTGTTCCATATTGTTGACAGAGAAAAAAAATCACTAGTTGACTATTTTGAAGAGCTAGAGAATTGGCACAGCCAGTATCAGAGATTGGTGTTGGGGGAAGCTCATGTAGACTGGAAGGTTGCAGCATTCAAAGAACTCCTAGTATTAGTAGTAGTGAGGTTTTAAATGATGGTGAGGATTTAAACACTTTCTAGGAAGGTGGGAGGCCATTATAAGGGATGAATGTGAAGGAGAGGCACAAAGAGAAAAAAAACCATGTGACCTCAGCTTGTTATAGCATAAACACTGAAAGGATTCTTATACTTTTCCAGGGTTCTGGGTGATTCCTTGGGTGTTTGTTGTAACACCAGTAATTTTCTTTCCACTCTGGAAAACATATTTGTTTAAAAAAGTGAATATGGATGATATTATATGGAGGACCTAACCTCTGTTCTAGAATATAAACATTAAGTCATTCATAAACATTTATACTTTAATTTAGTAACAAGTTGATTTTAACACACTTTCCAATTGATCTCAATATTCCAGATATTCTGGTTGAATAAATGACTTACACAGGGTTACCCAGAAAGTTAATGCAACTAGAACCCAGTTCTCCTGACTTCTAGTCTAGTGTATTTTTCTTGTAATCCGTATTTGCTCTGAGGCTTCTGGAATGGAGCAGTTTGGCCAAAACACAGAATTTAAAAGGCATATGTTTGAGATACATCTGGAAGGAAACTAGGGCAAGACTAAAGAGAACTTGGAATGGTAGGTTGAAGTTTTTGGATTTCCTCCTGTAAGAAAAGGAATATTGGGGGCGGCTGGATGGTTCAGTTGGTTAGAGCGCAAGCTCTTAATAACAAGGTTGCTGGTTCAATTCCCACAAGGGATGGTGGGCTGTGTCCCCGCAACTAGATGGAAAACAGCGACTGGACTTGGAGCTGAGCTGCACACTCCACAACTAGATTGAAGGACAATGACTTGACTTGGAGCTGATGGGTCCTGGAAAAAACACAGTTACACCCAAATAAATTTAAAAAAAGAAAAAAAGAAATGGAATTTTGCTGAAGGTTCTAGAGCTGTGGTATGACATCACCTGCAATTTAGGAAGGTTATTCAAATGGTGTAGTGCAGAAGTACCTCGTGGATTGGAGTGCAAGAGTACTCAGAGGGAGGAAAGCAACTAAGAAATAGCCCTAAATGTAGCTTGGGGATGCCACAAACCCACCCCCTTTCCCATGCTATGAGTACATTTGTATTTTGAACACAGGAAAAATAAAAGGATTTAGCTGCTCAAAAACAAACAAACAAAAAACAAAACAGCTTTTCTTCTGGGATTTCAGCCATTAGTGATGGGGATATTTGGGAGATGGAAGCTTCCAAGTTCTGGAACATAATGCTGTAGAGATCTCCTCCCTGGACTGCCGTCAGATCAGCCCTTGCTAAAAGCGCAGTGCTGCTCTCTGTTCTCTGGTTTCATTTTGCACTCAGAGTTCTGTGTATTATGAGCCAGGGGCCCAGAGTTTAGGAGGGAATTCACTTTTCCTTTCATTTCTCCCACAAAGCCCCAGGCTCAAGAAAGCTACTTATATATGTCACCATGCAAGTTGCATCTCCCAGTAAGCTCCAAAGACCCTAGCTACAAGCTTCATAGTTTACAGCTACTAAAGCCCACTCATACCCATTATCTCATTTGGTTCTCATGAGAGCCTTGCCAGGTGAGAAGGACTTTTTTTTAAACGTTTTTAAAATTAGTTTCAGGTGTACAGAACAATGTAATAGTTAAACATTTATCATTTATATCCCTCACACAGTGATAAACCCCCTCCCCCCATCTACTACCCCTCTGACATCACATACAGCCACTAATTTCCACTGCCTCTATTCCTAATGCTGTACTCCACTTCTTGTAAATGTGTATATATATATATATATATATATATATATATATATATATATATATATATATATATATATATAATGTGTCTATATATATAATAAATATATATATATATATATATATATATATATATATATATATATATATATATATATATATAATTGTAGTTGACATTATTTTTCAGCTTCAGGTGTACAGTGCAGTGATCAGGTTATACTTACAATTTAATGGGATGAAACTGAAAATCATGTATAAACTTAAAGGATATGTTAGACTTGCACACTGAAAACTATAAAACACTGCTGAGAAATTAAAGAAGGTATAAATAAAATATAGATAAAAAACAAACAAACAAAAAAACTCTGAAAATCAGAGTGGGGGAAGTGGCTGGTTATGTAGCCATTGAGTGGTACAGCCCACTTCTTCTGCCTTCTAGGCAATGTTCCATTCTTCTAGCTGTGTTGGTTGTGTTATGGTGGTCATTTTTATGCTACTACAAACCCTCTCAGATCTTAGAGCATACCGAAAACCTTCTCGGATCTTAGGCAGGGCCCAGGCTGGGGTGTAGAAGGAGACAGAAAGTCATGAAATCAAATTTCTCATTTCCACTCCAGGGATCCTCCCTCAATACTATAGTGCCTCCCTTGAGTGTACTGGAAAACCTTGGTGGGAAAATCGTTGGCTCTGCCTGCTCATAGCCCTGTACCCTCCCCCTGTCTGATGCCAGTGATACTCTGGGTGAGAATGCATTGCCTTTGCCTGCAGATTGTCATGTTTCCTTTTCGCCACTCTCTCTCATCCTGGGTCACTGGAACAAGGCACAGCCAAGTGGTTCCCCTTCCCTACCCAAGTGGTGAAGCTCACAATCCTAGATCTTCCTTGGATGGTACAAAAAGCCAATCCTTGACTGAGAGACCAAGTCACCACTACACATAGACAGCCTTTAAAATATGGATGGCACAAGGTCTTTGGCTGAAGCTGCTTTGACCAGACCTTTCCAGAACTCTGACTGGGTCCTAAGTGTGAGCCAAAGGCAACACTAACCAGAGTAGCATCAGCCCAGCTTTCAGAGTTCATACAATGTCATGCTGTCTAGATTTTCATCATGAATGTTCCCAAGACTCAAACGCAAAGGGAATTGGGTTGATTTCAACTGGAAAATATTCCTGCCATCTCAACATTCTCTGGAATAACCTGTTTGCAGCTGTCATGGGGCGGCCCCCTTTCTGTAATGCGTGGCTTTTCCAAGGCTCAAGTTCCAGGGATCTGGAGGGAAAAAGAGGAGGGGACCAGATTCTGCATACCCCCCAAACCTGGCTAATGCTTGCATTTTTCAGGCCAGAAATTGGGTCTCTGGGGTTGGGGTAAGGGGTGAGGGAGAGGGGTTCATGGAACAGGCCCCTACTGGGTGGGTCCCTGCTTGCAGCTGGTTGCATTTCTTTAACTGACTAGATTCCAACAGGAAGAAGTCATCTTCCGATGGAGGAGCATGTTCACTTCGATAGAAACTCTAGCTGGCTGGGGGCAGGAGACCTGGGTTTAGGTCCTGACTCTGCCATCAACTTGCATTGCAGCTTTATGCAAATCAGTCATCACCCCTCTGTCTCAGCTTCTTCCATTTAGAGTGGAGCTACTGATTAATACCTGCTGCTTACATATATGGAGTAAGAAGGTGTGAGGGCGATTGATGAATGTGCTAAGGGAAATGAAGGGATGCTAGGAATTTATTTTTATTTACTCTAGACTCAGAGAACTAAACTAGTTGCTCTCTTTTCCTTTCCCCTTGTCCCATGGTATTAGTAGAATGGCAGAGTATGATAAAGTCTTCAAGGATTTAGACAGTCATAGAGCACAGAGAAGAATGGTGGTATAAACAGTAGCATAATCTGATATGAAAGTGGGGACACCCTAAGATCTTATCAAGGAAGTTGACAGACAGCTGGAAGCAAAGTCCTGTGATAATGGGAAACAAGTTGTTGGGATCAGGAGTGACATATGGGGTTCCAGGAAGGTGGAGTATCAAAGACAAATTGTATTGCTTCTTACCATTATGCCCTAGACTGGTGCTAGTGTTACTCCAGAAATTGCCTTCATTGGCTTCCTGGATTGTCATACCCTTGGCTTAGCTTTGGTGTCTCCAAGCCTCTTATTTCCTTTGGATCAGGGTGGTAATTGTACTACATATACCTGGGAAGGGGTATCAGAGAGTACAGAGAACAAACAGCCTCTGCCCTGGCATCAGAGCTCACTTTGGTACTACATGTGCTCTGGTGCTCCTATCTCTGACTTACTGGGCTCCTGAGTTCTAGAAATGTGGTGTCCAGTATGGTAGCCACTAGCTACATTAATAGCCCTGCATTGTTCAGAATAAGGTCTGGATAAAAATATAGTTGATTTGGGGGCAGCCCAGCACTGCTGCAAGATCTTAGGGCTCATAATCTCCTGACAGTAGAGTAAGGGCTCTTTCTTCACAAGGGCTATTTTTTTTTCTTTCTGATTAGTTCATTCATTTATTCTTTTCTTTAGATTCCACATATAAGTGAGATCATATGGTATTTGTCTTTCTCTGACTTATTTCACTTAGCATAATGTTCTCTAGGTTCATCCATATCATTGCAAATGGTAAGATTTCATTCTTCTTTATGGCCGAGTAATACTCCATTGCATAAATGTACCACAGTTTTTTTAATCCAGTCATCTACCGATGGGCACTTCAGTTGTTTCCATGTCTTGGCTATTGTGTACAGTGCTGCAGTAAACATAAAGGTGCCTACAGTTTTTCAAATTAGAGTTTTGGGTTTCTCTGGATAGATACTTAGGAGTGGAATTACTGGGTCATAAGGTAGTTCCATTTTCAGTTTTTTGAGATACCTCCATACTGATTTCCATACTGGTTGCACCAATCTGCAATCCCACCAACAGTGCACGAGGGTTCCCTTTTCTCCACATCGTCTCCAGCACTTGTTGTTGGTTGATTTATTTTTTTTTATTTTAAGAGAAGTGGTTTCCTTTTTTTTTTTTTTTTGAAGGGGAACAGGACTTTTTTTGGGAACAGACTTTTTTCCAAGTCAAGTTGTTGTCCTTTCAATCTTAGTTGTGGAGGGTGCTGTTCAGCTTCAGGTTGTTGTCCTTTCAGTCTTAGTTGTGGAGGGTGCAACTCAGCTCCAGGTTCAGTTGCCATTGCTAGTTACAGGGGGCGCAGCCTACCATACCTTGTGGGAGTCGAACCGGCAACCTTGGTTGAGAGGACATACTCCAACCAACTGAGCCATCTGGGAGCTCAGTGGCAGCTCAGCTCAAGGTGCCATGTTCCATCTTTAGTTGCAGGGGGTGCTGCCCGCCATCCCTTGTGGGACTCGAGGAATCGAACTGGCAACCTTGTGGTTGAGAGCCTGCATTCCAACCAACTGAGCCATCCAGGAGGCAGCTCAGCTCAAGGTGCCCATGTTCAATCTTAGTTGCAGGAGGCGAAGCCCACTATCCCTTGTGGGACTCGAGGAGTTGAACCAACAACCTTGTGGTTGAGAGCCCACTGGCCCATGTGGGAATCGAACCGGCAGACTTAGGAGTTAGGAGCATGGAGCTCCAACCACCTGAGCCACCGGGCTGGCCCTGTTTGTTGATTTATTGATGATAGCTATTTTGACTGGGGTGAGGTGGTATCTCATTGTGTTTTTTATTTGCATTAGTGAGGTTGAGCACTTTTCATACGTCTGTTTGCCATTTGTATGTCCTTTTTAGAAAAATGTCTCTTCATGTCCTCTGCCCATTTTTTAATTGGGTTGTTTGTTTTATTGGAGTTGAGTTGAGTGAGTGTTTTTTATAAATTTTGGATATCAACCCCTTATCAGATATATAATTGACAAATACCTTCTCCCGTTCAGTAAGATCCCTTTTTGTTTTATTGATGGTTTCCTTTGCTGCATAAAAACTTCAGTTTGACCTAATCCCATATGTTTATTTTTTTATCTTACTTCCCTTGCCTAAGGGGATATACCAGTAAAAATATTACTCCAGGTAATGTCTGTAAACTTTCTTCCTATATTTTCTTCTAGTAGTTTTATGATCTCAAGACATCTTTTGATTTCTTCCTTGATCTCATTATTGACCCATTCATTACTTAGTAACATGTTCTCCAGCCTCCATGTATTTGTGTGTCTTCCAGTTTTTTTTCCTATAGTTGATTTCTGATTTCATAGCACTGTAGTCAGAGAAGACAGTTGGTATGATTTCAGTTTTCTTAAATTTGTTGAGACTTGTTTTGAGGCCTAACATGTAGTCTATCTTGGTAAATGCTTCATGTGCACTTCAGAAGAACATGTATTCTGCAACTTTGGGGTGAAATGCTCTGAAAATATAGATTAAATCCAAGTGGTCCAATGTGTCATTTAAAGCCACTGTTTCCACATTTACCTTCTGTCTGGAAGACCTGTCCCTTGATGTTAGAGCTGTGTTGAAGACCCCTACTATGATAGTGTTACTGATGAGCTCTGTCTTTATGTCAGTCAATATCTGTTTTATATATTTAGGTGCTCCTATGTTGGGTGGATAGATGTTTACTAGGGTTATGTCCTCTTGTCGGATCGATCCCTTTCTTATTATATAGTGCCTATCTTTGTCTTTTAATATGTTCTTCATTTTAAAGTCTATTTTGTCAGATATAAGTATTGCAACTCCAGCTTTTTTGTCATTTCCACTTGCATGAAATATCTTACTCCAACCCTTCACTTTCAGCCTGTGTGTGTCTTTTGATCTGAGCTGAGTCTCTTGTATACAGCATATACAAGGGTCTTGCTTTCTTATCCACTCAGTCACTCAATGTCTCTTGATTGGAGCATTTAATCCGTTTACATTTAAAGTGATTATTGATAGGTACACAGTTATTGCCATTTTTAAATTTGTAGTTAGATTGTTTTCAACTTTCTTTTATTTACAGAAGTCCTTTCAGTATTTTTTTGCAATGCTGGCTTGGTGGTAATAAATTCCTTTAGCTTATTCTTTTCTGGGAAGCTGTTTATCTCTCCTTCAATTTTAAATGATAGCTTTGCTGGATAAAGCAATCTAGGTTGTAGGCCTTTGTTTTTCATCACTTTGAATACTTTCTGCTGCTTTCTTCTGGCCTGCAAATTTTCTGTAGAATGTAATTTAATAGTTATATAGGAGTTCCCTTGTATGTAACCTGCTACCTTTCTCTTGATGCTTTTAGGATTCTCTCTTTGTCTTTAACCTTTGCCATTTTAACTATAATATAATATAGTTATAATATATAATATATTATATATAATATATAATATAATGTGTCTTGGTGTGGACCTGTTTGGGTTCATCCTGTTTGGAACTCTGCACTTCCTGGGCTTGTATGTCTGTTTACTTCACCAGGTTAGAGAAGTTTTCAGTCATTATTATTTCAAATGTGTTCTTGATCCCTTGCTCCCTCTCTTCACCTTCTGGTATTCCTATGATGCGCATGTTGTTGGCGCTTGATGTTATCCCTGAGGTCTCTTAAACCATCTTCATTGTTTTTTATTCTTTTTTCTTTCTGTTGTTCTGTTTGGGTGATCTCTGCTAACTTGTCTTCTAAGTCGCTGATTCGATCCTCTGCCTCATCTAACCTGCCGTTAATTCCTTCAAGTGAGTTATTTATTTCAGTAATTGTGTTCTTTAGTTCTAACTGGTTGGTCATCATGATTTCTATATCCTTCTTTATGTCATCTCTAAGCTCCTTAAACATTCTTATCATCAGTGTTCTGAACTCTGTCTCTGATAGGTTGGTTACCTCTGTTTCATTTGGCTCCATTTCTGGAGGTTTCTTCTGTTCTTTCATTTGGGACATGTTTCTTTGTTTCCCCACTCTGGCTGACTCTCTGTGTTTGCTTCTATGTATTAGGTAGATCCCCTGGGGTACTTGGTCTTTGCTGGGTGATCTTATGTAGTATCTGTCCTTTATATTTGAGTTGCACCACTTCCTTATTCTCCTCTGCGTGTGCTCCAAAGGTGACCCTTGTGTTGTGTATATTGTCCCATTAAAGTTGAGCTTTAATTGTTTTTGGCTTGTGAGTAGTTGGGTTTGACTCCTAGTCTGACTAGTTGTGAAACTTGGCTCTGCCCATAGTAGATGATCTGCTGCATGTGGATTGACCAGTCAAATGAGGCTTGGCCCCTATGGGCTCTTGTGCCTGTAGAGAATTCCCTCTGGGTGTGTCACTTGTAGGTCTAACCCGGTAATATCTGGTTTGGTCTAGAGTTGGCCTTTGGGTGTGTTGAATCTTGTGCCTCTTGGGCTGGGCCCTGGTGTAGGGCAATTTCAGAACAAAGGAAATCAAGCACAACAACAACAACAAAGGAAAATCCATATATACTCACATGTAAAAACAACCGATAACTCACACTCAACACAAGCTAAAATATCAAAAATCCGGAAAAAAAAAGAGGCAGCGCCAGTCTTGGCTTAAGCCCACCAAGTAATCTCCAGGTTGAGCTCTGCTGTACTAAAGAGTCCTCTGCATCTTTTGCAGGCATAGCCGGCCACCAGGCACCCAGAGTGACCCTGGCACTGCAGTTCTAGATGAATGGGGCTATGGGTTGTGGATGGTAGTTTTCACAAAGTTAGTGTAGTTTCTGCTCTCGCCTGCACATACACATGCTTAAAGTACCACAGCCAGCCCTGTGCCCAGGTATCCTGAGTCTTAGGGCACTTCTTCCATTGGTGGGGGAGGTGTCTGGAGGGTGTGAGATTTCTGAGCTGCTGAAAGCCCAGAGCTGCCTCTGCCACTTGCTGCTGACCCCTGGGTGTGTACCCACGGTTGTAATTGCCTTGCCCTAGGCAGGCGAGAAAAGGTGGGGGCTGGGGATGGAGGAGTCTTTTGTCTCCCAGCCCAACAGTGTCACACTCTTCCCAGCCTCTTCCCTAGGTCACAGCTGTAAACTGGGTCTTCCCAGATCCTGAGTGCTATGGCTCCTCTGTAATCTGACACTACTACTCAGTTCAGGGGCCAGCTTGAATCTCTGGAAGGGCAGGGGTAAGATTTCTGTGGGAGAGTGGGGGAAGGGGCCCAGGTATGGTGTTTACTTCTTTGTCTGACCTAGGGTCCTGCTGGTGTTAAGCTGATTATAACACTCCTGAGGTTACTGCCTCAAATGCTGGATAGCTGCTCTCTCAGCAGGAGAGATCAGCTGCAGGAGAGATCAGCTGTGGGATGCAGGGAAAGAGCCCAACTCCTGGAGCTTGTGATCTGTGTTCTATCCTGGGGCCCCCTGAGTCTCCTCAGCCATGATGTGGTCCATGTCGCCACACTGGTCCCTTCCCTCTTTCTCAGCTTGCCTGGTTTGCCCACCTTCAAGTAACACTAGCACAAGTCTCTTAGCTGTTCTGTGTGATGAGCAGAGAGTCCTTTTATGGGTTATAGATGTTCAATTTGTGGTAACTTCCAGAGGAGAACTCAAGAAGACCACCTCGCTGCCGCCAGTCCTATGACGCCACTCATCAAGGGCTCTTGTATGGAGCATTAAAAGAAAGAAAAGAAAATCTGGGAAAGTTTGATTGGACTGGGCATCTTATCACCTGATGATCATATACTTGAGTTGTCAGAGAGCTTAAACCCAGGAGTTATCCTCAGACCTCCTGTTTCAGAGTCCTTGTACCTTGGAAAGAGCATTCACAGCCATCATTTCATTTGAGTCTCCCTAATATGGTGGAGGCAAGTACACTAGCCGTTATTACATCCATTTGAAACACAAAGAAACTGATTTGACTCAGCAAAGTGAAGTGATGGTCAAGGACCTCTAGTTATTAAGTGACAGTGCCAGGCTGAGAATGGAAAATACTTGAGCAGCACACTCCTTTGTTTCTATTTCTAATCAACTGCCAAGTCTGGATGATTTTCTTCCTTACCTCGTTCTCAATCAGTCAATTTCTCTCCATCATCATTGTCATCACTGTAGCCCAAACCCTCTAGTCCATCTTCCACATAGCAGTTAGAATGGTCTTTCTAATGTGTTAAGCTGATTATAACACTCCTGTTTAAAACTCTTTTCAATTACTCTTAGGATAAAGAGCAAGCTCTTGACTGTGGCCTATATAGCTTCATATGGTCTGTATGACATAAATCTCCACTGTATCTCTTTCCACTCCTTCCTTGCATTCTATTCTCCAATAACTTTAAAATTATTCAATTATTTTACGACTATGGCTCTAGTCTGTGCATATGCTATTCCCTTTGCCTGCTATACTCCATTTCCCAACTCCTCTTCACTTGGTAAACACCTGCTTGTTCTTCAAGCCCTAGCTCTGACATCGGCTTCTCCAGGAACCTTCTCCTAACCTCCCTCCCTACTCAGGATGGGTTAGTTGCCTCTTCTCTGAACTCCCATGGCATCCAGCACTTGCTTGTTAATATAGCTGTTATTATGCTATATTATAACCATCTGTTTACTTGTGTGTCTCTTCAGGTAGATTGTGAGTGTCATAAGATCAAGAACTATGTCAATTTTAACTCTCCACAACGTCCCTAGCATGTAGCACAGGGCCTGGCATGTAATGGATGCTTACAGATATTTATTAATTGACTGAATGGATGAATGGAAGAATAAATGAATGATGAATCCCAGGTAATTCACTCTGTACACCAGTGTTCTTTCTACTTGGCAGCAAAATATTTGAATACAGATAGTCATTTAACATTCAGACTATCATTTTTTTTTAGTGAATACTTAGGGAATATTTACTATTCATAGGACCTTAATCTTAAATGGCCTGGTGTCTGCTGTATGCCACGCATGTTGCTAAATAATCTGCAATCAATGTATTCATTCATTCATCAATTGTATTTTTAGTATACTCTATAAGAATGGAAACTATTAGGGAGGGTGGCTCTAGAAGAGGGTAAACGGGGTCTAAGATATGGTGATGGAGAAAGAACTGACTCTGGGTGGTGAACACACAATGTGAGATATAGATAATGTATTACAGAATTGTACATCTGAAATCTATGTAATTTTACTAACAATTGTCACCCCAATAAATTTAATAAAATTAAAAAAAATAAAAAAAAATAAAAACTATTATTATCCTCATTTTACTGATTAGGAAACTGAAGATCAGAGAAGCTAAATCATATGCCCAAGACCAAACAGCTATTAAGTGGTGGAGCTTGGAATTGAACCCAAGCCTGTATGACTCTAAAACATATGTGCTATATTGCAATGACCCAGGCCATGGTTACTTGAGAACAGGACCTGCTTCTCTAGCTTCCACATTATAAGGTACACACGATCACATTAACTCTTTAAAATAAAGACAATAGAGTTGACCCTCAAACAGCATGGGTTTGAACTATCAAGCTTCACTTAGACTCAATTTTTTTCAATAAATATACAGTTGATCTTCTCTATCCCTGGATTTTGCATCCAAAGATTCAACCAACCACAGATTGAGAACAGTATTTTTTAAATTAGTTTCCGATGTACAAAACAATATAATAGTTAGACATTTACACCCCTCACAAAGTGATAAATCCCCTGCCCCAATCTACTACCCCTCTGACATTGTATATAGCTGTTACAATTCCATTGACTCTATTTCCTATGCTGTAGTCCACATTCTGTGACTATCTATCTATCTATCTATCTATCTATCTATCTATCTATCTATCTATCTACCTATCTATCTATCTATCTATCTATCTATCTATCTATCTATCTATCTATCTATCTATATTAAATTATAGTTGACATTCACTTTTATTCAGTTTCAGCTCAGGTGCATACTGTAGTGGTCAGGCATCTACACCATCCATGAAGTGAATTCCCTAATAAGACAAGTGTCCATCAGATACCCTCTGAAATCTTTACAACGTTATTGGTTATATTCCCCAAACTGTCATTCATATCTCCATGGCCATCTTATGGTTACCAATTTGTGCTTTCTAATTCCCTCACCTTCTCCCTGAAAACAGTATTTTTGATCCGTAGTTGGGAATCCACTAATGCAGAGGGTCAATTGAAGGCATTGTTCTATGCCATTTTATATAAGGAATTTGAGCATCCATGGATTTTGGTATCCATGGGGGGTCCTGGCACTAATCCTCTGTGGATCCTGAAAGATGACTGTAGTTAAGTTTGGGGGGGAGTCAAAAATTATATGTGGATTTTTCCACTGCACAGGGGTTGATGTCCCTAACCCGAGGGTGTTCAAGAGTCAACAGTAGTTTTTCTAGAATGAGAGAAATTTTTCTGCACTGCCTCATGTTAGTCCTCTTCTCTAGGTAGCTGAAATAGATATCTGTAGTGGAGGCCAGTACAACAAAAAGTTAGTGTGATCAAAATACAAGATTTGAATTCTATCTGTGGAGCAGCTGCAGAGGATAGGTTCGGGATGCCTTCCTCAGAGCATGGTTATGAGGATCAGACTGAGGTTTTGTGTCATAATAATGCTTCTCAATTATATGAGGCATTGCAATTAACAGATCTTTTTTTTAATTAAATTTATTGGGGTGAAAATTGTTAGTAAAATTACATAGATTTCAGGTGTACAATTCTGTATTATATCAAACAGATCATTTTTTACATCTTCTACTGTATTTGAAACTTAGAACTTCCCTATTCAATAGATAAAGAAATGGACTCAAAGATATAATGGCGCTTGGTAAAGGTCACACAAAGTTGGGACTTACTGGTTTCCTAATTCTGAAAAGCACTACACAAACGGAAGGACTTAATTTTATCATGCTTATAATAATTTTCTGGGGAGAGAGTCTGTTTCTCACAGGTATATGTATGTTAGGGGACAGTATGTATGTATGTAGTAAAACAGTCAGGCTTGTAAACTATGCATGAGTTTTTTACTTTCTTTGCTTTGTGATATGATATATAACCTGCTAGTTCAATATTTGTTCTCTTCTGTAGTACTAGAAATTTAGCTGGGCACAAGGCTGTGCAGATAAAAACTATATTTCTCAGCCTCCCTTGCAGCTAGATGTGATCATATGACTAGGTTCTGCCCAGTGGAAGTGATGTACACTTCTGGGTTGTGTCTTTCACTCCCTGCTTTCTTCTTCCTCCTGACTGGAACCTGTATGTGATGGTACAATCTAAGGTAGCTATCTTGGACAATGAATTGGAAGCTTCATGTTAAAAATGGCATAGCAACAAGATGGGAATATTGATTCTCAACATTATCAGTCCTTCACAGTATTGATTATTTATTGAATGACTAATATATATAAAGCACTGTTCTGGATGCTAAGGATTGGGCAATGAATAAGCAGTAATCCCTGCCTTCATAAAGCTTACATTGTGGTTTGGAGATAGGGATAGACAAACAAGATAAATAAGTAAACATATAGTATATTAGATGGTATTAAATGCTAAGGAGAAAAATAAAACAGGGATCAGGGATATGTTATATGTGTGAGGATTGTAATCTTTTATCGGGTTCGAGAATCAGAGTGGCACGATAGCAGGAAAAATTAAGATGATAAAGAATAAGGAAGAGGCAAGAAAAACTCCAGGGTATTGAGCCTGGCAAAATGGTGATTCATACAGAAAAGATAGATAGAGTAACTTGACTGTTTCAGATGAGGAATCCCAGCCTTAAAAGACATCCAAGGGTAAAAAAATGATGGGAGAATCCAAATGATGCCTTTGAGTTGTGGGCACATACAGGACCCACAGGTGCAAATGATGATCATCTGAGAAAAGTGAATGTGCAAACCTACGTAAAACAAGGCAGCTTTAATTGTAGCAAAAAGGGTATGGTGTAGAGATTTAGGAAACCTGGGTTTAGGCTACCTCTACTGTGAACTCAGTTTGTGACTGGACAATTTACTCCTCTCTAGGCCCCAGTACCCTCATCTATGAATGAGGATACTTGATTGTTTACGTGAGGGGCTATCAAACTCTGCTCTGTGATATACCAGGGGTGTGGAGACTCCTGTCAGGGCTTACTGAAGTAGAGATGGAGGGCATAAAAACAGCCAGGTCCACTGGTCACCCCTCTGCTTCCAAGAGAGTCAATCACTGGACTAGACAGTATTTTGGGTGCCTGCTAGTTCAAACACTCTGTGATTCTGCTTGTGTGGCAGCAGCACTGGGAACATTTGCTCACCCTTCCTTATAGCTTATTCAAGAATTACTTGACACCCCAGTAATATGGGTGTCAACAGGAATGAGGAGGGAGCAAAGGGAAAGGGACTAGTCCAATAAGGCATTATGGAGGAAAGGAGACATCTTTGCACCTACGAGTATTTCAGGCTGCATTCCTGTCAACGATTTCTCTTCCTTCATTAAGAAGCGTTCACTTGCATCCACATACCTGATCCTATCTCCATTGTTCTTCAGGGGAGGATGATGTGTTTGATGTCTTTTGCTTCCCCTCTACCCATTCCCCACAAATGGAATCTGCTCTCCATTCAATGTGTGTTTACTGAGCACCCTATGGGTATTAGACACTGAACCAGGGGCTGGGAATAGGAAGATGAATATGTTACGGCCGCTTACCTCTAGTAGGTCAAAGTCTTATAGGACAGCTAGATAGGCACAGAGGTTCACAACGTAATTCAGTGTTGAGAAAAATACTTTATTTCTATCCCCCTTCATTTAAGAATGGATTTGTGGTGGCAGGCATGGTAAGTTCAGCTTATGAATAAATTTGAATGAAAGCCCAGATGAGAGAAGAAATGATGTGGAGTGAATCAGCCAAAACTTCCCAAACTAGGTGATATTTGAATCAAACTCAGATGATTGGAAATTTACTAGGGAATCAGGGATTGGAAGTGTGGTTAAGGGGAAGCATTCTAGACAAATGGAACATCACACAAAGGTGGGGGTTGTCTGATTTGTTTAGGGAATGACTATTCTGTTTGTGTACAGCAGGTGTGGTAATTGCCTGGTATGATCATCACTATCTGGTCCTCCCATGCCCATGGCAGAAATTCTTAATCAGACATAATATTCTTTCCCAGTGATCCTAGATATGGCATAGAATCCTTCTAAACACAGTATTCCAAGTGGCTACTGGCAGTCAATTTGAACTGATTCATGAGATGAAACTTATTTGCCATCCTTAGCTGATCTGCAATGCTTTTAAAGTTACAGATTTTCAGGAAACTGTAATCTCATTGGGAATCTAAGTTTTTAACAAGCTACCTCCTCTCCCCTGCCATGATTCTGATGTAGTAAGTTCATGGATCTGTATTTGGTGGCTGCTATGTTGTATCATGTTACTCAATTACAATTTTTCTCTTGCCATCAGAAATTTTAAATCAGAGGAGTGGTATGTATTTCAGGAAGATGCCTTTGGCAATAGCATTGAATATAGACTGAAGGAAGGAAAAACTGGTGGCAGGCAGACTTCTTAGTACGTAACTGTAATATTTCAGGCAAGAGATGGTGAGTGCCTAGGAGGAGAGACATTAACTGAGACAGATAACAGAAAAACAGTAATTGTCAGAAGCCAGGTGCTTTTGGGGAATATCAAAGAGGGAGAAACAGCTGAAAGTGAGGGGCAAGGGTTGGTATATAGGGAAAGATTCATACAGATAGAATTTGAGCCAGGTCTTGAAGGATAATTAGCACTTGACATTGAGGAATGGGTGGAAGGAGGCCATTTCAGACCTCTGGAGCACAAGAGCAAAGATCCAAAGGTAGAAAAATCAAAGGGAATGTGTGAGGAGCAGTAAGTAATGCAATTTGGCAGGCTTTAGTTTGGCATTCAGTGATGACTTTTTCCTCATCATCATGCCTGTTCCTAGATGGCTTCTCTCACCATTCAGCCTGCAGGTGCTCCGGAAACATAAATTGGTGTTAATAATAACTGAAGTGTGGCTGAATGTGGAAGGCCTCTCATCTGCAAGAATATCGTTTTAGTGCTGATTCTAAGAGTCAATTCTGGGTTGTTCTCACTGTCATTTGCCAGCCTTGAACATTGCTGAGAGAGGATGGCTAAGGAGGGATGAAAGCTGTTTATTAACTAACGGGAGTGGGAAGAATAGGCTTACAGCCATGAAAAATCCCTCAGGGCACATCCAGCACATATAATGGCAATCCCTGCAGGTCTCTGAAGGAATTTCCTTCTATCCCTAGGCAAAAAGAACAATGAAAAAAATCATCTTTCAATTAAATTATGTAATAGCTCAACTTTCTCACTAAATATTGCATCCACAAAATACTGTTTCAGACAGTACATTTTCTCCTTACTACAACCTTGTGAGGTATATTTATGATTGCCCTCATTGTGAGGGTGAAGAAACTAAAGTTCAGGGAGGTTATAGGACTTGAGCAAATATATAGGGCCATAGGATATAAGGATACAGGGCTAGTAATTGGACAAGCCAGGCTCAAATCTGGGTTTCTACCACCATCTTCAATTTCTAAAAGTTTCCACTGCACAAGGAGGTAGCAAGAATTAAAAATAGCATAAAATCTAACCCATAAGCCTAACCCATCCTTTTGAGGGGGGGTTCAACAATAATGTATTTAAACAAGCACTTTCTGAGTACCCATTCTCTTTTAGGCACTATCCTAGGTCCATGGGATTCCACACACTGAGAAAACACAGTTCTCACCCTTAAGGAGCTCACAGTCTAGTGGAAAAGACAGACACACACACAGACAATCACAAGCCGATAAGAGAAGTGATAATGGAAGAATGTACAAAGCACTGTGGGAGTTCAGAAGAAGGGGTAACTACTGTACAAAGAGAAATTAGCAGTTGAAAAAGGCCAAAGACCCACCAACAAGTATATTCCTCTGGTAGATTTGTAGACTTGGAGATGAGGCAAAGAGAAGAGAATCGAATGGGTATATTTTGTGGGATTTCCTGAAAATATCTTTGTGCTACTCTGATTGGAGAGTTGGCTGTATTTGTGGTGGTCATTATTGTGCTGCTACTTGTCTAGGTTGGGTTCAGTGGGGCCCACATCTTGTCCCAGCAACCTCTTGATTGACTTCTGCCAAGTCTGGTGCAGTGTTGGATGCAGGAACAGCAGACCGAGTATTGCCATTTGTAGTTATTCTGCATGTGCCTTGGGCTGGAGTGGTTCTGGTCCATGAACCCTCAGTTCACAGTAAGAATATGGCCTGTCAGGCACCATTCTGCCTACCAGAAGAAGGAGAATTGGATTAATATCGATTGAATGTAGAGAGCAATGTTTCTCACACCATAACACAAAAGTGAACCTTAGTGGTTCAGGATAAGTAAAATTTAGAGTTAGATTATAAGAAACATGGGATGTCTCCTGAGATTTAGTTAAAAAAAAACAAAAACAGTTGAACAATTCAAATAGCTTGAAGGCAGTCCCAATTTTAGCTTATGTCTCATATTTGCAAAATTCTTGTTTTAAAATGACATCCCTTTTCCTATGC
Source organism: Rhinolophus sinicus (assembly GCF_057876585.1). Classification (NCBI taxonomy): domain Eukaryota; kingdom Metazoa; phylum Chordata; class Mammalia; order Chiroptera; family Rhinolophidae; genus Rhinolophus; species Rhinolophus sinicus. The sequence continues at coordinate 45,349,141 of NC_142518.1, read as the reverse complement.
CTCTTATGGTATGTGTGTTGATTTAGAGAATAAATTCTGGACTTCTAGAACAGTAACACTACTTTCCTAACACAAATATCACTTGCCATATCAAGGCATTCTTCATAGCCTGCATAAACAATAAGGATAGAGGATAAAGCTAATTATAAGAAGACAGTTGCAAATGGTTTAAGAACACAGTCTATGAAGTCAGCCACTTGTAGGTTCCTACCTCTGCTTTTCCATCACTTAGCTGGGCAAAATAATTAGTCTTTTGGATACTTGGTTTATTTATCTATAAAATGGAAACAATATTAAGACCTACCTCAAAAGTTTTGAGGATTGCATAAGATAATCCATGTAATGTATATAGAAAAGGTTCACAAAGTTTCTTGGTTTGCTGTACTCTTAGTATGTCAGTAAGTTTTCACAGCACCACTAAGCCAAAAGAAATACTTAACACTTCTATTTGTTAAGTAATTGGGTGCAAAAAACCTTAGTAGTAGTAGGTCATACTGTGTCTTACAGATGTTACTGTGATTCCCTGAAAAATTAAAAATATATTACAGTACCCATGTGAGTTGGCTATGGTACCCTGGGGTGCCTTGATACAGTTTGGGAATAGAACAGGGTCAGGCACACAGTTGGTGCTAAGTACATGCTATTTATTATTGTGAAATGTCTGCAATTATTATTAGAAGGAACCTGGGTACAAAAGAGGATGTTGATTTAGTAGTTCAACTCAGATGTTGAATGTCCCTGAGGAGAAATGACTCCCTTTTGGCAGTAATCCTTCTAGTCACAGGTTTCATCTAAGTCAGCACCAACTCACCCCAGCCTGAGCGAGAAGAGTGATTTCTATGTATACAGACAAGAAAACTTCATTCTCAACGCAGTGTCATTTTCTAGCTTTACCACAGCCAAAATTTTCCCACTCCTCCACTATCAGTAATCAGCCAAAAGTCACTCTTTCAGAGAGATTTCTGTATGCTAGATCAAAAATACATCCCTCTGTCTCTGCCTGGCCTTTCCCACTCTCCTTTTCCTTCCTCTTAGCCTTCCTCCTCTTCCTCTCTCCATGTCCCTCTTAGCCAGTGACTGAAACCTGGCCCATGCACCACCATGACAAAGGGAGGCTGGCTACTGAATTCAGGAAAAATGATTGGTTGAACTCAGCTTGGCCTGTGAGCGAGCAAGAACAGTGGGTGCTGATAACGCATTCCTGCATTCCTCCTCCCTCTCACCTAAGGGAGCACAGGAAAAACATTACCCATTTATATGCTGCTTACATGAGACTCACTTTAAATAGAAAGACACATATAGACTGAAAGTAAAGGGATGGCAAAAGATATTCCATGCAAACAGAAACAAAAAGAGAGCTGGGGCAAGCAATACTCATATCAGACAAAATAGACTTTAAAACAAAGAATGTTTTAAAACAAAAAAAGACAAAGAAGTATATTACATAATTATGAAGGGGCCAATCCAATAAGAGGATATAATAATCATGAAATCTACATATGCAACATAGGAGCACCTAAACATATAAAGCAAATATTAATGGACATAAAGGGAGAAATTCATAGTAATACAATAATAGTAGAGGATTTTAATACCACACTCACATCAAAAGATAGATCATCCAGACAGAAAATTAATAAGGAAATAATGGCCTTTAATGTCACATTAGACCAGATTGACTTAATAGACATTTATATAATATTTCATACAAAAACTCCAGAATACACATTTTTTTTAAGGTGTATATGGAACATTCTCCAGAATAGGTCACACATTAGGCCACAACACAAACATCAATAAATTCAACAAGATTGGAATCATATCAATCTGACCACAATGGCATAAAACTAGAAATCAACTATAAGAAGAAAACTGGGGAAAAAACAAACAAAACACAAATATGTGGAGACTAAACAACATGCTACTAAACAACCAGTGAATCAAAGAGGAAATCAATTTAAACGGACTCCAGAAGGTGGCCTGTGGGCTTGAACATGCTTGAGATGCTGAGGGGAGTGGAGGTGGGGGCTATGCTGAATCCGTAACTCTTGACAATTGAGGCCTATGGGGGATCTTTGACATTTTCCTAGAGGTTAGAGCTGACTTTAGTTCTATTTGGTTGTTTAGATTCACTGAAGGGAAATCTCATGTTTGAGGAATGAAAAGGAATAAAATAGCAGACCTGTCCATGCACTGTTGACTCTAGGCCTCTTTGGTGCTGTCCAGCAGAGGTCGGGAGAGGCTGGCTGGCTTTTAGCCCCAGCCAGTGGCGTTTGCTTTGGCCGTTGGGGGAAGGAGCACTTTGTGGAAAGCCAGCCCTCTCAGCCAAGGGCCTATTTTCATCCTAAATCTGTTGAGTCCAGCCTTAAGGCTGGGTCCAGGATCAACAGAGGCCATGGAAAATGGGACTGGATGCTTGGCAGCCAGAACTGTGGGCTTTGTCTTCCTGACCAGGGCATTCAGGCCTAAGCTCATGAAGGCAAGAATGATGGGGAGCCAGTGTCTTTGTGGCATCAGACCCAGAAAGAGCTAGCTCCTCTTTGCATGGTCATTGCAGCCCAGGACTGACTATAATATATCTCTAGGCTTCACCTCTTCCCAGGCTATCCAGTCTAGAAAGGTGGATATGTGGCTAGAGATGACATAGTTCTCAAAGTATCTGAAGTCCCCTAAGTGAGGGCCTCTCTACATTGAGGGAGCACTAGGTCATTGGATCAACATCTTTACCAACCAATCAGATACTATGGGAACACAGAGAGGTATCAGTTAGGATTCCTTTCTTCTAGGATCTCAAGGTCTTTCCGGGGAAACAGGCTATTTCAGAAAGAAATTATTTCAGTATTAGATAGGGTAGAGTGAGGACCACATGAGTCGTACAAAGAAGTGCTAAAGGAGTTCAGAGGAGGACAAGATCCCTGGAAGACATATGGTTGATTTGGGTCTGGAAAAGTGAGTAAGACTCAGATAAAGATGTGATGAGGGTCCTCTTATGCTCCTAAGGCAGAAATCCTTGGAAACTGATTCAGCATTTATTTTTTATTTATTGTAGGATCCTTGCCTCCAACCAGATTGTGTTCAGACTGTGATACCTATATTGAGATGTTTCTGAATCTGACTGACCAGAATGATCTGAACTTCTCAGATCATTGCAACTTGCCTAGAGCTGAAATAGAACTAGGGTCATGTCTGGAAGCATGAATCATCTTCCTCAAGTCCTTTTACCCTGTCACTCAACCCTATCCCAATCTGAAATCCAATAGTGGCTCTTCCATTGTTTTCAGGGTGTCCAAGCAACTGTATTTGGTATTCAAGGCCTTTCACATTCTGATCCCAACCTTCCCTTTCAGCTGTTCTCTCATTCTTCTTGGAGACTCCCAGCAATTCCATACAGGCTAAATCTATTCCTTATCCCAGGAATCCCATGAGAAGTGGCTTAAAGTTATTTGTGGGCTCTGAGGGTTTTGGCACTAGACCCTTCTCTCCCTTTGAGAATTTGGGATTCTCTTTTATATCTAGCATTCCCATTACATTCCTATATATGCAGAGTCTTATTCAAAACTGATTCTATGTTGCTCCATATCAGGGGTCAGCAAACTTATTCTGTAAAGGGGCAGATAGTAAATATTTTAGGATCTGGGAGCCATAAGGTCTTTGATTCAGCTACTCAACCCTACTGTGGTAGCAGGAAAGCAGCCATAAACAATATGTAAATGAATGAGCATGGTTGTGTTCCAACAAAACTTCATTTATGGACTGAAATTTGAATTTCATGTAATTTTCATATATCATGAAATATTTTCCCCAGCCATTTAAAAATGTTAAACATTCTTAACTCACACTATGAAAAAATAGGCAGTGGGTTGGATGTGGCCTACAAGGTCTAGGTTGCTTACCTCTGCTCTAGAGACAGAACTCAGGACTACTGGGTGGAACCGATGGAAGAGGGAGAGTTTAGCTCAAAATAAAAATAAAGAGACCAGAATTATAAGAAAATGGGACAGATTTCCCATTTTCTAACCAGGAGGTTAGAACCTCCCGTTTTTCATCAAATGTATTCAAGCACCACTGATTAGGTATGTCATAGGAAGACTCAAAAGTCTTGTGGGGGCTTGGACATGATGCTTTGTCTACAGGGCTGTGTTTCTGTGAGTTTTGCTTCTTCTACATAGCTATTATTTTTCAACTACTTGCTGTGTGGTTATCTCCCACTCTTCCCCACCTAGCATTTGATGATACTGCTTCAATTTGCTCCCCAGTTTTTTCATGTGTGTACATAGTATTTCCCTTCCAAAAGCCCTGGAAGGGGTTAATGTCAAAAGGGCAAGGTTTATCAGGCAGCTGCTACACTGTTGCCTAGCAACCATCAGGGGCCCTCAGCAAGCTACTGCAGAGGCCTTTGTGAGAAGATGGTCTGACCCAACCATCAGGGCAGTAAAGAGCAAATTAGATAATACATGTAAATACCCTCTATTAATTACAAAAACAGTTTAATTCTGTCTTACAGAATAGCATATCCTCTTTTATTTTACTACAAAGAATTTAAATTTGCTTCAAGAAATTTCAGCTTTTTTGTGCTCCCCTCCCTTCCACAGTGGTTTGATCCTGCTTCTTAGAAAAACATCCCCCCTTTCTGCCAATCCTCCACAGTAGTCTGATCCTGTCCCACAGACTCCTAGGCCCTTTATGTTCTTACTCTCCCTTCTTATTTCTATCCTTACCCCAGAGAGGTTTGATGATACCTTATAGAAAAGCATCCCTGTTCAGTTCCCTATACATGTCAGTAGTTTGATCCTATCTGGAGAGCATCAGCATCTTTCCCCCTCCTGTCTCACGCCAATGATTTAATCCTGCGTCATTGAGCATCAGTTTCTTTTAGCTCCTCCCCCGGGGTCTATAGTGGTTTGATCCTACCTCACAGACTATTAGGTCCTTTCTGATTCCCCCTCCAGCATCACTACCACAAATGGTATGGTCCTTAGCTTCAGGTCCTTTTTGAACCCCCCACTGGTCTTCTCTACAGACTGAAGCTGCTTCATCTGATTACTGATCAATCTTGATCCCTTCAGTGGCTTGTTTTTGCATTAGCAATATAAAACTGGCCCAAATAGGTTTAAAGTGGTCAGAACTTGCTCTTAACCAGTTCAGATCTTTTCTCACAAAGAAAATAAGTTCAGTCCAGTTTAAATCTATTTTGACCAGTTTAAACTAATTCTCCAGAGCTGGAACCTGAGGTCGGTAAACCCAGGAAGATGGCTGAAGATGATGCTGATTCGAGCCAAAGCAAGGAATCAGGTACTTACAGAAGTTTAAACTGAGATGAGAACTAGGAAATACAACAGATCAAATAAGACTGGAAAATACAGGAGCCAGGGTTGGTTGAGTGGAGGCTCAAAAGAGGTTAGTTTGCACTCAAACATATATATATATATATATATATATATATATATATATATATATATATATATATATTTGAGAGGTGAGAGGCCATTTTAAGGAGGTAATGCAGGATTTTTGGCTTTGCCTTGGTTTGTTTGGGAAGTATTATTGGAGATGATCCCATCTAGCAGCCCCATCTGGCTGGAACTGAGACTTGGTTATATGTGGCCCCAGTGATGCCTGGTTCTTCAAGCCAGCCCCTGGGCCCATACTTTGTGTCTGGCCTCATCTTAGGTTGCAATTATTTAGAGTCCAAACCATGAATGACAAACTTCCCACTCCTTTAACTGTGGATTGTCATGATGCTTTTTAGCTGTTTAGGGATGCTATTTAGATTAGAAGGAAGGATTGGTAAATCTTGAAGAAAAGAGCTAATTACAATAGGTAAGACATGAAGTGAATGACAGTTAATTAGAATTGAGTTAAGCTATACCTTGCAATTTTTAAGAGAGATGTATAAGACGGTGGTAAGTTGAGAATAGTATATAATTTCTCCCTGTGGGACTCATTATCTATCTCATTGTAGTTGGCTGAAGTAGAAATTGGCCTATGTTTGGATTTCTCCTAGGTGGTTGTCTTTCTGTGCTTTGTGGGGACTGCAGTGTGAAGGGAAGGGACTAAAAAAAAAGGAGGGTGAAAAATGAAAATTTTATAGGCTGCATCATTACTAATTTGTTAAAAATCTCAGCAGTGGGACAGTGAGAAGGTTGGATGTTTTGATGATGAGTGACAGAATGCTGCAAGACTGAGGGTGGGGTTGGAGCTCTGGTTTGGTGCTGTATGTCTCAGATATTTCTGTACTTGGATGAGGTTGTATGGCTGCTTACAATAATGTAAAAAAGAAAGGATTCTTATAATGGCATAAGAACTTAGCTGCCTGGAAGGAAATTGATCCTTTTGTGAGAGAATTTGGCTTAGGATCCTGTAATTTGAAAGATGTCTTTTAGGAAGATGGATTCAGTTAGCCACTGCCTATTTCTTGACAGGGGAGGATGGCAGCCATTTTAGTCAAGGCAGTTGAATGGAACTTCCAAATGTTAAGGTAGGAAAAAGAAATCAGGAGATTTGGAGTCAGATAACCCAGGTTTTGAATCATGGTTCTGCTATTTGTTATGTGGACCTTGAGCAAATTATCTAACCTCCCAAAGACTTGCTTTCCTCATTTAAAAAATAAAGTTAATATCATCTGCCCTAAAAAATGAGAACCTTAGAGTTTAATGCCTTTTGGAGCAAAATAGCTGCCATGTAACATTTTTGTTTGATTAAACTAGATTGTGTGGCAGGTTTTATTTTTGTGTATGTATGAGGGAATTAATAGATAATTTAGCTTGATAAGGGCAATTTCTTTTAAAATTTTCAGCAATATTTTTCCCAAATGAAGCTACTGAACTATTTTGAGGAGTAAATGAGAAACTGTTCATTGAAGTACTTTATATAAAACACAATATAGCTATGAGCCATTGTTATTTTTATAATAGTATATTGATTATCATTAAAGTGACACTCAGAAAAGCCACAGCATAAAATGGCTTCCAGTGTTGCAGACTCACAGATATCCCCGGTTCCAGTTTCAGTTCCTACTTCATCGTGGACCTGTGGCCACCGGAAGCCCTGAAATATGGTATGCAGCATCATAAACTGTGGTGACTCAAAGTGGGTGGTGGGAGATGGGGTATCATGTCAGAGATATAGGTGATAGATGTGGCCCACTGTAAACAGGGTGAGGTATCACAATCTGTCCTTCAGCCACAAACATTTTGAAATTATTCTGTTGCAAAGCAAGCCTGGATTACCTCACCTGGATTCTGACACCCTCTCTGAAAATAGCAGGTCAGGTAAAGAAGAAATAGTGAGGGCAATGATGTGGACCTTCATGAATGTGAAAGTCCTGATTCTGCCACTCAGAGGTAAGGAGGATGGGACCCAGGTCAGGCAGTACAGCATGAACTTGAAAACAATAAAACTTTAATATGTTTGTGGCTATAATAGCCCCATAGGGAGCTGTGTCCTGTATTCAGATTTGTTGGCTTGGAAATGTGGCCTCTTTTGATAGAGTCACTTGACTAATGGGTGCAATTATGTGATGATTGCAGTGTACCTGTATCACAGCAAGGCACATGACAACAAAGATTTTTATTTTTATGACATTCTGGTGAATAAGATAGGGGAAACATGAGCTGGAACATTTTTCCTTTAGTGGGGTTCTGAAATAGTTTTCTTTTAAGTGCTACTATTTATTGAGCACTTACTATGTGCCAGGCATTGTGCTAAGTACTTTATATACATTAATCTAATCTTCACAACAGCTGTATGAGCTATGTGTTAATAGCTCCATCATACAGATGAGGAAACTATCCACAAAGGGTGCTAATTATTGATTCTGTTTCTCTGGAGCAAGAATTATTAAGAAGTGTGGGGGGGTAGGGTGGTCAGAGCACATTCTCTGAGGGGTTTATCAGAATCACCTGGATGAGGGTTTTTCCAAACCACATAGGCCTTTCCCTTCATTACAGTACTCCCCTTTAGAAGGCCTGCCCTTTGTTGGCTATCTAATATTTGTGAGCTACTGTGATTGATGGGAATGGGTGGTAGGAGGGCCCTTAGGTGTGTTGAAGGCAGGAATAAAGGTTGAACTTCACTATTACAAAGAGAGATCCCTGGTGGTAGGCTGTAGGGCTCTGTGACTGGCTCTGTCTTGGTTTCAACATTTTAGTTAATGACTTGGATGGCGATATAGAAGAGTATGCTCATCAACCTTTAAGAGAGAACTGGAGTAGGAGACGAAGTATATATACTGGATGATGGAACTAGGAATCCAAGAAGAATTTACTAGACTGCAAAAAATATTTCAAAAGTAACAGAATTGGCTGGCCTGGTGGCTCAGGTGGTTGGAGCGCCGTGCTCCTAACGCTGAGGTGGCTGGTTCGATTCCCACATGGGCCAGTTAGCTGCGCCCTCTACAGTTAAGATTATGAACAATGGCTCTCCCTGGAGCTGGACTGCCGTGAGCAGCCGGAGGTTGGCGTGGGCTGCTGTGGACTGCCACGGGCTGCTGTGCTGCCGTGGGCTACTGTGTACTGCCAGGAGTGGCCGGTGGCCGGCAGCCAGCGTGAGCAGCCATGAGCTGCTCTGAGCTGCCATGGGATGCCGTGTGCTGCCATGAGTGGCCGGCAGCCAGCGTGAGTGGCTGGCAGCCATCGTGAGTGGTCAGCAGCCGGCGAGAGCTGCATTGAGCTGCTGTGAGCGGCCGACTGATGACTGGCGACCCACTGCCTCAGTCAGGGGGGGAGCGCAAGGCTCAATAATGCCAGCATTGGCAAGGGAGCTGTGTCCTATACAAACAGACTGAGAAACAACAGCTTAAACTGGAGTAGGGGGGACGGAAGAAGGGGGAAAAACAGAATTAATGTGGTAGGAATAAATGTGACATCTTGCATAAGTTTCATAAAATTAAAAAGAATGTTAGCAATTCTACAGCATGGGTATATGTTTAATATGGCTAACAAAAAAGTTAATGGAAACTCTGGCTGCATTAATAATATTGTAGAGTCTAGAATAAGGAAAGCGATTATTCCACTCTTTTCTGTGTTTGTAGAACCACACCTGAGGTATTGTGCTCAGTTATGGCAGTTATCTTTTAAAGAGGGACAAAGACAAAATAGAGGTTAAGTAGAGAAGCCTGGAAGGCAGACTGGGGCTTGGTAGCTCTCTTTCAGTATCTGTAGGGTTATCAGAAGAAAAGAGATTTTATCTCTATGATGTGATCCCAAGTGGTAAAATTAGGATTGCTAGGTAGTAGTTATAGCAGAGTTGACTGCAGATAAAATGGGGTGTGTTAGAAGGAAATGAGTTCCCTATCATAGGAAATGTTTAAGCAGAAGCTGGCTGACTACCTGTTAGGGTTTTACATTTTGCTACAAAATCTCGAATGCAGTCTTAATTGCTGCAGTTCAGTGGATTGAGAGAATCTCCAAGAATGGTCTTTGTCTAGTTGATGGGCGGGGTGATGATCAGAAAGAAGAGGTGGAAAGTAAACCCTGAGAATAACTAGTGAATCCAAGGAAACCTTGGAGTTAGCTGGTGTGGCCCAGCCAAGGGTGACATTGAATGAAGGAACTGTTTACTAAGCACCTAGCCTGTGCCTGGTGATTTTACACACATTATTTCTTAATTTTCACATCAGGTGATTATGTGTTTTTAGAATTTCTTTTACAGATGAGAAAATGGAGGCTCAGAGCAGTTAAGTGACTTGCCTAAGGTCATGCAGCTAGTAAGTGACTTTGGGAGAGCACATCAGAACCATATGTAGGGAAAAATGTGACAGAATTTCTACTTTTTACCTGATCACTTCTCCAGTTGAGTAAAGAGCTAGTATTGCCAGAGGTGAGTCAGAACTGTGTGGATGAGTATGTCATGCTGGGCTGGGTGCCTGGAGTAGATGAGAATATGAAGATATATGATCAGCCTCTAGTCCAGCAGGTCCTGGAGGATTGTGTTGGAACACAGCTGAGCTATTACACAAGCTAAATGGCATGACTGTTTATTCATAATGTCTGTACCTTATACGAAACACTGTCTTCCATAGACTCTCAGATTGGCACTGCTGTAAGAGGACAGAAAGACCTTCAAAGTGCAGACAAGCTTATCTGTTTTGAAGAACAGGAAACTGATCCAGAGGGGAAGGGACTTCTCCAACTTCTTCCACGTAATAATTTTGCTCCTGATATTGCCAGGGATTTTTTTTTATTTTTAAGTGCAATCTAGCAAATTTAATATTAAGGTTTCTTAGAGCAGGTTTGTTTTTCAGGAAAGACCAACTCTCCTGTGAAACTTGGTACTTTGTTTCAGAGCTAAAAAATATACATGTAGAGTCCTGGTGTGTGTGCGTGCGTGTGTGTGTGTGTGTGTGTGTGTGTGTGTGTGTGTATGTTTTCCTTATACCGCAGAAGCCAGCATAAGCAAAATGGAAAGAGCATAAGCTTTAGATTCAGACAGATTGGGTTTAATTTCTATGCTGGAACCCATGGAAAATTCTTTAACTTCTTTGAGTTTCAGATTCATTATCTGTGAAAATGGGGATAATCATTATTTGATTTTAACCATGTAATGTTTGAGGTGCTTGTGAAAAATCCAGGTGCAGAGATTTCAGAAGGGCTGAAGTTCAAGAGCATGACCAAGTTTGGGGATACAGATTTGAAAATCAACAGCCAAGGGGAAGGTATATAAAGTTACATGCATGATGACCTTGCCTAGGCAGAGGGATCTCTTCCATATGATATCTCTTTAGCTATTTGAGGTTGAAAGTTGATGTTATACAGATGATTCAATTTTCTAGACTTGACATCTGTAGATGTCGGAATGATCAAAAATAATTCAGCATTTGTCTTGGGTTCTAACCTCTCCATTGGCCAAGTTGTCCTTCTGAGGACATAATCATATTTTGGTTTTATCATTTTTGAGGTGTGGTGTTTTAAAGCTAAACACAGTATCCTGGTATGGTGTGGAGAAACAGAAAGACCATCGTCTCCTTAATTCTAGGAATTATACTTTTATTTGTGAGTGCATTAGCTCATTTTGGGTCTCCATATCTCACCACTGACTCATATTATGTATATTGTTGACTAAACCTCCTAAGTCTTTTAGCAGACACTACTGATAAGCCATATTTTTGACACTTCCCCCCCCAAATCATGAACTAGTGATTGTTTATAGCAGTGAGTCTCAAATCTTAGCATGCAAAAATTTTACCTGGGAAGCTTGTTAAAAATGGAGACTCTGGGCACCCAGTCACCAATATTCAGATTCATTAGGTCTGCAATGGGGCCCAGGAAACTTTGCTTTAACAAACACTTCAGGTGACTCCATCGCAGGATATTCTTGACAGTGCTCTGAGAAATAGTGTGCTGTGGCATGGAGAGAACTGCATTTGGCTCGTTGTAGTTCCTGGTAGAGACTTGGCCTCTAGCTCCATACTTGGCCCCACTTCACTGCAGAATGCAGCCATGAAGGAGCTGTAGGGTATCACCAGCTCCATCTCATTTCTTGATATCCAACACTTGGTTTAGTGGAAAAGGTTAGACTTGTCCCCTTGTTTTTCCATTTTTTTGCAGCTTCTTAGATACTCTAGAACTGGATGACCTGTATTTAGGAGGTCACTTCATTGGGAGTCAGAATAATACAGTGTTCAAAACATGAAGTTCATTGATTGGTGATTGGTTTGCTTGTTACTTTCCAAACAGATTTGATACACCATCCACCAAACTGAATTTCAGGTGTATTAAAGAGTTTTGTGAGAATATTGAAGATTTTAAAAATAGAAGAAAGTGTAGTTGAATAAATTATTTCCTCTTTGCATAGTTGTAAAATAATATATCACAAAAGGAAGGGCTATATATTTGCATATATACAAATGAAAACCTCTGTCAATCTTAAACATGAGCAAAATTAAAATGCAAATGACAAATGAAATCTATGTAACAAATATGACAAATGCAGTCAATCCTCATTTGTGGATTCTATATTTGCGAATTTATCAACTTGCTAAAGTTTATTCATAACCCCCAAATCAATACCTTTGGTGTTTTTATGGTCATTCATGGATATGTACAGAGTTGCAAAACATTTGAATTGCACAATGTGCATGTACCCAGCTGAGGTTCAACAATTCTCTGCCTTCTTGTTTCAGCTCTCATACTATAAATAAGTGCACTTTTCGTGGTGTATTTAGTGCCATGCTTTTCACATTTTTGTGCTTTTTGTTTGGTGATTTTGCTGTTTAAGATGTTCCTGAAACTTAGTGTTGAATTTCTGTTTAGTGTTCCTGAGTGAAAGAAGGCTGTGATGTGCCTTATGGAGAAAATACGTAGGTTAGATAAGTTTAGTTCAGTCATATGATATAGTACTGTTGGCATTCAGTTCAATGGTAACGAATCATATACATATGTATGTATGTATGTATGTATGCATGCATGCATGCATGTATGTGTATATACATATCTATATATCTATATATATGTATATATGTATCAAAGTGTCTTAAAACAGAAACACACATAAACAAAGTATGTATTGATTTGTTGACAAAAATGTGACAGAGGCTCACAAAAACTTAAATGTATTTCCCCAGGAAAAAAAGTTCAGGATTTGCTAATTCAGTGTTTGCAGTGACTTTATAAAGCATAACTACTGTGAATAATGAGAATCAAATGTATATAATTATGATTACTATGTAACATGCTAAATATATCAAAATACATGTAAACTGATAAAAATGAGCAAGATTCTAGTAAAAAAAGGGCAAAGAAAATATATAGGTAATTTGCAGAACAGGGAAAACAAACCATGTATAGTAACATTACTGAACTTCCATTTTACTAGTAATCAAGGACATCAAATTGAATCAATGATGGTATGTCATTTTTTGTTGCCTATCATAATACTTTATGCTGGTGAGAATGCAGTGAGATGGACATTTATGTACGTTGACAGTGGATTAAATTGGTATGCTATTTTGATACAGTTTGATGGTATGTTTCAACAGCTCTAAAAATCTTAATATCATATGACTCAGAAATTCAACTTTTAAGACTCTTTCCTGAGGGAATAGATTCAGATAAATATTTATGTACTTTTATTATAGCATTATTTGTAAAAGAAGAATGTAAATATCCAAGAATGGGGGAATGGATACTCATATATTATGGATGGAGACAAGATAGAAGACTTATAAAACTATTAAAATATTTTTAAAGAAAAGTTAATGACATGGGAAAATGTTCACAATTTAATTGTTACAAAGCAGATTATGAAATATATGATAAAATTAAGCTATGCTAAAATTATATGTATAAAAGTTAATTAAACTGAAAATAAATAAGTTTATTTAAGAGTAAAGCATGTTTTATTGTATGTGTCTTTAATTTCTAATGGAAATTAGGGGTGGAGGAGATCCCCTTACCTGCTGCCTGGTAACCATCATTTTAACCTTACTCAGTTGGGCATATTTTAGGAGGTGGGATAATAGTTTTGTCAGAACTGCTAACGGAGCCACTGGGCTATACCAGACCAGGGAAAGACAGAAGTTAAACTCTCTTGTCTACTTTCCCCTCTCCCGCTCCTGTTCTCCCCTCCCACTCTCCCTCTCCCTCTCCTTTTCTTTCTTACCCTCTCTCTCACTCCCTCTCCCTCTTTCACTTTCCCTGCTTCCTTCCTCCCACCTTTGGTAATCTAGAGAAAGGAAAGATTCATTCAAATTTGGGTGAAGAGGTGATGTGGGCAGAATTTTGGAGGTTTCAAGAAGAAGGTGACATTTGAATTGAGTAATGAAGGATTTTTCTAGGTGGAAAATGCACGGCCTTTGTTGACCTTCTTTGCTTCTAAATGTCAGTGATGCTACCCTAGACTAAAAACAATGCCTTTGAGAGGCACTAAGAATGAAATTGGTATGGTTGCACCTAGAATTTTCTGGTGCTTTCCCTCAAAGTCCAGGTAAGTTGTCATATTTTGATGCTGTGATATTGGGATCAATAGAGGATGGACACACACATGCAAAATCAAGAATTCTACATCATTTTTATGAATCAGATATGTAATGTGAAGAATGGATTAAAGGTGGGGAGATATTGGGGAGAAAAGGAGAAAGGGAAAAAATTTTTTTTGAGAACAAAAACTTGTGGTATTGTAGCTCTTATTTAATTTTACCAAGTGTAGTTAACAAGCACATATAGTAGGCAACGATTCCAATTTTACAGATGAGAAGTAATGAAGGCTTGAAGGAAGGTTGAATAGTGGAGGTGGTGATGAGTGGATGTATGTAATTTACATTTTGGAAATGAAATTAGATGTAGCAGTAGCAAGGGTGGGTGGAGTTGTTATTAACCAGATTAATTATAATGTACATATAACCATTAGGACTCTGCTTAGCTCAAGGTGTTATGCCAAAGTTCGATGATGAAAGGGTTGTGACAGTGATTTGTAAACTTCAGACCACTGTAGCAATGGGAGATGCTCAGAAGTTTTGCACTTTCAGCAACTTGGGAAAATTGAAAGGCTATTAATGGAGGCAGGGACTCCAGAGGAAGAGTATATTAGAGGGAAGATGATATCCCCTAATTCTTCAACAACTCCTCCTCTTGTCAGTTCACACTTCTTATAGCACTTCCTATTGTTTTCTACCATTGGGTATAGAGACTCCATCTATGTGAATAACTATAAATGCATAGAGTATCTCTGGAATGATACATAAAAAACTTTTTTATTATTAGTTTCAGGTGTACAAAACAATGTAATAGTTAAGACATTTCATCCCTCACAAAGTAATAGCCCTCCTCCCGGAATCTGTTACCCCTCTGACATCACATATATCTACAATTCCACTGACTCTATTCCCTATGCTGTACTCCATATCACATGACTATATGTATATATTAAATTATAGTTGACATAGTATTATTCAGCTTTAGCTTCAGGTGTACAGTGCAGTAGTCAAGCATCTACACCATCCATCAAGTGGTCTCCCTAATAAGATATGTGCCCATCTGACACCCTACAAAATTTTTACAACATCATTGTGTTCCCCAAACTGTCTTTCATATCCCCATGGCAATATTGTAGTTACCAATTTAT
Source organism: Rhinolophus sinicus (assembly GCF_057876585.1). NCBI lineage: Eukaryota > Metazoa > Chordata > Mammalia > Chiroptera > Rhinolophidae > Rhinolophus > Rhinolophus sinicus. Next base: position 45,334,081 of record NC_142518.1, on the reverse strand, counting down.
ACTGTCTAATCCCTTCCTTCTCCCATCTAGCAACCATTATTGTTTCCCTCTATATCTCTGAGACTATTTCTGTTCACTTTGCCAATTCAGTTCTTTAGAGTCCACATGTAAGTGAGATCAGATGGTATTTGTCTTTCTCCAGCTGACTTATTTCACTTAGCATAATGTTCTCTAGGTTCATCCAATCATTGCAAATGGTAAGATTTCATTCTTCTTTATGGCCAAGTAATACTCCATTGTATAAATGATACTGCAGTTTCTTTTTTTTTTTTTAAATTTATTTATTTATTTATTTATTTTAATTAAATTTATTGGGGTGACAATTGTTAGTAAAATTACATAGATTTCAGGTGAACAATTCTGTATTACATCATCTATAAATCCCATTGTGTGTTCATCACCCAGAGTCAGTTCTCCTTCCATCACCATATATTCGATCCCCCTTACCCTCAACTCCCACCCCCCACCCCCCGCCCCCGTTACCCTCTGGCAACCACTAAACTATTGTCTGTGTCTATGAGTTTCTGTTTCTCATGTTTGTCTTGTTCTTTTGTTGTTTTTGGTTTATATACCACATATCAGTGAAATCACATGGTTCTCTGCTTTTTCTGTCTGACTTGTTTCGCTCAGCATTACACTCTCAAGATCCATCCATGTTGTCACAAATGTTCCTATATCATCTTTTCTTACCTCCAAATAGTATTCCATTGTGTATATATACCACAACTTCTTTATCCATTCATCTATTGAAGGACATTTTGGTTGTTTCCATGTCTTGGCCACTGTAAACAAAGCTGCAATGAACATTGGAGCACACGTGTCTTTATCTCTAAATGTTTTCAGAATTTTTGGGTAGATACCCAGGAGAGGGATTGCTGGGTCATATGGCAATTCTATTCGTAATTTTTTGAGGAACCTCCACACTGCCTTCCATAAAGGCTGCACCAGTCTGCATTCCCACCAACAGTGGATGAGGGTTCCTTTTTCTCGACAGCCTTTCCAACACTTGTTACTATTTGTCTTTTTGATGATAGCCATTCTGACTGGAGTGAGGTGATATCTCATGGTGGTTTTGATTTGCATTTCTCTGATGATTAGTGATGTTGAGCATTTTTTCATATGTCTATTTGCCATTTGTATGTCCTCTTTGGAGAAATGTCTCTTCAAGTCCTCTGCCCATTTTTCAATTGGGTTGTTTGTTTTTTTAGTTGTTGAGTTGCATGAGTTCCTTGTATATTCTAGATATTAGCCCCTTATCGGAGGCACTATTTGCAAAAATCTTCTCCCATTCAGTTGGTGGCCTCTTTATTTTGTCGATGGTTTCTTTTGCTGTGCAGAAGCTTTTAAGTTTCACATAGTCCCATTCATTTATTTTAGATTTACTTCCATTGCCTTTGGAGTCAAATTCATAAAATGCTCTTTGAATCCAAGGTCCATAAGTTTAGTACCTACGTTTTCTTCTATGCAGTTTATTGTGTCAGGTCTTATGCTTAAATCTTTGTTCCATTTTGAATTAACTTTGGTACATGGTGACAAATAGCAGTCCAGTTTCATTCTTTTGCATGGGGCTATCCAATTCTCCCAGCACCATTTATTGAAGAGGCTGTCTTTGCTCCATTGTATGTTTTTAGCTTCTTTGTCAAAAATTATCTGTCCATATTTATGGGGTTTTATTTCTGGGTTCTCAATTCTATTCCATTAGTCTATGTGTCTGTTTTTATTCCAATACCATGCTGTTTTGATTATTGTAGCCCTGTAGTACAAGCCAAAGTCAGGAAGTGTGATACCTCCATTATTGTTCTTTTTTCTTAAAATTGCTTTGGCTATTTGGGGTCTTTTATGGTTCCAAACAAATCTGATGATTTTTTGTTCTATTTCTTTAAAAAATTCCATTGGGATTTTGATGGGGATTGCATTGACTCTGTATATTGCTTTGGGTAATATGACCATTTTAACTATGTTGATTCTTCCAATCCATGAGCATGGAATGTCTTTCCATTTCTTTGTGTCTTCTTCAATTTCTTTCAAAAATGTCTTATAGTTTTCAGCATATAGGTCTTTCACATCTTTGGTTAAGTTTATTCCTAGGTATTTTACTCTTTTTCCAGCAATCGCAAAAGGAATTGTTTTTTGTATTTCTTTTTCTGAGATTTCATTGTAAGTATATAGGAAAGCAATGGACTTTTGTACGTTGATTTTGTAGCCGGCAACTTTACTGTATTCGTTGATTGTTTCTAATAGCTTTTTGGTACAGTCTTTAGGGTTTTCTATATATACCATCATGTCATCTGCGAAGAGTGATAATTTAAGTTCTTCATTCACAATTTGGATGCCTTTTATTTCTTTCTCTTGCTGATTGCTCTGGCAAGGACTTCCAACACTATGTTGAAAAGCAGAGGTGATAGGGACAGCCCTCTCGTGTTCTGAACACAGAGCAAAGGGCAACAGTTTTCACCATTATTTATGAGATTAGCTGAGGGATTGTCATATATGGCCTTTATTATGTTAAGGTATTTTTCTTCTATACCTATTTCATTAAGTGTTGTAATCATAAATGGATGTTGTATCTTGTCAAATGCTTTTACTGCATCAATCTATATAATCATATGATTTTTGTCCTTTATTTTGTTTATGTGATATATCACATTGATGGATTTGCGGATGTTGAATCATCATTGTGCCCCGGGGATGAACCCTACTTGGTCATGATGAATAATCATTTTAATGCATTGTTGTATTCGATTTGCTAGAATTTTGTTTAGGATTTTTGCATCTGTATTCATCAGAGATATTGGTCTGTAGTTTTCTATTTTTGTGCTCTCTTTACCAGGTTTTGGTATCAGGGTAATGTTGGCCTCATAAAATGAGTTAGGGAGTACTGTCTGTTCTTCAAATTTTTGGAAGAGTTTGAGCAGGATTGGTATTAGATCCTCTTTGAAGATTTCGTACAATTCACTAGTGAAGCCATCTGGGTCCGGACTTTTGCTTTTGGGAAGGTTTTGGATGACTGATTCAATTTCGTTACTGGTGGTCAGTCTGTTTAGATTTTCTAGTTCTTCATGGTTCAGGCTTAGAAGGGTATATGTTTCTAAGAATTTGTCCATTTCTTCTAGGTTATTGAATTTGGTGGCATATAGTCCTTCATAGTATTCTTGGATAATCCTTTGTATTTCTGTGGTGTCCGTGATAACTTCCCCTTTTTCGTTTATGATTTTGTTAATTAGCGTCTTCTATCTTTCTATATTAGTGAGTCTAGCAAAGGGTTTGTCCATTTTGTTAATCTTTTCAAAGAACCAGCTCTTTGTCACATTAATTTTTTCTATTGACTTTTTGTTCTCTATTTCATTTAGTTCTGCTCTGATTTTTGTTATTTCCTTTCTTCTGCTGGCCTTGGATTTCACTTGTTCTTCTTTCTCTAGTTCTTTAAGGTGTAACATGAGGTTATTTATTTGGGATTTTTCTTGTTTCTTGAGATAGGCCTGTAATGATATAAATTTCCCTCTTATATTGCTTTCACTGCATCCCAAACATTTTGGTAGGATGTGTTTTCATTGTCATTTGGTTCTATGTATCTTTAGATCTCTCCTCTAACTCCTTCTTTGACCCAATCGTTCTTTAAAAGTATGTTGTTTAATCTCCATGTATTTGTGTTTTTTCCCGCTTTCTTTTTACAGTTGATATCCAATTTCAAAGCCTTGTGATCAGAGAATATGCATGGTATGATTTCAATCTTCTTAAATTTGTTGAGACTGATTTTATGTCCCAATATATGGTCTATCCTTGAGAATGTTCTGTGTACACTAGAAAAGAATGTATAGTCTGATATTTTAGGATGAAGTGCTCTATAAATGTCAATTATGTCCATTTCATCTAATGTGTCATTTAGGGCTACTATTTCGTTATTTATTTTCTGTTTGGATGATCTATCCATAGCTGTCAATGATGTATTTAAGTCCCCTAGTATAATTGTGTTTTGGTCAATTTCTCCCTTTAGTTCTGTTAGTAGTTGCTTGGTGTATTTCGGTGCTCCCTGGTTGGGGGCATAAATATTGATGACTGTTATGTCTTCTTGTTGTACAGTCCCCTTCACCATTATGAAATGTCCATCTTTGTCTCTTGTTATCTTTTTCACCTTGAAGTCTGTTTCATCTGATATCATTATGGCTACACCTGATTTTCTCTGGGTACCATTTGCTTGGAGTGTCAATTTCCACCCTTTCACTTTGAGTCTATGCTTGTCCTTGTAGCTGAGATGTGTCTCTTGGAGACAGCATATGGTTGAGTTTAGTTTTTTGATCCAATCTGCTACTCTGTGCCTTTTTATTGGTGAGTTCAGTCCATTTACATTTAGGGAGATTATTGATATGTGAGGATTTCCTGTCATTGTATCCTTAGTTTTCTGGTAAGGTTGTGTCTCCATTGTTTCTTTGCCTTTTTGTTGTTGTCTATTATTTCTGTGTGGTGGTATTCTATGATGTTTCCCTCTGTTTCTTTTTTTATTTCAGTATGTATTTCAATTCTGGATTTATTTTGAGTGGTTACCCTTAAGTTTATGTAAAAGAAAGTTTGATATTTAGAGTATTCCATTTTCTTCAGCACGCTTACTCTCTCCATTCCCATATTCCGGTTCAGGCCTTGACTCTCCCCCTTTTTGAGTTTTGGTTGCCACAAATTGTCCCTGTTGATGGTGGTCGAATAGCCTCCTTTAGTATTTCTTGTAGCACAGGTCGTGCATTAGAAAATTCCCTCTGCTTCTGCATGTCTGGAAAGGTCTTTATTCCTCCTTCATATCTAAAGGATATCTTTGCTGGATATATTATTCTTGCCTCATAATTTCTCTCTTTCAATAGTTTGAATATTTGGTTCCACTCCCTCCTGGCTTGTAGCGTTTCTGCTGAAAAATCTGATGAGAATCTAATGGGCTTTCCTTTGTAAGTTCCCGTCTTCTTTTCTCTGGCTGCCTTGAGGATTCTTTGTCTTTGATTTTAGGCAGCTTCAATACAACGTGCCTTGGAGAAGGCCTGTTGGGATTGAGGTAATTAAGTGTTCTATTTGCTTCTTGGATTCGAGGGTCCAGTTCTGTCCACAAGTTTGGGAAGTTCTCATCGACAATTTGTTTGAATATATTCTCTGTTCCCTTGTCTCTTTCTTCTCCTTCTGGTATGCCCATTGTTCTTATATTGCTCTTTCTGATGGAGTCAGAAAGTTGTTGTAGATATGTTTCATTTCTTTTAAATCTGAAGTCTCTTTCTTGTTCCATCTGTGTCATTTCCAGGTTCCTATCTTCGACGTCACTGATTCTTTCCTCCATCTGGTCAACTCTACTACCTAAGCTGGTTATTTCACTCTCAATTTCTTCTATTGAGTTCTGTATCTCCAGAAATTCTATTTGGTTCTTTTTTGAAATTTCAGTCTCTTTCATAAAATGCTCGTGCTGTTCTTTGATTGAGTTTCTGAGTTCATTTAACTGCCTATCTGTGTTTTCTTGCATCTTGTTGAGTTTTTTCAGATCTGCAATCTTGAATTGTCTCTCATTTAAGTCAGATGTTTCTGTATCTTTAAGTGCCTTTTCTGGAGATTTTTCACTTTCTTTCTGAGCTATCTTGTTGCCTTGGTTATTCATGACAATTACTGGTTTACTATTTCTCTTCCTAGACATCTACAGGAGTGGCTTCTGCAACAGGTTGATAGAAGGCGGTCTTTCTTTTGTTTTCCATTACTTATTGGTAGAATGTTTTATTTTTTCTTCAACTGCAGCTGATTTTTCTTCTCCTACACAGTAGTGCTATGTTTTCTCTTCACTATTCCAGCTTCTCACACAATGGGGGGATTTCCTGGGAGACGGATTTCTCCTCTGTTAATAGTTTGTCTAGGTCATAGGGCGCAGTGTCCCAGTGGGTATGCGAAGAGCTTTTGATGTTCCAAAGCTCTTCCAGCTGCAGATTCAGAACCCGTATGTTTCAGCATTTCTGTTTACCCCTGCAGGGATCCGCCCTGTTAGGCGGGTCCAGGGTCGGGGTGAGTTGTGAGAGGTGGCCCAGAGCAATGGCGGTGACCACCACCACAGCGGTCCTGCTTCCACAGTTCCCTACTCTTTACCTGAACTAGTTGGGCTGCGAATTTGTGTTTGCGGTCCACAGTTCTCAGTACAGCAAACATTCTGTTCTTTTGGTCTGACACTGCTACTGTTCTGCATCTAGCACCGTGCAGGTGGGGGCGGAGCGAGCTCTGGGAGGGTAGGGAGGCAGCGGCTAGTGTCAGTGCCTAAGGTTTCCGTTCTCTGCCTGGAAGTTGGGGCTTAAACCACCGTTTTCCGCCTTCCTCCCTCAGTCTTTGCTCCAAGGTCTCTTCCGTGAGCGTTGGGTTCAGCCGTGTTGTATGGTGCCCCCTCAGCCCTGTGGGCCATAAGCGGAGCCCTAGCAGTCTGAGTTCTTCCATCTCCCACAGCTGCAGTAGTTCCGGGAAGCAGCGAACTCGGAGCACTGAGCTAGGTCTGCATCCTGTGCCCGTGAGGCTCCGTCCTCACACTTCTCCGTTTCCTCCTCTGCCCCCCCCCCCCCAGGGCGAATCTCCCATCTGTAGGTGATTTCAGTAGTCGGCCTCTTCGTCTTGCCTGTCTGCTGTGCAGGGAGTCCTTTGTAGAGTTTTTGTTGTTCGATTCATTGTAAATTCCAGAGGAGCTTTACAGAGGCTCACCTCATGCCGCCATTTTTCCTCCTTCAATGCCTCTAATAGTTTTTTAGTTTGCATTTTTCGGTTTCTCCCTGTATAGTATCAAGTATTCTGCATATAAAGATAATTTTACTTCCTCCTTTCCAATTTGGAAGCCATTTGTTTCTTTTTCTTGTGTGATTGCTGCGGCTAGAACTTCTAGAACTTTGTTGAATAAAAGTGGAGAAAGTTGGCAAACTTGTTTTGTTCCTGATCTTAAGGGGAAAGGTTTAGGCTTTCCTCATAGAGTATGATATTAGCTGTTGGGTTATCATGTATGTCCTTTATTATGGTGATATATGATCCTTCTGTTCCCACTTTGCTAAGAGTTTTTTTTTTTTTTTTTTTTTTTTAATTAAATTTATTGGGGTGACAATTGTTAGTAAAATTACATAGATTTCAGGTGTACAATTCTGTATTACATCCACTGATATGTGGTATATAAACCAAAAACAACAAAAGAACAAGACAAACAAATGAGAAACAGAAACTCATAGACACAGACAATAGTTTAGTGGTTGCCAGAGGGTAAGAGTTTTTATAATAAATGGCTGCTGGATTTTTTCAAATGGTTTTTCTGCATCTATTGATATTATCATATGATTTATTTTTCATTTTGCTAATGTGGTATATGACATTAACTGATTTGTGGATATTGAATCAATCTTGCCTACCAGGAATGAATCCCACTTGATCATGGTGTATGATCTTTTTAATGTGTTGCTGAATCTGCTTTTCTAGTATTTTGTTGTGGATTTTTGTGTCTATGTTCATTAGGGATACCAGCCTGTAGTTTCCTTTTCTTGTAATGTTTTTGTCTGGTTTTGGGTTTAGAGTAATAGTGGTGTCATAAAATGTGCTCAGTAGCCTTCCTTCTTTCTGGAATTTTTGGAATAGTTTGAGGAGAATAGGTGTTAATTCTTTATTGAATGTTTTATAAAATTCACCTGTGAAGCCATCTGGTCCAGGACTTTTGTTTGTTGGGAGCTTGTTGATTACATAAGAAACTTTTCACATTGATTACTTCCAGAGAGAGAAATTTGGTGGAAGTGGGTAGAACATGTACTTCTCACTTTTGTACCTTTTGAACTGTGCATGATATGCATGTGTTATCCACTTAAAAATTATGAAATAGACTAAAAACAAAATAGAAAAAAGCCTCATGTTCCCCAATACATTTACATTTTCTGTACTTCAATCCCATAGTTTTTCCTGTGTCCTATGAGGCTTTCCTTACTTGGCAGTGAGGCTTTTACCTGACCAAGCTAACCTATATTCTATTTTTTTCTGACCACTTGATATGAGAGCCAATGAAAAGAAGGAAATTTGAGCTAGCAAGTGTAGACTACTTTTGAAAAAGATTAAAAAGTAAGGGTATTAGGTGAAGTAGGACCTTGGGGTCAAGACAGAGTTTCTAATTTAGGTATTTCTTTTTTTGTGGCTAGGAGAGACTTTTGCACCTGTTTATAGGTGGAGGGCAAGAAGCTTGGAGAGAAGGGAGAGAAGTTGAAGATAAAGGAAAAGGAAGGATTGTAAACTGGCTAGTAGCTTACCAAAACTATCAGCAATGTTGAAATAGAGTTGCAAATAAATATGTTTCTAGGAACTGTTTAGAAATGGCTCTTAAAAATCCAAAAAGCCCTCTGTAAGGAAACAGACCAAGAACAGGTCCCTCCATGGCCATTTAAAATAGTAGCTCTTGTGTCTGCTGAGATCTATCAGGCATATATTCAATAACTGTTAAATGACTGCTATAAGCCACAGGGCAAGGGTTTGTGTGGCTTAATTAAATGTATTGATGACTTTCATGAAGGGGAGAGAGTTTCTGTGAAAATAAGGGTGCTTGAATATAGTTTTGATAATGAATTATGGGGTTATAAATGTTGTGTATTCTAACAGAGCCTCTATAGTGCTTGGTTCCTAGTAGGTGTTCAGTAAGTGTTTGTCACATAATTCGTTTATTGAGCACCTCCTATCAATTAAGCACTGTGCTAGGCTTTGGGACCACGTAGAGTAGTTAGACAAGATCCTAGTTTTTGAGGTGCTGAGGTTTAGTGGTCATTACAATAGAGTGATAAGTTTTATAACAGAGGCACAAACAAGGGTAGGAGGTGACCTACCCCAGAAACAAAACCAGAGCTCAGTGTGTTGAGTAGTGAGTATGGGAAGAGAAATTGAAGACAGTGAATGTAGACTGTTATTTCAAGATACTTGGGGTTAGGAAGAGGAAAGAGAGGGCAGCAAAGAGGAGAGAGAGAGATTTGAGGGACTTTCTTAAATGATGAGAGATCTTAACAAACTGTACAGAGTAGAAAGAACCATTAGAGAGGGGAAAAGTGGAAGATTCAAAAGTTAGAGCAGTGATTGATGGAAAGAAATCTGTGAAGGTATAGGAAGGGATGGGAGATAAAGCTGGCCAGGAATTCTTGGTAAAATTGTGCGGCACTGAGAACTTTCCTGAAGCAGGAGACCATGAATTTTCTAGTGGTACCAGGTAAAATGTGGTACGTTAAGAGTATGCAAAATATAGTGGTGGAAATAATGGATTGTAGGGCCCATGCCAGTTAGGGAAGAAAATTAGGCTGGAGGAGACTGATAAATCAGGAGAAAACAGGATAAAAGAGTAGTAGGAATGAGGATAATAAAATAAAAGCCCTTAATGGGAAAAAGTGTAGCCAGATAGTGAGATATATGGATTTAAGATTTTAGAGGTAGAGCAGTTTCAAGTGATGACCTGGGTGTGGACAACTGAAGTACATAAAAAGGTCACTGGAGTTGAGCCAAGAAAGTGGTGCTCTGTGGTTAACTTCATGTATGTTAAGTCCCTGCATGATGGTACAAAGACTAGCATTAGGAGCCAAGCATTCAATTTATGTTTGGGAGGAAGCAGGAAATAAGCAGATGCCAGTGATGAGACTTACTGGTAGGAGAAAGCTAGTGTCTCAGTTGTCATTCACCTACCCTTCCTAAGAGGTAGGTGAGAGAAGATGTGCTGGTTGTCTGTGAGGTTCGCTTCCCCTAGGGATGAGGAGGAACTGAATCACACAAAGGAGATGGAAACAAACATGTTTTGGGCTGAGTAATTCCCCCAGAAAATGTGTTGTGCTGCTGGTCTGTCCACACATTTCCACAGTCTTTACAAGAACAGTAGTGAGTAATAACATATGAAACAGTTTATTTTATTGATGCCTTGAGAGGAATGTCAGACAGCGAGGCTGTTTTCTTTTTATCCAGGAGAACTTGTGAGGTACAATTTTGGTTATTAGTTGGCTCCAGGTTTAGACCCTGGTTGGAGAGGTATCCCAGAGGAAGAGTAGTAACAGATAGAGGTCCCCAACTTTGGAGGTATCTGTGAGGAAAACACAGAGAAAATAAGGAATAACTTCAAGAAGCCTCAGGCTGTCCTCTCCTAATAACAACAGCAAACAACAATAAAAAAATGACGATGATTGCAGCTAACACTTATATATCACTTGCTCTATGCCAGACACTGTTTTAAGTACTTTGTTCATATTATTTTTTTAGGACTTCCAAAAGTTCTATGATATAGATACTAATAGATCCATTTTGCTAAGAGTACTACACATTGTTTTTTCAGGATTTACCCTCATTCTACTCTTACTGTGGTAGCTTGAATCCTGGGTAAGTACATTAAAATACATATTGTTGCCTGGCTGAATTATCAGAGATTGTTTTGGCCACCTGGTTTAGACCATGCTGTGGAAGTCAGGTGGTGCTCTGAAGCAAATTTGACAGAACAAGACTTCACAGATTTTTATAACATCTGTAATTATAATGATATGCTTATATGTGCTTATAAATATATAGATTATCTCTGTAAGGTAACAGAACTTTTAACAGTGTTTTCCTCTAGCAAGGTTAACTGTGTGCATGCATTGCTATGCATATGTTTCCCGTGTGCATGGATTGCCCTTTTGAAACTAAGCTAAACTAAACTAAGCTAGAAAGCACAGCAAAACAAAACACACAGTTAGTAAAAGAGAATAACTTTCCAAATACACTTCTGAAAATTTCAATTCCCCATCTTTCCATTTTCCCCTAAATAATACTGTAGCACTCCTATACATGTGACAATACTTAGGGTAGGGGGAAGAAACTTAACAGGAGAGGAGTTTGCTGCTGCAACTTTTGCTGTTTTTTCCTGAGAAGCCTTATTGTATCTTATAACATTCCAAATATGTCCATAACAAACATCGAAAGTACATATTCCATCTTTTACATTCCAAATAGAAAAAAACACATATTTACTACCATTTCTACCTATACTGTTATTTGAATGGGGATTGTAACTAAATCTGAGGACTGCTGGGTGTTTGCTTTAAAAGAATCATTCTGGTGTACAATTCTGTATTACATCATCTATAAATCCCATTGTGTCTGACTTATTGTCATCCCAATAAACTTGAATTTAAAAAAAGAATCATTCTATTTCTTTTTTTTTAATTTATTGGGGTGACAATTGTTAGTAAAATTACATAGATTTCAGGTGTACAATTCTGTATTACATCATCTATAAATCCCATTGTGTGTTCATCACCTAGAGTCAGTTCTCCTTCCATCACCATATATTTGATCCCCCTTACCCTCATCTCCCACCCCCACCCCCCGCCCCCCTTACCCTCTGGCAACCACTAAACTATTGTCTGTGTCTATGAGTTTCTGTTTCTCATTTGTTTGTCTTGTTCTTTTGTTGTTTTTGGTTTATATACCACATATCAGTGAAATCACATGGTTCTCTGCTTTTTCTGTCTGACTTATTTCGCTCAGTATTACACTCTCAAGATCCACCCATGTTGTCACAAATGTTCCTATATCATCTTTTCTGCCTGTTTGGCTAGTCATAGAAGTCTTCTGCAACCTTGAAATTCATTACAAATTATTTTTTAATATTAGACCTCAACAAACTCTTGCTCCATACACTGACCTCATTCTGCCTGTGCCTCTTCATCTTTCTCAGTGCAATCTTACCTCTTCCCTTCAAGATTGTATACAAACCCCCTAAAAATGAAAATCTTTTCCTAGTTCAACCCTCCTATACAACATAGAACCTCTAGTCCAAGTCCAAACCCTTACCCTTATTTCTTCTTTTTTAATTAAAAATTAAATTATAGTTGGCAGGTGTAACACACAGTGATTCGACATTCATATCCCTTACAATATGATCATCACACTGAGTCTAGTAACGATCTCTCACTGTGCAAAGTTATTACAATAATATGGACTATATTCCCTGTTTTGTACACTATAGCTCCGTGGCTTATTTATTTTATACCTGGAAATTTGTACTTTTTATTCCCCTTCACCCTTTTCACCAGTCCTCCCACCTTCCCCAACTCTGGCACCCATTAGTTTGATCTTTGTTTCTATCAGTCTGATTTTGATTTGTTCATTTTTTTTAGATTCCATGTATAAGTGAAATCATACAGTATTTATCTTACTCTGACTAATTTCACTTAACATAATAACCTCTAGGCCGATCCATGTTGTTCCAAATGGCAAGATTTCATTCTTTTTTTGCTGATTAATATTCCATTATATCTATATCTGTATCTGTATGTATATCTAGATACAGATACAGATATAGATAAAATGGAATATGTGAATATGTTCACATCTTCTTCTTTATCCATTTGTCTATTGATGGACACCTAGGTTGCTTCCATATCTTGGCTATTGTTAATAGTGCTGTAATGAACACAGGGGTGCATATATCTTTTCAAATTAGTGTTTTCATTTTCTTTGGATAAATGCCCAGAAGTGGAATTACTGGGTTGTAAGGTAGTTCTATTTTTAATTTTTTGAGGAATCTCCATGCAGTTTTCCATAGTGGCTGCACCAATTTCCAATCCCACCAACAGTGCACGAGGGTTCTCTTTTCTCCACATCCTCACCAAACACTTATTATTTGTTGACTTTTTTATAATAACCATTCTGACATACCCTGATAATTAGTGATGTTGATCATTTCAATAGATGCAGAAAACAATTTTTGACAAAATTTAACTTTGATTTTTCATAATAACTCTCAACAAAGTGTGTACAGAGGAATGTACCTCAACATAATAAAGACTATATATGACAAACCCACAGCTAACATCATACTCAATGATGAAAAGCTGAAAGGTTTCCAGTAGGATCAGAAACAAGACAAGGATACCCACTCTCACCAGTTTTGTTCACTACAGTGTTATAGATCCTAGTCACAGCAGTCACACAAAAGAAATAAATAACAGGCAACCAATTAGAAAAGAAGTAAAACTGTCACGATTTTCAGATGACATGTACTATATATAGAAAACCCTAAGGACTCCACCAAAAAACTATTCGAAATAATACATGAATTCAATAAAGTTGCAAGATACAAAATAAATATACAGAAATCAATTTTGTTTCCATGAGGTCTGACAATTAAGTTCGTGAATGCATCCTAGAAAAAGTGCTACATACCTCATTACTGAATATCATCTTCAGTAATACTTCAGGAGTACTATGGTCATCTTCAAAGTACTCCTCTTGGGAAGCTATGCACCGATGCCAGCACATAGTCCACCCTTCAAAGTAATTTTGAAACTTTTTCTGGAATGGCCATCAGAGCTGTCATCGTATTGCCCTTGATGTCCTAAATGTCATAAAAATGTCTTCCTTTCAATATTCCCTTTATCTTCAGGTAAAGAAAGAAGTCACTGAGGGCCAGATCAGGTGAGTAGGGAGGGTGTTCCAATAGTTATTTGTTTACTGGCTAAAAACTGCCTCACAGAAAGTGCCATATGAGCTGGTGCATTGTCGTGATGCAAGAGTCATGAATTGTTGGCAAAAGTTCAGGTCCTTTTAATTTTTTCACACAGCCTTTCAGCACTTCCAAACAGTAAACTTGATTAACTGTCCAGTTGGTACAAATTTGTAACAAATAATCCATCTGATGTCAAAAAAGGTTAGCAAAATTGTTTTGATTCTTGATTTGTACTCACAGAATTTTGGTCATGGAGAATCGGTTGTCTTCCATTGTGCACTTTGAGGCTTTGTTCCAGAGTCGTATTGGTATACGCATGTTTCATCACCAGTGATAACATGGCCCAAAACATCGTCTTGTCTCTCCAAAAGGTCTTGGCAAACTTCAACTCTCCTTTGCTTTTGTTCACTAGTGAGCTCCTTTGGGACCATTTTTGCACACTCCTTTCTCATGCCAAGGTTTTCATTTAAGATATTCCTGTTGCTCTATAGATGTTTGCTTCATCTGCTATGCTTCTCACTGCCAGCCACTGATTTTGACACACAGTTCGACAAATTTTTGCAATGTTTTCATTAGTTCTGATCATTATTGGCCGCTCTGACATTTCTTCATCAGTGACACGTTCCCACCCTCAGAAAAACATTTAATCCATTTGTACACTGATGTTTTCTTCATGGTATTATCCCCATAAGCTTCGACTAACATTTCCCTATTTTCACTTCCACTTTTGCCAAATTTAACATGAAATTTAATGTTTGTTTGTTGCTCTAATTCAAGCTCAGACATTCTCGCAACAGTACACAAAAACATACAACAATAATGAATGCCACTCAGCAATACACCGCCACATGTTGACACGAACACAGCTGTGAGACACTGATATACCAAGGCTATGAAACCTTACTGAGCTGTTTGTACAGTGCTGCCAATGTAAGTGCACAGTGGCAAATTCACGAACTTAATTGTCAGACCTCGTATATACTAATAATGGATAATTAGAAGAATAAATTAAGCAAAAACTCATTTTTAATTGTTAATCTGCAGAAAATGTTTGTTATAGTTAAGTTTCAAGGTGAATTAAAAGATGTCTGAGGTTGTTTCCTGCTCTACAAGTCTTTGGCTCACTTGAAGCAAGTATTTCATATTCCAAAGGGCAATACTTTGTCCTGGCACTCTTCCTCCTTTCTTAGGACTTACGGTGTGAGGGATTTAGTGTACTTCTTTTTTCAGGGACAGCTCAGAGAATTCACATTGTTTCAACCAAAAAAAAAAAAAAGGATTAATATTAACAGTAAAGTGTCTGGTCCTAAAGAGGCTGATGCTTGCTTGGAGACCTTTCTAGTGTCCCTCACATCAATTTACCCTTGTAAACAGTGATTTCCCCCCACCTTAGGCAAGGAAAGGACCAAACAAAACAGAAACACATTCTTGTGGAACTTCCCTTTATATTTCCCCCACTCCCATATTCCAGTATTTCCTTCACCTTTTTTGAAATTGCTCCCCAGAACTGGTTAGCTCAATTTGGTCACTATGTAGATTACAGCCACATTGTTGAAAAGGTCTCAAACGTGTGGATTGTTTAAAGCCAGTGTGTTCTTGAACTACTGGGTTCTTGTGTTTCCAGGTCCTGGGTTGAAGACTTCACCTCATGCATTTATATCGCCCCCCCCCACCCCCAACTAGTTGCTACTGACTTCAGAATCAGGTAGAGATTTATGGGAAAATCAAACACTTAATGGTTTGTCCTACGGGCAAAACTCTGTCCCTCTTACTACCTAAATTGCCTGATTTTTATTGACCGCTTCCTTTTTTTTTTCCTGGTGAAAATTAATACCATATTATGTAAGCTGAAATCACATGCTCTCAAGTCCCAGAGCCAATATCAGACTTTGGCTGATACACAGGTAACCCCATATAACACAGTTGTTAGGGTCCTTAATGCCATGTTATGCGAATCTGTGTTATAGGAAAAAAAGAACTAGTATAAAAGAGGGGGTTAGGTTCCAAAAATTAAAAAACGTACAATCATATTATTTTTTAATTTATTGGGGTGACAATTGTTAGTAAAATTACATAGATTTCAGGTGTACAATTCTGTATTACATCATCTATAAATACCATTGTGTGTTCACCACCCAGAGTCAATTCTCCTTCAATCACCATATATTTGATCCCCCTTACCCTCATCTCCCACCCCCCACCTCCCTTACCCTCTGGCAACCACTAAACTATTGTCTGTGTCTATGATTTTCTGTTTCTCATTTGTTTGTCTTGTTCTTTTGTTGTTTTTGGTTTGTATACTACATATCAGTGAAATCACATGGTTCTCTGCTTTTTCTGTCTGACTTATTTCGCTCAGCATTACTCTCTCAAGATCCATCCATGTTGTCACAAATGTTCCTATATCATCTTTTCTTACTGCCAAATAGTATTCCATTGTGTATATATACCACAACTTCTTTATCCATTCATCTATTGAAGGACATTTTGGTTGTTTCCATGTCTTGGCCACTGTAAACAAAGCTGCAATGAACATTGGAGCACACGTGTCTTTATCTCTAAATGTTTTCAGATTTTTTGGGTAGATACCTAGGAGAGGGATTGCTGGGTCATATGGCAATTCTATTCGTAATTTTTTAAGGAACCTCCACACTATCTTCCATAAAGGCTGCACCAGTCTGCATTCCCACCAACAGTGTATGAGGGTTCCTTTTTCTCCACAGCCTCTCCAACACTTGTTACTGTTTGTCTTGTTGATCAGAGCCATTCTGACTGGGGTGAGGTGATATCTCATTGTGGGTTTTATTTGAATTTCTCTTATGATTAGTGATGTTGAGCATTTTTTCAAATGTCGCTTTGCCAGTTGTATGTCCTCTTTGGAGAAATGTCTCTCCAGGTCCTCTGCCCATTTTTCAATTGGGTTGTTTGTTTTGTTGTTGTTGAGTTGCATGAGATCCTTGTATATTCTGGATATTAGCCCCTTATTGGAGGCACTATTTGCAAAAATCTTCTCCCATTCAGTTGGTGGCCTCTTTATTTTGTTGATGGTTTCTTTTGCTGTGCAGAAGCTTTTAAGTTTCATATAGTCCGATTCGTTAATTTTTGCTTTTACTTCCATTGCCTTTGGAGTCAAATTCATAAAATGCTCTTTGAACCCAGGGTCAATAAGTTTAGTACCTATGTTTTCTTCTATGCAATTTATTGTGTCAGGCCTTATGCTTAAGTCTTTTAAATTTTGGTACATGGTGACAAATAGCAGTCCAGTTTCATTCTTTTGCACGTGGCTATCCGATTCTCCCAGCACCATTTATTGAAGAGGCTGTCTTTGCTCCATTGCATGTTTTTAGCTTCTTTGTCAAAAATGATCTGTCCATATTTATGTGGTTTTATTTCTGGGTTCTCAATTCTATTCCATTGGTCTATGTGTCTGTTTTTCTGCCAATGCCACGCTGTTTTGATTATTGTAGCGCTGTAGTACAAGCTAAAGTCAGGAAGTGTGATACCTCCATTACTGTTCTTTTTTCTTAAGATTGCTTTGAATATTCGGTGTCTCTGGTGGTTCCAAAAAAATCTGATGATTTATTTTGCTCTATTTCTTCAAAAATGCCATTGGATTTTTATGGGGTTTGCACTAAATCTGTATATTGCTTTGGGTAATATGGCCATTTTAACTATGTTGATTCTTCCAATCCATGAGCACAGAATGTCTTTCCATTTCTTTGTGTCTTCTTCAATTTCTTTCAAAAATGTCTTACAGTTTTCAGCATATAGGTCCTTCACATCCTTGGTTAAGTTTATTCCAGTTATTTTATTCTTTTTGCTGCAATTGCAAAAGGAACTGCTTTTCATATTTCTTTTTCTGAGATTAATTGTTAGTATATAGGAAAGCAATGGACTTTTGTACGTTGATTTTTGTAGCCAGCAAATTTACTGTATTCGTTGATTATTTCTAATAGCTTTTTGGTGGAGTCTTTAGGGTTTTCTATATATAGCATCATGTCACCTGCAAAGATTGATAATTTAACTTCTGCATTCCCAATTTGGATTCCATTTATTTCTTTCTCTTGCCTGATTGCTTTGGCAAGGACTTCCAACAGTATGTTGAAAAGCAGAGGTGATAGGGGACAGCCCTGTCGTGTTCCTGAACGTAGAGCAAAGGGCTTCAATTTTTCACCATTAATTATGAGATTAGCTGAGGGCTTGTCATATATGGCCTTTATTATGTTAAGGTGTTTTCCTTCTATGCCTATTTTATTAAGTGTTTTAATCATATTGAATGTTGTATCATGTCAAATGCTTTTTCTGCATCAATTGATATAGTCATATGATTTTTGTCCTTTATTATGTTTAAGTGATGTATCACATTGATGGATTTGCAGATGTTGAACCATCCTTGTGCTCCGGGGATGAACCCCATTTGGTCATCATGAATAATCTTTTTAATGCATTGTTGTATTCGAATTGCTAGAATTTTGTTCAGGATTTTTGGATCTGTATTCATCAGAGATATTGGTCAGTAGTTCTCTTTTTTGGATTGTCCTTCACAGGTTTTGGTATAAAGGTAATGTTGGCCTCATAAAATGAGTTAGGGAATACTGTCTCTTCTTCAATTATTTGAAGAGTTTGAGAAGGATTGGTATTAGATCCTCTTTGAAGGTTTGGTAGAATTCAGTAGTGAAGCCATCTGGTCCTGGACTTTTGCTTTTGGGAAGGTTTCGGATGACTGATTCAATTTCGTTACTGGCGATTGGTCTATTTAGATTTTCCAGTTCTTCGTGGTTCAGGCTTGGAAAACTATATGTTTCTAAGAACTTGTCCTTTTCTTCTAGGTTATTGAATTTGGTGGCATATAGCCCTTCATAGTATTCTTGGTTGATCCTTTGTATTTCTGTGGCGTCCGTGATAACTTCCCCTTTTTCGTTATGATTTTGTTAATTAGTGTCTTCTCTCTTTTTATCTTAGTGAGTCTAGCCAAGGGTTTGTCAATTTTGTTAATCTTTTCAAAGAACCAGCTCTTTGTCACATTAATTTTTCCTATTGTCTTTTTGTTCTCTATTTCATTTAGTTCTGCTCTGATTTTTGTTATTTCCTTTCTTCTGCTGACCTTGGGTTTCACTTGTTTTTCTTTTTCTAGTTTTTTAAGGTGTAACATGAGGTTATTTATTTGGGATTTTTCTTATTTCTTGAGATAGGCCTGTAATGAGATAAATTTCCCTCTTAAAACTGCTTTCGCTGCATCCCAAAAATTTTGGTAGGATGTATTTTCATTGTCATTTGTTTCTATATATCTTTTGATCTCTCCTCTAATTTCTTCTTTGACCCAGTCGTTCTTTAAAAGTATGTTGTTTAATCTCCATGTATTTGTGTTTTTTCCTGCTTTCCTTTTGCAGTTGATATCCAATTTCAAACCCTTGTGATCAGAGAATATGCTTGATATGATTTCAATCTTTTTTAATTTGCTGAGACTTCTTTTATTTCCCAATATATGGTCTGTCCTTGAGAATGTTCCATGTACCCTAGAGAAGAATGTGTAGTCTGATGTTTTAGGATGAAGTGCTCTATAAATATCAATTACGTCCATTTCATCTAATGTGTCATTTAGGGCTGCTATTTCATTGTTTATTTTCTGTTTGGATGATCTATCCATAGCTTTCAATGATGTATTTAAGTCCCCTAGTATAATTGTTTTGGTCAATTTCTCCCTTTAGTTCTGTTAGTAGTTGCTTGGTATAATTCGGTGCTACCTGATTGGGGGCATAAATATTGATGACTGTTATGTCTTCTTGTTGTATAATCCCCTTTACCATTATGAAATGTCCATCTGTGTCTCTTGTTATCTTTTTCACCTTGAAGTCTGTTTCATCTGATATCAGTTTGGCTACACCTGATTTTCTCTTGGTACAATTTGCTTGGAGTGTCAATTTCCACCCTTTCTCTTTGAGTCTATGCTTCTCCTTGTAGCTGAGATGTGTCTCTTGGAGACAGCATATGGTTGGGTTTAGTTTTTTGATCCAGTCTGCTACTGTGTGACTTTTTATTGGTGAGTTCAGTCCATTTGCATTTAGGATGATTATTGATATGTGACAATTTTCTGTCATTCTATCTTTAGATTTTTTGTAAGGCTGTGTCTCCGTTGTTTCTTGGCCTTTTTGTTGTTGTCTGTTATTTCTGTATGGTGGTATTCTATGATGTTTCCCTCTGTTTCTTCTTTTATTACAGTATATATTTCAGTTCTGGATTTTTTTTTTTGAGTGGTTACCCTTAAGTTTATGTAAAAGAAAGTTTGATATTTAGAGTATTTCATTTTCTTCAGCACGCTTACTTTCTCCATTCCCACATTCCGTTTCAGGCCTTTACTCTCCCCCTTTTTGTGTTTTGTTTGCCACAAGTTGTCCCTGTTGATGGTGGTCGAATAGCCTCCTTTAGTATTTCTTGTAGTATAGGTCATGTATTAGAAAATTCCCTTAGCTTCTGTATGTCTGGAAAGGTCTTTATTCCTCCTTCATATCTAAGGAATATCTTTGCTTGATATATTATTCTTGGCTCATAATTTTTCTCTTTCAATAGTTGGAATGTTTGGTTCCTCTCCCTCCTGGCAGGTAGAGTTTCTGCTGAAAAATCTGATGATAATCTGATGGACTTCCCTTTGTAATTTACTGTCTTCTTTTCCTTGGCTGCCTTAAGGATTCTTTCTTTGTAATTGATTTTAGACAGCGTCAATAAAATGTGCCTTGGAGAAGGCCTGTTGGGATTGAGGTAATTAGGTATTCTATTTGCTTCTTGGATTTGAGGGTCGAGTTTTGCCCACAAGTTGGGGACGTTGTCATCGTTGATTCATTTGAATATATTCTCTGTTCCCTTCTCTCTTTCTTCTCCTTCTGGTATGCCCATTATTCTTATATTGCTCTTTCTGATGGAGTCAGAAAGTTCTTGTAGAGTTCTTTCATTTCTTTGAAGTCTCAAGTGTCTTTCTTCTTTCATCTGTGTGCTTTCCAGGTTTCTATCTTCAATATTACTGATTCTTTATTCCATCTGGTCAACTCTACTACGTCAGCTGGTTATTCCATTCTTAATTTCTTCTTTTGAATTCATAATCTCCAGAAATTCTATTGGTTCTTTTTAAAAATTTCAATCTCTTTCGTAAAATGCTCATGCTGTTCTTTGATTGTGTTTCTGAGTTCATTTAACTGCCTATCTGTGTTTTTGCTTCTCGTTGAGTTTTTTCAGAACTGCAATCTTGAATTCTCTGTCACTTAAGTAACATTTTTCCGTAATTTTCATTGCCTTTTCTGGAGACCTTTCACTTTCTTTCTGAGCTGTCTTGTTTCCCTGGTTATTCATGGCAATTACTGATTTTCTATTTCTCTTCCTAGACATCTACAGGAGTTGCTTCTGCAACAGGTTGATAGGAAGCCGTCTTTCTTTTGTTTTCCAGTACTTGTTGGTAGAATGTTTTATTTTTTTCTCCGACTGCAGCCTTTTTTTTCTCTGTCACATGGTAGTGCTATGTTTTCTCTGCACCATTCCAACTTCTCACACAATGGGGGTATTCCCTGGGACACGGGCTTCTCCTCTATTAATAGTACACCCAGGTCACAGGGCACTGTGTCCGTGTGGGGATGCAGAGAGTTTTTGAAGTTCCAAAGCTCTTCTTGCACCAGATTCAGAGCTAGTATGTTTCAGTAGTTCTGTTTACTCCTGCAGGGATCCGCCTAGATAGGTGGGGCCAGGTGCGGGGTGAGTTGTGAGAGGTGGTCCAGAGCAATGACGATGACCACCACCACAGCCAGTCCTGCTTCCACAGCTCCCTCCCCTTTGCCGGAACTAGTTGTTCTGTGAATCTGTGTCTGTGTTGCATAGTTCTCAGAACAGCAAATATTCTGTTCTTTTGATCTGACACTGCTACTGTCCTGTTTCTAGCACTGTGCAGGTGGGCGTGGGGCGAGCCCTGGGAGGGAAGGGAGGGGGCGGCTAGTCTCAGTGCCTAATGCTTCCGTTCTCTGCTCGGCAGTGAGGGCTTAAACCACCATTTTCAGCCTTCTTCCCTCAGTCTTTTCTCTGAGGTCTGTGCTGTGAGCGTTGGTTTCAGCCGTGTTATATGCTGCCCCCTCAACCCTGTGGAGCCCTGGCGGAGCCTTAGCAGTCCGAGTTCTTCCCTTCCAGCAGCTTCGGTAGTTCTGGGATGCAGCGAGCTCAGAGCACTGAGCTATGTCTGCCTCCTGCGCCCGCGAGGCTCCGTCTCCGCACTTCTCCCTTCCCTCCTTCCCCGCTTGCACGATTCGCTCACCTGTAGGTGAATTCAGTAGTGGGCCTCTTCTTCTTGCCTGTCTGCTGTGCAGGGAGTCCTTTGTGGAGTTATTGTTGTTCGATTAGTTGTAAATTCCAGGGGAGATTTACAGAGGCTCACCTCACGCCACCATTTTGATGACGTCTCTCTAATCATATTTTTATAATTAAGAGAAATATCTTTAAAACAATTTTCACTAAAAGTGTAACATATTAATATGTATTAAATAATTTTTCTTCATCATCACTAGCAAGCACCATTAACTGAGGCCGTTTTCTTTTGACACAATATCTTCATCCTTTGAACTTAATACTCCATTAAAATTCTAATAAATTTTATAATTATGTGGTCAAATCTGATACGATATCGAAGCTCAAATGAAGAATTTCAAGTGAGATATCTTTTACTCTTAAAAGCTCTTGTTATGTTTTTTGTTGTTTGGGGATTTTTCTAATTGCGAATGAGATATTTTTTGCTATTAAAAGCTGTTATTATGCTCCATGTTGTTCGGGGGTTTCTCTAATTCTCAAACTGTGTTAGAATGAAACTGTTGTGGCATGCCAAGTTCTACAAGCGTTTTGCCCAATCTCGAACCGTGTTAGAGCAAAACTGTGTTATAAAAGTGCTGTGCTATACGGGGTTACCTGTATAGTGGAAAGCAAAAGCCAGGAAGAATAGCTCTCTGACACTGGACAGTATCTGTACCGTTCAGCAAACTATTCCAGACCATGGCCCTAGAACACCGTTCCAAATCAGGCTGAGTTGGAAAATATCAGTTGCATAGAAGGATGGGACATCTTTTTATAATGGAATTATCTCTAGCTTCTCTTCTAAACAGATGGCATGGTAATGAAAGGGAGTAAAATCTTTTTTTTTTTTTTTTTTTTAAGAAAGCAGTAGAAGGCTTTGGTAGCATCTAGAATGATATTCTCTTGCCAGCTCCTAGAGTGATCCAGTTTTGTCTTAGCTCACAGGGTCTGCTTGGCCCCTGGTGTGAACCTCAATTGGCAATAACTGCGAAAAACCCTCAGATGACTGAGTCACACCATCAGAAGGAGGTTCTAGTGGTCATCTAATTTACCTTATTCTTCTCTCCCTCTCTCCTAGCTCCCATGCAAGATTATATCTGAAACAAGCTCTTCACTGTTGACTTGTCAGGAAAGGCTCTAGGATTATAATTCCCATTTCCACTAAGGGAATCTGGAGTGCAAAAAGCAACGGAATTTGGGGACTCATCTTTACCTGCTAGCTTGGTTGCCCACGAGAGCAGGCTTGAAATGTCAACTTCCCAGAAAAGCATACCTGTACAGAAAGGAAACAGTTAAGATGAAAGAATGGAGACAGAATGGCACCTTCAAATAGGCCACTGCTGTTCTTGGTCCCGAGTTGTGAAGCTTTCAGTGTTTTCCCAGTGCCTTCTATCTACATGAATATCTAATTTCTGAGAAAGCCTGTCTCCCCAAGTTGCCTAGGTTCCCACTCATGTTTTACTGCTGGTTTCCAATAGCTCTTTGAGTTTGGGGGTAGAGAGCTTTGGAATGTGTGTATATACGTATACACCCTGTCCTGATGCTAGCAGCTAGAAGGTCCTGGGAAAAGAGTTTGCAGAATATTTATCCTCTAGTCATTGCCAGCCAAAGTTATTTTAATGTGGATGTTTCTATGTAAGAAAGGAATTACTTTAATTAAAAAAAAAGAAAGGCATTAAAAGTCTGATTACTGCTTTGGCATTCCAGGCAATCTTCAGTTTAATGACAATGACTTTTGAAGCAATAGAGTTGTCAAGGAAGGTAGCAGATCCTCAAGAGTTACCACACAAGGTTCTCTGGTCATTCCTGTGAGGGAGCACAGAGCTTTACAAGGGTGCTATGAAATCCAGCAAATGACCAAAAATATTGGCAGTAAGGCTGAGTATGTGCTCCCATATATAATGTTCACCCACGTTTGTAGCTCAAACTTTCAGTGAAAAAAATCTTTTTTTTTAATTTTTTAATTCAAATTTTTGTTGGTTTACGTTTAGGTACTTGTTTTTTGTATTATAAAGGGATTTTAGCATTTTTTAAAACATAATTATGGTTCAAGAAATTTTATGTAACAACTACAAAACACAAGAACAGACACAAGGTACAAGAAATTTTATGTACCTATAACAAATTTACGATATTTATGCATCATAGAAGGCCAAGAACTCTTCATCATCAAAAGTTCATAGTAAGTTCAACAAAACCAAGTATCATATTCCAGGGTATTATTTGGTATATGGATATTGTTAATTGATTTCTAGAGTTACACTTTTAACTGATAAGCAAAAATAAAAGAATTAAAAGCATTTATATAGATACAGAATTAGTACTACCTATGTATAATGTGCATCCTTATTTTTCCCTCACAAATTTGGGCAAAAAGTGCACATTACACACAGCAAAATATGATATATAATCTTTACATTGTTTTACTAATAACAGTAAACTCATTATCATGTAGAATGTATTTAAAATTCTAGTAAATAAAATGTTATGTAGAAATACAAAAGAAAAGGGGGATTGAATATATGGTGATGGAAGGAGAACTGACTCTGGGTGATGAACACACAATGGGATTTATAGATGATGTAATACAGAATTGTACACCTGAAATCTATGTAATTTTACTAACAATTGTCACCCCAATAAATTTAATAATAAAAAAACACACACACAAAAAAACAATAATATTGGTAAAGGAGAAATTATTTTAAAAATATAAGTGGAAAGGAAGAAAGGAGAAAACTTAAAAGCTAACAGAGAGGAGACAAGAGGGGAAGAAATAGGAATAGAAGGAAAATAGAAATGAAAAAAGAAACTGAAACAAATGCAAAAGAAATAAGAGGAGGAAATAATTTAAAAAGTTAAACAAGTGAAAAAATAAAAAGAAGGGGGCATTTCAAAGGAACGTAGGAGCAAACCTGAAAGAACTTCCAATGGCCCAAGCTAGAACAATTGGACCAACAAAATAACATGATACTGAATTCCAAATCATTTATTTGTATGCCTGTTCCCATCCCCTGGAAGTGAAGCTTAATCTGTAACATTCTAAATGTAGACTGGTTTTAACGACTTCATTACAAAAAGTATAACGTAAAAAAGGAGGAAAAGTAACTTTATAGTGGAGAAACTTGGCAAACACAGATGATAAAGGTTAATATCAATGGTGGTAAGTCCTGTTGATAGTATGTACTTCTTTTAGATGTGATGAGAAGAGCACTTTACCTCTGTGGTCTTCCTCTCCCAAACACATTACCCCTGTGTAATCATGAGAAAATCAATGGAACAATTCCAATTGAGGAGCATTCTATGAAAATACCTAACTGGTACCTCAAAACCATCAAGGTAATCAAAAACAAGGGAAATCTGAGAAACTGTCAGCACCAAGAGGAACCTAAGAAGACCTAACAACTAAATTTAATATGGTATCCTGGATGGTCATGTAACAGAAAAAGGACATTAGGTAAAAAATAAGGAAATCTGAATAAAGTATGGACTTAGTTGAAAATAACATTAGAATTAGTTCATTAATTGTAACAAATGTACCATACTAATGTAAGATGTTAATATAGGGAAAAATGGGCATTGAGTATATGGGAACCCTTTGTGCTATCTTTGCAAGTTTTCTGTAAATCTAAGATGATTCCAATGTAAAATATTACTAAAAATTTAAAAGAAGAAGAGAGGCAAAAAGTGGGAAAATAACGCACTTACAGAAGAAATAGAAGACAGGGAGTTCCAGTTAAGATGGTGGAGTAGGTAAACGCTGTGCTTGCATGCTCTCATGACCACATCAAAATCACAATTAAGCTACAAAACAACCATCATTGAGAATCGTCTAAAGTCTGGCTGAACTGAAGCCCTACAACTAAGGTTATACAGAAGAAGCAACCTTGAGACTGGTAGAAGGACCAGAGATGCAGAATGGGCTGGTCCCACACATGCATGTGAGCATTAAAAATTGGGAGGGATATTTCGGTGGTGGAAGTACCCCTTCAGAGGAGCAAGTGGTCACAGGCACCACACTAGGTTCCTCAGCCCAGGGTTTCAGTGCCAGGGAGAGAAGTCCCCATAACTTTTGGTTGTGAAAACCAGTGGAGGTTGTGGCTTAGTGAGATGAGGGTGGCTGCAGTCCCAGGCAATCCTTTTAAGGGCTTGCACATGGACTTGCTCACTGACAGACTAACTTGCTGTGACCTCCAGCACCGGTGCAACAGCTCAAAAGTCACCAGGGACATAATGGGGAGGAACTGAGTTGTTTGGCTTCAGACTGAGGGCTAAAGGGGCAGTTTTCTCCTGGATGGAGGAGCTGATGGAAGCCATGGTTTATTTCTTGAGCCCTACCCATTCCCAGTGTGCAGACATAGGTGACCTCCATATCTGAGCCTCTATTAACTTGGCTAACACTGTTCGTTTGCCCCACCCTGGTGATTCTGAGAACCCACCGCATTCAACTTTTGGGCACAACTAAACCACTTCCAGTGGCTTTTCTGTACAAACAACCTGCCTTGGCTGCAGACACTCACAAAATTTCTCAAGGGTTCACAAAACCCAAACAAGTAGCATCTGTCATTGGCATGTCCCATACTTGTGACTGAGCAGCTCTAGCCCAGTACTAGGGACAGCTGGCCATGGTTCATAGCTTGACCTCTCAAGGCACCTCCAAGCACACTATGGGCAGCAGCCATTTGGAGATTGCTTTGTGCTTCATTCCAGGTGGACCCAGGCAGGGGACAGGCTGTGGTGAACTTGTGCTGCAGTGGGTTCTCTCCCAGGAGGCTCCAGGGCTGGCGTGTCAAGTGACCAGCTTCAGACTCAGCAAGAGCATCACCTGGCTGCCTCCAAGGGTGATACACCCAAAGAGCAGACTGGGCAGGCACTAGAGCCCTGCTAAAGCAAAACCTGCTCTGTAAGGTCAGTCTCTGCACAACAGCTCCTTCACTGTAGTCATGGCCAGTCCTCACAAACAATTAGCCTGAGAGTCAATCTCTCCCATTGAACTGCCAACAGCATCAAGGCTCAACTACAAGAGAAGGGTACACACAACCCACACAAGGGACACACCTCAAGCACCTGACTCTGGTGACCAGGGAGACTGTGCCACTGGACCTCACAGCACACCTGCTATGTAAGGCCACTCTATTAAAACTGGAAGACAGCTGCTCTACCTGATACATAGAAACAAACACAGGGAGGCTGCCAAATGGGGAGAAAAAGAAACATGTCCTAAATAAAAGAATAAAACAAAGCTCAAGGAAAAGAACTAAAGAAAATGAAGACAAGCAATGTACTAGACACAGAGTTCCAAACACTGGTTATAAGGATGCTCAAAGATCTCAGTGAAAATTTCAACAAAGTGATAGAGAACATAAAAATGGAGATAGAAAACACAAAATAACCAGTCAAAAATAAAGAATACAATAACTGAAATGAACAATACATTAGAAGGAATCAACAGATTAGAAGAAGCAGAGGATCAAATCAGCAATTTAGAAGATAAAGTAGCAAAAAACACCCAATCAGAAGAGAAAAAAAAAAAATGAGGACAGTTTAAGGAGCTTAAAGCATACCAACATTCACATCATAGGAGTACCAGAAGGAGAAGAGAGAGAACAAGGCATTGAAAACCTATTTGAAGAAATAATGACTGAAAACTTCCTTAATCTAATGAAGGAAATAGATATACAAGTCCAGGAAGTACAGAGAGTCCCAAACAAGATGAATCCAAAGAGGCCTCCACCAGGACACATCATAGTTAAAATGCCAAAAGTTAAAGACAAAGAGGGAATCTTAAAAGCAGCAAGAGAAAAGCAGTTAGTTACTTACAAGGGAGCTCCCATAAGACTCAACTGATTTCTCAAAAGAAACTTTGCAGGCCAGAAGGGATTGGCATGAAATATTGAAAATGATAAAAAGAAAGAACCTGCAACCAAGATTAGTTTACCCAGAAAAGTTGTCATTTAAAATCGAAGGACAGATAAAGAGTTTCCCAAGCAAGAAGAAGGTAAAGGAGTTCATCATGACCAAACCAGTATTACAAGAAATGTTAGAGAGGATTCTTTAATATGAAAAATAAAAATAAAAAACATGAATAATAAAATAGCAATAACTACATATCTGTCAACAATTACTTTCAATGTAAATGGATTAAATTTTCCAATCAAAAGACATAGGGTGGCTGAATGGATAAGAAAAACAAGACCCATACTTACGATGCCTATAAGAGACTCACTTCAGATTAAAAGATGCACACACAGACTGAGACTAAAGGCATGAAAGAAAATATTTCATGAAAATGGACACACATACACAAAAATCTGGGGTAGCAATACTTATACCAGACAAATAGACTTTAAAACAAAAGCTATAACAGCAAACAAATAGGGACCTGATAATCCCACTTCTAAATATTCATCCAAAGAAACCCAAGATGCTACATTTTGGGGATATGTGCATCCATGTTCATTGCAGCATTATTTATAATAGCTGAGATATGAAGCAACCTGGGCGTCCCTGAATGAATGAATGGACCAAGATTTTATATATATATATATATATATATATATATATATATATATATATATATATCACCTTAAGTTGATATATATCACCTTATCTTGGTCCATTCATTCTTTTTTATGGCTAAGAATATATATATTATTAGCCATAAAAAAGAATGAAATCTTTCCATCTACAGCAACATGGATTGACCTACAGGGTATTGTGGTGAGTGTAGTAAGTCAGACAAAGACAAATGTCATATGATTTCATTTATAAGTATAAAGAACAAAATAAACTAACAAACAGAAAAAAACCCTCATAATACAGAGAACATTTTGATGGTTGCCAGATTTGGGGTGTAAGGATGGGTGAAAAAGAGGAAAGGATTAAGAAATACAAATTGTTTGTTATTGCAGTAGTCATGGGGATGTAGTGTATGGCATAAGGAATATAGTCAAAAATATTGTAATAACTATGTATGGTGTCAGATGTGTACTAACTTTATTGGGTTGATAAATGGGAGGGAGCTTGTGGGGGAGGGTGAAAAGGTGAAGGAACTAAGAAATATAAATTGATCATTACAAAATAGTCTTGGAGATGAAAAGTAAATCATAGGGAATATGGTAATAAGTATGTATAGTGCCAGGTGGGTACAAGACTAGTCAGGAGGATCACTTATAAATTATATAAATGTCTAACCACTATGCCATACCCTTGAAATTAATATAAAATAATATTGAATGTCAACTGTAATTGAAAAATTTAAAAATGGGGAAAAAGGTGAAGAGAAACAAGAGGTTCATATTTCCAGATATAAAACAAATGAGTCATGGGGATGCAATATAAAGCATAGGAAATATAGTTAGTGATATTGTGATAGAATTGTATGGTGTCAGATGGTTGCTGGACTTATGGTTATCACTTCTTTAGATACATAAATTTTGAGTAAGTATAGTGTACACCTGAAACTAATATAATATTGTATGTTAGCTTGAATTTAATAAAATATTTTTTTTTTAAATAAGGAAATCTTGCCATATGCAACTACATAGATGACGCTTGAGGACATTTTGCTAAGTAAAACAAGCCAGTCATAAATGGACAAATACTGCATGATTCTACTTATATGAGGTATTTAAAATAGTCAGTCATTAATCAGAGAGTAGAATGGTGATTACCAAGGACTGGGGGAGAGGGAAACGGGGAGTTGTTTTCAATGGGTATAATGTTTCAGTTACACAAAATAAGTTTTAGAGATAATTATAGTACCTATAGTTAACAATACTGTATTGTGTACTGAAAATATTTGCTGAGAAGGTAAATCTCATGCTAAGTGTTCTTACTTTCAATAACCAAAAACAAAAGGGGTTGGAGGAAACTTTTGGAGGTGATGGTTATATTTATCTTGATTGTGGTGACGGTCTCACAGGTGAGTGCATAAGTTAAAACTCATCTAATTGCATGTATTGAACAAGTGCAATGTTTTGTATATCAATTATACTTTAATAAAGCTATTTATAAAAAAGATTTTTTTAAAAATTAAAGAAACAACATAGAAAAAAGGAAAAACTTTAAAATAAAAAAAAATCTCTAAATTCTAAAAAATCCCAAAACCTCCCTGAACACCCCCAAACCAAAAGAAAAACAATAAAACTCAAAACCTAAAGAAAGGGGGAAAGGCATGGAAAAGAAAAAGGAAAAAATGCAAACAATAAAAAGAAGACAAAAAGAGAAAACCTGGAAAAGAAAAAATAAAAACCCCAAACAAAAAGAAAAGAAGCAAACCAAACACAGAAAAAGAAGCAAACCAACCAACCAAACAAAAAACCCCCATAAAACATAAAACAATGAAGCAAAAACCAAAAACCAAAAAAGTATAACAAATCCTTCCAAACAGAAAACGAAATCATCCCAAAACACAATACAAGAAGGAAAAATTGGAAAAATAAGGAAAGGAAAAAGAACATCAGCAACAGAAACAACAAAAACAGAAAAAGGAAAAAGAAAAAAACAAAACAAAACCCAAACACTAAAAAGGAGAAAAAGATAGAAAAATCTCAATGGACAAAAAGCACAAAAGAAAAAAAACAAAACAAAGAGAAAAAACTTAAAAGGAAAGGAAAGGCCCCAACAACTATTAAAAAATTAAGAAAATTAAGATTGGGAGAGATAAGAAGTGATTTACTTTCTGTGGGTAGGTTTGTGGAGTGGGAGAAGTACCCACAAAATGCAGCTGTGCACAGTGCCTTTTGGGAGCTATTGGAAGGAATGAAAAAGGCATGTTATTGTAACATAGGCAGACAGGCATTTAAGTGGCTCATTACCACCGTATTAACTTTTTTCCCACGTGAGGTTGAGAACCTGTTTTACCCAAAGCCCCTGAGTCCTGTTTTATTTTACCAGGGTCTGAGAGATAAACATTTATTGATGGGTCAGGTCTGAGATCTGTACTGGGGTGTGCAAGTTCAGATACAGAGATACTGGTTTCTTTTTCAAAGGTTATTTATTATGAGTGTAGGCAGTTTCTGTCTGGGCCATAGCTAGGTGACTAATATGTATTTCTCCCTACTACTGTGCTGAGTCAAGTTGCTAACCACCAACCTAACCAGGATCCAGAAAGTAGTGTTTGCCATCTGCTTTTAAGCAAACAAACAAACAAAAAACATAATTACTGCCCACATAAAGGAGCACAAAGATGGGGATTGTCCTAAACAGCCAGAATCTAAAATAGCAGTTATCCTAAACAGTGACAGTTCCAGATAGCAGGAATCTCAAACGCATTTGATTTTGGCTTTGGAATATATTATGTGGTATTTTGTGTTAGTATTATTTGCTCTAACTTTAAAATTCTTGTGTTAAAATTTGTTTGGATTATCAAATTGGGTGTTGATTGAGTGGTGGAAGATGATGGCTTGGAGCAAACATTTAACCTAGATAATACATAAGTCATCTCAATGAAGATCGCTGAAAATTTGATAATATAGATGGTGATCATGATGATGGTTGAGTGTGCATTTTGATACACCAGTTCACTCATCTGGACTTCCTTTATCTGCCTAGAAGTGGTAGCAACAGGGGCTATAGGGATAGGAGTGCTTGGGGTAACTGCCCCTGACAAATCACATCAGTGAGTAGCCAGGAGCCAGATGCCTTTATATTCCCAGTAACCTTGTAATTCTTCTGGGTCCTAGAGCATAGTGCTTGTTGGGCCCGGCACCTACAGTGGTGATGCTGGGCAATTTGGGGACAAATGATGCATATCACAATGCCATTGGCCAGCTGATGGGTCATACCCAGAAACTGAGTTTAGATGTACACAAGACAGAAATGTGGACTCAAGGAAGGATTATGAGATATAGAATGAAATTCTTGGATTTATTCCTGGCTCAATCCCATATGAACCAAGTTATTTCGGGTAAATTGCTTAACCTCTCTTAGCTTCTTTGGTACGATGTGCCTCCCTCACAGAAATTGAGTGTCTTTGCCTTTTTTTCTTATGATGAAAATTTGAATTAAGCCACAAATGAAAAATATAAAGACATATTGGAAGAGCTATTGCCTATTAAAACAGTATTATGGTAACTTGAAATTACCGTAGCAAAAACAGGATAAGACATTGCTCACAAACCAGTTTGTTTCTCCATGTTCTGCCACGTGTTTTTTTCCTTTTCAAGCTTGTCTTCCACACTAAGTCCCAGCCAAACTAGTATCTTCCTGATACTTTTTTTTACTATGTGACACTATATGACCTCTTATGGTCAGAAGCAACCTTGGATTGACTGGTGATATCTGGCCTGATATGAGGGGATTGGACAAGACTTATGGTCAAAGATTTATGGTTTTTCACACACCACATTTTCCAAAAAATGTTGAGGCTTCGTATATGGTTGCCACTTTATCATTTTGATAATTAAAGACATTATGAAATAATAAGTATGCTCTGTGATTATCATCATTTTAGAAAAGAAGGGATATTTTAACAACAAAAAATAGAAGACAAAATCTCAAAAACAGATTAAAATGTTTAACTTTATAAAACAATCACTACATAATTTTTGTTTTTCTCATTTTTTCCTTTGGACCAGTGCAATGTTCATTATGAACTGATATTTAAGAATCACCCAACTAGATCTGGTTTCTAGTCTTGTCTCTGCCATTAATTGACTGTATATGATTTGGCCATGTTTCTTCACCATTTTGCTCAGTTTCCTCATCCCTAGAAAGGGGAACAATTAGAATAGATGAGATCCAAGTTCCTTTCTATCTCTAATGTTCAGGATGCAGTAACTTATAGAGTTTCTTTCTAGTCCTTGGAATCAGAGTTTGTACTAAAAAAAAAAAAAAGAAAAGAAAAGTAAAAGAAAAGAAAAGAAAGAGGCATAATTACAGAACCTAAAATCGAGTAGCAAGCAAGTCACATCTCTGGCATGCACATAACGGAGCACATATGCAGCAGCCATGATGCAAGGCATCAGGCTTTTCCCTTTTCATAGTCTTTACATTTTTTGGGGGTAAGGGTTGTTTCCTTGAGATCAAATTGTTACTTCTCTACTATTCCCCACATTCACTGTGTTCTCCTGTTTTGCTTCACTTTCACCCAAAAATACAAGTTTAAAATCTCCAGGCCATCCACTGGTATGTGTGTCTGGAGTTGGTTGCTGTATTTTCTCTTTTCCTTCTGTCCTTATCCCCTAATATGTACTTTCCATGAATCCTTCCCTATTTATTTTTTCTTTCTTTTTTTCCTCTTAGACAGAAAGCATGACCTCAACTGTTGGCATGGTCCATAAATGGCATTATCTGAATTCTTGGCAAAAATCCCAATTGGGGAATGTTGGGCTGCAGTTGGTTCTAGGTAGCTGGAGGAAATATAAAATTAATTAGCAACATAATTTTGGGCTTTACCTGCCTTGTAAAAATGCACTAGTGTTTGTACTAGAAAGCACTCTCTGGCCAAAAACCTACTCTGCTGTTTTAAGAAGACTTGGATTTTAAATGCAACATTTTGAGGAAAGTGGTCATTTTACTGGCAACCCCACTTTCACTAGTCCTGGACAAGAAATACAAGATCAAATTTAGGACTTCAAACCTACTGTGTTGGAGTTTAAGGAGAGTTCAGTCTGCACTTGTCTTGAGAGACCCTAAGTTTCCAAAGATGAAGTTCTGTTTCCCAGCCTCCACTAGTGCCTTCAGTGCCCTCTCTTTATAGTTTTCTTGACATCTGTGTATGTGACATATGAAGAGTAGGTCACTGAAAAACAAAACAAAACACACAAACATGGCACTGAATATGCAATTCAAATTATAGTGGTTTCTTTTTATTAAATGTATTTAAAAATAAGCCAAAATTATGTAATCCCAAATTCAATTTGGATTCAATTTCTCCAGTTGTTCACTGTTGAGGGTAGTGCATTGTTTTGTCTCTGGGAAGGCCTGAGATGAGGTTATTTCCCTGTGATCCACAACCTGTCCCTCCCCCTGCCCACCTTCCCACCCTAGCCTTCTTCATTGCCCTGGAGCTGGGCCTTTACTACCTGGGGTAGTGGGAGTGTGGCACGGTGCACTTCTGAATCTTCCAGCTGTACTCCCACTGGGGAAAATCAACTTTGAAGTGAAGCTGGGGGCCTGCCAGGAAACTGAAAAGAGGTTATTAAAAATGGTATTTTTCAAACCACGAGTGATGTTTTGCTAGCAGAGGGTAACAGGTTACTTGGAATCTAAACTGCTTTGGGGTTTGGATTAAATTGCAAAATTGGCTGAGATTTCAGACCCCCAGGGTCCTGAGGGCTGAGGACACAATTGAAAGCATATTAAATGTGGGCTGCATCTATACAGTACCAACCAAATAGTTAAAAGGGGAGAATTCACTAAAATCTGTTTATTTAGTGTCATGAACATAAAAACATAAGTTTGAGTTAAGCTTTGTTTTGTTTTTTAATTTAGTTTTATTTTAAATTTATTTCTTTAGTTTTATTTTAATAAATCAGACTAAAATATTTTGAGTATGGAAATAACCTGTATTTTTACTGTAAGCAGCATATTGCTTAGAATTCCATTATATTCTCCCTCACATTTCTAGCCCCAACAGCTTTCAGTGGTGGTGATTCCATCTTAACAACAACAACAGCAACAACAAGAGTTCTATGGAATTCTTTACAATATCACTATCCCATTCCACTCTCCCAAGTATTTTCCCTAACAGTATCTGAAATTTCATGATTAGCTTTTTACTCTTTTGTTCATTTAGGTCCTTAAAGGAGTTTTAGTTTCCAAGAGTCCTCATTCCAATATTTGTCTGTGGTTTATCCAGGCATTTGGCATTATCTTGTCTGGCACATAGTTGATAACACCTGCAGCACGAAAGGGTTTTCTGTCCTTGTATCATTTTTGTTGGGTCCTTAAGTGTGTTTCCTTCTATAGTTTTGTCCCCAAGAACTTTCCCAGCCCATGTTCCCTGGTTTCCCTCCACTGGACCACTTGATTTTCCCTTAACATGCTTGGTATGCATTAGCTGTAGCCTCAGCCTGAGACTAGGCTATGGTGATTTTGAGCCATGTTCTCCACGGTCCCTCTCAACCACCTAACAAGGTTTCCTTGGTGAAATTCTTAGAGAAAAGTTGCTATTACCGTATTATCAGCTCATAAACTGGTGTTTCTGGAATGGAAACCTGTAGTTTCTAACTGTTCTTACTTTGAGCACAGCCACCTGGACTTTTGTTGTGGACTTGGCCCTACTCCTCCTTCCCATTTGTAGGCCTATAAGCCCCACCCCAAATGGCTTGGAGAGCTATGGCCAAAGCTTGCTGAGGTTGGGGATGGGGTGAACAGTAATTTCCAAATGTCTAATCCCACTTGGCTGTTTTCCAAATTCAGGATCCCAGAAGTAATTTAAACTATTATACTTAAAGAGACCCTTAGAGATCTAATGCAACCTCCTCATTTTTATGATGGGGATACCAAGTTAGGGGTAGGGATTTGGCCAAGGTCACAGAGCTAGTCAGTGTGAGAATTGGCATGAGAACCTTAGTCTGTAAAATAAGTTGTCTAATGTTATAGTTAGTAAGCATTGGTTCTGAGAGTCAATCCCTAGTCATTTTAATTCCCAAGCAATTCTTTTTACTTTTTCTCCCATCCTACTTAATAAGAGAAAATATAAATAATAAAATAGTAAGCACACAGAAAATACCAACTCAGGTATTAGAATGTTTTAGGTCTTGATAGTCCAGCTACATTATCTTAGGTCCTGCTGTGACCCCCACAACCACCCCTTTCCATGGGCTATCTGAGGTGGGGGCACTTTCTTTGGTGTCCAGGACAGTCCCTAGAGGGAAGGTAAGGGATTTTTCTGCTTATACAGAAGGCCAGTGCTGGCCTGAGGCCAAGTTTCCTGAGTTTATCCCGGGCAGATTCCACAGTAGATGGGGGTAGGAGGAGGCACAGTTGGCCCAGACTGTTTTTATTTGGTCTGCAGTGTGGGAGATCAGACGTTCTGAAGAGAATTGAAAACACTTCTTTCTTTGGATTCCTGGGGCTGTGTAGGGGGAGTTTGGGCCCCACTTGGCACAGAGTTGATTACAGCATTCAAAGAAAGCTCCAATATTGTTGCCCAAGGCTGAATGGAAAGTTTTCCTTCCAGTCAGGGCTGACTCCTAAACCCCACACCTTCTTAAGCCTTTGATTAGCAGACACCTGCCGCCAAGGAGATCAACAAATAATAAAAGCTGTGAGGGGCTGCTCAGAAAGCTCCTGAGGTTGGATCAGTGGTAATAGAGACTGGATGGGAGGAGTACAATGATTTGGCACCTATGCTAGGTCCCTAAGGACCAAGAATTCAGCTTTTATTCCTGAGATTTTTAGAAACTCTGAATCTGCTGGAAGTAGAGATTTTCTGTGTTTGACTCATTTACATGTACTGAACGTATCAAAACTATCACTTTGCTGATTGCCACTGTGTTCAGAGTTAACCCCTCTCCTCCATTTTTTATTTGAGCTAAGAATGCCAACCTTCTCACCTTTTATCATCTCTTCTTCAAAATGTTTTAAAAAGAAGAGACTGGAGAGAGAAAATTTCTATATTACCAATGACCACTTCAGAGGAATTTGTGGTTTAAAAGAAGTTCTTGGAAGAAAGTTATGATTAATGAAAAGGAAAAAAATAATAATGACTCACAAAAAAAAAAAAAAGAACTTCAGACTTACTGGGCAGGAGAGAGCTTTTCTAGATCACTCAGATCAACCTGACTTTATGTGAGACTATCTCTGGAAATAAGCCTCCTATTAATCAACATAAAGAATTACTGTAAAATATTAATAATCATTTATACTCCATGTACTTTCAAATATATTTTGGATTGCTACGAGTAAGGATTTTGGTCTGATGGGAGGTCATTGCAAAGAGGCTCCTTCTGCCACTGGCCCTGATGAGGTATTTACCCAGAGCAAAGCACATTGGCCTAGTTGTCTTGGTGATAGACAGCTTGGCAGCAAGCACTGTCTGCACAGCTTTGAGGTGGGGTTGAACTGTCTGTAATGTCTCCATTCAAGTTTGGCTAATTGAAATCAGGAAGAAAAATTAATGTAGAAAGAAGGCGAAAAAAATTACACTTCTAGTTGGGTTTTGCATGCCTGTCAATGTGCTGGGTGAAAAAAAGTTTTGGGGAGTTCCTGTTCTGTTATTTTTACTATGTTATTGTTATACATGTGCTGGCACATTAGCCTCCAAGACAGTTACCAGTTGTGGCAACATGCCAGTTTCCCAAGGACCCCAAGTGAAGTTGAGCTGTGTCACTA
This sequence comes from Rhinolophus sinicus, assembly GCF_057876585.1. Classification (NCBI taxonomy): domain Eukaryota; kingdom Metazoa; phylum Chordata; class Mammalia; order Chiroptera; family Rhinolophidae; genus Rhinolophus; species Rhinolophus sinicus. Next base: position 45,297,018 of record NC_142518.1, on the reverse strand, counting down.
CCCACACTTGATCAGCTTTGTGACTGAGGCACAAAGAAAGCAAGGGGAATGTATTTAGAAGGTGACCCCACTAGCAACTAGGTAAGAATGTTATATCTTTAGCCAGGAAAGAAAGCACCAGGCTCAGGGCCAAAAGAAACCAAGACAGAGAGGCCTTTAATCTCAAATCTATGAGCCCGTAGAAACTATATGCAAAAATTTATGTGTATATCCATATGTTAATTTTGCTGGAGTACTTAGTTTTGATTAGATTCTCTTAGGACTTGAAATCCATCAAAAAGTAAGAACCATTGCTACATAGATTCGGATTTACAGGCTTGGACCCTGGTTAGCTTTTCCTGATATTTAGTATTAGGTGACGGGAATGGTAGAATCTTATGTATTCTCCATGTAGACCCAGTAGCTAGACATGCTCTCGTTCAGAACAGTTGAGTGTGGACATCATTTAGCATATTATTCTCTGGGTAAAATAAAAGCATAAACATGAATCTTTATTCTTCCTTAAATATGCCATAGTACATAAGGTAGGGTAAGATTTACAGAAATACAAATACATATCTACATTTAAATTTTTTTCTTATCTCTTTTTATGTCATTATTTAATTTGACCCTGCCTTCATTGCTTTAATTTGTCTCTCATAAACATGGAGTATTAAAACATCACCACTTTTCCATTTTATAAAATCATATGCATCTCTCTGTAAGCTGGTGGCATTAGTAGAGTCTTATTTGATGACATAGTTTTCCTTACTCTGGTAATGTTCTTAGCAATCACTACCAATCAGGCTCTTTTATTCTGGTCCTCCATCTTTTCCAAATCATCCACCATCACCTACTGTCAAAAATCAAAAGCAGGACATTTTGACCTGGTCATTCTGATAAAACTATTCCAACTAGGAATGGTTATTATTGTTTGAAACTTACCAGTTGATATGTAGAGCACACATTTATTTTTTTTAATTAAATTTATTGGGGTGACAATTGTTAGTAAAATTACATAGATTTCAGGTGTACAATTCTGTATTACATCATCTATAAATCCCATTGAGAGCACACATTTCTACCTAACTGTAATCCTAGTTAGTAGGGTCTTTTACTTTCTCCTTTATTAATGTCTTTATTTAAAAAAATGTTGAGTTTATTAAATTTATATTTAGAAAAATCATATATATGTATGTATATATATATATATATATATATATATATATATATATATATATATATATATATATATATATATATATATATTAGATCCAACCAGGTTAACCTTTAAGGAGGTATCAATCATGTTTTTTTAACACCTTCAATACACTTGAAACTAAAAACAAACAAACAGACAAAAAACAAAAAACCTTCAATTAAAGGAATGTTATGATATTTAATATATGCATATTACTGAGATGCTTAAGTTTACTATTAAGTTCAACTAAAGATTTCCTGCATAGCCTGAATCTAAGAATAAGAGATCATAATGGATCATAATGTGGCTCAAATACCTTTTCTCCCCAACGTCTTTGACTTTTAGAGAAACATCAGGATATTTGAAGTAAATTATTGGAGGGTGGGAAGACAGTTTACTAAGTATGATTGTTGGTCCTTTATAAAATGACCAAGAGTGGTAAACACCCCATTCTTATTACATGAAAAACATAAATTTGCCAAATTCTCACTCCATTCTTGAACCGCTCTCTTCCAAGGAGTAGAGGATGGCATTAGGGTGTCAGAAATGGAGTACAGTCTTCTGTTTTACGTATTACTTGGTAATTTATAAAAGAGCTGGAAATATAATGGTTTGTTGTTTTAGGCTACATCAAGTTGGCTGGGTTAAAGTAGCCAGGTAAAAAAGTTCCTGGTGTCAAAATGCCACACAAAAATATAAATTGATACTCAGCTGAAGTGCTGCTTCATTTATGGGGCTTTCCCAGATGGCTTCAGACAAAATTAACTATTCTCCTTCTACTCCCATAGTCCTTATTCTGTACTTCCATTATAACACTTATTTTGTACTTCAGTAAACTATATAAACAACTAATTCTTATTATATTATGAGCTCTTAGAGAGCACGAGCCATGTCTTAGTCGTCATAGCTGGCTACACAGTGTCTTTCATTAATTCATTTAGTCATCAAATACATGTTAAATGTATATTGTGTCCAAACATTCTGGTGCAGGGGACCTTAAGATGAAAAGGTTTCTGGTTTTAAAAAGCTTAGAGTCTGGCATAACAGGAGCTTAATACAGATTGAACTTCTATATTTTTTTCTTTCTTCTATTATTTTGGTTTAGAATGGGAAAAGTAAAGATAATTGGACAAGGAAGACCCCATATTCCTAATTCCTGTGTCCTTTTGAAGAATGTCATTTTTCTCATTTAAGCATTAGAAAAAAAAACACTTTAGAAATACAGAGAGTAAATGACATCATAGAAATGGTGGCATGAGGTGAGCCTCTTGAAAGCTCCCCTGGAATTTATAATAAATTGAACAGCTATAATTCCACAAGGGACTCCCTGCACGGCAGAGAGGTAAGACTAAGAGACATGCAACTGAAATCATCTAAACGTGGGCAAATTGACGAGCAAGGGAGGAGGGAGAGGAAAGTGTGGAGAAGTGGGCTGTGCAGGCTGTAGGGTGCAGACTGGAGTGCCCAGCTCCCTGAATTCCAGAGCTACAGCAATCACAAGACAGGGAAGAATTCAGACTGCTACTGCTCCCGTTATGGCCCACCGTCCCACCTGAGGGATCAGCTATAACATGGCTGAACCAAATGCTCAGGGAAGAGGCCTCAGAGCAAAGACTAAGGGAAGAAGGGTGATAATGGCGGTTTAAGCCTTCACTGCAAGCAAAGGATGGAAGGCATAGGCATGGAGTATAGCCGACCCCACCCATACATTCCCAGCTCACCCCATGCCCACCTTCCCAGTGTTACAAGAGGCACAGTAGCAGTGTCAGATCAAAAGAACAGAATATTGCAGTTCTGAGAACTATGGCCCACAGCCAATGACTCTCATCCCAACTAGTTCTGGTGAAAGGGAGGGAGCCTTGGGTGCAGGATTGCCTGTGCTGGTCATCGCCACCAATGCTCAGAGCTACATCCCACATCAATCCATGCGCCAGCCACCACCAACTTGGGCAAATCCTCGTAGTGATAAACAGAGAGGCTGAAATACAGACGCCCTGAAACTGGTGCAGGAAGAAGTTTGGAACTTCAGATCTCCATATCCCCCGACAGAGGTGGTGCCCAGAGACCTAGGTGACCTGGTCACAGAGGAGAAGCCCACCTTCAAGAGAACCACTGCCATTGTGTGCGAAGCTGGAACAGTGCAGAGAAAATATAAAACTACAGAGTGAGAAAGAATAAAAGGCTGCAGTGGGAGAGAAAATAAAATATTCTACCAATACCTAGTGGAAACAAAAGAAGGATCTCTTACTATCAACCTGTGGCAGAACCTACTCCTGTAGATGCCTAGGAGAAAAATAATAATACGTTACTTTCCATGAATAACCAAGGTAACAAGGCATCTCAGAAATAAAAAAAAAAAAAGTGTCCAGAGAGTGAACTTAAAGATATGGAAATATGAAGCTTAAATGATAGAGAATTCAAGATTGCAGCTCTGAAAAAACTCAGTGAGACACAAGAAAACACAGAGAGGCAGTTTAATGAACTAAGAAACACAATCAAAGAAAAATATGAACATTTTACCAAACAAATTGAAATTTTTAAAAAGGACCAAATAGAATTTCAGGAAATTAAGAACTCAATAAAAGAAACGAAGAATGAAATAGCCAGCTTTGATAATAGAGCTGACCAGATGGAGGAAAGAACCAGGGACATCGAAAATAGAAACCTGGAAATGACACAGATTGAAGAAGAGAGAATTGAGAGTTAAAAGAAATGAAAGCACTCTACAAGAACTTCCAGACTCTGTCAGGAAGAGCAATATAAGAACAATGGGCATACCACAAGGAGAAGAAAGAGAGAAGGGAACAGAGATACATTCAAACAAATACTTGATGAGAAATTCCCAAACTTGTGGAAAGAACTGGACCCTCAAATCCAAGAAGCAAATAGAACATCTAATTACCTCAACCCCAAAAGAACTTCTCCAAGGCACATTGTATTGAAGCAGTCAAAAATTTACAGCAAATAAAGAATCTTCAAGGCAGCCAGGGAAAGAAGACGATAACCTACAAAGGAAAGCCCATTACGTTATCATCAGATGTTTCGGCAGAATCTATAAGCCAGGAGAGTAGAATCAAATAATCAAAATATTGAAAAAGAGAAATAATGAGCCAAGAATAACATATCCAGCAAAAATATCCTTTAGATATGAAGGAGGAATAAAGACCTTTTCAGACATACAGAAGCTGAAGGAATTTTCTAACACATGACCAGCACTACAAGAAATGCTGAAGGAGGCTATTCAACCTGAAATAAAGAAGCAAATGAGTACAAAACCATGAGTAGTATTATGAACAGACAGACTGAAGCAGGAAATGGCGATGCCTACACCAAATGGGACACTATACACTTAAACAAAACATACAGGGTAAAGAAGAAAAAAAAAACACTTAAAAAAGAGAGAGAGGAAAAAGACAACTTGCTGCTGCAGTGCAGATATCAACTCACAGCATAAATAGAGATAACTTGTGACAAAAATATATATAAAAGGGAAGAGAGTAAAGGTCTGAACTGGCACTCGGGAATGGAGAAAGTAAGCATGTTGACAAAAGTGGAATACTCTAAATATGAAATTTTCTTTTATGTAAACTTAATGGTAACCACTCAAAAATAATCTAGAACTGAAATATATAATATAAAAAAAGAAGAAACGGAGGGAAATATCATAGAATACCACCAAACTGAAATAACAGACAGCAACAAACAGGCAAAGAAACAATGGAGACACCATGCTACCAGAAACAAAAGATAGAATGATGTGAAATCCTCATATATCAATCGTCACCTTAAATGTAAATGGACTGAACTCACCAACAAGAAAGCCACAGAGTAGCAGATTGGATTAAAAAACACACACCACAAAACAAAAACAAACGAAAAAACTAAACCCAACCATATGCTGCCTCCAAGAGACACATCTCAGATACAAGGACAAATAGAGACTCAAAGTGAAAGGGTGAAAATTGACAGTCCAAGCATATGGTATCCAGAGAAAATCGGGCGTAGCCATACTGGTATCAAATGAAACAGACTTCAGGATGAAAAGGGAACAAGAGACAAAGATGGACATTTCATAATGATAAAGGGGACTGTACAACAAGAAAACATAACAGTCGTTAATATTTATGCCCCAATCAGGGAGAACTGAAATATACCAAGTAACTACTAACAGAACTAAAGGGAGAAATTGACCAAAACACAATTACAACAGGGGACCTAAATACACGACAGCTACGGACAGATCATCCAAACAGAAAATGAATAAGAAATATCAACCCTAAATGACACATTACATGAAATGGACATAATTGACATATATAGAGCACTTCATCCTAGAACATCAGACTATATATTCTTTTCTAGTGTACACGGAACATTCTCAAGGACAGAGCATATATTGGGACATAAAACTAGCCTCAGAAACTTTAGAAGGTTGATATCATATGAAGCATATTCTCTGATCCGAAGACTTTGAAATTGGATATCATCTGCAAAAAGAATTCTAGAAAAACCACAAATATGTGGAGATGAAACAACATACTTTTAAAGGACAACTGGGTCAAAGAAGAAATAAGAGGAGTGATCAAAAGGTACATAGAAACAAATGAGAATGAAAATGCATCCTACCAAAATTTTGGGGATGCAGGGAAAGTAGTTTTAAGAGGGAAATTTATATCATTACAGGCCTATCTGAAGAAAGAAGAATCCCAGATAAATAACCTCCTGTTACACCTTAAAGTACTAGAAGAAGAACAAATGAAACCCAAAGTCAGCAGAAGGAAGGAAATAATAAAAACCAGAGCAGAACTAAATGAAATAGAGAACAAAAAGACAACAACAAAAAAATAATGCAACAAAGAGCTGGTTCTTTGAGAAAATTAGTTAAATAGACAAATCCTTGGCTAGATTCACTAAGATAAAAACAGAAAAGACACAAATAAACAAAATCAGAAATGAAAGGGGTAAGTTATCATGGCTGCCACAGAAATACAAAGGATCATCCAAGAATACTATGAAGAACTATATGCCACCAAATTCAATAACCTAGAAGAAATGGACATGTTTTTCCAAACCCATAGCCTTCCTAGGCTGAATCATGAAGAACTGGAAAATATAAATAGACAGATCACCAGTAAGAAAATTGAATCAGTTATCTGAAACCTTCGCCAAAAGCAAAAGTTCAGGACCAGATGGCTCACTAGTGAATGCTACCAAAAACTCAAAGAGGATCTGATACCTGTCCTACTCAAACTCTTCAAAAAAATGGAAGAAGAGACAATAATCTCTCATTTGATGAGGTCAAAATTACCCTGATACAAAATCCTGGTAAGGATAACACAAAAAAAGAAAATGGCAGACTAATGTCTCTCATAAATACATATACAAAAATCCTTAACAAAATTCTAGGAAATCGAATGCAACAATGCATTAAAAAGATTATACATACCGACCAAGTAGGATTTATCCCAGGGGCACAAGGATGGTTGAACATATGCAAATTGATCAATGTGATACACCACATTAAAAATAAAGGACGAAAATTTTATGATTATATCAATAGATTCAGAAAAAGCATTTGACAAGACACAATATCTATTTATGATTAAAACACTTAATAAAACAGGAATAGAAGGAAAATACCTTAACATAATAGAGGCCATATATGACAAACCCTCAACTAATGTAATTAATGGTGAAAAGCTGAAGAAGCCCTTTGTGTTCAGCAATATGACAGGACTGCCGCATCACCTCTGCTTTTCAACATAGTATTGCAAGTGCTAGCCAGAGCAATCAGGCAAGAGAAAAAAAATAACAGGTATCCAAATTGGGAATGAAAAACTTAAGAACAATGCTGGAGGCATCACATTCCCTGACTTCAGCTTGGACAACAGGGCAAAAATAATCAAAATAGTATGGTTTGGCAGAAAAACAGACACACAGATGAATGGAATGGAATTGAGAATGCAGAAATAAACCCACATAAATATGAACAGATAATATTTGAAAAGAAGCCAAAAACATAAAATGGGGAAAAGACAGCTTCTTCAATAAATAGTGCTGGGAGAATTGGAAAGTCACATGAAAAAGAATGAAACTAGACTGCTATCTATCACGTTGTACTATTAATCACGTTGTGCTATTAACTCAAAGTGGATCAAAGAGCTAAACATAAGACCTGAAACAAACTACATAGAAGAAAAAATAGGTATTTAAACCTATGTACCTGGTTCGAGGAGCATTTTATGAATTTGACTTCAAAGACAACTAAGTAAAAGCTAAAATAAATAAATTGGACTATATTAAATTCAAAACTTCTGCACAGCGAAAGAAACCATTGACAAATTAAAGAGGTAACCAACCAAATGGGAGAAAATTTTTGCAAATAGCATCTCCAGTAAGGGGCTAATATCCAAAATATATAAGGACATCATGCAACTCAACAACAAAAAAACAAACAATCCAATTGAAAATGGACACAGGACATGAAAGGATATTTCTCCAAAAGAGACATACAATGTCCTTAGAGATATAAAAAAATGCTCAACATTGCCAATCGTCAGAGAAATGAAAATAAAAACTACAATAAGATATCACGTCACACCAGTTAGCATGGCTATCATCAATACGACAAATAATGACAAATGTTGGAGAGGCTGTGGCTAAAAAGGAACCCTCATACACATTTGGTGGGAATGCAGATTGGTGCAGGCACTATTGAAGGCAGAGTGTAGCTTCCTCAAAAAATTAATAATAGAATTACCATATGACCCAGTAATCCCTTTCCTTGGTATCTACTGAGAAAATCTGAAAACATTTATCTTTATAGATATATGTGCTCTGATGTTCATTGTAGCTCTGTTTACAGTGGCGAAGACATAGAAACAAAGTGTCTTTCAATAGATGATTGGATAAAGATCTTGTGGTATATATACACAATGGAATACTATTCTGTCATAAGAAAAGATGAAATAGTGCCATTTGCGACAAAATGGATGGATCTTGAGATTATTATATTAAGTGAAATAAGGCAGAGAGAAAAAGTCGAGAACAATATGATTTCACCGGTGTGGGATATAAAACTGAAAACAACAAAAGACCAAGACTATGGGGGTGACAATAGTTAGTAAAGTTACATAGATTTCAATTGTACAATTCTGTATTACATCATCTATATATATCACATTGTGTGTTCACCACCCAGAGTCAATTCTTCCATCACCATATATTTGATCCTCTTTACTCTCTTCTACCACCCCCTCACCCCCTACCCTCTGGTAACCACTAAACTATTGTCTGTCTCTATGAGTCTTTGTTTCTTCATTTGTCTTGTTCTTTTTTTGTTTTCAGTTTCATATATAACATATCATTGAAATCATATGGTTCTCTACTTTTTCTGTCCGACTTATTTTGCTTAACATAATCTCAAGATCCATCCATGTTGTCACAAATCGTACCATTTCAAGTTGTCTTATGGCTGAATAATATTTCATTGTGTATATATGCCACAATTTCTTTATCCATTCATCTATCGAAGGACATTTTGGTTGTTTCCATGTCTTGGCCACTGTAAATAAAGCTGCAATGAACATTGGAGCACATATGTCTTTATGGATAAATCTTTTCAGATTTTCTGGGTAGATACCTAGGAGAGGGATTGTTGGTTCACATGGTAATTCTATTCTTAATTTTTTCAGGAATCTCCACATTGCCTTCCATAGTGGCTGCACAAATCTGCATTCCCAACAACAGTGTATGAGGGTTCCTTTTTCTCTACAGCCTCTCCAACACTTGTTACTATTTGTCTTGATGATAGCCATTCTAACTGGGGTGAGGTGATATCTCATTGTAGTTTTCATTTGCATTTCTCTGATGATTAGTGATGTTGAGCATTTTTTCATATGTCTAACCATTTGTATGTCCTCTTTGGAGAAATGTCTCTTCTGGTCCTCTGCCCACTTTTGAATTGGATTGTTTATTTTTTTATTGTTGAGTTGTATGAGTTCATTATATATTTTGGAGATTATCCCCTTATTGGAGGTGTTGTTTGGAAAAATCTTCTCATTTTCGGTTGGTTGACTTTTTGTTTTGTTTATGGTTTATTTTGATGTGCAGAAGAATTTTAGTTTGACATAGTCCCATTTTCTTACTTTAGCTTTTACTTCCTTTGCCTTTGGAGTCAAATTCATAAAATGTTCTTTGAACCCAAGATCCATACGTTTAATACCTATGTTTTATTTTATGCATTTTATTGTTTCAGGTCTTTGATCCATTTTGAAGCAATTTTCGTAAATAGTGATGAATAGCAGTCTAGATTCATTGTTTTGCACGTGGCTTTCCAATTCTCCAAGCACCATTTTTTGAAGAGGCTGTCTTTTATCCATTGCATGTTTTTGACTTCTTTGTCAAAAATTATCTGTGATATTTATGTGGGTTTATTTCTGGATTCTCAACCTATTCCAGTGGTCTGTGTGTCTGTTTTTCTGCCAATACCATCCCGTTTTGATTATTGTTACCCTGTTGTCCAAGCTGAATTCAGGGAGTGTGATAATTCCAGCATTTTTCTTTTTTCATAGGATTGTTTTGGCTATTCTGGATCTTCTGTGGTTCTATACAAATCTGATGCTTTTTGATCTATATCTTTAAAAAAATGCTATAGGGATTTTGATGGGGATTGCGTTAAGTCTGTAGATTGCTTTGGGTCATATGGCCATTTTACTATGTTGATTCTTCCAATCCATGAACATGGAATATCTTTCCTTTTCTTTGTGTCTTCTTCAATTTCTTTTAAAAATGTCTTACAGTTTTCAGTATATAAGTCTTTCACATCCTTGACTAAGTTTATTCACAGCTGTTTTATTCTTTTTGTTGTGATTGCAAAAGGAATTGTTTACTTTTTAAAATTTCTTTTACTGAGGTTTCACTGTTAGTATATAGGAATGCAATGGACTTTTTCACGTTGATTTTGTTGCCGGCAACTTTACTGTGTTCGTTTATTGTTTCTAATAACCTTTTGGTGGAGCCTTTTGGGGTTTTTATAAATATAGCATCATGTCATCTGCAATAAGTGACAATTTAAATTTTTCATTCCCAACTTGGATGTCTTTTATTTCTTTCTCTTGCCTGATTGCTCTGGCTAGGACTTCCAATACTATGTTGAAAAGTAGAAGTGCTAGAGATAGCCCTGTCATGTTCCTGAACATACAGCAAATGGCTTCAGCTTTTCACCATTAATTACATTAACTGAGGGTTTGTCAGATGTGGCTTCTATTATGTTAAGGTATTTTCCTTCTATACCCATTTATTAAGTGTTCTAATCATAAATGAATATAGAATCTTGTCAAATGCATTTTCTGCATCTATTGATATAACCATATAATTTTTATCCTTTATTTTGTTTATGTGGTATATCACATTGATTGATTTTCATGTGTTCAACCATTCTTGTGCATCTAGGATGAACTCCACTTGGTCCTGATGTATAATCTCTTTAATGCATCATTGCATTCGATTTGCTAGAATTTTGTTTAAGATTTTTACATTCGTATTCATGAGAGATGTTAGCCTGCCATTTTCTTTTTTGTGTGTGTTATCCTTACAGATTTTGATACCTGTTGGTCTCATAAAATGAATTAGGGATTATTGTTTCTTCTTCCATTTTTTGGAAGAGTTTGAGTAGGAAAGGAATTAGATCCTCTTTGAATGTTCGGTAGAATTCAATAGTGAGCCATCTGGTCCCAAAGCTTTGCTTTTGGGAAGATTTCAGATAACAGATTCAGTTTCCATACTGGTGATCAGTATTTTTAGACTTTCCAATGTTTCGTGATTTAGCCTAGGAAGGGTATATGTTTCTAAGAACTTGTCCATTTCTTCTAGGTTACTGAGTTTGTGCCATATAGTCCTTCACAGTATTCTTGGAAGATTCTTTGTATTTCCTTGTTGTCCATGATAACCTCCCCTTTTTCATTTCTTATTTTGTTAATTAGTGTCTTCTCTCTTTTTATCTTAGTCAGTCTAGCCAAGGGTTTGTCAATTTTGTTAATCTTTTCAAAGAACCAGGTCTTTGTCACATTATTTTTTTCTATTGTTCTTTTGTTCTCTATTTCATTCTGCTGAACTTGGTTTCACTTGTTCTTCTTTTTGTAGTTCTTTAAGTTGTAACATGAGGTTATTTATTTGGGATTTTTCTTGTTTCTTGAGATAGGCCTGTAATGATATAAATTTCCTTCGTAAAACTGCTTTCGCTGCATCCAAAAATTTTGGTAGGATGTATTTTCATTGTCATTTGTTTCTATGTATCTTTTGATCTCTCCTCTAATTTCTTCTTTGACCCAGTCGTTCTTTAAAAGTATGTTGTTTAATCTCCATATGTTTGTGTTTTTTCATGCTTTCTTTTTGCAGTTGATATCCAATTTCAAATCCTTGTGATCAGAGAATATGCTTGGGATGATTTCAATCTTCTTAAATTTGTTGAGACTGATTTTATGTCCCAATATATGGTCTATCCTTGAGAATATTCCGTGTACACTAGAAAATAATGTACAGTCTGATGTTTTAGGATGAAGTGCTCTATAAATGTCGATTATGTCCATTTCATCTAATGTGTCATTTAAGGCTGCTATTTCGTTATTTATTTTCTGTTTGGATGATCTATCCATAGCTGTCAATGATGTATTTAAATCCCCTAGTATAATTGTGTTTTGGTCAATTTCTCCCTTTTGTTCTGTTAGTAGTTGCTTGGTATATTTCGGTGCTCCCTGATTGGGGGCGTAAATATTGATGACTGTTGTGTCTTCTTGTTGTACAGTCCCCTTCACCATTATGAAATGTCCATCTTTGTCTCTTGTTATCTTTTTCACCTTGAAGTCTGTTTCATCTGATATCATTATGGCTACACCTGATTTTCTCTGGGTGCCATTTGCTTGGTGTGTCAATTTCCACCCTTTCACTTTGAGTCTTTTCTTGTCCTTGTAGCTGAGATGTGTCTCTTGGAGACAGCATATGGTTGGGTTTAGTTTTTTGATCCAATCTGCTACTCTGTGCCTTTTTATTGGTGAGTTCAGTCCATTTACATTTAGGGTGATTATTGATATGTGAGGATTTCCTGTCATTCTATCTTTAGTTTTCTGGTAAGGCTGTGTCTCCATTGTTTCTTTGCCTTTTTGTTGTTGTCTATTATTTCTGTGTGGTGGTATTCTATGATGTTTCCCTCTGTTTCTTCTTTTATTGCAGTACATATTTCAGTTCTGGATTTTTTTTGAGTGGTTAGCCTTAAGTTTATGTTAAAAAAGTTTGATATTTAGAGTATTCCATTTTCTTCAGCACGCTTACTTTCTCCATTCCTGTATTCTGGTTCAGGCCTTTACTCTTCTCCTTTTTGTGTTTTGGTTGCCATGAATTGTCCCTGTTGATGGTGGTCGAATAGCCTCCTTTAGTATTTCTTGTAGTGCAGGTCGTGTATTAGAAAATTCCCTCAGCTTCTGTATGTCTGGAAAGGTCTTTATTCCTCCTTCATATCTAAAGGATATCTTTGCTAGATATATTATTCTTGGCTCATGATTTCTCTCTTTCAATAGTTTGAATATTTGGTTCCACTCCCTCCTGGCTTGTAGAGTTTCTGTTGAAAAATCTGATGATAATCTAATGGGCTTTCCTTTGTAGGTTACTGTCTTCTTTTCCCTGGCTGCCTTGAGGATTATTTCTTTGTCGTTGATTTTAGGCAGCTTCAATACAATGTGCCTTGGAGAAGGCCTGTTGGGATTGAGGTAATTAGGTGTTCTATTTGCTTCTTAGATTAGGTGATCCAGTTCTGTCCACAAGTTTGGGAAGTTCTCATCAACAATTTGTTTGAATAGATTCTCTGTTCCCTTCTCTTTCTTCTCCTTCCGGTATGCCCATTATTCTTATATTGCTCTTTCTGATGGAGTCAGAAAGTTCTTGTAGAGTTCTTTCATTTCTTTTAAGTCTCAAGTCTCTTTCTTCTTCCATGTGTGTAATGTCCAGGTTTCTATCTTCGATGTCAGTGATTCTTTCCTCCATTTGGTCAACTCTACTACCTAAGCTGGTTATTTCATTCTTAATTTTCTTCTGTTGAGTTCTTAATCTCCAGAAGTTCTATTTGGTTCTTTTTGAAAATTTCAATCTCTTTCGTAAAATACTCATGTTGTTCTTTACTTGTGTTTCTGAGTTCATTAACCTGCCTTTCTGTGTTTTCTTGCATCTTGTTGAGTTTTTTCAGAACTGCAATCTTTAATTCTCTGTCATTTAAGTCACGTATTTCCATATCTTTAAGTTCCTTTTCTGGAGACTTTTCACTTTCTTTCTGAGCTGTCTGTTGCCTTGGTTATTCATGGCAATTACTGGTTTACTATTTCTCTTCCTAGACATCTACAGGAGTGGCTTCTACAACAGGTTGATAGGAAGAGGTTTTTCTTTTTTTCCCCAGTACTTGTCAGTAGAATGTTTTATTTTCTCTCCCACTGCAGCCTTTTTTTTCGTGTCTCACATGGTAGTGCTATGTTTTCTCTGCACTATTGCAGCTTCTCACACAATGGAGGGATTCCCTGGGAGACGGGCTTCTCCTCTGTTCATAGTTTGCCTGGGTCACAGGGCGCAGTATCCGTGTGGGTATGCGGAGAGCTTTTGAAGTTCCAAAGCTTTTCCTCCACCAGATTCAGCCTGTACGTTTCAGCAGTTATGTTCACTCCTGCAGATATCCGCCCAGACAGGTGGGGCCAGGGATGGTTTGAGTTGTGAGAGGTGGCCCAGAGCAATGGCGGCATCCTCCAGCATAGCCAGTCCTGCTTCCACAGTGCCCTCCCCCTTGCAGGGACCAGCTGGTCTGCGAATCTGTGTCTGAGAACCACAGTTCTCAGAACAGCAAATATTCTGTTCTTTTGATCTGACACTGCTACTGTTCTGCTTCCAGCACCAGCAGGTGGGGGCAGTGTGAGCTCCTGGAGGGCAGTGAGGGGGTGGCCATTCTCAGCGCCTAAGGCCTCCGTTCTCTGCTCGGCAGTGAGGGCCCAAACTACTGTTTTCAGACCTCTTCCCTCAGTCCCTTCTCCGAGGTGTCTGCTGTGAGCGTTGGGTTCAGCCGTGTTATATGCTGCCCCCTCAGCCCTATGGGCCACAAGCGGAGCCCCAGCAGTCCGAGCCCCTCCCTCTCCCGCAGCTGTGGCAGCTCCAGGATGCAGCGAGCTCTGAGCACTGAATCACGTCTTCATCCCGCACCCGCGCAGCTCCGTCTCTGCACCTCTCCCTTCCCTCCTTCCTGCTCGCGTGATTCACCCACCTTTAGGTGAATTCAGTAGTGGGCCTCCCCGTCTTGCCTGTCTGCTGTGCAGGGAGTCCTCTGTGAAGGTACTGTTGTTCGATCAGTTGTAAATTCCAGGGGAGCCCTACAGAGGCTCACCTCACACCACCATTTTGATTACCCTCCTGGTTCTTTTTTAAAATGTCAATCTGTTTGGTAAAATGTTCATTTTGTTCTTTGATTGTGTTTCTGAGTTCATTAGATCGCCTCTCTGTTTTCTTGCATCTCATTTAGTTTTTTCAGAACTGGAATCTTGAATTCTCTGTCATTTAAGTCACCTATTTCCATGTCTTTAAGTTCATTTTCTGGAGACTTTTCATTTTCTTTCTGAGCTGCCATGTTATCTTCGTTATTCATGGTAATTAGTGAATTATTATTTTTCTTCCTATGCTTCTACAAGAGTGGGTTCTGCAACAGGTTCGTGGGAAGAGGTATTTCCTTTGCTTTCCAGTAGGTGTTGGTAGAATGCTTTATTTTCTTTTCAACTGCAGCCTTTAATTCTCTCTCATGCTTTAGTGTTATGTATTCTGCACTGTTTTGGTTTCTCACATAATGGGGGTGGTCCCTGGATGGTGGGTTTCTCCCGGTGAAAAGGATACCTGTGTCTGAGGACACTGCCTCTGTTTTGGGATGTGGAACACTTCTGAAGCTTGAGAGCTCTTCTTGCACCAGATTCAGGATCTGTGTGTTTCAGCAGCTCTGTTTACCCCTGCAGGGATC
The DNA here is from genome assembly GCF_057876585.1 of Rhinolophus sinicus. Classification (NCBI taxonomy): domain Eukaryota; kingdom Metazoa; phylum Chordata; class Mammalia; order Chiroptera; family Rhinolophidae; genus Rhinolophus; species Rhinolophus sinicus. Next base: position 45,281,806 of record NC_142518.1, on the reverse strand, counting down.
TGCCCATATAGGTGGCGGCCGGGGTGGGGTGGGTTTTGAGAGGTGGTTCTGAGCCATGGCTGTGACCACCAGTACAGCCAGTCCTGCATCCAATTTCCCTCCCGTTCACCGGCACTAGTTGTTCTAGGAGTCCATGGCTGAGGGCTGCAGTTGTCAGAACTGCAAATATTCTGTTCTTTTGATCTGACACTGCTACCATTCCCCTTCTAGTACTGGGATCATCGGGTTGGGGTGAGCTGTGGAGGGTAGGGTGGGGACAGCTTGACTCTGTGGCTATGCCTTCCATCCTCTGCTTGGCAGTGAGGGCTTAAACCTTCATTTTCACCCTTCTCCCCTCAGTCTTTGCTTAGGGTTCTCTGCCGTGAGCATTGAGTTCAGCCGTATTACATGCTGATCCCTCAGGTGGTACTGTGGTCCATAAGGGGAGTGCTAGCAATTCGAATTCTACCCTCTCCAGAATGCAGGGAGCTCAGAGCTCTGTGCTAGGTCTATGTCCTGTGCTTGTCGGCATGAATCTCTGCACTTCCCGCTTCCCTCCTCCACTGCTAGCCCAATTTGCCCACCTCTAGATGATTTCATTTGCATGTCTCTTGGTCTTGCCTGTGTGGTGCATAGGGAGTCCTTTGTGGAATTATAGTTGTTCAGTTTATTGTAAATTCCAGGGGTGATTTCAAGAGGCTCACGTCATTTCGCCATTTCTATAATGTCCTTATTTATTTATTTCAATTTATTTTTTTTAAAAAAATGTTAAAATATAGCTAACATAGATTGTATTAGTTTCAGGTGTACACCATAGTTCGTCAACATTTATATACCTAAAGAGGTGATCACCCTGATAAGTACAACAACCATCTGACATTGTACCATGCTATCTCAATGTTATTGACTATATTCCCTATGCTTTATGTTACATCCCTATGTCTAATTTGTTTTATACCTGGAGATTTGAACCTCTTATTCCACTTCAACTTCATCCCTTTTCTAATTTTTTAATTACAGTTGACATTCAGTACTATTTTTTTTCATCAATTTCAGGTGTACAGCATAGTGGTGGAACATTTGTATAATTTAAGAAATGATTCTCCTGAATAGTCTAGTAAACACCTGGCTCTATATGTAGGTGTTACCATATTATGGACTATATTCTCTATAAATCTGTATTACTATATTACTTTAAATCACCACGATTATTTTTCAACTATCAGTTTCAACTTCTTACTCCTTTCACCTTTTACACCCTACCCCCAAACCCCTCTCATTTGTCACCCCAATAAATCTAGAATTCATCTGACACCATACATAGTTATTACAATATTATGCACTATATTCCTTATGCTACAACCTACATACCCATTATTACTGTGTAACAACCAATTTGTAGTTCTTAACCCCTTCCTCTTTTTCACTTATCCCGAACCCCAGTCCCATCTGGCAATCATCAAAATATTCTCTGTATCCATGAGTTTTATTTTGTTTTGTTTGTTTATTTTGTTCTTTAGATTCCACATATAAATGAAATCTCATTGCATCTGACTTTCTCTGTCTAACACTCCACTCAGCACAATTCCCTACAGGTTCATCCATGCTGCCACATGTGGCAAGAACCCATTTTCTTCCCTGGCCAAGCAATGTTCTATTGTATATATTTACAACTTCCTCTTTATCTATTGTTCCATGGACAGACACCCAGGTTGCCTCCATATCTTGGCCATAATAAACAATGCTGCAATCAACATATAAATGCACACATCCCTTTGAAGTAGTGTTTGGGTTTCTTCAGATAAATACCCAGAAGTTTCATCACTGGGTCCTTCTTTGTCTCCTGTTATAGCTTTTGTTTTAAAGTCATTTTGTCTGGTGCTAAGTATTGCTAACCCAGCTTTTTTTTTTTTTTTTTTTTTTCATTTCCATTTTCATGAAATGTCATTTTCCATCCTTAACTTTCCATCTGTGTGAGTCTTTCAATCTAAAATGAGTCTTTTCTAGACAGCATATGTAAGGGTCTTGTTTTTTATCCATTCAGCCCTCCTATATCTTTTTAGTGGAGCATTTAATCCACTTACGATGAGAGGAATTATTCATAGATATGTAGCTATTGCCATTTTATTGTTTATAATTTGAACTTTTTCTTTTTTTTTCCATCTTAAAGAAGACCTTCTAAGATTCCTTGTAATACTGGTTTGAGGTGATGAACTCCTTTAACTTTTTCTTGTCTGAGAAGCTCTTTATCTGTCCTTCATTTCTAAATTATCACTTTGCTAGGTAGAGTAGTCTTGGTTGTAGGTTGTTGCTTTTCATCACATTGAATATTTTGCACTGATCAGTTCTGGCTTGCAGAGTTTCTGTTGAGAAATCAGCTGACAATCTTACAAAAGCTCCCTTATAAGTTACTAGATGCTTTTCTTTGGAAGGTTTTAGGATTCTCTCTTTGTCTTTAACCTTTATCAGTCAAATTATTATGTGTCTTGGCATAGGCCTGTTTGGATTTTTCTTGTTTGGGATTCTCTATGCTTCTTGGACTTGTATGTCTATTTCCTTTGCCAGGATAGGAAAGTTTTCAGTCATTGTTTCTTCAAATAGGTTGTCTATCTCTTGCTTTTGCTCTTCTCCTTCTGGTACCCCTGTGATGTGAATGTTGTTATGCTTGATATTGTCCCAGAGGTCTCCTGAACTGTCTTTTTTTTTTTTTTTTTTGATTCTCTTTTCTTTTTGCTGTTCCAATTAGGTGTTTTCTGCTACCTTGTCTTTCAAATCACTGATTCAATCCTTTGCTTCATCTACTCTGCTGATTACTTCTAGTGTAGTCTTCATTTCAGTTATTGTATTGTTCACTTCTGACTTGTTCTTTTTTATGGTTTTAAAGTCCATTTGTACTTGCTATCTCTTTGTTAAAGTTCTCAGTTCCCTGGGCATCCTTATAACCATTGTTTAATTTCTTATTTATTTATTTATTAGTTTCAGGTGGACAAAACAATGCAATAGTTCGACTTTTCACTCCTTACAAAGTGATAACACCGCTCCCCCAATCTATTGCACCTCTGATATCATATATATCTATTACAATTCCATTGACTCTATTCCCTATGCTATACTCCATATCCTGTGACTATATATATTAAATTATAGTTGTCATACAATATTATTCAACTTCAACTTCAGATGTACAGTGCAGTAGTCAAGCAGCTACACTGTCCATGAAGTGGTCTCCATAATAAGACATGTGCCCATTTGACACCCTACAAAATCTTTACAACATTATTGATTATATTCCCCAAACTTTCTTTCATATCCACGTGACAGTATTGTAGTTACCAACTTATGCCTTCCAATCCTTTCCCCTTCTTCCTCATCCCCAACCCCCTCCCTTCTAGCAACCATCAGTTTTCCTCTATATCTGAGACTATTTCTGTTTACTTTGCTCACTTATTTAGATCTTTAGATTCCACTTATAAGTGACATCATATGGCATTTGTCTTTTTCTGACTGACTTATTTCTCTTAGCATAATATTCTCTAGGTCAATCCATATCGCTGCAAATGGTAAGATTTCATTCTTGTTTATGGCTGAGTAATACTCCATTGTATAAAAGTACCACAATTTCATAATACAGTCATCTACCAATGGGCATTTCAGTTGTTTTCATGTCTTGGCTATTGTGAATAGCACTGCAATAAACATAGGGGTGCATGATTTTTTCCAAATTATCGTTTTGGATTTCTCTGAATTGATACCTAAGAGTGGAATTGTTGTGTCATAAGGTAGTTCCATTTCCAGTTTTCTGAGATACCTCCATACTGATCTCCACAGTGGCGACACCAATCTGCAATCCCACCAACAGTGCACAAGGTTCCATTTTCTCCACAACCTCGCCAGCACTTGTTGTTTGCAGATTTATTGATGATCACCATTCTGACAGGAGTGAGGTGGTATCTCATTGTGGTTTTTATTTGCCTTTCTCTAATGATTAGTGAAGTTGACCATTTTTTCATATGTCTGTTGGACATCTGAATGTCCTCTTTAGTGACATGTCTCTTCATGTCCTGTGCCCATTTTTTAATTGGGTTGCTTGTTTTTTTGGTGTTGAGCTGAATGAGTGTTTTATAAATTTTGGGTATTAACCCTTTATCAGATTATCATTGACAAATATCTTCTCCCATACAGTAGGCTGCCTTTTTGTTTTATTGATGGTTTCCTTTGCTGTGAAAAATCTTTTAAGTTTGATATAATTCCATATGTTTATTTTTTCTTTTACTTCCTTTGCCCAAGGGGATATATCAGTAAAAATATTACTCAGGGTATTGTCTGCAAATTTACTCCCAAATTTACTACATAACACTCCTGCTAGGAGTGTTATGCTTTTGGGTCTTACATTTAAGTCTTTAATCCATTTTGTATTTGTTCTCATATATGGCATAAAGAGGTGGTCCAGTTTCATTTTTTCCCATGTCAGTCTAGTTTTCCCAGCACCATTTATTCAATAGACTGTCTTTACCCCACCATAAATTCTTGCTTCCTTTGTCATAGATTAAATGACCATATAGGAATGGATTTATTTCTGGAGTCTCTGTTCTGTTCCATTGATCTATGTGTCTGTTTTTATGCCAGTACCATACTGTTTTGATTACTATAGGCTTGTAGTATGATTTGACGTTGAGTAGCATGATACCTCCCACTTTGTTCTTATTTCTCAAGATGGCCATGGCTATTCTTTAAGTTTCCATATAATTGAACCTTAAGGAACCTTAAGGAGTCTTTAAGGTTCCATATATTTGTTAGGGTTATATGTTCTATTTCTGAGAAAAATATCATTGATAGTTTCATAGGAATTGTGTTGAATCTATATATTGCCTTAGGTAGTATTGAAATTTTAACTATATTAATTCCTCCTATCCATGAACATGGTATGTGTTTCCATTTATTTGTATCTTCTTTGATTTCTGTGTTCAGTGTCCTATAATTTTCTGAATACAGGTCTTTTACTTCTTTGCTTAAATTTATTCTTAAGTATTTTATTGTTTTTGAAGCAATTGTAAATGGGATTGATTACTTGATTTCTCCTTCTGATTGTTTATTATTGGTGTAAACAAATGCAACTGATTTCTGAATATTATTTTTGTGTCCCGATACTTTACTAAATTCGTTTAGCAGTTCTAATAGTTTTTTGGTGGAGTCTTTGGCGTTCTCTACATATAGTATCATGTCTTCTGCATATAAAGGCAATTTTAATATTTCTTTTAAAATTTGGATACTTTTTTTTTCCTTTTTCTTGCCTGATTGCTGTGGCTAGAACTTCCAGAACTATGTTGAATAAAAGTGGTGAAATTGGGGAGCCTTATCTTGTTCCTGATCTTAAGGAGAAAGGTTTTAGCCTTTCCCCATTGAGTATAATGTTAGCTGTGAGTTTATTGTGTATGGCCTTTATTATGTTGAGATATAATCCTTCTATTCCCACTTTGCTAAGAGTTTTTATCATAAATGGCTGCTAGATTTTGTAAAATGCTGTTTCTGCATCTGTTGATGTGATCATATGATTTTTATTTTTCATTTTGTGAATGTGGTATACCATGTTAATTGATTTACAGATATTGAACCAACCTTGCATACCAGGAATGAATCCCACTTAATCATGGTGTATGATCTTTTCCGTCTGTTGCTTAATCCTGTTTGCTAGTATTTTTTTGAGGATTTTTGTGTCCATGTTTCATTAAAAGTATCATCCTGTAGTTTTCTTTTCTTGTAATGTCTTTGTCTGCTTTTGGGATCAGAGTAATAGTGGTCTCATAAAATGTGCTTAGTACCCTTCCCTCTTTCTGGAATTTTTGGAATAATTTGAGGAGAATAGTTGTTAATTGTTTTTTGAATGTTTCATAAAATTCACCTGTGAAGCCATCTGGTTCAGGACTTTTGGTTCTTGGGAGGTTGTTGATTACTGATTCAATTTTTTGGGTAGTAATCAGTCTGTTCAGAGTTTCTGTTTCTTCTTGATTCAGTCTTGGAAGATTGTGTGCTTCTAGAAATTTATCCATTTCTTCCAGATTGTCTAACTTGTTGGCATATAGTTGCTCATAGTATTTTCTTAAAATTTTCTGTATTTCTGTGGTATATGTTGTCACTTCTCCTCTTTCATTTCTGATTTTATTAATTTTGGTCCTCTCTATCTTTTTCTTGGTGAGTCTGGCTAAGGGTTTGTCAATTTTGTTAATCTTAAAAAAAAAAAAAAAGCAGCTGTTTGTTTCTCTGATTTTTTTTAATCTCTATTTCATTCATTTCTGCTCTGATCTTTATTATTTCCTTCCTTGTACTCTCCTTGGGCTTGTTTTGCTGCTCTTTTTCCAGTTCCCTTAGGCGTAAAGATAGACCCTTTATTTGAGATTTTTCTTGTTTCTTTTGGTAGGCCTGCATTGCTGTGAATTTCCCTCTTAGGACTGCTTTTGCTGCATCCCATAGATATTGGGTAGTTGTGTTTTCATTTTCATTTGTCTTGAGATATCTTTTGATTTATTCCTTGATCTCATTATTGACCCACTGGCTATTTAGTAGTGTGTTACTCATCCTCCATGTATATGTGTGTTTTCTGCATTTGTTCTTATAATTGATTTCTAGTTTCATAGCATTGTGGTCAGAGAAAACGGTTGATATAATTTCAATCTTCTCAAATTTATTGAGACTTGTTTTTTGGCCTAGCATGTGGTCTATCTTGGAAAATGTTCCATGTGAACTTGACAAAACTTCTGCTGCTCTGGGGTGAATGCTCTAAAAATATTGGTTAAATCCAACTGGACTAACGTGTCATTTAAAGCCACAGTTTCCATGTTGATTTTCTGTCTGGAGGATCTGTTCATTGGTGACAATGGGGTATTGAAGTCCCCTACTACAATAGTGTTACTGTTGATCTCACTTTATGTCAGTCGTAAACTGTTTTAAATATTTAGGAGCTCCTACATTGCATGCATATATGTTTACTAGGGTTATGCCCTCTTGTTGGATTGATCCCTTTATTATTACGTAGTACCCTTCTTTGTCTTTTATTGTAGTCTCCATTTTAAAGTCTATTTTATCCAAAATAAGTATTGCTACTCCAGCTTTTTTCTCATTTCCATTTGCATGAAACATCTTATTCCATCCCTTTACTTTCAGTGTGTGTGTGTCTTTTGATCTGAGATGAGTCTCTTGTAAACAGCATATGCATGGGTTCTGTTTTCTTATCCAATAAACAACTCTATGTCTTTTGATTAGAGCATTAACTCATTCACATTTAAAATGATTATTGACTGGTACATATTTATTCCCATTTTGTCATTTGTATTTCTGGTCTTCCTTTGTTAGTTTGTTTTCCCGTTTCTTCTGTTTAGATAAGCCCTTTTAACATTTTCTGCAATATTGGTTTGGTGGTAATGAATTCCTTTAGCTTATTCTTTTCTGAGAAGCTCTTTATCTCTCCTTCAATGTTAAGTGATAGCCTAGCTGGGTAGAGCAATCTTGGTTGTAGACCTTTGTTTTTCATCACTTTAATTATTTCCTGCCACTCCCTTCTGGCCTGCAGAGTTTCTGTAGAAAATCAGCTGATAGTCTTATAGGAGTTCCCTTGTATGTAACCCACTGTCTTTCTCTTGTTGCTTTTAGGATTCTCTCTTTGTCTTTAATATTTGCCATTTTAACTGTAATATGTCTTGTTGTGGCCTGTTTGGGTTCATCTTGTTTGGAACTTTCTGAACTTCATGGGTTTGTATATCAATTTCCTTCATCAGGGTTGGGAAGTTTTCAGTCATTATTCTTTCAAATATGTTCTCGATCTCCTGTTCCTTCTCTTCTCCTTCTGGCATTCCTATGATGTGAATGTTGTTGCGCTTGATGTTGTCCCAGAGATCTCTTAAACTATTTTCATTGTTTTTTATTCTTTGTTGCTGTTGTTGTTCCGATTGGGTGATTTCTGCTATCTTGTCTTCTAAATCGCTGATCTGATCCTCTGCTTCATCTAATCTACTGGTGATTCTTTTTAGTGTGTTCTTCATTACAGTTATTGTATTCTTTTGTTCTAGCTGGTTCTTTTTTTTATAATTTCTCTATCCTTCTTTATGTCCTCACTAAATTCCTTAGACATTCTTATCATTGTTCTAAACTCTGTCTCTGATAGGTTGGTTACCTCTGTTTCATTTAGTTCCATTTCTACAGGTTTCTTCTGATCTTTAATTTGGGACATATTTCTTTGTTTCCTCATTCCGGTTGTTGCTGTATGATTTCTTTGATATATTGGGTAGATCACCTATGTCTCTCAGTCATTGTTGGGTGGTCTTATGTATTATGTGTCCTTTACATTCAGATTGCACAGTCTCCTTATTTTCCTGTCCCTTGTGTTCCAGAGATGTCACTGTTGTAGTTGATCTTTAATTGATTTTGGCTTGTCTGATGGTGAGGTTAACCATCAGACTGATTAGCTGGGAGAATCAGCTCTGCTCATAGTGTATGAGCTGCTGTATGGATGTTAACCTCCTCAGAAGAGGCTTGGTCCCTGTGGGCTCTTGTGCCTGTTGAAAATTTCCTTTTAGTGTGCTACTTGTAGGTTCAACCAAGTAGTACTCTGGTTTGGTCTGTCACTGGCCTCTGGGTGAATTGGGTCTGGTATCTCTTGGGTGGAGCTCCCACTCAGGGCTGTTTTAGCCCTGTCTGTTACCAGGCCATGGCTACATGGTAGGTGTCTCAAAGTTGCATGCCATTGGCTGCTGCACATGCTAGATCTGGAGTCATGTGGGGTGGTCTCTGAGGACCTGAGGCAGTTTAGCAAAAGGCCCAGAGTCCCGTAGGCCTGTTGCCATATTACAGTTGCCCATAAGCCCCAACTGTTGAAAGAGTTTCTTTAGGAGCATTTGTCTAGCTATTTGACCCAGTGCTGAGGGTGCCCTTGGTATGGTGACACTAACTGGGCAGGATGGAGTTCAAGTGAATTACGAGACATGATTGGTAGTTCTTAAGATGTTAATGCAGACCCAGCTCTTACACCAATATCTGGTTGGTGACCCATTTGTACAGCATCCCAAGAGCACTATAGCCAGCCTCCACCTCAATCTCACAAATTCCCACGAACTGCTCGTGAGTGGCTCTGGTGCAGGTTTGAGGTCACTGAAAAACAAACAAAAAAATGACCCCAGGGCTCTGAAAATCATCTGCTGTTGTAAAAAAATCATTTTCCACAGTTTGTGGAGGTGGACTCTGTCAGCCAGGCACCCAGAGTGCTTCTGGCAATGCACCTGTAGGTAGAAGAGGTGGTGTTACAGGTGGGTAAAGGCCATGGATGCTGGTTTCTACAAATTCAGTGTAGTCTCAGCTCCTGGAACAGTGCTGGGCCCTCGTCCACTTAACAAAACCAAAACAAAGTAGGGCAAACCAACAACACCAATAAACAAATACACCCCTACAAAAACTTGATAAACAATGATCAGACAGGAGAAACAAAAATATATATAAGAGACAAAAACAGTAGGAAAGATGGAAAAATGGTAACCAAAGCAATAACTAGGCAAACAAACCCGGGAAACAACAAAATGAAAACAGACGAAAGAAAAAGGACAGAAATGGGGAGGCTGGAGGAATAATGGCAGCGAGAGGTGAGCCTCCGTAAAGCTCCCCTGGAATTTACAACAAATCGAACAACAAAAACTTCAAAAAGGCTCCCTGCACAGCAGACAGGCAAGACGAAGAGGCCGACTACTGAAATCACCTACAGGTGGGAGATTCGCGCTAGTAGGCGTGGGGGGTGGGGGGAGGGGGGCGGAGGAGGAGGAAAGGGAGAAGTGCGGAGACAGACCCGCGCAGGCTCAGGACGCAGACCTCGCTCAGTGCTCCGAGCTCACTACTTCCCGGAACTACCGAAGCTGAGGGAGAGGGAAGAACTCGGACTGCTAGGGCTCCACTTATGGCCCACAGGGCTGAGGGGACAGCATATAACACGGCTGAACCCAACGCTCATGGCAGAGACCTCGGAGAAAAGACAGGGAAGAAGGCTGAAAACCGTGGTTTAAGCCCTCACTGCCGAGCAGAGAACGGAAGCCTTAGGCACTGAGACTAGCCGACCCCTCCCTACCCTACCAGAGCTCGCCCTGCCCCCACCTGCCTGGTTCTAGAAGCGGAACAGTAGCAGTGTCAGATCAAAAGAAGAATATTTGCTGTTCTGAGAACTATGGAACACAGACACATATTCGCAGCAAAACTAGTTCCAGCAAAGGGGAGGGAGCTGAGGAAGCAGGACCGCCTGTGGTGGTGGTCACCGCCATTGCTCTGGGCCACCTCTCACAACTCACCCTGCCCCTGGCCCCACCTATCTGGGCGGATCCTTGCAGGAGTAAACAGAACTGCTGAACACACACGGGCTCTGAATCTGAGCTAGAAGAGCTTTGGAACATCAAAAGCTCTCCGCATACCCACTGGGACACTGCGCCCTGCGACCTAGATGAACTATTAACAGAGGAGAAGCGCATCTCCCAGGGAATCCCCCGATTGTGTGAGAAGCTGGAATAGTGCAGAGAAAATATAGCACTACCGTGTAGGAGAAGAAAAATAAGCTGGAGTCAGAGAAAAAGTAATACATTCTACCAACAAGTACTGGAAAACAAAAGAAAGACCGCTTCCTATCAACCTGTTGCAGAACCCACTCCTGCAGATGTCTAGGAAGACAAATAGTAAACCAGTAATTGCCATGAATAACCAAGGAAACAAGATAGCTCAGAAAGAAAGTTAAAAATCTCCAGAAAAGGCACTTGAAGATACAGAAATATGTGACTTAAATGACAGAGAATTCAAGATTGCAGTTCTGAAAAAACTCAACGAGATGCAAGGAAATGCAGATAAGCAGTTAAATGAACTCAGAAACACAATCAAAGAACAGCATGAGCATTTTACGAAAGAGATTGAAATTTTCAAAAAGAACCAAATAGAACTTCTGGAGATTAAGAACTCAACAGAAGAAAATTAAGAATGAAATAACCAGCTTAGGTAGTGGAGCTGACCAGATGGAGGAAAGAATCACTGACATCGAAGATAGAAACCTGGACATTACACACATGGAAGAAGAAAGAGACTTGAGACTTAAAAGAAATGAAAGAACTCTACAAGAACTTTCTGACTCCATCAGAAAGAACAATATAAGAATAATGGGCATACCAGAAGGAGAAGAAAGAGAAGGGAACAGAGAATATATTCAAACAAATTGTCGACGAGAACTTCCCAAACTTGTGGACAGAACTGGACCCTCGAATCCAAGACTCAAATAGAACACCTAAGTACCTGAATCCCAACAGGCCGTCTCCAAGGCACATTGTACTTAAGCTGTCTAAAATCAACGACAAAGAAAGAATCCTCAAGGCAGCCAGGGAAAAGAAGACGGTAACTTACACAGGAAAGCCCATTAGATTATCATCAGATTTTTCAGCAGAAACTCTACAAACCAGGAGGGAGTGGAACCAAATATTCAAACTATTGAAAGAGAGAAATCATGAGCCAAGAATAATATATCTAGCAAAGATATCCTTTAGATATGAAGGAGGAATAAAGACCTTTCCAGACATACAGAAGCTGAGGGAATTTTCTAATACACGACCTGCACTACAAGAAATACTAAAGGAGGCTATTCGACCACCATCAACAGGGACAATTTGTGGCAATCAAAACTCAAAAAGGGGTGAGTAAAGGCCTGAACCAGAATACAAGAATGGACAAAGTAAGCGTGCTGAAGAAAATGGAATACTCTAAATATCAAACTATCTTTTACAGAAACTTAAGGGTAACCACTCAATAACAATCCCGAACTGAAATATATACTGTAGTAAAAGAAGAAACGGAGGGAGACATCATAGAATACCACCACACAGAAATAAAGGACAACAAATAAAAGGCAAAGAAACAATGGAGGCACAGCCTTACCAGAAAACTAAAGATAGAATGACAGGAAATCCTCACATATCAATGATCACCCTAAATGTAAATGAACTGAACTCACCAATAAAAAGGCACAGAGTAGCAGATTGAATCAAAAAATAAACCCAACCATATGCTGTCTCCAAGAGACATATCTCAGCTACAAGGACAAGCATAGACTCAAAGTGAAAGGGTGGAAATTGACACTCGAAGCAAATGGTACACAGAGAAAAACAGGTGTAGCCATAATGATATCAGATGAAACAGACTTCAAGGTGAAAAAGATAACAAGAGACAAAGATGGACATTTCATAATGGTGAAGGGGACTGTACAACAAGAAGACATAACAGTCATCAATATTTATGCCCCCAATCAGGGAGCACCGAAATACACCAAGCAACTACTAACAGAACAAAATGGAGAAATTGACCAAAACTCAATTACACTAGGGGACTTAAAAACATCATTGACAGCTATGGATAGATCATCCAAACAGAAAATAAACAACAAAATATCAGCCCTAAATGACACATTAGATGAAATGGACATAATTGACATTTATAGAGCACTTCATCCTAAAACATCAGACTATACATTCTTTTCTAGTGTACATGGAACAATCACCTCTGATTTTCAACATAGTGTTGGAAGTCCTTGCCAGAGCAATCAGGCAAGAGAAAGAAATAAAAGGCATCCAAATTGGGAATGAAGAAGTTAAATTATCACTCTTTGCAGATGACATGATGCTATATATAGAAAACCCTAAAGACTCCACCAAAAAGCTATTAGAAATGATCAATGAATGCAGTAAAGTTGCCGCCTACAAAATCAACATACAAAAGTCTGTTGCATTCCTACATACTAACAATGTAATCTCAGAAAAAGAAATGCAAAAAACAATTCCTTCTGCAATTGCAGCAAATGAATGAATAAATACCTAGGAATAAACTACCACCAAGGATGTAAAGGATGTATATGCTGAAAACTATAAGACATTTTTGAAAGAAATTGAAGAAGACAGAAAGAAATGGAAAGACATTCCGTGCTCATCGATTGGAAGAATCAACATAGTTAAAATGGCCATATTACCCAAAGCAATATTCAGATTTAATGCAATCCCCATCAAAATCCCAATGCCTTTTTTTAAAGAAATAGTACAAAAAGTCATGAGATTTGTTTGGAGCCACAAAAGACCCCGAATCGCGAAAGCAATCTTAAGAAAAAAGAACAATACTGGAGGTATCACACTCCCTGACTTTAGCTTGTACTACAGGGCTACGATAATCAAAACAGCATGATATTGGCAGAAAAACAGACACATAGACGAATGGAATAGAATTGAGAATCCAGAAATAAAACCACATAAATATGGACAACAATTTTTGACAAAGAAGCTAAAAACATACAATGGATGAAAGACAGCCTCTTCAATAAATGGTGCTGGGAGAATTTGAAAACCACGTGCAAAAGAATGAAACTGGACTGCTATTTGTCACCATGTACCAAAATTAATTCAAAATGGATCAAACACTTAAGCATAAGACTTGACACAATAAACTGCATAGAAGAAAACATAGGTACTGAACTTATGGACCTTGGGTTCGAAGAGCATTTTATGAATTTGACTCTAAAGGCAATGGAAGCAAAAGCTAAAATAAACGAATGGGAATATATGAAACTTAAAAGCTTCTCCCCAGCAAAAGAAACCATCGACAAAATAAAGAGGCAACCAACTGAATGGGAGAAGATTTTTGCAAACAGTGCCTCCGATAAGGGCCTAATATCCAGAATATACAAGGAACTCATGCAACTCAACAACAAAAAAGCAAACAACCCAATTGTAAAATGGGCAGAGGACCTGAAGAGACATTTCTCCAAAGAGGACATACAAAGGGCAAATAGACATACGAAAAAATGCTCAACCTCACTAAGCATAGGAGAAATGCAAATGAAAACAACAATGAGATATCACCTCACCCGAGTCTGAATGGGTATCATCAACAAGACAAATAGTAACAAGTGTTGGAGGAAAAGGAACCCTCATACACTGTTGGTGGGAATGCAGACTGGTACAGCCGTTATGGTAAGCAGTGTGGAGGTTCCTCAAAAAATTACGAAGAGAATAGTATTCCATTGTGTATATATACCACAACTTCTTTATCCATTCATCTATTGAAGGACATTTTGGTTGTTTCCATGTCTTGGCCACCGTAAACAAAGCTGCAATGATATAGGAACATTTGTGACAACATGGATGGATCTTGAGAGAGTGATGCTGAGCGAAACAAGTCAGACAGAAAAAGCAGAGAACCATGTGATTTCACTGATATGTGGTATATAAACCAAAAACAACAAAAGAACAAGACAAACTAATGAGAAACAGAAACTCATAGACACAGACAATAGTTTAGTGGTTGCCAAGGGTAAGGGGGGCAGGGGGTGGGGGGTGGGAGATGAGGGTAAGGGGGATCGAATATATGGTGATGGAAGGAGAACTGACTCTGGGTGATGAACACACAATGGGATTTATAGATGGTGTAATACAGAATTGTACACCTGAAATCTATGTAATTTTACTAACAATTGTCACCCCAATAAATTTAATAAAATAAAAGTAAAAAAAAAAAAAAATTACGAAGAGAATTATCATATTACCCAGGAATCCGTCTCCTGGGTATCTACCCCAAAAATCTGAAAACATTTATACATAAAGACATTTGTGCTCTAATGTTCACTGCAGCTTTGTTTACAGTGGCCAAGATATGGAAACAACCAAAATGTCCTTTGATAGATGAATGGATAAAGAAGTTGTGGTATATATACACAACGGAATACTGTTCGGTGGTAAGAAAAGATGATATAGGACATTTGTGACAACATGGATGGATCTTGAGAGTGTAATGCTGAGCGAAATAAGTCAGACAGAAAAAGCCGAGAACCATGTGATTTCACTGATTTGTGGTATATAAACCAAAAACAACAAAAGAACAAGACAAACAAATGAGAAACAGAAACTCATAGACACAGACAATAGTTTAGTGGTTGCCAGAGGGTAAGGGGGGTGGGGGATGGGGGGTGGGAGATGAGGGTAAGGGGGACCGAATATATGGTGATGGAAGTTGAACTGACTCTGGGTGGTGAACACACAATGGGATTTATAGATGATGTAATACAGAATTGTACACCTGAAATCTATGTAATTTTACTAACAATTGTCAGCCGAATAAATTAAAAAAAAATTACGAATAGCATTGCCATATGACCCAGCAATCCCTCTCCTGTGTATGTACCCCCAAAATCTGAAAACATTTATAGATAAAATACACGTGTGTTCCAATATCCATTGCAGCTTTGTTTACGGTGGCCAAGACATGGAAACAACCAAAATGTCCTTTGATAGATGAATGGATAAAGAAGTTGTGGTATATATACACAACGGAATACTGTTCGGTGGTAAGAAAAGATGATATAGGACATTTGTGACAACATGGATGGATCTTGAGAGTGTAATGCTGAGCGAAATAAGTCAGACAGAAAAAGCAGAGAACCATGTGATTTCACTGATATGTGGTATATAAACCAAAAACAACAAAAGAACCTGACAAGCAAATGAGAAACAGAAACTCATAGACACAGACAATAGTTTAGAGGTTACCAGAGGGTAAGGGTGGTGGGGGGTGGGAGATGAGGGTAAGGGGGATCAAATATATGGTGATGGAAGGAGAACCTACTCTGTGTGGTGAACACACAATGGTATCTATAGATGATGTAATACAAAATTGTACACCTGAAATCTGTGTAATTTTACTAACAATTGTCACCCCAATAAATTTAAAAAATAAATTACAAAAAAAGAAAAAGTGAAAAATGATAATAATAAATTAAAAAGGGGTGAGGAGGAAGAAAAAAAGAGGACTAAAAGAAAAGAAAGAAAAACAACAAAATACATAAAAGAAAAAAAAAACAGAAAAAGGAAAGAAATAAGGAAAAAAAGGCTTTCCGCCCACTTTAATCTGCAGGACGTTTGCTCAGCAATAGTGTCTCCGGGTGACACTGCACCAGTTGTGTTGAGGGGAAGGGCCCAGCACCTCGTGTCCTGGCCTCCCTCTCAGGCTTACAGTAAGCAACCCTCAGTTGGCTGCCATGGGCACTGGGGGTGAGCTCACCACCAAAATTTCCCATAGGTTGCTGCAGGCTGTCCACTGCTGCAAAACCCTCTGTGGCCTGTGGAGGTGGGGGCCAGGCACCAGGGATCCAGGGTGCCCCCGGCAATGCAGCTGTAGGTGGGCAGGATAGGACCCCAGGGCATCACAAGGTGTGGTTAGTGGCCCCCACCAAGTCCAAGCAGCGTGCACTCCTGCACTGGCAACCAGCCAGCACAAACGTGCCACGAATGCCTTGGCCAGATCTTGCGACCCACAGATCCCAGCCCAACACTCTTAGGAAAACTCTCAGTCTCTGCCTGTTCCAATCAGCAGCTTGCGGGTCAGGCAGAGCAGCCCGAGAGCCAATATCCACCCTGGCCCACATCACAAGCCGTGTGCAGAGCTGGGACCCAAGGCAGCATGTGCACACACATGCACATGCCTGCACGATTCCACAAGACCAATGTGGTCTCAAACCTGACCCTCTGTGGGAAGGCTTAACCCTGAAAAAATGGCGCCCTCCTATACACCACTTATGTATAAGCTCCACACAGAGGGAACAATGGTCCCCAAACCTCCAGCACCTATGCCACAGGTGCTCAGTTCAGTCCTTTCCCATGGGCTTCTGGTCCCCCACCTTCGTAGCCACTCCCTCTGCCAGGGACCGGGTGAGTGCTCGCGAGTGAGTTCATGTGTCAGCTCCACAGGAGGGTAACTGGGTCTATACTTGCCCTCCGCCCCAATAAGTTGGACAGAGTCCTCACTGATTTCTACTGGCAGCTATCATGGAACTCTCCTTCCTGGCAAAGGGACTCTGGGCTGGGGAGCCCTGGGTGGAGCTGGAGGGTCCCTCTCCAACAGAGAAAGCCTCCGCCACTGAGGTGCCTCTTGCCTGGTTTGACCTGTCACCGTGGGCCTGGAGTCAGCCTGCCTATCATCTCCACCCCTCCTACCAGTGTCGGTGTGGTGGCCTCTTCTTTAAATCCTTAGTTTACAGGTTCTGTTCAGCTATTGTTCAGATGAATTCTGAGGTTGAATGTCATATAAATTATTTATAATTTTGGTGTGATCTTGGGAGGCAGTTGGCACAACGCCTGTCTATTCCGCCATCTTAGCTCCTCCTCTATAACCATTGTTTTGAACTCTGTCTCTGGTAGGTTGATTGCCTCCATTTCATTTAGTTCTTTTTCTGGATTTTTCTCCTGTTCTTTCATTTGGGACTTATTTCTTTGTTTTCTTATTTTGGCTGCCTGTGTTTGTTTCTATGTATTAGGTAAATCTGCTCTGTCTCCCAGTCTTGGCTAGGTGGCTTTATGTAGTAGGTGTCTGTTGCATCCAGGGGCAGTCTCCCTGGTCACTGGCACCAGGTGCTCCAGGAGTGTCCTTTGTATGGGTTGTGTGTGCCCTCCTGTTATAGTTGAGACTTGATTGCTGTTGGCACATAAGTGTGTGGGATTGACCATCAGGCTGATTGGCTGTGGGGTTTGACCTCATCCATAGCTTATGGGCTGCTGTGCAGGGGGCTTGCCCCACTGAGTAGGATTTGCCCCAGTGGGCTTTCATGCTTGTTGAGACCACCCTTTGGGTGTTCCACTTGTGGGGCTAATTGGGCAGTGCTCTGCTGTGGTCTGAAGCCAACCTTCAAGTATGCTGGTTCTGAGGCATATTTGCAAGGGGCTCCAGTGCAGGCCCAGGTTACTCACTGCCTGTGATTATACAGGGACTACCTGGTATGTGCTAAAAAGCAATCTGCAGTTGATCGCTGCCTGTACTAACCATGAAGGGATGTAGGGGAGGGGTCACATTGTGCACCAAGGATGTCTGCCACCAGGTCCAGGCTTGGGGTAGCTCTGCAAAATGCTTTGGATGCATGACACTCGTTTCCACCTGCCAGCTCCCTTAAGTTTTAACCACTGATAAAGCCTTGTGGGGTATGGAAGATGGATGATGCAGCATCTCAGTGAGTCACTAGTGGGAAGAATTGTGGTCACCAGATTAATGTAAATTCTGGTTTGGTGCCAGTGCTGAACCTGAAGTTACTTAGCAAAAGTCTCAGAGCACACTGAGGCCAGTCGTCACCAGCTTGGGGTGTTAGACTCTAATAGTTTTCCAAGAAAGAGAGCAATGCAGGTGAGGCTGGCTGCTCTTGGGTAAAGTTACTCCAGAGTTCGGGGAGTTGGATGGAGTGGGGTTCCCAATGAGTCAGCAAATTGTAGAAGTGGAGCTTACTAGACCAGTCAAATTCATATTTGTCCATAAGCATAGGGGGTGGGCTCAACACAGGAAAGGTGGCACCAGGCTGCTGGCTGAATGGGAGAAAGATCCCTCACAGGGAAAATGCCAACTGTCTCCCAACCCTTGTCTTGAAGCTGCACAATCAGTCTGCCCTCCATATGTCTCCAATACCCCCAGAGTTACTATCCCTGTGCTGGATCCCAAGGTGAGTGCCTGGAAGTGATAGAGTCTGGGCACGGGCTTTTTAAGAGTATGCCTGGATTTCCTGCTGCCTTCCATCCCACCCAGATGGTCTGACTGACTCTCCACTGTTTTTCAGGCAGATATTATGGGAGGTCCTCTTCCTGGCACCAGTACTCTGGGCTGGGGAGGCTGGTGTTGGGCTGGGGTCCCTCACTCCTCTGTAGAGAATCTTCATGGCTGAGATATCCCTCCAGGTTCTCAACTGCCACACTGAGGTTTGGGGTTAGCCAGTTCTGCTTCTCCATGCTTCCTTCCAGTCTTGACATGGCTTCTTCTTTATATGCTTAGTTATAAAACTTCTGTTCAGCCAGATTTCAGATGGTTCTTCAGGTTAATTGTCCTATAATTTAGTTGTAGTTTTAATTTGTTCATGGAAGAAAGTAGGCACAGTGTTTATCTACTCCACCTTGGATCTCCCAGTAATGTTAAAACTTATAATTTAAATCTTAACTGGAAATCATAATATACTGGGGTGGAGGTGGGGCTTAGAAGAAAATAAAAGGTGTATTCTAGAGAATTTAGAAATATTTCAGGGTCTATAGCACAGACATGTGTTGGATATATAGTGGGAGGAAGGAGAAGTTAATGTGTAAGAGGATCTGATTAAGTCAACATGGGTTTCCAACTTTATGAAGTCTTCTGGAATTAGTGAGAAGAGACATGAAACCTCACTTTATGTCATGTTATTTGAACAGAAAAGCTTTCTTACTAATCCTGTCTTTATTGCTAGGATATATTTACCTTTGAATTGGAAGTGTATGTCTTTTTTAAAAAAATTTATTAAATAATGCTTGTTCACATCTTGGGTTTAATGTTTTGATTTGGTTGTATATATTTCCTATAAATAAGTATTTCATTCATCTTTAGAATACAAACTACCACTAAGCAGGTGTAAGCTTCTGGAAATTTTGGTCCAATACTCCTGTGTGTTAAGTTTCTTTCTAAATGCAATTTTTAAATTAATTTTATTGGATCAAACTGTTTAATAACATTATATAGGTTTGAAGTGTACCTGTATAATTCTATAATACATTGTCATTTTGTGTGCACGACCCAAAGTCAAATCTACTGTCATCATATATTTGATCCTCTTTACCCTCTTCTTCTTCCTCTTTACCTTACTTTCTGGTAACCACTAAAGTGTTGTCTGTGTCTATGAGTGTTTCCTTTGTTTGTCTTGTTCGTTTGTTACTTTCAGCTTTATATCCCACATATGAGTGAAATCACATGGTTTTCAACATTTTCTGTTTGACTTATTTCACTTAGCACAGTAGTCTCAAGATCCAGTCATGCTGTCGCAAGTGACACTATTTCATCTTTTCTAATGGCTGAGTAATATTCCATTGTATATAGGTACCACATCTTCTTTATCCAATCATCTATCAAAGGACACTTTGGTTGTATCCATGTCTTGGTCACTATGAATAATGCTGCAATGAACACAGGGGTACATATATTTTTATGGATAAATGTTTTCAGACTTTTTTGGTAGATACAAGAAGAGGGATTGCTGAGTCATGTGGTAATTCTATTCTTAAGTTTTTGAGGAACCTCCGTATTGTTTTTCATAGTGAGCGTAACAATTTATATTTCCATTATCAGTGTATGAGGGTTTCTATTTCTCCACACCCTCTCCAGCTCTTGTTATTACTTGTCTTATTGATAATAACCATTCTAACAAGTGTGAGGTGGTATCTCATTGTGGTTTTGATTTGCATTTCCCTAATAGCTAGTGAAATTGAGCATTTTTTCATATATCTTTTGGCCATTTGTAAGTCTTGGGAGAAGTGTCTGTTCAGGTCCTGTGCCATTTTTTTTTTTTAACTGGATTGTTTGTTTTTTTGTTGTTAAGTTGTCCAAGTTCTTTATATATTTTGGATATTAGCCTCTTATCAGAGGTATTGTTTGCAAATATCTTCTCACATTTTGTTGGTGGCCTCTATGTTTTGTTAATAGTTTCTTTTGCTATGCAGAAGATTTTTAGTCTGATATAGTCCCATTCATTTAGTTTTGATTTTCCTTACCTTGCCTTTGTAACCAGATTTCTAAAATCCTCTCTAAGACCGAGGTCATTATGTTTAATACTTACATTTTCTTTCATGCAATTTATTATTTCAGGCCTTATATTTAGGTCTTTGATTGTTTCTTTGCCCTGTTATTTTAGTGTGGTGGTATTTTATGATTTTTACTCGGTTTCCTGTTGTTGTTTTTTATGTGATGTGTCTCAGTTGTGGATATTTTGTGTGTCAAGTTTATGTAAAAGAACATTTCATATGTACAACAGGCCTTTTTTTGGTTCATGCATATTATCTCCATTCCCATTTACAAATTCAGACCTTTGTCCCCCACCTTTTATGTTTTTGTTGTAACAGATTATCCTTATTTATGCTATGACTTCATTTCCAAGTTGCAGTAGTTATTGTTTTCTTCTTCTTCTCTTTTTTCTTTTTTAAGCTTTTTTTCTCCTTTAGCCTTTATGTTATATTTAAGTGCTTAGTGCCCAGTTTGAATAAGGACTGAAATTTCCTGCTTCTGTCTGTCTGTCATCATACTCGTATTTTTGTGTCGTTTTGTGTTTTTGTTTCAGGTAGATTAGCCCCCTTCAGTATTTCCTGTAATGCAGGTTTTGTGGTGGAACATTCCCTCAGCTTTTGTATATCAGCAAAAGACATTTATTGTTCCTTCATATTTAAAGAATAGTTTTGCTGGATATATTATACTTGGCTGGTAATTTCTCTCTTTCAACAATTTGAATATTTGATTCCACTCCCTCTTTGCTTGTAGAGTTCCTGCTGAAAAATCTGATGATAATCTAATGGGCTTTCCTTTATAGGTTACTGTGTTCTTTTCCCTGGCTGCCTTGAGAATTCTTCCTTTCTCATTAATTTTTAAGGTTTTTAATATAATGTGCCTTGTAAGAATGGCTTTTTGGATTGAGATAATTGGGTATTGTATTTGCTTCTTGGATTTCATGGTCAAGTTTTTTTCATAGGTTGGGGAAGTTCATATTGACTACTTGTTTGAATAGGCTCTCTGTTCCTTTCTCTCTTCTCCTTTTCATATATCCATTATTCTTAGAGTGCTCTTTCTGATGGAGTCAGATAGTTCTTGTAGAATTTTTTCATTTGTTTTTACTCTCAGTCCTCTCTCTTCTTCTATCCGTGTCATGTCCAGATTTCTATCTTCTATATCTTTTACTCTATATACTAATTCTTTTCTCCATCTCATCAGCTCTACTTCCGAAGCTTGCTATTTTGTTCATCTTTTTTGTTTGTTTTTTTCAGGTCTTCATTTCCAGAATTTCTATTTCTTTCTATTTATAAAGTTTCAATCTCTTTGGTAAAATATCCATTTTGTTTGTTGATTTTTTTTTTTTTTTTAGTTTATTGGGGTGAAAATTGTTAGTAAAATTACATGGATTTCAGGTGTACAATTCTGTATTACATCATCTGTAAATCCCATTGTGTGTTCACCACCCAGAGTCAGTTCTCCTTCCATCACCATATATTTGATCCCCCTTATGTTCATCTCCTACCCCTCAACCCCCTTACCCTCTGGTAATCACTAAACTATTGTCTGTGTCTATGAGTTTCTGTTTCTCATTTGTTTGTCTTGTTCTTTTGTTGTTTTTGGTTTATATACCACATATCAGTGAAATCACATGGTTCTCTACTTTTTCTGTCTGACTTATTTCGCTCAGCATTACACTCTCAAGATCCATCCATGTTGTCACAAATGTTCCTATATCATCTTTTCTTACCGCCGAATAGTATTCCATTGTGTATATATACCACAACTTCTTAATCCATTCAACTATCGAAGGACATTTTGGTTGTTTCCATGTCTTGGCCACCGTAAACAAAGTCATGAAGTGTGATACCTCCATTATTGTTCTTTTTTCTTAAGATTGCTTTGGCTATTCAGGGTCTTTTGTGGTTCCAAACAAATCTGATGATTCCTTTTTCTATTTCTTTAAAAAATGGCATTGTGATTTTGATGGGAATTGCACTGAATCTGTATATTGCTATGGGTAATACGGCCATTTTAGCTATGTTGATTCTTCCAATCCATGAGCACGGAATGTCTTTCCATTTCTTTGTGTCTTCTTCAATTTCTTTCAAAAATGTCATACTTTTCAGCATATAGGTCTGTCACATCCTTGGTTAAGTTTATTCCTAGGTATTTTATTCTTTTTGCTGCAATTGCAAAAGGAATTGTTTTTTGTGTTTCTTTTTCTGAGATTTCATTGTTAGTATATAGGAATGCAATGGACTTTTGTGTGTTGATTTTGTAGCTAGCAACTTTACTGTATTCGTTCATTGTTTCTAATAGCTTTTTGGAGGAGTCTTTAGGGTTTTCTATATACAGCATCATGTCATCTGCAAAGAGTGATAATTTAACTTCCTCATTCCCAATTTGGATGCCTTTTATTTCTTTCTCTTGCCCGATTGCTCTGGCAAGGACTACCAACACTATGTTGAAAAGCAGAGGTGATAGGGGACAACCCTGTCGTGTTCCTGAAAGTAGACCAAAGGGCTTCAGTTTTTCACCATTAATTATGAGATCAGCAGAGGGCTTGTCATATATGGCCTTTATTATGTTAAGGTATTTTCCTTCTATACCTATTTTATTAAGTGTTTTAATCATAAATTGGTGTTGTGTCTTGTCAAATGCTTTTTCTGCATCAATTCATATAATCATATGATTTTTGTCCTTTATTTTGTTTATGTGATGTATCACATTGATGGATTTTCATATGTTGAACCATCCTTGTGCCCTGGGGATGAACCCCACGTGGTCGTGTTGAATAATCTTTTTAATGCATTGTTGTATTTGATTTCCTAGAATTTTATTTAGGATTTTCACATCTGTATTCATCAGAGATATTGGTCTATAGTTTTCTTTTTTTGTGCTGTCCTTACCATGTTTTGGTATCAGGGTAATGTTGGCCTCATAAATGAGTTAGGGAGTACTGTCTCTTCTTCAGTTTTTTGGAAGATTTTGAGCAGGATTGGTATTAGATCCTCTTTGAAGGTTTGGTAGAATTCACTGGTGAAGCCATCTGGTCCCGGACTTTTGCTTTTGGGAAGGTTTTAGATGACTGATTCAATTTCGTTACTGGTGGTCAGTCTGTTTAGATTTTCCAGTACTTCATGGTTCAGCCTTGGAAGGCTATATGTTTCTAAGAACTTGTCCATTTCTTTAGGTTATTGAATTTGGGGGCATATAGTCCTTTGTAGTATTCTTGGATTATCCTTTGTATTTCTGTGGTGTCCGTGATAACTTCCCCTTTTTCGTTTCTGATTCTGTTAATTAGTGTCTTCTCTCTTTTTATCTTAGTGAGTCTAGCCAAGGGTTTGTCAATTTTGTTATCTTTTCAAAGAACCAGCTCTTTGTCACATTAATTTTTTCTATTGTCTTTTTGTTCTCTATGTCATTTAGTTCTGCTCTGATTTTTGTTATTTCCTTTCTTCTGCTGACCTTGGGTTTCATTTGTTCTTCTTTTTCTAGTTTTTTAAGGTGTAACATGAGGTAATTCTTTTGGGATTTTTCTTGTTTCTTGAGATAGGCCTGTAATGATATAAATTTTCCTCTTAAAACTGCTTTCGCTGCATCCCAAAAATTTTGATAGGATATATTTTCATTGTCATTTGTTTCTATGTATCTTTTGATCTCTCCTCTAATTTCTTCTTAGACCCAGTCATTCTTTAAAAGTATGTTGTTTAATCTCCATGTATTTGTGTTTTTTCCTGCTTTCCTTTTGCAGTTGATATCCAATTTCAAAGACTTGTGATCAGAGAATATGCTTGGTATGATTTCAATCTTCTTAAATTTGCTGAGGCTGATTTTATGTCCCAATATATGGTCTATACTTGAGAATGTTCCATGTACACTAGAAAAGAATGTATAGTCTGATGTTTTAGGATGAAGTGCTCTATAAATGTCAATTATGTCCATTTCATCTAATGTGTCATTTAGGGCTGCTATTTTGTTATTTATTTTCTGTTTGGATGATCTATCCATAGCTGTCAATGATGTATTTAAGTCCCCTAGTATAACTGTGTTTTGGTCTATTTCTCCCTTTGGTTCTCTTAGTAGTTGTTTGGTATATTTCGGTACTCCCTGATTGGTGGCATAAATATTGATGACTGTTACGTCTTCTTGTTGTATAGTGCCCTTCACCGTCATGAAATGTCCATCTTTGTCTCTTGTTATCTTTTTCACCTTGAAGTCTGTTTCATCTGATATCATTATGGCTGCACCTGATTTTCTCTGGGTACCATTTGCTTGGAGTGTCAATTTCCACCCTTTCACTTTGAGTCTATACTTGTTCTTGTAGCTGAGATGTGTCTCTTGGAGATAGCATATGGTTGGGTTTATTTTTTTGATCCAATCTGCTACTCTGTGCCTTTTTATTGGTGAGTTCAGTCCATTTACATTTAGGGTGATTATTGATATGTGAGGATTTCCTGTCTTTCTATCTTTTGTTTTCTGGAAAGCCTGTGTCTCCATTGTTTCTCTGCCTTTTTGTGGTTGTCTGTTATTTATATGTGGTGGTATTCTATGATGTTTCCCTCTGTTTCTTCTTTTATTACACTGCATGTTTCAGTTCTTGATTTTGTTTGTGTGGTTACACTTAAGTTTATGTAAAAGAAAGTTTGATATTTAGAGTATTCCATTTTCTTCAGCACGCTTACTTTCTCCATTCCCGTATTCCGGTTCAGGCCTTTACTCTCCCCTTTTTGAGTTTGGTTGCCACAAATTGTCCCTGTTCATGGTGGTCGAATAGCCTCCTTTATTATTTCTTGTAGTGCAGGTCGTGTATTAGAAAATTCCCTCAGCTTCTGTATGTCTGGAAAGGTCTTTATTCCTCCTTAATATCTAAAGGATATCGTTGCTGGTTATATTACTCTTGGCTCATGATTTCTCTCTTTCAATAGTTTGAATATTTGGTTCCACTCCCTCCTGGCTTGTAGAGTTTCTGTTGAAAAATCTGATGATAATCTAATGGGCTTTCTTTTGTAACTTACCGTCTTCTTTTCCCTGGCTGCCTTGAGGATTCTTTCTTTGTCGTTGATTTTAGACAGCTTCAATACAATGTGCCTTGGAGAAGGCCTGTTGGGATTGAGGTAATTAGGTGTTCTATTTGCTTCTTGGATTCGAGGGTCCAGTTCTATCCACAAGTTTGGGAAGTTCTCATCAACAATTTGTTTGAATATTTCTCTGTTCCCTTCTCTCTTTCTTCTCCTTCTGGTATGCCCATTATTCTTATATTGCTCTTTCTGATGGAGTCAGAAAGTTCTTGTAGAGTTCTTTCATTACTTTAAGCCTCAAGTCACTTTCTTCTTCCATGTGTTTAATTTCCAGGTTTCTATCTTCGATGTCACTGATGCTTTCCTCCATCTGGTCAGCTCTACTACCTAAGCTGGTTATTTCATTCTTACTGTCTTATATTGAGTTCTTAATCTCCAGAAATGCTATTTGGTTCTTTTTTAAGATTTCAATCTCTTTCGTAAAATGCTCATGCTGTTCTTTGATTTTGTTTCTGAGTTCATTAAACTGCCTATCTTTGTTTTCTTGCATCTCATTGAGTTTTTTCAGAACTGTAATCTTGAATTCTCTGTCATTTAAGTCACATATTTCCATATCTTTAAGTTCCTTTTCTGGAGACTTTTCACTTTCTTTCGGAGCTGTCTTGTTGCCTTGGTTATTTGTGGCAATTACTGATTTACTATTTCTCTTCCTAGACATCTATAGGAGTGGCTTCTGCAACAGGTTGATAGAACGAGGTCTTTCTTTTGTTTTCCAGTATTTGTTGGTAGAATGTTTTATTTTTTCTCCGATTGCAGCCTTTTTTCTTTTCTGTGTCACACGGTAGTGCAAGTTTTCTCTGCACTATTCCAGAGTCTCACACAATGGGGGGATTCCCGGGCGACGGTCTTTTCCTCTGTTAATAGTTTCCTAGGTCACAGGGTGCAGTGTCCGTGTGTGTATGCGGAGAGCTTTTGAAGTTCCAAAGCTTTTCCTGCACCAGATTCAGAGCTCATATGTTTCAGCAGTTCTGTTTACCCCTGTAGGGATCTGCCCAGATAGGTGGGGCAGGGGCGGGGTGAGTTTTGAGAAGTGGCCCAGAGCAATGGCTGCGACCAACATCACAGTTGGTGGTACTTCCACAGCTCCCTCCCCTTTGCCGGAACTATTTGGGTTGCGAATCTTTGTCTGCAGCCCACAGTACTCAGAACAGCAAAGATCTGTTCTTTTGATCTGACTGCTACTGTTCCGCTTCTATCACGAAGTAGTTGGGGATGGGACGAGCTCTCGTAGGGTAGTGAGGTGGCAGCTAGTCTGATTGCCTAAGGCTTCCATTGTCTGCTCGGCAGTGAGGGATTAAACCATTGTTTTCACCCTTCTTCCATCAGTCTTTTCTTCGAATTCTCTGCCATGAGCCTTTGGTTCAGCAGTGTTATGTGCTGCCCCCTCACCTCTGTTTGCCATAAATGGAGCCCTAGCAGTCCGAGTTCTTCCCTGTCCTGCAGCTGCAGTAGTTCCGGGATGCAGCGAGCTTGGAGCACTGTGCTAGGTCTGCGTCCTCCGTCTCTGCACTTCTCCCTTCCCTCCTCCCCCACTCACGCGATTCGCCCACCTGGAGGTGAATTCAGTAGTGGGCTTCTTCGTTTTGCCTGTCTGCTGTGCAGGGAGTCCTTTGTGGAGTTATTGTTGTTCAATTAGTTGTAAATTCCAAGGGAGCTTTACAGAGGCTCACCTCTCGCTGCCATTTTGATGACGTCTCTATTTAGGAAATTCTTACATGCAAACAATCATATTTCCAGGAAGTTTCCTTGTCTTTCTTCTTCTTTCTTTCTTTCTCATTAACATCTAATTTTGGAAGAATAATTCAGGCCAGTGATTTAGGAAATTCTTACAGGCAAACAATCACATTTCCAGGAGGTATCCTTGTCTTTCTTATTCTTCCTTTCTCCTCTAATTTTGAAAGAATAATTCTGGCCAGTGATTTAGGAAATTCTTACATGCAAACAATCAAATTTCCAGTAGGTATCCTCTTCTTTCTTATTCTTTCTTTCTCTCTGCCGGTAGACGTCCTTGCCAGCTGCAGTGGCTGCCAGGAGCTAGCAGTGCCCTGGCCAGTAATTCTCCTCGCCCAATATCTATTTCTTAATTCCTTCCCATTTTGAACCCACCCCCAACCCCCATCCCATCTGGAAACCATCAAAATGTGTTTTGTGTTTATGAGAGTGTTTCTGCTTTTTTGTTTATTTTGCCCTTTAGATTCCATATATAAGTGAAATCATATTGTGTGTGTCTTTCTGTCTGACATACTCCACTCAGCAAAATGCCTTCCAGGTCCATCCATGCCACGGCAGATGGAAATAACCCATTTCCTTTCATGGCTTAGCAATATCCCATTGTCTACATGTACCACCTCTTCTTTATCCATTCATCCATCGATGGACACCAAGGCTGCCTCCACATCTTGGCTACTGTAAATAATGCTTCAATGAGCATATGGATGCACACATCGCCTCAAAGTAGTGTTTTGGGTTTCTTCAGATAAATATCCAAGAGTAGGATTACTTAATCCATTTTTGTGCCTTGTTATAGCCTGTATTTTAAAGTCTATTTTGTCTGGTATAAGTATTGCACACCCAAATTTTTTTGTTTTTTTATTTCCATTTTCATGAAATGACATTTTCCATCACTTTATTTCAGTCTCTTTGTGTCTTTTAATCTGAAGTGAGTTTTTTGTAGGCAGCATGTGTAAGGATTTTGTTTTCTTATCCATTCAGCCACCCTATATTTTTTATTGCATCATTAAACTTATTTACATTGAAACTAACTGTTTATAGATATCTAGTTAATGCCATTTTATTATTCATATTTTTAATTTTTTTTGTCTAAAAAAGTACCTCTAACATTCCTTGTATACTGGTTTGGCGATGATGTACTCCTTTAGTTTTCCTTGTCTGGGAAGCTCTTTATCTGTCCTTTGATTTTAAATGATAGCCTTGCTTGGTGGAGTAGTCTTAGTTGTAGAGCATTGCTTTTCATCACTTTGAATATTTACTGCCAATCCTTTCTAGCCTGTAAAGTTTCTGTTGAGAAATCCATTGAGAATCTTATGGGAGCTCCCTTATATGTTACTAGTTGCCTTTCTCTTGCTGCTTTTATAATTCTCTTTGTCTTTAACCTTTGCCATTCTAATTATGATGTGTCTTGGTGTGGGCCTCTTTGGTTTCATCTTGTTTGGGACTCTGTACTTATTGGGCTTGTATGTGTATTTCCCTTGCCAGGTTAGGAAAATTTTCAGTCATTATTTCTTCAAATAGGGTCTCAATCTTTTGCTTTCTCTCTTCTTCTTTTGTTATCCCTATGCTTCACGTTGTACCAGAGGTCTCTTAAACTATTCTTGTTTTTTAAAATTCTTTTTTCCTTTTGTTGTTTTGATCAGGTGTTTTCTGCTACCTTGTTTTCCAAATTGTTGATTTGGTCCTCTGCTTCATCTACTCTGCTGGTGATTCTTTCTAGTGCATTCTTCATTTCAGTTATTATATCATTCACTTCTGACTGTTTTTTTTTTTTATGGTTTTGATGTGTTTTTTTTTATGCTTGCTATCTCTCTGTTGAAGTTCCCACTAAGTTCCTTGAGCATCCTTATACCAGTGTTTTGAACTCTGTCTTTGGTAGTTGCGTGCTTCCATTTTGTTTATTTTTTTTTCTGCAATATTTTCCTATCCTTTTATTTGGGATGTATTTTTTGTTTCCTCATTTTGGCTGTGTCTTTGAATTTGTAACTAGGTATTAAGTATATTTGTTACATCTCTCAGTCTTGGCTGTGTGGGTTTATGTAGTAGGTGTCCTGTGGAACCCACTGGCACAGTCTCCTTGTCACCTGTGCTGGGTACTCCAGGAGTGTCCCTTGTGAGGATTCTGTATGCCCTCCTCTTATAGTTGAGCCTTAATTGCTATTGGCACATCAATGGATAGGATTGACTCTTAGGCTGATTGGCCATGGAGTTTGGGCATATTCACATCTTACGGGCTGCTGTCCACCAGGGGCTTACCCCACTGCGTGGCATTTGCTGCAGCGGGCTGTGGTGCCTGTTGAAGCTGCCCTTTGGATGTGCCACTTGTGGGGCTAACTGTGTGGTGCTCTGCTGTGGTCTGAAGCCAAACCTGGTTTTTCGGCCTCTTCAGAGGAGCTCTGGTGCAGGCCCAGGTCAGCCACTGCCTGTGACTGGCTGGGGACTAGGTAGTACGAGCTGCAAAGCAATCCACGATTGGTCGCTGCCTGTGCTGGACCTGGAAGCACATGGGATAAGCCATGCTATGAATTGAGGACAGCCACCACCAGTACCAGGTCTGGGGTAGCTCCACAAAAACCGGGACACACTGAGGTATGCTGCCAGTAGCCAGCTCCCATAAGGTTCAGCTGCCGATAAAGCCTTGTGCTATGTTGAATTGGGTGTGGTGGGGTCCCAGAGAGTCACCAGGGTAGAGCATGGAGAGCTCCCCAGACCAATTAAGATTCAGATTGGGCCATGGGCATGGGGGAGGGCTCAACACAGGAAAGATGGTGACTGCCTGCTGGCTGCACAGGAGGGGGGCCCCCACACAGGGAAAATGGCGAGTATCTTCCATCCCTTATCTGAAGCCACACACCTCAGTCTGCCTTCCGTATGTCTCTGACATTCCCCAAATCACTGTCCTACACCAGAGCCAAGGGTGAGTGTCTGTGAATGAGTTTGTGTGGGACCTTTAAGAGGACGTCTGGGTTTCCTGTAGCCTTCCATCTTACCTGGACTGTCAGAATCCCCACTGTTTTTACAGCCAGATGTTGCGGGGGGGTGGGGGTGGTGGCACCTCTTCCCAGAAGTACTATTTCTGGCTGGGGAACCTGGTGTGAGGCTGGGGTTTCTTTCTCTTTCGTGGGGAACCTCTGTGGCTGAGATATCCCTCTCGATTTCATCCATGACACAGAGGTTTGGGGCCAGCCCGTTTTGTGCCTCTGTCCCTCTTACCAGTGTTGATGTGGCTTATCCTCAGTTATAAAACTTCTGTTCAGCTATACTTCAGATGATTCTCCAGGTTGATTATTCTTTAATTTAGTTATAATTTTGGTGTGCTCACAGGATGAAGCAAGCACTGGATTTATCTACTCCACTACCTTGGATTGTTATTCCACAGTGTGGTTTAAATAGTATGATCTTTTAAAAGCTAGACACACCTGGATTTTAACCCTGGCTCCACACTTTACTTGAGAGACATAAAGATACTGAGGAAGTTGCTTTATGTCTCTGAACTTATTAAGCTAGCAAATTCTCCCACATATATGCCTACCAGGACCCACAAAGTACTTGAGACCTTCTCAATATCATAAGAAATAGTTAAATCAAAACATCAATGCTTAACCATTAAGTACTTTTGTGATAAGTCTTTGGGTATTGCTTGTTGTCGATTCACTCAATATCTTCCAAATTGAGTAGACTTCTTCCATGTAAGTATACTTAATCAACTCTGGAGTATGTTAATATTTTCAAAGCTTTCAAGTCACCCAGGCCATCCCAATAATAGCTTTTCTTAACAGCAGATAGAATATGTCCCCCAGAAGCAGATGTTTTTTCTTATCCTGTCTCTGCACTTTTGCTCATGCTGTGCACAAAATTTGAAATGCCATTTTATTCTCCTCTCAATCAATATAAATCCTATCCATTTTTCAGGGCAAGATTCAATTTCAGCCTCCATCACGAAGCCTTTATTCATCATTCCAAAACATGACGCTCTCTCCAAACACATGGAATTTATCATACACATTATAGCATTTGCACAAGTCATTAGAAAATTTTCTTTTAAAGAAATTCCCCATTTGTGGCATACCCACTATGTGCCAAACTCTACAGGGAATGAAAATGTACATAAACAAGGTCTTGGAACTAGTACACAGATGTAGCTAATTATTTGAACTTGAAATAAAACTAGTAATGGAACAAGACAAATGTTCTAATTATAGTTTCCACTAATAGGTAGATGTTGATGGTGAAGCTTGGGAACTTTTGATCTAAGACTCAGTGAAGTACAGAGGGAAAGGGGTTTGAAACTGAGCACGATAGGCTTAAGGATTTCATAGGACTAAAAATTCCAAGAGCAAGCTAAAGAGATTTGAGCTGAAAGTGGCTGAAACTGAAAAATAAGATCTTATATGTTGAGGTAACATGAGACTTCTGGGGCCTCTTCTGGCAAGTAAGAAGCTTGGAAATCATCACGCCTGTCGTCATAACAAGAAAAAGTAACAAACTGAAAATCAATAACTCTTCTTAGATGCACCGGAAAATTTAGGTCACAGAGAAAACTGCTGCCCCTAATATTGGAGAGAGAGAGAGAGAGAGAGAGAGAGAGAGAGAGAGAGAGAGAGAGAGAGAGAGAGAGACTCACAGCTTACCAGAGAAGAAGAAGCCAGGAGAAGAAACTGCCAGTGGAAGCAGTACTGGGATAGGAAAATAAACTGTAATTGATGAATTGCTGGAGGCTCAGTGTAGACAAGCTTATAAGTTAAAAACTCCAAGGGGAACCAGTTTTAGGGAAGCCTCCATATTTTCATGAATCGTATCTACATGAGGCCTACCAAGTTCTCACAGTGAGTATCCAAGAAAAATCTCCTCATACTTCCAGCAGAAGGAGGGGGAAAACAGCCATCCTGAAATATGGTTAGAACATTCTGCTCTTTTTAACAAGGCCTGCCTTCAAGAGAAACTATTTTACCAGAGCCTAACTGACTGGTCTTTTATCATAGCCTAAGTGACCTGTGGTAAGGGAAATACTGAACTCCATTCTCCTCTAGCCTTCCTGTCTCTCACCTAAGGGGGTAAAAACTGAAACACTTGTGAAGGTCGCAGCACAAAGGCAGAGGCTAACTAAAAGAATAAGGCCTATTCATAAGACTACAGAATGTGTCCGTTCTTCCAACATTTTTTTCTCATTTTACCTTAAATTTATTTTCATATTTTTCTTTGCAAGTTCAATTTTTAATTTAAAACAATTATTAGTATGTACTAATTATACCATTTTATATTACTCAAAAATATTCTAAATTTAATACATGTAAATTATGCAATCTTTTAAAATTAAGGTTTATTGGGTGACAATGGTTAGTAAACTTACATGGTTTCAAGTGTACAATTCTGTAATACATCATCTATATATCACATTGTGTGTTCACCATACAGAGTCAGTTACCCTCAGCTACCCACCCCCTCCTGACTTACAGTTTGGTAACCACTAAACTTTTGTCTGTCTATCAGTTGTTCTTTGTTTGTTTGCCTTGTTTCTTTGTTACTTTCAGTTTTATATCCCACATATCAGTCAAATCATATGGTTCTCAACTGTTTCTATCTGACTTATTTCACTTAGCATTATAATCTCAAGATCCATCCATGTTGTTGCAAATGACACTATTTCATCTTTTCTTATGGCAGAATACTATTCCATTGTGTATATATACCAGAACTTCTTTATCCAATCATCTATTGAAGGACAATTTTGTTGTTTCCAGGTCTTGGTCATTCTAAATAAAGCTGCAATGAACTTCGCAGTACATATATCTTTATGGATAAACACTTCCAGATTTTTTGGGTAGATACCCAGGAGAAGGATTGCTGGATCATATGGTAATTGTATTCTTAATTTTTGAGGAATCTCCACACTGCCTTCCATAGAGGTTGCACCAATCTGCATTCCCACCATCAGTGCATAAGGGTTCCTTTTTCTCCTTAGCCTCTACAACACTTGTTATTATTTGTCTTGTTCATGATAGCAATTCTGACTGGTGTGAGGTGATATCTCATTGTGGTTTTCATTTCCATTTCTCTGATGATTAGTGATGTTGAGCATTTTTTCATATATCCATTGCCCATCTGTATGTCCTCTTTGGAGAAATGTCTATTCAGGTCATCTGTCCAATTTTTATATGGAACTCATACAACTCAACAATGAAAACAAACAAACAATCCAATTTAAAAATGAGCAGCGGACTTGAATAGAAATTCCTCCCAACATTTTTAAAAAACCGTTAATAAAAGTTCTGTATAATAACAGAATGCAACTGAAATAACTGCATGTCTTGGATCTTATGTAAGAAGTCTTTAGGGAAATCCCAAGCCAACAAGCAAGGCCAAAAAATAAATAAATAAATAAATAAATAAAATAAAATAAAATAAAATAAGGGCACCAGAAGAAATTTTAGTCTTTGACATCTACAGCTAAAACAAACAGTAAATAATGCCTAACCCCTAGTCAGATAAACATAAGACCTCACACAAAAGTCCTATTTACCTCAGTTCTTTTTACCCAGTACATTGTGTTTAGCTATCACCAACAAAAAAATCAAAAGATATACTATAAGACAAAAAAGAAAACAAAGCAAAACACAGTTTGAATAGGTAGAGCAGGCATCAGAACCAGGCTCAAATATGGCAGAGAGGTTGGAATTATCAGACTGTGAATATAAAACAACTGTATTAATATGCTAAGAACTTTAATGGGAAAATGAACAACATGCAAAGGACAAGTGGACAATGTTAGCAGAGATATGGAAACTCTAAGAATAAAAATGAAATGCTAGAAATAAAAAACTCTGTAACAGGAATAATGAATAACTTTTGATGGACTCATCTAAAGCAATGGGAAGGACACAGCTAAAGACAGAATCAATGAATTTTAAGAAATGTCAATTGATACTTCTTTATTTTAAAGTTTATTGAGGTGACAAAGGTTAGTAAAGTTACATAGGTTTCAGGTGTGAAATTCTGTAATATGATATCTATATATCACACTGTGTCAATTGATACTTCTAATACTGAAATGAAAATAAGAAAAAAAGAATGAAAAAGGCAGAACAAAACATCAAAGAACTGTAGGACAATTATAAAGTGTTTAACATATTCATAATACAAATACTAGAAGGAGAAGAGAGAAAGAAACAGGAACAAATATTTGAGAATTTTAAAAAAGCCAATGA
Organism: Rhinolophus sinicus; assembly: GCF_057876585.1. Classification (NCBI taxonomy): domain Eukaryota; kingdom Metazoa; phylum Chordata; class Mammalia; order Chiroptera; family Rhinolophidae; genus Rhinolophus; species Rhinolophus sinicus. Next base: position 45,247,245 of record NC_142518.1, on the reverse strand, counting down.
AAGATACCAAACAACAGATCCAGGAAGATCAGGGAACATAAAACATGATAAATACCGAAAATGTATATTCCTAGGTATAGCATAATTAAACTCCAGGAAATCAAAGACAAAGGAAAAATATTGAAAGAAGCCAGAGGACCAAAACAATTCATCTACAAAAGAGCAAGGATTAGAATTACATGAGACTTTTCTTTAAAAACTATGGAGTCAAGAAAAATGAAATAACAAAAATGATAGCATGAGGTGAGCCTCTTGAAATTTCCCCTGGAATTTAAAACAAATTGAACAAATATAATTCCACAAAGGAATCCCTGTGCAGCAGACAGGCAAGACTAAGAGAGGGGCAACTGAAATCATCTAAAGGTGGGCAAATTGGGCGAGTGGGGAAGGAGAAAAGGGGGAAGTGCACAGACGAAGACCACATGGACGCAGAACCCAGAGCAGAGCTCCAAGCTCCCTGCATTCTGGAGCTACCGAAGTCACGGGAAAGGGAAGAATTCAGACTACTAGTGCTCTCCTTAGGGCCCACAATCCCGCCTGAGAGATCAGCACATAACACGGCTGAACCCAATGCTCACGGCAGAGACCTCGGAGTAAAGACTGAGGGAAGAACGGTAAAAACGGTGGTTGAAACCCTCACTGCTAAGAGGATGGAAGGTATAGGCATGGAGCCTAGCCGCCTCCTCCACACCCTCCCAGAGCTCACACCATCCCCACCGGCCTAGTGCTAAAAGCAGAAGAGTAGCAATGTCAGATGAAAAGAAACGAATATTTGCAGTTCTGAGAACTGCAGCCCGCAGCCATGGACTCACAGCCCAACTAGTTCTGGTCAAGGGGAGGGAGTCTTCGGTTTGAGACCAGTTGTGCTGGTGGTCCCACCATTGCTCAGAGACACCTTTCACAACCCACTCTGCCCCTGTCCCCACCTACCTGGTCAGATCCCTGCAGGGGTAAAGAGAACTGCTGAAACACACAGGCCCTGAATCTGGTGCAGAAAGAGCTTTGGAACTTCAGAAGCTCTCCACATTCCCCCATGGACATGGTGCCCTGAGACCCAGGTGACCTGTTCAGAGAGGAGAAGCCCACCTTCCAAGCAATACCCCGTTGTGGGACAAGCTGGAACAGTGCTGAGAAAATATAACATTACAACATGCGAGAGAATAAAAGGTTGCAGTTGGACAGAAAATAAACATTCTACAAACACCCACTAGAAAGCAAAAGAAAGACATCTTTCTACCAACCTGGTGCAGAACACACTCATGTAGATGCCTAGGAAGAGAAATAATAATTCATTAATTGCCATGAATAACCAAGGTAACAATGCAGCTCAGAAAGAAAATGAAAAGTCTCCAGAAAATTAACTTAAAGACATGGAAATATGTGGCTTAAATGACAGAGAATTCAAGATTCCAGTTCTAAAAAACTCAATGAGATGCAAGAAAACACAGACAGGCAGTTTAATGAACTCAGAAACAGAATCAAAGTATTAAAAAAAAAGAAGCAAATAGAATTTCTGGAGATTAAGAACTCAATAAAAGAAACGAAGCATGAAATAGCCAGCTTAGGTACTAAAGCTCACCAGATAGAGGAAAGAATCAGTGACATCGAAGATAGAAATCTGGAAATGCCACAGATGGAAGAAGAGAGACTTGAGAGTTAAAATAAATAAAAGAACTCTATAAGAACTTTCTGATTCCATCAGAAAGAGCAATATAAGAATAATTAGCATACCAGAAGCAGAAGAAAGGGAGAAAGAACAGAGAATATATTGTAACAATTAGTCAATGAGAACCTCCTAAACTTGTGAAAATAACTGGATCCTTGCATCCAAGAAGCAAATAGAACACCTAGTTACCTCAATCCCAACAGGCCTTCACCAAGGAACATTGTATTGAAGCTGTCAAAAATTAATAGCAAAGAAAGAATCCTCAAGGTAGCCAGGAAAAAGAAGATGGTAAACTACAAAGGAAAGCCCAATAAATTAACATCAGATTTTCAGCAGAAATGCTACAAGCCAGAAAGGAATGGAATCAATTATTCAAAATATTGAAAGACAAATTATGAGCCAAGAATAGTATATCCAGCAAAGATACCCTTTCGATATGAAGGAGGAATAAAGACCTTTCCAGACATACAGAAGCTGTGGGAATTTTCTAAAACATGACCTGCATTACAAGAAATACTGAAGGAGGCTATTCAACCTGAAATGAAGAAGCAAATTAATACAAAACCATGAGTAGTATTACAGGCAGACAGATAGAAGCAGGAAATGGCAATACCTACACCAAATAGGACATTATATACTTAAACATTACATACAGGGCAAAAAAGAAAAAAAATAACTAAAAAAGAGGAAAAAGACAACTTGCTACTGTAGTGCAGAAATCAAATCACAGCATAAATAGGGATAATTTTTGACAACAAAAACATAAAAGGGGAGAGAGTAAAGCTCTGAACTGGCACAAGGGAATGGAGCAAGAAAGCCTGATGAAGAAAGTGGAGTACTCTAAATATGAAACTTTCTTTTAAATAAACTTAATGGTAACCACTCAAAAAAAAAAAAAAATAGCAAACCCAGAACGGAAATATATAACATAAAAAAAGACGAAACAGATGGAAAAAATCGCAGAATACCACCACACTGAAATAATTGACAGCAAAAAGAAGACAAAGAAACAATGAAGACACAGTCCTACAGGAAACCAAAGGTAGAGTGACAGGAAATCCTCCTACATCAATAATCACCATACATTTAAATGGACTAATCTCACCAATAAAAAGGCACAGAGTAGAAGATTGGATCCAAAAACTAGACTCAACCATATGCTGGTGCCAAGTGAAACATCTCAGGACAGGTACAAATATAGACTTAGAGTGAAAGGGTGGAAATTGACAGCTCCAAGCAAATGGTATCCAGAGAAAACCAGGTGTAGTCATACTGATATCAGATGAAACAGAATTCATTGTAAAAAAAAGTTAACAAGACAAAGATGGACATTTCATAATGATAAAGGGGACTATACAACGAGAAGACATAATAGTCATCAATTATGACCTCAATCATGGAGCAACGGAATATATGAAACAACTAGTAACAGAACTAAAAGGAGAAATTTACCAAAACACAATTATGCTAGGGGACCTAAATGCATCATTGACAGATATGGATCTATCATCCAAAGAGAAAATATATAAAGAAATATCATCCTTAAATGACAGATGAAATGGAAATAACTGACATTTATAAAGCACTTCATCCTAGAACATGAGACTGTACACTCTTTTCTACTGTACATAGTGTATTCAAGGGTAGACGATATATTGGGAAATAAAACTAGTCTCAGCAAATTTAAGAAGATTGAAATAATCCCAAGCATATTCTCTGACCACAAGGCTTTGAAATTGGATATCAACTGCAAAAGAATTCAGAAAAAAACACAATTATGTGCAGATGAAACAACATACTTTTAAAGAATTTGTGGGTCAAGGAAGAAATAAGAGAGATCAAAAGATATGTAGAAACAAATGAGAATGAAAATGCATCCTATAAAATTTGGGGGATTCGGTGAAAACAGTTTTAATAGTGAAATTTATATAATTACAGGCAGGCCTATCTCAAGAAACAAGAAAAATCCCAGACATAACCTCTGGTTAAACCTTAAAGAACTAGAAGAAGAACAAATAAAACCCAAAGTAAGCAAAAGGAAGGAAATAATAAAAATCAGAGCAGAACTAAATGAAAAAGAGAATAAAAAGACAATAGACAAAATAAATGCTACAGGCTCTTTGAAAAGATTAATAAAATTGACACACCATTGGCCAGATTCACTAAGATAAAAAGAGAAAAGACACAAATAAACAAAATCAGAAATGAAAGGGGAAGTTATCACGGATGCTACAGAAATGCAAAGGATCATCCAAGAATACTATGAAGGACTATATGCCACCTAATTCAATAACCTACATGAAACGGACATGTTCTTAGAAACATATAGCCTTCCTAGGACAAATAACAAAGAATTGGAAAATCTAAATAGACCTATCACCAGTAAGGAAATTGAATCTGTCACGTGAAACCTTCCCAAAAGCAAAAGCCCAGGACCAGATGGCTTCACTACTGAATTCTACCAAACATTCACAGAGGATCTAACACCTGTCCTACTCAAATTCTTTCAAGAAATTCAAGGATAAACATTACTCCCTAACACATTTTATGAAGCCAACATTACCCTGATACCAAAACTCGTAAGGATAAGACAAAAAGGAAAATTACAGATCAATATCTCTGATGAATACAGACACAAAAATCACAAACATAATTCTAGCAAATCGAATGGAACAATGCATTAAAAAGATTACACATCACAACTAAGTGGGGTTAATCCCAGGGACACAAGGATAGTTCAACATACACAAACCAATTAATGTGATACACCACATAAACAAAATGAAGGAGAAAAATCACATATTCATATCAATAGATACAGAAAAAGCTTTTGACAAAATACAGCATCCATTTATGATTAAAACACTTAATAACATGAGTATAGAAGGAAAATACCTTAACATAATAAAGGCCATATATGATAAACCATCAGCTAATCTCATAATTAATGGTGGAAAACTGAAGCCCTTTGCTCTACGTTCAGGAACATGACAGGGCTGTTCCCCCCTATTACATCTGCTTTTCGACATAGTTTTGGAAGTCCTAGCCAGAGCAAACAACCAAGAGAAAATAATAAAAGGCATTCAAATAGGGAATGAAGAAATTAAGTTGTCACTTTTTGTAGATGATATGATGCTATATAGAGAAAACTCAAAAGACTCCACTAAAAAGTTATTAGAAACAATGAAAGAATACAATGAAATGCCTGCTACTATACAATGTCCAAACGTTCATTACATTTCTATATATAACAATGAAAACGCAGAAAAAGAAAAAAAACGACAACAAACAATTCCTGTTGAAATTGCAACAAAAAGAATAAAACACCTAAAAATAAACTTAACCAAGGATGTGAAAGACCTATACACTGAAAACTATAAGACTTTTTTAGAATAAATTGAAGAAGACACAAAAAAATGGAAAGATATTTCATGTTCATGGATTGGAAGAATCAACATAGTTAAAAAGGCCATATTTCCCAAAGCAATATACAGATTTAATACAATCCCAATCAAAATCCCAAAGGCATTTTTTAAAGAAATAGAACAAAAAATCATCAGATTTGTGTGGATCCACAAAAGACTCTGTATAGCCAAAGCAATCCTGAGAAAAAAGAACAATGCTGGAGGTGTCATACTCCCTGACTTCAGCTTGTACTACAGGAAACAGTAATCTAAACATTATGATATTGGCAGAAAAACAGACAGACAGACCAAGGGAATAGAATTGAGAACACAGATGTAAACCCACGTAAATATGGATGGATAATTTTTGAAAAAGAAGTCACATGGTTCTCTGCTTTTTCTGTCTGATTTATTTCGCTCAGCATTACATTCTCAAGATCCATCCATGTTGTCACAAATGTTCCTATATCATCTTTTCTTACCGCTGAATAGTATTCCATTGTGTATATATACCACAACTTCTTCATCCATTCATCTATCGAAGGACATTTTGGTTGTTTCCACTAACAATTGTCACCTCAATAAATATAATTAAAAAAAGAAAAAAAAGAAAAAGAAGTCAGAAACCTGCCGTGAAATAAAACCAGCCTTTTCAATAAATGGTGCTGGGAGAATTCGAAAGCCACATGCAAAAGAAGGAAATTAGACTGCTATCTCTCTCCATGAACCAAAATTAATTCAGAATGGATCAAAGACCTAAATATAAGACCTGAAGCAATAAACTGTATAGAAGAAAACATACGTTCTAAATTTGTGGATCTTGCATTCAAAGAGGATTTAATGAATTTGACTTCAAAGCAAGGGAACTAAAAGCTGAAATAAATGAATGGGTCTATATCAAAATAAAATGCTTCTGTACAGCAAAAGAAACCATCGACAAAATAAAGAGGCAAACAACCAAATGGGAGAAGATATTTGGAAACAATGCCTTTCATAAGGGGCTAATATCCAAAATATATAAAGAATTCATACTATTCAGCAACAAAGAAACAAACAATGCAATTAAAAAAATGGGCAGAGGACCTGAATAGACATTTCTCCAAAGAGGATATACAGATGGCCAATAGGTATATGAAAATATGCTCAATATCACTAATCATCAGAGAAATGCAAATCAAAACCCCAATGAGATATCACCTCACCCCAGTCATAATGGCTATCATCAACAAGACAAATAGTAACAAGTGTTGGAGAGGCTGTGGAGAAAAAGGAACCCTCATACACTGTTGGTGGGAATGCAGATTGGTGCAGCCGCTATGGAAGGCAGTGTGGAGATTATTCAAAAAGTGAAGAATAGAATTACCATACAACCTAGCATTCCCTCTCTTGGGTATCTACCCAAAACATCTGGATACATTTATCCATAAAGATATATGGCTGCAATGTTAATTGCTGGTTTATTTAGAGTAGCCAAGATATGGAAACAACTAAAGTTTCCTTTGACAGATGATTGGATAAAAATGTTGCTGTATATATGCACAATGGAATACTATTCTGCCATAAGAGAAGATGAAATAGTGTCATTTGCTACAACATGGATGGATCTTGAGAGTATAATGCTATGTGAAATAAGTCAGACAGAAAAAGTGGAGAACCATATGATTTCACTGATATGTGGTATATAAACCAAAAACAACAAAAGAACAAGACAAACAAATGAGAAACAAAAACTCACAGACACAGACAATAGTTTAGTGGTTATCAGAGGGTAACGGGGGAGGGGGTGGTAGATGAGGGTAAATGGTATCAAATATATGGAGTTGGAAATAGAACTGACTCTGGCTGGTGAACACACAACATGACATATATATATGATATATTACAGAATTTTATACCTGAAATCTTTGTAACTGCTAACAGTTATCACCTAATAAACTTTAATTAAATAAAAAAACTATGCAGTCAAGAAGGGAGTACAAGTATTTAAAACAATGAAAGAAAAGACCTATGACCCTATAATTCTGTATTCAGAGAAATTACACTTCAAAATTGAAAGAGATATAAAGGCTTTGTCAGACATAATTTGAAAGAATTAATTACCAGTAGGCTTGCCTTGCAAGAAATGTTATGTTGTTCAGAAAGAAGGAAAATGATATAGGTCAGAAACTTGGATCTACATTAAAAAGGAACAGCATGAGAGAAAGAATCAATGAAGGTAAAAGAAAATATATTTTTTCTTATTCTTAATTTATCTGATAGATAACTATTTGTTCAAAATAATAATAGTAACAATGTGTTTGGTGATTAAAGCTTATGTATAAGTGAAACAAATGACAACAATGTTATAAAGCATGGGGAGAATGACTTGAGATTGCTATGATAAAGTGTTTGTACTAACTGTGAAGCAGTATAGTGGTACTTAGACAGTGGACTTGGATTAATTTTAATTGTATATTGCAAAGTATAGGGCACCACCAAAAAAAAATTAAAAAAAAAAGTGTAAGTTCTTGTCAAGATGGTGGAAGTGGTAAATGTTGTGCTTGTCTCCTCCCATGATAACATTAAAATTACAACTGCTTTATAGAAAAACCAACCTGGAGAAAAATCTGAAGACTAGCTGAACAGAAGTCCTATAACTAAAGATATAAAGAAGAAGCCATCTTGTCACTGGTAGGATAGGGTAGAGGTCTAAAATGGGCTGGTCCCACACTCATGTGAGAATAAGGAGGGATATTTGGGCTGCAGAGGTTTCCCCCTGAAAAGTGAGGGATCCCAGACCCACACGAGGATCCCCAGCCTGGAGCACCACAGCTGGGAAAATGAGCACCCACATTATGTGGCAGTGAAAATCAGTGGGGATTCCGTCCCTCAGCATGAGATAGAAGGTTGCTAGAAATGCAGACATCTTCCTAAAGTGCCTCCACACAGACTGACTCACTTGTGTGTTCTCCCATTGGGCTCCTGGGGAGGATTAACAATTTGAGAGGTGCCAAAGACATATAGGGTGAAAGTGAGTTGAGTGACTTCAGAGTGAGGGCTGGAAGGACAGCCACCACTGTCCCTGTGTTGAGCCCTCAGCCTGTATAGTTGGTGGGTGGGTGCCATCTGTCCTGGGTTGAGCCTGCCCCCCACATGGCCAAATCTAAACCTGCATTGGTCTGGTCACATCCACTGGCTGCACCTTGGTGACTCCCTGGGACCCCACCCCACCCAACTCACACACTGCCAGAGTCTTTTTTGGTAGTTTGTGGCTGGCAGGCAGAGAGGATTAGCCCAAGCTGCAGACTTACTTGGACAACTCTTGGGGGTCTTCGGGCCCCAGCCAGGCAGCAGCTGGCTTTGGTGTGCTCTGAGCCTTTTGGGTGGCCCCAGGCTCAGCACTGGTGCCAAATCTGAATCTGCACTAACCTGGTGAAAACCAATCGCCCTACCCTGGTGACTCCCTGAAAGCCAACCTCACCCAACTCCCTTACCACTGGAGACTCTTTCAGTGGTGGGGCCATATGGGCAGCCAATATGTGGCAATAGGCCTCAAGGCTCAACTACAACAGGAGAGCACACCCTACCCACACAAGGGACACTCCTGGAGCATCAAGCTCAGGCAACTAAGGATATTGTGCCACGGAGCCCCACAGGTCACCTACTACGTAAGGCCATCCAGCCAAGACTGGGAGACATAAAGATCTATGTCACACATAGAAACAAACACAGAGAGACAGCCAAAATGTGGAAACAAAGAAACATGTCCCAAATTAAAGAGCAGGAGAAAATGCCAGAGAAGAACTAAACAAAATGGAAACAAGCAATCTACCAGATACGGAGTTCAAAACACTCATTGTGAGGATGCTTAAGGAACTTAGTGAGAACTTAAGCAAACATATTGTAAGTATAAAAAAGGACATGAAAACCATAAAAAAGAACCAATCAGAAATGAAGAATACAATAAGTGAAATGAAGAATGAACTAGAAGGAATCACCAGCAGAGTAGATGATGCAAAAGATCAAATTAGTGATTTGGAAAACAAGGTAGAAAATAGCCAATCAGAACAGCAAAAAGAATTTAAAAAATGAGGATGCTTTGAGAGACATCTGGGACAACATCAAGCACAACAACATTTGCACCATAGTGGTATCAGGAGGAGAAGAGAAAAAGCAAGGGATTAAGAAGGTATTTGAAAAAATAATGACTGAAAACTTTCTTAAGGTGGTGAAGGAAATAGACATAGTAGTCCAGGAAGCACACAGAGTCCCAAACAAGATGAAGCCAAAGAGGCCCACACCAAGGCACATTATAATTAAAATGACAAAGGTTAAATACAAAGAGAGAATCCAAGCAAGAGAAAGGCAACAACTGTGTTTCCCCAAAAATAAGACCTAACCAGAAAATAAGCCCTAGCATGATTTTTCAGGACAACATCCCCTGAACATAAGCCCTAATGCATCTTTTGGAGCAAACCTTAATAAAAGACCTTGTCTTATTTTCGGAGAAACATGGTAGTTACAAGGAAGTTCCGATAAGATTTTCAGCTGCTTTGTCAACAGAAATTTTGCAGGCAAGAAGGGATTAGCAAAACATATTCAAAGTAATGAAAAGTAGGGACTTATATCCAAGACTACTCTGCACAGCAAGGCTATCATTTAAAATTGCAGGAGATATAAATAGCTTTCCAGACCAGAAAACACAAAAGCAATTCATTACCACCAAAGTAGTATTACAAGAATTGTTAAAGGAACTACTTTAAGAAGAAGAGGGAAAATAACATAAATATGAATAATAAAATGGCAATAAGTACATATCTGTTAATAATCACTTTAAATGTAAATGGATTAAATGCTCTGATCAAAAGACAGGGTAGCTGAATGGATTAAAAAAAAAAAAAAAAAAAAAAAACAAGATCCTTATATATGCTCTCTACAAAAGACCCACGTCACATAGAAAGAGAAACACAGGCAAAAAGCAAAGTGATGGAAAATGATATTGCATGCAAATGGAAATTTAAAAAAAAAATCTGGGGTAGCAATACTTATATCAGAATAAAATAGACTTTAAAACAATGGCTATAATGAAAGACAAAGGAGAATATTTTATAATGATAAAGGGATAAATCTCAAAAGAGGATATTACCCTTGTAAATATTTATGCACCTAACATGGGAGCACCTAAAAACATAGAGAAAATATTAATTGATATAAAGGTAGAGAATGAAATACAGTCATAGTAGTGGACTTCAACACCTCATTGACATCAAGTGATAGCTCTTCCAAACAGAAAGTCAGCAAAGAAACACCAGCCTTAATTGACACTTCAGACCAGATGGATTTACTTGCTATCTTTAGAGCATGTAACCCTAAAGCAGCACAATATATATTCTTTTCAAGTGCACACATAACATTGTTCAAAATAGACCACATGTTAGGCTACAAAACAAGTCTCAATAAATTTATTTAGATTCAAATCATCTCGAGCATCTTTTCTGACTACAATGGTATGAAACAAAAATCAATCACAAGAAAAACACTAAAATACACACAAACATATGGAGGCTAAATAACATGCTACTAAGCAATAAATGGGTTAACGATCACATCAAGGAAGAAATCAAAAGATACCTTGAGGCAAATGAAAACAAACACAATGACACCAAATCTATGGGACACAGTGAAATCAGCTCTAAGGGGAATTCATAGCAATACAGGCCTACATCAAGAAACATGAAAAATATCAAATAAAAAAATCTAACCTTACACTTAAAGGAACTAGAAAAAGAAGAGCAAACAAAGCCAAAAGTGAGTAGAAGATAGAGAATAGTAAAGATCAGAGTGGAAATAAACAACACAGAGTCTAAAAACAAAAAAGAAAAAAGAAAAAAACAATACAAAAGATCAATGAAACCAAGGGCTGGTTCTGTAAAAGATAAACAAAATTGATAAACCTTCAACCAGACTCAAGAAAAAAAGACAGAGGACCGAAATAAATAAAATCAGAAATATAAGAAAAGTGAAAACTGACATCACAGAAATACAAAGCATTATAAGGAAATACTATGAACAAATATATGCCATCAAACTGGACAATCTGGAAGAAATGGATAAATTCCTAGACACATACAATATTTGAAGACTGAATCAAGAAGAAACAGAAAATCTGAAGAGACCAGTTACAACAAATAAAATCAAATAAGTAATCAAGAAAACTACCGACAAACTAAATCTGAAGAGACCAATCACTACCAATAAAATCAAAGCAGTAATAAAAATAACTCCCAACAAACTAACGTCCTGGAGCAGATGGCATCACTGGTAAATTTTATTCAAAGGAGAATTAACACCTAATTTTCTCAAGCTTCTCCAAAAAGTTCAAGAGATAGAAGACTCCCAAAATCATTTGACGAGGTCACCATTACCCTGATTCCAAAGCCAGACAAAGACATTACAAACCTTAGACTGTTTTATCCAGCAAGGATATCATTTAAAATTGAAAGAGAGATAAAGTTCTTCCCAGAAAAGAATAAGCTAAAGTAATTTATGACCACCAAGCCAGCATTACAGGAAACATTAAAAGGGTTTCTGTAATCAGAAGAAAGATGAAAACAATCTTACTACAAATAAAAAGATGGCAATAATTAGGTACCTATCAATAATCACATTAAATACAAATGGATTAAATGCTCCAATCAAAAGAGATAGGGTGGCTGAGTGGGTAAGAAAGCAAGACCCTTGCATACACTGTTTACAAGAGAGTCACCTCAGATCTAAAGAACACAGGCTGAAAATGAAGAGGGTTGGAGTAAGATATTTCATTGAAATGGAAATGTGAAAAAAGCTGGAGTTGCATTACTTATAGCTGATGAAATAGACTTTAAAATTAAGAATATATTAAAAGACAAAGAGGGGCACTACATAATAATAAAGGGATCGATCTGACAAGAGGACATAACCCTAGTAAACATCTATGAACCTAACATAGGAGCACCTAAATATGTAAAACACATATTGACTGACATAAAGACAGAGATCAACACTAACACTACCATAGTAGGGGACTTGAACACACCTCTCACAACAAGGGGCAGTTCTCCCAGACAGAAAATCAACATGGAAACAACAGTCTTAAATGACACATTGGACAGCTGGATTTAATTGATATTTTCAGAGCATTTCACCCCAAAGTTGCAGAATACACATTCTTCTCAAGCACACATGGAAAATTTTCCGAGATAGACCACATGTTAGGCCACAAAACAAGTACTGATATTTTAAGAACATTGAAATCATATCAATTGTCTTCTCTAACGAAAGTCCTATGAAATTAGAAATAAACTACAGGAAAAAAACTGGAAGACACACCAATTCTTGGAGCCTGGAGAACATGTTACTAAACAATAAATGGGTTAGCAATGAGATCAAAGAAGAAATCAAAAGCAATCTCAAGACAAACGAAAATGAAAACACAGCGACACAAAATCTATGGGATGCAGCAAAAGCAGTCCTAAGAGGGAAATACATAGCAATGCAGGACTACGTAAAGAAACAAGAAAAACCACTAATCAACAGTTTGTCTTCACACTTAAGGGATCTGGAAAAAAAACAGCAAAATAAGCCCAAAGGGAGTACAAGGAAGGAGATAATAAAGATCATAGTGGAATTAAATGAAATACAGACCAAAAAAAACCAATACAAAGGATCGATGAACCCAAGAACTGGATTTTAGAGAAGATAAACAAAATTGACAAACCTTTAGCCAGAATCACCAAAAAAAGGAGCGAGAGGACTCAAGTTAATAAAATCAGAAAAGGGCGGAAGCTCATCAAAATGGCGGCGTGAGGTGAGCCTCTGTAAATTTCCCCTGGAATTTACAACTAATCGAAAAACAATAACTCCACAAAGGACTCCCTGCACAACAGACAGGCAAAAGGAAGGGGCTCACTACTGAATTTACTGAAAGGTGTGCAAATCGCGTGAGCAGGGTAGGAGGGAAGGGAGAAGGGCGGAGATGGAGCCGCGTGTGCGCGGAACGCAGAACTAGCTCAGTGCTCCAAGCTCGCTGCATCCCGGAACTACCGCAGCTGCGGGAGAAGGAAGAACTCGAATGCTAGGGCTCCGCTTGTGGGCAACAGAGCTGAGGGGGCAGCATAAAACACCGTTGAACCCAAAGTTCATGGCAGAGACCTTGGAGAAAAGACTGAGGGACAAAGGCTGAAAACGGTGGTTTAAGCCCTCACTGCTGAGCAAAGAACAGAAGACTTAGGCACTGAGACTGACCGCCCCCTCCCAACCCTCCCAGAGCTCACCCCACCCCCAACTGTCCACTGCCAGAAGTGGAACAGTAGCAGTGTCAGATCAAAAGAACAGAATATTTGCTGTTCTGAGAACTGGAACACATACAGAGATTCGCATCCCAACTAGTTCCAGGAAAGGGTAGGGAACTGTGGAAGCAGGACTGGCTGTGGTGGTGGATGCCGCCATTGCTCTGGGCCACCCCTCACAACTCAACCTGCCCCTGGCCCCACCTATATGGGCAGATCCCTGCAGGAGTAAACAGAACTGCTGAAACATATGGGCTCTGAATCTGGTGCAGGAAGAGATTTCGAACTTCAAAAGCTCTCCGCATAGCAACCAGAACACTACACACTGTGATTCAGCCGAACTATTAACAGAAGAGACGCCCGTCTCCCAGGGAATCCCCCATTGTGTGAAAAGCTGGAATAGTGCAGATAAAACATAACACTACCGTGTGAGAGAGAAAAAAAGGCTGCAGTCGGAGAGATAAAAAATCATACTACTGAAAAGTACTGGAAAAAAAAAAGAAAGATCTATGCCTATCAACCTGTTATAGAAGCCACTCCTGTAGATGTCTAGGAAGACAAATAATAAATGAGTAATTGCCACGAATAACCAAGACAACAAGACAGCACAGAAAGAAAGTGAAAAGTCTACAGAAAAGAAACTTTAAGATATGGAGATATGTGACTTAAATGACAGAGAAGTCAAGAGTGCAGTTCTGAAAAAACAAAACAAGATGCAAGAAAACACAGAAAGGCAGTATAATTAACTCAGAAACACAACAAAAAAACAACATGAGCATTTTACGAAACAGATTGAAATTTTAAACAAGAACCAAATAGAATTTCTGGAGATTAAGAACTCAATAGAAGAAAATAAGAATGAAATAACCAGCTTAGGTAGTAGAGTTGAGCAGATGGAGGAAAGAATCAGTGACATCGAAGATAGAATCCTAGAAATTACACAGATGGAAGAAGAAAGTGACTTGAGACTTAAAAGAAATGAAAGAATTCTACAAGAACTTTCTGACTCCATCAGAAAGAGCAATATAAGAAAAATGGGCATACCAGAAGGAGAAGAAAGAGAGAAGGGAACGTAGAATATATTCAAACAACTTGTTGATGATAACATCCCAAACTTGTAGATAGAAATGGACACTCGAAACCAAGAAGCAAATAGAACACCTAATTACCTCATTCCCAACAGGCCTTCTCCAAGACACATTGTATTGAAGCTGTCTAAAATCAATGACAAAGAAAGAATCCTCAAGGCAGCCAAGGAAAAGAAGATGGTAACCTACAAAGGAAAGCCCATTAGATTGTCATCAGATTTTTCAGCAGAAACTCTACAAGCCAGGAGGGAGTGGAACAAAATATTCAAACTCTTGAAAGAGAAAAATTGTGAGCCAAGAATAATACATCCAGCAAAGATATCCTTTAGATATGAAGGAGGAAAAAAGACCTTTCCAGATATACTGAAGCTGAGGGAATTTTCTAATACACGACCTGCACATCAAGAAATACTAAAGGAAGCTATTCGACCACCATCAACAGGGACTATTTGTGGCAACCAAACTCAAAAAGGGGAGAGTAAAGGCCTGAACCGGAATACGGGAATGGAGAAAGTAAGCGTGCTGAAGAAAATGGAATACTCTAAACATCAAACTTTGTTTTACATAAACTTAAGGGTAACCACTAAAAAAAAATCCAGAACTGAAATATATACTATAATAAAAGAAGAAACAGAGGGAGACATCATAGTATACCACCACACAGAAATAATAGACAACAACAAAAAGGCAAAGAAACAATGGAGACGCAGCCTTACAAGAAAACTAAAGATAGAATGACAGGAAATCCTCACAAATCAATAATCACCCTAAATGTAAATGGACTGAACTCACCAATAAAAAGACACAGAGTAGCAGAGTGGATTAAAAAACTAAACCCAACAATATTCTGTCTCCAAGAGACACATCTCAGCTACAAGGACAAGCATAGACTCAAAGTGAAAGGTGGAAATTGACACTCCAAGCAAATGATACCCACAGAAAAATCAGGTGTAGCCATAATGACATCAGATGAAACAGACTTCAGGTTGAAAAGATAACAAGAGACAAAGGAGGACATTTCATAATGCTAAAGGGGACTATAGAACAAGAAGACATAATAGTCATCAATATTGAAGCCTCCACTCAGGGAGAACCGAAATATACCAAGCAACTACTAACAGAACTAAAGGGAGAAATTGACTAAAACACAATTATACTAGGGGACTTAAATACATCATTGACAGCTATGGATAGATCATCCAAACAAAAAATAAATAACGAAATAGCAACCCTAAATGACACATTAGATGAAATGGACATAATCGACATATATAGAGCACTTCATCCTAAAACATCAGACTATACATTCTTTTCTAGCACACATGGAACATTCTCAAGGATAGACGATATATTGGGACATAAAATCAGTCTCAGCAAATTTAAGAAGATTGAAATCATACCACGCATATTCTCTGATAACAAGGCTTTGAAACTGGATATCAACTGCAAAAAGAAAGCGGGAAAAAGCACAAATACATGGAGATTAAACAGCATACCTTTAAAGAACGACTGGGTCAATGAAGAAACTAGAGGAGATCAAAAGATACATAGAAATAAATGACAATGAGAATACATTCGACCAAAATTTTTGGGATGCAGTGAAAGCAGTTTTAAGAGGGAAATTTATATCATTACAGGCCTATCTCAAGAACCAAGAAAACTCCCAAATGAATAACCTCATGTTACACCTTAAAGAACTAGAAAAAGAAGAACAAGTGAAACCCAAGTTCAGCAGAAGGAAAAGAAATTACCAAAATCAGAGCAGAGCTAAATGAAATAGAGAACAAAAAGACAATAGAAAAAATTAATGTGACAAAGAGCTGGTTCTTTGAAAAGATTAACAAAATTGACAAACCCTTGGCTAGGCTGATTAAGATAAAAAGATAGAAGACACTAATTAACAAAATCAGAAATGAAACATGGGAAGTTATCACGAACACCACAGAAATACAAAGGGTCATCCAAGAATACTATGAAGGACTATATGCCACCAAATTCAATAACCTAGAAGAAATGGACAAGTTCTTAGACACATATAGCCTTCCAAGGCTGAACCATGAAGAAATGGAACATCTAAACAGACCGATAACCATTAATGAAATTGAATCAGTCATACAAAACCTTCCCAAAAGCAAAAGTCCGGGACCAGATGGCTTCACTAGTGAATTCTATCAAATCTTCAAAGAGGATCTAATACCAATAATGCTCAAACTCTTCCAAAAAATTGAAGAAGAGACAGTACTGCCTAACTCATTTTATGAGGCAAACATTACCCTGATACCAAAACCTTGTAATGACAACACAAATATTCACTGATATGTGGTATATAAACCAAAAACAACAAAAGAAAAAGACAAACAAATGAGAAACAGAAACTCATAGTCACAGAAAATAGTTTAGTGGTTGCCAGAGGGTAAGGGGGGTGGGGGTGGGGGGTGGGAGATGATGGTAAGGGGGATCAAATATATGGTGATGGAAGGAGAACTGACCCTGGGTGATGAACACACAATGTGATTTATAGATGATGTAATACAGAATTGTACACCTGAAATCTATGTAATTTTACTAACAATTGTCACCCCAATAAATTCAATAAAATAAAATTTTTAAAAAAAAGAAAACTACAGACCAATATCTCTGATGCTTACAGATGCAAAAATCTTGAACAAAATTCTAGCAAATCAAATACAACAATGCATCAAAAAGACTATTAATCACGACCAAGTGGGGATCATTCCCAGGGCACAAGAATGGTTCAACATCCACAAATCCATCAATGTGATACATCACATAAACAAAATAAAGGACAAATATCATGATTATATCAATTCATGTGAAAAAGCATTTGACAAGATGCAACATCCATGTATGATTAAAACACTTAATAAAATAGGTATAGAAGGAAAATAGCTTAATACAATAAAGGCCATATATGACAAACCCTCTGCTAATCTCATAATTAATGGTGAAAAACTGAAACCTTTTGCTCTACGTTCAGAAACACGACAGGGCTTCCCCTATCACCTCTGCTTTCCAACATATTGTTGGAAGTCCTCGCCAAAGGAATCAGAAAACAGAAACACATAAAAGGCGTCTAAATTGGGAATGAAGAACTTAAATTGTCACCCTTTGCAGATGACATGATGCTATATACAGAAAACCCTAAAGACTCCACCAAAAAGCTATTAGAAACAATCAACGAATACAGTAAAGTTGCTAGCTACAGAATCAACGTACAAAAGTCCATTGCTGTCCTATATCCTAACAATGAAATCTCAGAAAAAGAAATACGAAAAACAATTCCTATTGCAATTGCAGCAAAAAGAATAAAATACCTAGTAATAAACTTAACCAAGGATGTGAAAGAACTATATGCTTCAAACTGTAAGACATTTTTGAAAGAAGTTGAATAAGACACCCAGAAATGGAAAGACATTCGGTGCTCATGGATTGGAAGAATCAACATAGTTAAAATGGCCATATTACCCAAAGCAATATACAGATTCAATGCAATCCCCATCAAAATCACAATGGCATATTTAAAAGAAATAGAACAAAAAATCATCAGATTTGTTTGGAACCACAAAAGACCCCGAATAGCGAAAGCAATCTTAAGAAAAAAGAAAAATAATGGAGGTATCGCACTTCCTGACTTTGGCTTGTACTACAGGGCTACAATAATCAAAACAGCATGGTATTGGCAGAGAAACCAACACATAGACCAATGGAATAGAATTGAGAACCCAGAAATAAAACCACATAAATATGGACAGATAATTTTTGACAAAGAAGCTAAAAACGTACAATGGAGGAAAGACAACCTCTTCAATAAATGGTGCTGGGAGAATTGGATTACCACTTGCAAATGAATGAAACTGGACTGCTATTTGTCACCATGTACCAAAATTAATTCAAAATGGATCAAAGACTTAAGCATAATACTTGACACAATAAACAGCATAGAAGAAAACATAGGTACTAAACTTATGGACCTTGGATTCAAAGAGCATTTTATGAATTTGACTCTAAAGGCAATGGAAATAAAAGCTAAAATAAACGAATGGGACTATATGAAACTTAAAAGCTTCTGCACAGCAAAAGAAACCATCGACAAAATAAAGAGGCAACCAACAGAATGGGAGAAGATTTTTGCAAACAGTGCCTCTGATAAGGGGCTAATATTGAAAATATACAAGGAGCTCATGAAACTCAACAACAAAAAACCAAACAACCCAAATGAAATATCAGCAGACGACCTGAAGAGACATTTCTCCAAAGAGGACATACAAATGGCAAATAGACATATGAAGAAATGCTCAAATCACTAATCATCAGAGTAATGCAAATAAAAACCACAATGAGATATCACCTCACCCCAGTCAGAATGGCTATCATCAACAATACAAATAGTAACAAGTGTTGGAGAGGCTGTGGAGAAAAAGGAATCCCTCATACACTGTTGTTGGGAATGCAGACTGCTGCAGCCTTTATGGAAAGCAGTGTGGAGGTTCCTCAAAAATTATGAATAGAATTACCATATGACCCAGCAATCCCTCTCCTGTGTATCTACCCCAAAACTCTGAAAACATTTATACATAAATATACGTGTGCTGCTATGTTCATTGCAGCTCTGTTTACAGTGGCCAAGACAAGGAAACAACAATAATGTCCTTCGATAGATGAATGGATAAAGAAGTTGTGGTATATATACATAATGGAATTGTATTCGGCGGTAAAAAAATGATATAGGAACATATGTGACAACATGGTTGGATCTTGAGAGTATATTGCTAAGTGAAATAAGTCAGACAGAAAAAGCAGAGAACCATTTGATTTCACTGATATGTGGTATATAAACCAGAAACATCAAAAGAAGAAGACAAACAAGTGAGAAACAAAAACTCATAGACAGAGACAATAGTTTAGTGGTTACCAGAGTTTAAGGGCGGGTTGGGAGGGAGATGAGTGTAAGGAGGATCAAGTATATGGTGATGGAAGGATAATTGACTCTGGGTTGTGAGCACACAATGGGATTTATAGATGATGTAATACAGAATTGTACACCTGAAAACTATGTAATTTTACTAACTATTGTCACCCCAATAAATTAAAAATTAATGAAATAAAAAAATCAGAAATGAAATGGGAGTAGTGGTAACAGACACCACAGATATACAAAAAACAAATTGAAGAAATTACTATGAGCAAATGTGTACAAACAAATTAGACAATGTGGAAGATATTTACAATTTTCTAGAAGCATGGAACCTTCGATGGCTAACTCAAGAAGAAATGGAAAACATGAATTGACTGATTACTACCAGGCAAATTGAATACATAATCAAGAAGCTCCCAACAAACAAAAGCCCAGGACCAGATGGCTTTACAGGTGAACTTTACAACGCATTCAAAAATTAATTATCACCTATATGAAACTATTCAAAAAAATCCAGAAGGAGGGAAGGCTCTCAAACATTTTTCACAAAGCCACTGTTACCCTGACCCCATAATCAAACAAAGACATTACAAAAAAAGAAAACTACAGGCCGATATCCCTAATGAACATTGATGGAAAAATCCTCAACAAAATATTAGCAAACAGAATTCAGCAAAACATTAAAGATCATACACCATGATCAAGTGGGATTCATTCCTGGTATGCAAGGGTGGGTCAACATCCGCAAATCAATTAATGTGATACACAACATTAGCAAAATGAAAAATGAAAATCATATGATCGTATCCATAGATGCAGAAAAAGCATTTGACAAATCATAGCAGCTTTTTATGATAAAAACTCTTTAAAAAGTGGGAATAGAAGGACCATATCTCAACATAATAAAGTTCATCTATGATAAACCCACAGATAACACCATACTCAATGGAGAAAAGGTAAAATCATTCCCCCAAGATGAGGAACAAGACAAGGTGGCCCACTTTCTCCACTTGTATTCAACATACTGCTGGAAGTTCTAGGGACAGAAATCAGACAAGAAAAAGAAATAAAAGGCATCCAAATTGGTAAGGAAGTAAAATTGTCATTATATGCAGATGACATGATACTAGATAGAGAAAACCCTAAAGACTACACCAAAAAACTGTTAGAACTTATAAATGAATTTAGTAAAGTAGTACAATACAAAATTAATATTCAGAAATCAGTTGTAGTTGTATATTCCAATAATGAAATATCAGAAGGAGAAATTAAGTAAACAATCGCACTGACAATTTCTTCAAAGACTATAAAATACCTGAGAATAAATTAAGGAGCTTAGAAACGACATCAAGAAGGATGTAGACATCATAACGAACAACCAGTTAGAACTAAAGAACACAATTACCGAAATAAAGCACTGACTTGAAGGAATTAACGGCAGGTTAGATGAAGCAGAGGATCGAATCAGCGACTTAGAAGACAAGTTAGCAGAGATCACCCAAACAGAACAACAGAAAGAAAAAAGAATTAAAAACAATGAAGATGGTTTAAGAGACCTATGGGATAACATCAAGTGCAACAATACGCGCATCATAGGAATACCAGAAGGTGAAGAGAGGAAGCAAGGGATTGAGAACATATTTGAAGTAATAATGTCCAAAAACTTCCCTAACCTGATGAAGGAAACCAACATACAAGCCCAGGAAGTGCAGAGAGTTCCAACCAGGATAAACCCAAACAGGTCCACACCAAGACACATTATAGTTAAAATGGCAAAGGTTAAAGACAAAGAGAGAATCCTAAAAGCAGCAAGAGAATGACAGAGGGTTACATACAAGGGAACTCCCATGACTATCAAATGACTTTTCTGCAGAAACATTGAAGGCCAGGAGGGAGTGGCAGGAGATACTCAAAGTGATGGAAAACAAAGGCCTAGAACCTAGGTTGCTTTATCCAGCAAGGCTATCATTTAAAGTTGACGGAGAGATAAAGAGCTTCCCAGAAAAGAGTAAGCTAAAGGAATTTATTACCACCAAGCCAGAATTGCAAGAAATACTAAAAGGACTTCTGTAAATAGAGGAAAGATGAAAACAATCTAACTACAAATTTAAAAGTGGCAATAACTATGTACCTATCAATAATGACTTTAAATGTAAACGGATTAAATGCTCCAATCAAGAGACATACGGTGGCTGAGTGGATAAGAAAGCAAGACCCTTGTATACGCTGTATACAAGATACTCACCTCAGATTAAAAGACACACAGGCTGAAAGTGAAGGGTTTGAGTAAGATATTTCATGCAAATGGAAATGAGAAAAAAGCTGGAGTTGCAATGCTTATTTCTGACAAAATAGACTTTAAAATGAAGAAAATATTAAAAGACAAAGACGGGCACTATATAATGATAAAAGGATCGATCTGACAAGAGGACATAACCCTAGTAATCATTTATGCACTCAACATAGTAGCACCTAAATATATAAAACAGATATTGGCTGACATAAAGACAGAGATCAACAGTAACACTATCATAGTATGGGACTTCAACACACCTCTGACAACAAGGGATAGGTCTTCCAGACAGAAAATCAATAATCAATATAGAAACAACAGCCTTAAATGATACATTGGACCACTTGGATTTAATCGGTATTTTCAGAGCATTTCACCCCAATGCTGCAGAATACACGTTCTTCTCAAGCGCACATGGAACATTCTCCAAGATAGACCATATGTTAAGCCACAAAACAAGTCTTGATAAATTTAAGAAAATTGAAATCATACCAATTGTCTTCTCTGACCACAGTGCTATGAAATTAGAAATGAACTACAGGAAAAAAACTGGAAGGCACACAAATTCATGGAGGCTGAATAATATGTTACTAAATAATGAATGGGTCTACCAGGAGATCAAGGAAAAAATCAAAAGATATCTCAAAACAAATGAAAATGAAAACACGACGACCCAAAATTTATGGGATGCCATGAAAGCAGTCCTAAGAGGGAATTTCATAGCATTGCAGGCCTACCTAAAGAAACAAGAAACATCACTAATCAACAGTTTATCTTCACACTTAAGGGATCTGGAAAAAGAACAACAAAATAAGCCCAAAGGGAGTACAAGGAAGGAGATAATAAAGATCAGAGCGGAAATAAATGAAATGGATACCAGAAAAACAATACAAAAGATCAATTAATCCAAGATTTGGTTCTTAGAGAAGATAAACAAAACTGACAAACCTTTAGCCAGACTCATTAAAAAAAAAAAAGAAAGACGACCCAAATTAATAAAATCAGTAATGAAAGAGGAGAAGTGACAACAGACACTGCAGAAATACAAAAAAAATTTAAGAAATTACTATGAGCAACTGTATGCCAACAAATTTTACAATCTGGAAGAAATGGACAATTTTCTAGAGGCCTACAACCTTCCAAGGCTAACTCAAGAAGAACCAGAAACCTGAATAGACTGATTACCACCAGGGAAATTGAATCAGTAATCAACAATCTCCCAACAAACAAAAGCCCTGGACCAGATGGCTTTACAGGTGAATTTTACAAAATGTTCAAAAAAGAATTATCACCTATTCTCCTCAAGCTCTTCCAAAAAATCCAGAAGGAGGGAAGACTCCCAGACACTTTTCACGAAGCCACTATCACCCTGATCCCAAAATCAGACAAAGACACCACGAAAAAGAAAACTACAGGCCGATATCGCTAATGAACATAGATGCAAAAATCCTCAACAACATATTAACAAACAGAATTCAGCAATACATTAAAAAGATCATACACCATGATCAAGTGGGATTCATCCCTGGTATGCATGGGTGGTTCAACATCCGCAAATCAATTAATGTGATACACCACAATAATAAAATGAAAAATAAAAATCACATGATCATATCAATAGACGCAGAAAAAGCATTTGATAAAATCCAGCAGCCATTTATGATAAAAATCCTTAAGAAAGTGGGAATAGAGGGGTCATATGTCAACATAATAAAGGTCATATATGATAAACCCACAGCTAACATCATACTCAATGGGGAAAAGCTAAACCCATTCCCCTTAAGATCAGAAACAAGGCAAGGTTGCGCACTTTCTCCACTTCTATTCAACACAGTGCTGGAAGTTCTAGCCACAGCAATCAGACAAGAAAAAGAAATAAAAGGCATCCAAATCGGTAAGGAGGAAGTAAAACTATCATTATATGCAGATGACATGATACTATATATAGAGAACCCTAAAGACTCCACCAAGAAACTATTAGAGCTGATAGATGAATTTAGTAAAGTAGCAGGATACAAAATTAATATTCAGAAATCAGTTGCATTTGTATATACCAATAATAAATCATCAGAAGGAGAAATTTAAAAAGCAATCCTATTTACAATTGCTCCAAAGACTATAAAATACCTGGGAATAAATTTAACCAAAGAAGTAAACATTCTGTACTAAGAAAATTATAAGACACTGAAGAGAGAAATGAAAGAAGATACAAATAGATGGAAACACATACCATGTTCATGGATAGGAAGAATTAATATAGTTTAAATGTCCATACTGCCTAAGGCAATATACATATTCAACGCAATTCCTATTAAATTACCAACGACGTTTTTCACAGAAATAGAACATATAATCCTAAAATTTATATGGGACCATAAAAGACCCCAGATAGCCTCAGCAATCTGGAGAAATAAGAACAAAGTGGGAAGTATAACAATACCTGACATCAAATTATATTACAAGGCTACAGTAATCAAAACAGCATGGTACTGGCATAAAAACAGACACATAGATCAATGGAACAGAATAGAGAGTCCAGAAATAAATCCATGCCTATATGGCCATTTAATCTACGACAATGGAAGCAAGAATGTATGGTGTGGTAAAGACAGTCTATTCAATAAATGGTGCTGGGAAACCTGGACAGGCACGTGCAAAAAAATGAAGCTGGACCACCTCCTTACACCATATACAAAAATAAATTCAAAATGGCTTAAAGACTTACATGTAAGATCTGAAACCATAAAATTCCTAGAAGAAAATATAGGAAGAAACTTCACAGACATTACCTGGGGTAAGATCTTTACTGATATATTCCCTCGCGCGAGGGAAGTTAGAGAAAAAATATACATGTGGGATTACATCAAACTAAAAATCTTTTCACCGCAAAGGAAATCATCAATAAAACAAAAAGGGATCCTACTGAATGGGAAAAGATATTTGCCAATGATATGTCTTTTAAGGGGTTAGTATCACAAATTTATAAAAAAGCTCACTCAACTCAACTCCAAAAAAACAAACAACCCAATTAAAAAATGGGCAGAGGACATGAAGAGACATTTTTCTAAAAAGGACATACAGATGGCAAACAGACATATGAAGAAATACTCAACCTCACTAACCATCAGAGAAATGCAAATAAAAATCACAATGAGATACCACCTCACCCCAGTCAAGATGGCTATCATCAATAAATCAACACACAACAAGTGCTGGAGTGGATGTGGAGAAAAGGGAACACTTGTGCACTGTTGGTGGGAATGCAGATTGGTTCAGCCACTATGGAAAACAGTATGGAGGTATCTCAAAAATCTGAAAATGGAACTACCTTATGATCCAGCAATCCCACACTTAGGTATCTATCCGGAGAAATCCAAAACTTCAATTCAAAAATCTTCATGCACCTCTATGTTTATTGCAGCACTATACACTATAGCCAATACATGGAAACAACCGAAATGCCCATAGGTTGATGACTGCATTAAGAAACTGTGTTACATTTATACAATGGAGTATCATGCAGCCATAAAGAAGAAAGAAATCTTACCATTTGCAACAACATGGATGGACCTAGAGAACATTATTTTAAGTGAAATAAGTCAGACAGAGAAAGACAAATACCATATGATGTCACTTATATGCGGAATCTAAAGAAAAGAATAAGTGAATGAACTAATCAGAAACAGTTTTGGAAACATAGAGGAAAAACTGAGGGTTGCTTGAGGGGCGGGGGGGGGTGAGGATAAGAGGGAAGGTGAGAGGTTTAGAAAATAGTCGGTAACCACAAGATGGCCATGGGTTTTGAAAATTAATTTGGGGAACGTAATCAATAATGTAAAGATTTTGTAGGGTATCCGATGGACATGTATCCCATTTGGGAGACCACCTTAGGGATGATGTAGATGCCTGATCTCTGCACGGTACACCTGATGCTGAATAATAATGAATGCCAACTATAAATATATATATATATATATATATATATATATATATATATATATATATATATATATATATATATATATATATATATATATATTTGTATGTATATGGTTACAGGAAGCGGAGTACAGCATTAGGAATAGAGACAGTGGAAATGTAATGGCTCTGTGCGATGTCAGAGGGATAGTGGATGGGGGAAGGGGGGTTCACACAGTGTGAGGTATATGATATAAATGATAAACGTCTAAGTTTTGCTTTGTCTTGTGCACCTGAAACTAATAAAATTATATTTAAAAATATTGTAATAATCCCTTATCTGGTCCATTCCCTCTAAACCTTATCAACTTCAATCAATAAAATTCTACAGCAAACTTTAGCTTAGTTTCTTTTCCCACCCATAGTGTTAGAGTAAGTTTATGTGGTAGTAATCTCATTTTTTAGTGGTGCAAGTGCATTTTACATTGAGAGAGGTGAAGAAGGAATAACACCAGTTTGCAGGATTTCTTGGAATAGTTGGAAGAAATTTCAAGAGTTCATGGTGAGCTAAGGAAAGATGCTCCCATAATTAGATTTTCATCTATATCTGAAATAGTCCCATTGTATGTTTTATTTCCTAATTTGGATGTTAAAGGAGACCTGACATCTATAGGTTTCCCCTTGACCACAACATGAGATTCTATCTTCTTTGCTTCTTTTCTTATATGCCTATATCAGCTGAACACTTTTCTGTTGTTTTTTGCCCTCTATCCTCATCTGATCCATCTCACAGATGTTGGGGTTTCAGGGATTCCTCTTAGGTTTTAGTGTCTCCTCCATCGTTACCAACCTTGGCCTCTTATTACAGTCATGTTTCCATCATTCACATGTACTTGGCCACATGGCAGCTTTGCTGATTGGGTCTGCAGCCATCTCCCACAAACACAGGCCAAGAGGTGACATGCAATCTACCCAGAGTATACTTACATCCTGCCAAAGCTGTAAAACTGTCTGGAATTGTAGTCCCTTCCAGTTATGTGCACCAAAGCACCTGCCAATGACATTAATCAAATTCCTAATGATTTCATGGTACAGCAGGTAGAGTTCAGGCAGCTTATAGCAGGAAAGTAAGGCCATAACAGCCCTGGGCTAGTGTTTTAGGCTCAGATCTCCTTAAATCTCAAGCCACAAGGCACAAGAAATCCATTGGGTGTTTCTGAAACTCGTTCCAATAACCAGAAAGTACCGAGGCAGAAGGTAAAGGAAAGGTTAGAAGAACACAATTGTCCTAGCTGTCAGGCAAAGACTGCCTACTCAATGGAGGTCCTGGGGTGACCCAGCCAATCAGTGTATCCAACCCAGTCACCCCAGGATGGCCATTTCCTAAGTAGGCCTGCTTGTCTGGGTCTAGGGACAATTCTGTAGGGCTTGCCCAGTGTCCCAGGCATGCATAACGCTTCCACCTAACTCAAACCACATGCAGGAGGATCATGTCATACTTGGCACATAACCAATTGAGAAAGGCATCAGAGGGTGTCCAGGCATCAACTTGTTTGAACAAATGTTCAAAAAACATTTCTGAGGGGATATTCCAGAAAAGCGTACTCACTTGTGGTCTTAAAACAGATGTTTAGTCTCTAAGATTGGGTTGCTTTGCAACCATTATTATTCAATGCTTAAAAGTAGAACCAAATCACTTCAAATTTTGAACTATGGTTGTTATTCAGATTTTTCTTGTAGATTTATATGGGCTGGGGGAAGGATGTGTCAGATAAGAGCATAATGCTGAGGAGGAAACATTCTGTTGTGCTTCAGTGCCTTGGCTTCAGAGTTAGACAGGCCAGGGCTTAGATCACTGACTCTCTGAGTGACTTAAATTCTCTGAGCCTCAGTTTCCTCATCTGTAAAATTGGGATAATAGCATTGCTTACTTGATAGATTTGTGAAAAAGATTAAAGAGTTTTTGTTTGTGTCTATGAGTTTTTGTTTCTTCATTTGTTGGTCTTGTTCTTTTGTTGTTTTTGGTTTATATACCACATATCAGTGAAATCATATGGCTCTCTGCTTTTTCTGTCTGACTTATTTCACTTAGCATTACAAACTCCAAATCCATCCATGTTGTCACAGTTGGTCCTATTTAATCTTTTCTTACCCCCGAATAGTATTCCATTGTGTATATATACCACAACTTCTTTATCCATTACTCTGTCGAAGGACGTTTTGGTTGTTTCCATGTCTTGGGCACCGTAAACAAAGCTGCAATGAACATTGGAGCAGACATGTTTTTATGTATTAATGTTTTCAGATTTTTCGTAGTTACTCAGGAGAGAATTGCTGTGTCATACGGTAATTCTATTCGTAATTTTTTGAGGCACCTTCACACTGCCTTCCATAGCAGCTGCGCAAATCTGCATTCCCACCAACAGTGTAAGAGGGTTCCTTTTTCTCCACAGCCTCTCCAACACTTGTTACTATTTGTCTTGTTGATGATGGCCATTCTAACTGGGGTGAGGAGATATCTCATTGTGGTTTTTCTTTGCATTTATCTGGTGATTAGTGATGTTGAGCATTTTTTCATATGTCTATTGCCATTTTATGTCCTCTTTGGAGAAAAGTTTCTTTAGGTCCTCTGCCCATTTTTCAATTGGGTTGTTTGTTTTTTTATTGTTGAGTTGCATGAGTTTCTTGTACATTTTTGGTATTAGCCCCTTATTGGAGGCACTGTTTGCAAAAATCTTCTCCCATACAGTTGGTTGTCTCTTATTTTGTCAATGGTTTCTTTTGCTGTGCAGAAGCTTTTAAGTTTGATATAGTCCCATTCATTTATTTTAGCTTTTACTTCCCTTGCCTTTGGAGTCAAATTCATGAAATGCTCTTTAAACCCAGGTTCAATAAATTTAGTACCTATGTTTTCTTCTATGCAGTTTATTGTGTCAGGTCTTATGCTTAAGTCTTTGATCCATTTTGAATTAATTTTAGTACATGGTGACAGATAGCAGTCCACTTTCATTCTTTTGCACGTGGCTTTCCAATTCTGTCAGCACCATTTATTGAAGAGGCTGTCTTTCCTCCATTGTATTTTTTATGCTTCTTTGTCAAAAATTATCTGTCCATGTTTATGTGGCTTTATTTCTGAGTTCTCAATTCTATTCCATTGGTCGATGTGTCTGTTTTTCTGCCAATACCATGCTGTTTTGATTATTGTTGCCCTGTAGTACAAGCTAATGTCAGGGAGTGTGATACCTCCATTATTGTTCTTTTTTCTTAAGATTGCTTTGGCTATTCGGGGTCTTTCGTGGTTCTAAACATATCTGATGAGTTTTTATTCTATTTCTTTTAAAAATGCCATTAGGATTTTGATGGGGATGGCATTAAATCTGTACATTGCTTTGAGTAATATGGCCATTTTCACTATGTTGATTCTTCCAATCCATGAGCACAGAATGTCTTTCCATTTCTTTCTCTCTTCCTCAATTTCTTTTAAAAATGTGGGGTGGGGGGTGGGAGATGAGGGTAAGGGGGATCGAATATATGGTGATGGAAGGAGAACTGACTCTGGGTGGTGAACACACAATGGGATTTATAGATGATGTAATACAGAATTGTTCACCTGAAATCTATGTAATTTTACTAACAATTGTCACCCCAATAAATTTAATTAAAAAAAAATAAAAATAAAAATGTCTTATAGTTTTCAACATATAAATCCTTCACATCCTTGGTTAAGTTTATTCCTAGGTATTTTATTCTTTTTGCTGCAATTGCAAAGGAATTGTTTTTTGTATTTCTTTTTCTGGGATTTCATTGTTAGTGTATAGGAATGCAATGGACTTTTGTAGATTGATTTTTAGCCGGCAACTTTACTGTATTCGTTGATTGTTTCTAATAGCTTTTTGGTGGAGTCTTTAGGGTTTTCTATACATAGCATCATGTCATCTGCAAAGAGTGACAATTTAACTTCTTCAATCCCAATTTGGATGCCTTTTATTTCTTTCTCTTGCCTGATTGCTCTGGCAAGGACTTCCAACACTATATAGAAAAGCAGAGGTGATAGGGGACAGCCCTGTCGTGTTCCTGAACGTACAGCAAGGTGATTCAGTTTTTCACCATTAATTATGAGATTAGCTGAGGGTTTGTCATATATGGCCTTTATTTTTTCAAGGTATTTTCCTTCTATACCTATTTTATTGTGTGTTAATCAGAAAGGGATGTTGTATCTTGTCAAATGCTTTTTTCTGCATCAATTGATATAATCGTATGATTTTTGTCATTTATTTTCTTTATGTTATGTATCACATTGATGGATTTCCGTATGTTGAACTATCCTTGTGCCCCTGGGGATGACCCCACTTGGTCGTGTTGAATAATCTTTTTAATGCATTGTTGCATTTGATTTTGCTAGAATTTTGTTTAGGATTTTTGCATGTGTATTCATCAGAGGTATTGGTCTTAGTTTTTTTTTGTGTGTGTTGTCCTTACCAGGTTTTGGTATCAGTGTAATGTTGGCCCCATAAAATGAGGAAGAGTTTGAGCAGGATTGGTATTAGATCCTCTTTGAAAGTTTGGTAGATTTCAGTAGTGAAGCTGTCTGGTCCCGGACTTTTGCTTTTGGGAAGGTTTGTGTAACTGATTCAATTTTTTTCACTAGTGATCATCCTGTTTATATTTTCGAATTCTTCATGGTTCAACCTAGGAAGGCTATATGTTTCTAAGAACTTGTCCATTTCTTCTAGGCTACTGAATTTGGTAGCATATAGTCCTTCATAGTATTCCTGGATGATCCTTTGAATTTTTGTGGCATCATTATAACTTCCCATTTTTAATTTCTGATTTTGTTTCTCAAGGTCTTCTCCGTTTTTTTTCTTAGTGAGTCTAGCCAAGGGTTTGTCAATCTTTTTAAGAACCAGCTCTATGTCATGTTAATTTTTTCCATTTTCTTTTTGTTCTCTGTTTCATTTAGTTCTGCTCTGATTTTATTATTTCCTTTCTTCTGCTTACCTTGGGTTTCATTTGTTCTTCTTTTTCTAGCTCTTTAAGGTGTAATGTGAGGTTACTTATTTGGGATTTTTCTTGTTTCTTGAGACAGGCCTGTAATGATTTAAGTTTCCCTCTTAAAAGTGCTATCGCTGCATCCAAAAATTTTAGTAGGATGCATTTTGATTCTCATTTGTTTCTATGTATATTTTGATCTACCCTCTAATTTCTTCTTTGACCTTGTCGTTCTTTAAGTGTATGTTGTTTAATCTCCGTGTATTTGTAGGTTTTCCTGCATTCTTTTTGTAGTTGATATCCAATTTCAAAGTCTCGTGATAAGAGAATATGCTTGGTATGATTTGAATCCTTTTAAATTATTTGAGTCTAGTTTTATGTCCCAATGCATCGTCTACCCTTGAGAATATTCCATGTACACTAGAAAAAAATGTATAGTCTGATGTTTTAGGATGAAGTGCTGTATAAATGTCAATTATGTCCATTTCATCTGATGTGGCATTTAGGGCTGCTACTTTATTATTTATTTTCTGTTTGGATGATCTATCCATAGCTGTTAATGATGTATTTACTTCCCCTTGTATAATTGTGTTTTGGTAAATTTCTCCCTTTCGTTCTGTTCATAATTGCTTGGTATATTTCGGTGCTCCCTGATTGGGGCCATACATATTGATGGCTGTTATGTCTTCTTGTTGTATAGTCCCCTTTACCATTAGGAAATGTCCATTTTTGTCTCTTGTTCACTTTTCACCCTGAAGTCTGTTACATCTGATATCAGTATGGATACACCTGATTTTTTCTGGACGCCACTTGCTTGGAGTGTAAATTTCTACCCTTTCACTTTGAGTCTAAGTTTGTCTTGTAGCAGAGATGTGTCTCTTGGAGACAGCATATGGTTGGGTTTAGTTTTCTGATCCAATCTGCTACTCTGTGACTTTTTATTGGTGAATTCAGTCCATTTACATTTAGAGTTATTGTTGATATGTGAGGATTTCCTATCATTCTATCTTTAGTTTCTGGTAAGACTGTTTCTCCATTCTTTCTTTACTTTTTTTGTTCTTGTCTATTATTTCTCTGTGGTGGTATTCTGTGATGTTGCTCTCTGTTTCTTCTTTTATTAGTGTATATGTTTCAGTTCTGGATTTTTTTTCAGTGGTGACCATTAAATTTATGTAAAGGAAAGTTTGATATTTAGAGTATTCCATTTTCTTCAGCATGCTTTCTTTCTCCATTCCAATCTTCTGCTTCAGACCTTTACTTTTCCTCTTTTTATGTTTTGGTTGCCACATATTGTTCCTGTTGATGGTGGTCGAATAGCCTCCTTTAATATTTCTTGTAGTGCAGGTCGTGTATTGGAAAATTCCCTCAGCTTCTGTATGTCTGGAAAGGTCTTTATTCCTCCTTCATATCTAAAGGATATCTCTGCTGGGTATATTATTCTTGGCTCATAATTTCTCTCTTTTAATAGTTTGAATGTTTGTTTCCACACTCTTCTGGCTTGTAGAGTTTCTGCTGAAAAATCTGATGACAATCTAATGGGCATTCCTTTGTAGGTTACCATCTTCTTTTCCCTGGCTGCCTTGAGGATTCTTTCTTTGTTGTTCATTTTTGACAGCTTCAATACAATGTGTCTTGGTGAAGGCCTGTTTGGGTTGAGATAATTAGGTGATCTATTTGCTCTTTGGATTCGAGGATCCAGTTCTTGCCACAAGTTTGGGAAGTTCTCATCGACTATTTGTTTGAATATACTCTCTGTTCCCTTCTGTCTGTCTTCTCCTTCTGGTATGCCTATTATTCTTACATTGCTCTCTCTGATGGAGTCAGAAAGTTCTTGTAGATTTCTTTCATTTATTTTAAGTCTTAAGTCTCTTTCTTCTTCCATCTGTGTCATTTCCAGGTTCCTGTCTATGATGTCACTGATTCTTTCCTCCATCTGGTCAACTCTAATACCTAAGGTTGCTATTTCATTCTTAATTTCTTCTATTGAGGTCTTATTGTCCAGAAATTCTATTTTGTTCTTTTTGAAAATTTCAATCTCTTTGGTAAAATGTTCATGTTATTCTTTCATTGTGTTTGTGAGTTCATTATACTGCCTTTCTGTGTTTTCTTGCATCTCGTTGAGTTTTTTTAGAACTGCAATCTCAAATTGTCTGTCATTTAAGTCACATATTTCCATATCTTTAATTTATTTTCTGGAGACTTTTCACTTTCTTTCTGAGCTGTCTTATTTCCTTGGTTATTCATGGCAATTAATGATTTATTATTTATCTTCCAAGATATCTACAGGAGTGGCTTCTGCAACAGGTTGATAGGATGAAGTCTTTCTTTTGTTTTCCAGTAGGTGTTGGCAGAATGTTTTATTTTCCCTCTGACTGCAGTCTTTTTTTCTCTCTACACTGTAGTGTTATGTTTTATCTGCACTACTCCAGCTTCTCACACAGTGAGGGCATTTCCTCAAAGGCAGGCTTCTGCTCTGTTAACAGTTCACCTGGGTCATAGGGTGCTGCGTCCCTGTGGGGATGCAGAGAGCTTTTGAAGTTCCAAAGCTCTTCCTGCACCAGATTCAGAGCCTGTATGTTTCAGCAGTTCTGTTTACTCCTGCAGGTATCTGCCCAGATAGGTGGGGACAGGGGCAGGGTGCGTTGTGAGAGGTGGCCCAGAGCAATGGCGGCTACCACCACCACAGCCAGCCCTGCTTCAACAGCTCCCTCCCCTTTGCCAGAACTAGTTGGGCTGCAAATCTATGTCTGTGCACCACAGTTCTCAGAACCGCAAATATATTTTTTTATCTGATACTGCTACTGTTTCGCTTCTAGCACTGGACAGGTGGGCGTGGGTCATGCTCTGGGAGGGTAGAGAGGGAGTGGTCAGTCTCAGCACCTAAGGCTTCCGTTCTCTGCTCGGCAGTGATGGCTTAAACCATCGTTTTCAGTCCTTTTCCCTCAGTTCTTGCTCCAAAGTCTCTGCCGTGAGCATTGGCCTCAGCCGTGTTATATGCTGTCCCCACAGCCCTGTGGGCCATAAATGCAGCCCTAACAGTCCAAGCTCTTTTGTCTACCACAGCTGCTATAGTTCCAGGATGCAGCATGCTTGGAGCAGTGAGTCAGGTCCACGTCCTGCGCCCGCACGTCTCCGCCTCTACCCTTCTCACTTCCCTCCTCTGCTGTTCGCGCAAATTTGCCCACCTTTGGGTGAATTCTGTAGAGAGCCTCTTTGTCTTGCTTGTCTGCTGTGCAGGGAGTCCTTTGTGGAGTTATAGTTGTTCAATTCATTGTAAATTCCCGGGGAGATTTCCAGAGGCTCACCTCACTGCACCATTTTGATGATGTCACTCCTATTTTACATTTTTAATATGCAAATTAATCTTCTGGTTGCATGACAGGACTGCACACATCCTGCCTCTGTTTTGATGCCAGTGTATGATCAATTTCCTTGTATTTTAACTAGTATCTATGTTACATTCAGAATGTTAAATCAGGAAATGTAAACAATTCCTAGGCCATGTGTATAATGTTTGTAAGTCATTCCTAAAAATTGTTCACAATCTGTGTAACATATATGCAACTAACAAGATGCCTGAAATATATAGAAAACCTTCAAGATGCTAACTGGTCATCCCAATGCTATCCCTGGATTGTAACATTTGCTTTAACAGTTCTTCTTATTTGCTTATTTGTGTAGATATTAATCATAATTCTAATAGAAACCATATTACAGTATTTTCATAGCTCTCCCAGGTTCCTGAATTTTTACCAGCCATTTGGCTATCCAGGGCTTTGGAAATGCTCATTTTAAGAGAAGGGGAGATGGGGAGCATGGCTCTAGAAGAGGGTAAATGGGGTTTAATATATGGTGATGGAAAGAGAAGTGACTCTGGGTGGTGAACACACAATGTGAGATATAGATAATGTATTACAAAATTGTATACCTGAAATCTATATAACTTCACTAACAATTGTCACCCCAATAAACTTTAATTTAAAAAAGGAAAAAAAGAGCAACTAGGAATAAAAGAAACTAATAGCGAAGAATAAAATTATCTTTTTTGTCAGATAATCTGAGGCCCCATCAAATTTTCTTATTCCTGTTCGCAAGATTTAGCCCAAGCTTCCTTGCCTTTTCCCCCAGCTCACTAGACTCTGTCCAAGTAATTTCTGATATTCTAACTCCACCAAGCATTCCTAGGAAAAAATAAACTAACCAACCAACAACAACAACAAAAAACAAGCAAACATAAAACCCTAATAACTTTTACCAACATCAGTCTGTCTAAACATGAAACTTTCTTTCCTACCCTTGCTTACTTCCCCACTAATGGGCCCGGGTCTACACATGGTATAATTGTTTAATTCTACATATTTGGTTCCCAGCCAAATTTATCTTGTTTTAGCTTACTATTTTTAGATGAATTACACATTGATTTATATCAATATTATCTGTTATGGTTTATATGTACATAAGCACCCGAAACCAATTTGGAGAGGAAGAAATACTAAGTTGAATTAGTCTAGTCTTTGAGTGCCAAAGTCATCAAATCATTGATTGGAATCCTTTATCCTCTCAGGCTGGAAAATTTCTAGTCCATCTAGACAACTAAACTGATTTGATCAACTTCTGATTGACATG
Organism: Rhinolophus sinicus; assembly: GCF_057876585.1. Lineage (NCBI taxonomy): Eukaryota > Metazoa > Chordata > Mammalia > Chiroptera > Rhinolophidae > Rhinolophus > Rhinolophus sinicus. The sequence goes on along the minus strand of NC_142518.1, from coordinate 45,212,019 downwards.
CAGTACTGGAGCTCAGTATGATGAGGCCAGGGGATGAATTGGCAAGGTGGGATGTAGGACCAAGAGGGAAACCTCTGAGTGGCTGTGTAGGGCCTTCTGACAATTGACCTCAGAATCTAGTAAAAGTGCCAAGAAGTTGGTTGGTATGGAAAGATGCTGCTAAGCAGAATTTGACATTGTATAAATGTGCCCTTTGATCTGCTCATGTAATGATCCTCTACCCCCATTTCAATCACCACTGTATGCACATCCACCTCTCCAAGGTCTCATGCAGTCCTATCTCCACTGTGAAGCCCCTCTAGTTGCTTCATGCTCCACTGGTCTGTCTTTTCTTTAAACTCTTCTAGCCCTTATTTAAATTAATTTTCTCTGTAGTAGTGAATTGCACCAATATAATTGTTTACCTCTGTGATATTTTTCATGAATGCTTTGTACTGATGGGGACCATATTTTCCAAACCAAAATTTGGAACAATCATCTGAAAATTAAGGTGGACTATTTGAAATTAGCAGTTCCTTGAAAAATAGATATTTTATTCTTTCTGTGTCCCTCACCTATTAAATATTCAATATTGGCTGCTATTGATGATACAGTGATAAAGAAGGATACAAGGTGGCAACTACCAAGTTACAAGTGAAGGACACTGATATTCTTTGGAGTGTCAAATACAGAGAAGTATTGCCCAAATGTCTTATCATTGTGTGTGAGGAATGACGTAATGATACCGAAAAAGAAAAAAAGAGTGTGGAAAGGGAAGAAGGTCCAAAAGGTACCAGTAGCAAAATGGGAGATCACCAATTCCCACCCCAAGAGGGATAAATATTGCTAGTTAGGACTTCCTCGGTTGGACTCAATCTCTGAGTTCGCCTGCACTTCCCTCTCTAGTGCGTAATTTTGTTTCAATAAACTTCCTTTGCTTTCTTGCAAAAAAAGAGAAAAAGACCATATCATATAAGATACCATATAATATAAAAAATGTTACCTCGTTATTCAGAAGGACAGAAATGAAGGTTTCACTGAAGTCTGTAAGGGTGTGAAATAAGTAAAATTGGATTTATTTACAAAATTCTAGAATCCTTCACTGGCCTGTATGTTCCTGCATACCAAAATTTCAAGGAAAATAAAAGGGGTGATAAGCCCATGGAACATACTTTCAAAGGTTATATAGGCTGTGGACATTGCTGGGAGAGAAGTTTACGTTCACTTTAGGTTGGCAGATCCATAAGGACTATTAAACATTTTTATCTATCAATTTTTTTTAAATTTTATTTTATTAAATTTATTGGGGTGACAATTGTTAGTAAAATTACATAGATTTCAGGTGTACAATTCTGTATTACATCATCTATAAATCCCATTGTGTGTTCATCACCCAGAGTCAGTTCTCCTTCCATCACCATATATTCGATCCCCCTTACCCTCATCTCCCACCCCCCACCCCCCGCCCCCCCTTACTCCCTGGCAACCACTAAACTATTGTCTGTGTCTATGAGTTTCTTGAGAGAGTAATGCTGAGCGAAACAAGTCAGAAAAAAAAAAAGCAGAGAACCATGTGATTTCACTGATATGTGGTATATAAACCAAAAACAACATAAGAACAAGACAAACAAATGAGAAACAAAAACTCATATCTATCAATTTTTAACTCAGTTAGTTAATAAGAATATTGGTTAACCACTGTGGAGAAGAAAAATAACTATTTAACCCCTTACCGAACAGAAAGCAGCCACTTAATCTAGAGTCTAACATGCTGACAGTGGGAAACAACAAAGATGGTGCAGTAGGTAAATGTTGTGCTTAACTTCTCTCGCAACCATATCAAAATTACAAATAATCTATAAAACAGCTATTATTGAGAATCACCTAAAATCAAGCTGAACTGAAGCCCTTCAACTAAGGTTGCACCGAAGAAGCCACCTCCAGACTGGTAGGAGTGGTAGAGACATGAAACAGGCTGGTCCCACACCTCCATGTTACCATTAAAGGTCAGGAGAGATAATTTGGTTGTGGGCGTCCAGCCCCACCCCAGCCCATGAGTCCACTGCTGGGGAGAGAATTCCCCATAAATTCTGGTTGTGAAAACCAGCGGAGATTGTGACTGAGTGAAACTGAGAGCGGCTGCACTCCCAGGCGCTCCTCTTAGAGAGACTGCATGCGGACTTACCCAACAATGGAATCACTGGCTCTGAGCTCCAGTGCTGGGGGCAGCAGCTGAAAAGTTGGCAGAGACATATAGTGGGGAACTGAGTTGTCTGGCTTGGGATGGGGGCTAGAGAGTTGGCTTTATCCTGGATGGGGCAGCTGGTGGAGGCCATTGCTTTTTGCTGAGCCCTCCCCCTTCCAGGTGTGCAGATGCAGGTGGCCACCATATCTAAGTCTCAGCCATTCATTCACCATGCCCTGGTGATTGGAGACCTGGCCCTGCCCAACATTTGGGCACACCCATGCCACTTCAAGTTGCTTTTTCATGCAGACCGCCTGCCTTGGCTCAAGCTTCAAACTTTCCTAGGGTCTCTCAAAGGTCCATGGAACCCAGACAGGCAGCATCTGGCTTGCCCATGTTCTGTACCTCTCACTGAGCTGTCCTAAGTGCAGCACTAGCAGCAGCTGTCCTTGGTTCATGGCTTGGCCTCTCAAGGCACTTCCAAATACAGCACAAGCAGCAGCCATCTGCAGATTTATTTGTGGCTCCTACCAGGTGGCCCCTGGTGGGGCACAGGCTTACAGTGGGTCCCCTCCAAGGTGGTCCTGAGGCTGGCGCCTCCAGTGGCCAGCTTCAAAACCAGCTAGGACATCACCCAGCCACCTCCAAGTAAAACACACACACGGGGCAGATTGAGCAGGCACCAGAGTCCTGCTGAGACAGATCCTGCTCTGTAGGATCATCCCCTGCACAACAATTCTTCCACTGTAGTCAAGGCCAGTCTTCACAAGGACTGAAACCAAGGATCAGCCCCTCCCACTGATGTGCAATTATCAACCAAGGCTCAACTACAAGAGGAGGGCACACACAACCCACACAAGGGACACTGGCAGTGCATGGCTCACGTGACCAGAAAGACTGTGCCACTGAACCCCACAGCACATCTACTACATAAGGCCACGACTAAGACCAGAAGACATAGCAGCCCTACCTAATACATAGAAACAAACACAGGGAGGCAGCCAAAATGGGGTCCCAAATATAAGAAACATGTTCCAAATAAAAGAACAGAACAAATCTCCAGGAAAAGAACTAAGCAAAATGGAGATAAGCAATCTAGCAGATGCAGAGTTTCAAACAGTGGTTGTAAGAATGCTCAATGATCTCAGGGAGAACTTTAACAGATAGATAGGAAGCATAAAAATGGAGATGGAAACCATGAAAGAGAACCAGTCCAAAATAAAGGATACAGTAATGGAAATGAAGAATATATTACTGGGAATCAATAGTATATTGGATGTAGCAGAGGATCCAACCAGCGATGTAGAAGAAAGGGTAGTAGAAAACAACCAACAGGAACAGCAAAAAGAAAAAAAAGAATCCAAAAAATCGAGAGTTTAAGGGGCCTCTGGGACAATATCAGGCATACCAACATTCACGTTATAGGGGTACCAGAAAGTGAAGAAAGAGGGCAAGGAATTGAAAACCTATTTGAGGAAATAATGACAGAAAACTTCCATAACCTGGTGAAGGAAATACACACACAAGCCTAGGAACACAGAGCGTCCCAAACAAGATGAATACAAAAAGGCCAGCACAAAGACACATCATAATTAAAATGTCAAAGGTTAAAGACAAAGAGAGAATCTTAAAAGCAGCAAGAGAAAAGCAGATAGTTACCTACAAGGGAGATTCAATAAGACTGGCAGCTGATTTCTCAACAGAAACTTTACAGGCAAGAAGGGAGTGGCAGGAAATATTCCCAGTGATGAAAAACAATGACCTACAACCAAGATTGTTCTATCCAGCAAGGCTGTCACTTAGAATTAAAGGACAGATAAGGAGCTTCCCAGACAAGGAAAAGCTGAAGGAGTTCACCACCGCCAAACCAGTGTTACAAAGAATTTTAGAGGGCTTTCTTAAAGATGGGAGGGGGATTAAGGATGGGTGAAAGGGGAAGGAATTAAGAAGTACAAACTGGTTGTTACACAGTAGTCATGAGTATAGGGTTTAGCATAAGGAATATAGTCAATAATATTGTAATAACTAGGTATGGTGCCAGATAGTTTCTAGATCTATCAGGGTGATAGATGGGAATGTGGTTGGGGGCAGGGTGAAAGAGGTGAAGGTATTAAGAAATAAAATTGTTAGTTAATACTGAATGGGGAATGTAATCAACAACGTTGTAAAGATCATGTAAGGTGTCAGATGGGCACTGAACTTATCAGGGAGATCATTTCATAGACTGTGTAGATGCCTGACCAATGCACTATACACCTGAAGCTTAAGTAGAATAATATTGAATGTTAACTATAACTAAATATACAGGTATATATAGTCAGGGGATGTTGAGTACAACATAGGGAAGATAGTCAATGGTACTGTAACAGCTATATCAGATGTCAGAGGGGTAGAACTTGGGGGTAGGTTTAAATGTTTAACTATTATGTTGCTTTGTACACCTGAGACTAATTTAAAAAATCAGTAAAAAAAAAAAAAAAATACATGCTGACAGCAACAAGAAGGGATAGCTTATAGTGAGGAGTAGATAAAAGTAGAGATAATTATTTAATAATAGTAATTTGGAATCAGTTACCTTAGGGGCTAATTTACCTATATACCTTAATTATACTTGGGAGTAGCATTGCATAATACAGCAATTTGTGCTTATTATGATAACCTTGAATTATTAAGACAAACGAATTATATTTCGTATATTTTATTCTTATGGAATTCATGGTTCTTGCAAACAGGTCTCTAAGATGCTCTTCCTAACCAAATAAAAAAGCCTCACCACAACACCTTACATTTTTTTTCCATACCAAGAAAGAGGGTTGTAAGATGCAAATATTTTCCAAACAGAAGAAGCAGTTATTTTGGTAACAATAACAGTTCAGATGATGAAAAGCATAATGGGATACTTCTGCTAATACAGTGTATTGGACTTTGAAAGGTCAAAAATGAAAACATGATGATATAGTGCTCTTTTGCCACTTCTGCCAAATATTAATATCATTTCTTGGAAATCCAGGGAAACCAGAGAGCTTTGAGTTACCAGCAGAAATGGTTTTATGTATTCCTTGGATTGGACATCATCAACAAATCCTGGCATCCTTAAAGAAGCATTTTATTTTATTTTTAAAAGATTTTTGTTAAAAATATAGCTAACATATGATATCAATTTGAGGTACACATTATAGTTATTCAACATTCATATACCTAAAGAAGAGATAACCAGAAGTCCAGCAACCATCTGACACTGTACCATGCTATCACAATATTATTGACTATATTCCGTGTATTGTACATTACGTTTTCATGACTTATTTGTTTTATACCTGGAAATTTGAACCTCTTATTCCCCTTCACCTCCCCCCTTTTAAATTTTCAATTACAGTTAACATTCAATATTACTTTATATTAATTTTAGGTGTACAACATAGTGGTTAGACATTTATATAATTTAAGAAGTAATCACCCTGACCAGTCTAGTATACATCTGGCATTATATAGTTATTACAATATTACTAACTATATTCCCTATGCTTTACTCTGCATCCCTGGTACTATTTTGTAACTACCATTTTGTACAGCATGGATTGACCTAGAGAATATTATGCTAAGTGAAATAAGTCAGATTGAGAAAGACAGTTTGTACTTCTTACTCCCTTCAGCTTTTGCTCAATACACCCAGCCTCCTTCTCATCTGGCAACCATCAAAATGTTCTCTGTATCAATGAGTTTGTTTATGTCTTGTATGTTTGTTTTGTTCTTTATATTTCACAATATAAGCGAAATTACATTGCATCTGTCTTACTCTGTCTGATATACTCTACTCAGCAAAATACACTAGAGGTCGATCCATGCTGCCACAAATGGCAAGAACCCCTTCCCTTTCATGACCAAGCAATATTCCATTGTATATATGTACCACCTACTCTTTATCCATTCATCCATTTAAAGACACCCATGTTGTCTCCATATCTTAGCTATTGTAAAGAATGCTGCCTTATTTCGCTTAGCATTATACTCTCAAGATCCATCCATGTTGTCACAAATGGTCCTATATCATCTTTTCTTACCGCCGAATAGTATTCCATTGTGTATATATACCACAACTTCTTTATCCAAATTGTACACCTGAAATCTATGTAATTTTACTAACAATTGTCACCCCAATAAATTAAAAAAAAAAAAGAATGCTGCAATGAACAAATGGTGCACATTTCCCTTTGAAGCATTGTTTTGGGTTTCTTCAGATAAATACCCAGAAGTGAGATACTAGGTTTTTCTTTGTCTCTTGTTATAGCCTTTGTTTTAAAGTCATTTTGTCTGGCATAAGTATCGCTACACCAGATTTTTAAACTTTATTTTCCATTTTCAGAAAGTATCTTTATCCATTCTTTTACTTTCAGTCTGTGTTTCTTTCAGTCTGAAGTGAGTCTTACAGGCAGATATGCATGGGTCTTGTTTTCTTACCAGCCATCCTATGTAATTTGATTGGAGCATTTAATCCATTTACATTGAAAGCAATTGATAGATTTGTAGTTATTGATATTTTATTATTCATGTTTTTTATCTTTATTTCCATCTTCTTAACAAAGTCCCTTTAACATTTCTTGTAACATTGGTTTGGTGGTGAACTCCTTTAGCTTTCTCCTGTCTGGGAAGCTCTTTATCTGTCCTTTGATTTTAAATGATAACTTTGCTGGGTAGAGCAGTCTTCGTTGTAGATCCTTGCTTTCCACCACTTTGAACATTTCCCTTCAATCCCTTCTGGCCTGCAACATTTCTGTTGAAAAATCAGCTGACAGTCTTATGGGAGCTCCCTTGTAGATAACTAACTACTTTTCTCTTGCTGCTTTTAAGAGTCTTTCTTTCTTTATCTTTAACTTCAGGCATTTTAATTATGGTATGTCTTGGTGTGGGTCTCTTTGGGTTTATCTTGTTTGGGACTTTGTACTTTCTGGGCTTGTATGTCTATTTCCTACACCAGGTTAGGGAAGTTTTCAGTTATTATTTCTTCAAATAGGTTTTGAATTCCTTGCTCTCTCCTTCTCCTTCTGGTAACCCTATGAAATGAATGTTGGTACACTTGATGCTGTCCCAGAGGCCCCTTAGTCTAGCCTCACTTTTTGGATTTTTTTTTTTCTCTTCTGATTTGGTGTTTTCTACTACCTTACCTTCTAAGCCACTTATTCGATCTTCTGCTTCATCTAATCTACTGTTGATTCCCTATAATATTCATTTTGGTTATTGTATTCTTCACTTCTGACTGGTTCTTTTTATGTTTCTATCTCCATTTTTATGTTTTCTATCTCTTTGTTGAAGTTCTCCCTGAGATCATTGAGCATCCTTCTAACCAGTTTTTGGAACTCTGCATCTAATAGTTTGCTTGCCTCCATTTTGTTTAGTTCTTTTTCTGGAGTTTTCTCTGGTTCTTTCATTTTGGATATATTTCTTTATTTCTTCATTTTGGCTGCCTCTTTGTGTTTGTTACTGTATATTAAGTAGATTTGCTACATCTTCCTTTCTTGCCTGGGTAGCCTTATGTAGTAGGTGTCCTGTGGGGCCCACTGGCAGTCTCCTGGTCACCTGTGCTGGGTGCTCCAGGAGTGTCCTTTGTGTGAGTTCTGTGTGCCCTTCTGTTATAGTTGAGACTTGATTGCTATTGGCATATCAGTGGGTGGGGTTAACCCTCAGGCTGGCTGACTGTGCAGTTTGGCCCTGTCCATACCTTACAGGCTGCTGTGCAGGGGGCTTATCCCACTGAGCAGGAAGTTTCCCAGTGGGCTCTGGTACCTGTTGAGACCATCCTTTTTGTGTTCCTCTTGTGGAATTATTTGTGAGGTGCACAGCTGGGATCTGAAACCAATCTCCAAGGATGTTTTTTCTGGGCCTCTTGGGAGGGGCTCTGGTGCAGGCCCAGTTCAGCCACTGCTTGTGACTGAGCAGGGAACTACATGGTAGGAGCTACAAAGTAATTTACAGTTGTTAGCTGCCTGTGCTAAGCCTGTAGGCATGTGGGAGAGAGAGGCCATGCTGTGAACTGAGGAAGGCTGCCACCAGTACCACTCCTGGAGTAGCTCTGCAAAAACCAGGACACCTCAAGGTCTGCTGCCATGTGCCAGCCTTGTAAGGTTTAGCTGCTCATAAAGCCTCATGTGGTAGCAAGTTGGGTGAGGCATGGTTTCAGGAAATCACCAAGGTGGACAAGTGTTCACCAGGTTAATGTAGATTCTGGTTTGGTGCAAGTGCTGAGCCTGGAGCTTCTCAACAAAAGTCTCAGAGCCCACTAAGGCTGGCTACCACCTGCCTGGGGCCCATAGACCCCCAAGAGTTGTCCAAGAAACAGTGCAATGTAGGCGGGGCTGGGTGCTTGCTGAAAAAGTGCTACCCACATTGGGAGAGTTGGTTAGGGCAGGGTCTTAGAAAGTCACCAGCGTGGAGCAAGCAGAGCTCATCAGACCAACTCAGATTCAGATTTGGCCATGGGAGTTGGGGGAGGGCTCAAAACAGAAAATATGGTGCCTGCGTGGTTGCTGCATGGAAGGAGAACCCCACACAGGGAAAATGGTGACTGTCCCTCTGGTCCTCACCCAGAAGCCATACAACTCATTCTCTCCCTGTAGGTCTCCAATGAACCCCCGAGTCACTGTTCCTCTGCCAGAGCTTGGGGTGCATGTCTGCGAGGAAGTGAGTCTGCCCAGGCCTTTTAAGAGGACATCTGGGTTTCCTGTTGCCTTCTGTCCCACTCAGATGGTTGGAATCCCCACTAGTTTTCACAGATGTTATGGGGCTCCAGTATTTTGGGCTGGGTCCCTCGTTCATCTCAGGGGAACCTGCTTGGCTGAGATATCCCTCCCGATTCTCATCTACCCCACACACGTGTGGGGCCAGCCCATTCCACATCTCCGCCCCTCCTACCCGTCTTGATGTGGCTTCTTCTTTATATCTTTAGTTATAAAATTTCTATTCAGCTAGACTTCAGATGGTTCTCCAGGTGGATTGTTGTATAAGTTAGTTGTATTTTTAATGTGTTTATAAGAGGAGACAAGCACAATACTTATCTACTACGCCATCTTGGATCTCCTACCAAGGAAGCACTTTGAAATCTAGTTTCTCTACTGGACAGTATTCATGATTAATGAGCCCAATTGAGGGTGGCATTTGGAGAGTATCATTCACTATGACAGTCGGCCAGCCAGCCATAAAGTAGATGGTGGTATGCCATTGAAACATAAAAGCAGGAGATAGACACTTTTCATCATGTGGCAAGCCAATGGGTGAATTTAGATTTATTGGAAAAGTTGGTTTTGTTTCTTCTCAGAAGACTAAGCCATGTTCCTAATCATACCTATCTTTATAAATAATCTTTGGTACCAATTGCTTGTGCTGTATTTGGAACAAGTGATCTGGTGCTACTAGATGTCACACTTATTGAGGGTAATACCTGTATCTAATTTCCCTCTTTATACCCATTCTGCCACTTTTTCCTCCCAGTGCCCAGCCACAGCAGTATCCTGCACATAGTAAGAGTTCAATAAGTATTGCCAAAATAACGAATGTTTTAAATATGTATGTTATTTGCTACTAATATATAAACAGAGTGCTATTAAAGTGGAAGTTGGAGGTTAAGGGGTGCCAAGAACAAACTTTTGCATGCTCAAAATAGTTGCCTTATCTTCGGAAAATTAGTACATGGTCATAAAATACATAAACTCCTCTGCTCTTAGGTTCTGAATCTAGGTGCCTTGGGAAATAGTCGGTATTCCATCCTTGGAGATACTTAGGCAGATGCTGGACTGGAAACACTTGTCAGGGATGTTATGGAGGGGTCCTTGTATTAGACAGGAATGAGGAGTAGTTAAAATAAACATTAAGGTATAGTTTTTGATAAAAGTAAAACAGGTTTTGCACAGCAAAATAAACAACCAACAAAACATAGAGACAATAAACCAAATGGGAGAAGATATTTGGGAAAAAACACCTCTGATAAGGAGCTAATATCCAAAATATATAAATAACTCATACAACTCAACAAGAACAACAACAAAACCAAACAACCCAAGTAAGAAATGGGCAGAGGATCTGAACAGACTCTTCTCCCAAGAAGACATACAAATGGCCAACAGATATATAAAAAGATGCTTAACTTCACTAGCTATTAATAAAATGCAAACCAAAACCACAATAAGATGCCACCTCACACCTGTTGAAATAGCTATCATCAACAAGAGAAGTAATAACAAGTGTTAGAGAGGCTGTGGAGAAAAAGGAACCCATTATACATTGCTGATGTAAACTGGTACAGCCACAATGGAAAACAGTATGGAGGTTCCTCAAAATATTAAGAATAGAATTACCATATTTCTCAGCAATCGCTCTTCTGGATATCTACCCCCCAAAATCTGAAAACATTTATCCATAAAGACACATGTACCCCAATGTTTATTGCAGCATTATTCATGGTGGCTAAGACATGGAAACAACTGAAGCTTCATTTGATAGATGAAATGATTTGTTCAAGTTCTCACTGTCAGTGCTAAGTCCTTAAGGGATAAGTCTTGAATAAAGAAGATGTGGTGCATCTATACAATGGAATATTATTTGGCCATAAGAAAAGATGAAATATTGCCATTTGAGACAGCATGGATGGATCTAGAGATTATCATGCTAAGCAAAATAAGTTAGAAAAAGTCAAAAAAAACATATGATTTCATATATTTGGAATATAAAGCTGAAAGCAGCAAAGGAACAAGACAAACAAACAAGCAAAAACTCATAGATACAGACAACAATTGAGTGGTTACCACAGGGTAAGGGGGAAGAGGGTAAAGGGATTAAATATATGGTAACAGAAGGACATTTAACTTTGGGTGGTGAACACACAGTGCAATAAATAGGTGATGTATTATTGAACTGTATACTTGAAACCCATATAATTTTATTAACAAATGTTACCCCAATAAATTTAATTTTTAAAAAGCTAATATAGTCCATGAAATAAGGGTTCCAATAGAAAGATGCACAATTCTCACAGGAGGGACTTGCAAGCCTCTTATTAAAGCCTGGTCCTGCCTCATCACTAGAGACTGCCAAATCAATCCTTTATCAAGAAAACAGGAGCTAACTATTACATGTTTTGTACACCTGAAACTAATCTATCTATCTATATATGTATTACTAATATATATACATGCATATATATATATATAATATATATACACACATATATATACATACATATATAGACATACATATGTATATATATATATATATATATGTCTCTCTCTCTCTCTCTCTCTATATATATATATATATATATATATATTGGGAAAAAAAAGAAAACAGGAGCTTAAAGTTACTGAAACCAGACTTCTTGACTCAGATAGAGCATTTCTGTGTGGACCCCTCCATACTCAATTGTGTGTCACCTCAAATGCAAGCTCACTTAGAAAGTTTAGTACAAACTTCCTGAGTCTTCAAATTTTGGAAATTAATGTATTCTATGTCTGTTGTAAGCCTACCAGAGAACTGGGCATTGTGGGAGACAAAAATAAGTGTAAGGCTTTGTTCTTGCCCTGGGAGAGCAGCGTGGTTAACTTTCCCCTGAAAGTACTGCCCATTACACTTCTCATTCTCTTCTACAAAGAGAGATTCAATCTCTCATCACCTTCTGTTTAGATTTATGCAACAACAAGCCTCTGAGCCTCCAGGCTGCTCTCCTCAAATATAACCTTTACACTGTAGCCAGAGGTTTTATCCTAAAGCACAGATGTGATCCTGCTACTTCCTAGTTTACAAATCCTCAGTGGCTACCCATTGGGATAAACCCTATGGGATTAATTCCTAATACTGCGAGTTGTTTTCAAGGCCCTTCATAGTCTGGACCTAATTTATGTTACGTTCAATTTCCACCATTACTCCCATATACCCGATCTTCTCACCTCACCCAACCACTCCTTATTTCTTGAATATAGCACATTCTTACAAACTTCATATTATTTCATGTACTTTGCTCTCTACCTGGAATATCCTTCTCTATCATTTGCTATGTGAAAAAAATCCTACTTGTCTTTCATATATTACCTTCTCTGTGACATTTATTCCAAAGACCCCAGGAAGAAAAAATTGCTTACTCTCTGCACTCTCATAATTGGAGAAGAAAAGAACACACAATGGGATTTATAGATGATGTAATACAGAATTGTACACCTGAAATCTATGTAATTTTACTAACAATTGTCACCCCAATAAATTTAATAAAAAAAAAGAACTCATATTCATGGCCAGTTTTGTTCATAAACAATTAAAATAGCTTTCATGGTGTAATTTGAAGCCTTTTTGGAAGGTCTCCATCATTAGCAATTCATAGATTTTAAGTAATGGAAGAAATCTTAATGTTAGCTTGTCCAAACCCTTTCATACCAATGAAGTGTCCTCCAAGGTCTACAAAGATGAAATGATTTGTTCAAGTTCTCACTGTCAGTGCTAAGTCCTTAAGAGATACGTCAATGGCAGACTCCCATTCTAACTAACCCATTTCCACTTACATCACATTGCTTGTTGTGACGGATCAACGTTATTTTTCAAAATTGCCTATTTAGTCATATGTCCTACCTTTTGGGCTTAGCATTGCCAACTCCCAGTTTTTTTCAAAATGCAATATCCCATGAAGGGATATCATATTAATTAAGTCTTTAGCATTTACATATAAATACATTCATCAGATCAATTTCCTCTGAATCAAGAGGTGTTAGCAGCAGCATGAGAATACATAAGATACAATAGGAATGAAAGGCAAGTTGGACCAACATTCTAATTTTGATCCTGAATCATTTTTCCCTGAGAAACCAAGGAATGAATAGAGGCACAGAAAAATTAGAGGAACTTAAGAGATTAAATGTGGCATTTTTTCATGACCCCTTCAATTCTACTGTCATGGAAATATTCTATTGACTCTGGCATTGTGCTGGTACTGGAAAGACCAGGGAAGGTCCAAGTGTCTCCTGCTTTTAAACAAATGTCAGCAAATTGGAGAAATTTCAAGGGAGTTGTTAAAAGATAACTGGGATCAGCCAAATAGAGTCTAGGACTTCCTGATGGATGGAGGCAGCTTGAAGGTTCTAGGGATAGGTAGACTAGCTTACTGCCTGCTAAGCCATGAGGGAGAGGGGAATATTACAATTACCCACAAATATGAGAAATTGAGAACAATTATTTGGACTTGTACCAGGAGAAAAAAAAGTAAGGTTAATGATGTGAAATTTGTAAGGGGTGGTAGAATATATGCTGACAACATGGAAAATAGCACACAAAATTGATAAATGATGCCATTATCTTCTCATGGGGATGGTAGAAGCTCTACAACTAGAAAATTGCACAAGTACATGAAGTAAGGATAGAACAGTGTTGTGAACAAACATGAATATCTCTAGTTTGGGTGACAGAACGGATGCTTCTTAGGTAGATATTCAGGTCTCAGGAAGTCTGAGCACATTTGTTCCACAATCTTTTGGATATTATGGAAATAGCAACTTCAGAGGGAGGCTAACGGTGAATATGAGATAAGGAATAAATTTATTGGTAGACATTGCCTTTGGGTGAAATATTTTCCATACCTTGAGGTACAGAAGCCAGAAATGGTGACTGTTATTACAGGGTTGTCCCAAATCATTTTTTTTAAATTTATTATTATTATTTTTTTCTTTTTTTAATTTTTATTTATTTATTTATTTTTTAAATTAGTTTCAGGTGCACAAGACAAAGCAAAACTTAGACGTTTATCATTTATTTTTTAAATTTATTGGAGTGACAATTGTTAGTAAAATTACATAGATTTCAGGTGTACAATTCTGTACTACATCATCTATAAATCCCAACGTGTGTTCACCACCCAGAGTCAGTTCTCCTTCCATCACCATATATTTGATCCCCCATTCCCTCATCTCCCAGCCCCCACGCCCCTTACCCTCTGGTAACCACTAAACTATTGTCTGTATCTATGAGTTTCTGTTTCTCATTTGTTTCTCTTGTTCTTTTGTTATTTTTGGTTTATATACCACATATCAGTGCAATCACATGGTTCTCTGCTTTTTCTGTCTGAATTATTTCGCTCAGTATTACACTCTCAAGATCCATCCATGTTGTCACAAATGTTCCTATATCATCTTTTCTTACCGCCGAATAGTATTCCATTGTGTATATATATATACCACAACTTCTTTACCCATTCATCTATTGAAGGACATTTTGCTTGTTTCCATGTCTTGGACACCGAAAACAAAGCTGCAATAAACATTGGAGCACACGCGTCTTTATCAATAAATGTTTTCAGATTTTTTGGGTAGATACACAGGAAAGGGATTGTTGGGTCATATGGCAATTCTATTCGTAATTTTTTGAGGAACCTCCACACTGCCTTCCATAACGGCTGCACCAGTCTGCATTCCCACCAACAGTGTATGAGGGTTCCTTTTTCTCCACAGCCTCTCCAACACTTGTTACTATTTGTATTGTTGATGATAGCCATTCTGACTGGGGTGAGGTGATATCTCATTGTGGTTTTTACTTGCATTTCTCTGATGATTAGTGATGTTGAGCATTTTTTCATATACCTATTTGCCATTTGTATGTCCTCTTTGGAGAAATGTCTCTTCAAGTCCTCTGCCCATTTTTCAATTGGGTTGTTTGTTTTTTTGTTGTTGAGTTGCATGAGTTCCTTGTATATTCTGGATATTAGCCCCATATCGGAGGCACTATTTGCAAAAAACTTCTCCCATTCATTTGGTGGCCTCTTTATTTTGTCAATGGTTTCTTTTGCTGTGCAGAAGCTTTTAAGTTTCATATACTCCCATTCGTTTATTTTAGCTTTTACTTCCATTGCCTTTGGAGTTAATTCATAAAATGCTCTTTGAACCCAAGGTCCATAAGTTTAGTACCTATGTTTTCTTCTATACAGTTTATTGTGTCAGGTCTTATGCTTAAGTCTTTGATCCATTTTGAATTAATTTTGGTACATGGTGATAAATAGAAGTCCAGATTCATTCTTTTGCACGTGGCTATCCAATTCTCCCAGCACCATTTATTGAAGAGGCTGTCTTTCCTCATTGTATGTTTTTAGATTCTTTGTCAAAAATTGTCCGTCCATATTTATGTGGTTTTATTTTTGGGTTCTCAATTACATTCCATTGGTCTATGTGTCTGTTTTTCTGCCAGGACCATGCTATTGTGATTATTGTAGCCCTGTAGTACAAGCTAAAGTCAGGGAGTGTGATACATCCAGTATTGTTCTTTTTTTCTTAAGATTGCTTTGGCTATTCGGGGTCTTTTGGGGTTCCAAACAAATCTGATGATTTTTTGTTCTATTTCTTTAAAATATGCCATTGGGATTTTGATGGGGATTGCATTGAATCTGTATATTGCTTTGGGTAATACGGCCATTTTAACTATGTTGATTCTTCCAATCCATGAGCACGGAATGTCTTTCCATTTCTTTGTGTCTTCTTCAATTTCTTTTAAAAATGTCTTATCGTTTTCAGCATATAGGTCTTTCACATCCTTGGTTAAGTTTATTCCTAGGTATTTTATTCATTTGCTGCAATTGCAAAAGGAATTGTTTTTCGTATTTCTTTTTCTGAGATTTCATTGTTAGTATATAGGAAAGTAATGGACTTTTGTACGTTGATTTTGTAGTCAGCAGCTTTACTGTATTCGTTGATTGTTTCTAATAGCCTTTTGGTACAGTCTTTAGGGTTTTCTATATATAGCATCATGTCATCTGCAAAGAGTGATAATTGAACTTCTTCATTCCCAATTTGGATGCCTTTTATTTCTTTCTCTTGCCTGATTGCTCTGGCAAGGACTTCCAACACTATGTTGAAAAGCAGAGGTGATAGGGGACAGCCCTGTCGTGTTCCTGAACGTAGAGCAAAGGGCTTCAGTTTTTCACCATTAATTATGAGATTAGCAGAGGGCTTGTCATATGTGGCATGTATTATGTTAAGGTATTTTCCTTCTATACTTATTTTAATAAGTGTTTTAATCATAAATTGATGTTGTATCTTGTCAAGTGCTTTTTCTGCATCAATTAATATAATCATTTGATTTTTATCCTTTATTTTGTTTATGTGATGTATCACATTGATGGATTTGCGGATGTTGAACCATCCTTGTGCCCTGGGAAAGAACCCCACTTGGTCGTGATGAATAATCTTTTTAATGCATTGTTGTATTCAATTTGCTAGAATTTTATTTAGGATTTTTGCATCGGTATTCATCAGAGATATTGGTCCGTAGTTTTCTTTTTTTGTGCTGTCCTTACCAGGTTTTGGTATCAGGGTAATGTTGCCCTCATAAAATGAGTTTGGGAGTACTGTCTCTTCTTCAATTTTTTGGCAGAGTTTGAGCAGGATTGGTATTAGATCCTCTTTGAAGGTTTGGTAGCATTCACTAGTGAAGCCATCTGGTCCAGGCCTTTTGCTTTTGGGAAGGTTTTGGATGACTGATTCAATTTCCTTACTGGTGATCGCTCTGTTCAGATTTTCCAGTTCTTCATGGTTCAGTCTTGGAAGGCTATATGTTTCTAAGACCTTGTCCATTTCTTCTAGGTTATTGAATTTGGTGGCATATAGTCCTTCATAGTATTATTGGATGATCCTTTGTATTTCTGTGGTGTCCGTGATAACTTCCCCTTTTTCGTTTCTGATTTTGTTAGTGTCTTCTCTCTTTTTTCGTTAGTGAGTCTAGCCAAGGGTTTGTCAATTTTGTTAATCTTTTCAAAGAACCAGCTCTTTGTCACATTAATTTTTTCTATTGTCTTTTTGTTCTCTGTTTTTATTTAGTTCTGCTCTAATTTTTGTTATTTCCTCTCTTCTGCTGACCTTGGGTTTTACTTGTTCTTCTTTTTCTAGTTCTTTAAGGTGTATCAGGAGGTTATTTGGGAGTTCTCATGTTTCTTGAGATAGGCCTGTAATGATATAAATTTCCCTCTTAAAACTGCTTTCGCTGCATCCCAAAAATTTTGGTAGGAAGTATTTTCATTGTCATTTGTTTCACTGTATCTTTTGATCTCTCCTCTAACTTCTTCTTTGACCCAGTCATTCTTTAAAAGTATGTTGTTTAATCTCCATGTATTTGTGTTTATTCCCGCTTTCTTTTTGCAGTTGATATCCAATTTGAAAGCCTTGTGATCAGAGAATATGCTTGGTATGATTTCAATCTTCTTAAATTTGCTGAGACTGATTTTATGTCCCAATATACGGTCTATCCTTGAGAATGTTCCGTGTACACTCGTAAAGAATGTATAGTCTGATGTTTTATGATGAAGTGCTCTATAAATGTCAATTATGTCCATTTCATCTAATGTGTCATTTAGGGCTGCTGTTTCATTATTTATTTTCTGTTTGGATGATCTATCCATAGCTGTCAATGAGGTATTTAAGTCCCCTAGTATAATTGTGTTTTGGTCAATATCTCCCTTTAGTTCTGTTAGTAGTTGCTTGGTATATTTTGGTACTCCCTGATTGGAGGCATAACTATTGATGACTGTTATGTCTTCTTGTTGTACAGTCCCCTTCACCATTATGAAATGTCCATCTCTGTCTCTTATTATCTTTTTCACCTTGAAGTCTGTTTCATCTGATATCATTATGGTTACACCTGATTTTCTCTGGGTACCATTTGCTAGGAGTGTCAATTTCCACCCTTTCACTTTGAGTCTTTTCTTGTCCTTGTAGCTGAGATGTGTCTCTTGGAGACAGCATATGGTTGGGTTTAGTTTTTTGATCCAATCTCCTACTCTGTGCCTTTTTATTGGTGAGTTCAGTCCATTTACATTTAGGGTTTTTATTGATATGTGAGGATTTCCTGTCATTCTATCTTTAGTTCTCTGGTAAGGATGTGTCTCCATTGTTTCTTTGCCTTTTTGTTGTTGTCTAATATTTCTGTGTGGTGGTATTCTATGACGTTTCCCTCTGTTTCTTCTTTTATTACAGTGTATATTTCAGTTCGTGATTGTTTTGTGTGTTTACCCTTAAGTTTATGTAAAAGAAAGTTTGATATTTAGAGTATTGCATTTTCTTCAGCACGCTTACTTGATCCGTTCCTTTATTCCGGTAAAGGCCTTTACTCTCCCTCATTTTGAGTTTTGATTGCCACATATTGTCCCTGTTGAAGGTGGTCGAATAGACTCCTTTAGTATTTCTTGTAGTGCAGGTCGTGTATTAGAAAATTCCCTCAGCTTCTGTATGTCTGGAAAGGTCATTATTCCTCCTTCATATCTAAAGTATATCTTTGCTGGATATATTGTTCTTGGCTCATGATTTCTCTCTTTCAATAGTTTGAATATTTGGTTCCACTCCCTCCTGGCTTGTAGAGTTTCCGCTGAAAAATCTGATGATAATCTAATGGGCTTTCCTTTTTTAAGTTACCGTCTTCTTTTCCCTGGCTGCCTTGAGGATTCTTTCTTTGTCGTTGATTTTAGACAGCTTCAATACAATGTGCCTTGGAGAAGGCCTGTTGGGATTGACATAAGTAGGTGTTCTATTTGCTTCTTGGATTCGAGGGTCCAGTTCTGTCCACAAGTTTGGGAAGTTCTCATCGACAATTTGTTTGAATATATTCTCTGTTCCCTTCTCTCTTTCTTCTCCTTCTGTGATGCCCATTATTCTTATATTGCTCTTTCTGATGGAGTCAGAAAGTTCTTGTAGAGTTCTTTCATTTCTTTTAAGTCTCAAGTCTCTTTCTTCTTCCATCTGTGTCATTTCCAGGTTTCTATGTTCGATGTCACTGATTCTTTCCTCCAACTGCTCAACTCTACTACCCAAGCTGGTTATTTCATTCTTAGTTTCTTCTACTGAGTTATTAATCTCCAGAAATTCTATTTGGTTCTGTTTTAAAGTTTCAATCTCTTTCGTAAAATGCTCATGCTGTTCTTTGATTGTGTTTCTGAGTTCATTTAACTGCCTATCTGTATTTTCTTGCATCTCGTTGAGTTTTCTCAGAACTGCAATCTTGAATTCTCTGTCATTTAAGTCACATATTTCTGTATCTTTAAGTGCCTTTTCTGGAGATTTTGCACTTTCTTTCTTAGCTATCTTGTTGACTTGGTTATTCATGGCAATTACTGGTTTACTATTTCTCTTGCTAGACATCTACAGGAGTGG
This sequence comes from Rhinolophus sinicus, assembly GCF_057876585.1. Lineage (NCBI taxonomy): Eukaryota > Metazoa > Chordata > Mammalia > Chiroptera > Rhinolophidae > Rhinolophus > Rhinolophus sinicus. Next base: position 45,192,708 of record NC_142518.1, on the reverse strand, counting down.
CTTCTGCAACAGGTTGACAGAAAGTGGTCTTTCTTTTGTTTTCCAGTACTTGTTGGTAGAATGTATTATTTTTTCTCCAACTGCAGCTGATTTTTCTTCTCCCACACGGTAGTGTTATTTTTTCTCTGCACTATTCCAGCTTCTCACACAATGGGGGTATTCCCTGGGATTTAGGCTTCTCCTCTTAATAGTTCACTTAGTTCACAGGATGCAGTGTCTGTGTGGGTATGCGGAGAGCTTTTGATGTTCCAAAGCTCTTCGTGCACCAGATTCAGAGTCCGTATGTTTCAGCAGTTCTGTTTACTCCTGCAGACACAGCCGGTCCTGCTTCCACAGCTCCCTCCCCTTTGCTGGAACTAGTTGGGCTGCGAATCTTTGTCTGTGGTCCACAGTTCTCAGAACAGCAAATATTCTGTTCTTTTGATCTGACACTGCTACTGTTCTGTTTCTAGCACCGGGCAGTTGGGGGCGGGGCGACCTCTGGGAGGGTAGTGAGGGGGCGGCTAGTCTCAGTGCCCAAGGCTTCCGTTCTCTGCTCGGCAGTGAGGGCTTAAACCATGGTTTTCAGCCTTCTTCCCTCAGTCTTTTCTCCAAGATCTCTGCCGTGACTGTTGGGTTCAGCCGTGTTATATGCTGCCTCCTCTTCCCTGTGGGCCACAAGCGGAGCCCTAGCAGTCCAAGTTATTCCCTCTCCTGCAGCTGCAGTGGTTCCAGGAAGCAGCGAGCTCGGAGCACTGAGCTAGGTCTGTGTCCTGTGCCCCTGCGGCTCCGTCTCAGCACTTCTACATTTCCTCCTCCCCCCCCCCCCCCCCCCGCTCAAGCGAATCTCCCACCTGTAGGTGATTTCGGTAGTGGGCCTCTTCGTCTTGCCTGTCTGCTGTGCAGGGAGTCTTTTGTGGAGTTTTTGTTGTTCGATTCGTTGTAAATTCCAGGGGAGCTTTACAGAGGCTCACCTCACGCCACCCTTTTTCCTCCCAGAATTCGGTTGTCCCAAATCTTGATGTATTCCTTCTTTATTTCAATATTTTTTCTTTGACTTTAATTTTCAGAAGTTTAATTATGAAGTGCCGTGGGATGTATTTCTTTCGATTGATCTCATTTGGGATATATTTAGGTTTTTGAATCTGTGGGTTTATATATTTCAACAAATTTGAAAGGTTTTCAGCTCTATTCTCCTTCTTCTTCTGGGATTCAATGATATGAATATCGGATCTTTTGCTGCTGTTCCACAGGTTTCTGAGACTGTTCATTGCTCCCCCCCCCCCTCCACTAGCACTCTATTTCTTCTGTTGTTCAGGTTGGGTAAATCCTATTGATATATTAGTCAAATTCATGGATTTTATCTTCTGTCATCTATATTTGACTATTGAGCCCATTAGTGAGTATAATTTTTTTCTGTTGTAGTTTTTATTTCTGTCTTTTCTATTTGTTTATTTATTGTAATTTCTCTTCTTTTGCAGAGATTTTTTATGTTTTCATGTGTTTCAAAAGAATTTGTAATGCTTTTTCTATCTTTTTTAAAATTTGAAATCCTTGTTCCTTTATTTATTTTTTCCTTGTTCCTTTAAAATTGTTTTCAGATAATTCCAATATCTGATTTATTTTGATGCTGTAATCAATTGTCTTTTCTTGTTCAAGTTGCGATTTTCATTTTTCCTGGTATAACAGGTGATTTTTTATTGTTTCTTGGACATTATTTTTTTTATTACATTAGAAGATTTTTGGTCCTATTTAAAATTTTAATTTTAGCAGGTAGTCACCTTATTCTGGTTTAGCATGCAAATCCAGGACTACATTTCTGAGCTGTGGTTTCAATGAAAGTGTAATTTTCAGAACTTGTCTAGTGCTATTCTCATTTACTTTGTTTATCTTGTGCTACTGGGTCTCCCACTGGTCTCAACTGGTGCTTATTAAAGGAGCAGAAGGGGCATCCCCAAACTAGGCCATGTGGTGCTTCTAAGTGGAGTAATGGAGTCTCTAGAATGTGGGGATGAAGAATGCTTTCTACCCAGGTGATTTCTGTGGTGGGATATTTTTGTCAGTGCCAGCCAGTCACCCAGTGTCTTTTGGTGGTGGAGGGGACAGTCTCAGGCCTTATAGAGAAGGAGAATGCTTGTCCTGTGCATTTATTGTCAGTGGGGAAATCAATCCCCCTTGCTTGTGGTGCTGGGCTGGCCTGGTGTTACAGGCAGGACTTCGAGTGATCTGGGGGAAGAAAAAGTGTACTTGAACCACCTTCTCTTTTTAAGTGGAAATGCCAGTCTGTGGTTACTTTCTTCTGTTGAAAAGCATGATGTAAGGCACCCTGCCACACTGTGTTTTTCCTGTAGTCCTGGCAGTCCCTAACCAGTTCTACCTTTCAGAGTTCTCCTTTGTTTGTCGCTTATAATTGTATTTAGTGGAGGAAAAGGATCGAGATATGAATCTACATTATTTTGTCCGGACAGGAAGTCCTAAGTATACATCTCACTTTTACTTTTACTTGTGCAAAAATGACATTTTTGATGGTGACTAGAATGTAGGACAGATTTTGGCTGAGGATCAGTGGGAGATGGGATAGATCTTGAGAATATGTTATAGTTTTAATCAAAAGGCTATAACAGAAATTTGTTGATTAACTACATGCTAGTCCTTGGGTAGTAGAATTTCTTGAGGTGCACTATTTACATCTGGTCATTTATATAAATCCTTGGGCTGTTCAAGGAATAATTGGAGGTCAGCCTACACTGCTCTGACAACCTACGGTAAATGTACACAGTGGGGAAAGTTGTGGAAATAGACATGGTAGAGGAATTTTTTGGGGTTTGACCTTCAGTTGGCATGAAAATAGTGTTTAGGTAAAACATATTACAATATTGAAAAAGATCTCTGCCCTAGTGAGGAAGGCCACCTAATTGTCTTGAAGGTAAATGGTGTTGCTAAAGTGTAATATTTGTGTGCATTGCCTGCTTGTCAATTTGAAACAAACATATTATGGACAAGTGCACTCATCACTGAAGAATATGGAGTTTCAAAGGTAGAATTGAAACAGAGGTTGGACTATATGCTTCCTAAGGTGTCTTCTAGCTTTAAGATTCTTCAATCACTTGGGGTCAGTGACCTTTATAGTCAATTTTCATTCTGAGTCAGCCTCTCAAAAAGTTTCTATTTCTGAAGGAGCCATGACATAGGTAAAATTCAATTGCCATCGCTGTTTCTAGCCATAGTTACTGTTTCTTTCTTGGTTCTCCTAACTGAACTTTGTCTGCAACTATTATGTACATGTCTTCTGTTTTTTGTGTGTTTTTTGTTGTTGTTGTTGTTGTTGTTGTTGTTGTTGTTGGTTGTTTGTTTCCACTCATATTGTCTGGGACTCCATCTTGCTTTGCTCTTGTTTTTCTTTGTTTTTCTTCCCGACTCTTTTTGGTTCTTTTTGAATTTACTTTTATCCTCACCTCAATGAAATTGACAGCTTTTCCTATCAGTACTCTGGGTCCTCTGATGACCCTTCTCTCTGCTACCTCACTGGTGCTTCTGCCTGCTATTGGTAAACAATCAGCATAGCCAGTAAATTGAACTGATTGTTAAAACTTATCTCTTTGAGTTCTGTCATTACCCAGGTTTATTATAGGTGCTACACTTATCAGGACCTTCCACCTAGTAGTCCTACTCTTGTTTGTATTATATAGGACAAGTCCAATTTCAGTTTTCTAAGATAGTCCTTAAAATAGCTAAATCTATTTTTCATTATAAACATCTCAAGTTAATTTTACTTTTCCTCAAGTTAAATGGTTTTCAGCTTCCTACTCATCATCACTCTGGCCATTATTTCATAATATGATCCAGTTTAACTATATCAGTCATAAAGTATGGTTTCCTGCAGTAAAAACAATATCTCAAGTGGCCTTATCAGCCCAGAATAAAGTGGAACTATCACCTCCCTAATTCTGAACATTATGCTCCTGTTAATAAAATCTAACTTTAAATTAGCATTTTTTGACAACTTACAAACTCATCCCAAACTCAGAATCAATCAACTGGGCCTAAGTCTGCAAAGTATGTATGTATTGTTGTAGTCATATCTTCCCAATCCTATCTTTGTACTATCTGTTTTTGGAACCACGTGTAGGGTCCAAGATATATGGATATATCTCCAAGATATAAAGCAGTTTCTTGAGCTGTCTCTCTGACATGCAAACAATGAGCAAAAAGGTTTTTAAAAGTTAGGTTTTGATCTCTTTTCCTAGTTGCCACACCCCACTCCTCATTTCTAACCCCCAAATTGACTGTATTTGTGCCATGAAGGCAGTGGTTGCAATCCTCTACCTTCAGTTTCTTTGCACCTGTCTGTGATGAGACTTCAATTTTCCTCACTGCTGAGCCTGCTCGAAACCATGCAACATTTTGTTGTAATTTCCATCTTGGCTAAGAATAATAGGGATAACTATGCCAGATAAGGCCAGAATAATGGGAGCTTTGGCTCCACGGTATGGGTGGATTACCTAAGGGGTCAGTAGGGATAAGCCTCTTGGAGTCACCCCCTTCCAAGCTCTAACTAGAGGCCCACCCCATCTCAGGCGTCATCATAAAGATGAGTCAAGGGGATATACTGTGGCATGATTGAGTGTTTCTGAACTTCAAACCTAAGTCCAGGCAGACACACCATCTAAAGGGAATTGGGCTTTGTTGGCATCTAAAAGAAATCTGGGTTTTACCAGAGGAAGAACTTGGCTATGGAATGAGCAAGGGAGGACAAAACCTTTTTTTGCAATTCTTTAGCAATAAGGTAGTATTTGTACATAGTATTGCAGGGATGTTATTTTCTAGTTCTCTGGCTGGAAGGCAGGGGAACAGAAGATATACACCCTAGCCTGAGGATTCTGTGGTAGATGAATCAGTTCTATTATGACTCCTCTGGTGGAATACATTCAATAAGTCAAATTCTTGTCAGCAAAATTTTATAATCACATTATTTGAGGCAGGACAGAAGTGTTATAGAGTCTGTCATCCTCCGTTTTTCTCTCCATTCTTGAAACAGCCCTCTGTTCATGTGCTGTGTATCTTCTTCCATCACCTCCCCCATGACCACATTTCCCCTTCATTTTTCCCCTGTGACCCAGGAATGTCGGGTGAATGTGTTTTTTCAGGATAAGATCTCTCACAGAAAACTTTTTGCAACAGAAATCATTAGACAGGTAGCCTACCTCTGTATCCCCTTTACTGGTAGAGTGGTTGGGATTTACAGCCTTATTGTCCACTTGAAACTGTAGCCTTAAAGGCAGGACTGGGAAGCAGCTTTTCTTGGTGGAAATACTGCCAACAGTCTAGGCATTAGGAAACACTCTTTGCTGGGAAATTGAGGTGGGAAATCATCAGGGGAGGAAAGAATACATTCTTATGATCCAAAACTATTGCAAAGAGTCACTTTTCCCAAAAGGTACATTGTATTACTTCTTGGATTGTTACATTGTGGGGGTGGCAATGGGAGTGCGGGGTGGAGGTAGGATGAGTAACACTTTTGGAGCATATGTCAAAGGACTCAAAAGCTCAGTGGAAATGCTACATTTTTTTCCATTTTATGTCTCGATGAAGCTGTATTAAAGAGACCAAATAGTGAAAAATAGAAACCACCCCAAGAAACTACCCCCAGAACATTTTAAATTGTACTATCTTGTAAGGAAATCTAATAAAAGTCCAAGTTTAATCTCTCCATCTCTTCATGAGTTTATGAAAACTCATGGCTTTTGTTTTTTTCTTCCTACAGTGGGATAAGTTTTCTGAGCTTAAAGGTAAATACAGATTACTCAATTGGACTTCCATTTTGTTTCCTCCTTTTTGCTTTCTGCATTTCTCCTTAGATTAGTGAAGATATTCACACAAAAAAATGTAGGAGCTATAGAGTGAAGTGATTAAGTGTAGACTCCCACAATAGACTGAATTCAAATCTTGGCTCAGTTCTTACGACCTATATAGTCATGAACAAGTCACTTAATCTTCCTCATCTCTAAAGTGGAGATAATAACACTTATCTCTTAGAATTATTGTATGGATTAAATGAGTCTCTGTGTGTGTTTGTATAGTGCTTAGATTAGTGCTTGATACTGTATTAGCATTAAATATGGTAATAGTTTTCTTAAGTTGGGTGCACCTCTTCTTGGAGGTAGGAACTGGACAGTGTGATCTTTGGCAATCCCTTTGAAATGTAGAATTATAAATAGCTATTTTATAGAAATACAGACTGTTATACTAGTGCTTCTAGAGATTTTCTAATGAGAACTATTCAGTAGTGGTTTCTCTTTGAATACATCAAATATTCCCATACTACTTAGCCCAGGGCCTGCAATATTATAAGATCTCAGTACATGTTTGTTGGAATTATGAATGAGCATATTACTAAATTTTACATTCTACAGATTCTATCAACTGGAAGAATTAAAAAGTCTCTTTTAGGTATCATTACATCCTGCTGTTAGAGAGGGAACATGATATGAGAAATAATATGAGGTGAAGAGAAAGAGCATCTTACTAGGAAGCAGATAATCTGGGTTACAGTCCCAGCTATGCTATTTACTATTTAAGTATATAATTTTGGGCAAGTCACTGCATCTCTTAGGTCCTCATTAGTCCAGTCTAGAAAATGAGGAAAATAGTATATTTTTTTATCTAGATACTTATCACTACTTAAGCTCAAATAAAACAGTACTACCACTTAGTGTTGATGTGTAGATTACATGAATAAAACTGTGCCTAACATTTACTAAACTCTTTCTGTTTTTAAACTTTTTAATTTTTTTTTACAGTTACAGTTGACATTCAATATTATTTTATATTAGTTTTAGGTGTACAGCATAGTGGTTAGACACTTATATAGTTTATGCAGTGGTCCACTTTTTAAAACTTCTTGCAACAATAATGTCACCTTAGTCTTGGTAGGCCAGGTACTACCAATCCCTTTTTATATGTAGAGGAGTTCTTAGTCCAGTTTGGGGGCAGCAAAGTATCTATAAATACATGGTACATGGCTTAGGATATCAGGCAGTTATAATTAGGCATCAGAATCAGACTAATGTTCTGAAATATAAAGCTCAGATTCAGACATGCTTAGTGTTAGAAAATTTAGAAATGTTTTGCAGACAAAGAAACAAATGCTAGATGATACTCAAATTTGACAAATTCTAGGAACCAGGTTGTTTTTTATATGATCTAGACACAAGTCCTTTGTCAGAGTTGTGGTTTGTAAATATATTCTTCTAGCTCATTGTTTGTCTTTTCATTATTTTAATGGGTTTTTTGCAGAGCAAAAGGTTTTAATGTTGATAATGTTAGGTCCGATTTATTTTTCCTTTTAATTGATTATACTTTTAATGTCAAATATAAGAACTCCAGGCTCCAATGATTTTCTCCTATGTTTTGTTCTAAGTTTTATAATTTTATATTTTGTACTTAAAACTATGACACATTCTGAGTTATTTTTTTTAAATTTATTGGGGTGACAATTGTTAGTAAAGTTACATAGATTTCAGGTGTACAATTCTGTATTACATCATCTATAAAACCCATTGTGTGTTCCAAACCCAGAGTCAGTTCTCCTTCCATCACCATATATTTGATCCCCTTTATGCTCATCTACCACCCCCCTTCCTCCTTACCCTCTGGTAACCACTAAACTATTGTCTGTGACTATGAGTTTTTGTTTCTCATTTGTTTGTCTTGTTCTTTTGCTGTTTTTGGTTTATATACTAAATATCACTGAAATCATGTGGTTCTATGCTTTTTCTGTCTGACTTATTTCGCTTAGCATTATATTCTCAAGATCCATATATGTTGTCACAAAGGGTCCTAATTCATCTTTTCTTACCACTGAATAGTATTCCACTGTGTATATATACCACAACTTCTTTATCCATTCATCTATCAAAGGACATTTTGGTTGTTTCCATGTCTTAGCCACCGTAAATAAAGCTGCAATGAACATTGGAGCTCACGTGTCTTTATGGATAAAGGTTTTCAGATTTTTTGGGTAGATACCTAGGAGTGGGATTGCTGGGTCATATGGTAATTCTATTTGTAATTTTTTGAGGAACCTCCACACTGCCTTCCATAGCGGTTGCAAAGTCTGCATTCCCACCAACAGTGCATGAGGGTTCCTTTTTCTCCACAGCCTCTCCAACACTTGTTAGTATTTGTCTTGTTGATGATAGCCATTCTGACTGGGGTGAGGTGATATCTCATTGTGGTTTTTACTTGCATTTCTCTGATGATTAGTGATGTTGAGCATTTTTTCATATGTCTATTTGCCATTTGTATGTCCTCTTTAGAGAAATGTCTCTTCAGGTCCTCTGCCCATTTTTCAATTGGGTTGTTTGTTTTTTTTGTTGTTGAGTTGCATGAGTTCCTCGTATATTTTGGATATTAACCCCTTATCGGAGGCACTGTTTGCAAAAATTTTCTCCCATACAGTTGGTTGACTCTTTAATTTGTTGATGGTTTCTTTTGCTTTGCAGAAGCTTTTAAGTTTGATATTGTCCCATTCATTTGTTTTAGCTTTTACTTTCCTTGCCTTTGGAGTCAAATTCATAAAACGCTCTTTGAACCCAAGGTCCATAAGTTTAGTACCTATGTTTTCTTCTGTGCAGCTTATTGTTTCAGGTCTTATGCTTAAGTCTTTGATCCATTTTGAATTAATTTTGGTACATGGTGACAGATAACACTCCAGTTTCATTGTTTGGCATGTGGCCTTCCAATTCTCCCAGCACCATTTATTGAAGAGGCTGTCTTTTCTCCATTGCATGTTTTTTGCTTCTTTGTCAAAAATTAGCTGTCCATATTTATGCGGGTTTATTTCTGGGTTCTCAATTGTTTTCCATTGGTCTACGTGTCTATTTTTCTGCCAATATCATACTGTTTTGATTATTGTAGCCCTGTAGTACAAGCTGAAATCGGGGAGTGTGATGCCTCCAGCTTTGTTTGTTTTTCTTAAGCTTGCTTTGGCTATTCAGGGTCTTTTGTGGTTCCAAACAACTCTCATGATGTTTTGTTCTGTTTCTTTAAAAAATTCCATTCGGAGTTTGATGGGGATTGCATTAGATCTGTATATTGCTTTGGGTAATATGCCCACTTTAACTATGTTGATTCTTCCATACCATGAACATGGAATGTTTTTCCATTTCTTTGTGTCTTCTTCAATTTCTTTAAAAAATGTCTTATCGTTTTCAGCATATAGGTCTGTCACATCCTTGGTTAAGTTTATTCCTACGTATTTTATTCTTTTTGCTGCAATTGCAAAAGGAATTGTTTTTTTTCTTATTTCTATTTCTGAGATTTCATTGTTTGTATATAGGAATGCAATGGACTTTTGTACATTGATTTTTTACCTGGCCACTTTACAGTATTCGTTGATTGTTTCTAATAGCTTTTTGGTGTAGTCTTTAGGGTTTTCTATATACAGCATCATGTCATCTGCAAAGAGTGACAATTTAACTTCTTGATTCCCATTTTGGATGACTTTTATTTCTTTCTCTTGCCAGACTGCTCTGGAGAGGGCTTCCAACACTATGTTGAAAAACAGAGGTAATAGGGGAGAGTCCTGTCATGTTCCTAAATGTAGAGCAAAGGGCTTCAGTTTTTCATCATTAATTATGAGATTAGCTGAGGGTTTGTCATATATGGTCTCTATTACTTTAGGGTGCTTTCCTTCTATACCTATTTTATTAACTGTGTTAATCATAAATGGATTTTGTGTCATGTCAAATGCTTTTTCTGCATCAATTGTTATAATCATATCATTTTTCTGCTTTATTTTATTTATATGCTGCATCACATTGATGGATTTCCATATGTTGAACCATACTTGTGCCTCTGGGATGAACCCCACTTTGTTGTGATAAATAATCTTTTTAATGCATTGTTGCATTCGATTTGCTAGAACTTTGTTTAGGTATTTTGCATCTGTGTTCATCAGAGATATTGGTTTGTAGTTCTCTTTTGCTGTGTTGTTCTTGCCAGGTTTTCGTGTCAGGGTAATGTTGGCCTCATAAAATGAGTTAGGGTGTATTGTCTCTTCTTCAATTTATTGGAAGAGTTTGAGCAGGGTGGGCATTAAATCCTCTTTGAAGGTTTGGTAGAATTCACTAGTGAAGCCATCTGGTCCCGGACTTTTGCTTTTGGGAAGGTTTTGGATGACTGATTCAATTTTGTTACAGGTGATCGGTCTGTTTAGATTTTCCAGTTCTTCACAGTTCAGCCTTGGAAGGCTATACGTTTCTAAGAACTTGTCCATTTCTTCTAGGTTATCCAATTTGGTGGCATATAGTCCTTCATGGCATTCTTTGATGATCCTTTGTATTTCTATGGCATCCATGATAACTTCCCCTGTTTCATTTCTGATTTTTTTCGTGAGTGTCATCTCTCTTTTTATCTTAGTGAGCCTAGCCAATGTTTTCTCAATTTTGTTAATCTTTTTAAAAAACCAGGTCTTTGCCAGATTAATTTTTTCTATTGTCTTTTTCTACTCTATTTCGTTTACTTCTGCTCTGATTTTTATTATTTCCTTTCTTCTGCTCACCTTAGCTTTCATTTGTTCTTTTTCTACTTCTTTAAGGTGGAACGTGAGGTCATTTATTTGGGATTTTTCTTGCTTCTTGAGATAGGCCTGCATTGATGTAAATTTCCCTCTTAAAACTATTTTTGCTGCATCCTAAAAATACTGTTGGGATGTATTTCCACTGTAATTTGTTTCTATGTATCTTTTGATCTCTAATTTCTTCTTTGGCCCGGTTATTCTTTAAAAGTATGTTGTTTAATCTCCATGTATTTCTGTTCTTTCCTGCATTGTTTTTGCCGTTGATATCCAATTTCAAAGCCTTGTGATCAGAGAATATGCTTCCTGTGATTTCAGTCTTCTTAAATTTGCTGAGGTAAGTTTTATATCCCAATGTATCCTTGAAAATGTTCCATATACACTAGAAAAAAATGTATAGTCTGAAGTTTTAGGATGAAGCGCTCTCTAAAAGTCAATTATATCCATTTCATCTAATGTGTCATTTAGGTCTGCTATTTTCTTATTTATTTTCAGTTTGTATGATGTATCTATAGCTGTCAATGATGTATTTCGGTACCCATAGTATAATTGTGTTTTGGTCAATTTCTCCCTTTAGTTCTGTTAGTAGTTGCTTGGTATATTTCATTGCTCTCTGATTGGGGGCATAAATATTGATGACTCTTATGTCTTCTTGTTGTACAGTCTCCTTTACCATTATGAAATGTCCATCTTTGTCTCTTGTTATCTTTTTACCTTGAAGTCTGTTTCATCTGATATCAGTATGGATACACCTGATTTCTATGGATACCGTTTGCTTGGAGTGTCAATTTCTACCCTTTCACTTTGATTCTATGCTTGTACTTGCAGCTGAGATGTGTCTCTTGGAGACATCATATGGTTGGGTTTAGTTTTTTGATGTAATCTGCTACCCTGTGCCTTTTTATTATTGAGTTCAGTCCATTTATATTTAGGGTGATTATTGATGTGTGAGTATTTCCTATCATTGTATCTTTAGTTTTCTGGTAAGATTGTGTCTCCATTGTTTCTTTACCTTTTTGTTGTTGTCTATTATTTCTGTGTGGTGGTATTCTATGATGTTTCCCTCTGTTTCTTCTTTTATTAGATTATATATTTCAGTACTGGATATTTTTTGAGTGATTATCATTAAGTTTATGTAAAAGAAAGTTTGATATTTAGAGTATTCCATTTTATTCAGCATGCATACTTTCTCAATTCCCATATTCTGGTTCAGGCATTACTCTCCCCCTTTTTATGTTTTGGTTGCCACAAAATGTCTGTTAATGTTGGTCAAATAGCCTCCTTTATTATTTCTTGTAGTGCAGGTTGTGTAGTAGAAAATTCCCTCAGCTTCTGTATGTCTGGAAAGGTCTTTATTCCTCCTTCATAGCTAAAGGATATCTTTGCTGGTTATATTATTCTTGGCTCATAATTTCTCTCTTTAATACTTTGAATATTTTGTTCCACACCCTCCTGGCTTCTAGAGTTTCTGATGTGAAATCTGATTATAATCTCATTGTGTTTCCTTTGTAGTTTACCATCTGCTTTTCCCTGGCTGCCTTGAGGATTCTTTGTTTGTGTTGATTTTTGACAGCTTCAATACAATGTGCCTTGGAGAAGGCCTGTTGGGATTGAGGTAATTAGGTGTTCTATTTGCTTCTTGGATTCGAGTGTCCAGTTCTGTCCAAAAGTTTGGGAAGTTCTCATTGACGATTTGTTTGAATATATTCTCTGTTCCCTTCTCTCTTTCTTCTCCTTCTGGTATGCCCATTATTCTTATATTACTCTTTCTGATGGAGTCAGCAAGTTCTTGTAGAGTTCTTTCATTTCTTTTAAGTCTCAAGTCTCTTTCTTCTTCCATCTGTGTAATTTCCAGGTGTCAATCTTCGGTGTCACTGATTCTTTCCTCCATCTGGTCAACTCTACTTCATAAACTGGCTATTTCATTCTTAATTTCTTCTATTGAGTTCCTAATCTCCAGAAATTCTGTTTGGTTCTTTCATTTTCATTTTTTTTATTGGGGAAGGGGAACAGGACTTTATTGGCGAACAAAGTGTACTTTCAGTCCTTTTTTCCAAGTCAAGTTGTTGTCCTTTCAGTCTTAGTTGTGGAGGGCGCAGCTCACCTCTAGGTCCAGTTGCCATTTCTAGTTCCAGGGGACACAGCCCACCATCCCTTGCTGGAGTCGAACCGGCAACCTTGGGGTTGAAAGGATGCACTCCAACCAACTGAGCCATCTGGGAGCTCAGCAGCAGCTCGGCTCAAGGTGCCATGTTCAATTTTAGTTGCAGGGGGCGTTGCCCACCATCCCTTGTGGGACTCGAGGAATTGAACTTGCAACTTCGTGGTTGAGAGGACGCTCTCCAACCAACTGAGTCATCCGGGAGGCAGCTAAGCTCAAGGTGCTGTGTTCAATCTTAGTTGCAGGGGGCGGAGCCCACCATCCCTTGCGGGAGTCGAGGAATTGAACTGGCAACCTTGTGGTTGAGAGCCCACTGGCCCATGTGGGAATTGAACGGGCAGCCTTTAGAGTTAGCAGCATGGAGTTCTAACCGCCTGAGCCACCGGGCCGGGCCTACTTGGTTCTTTTTTAAAATTTCAATCTCTCTGGTAAAATTCTCATGTTGTTCTTTGATTGTGTTTCTGAGTTCATTAAAATGCTTTTCTGTATTTTATTGCATCTCTTTGAGATTTTTCAGAACTGCAATCTTGAAATCCCTGTCATTTAAGTCACATATTTCCATATCTTTAACTTCATTTTCTGGAGACTTTTCACTTTCTTTCTGATCTGTTTTGTTGCTTTGGTTACTCATAGCAATTAATGATTTATTATTTCTCTTCCTAGAGATCTACAGGAGTGGGTTGTGCAACAGGTTGATAGGAAGAGGTCTTTCTTTTGTTTTCCAGTACTTGTTGGTAGAATGTTTTATTCTCTCTCCGACTGCAGTACTGTTTTCTCTCTCACACTGTAGTGTTATGTTTGCTCTGCACTATTCCAGCTTCTCACACAATGGGGGGATTCCCTGGAAGGCGGGCTTCTCCTCTGTTAACAGTTCACTTGGTTCATAGGGTGCTGCGTCCCTGTGGGGATGAGGAGAGCTTTTGAAGTTCCAAAGCTCTTCCTTCACCTGATTCAGAGCCCATGTGTTTCAGCAGTTCTGTTTACTCCTGCAGGGATCCGCCCAGATAGGTGGGGACAAGGGCAGGGTGAGTTGTGAGAGGTGACCCAGAGCAATGGCGGCGCCCACCAACACAGCCAGTCCTGCTTCCACACTTCCCTCCCCTTGCCGGAATTAGTTGGGCTGCGAATCCATGTCTGAGGACCACAGTTCTCAAAACTGCAAATATTCTATTCTTTTGATCAGAAAGTTCTGCCGTTACGCTTCTAGCAGTGGGCAGGTGGTGGTGGGGCATCCTCATGGGAAGGTAGGGAGGGCATGACTAGTCTGAGTGCCTACGGCTTCTTTTCTCTCCTCGGCAGTGAGGGCTTAAACCACCATTTTTCATCTTTCTTCCCTCAGTATTTGCTCCGAGGTCTCTGCCGTGAGTGTTGGGTTCAGCCATGTTATATGCTGTCCCCTCAGCCCTGTGGCCCATAAACGGAGACCAAGCAGTCCAAGTTCTTCCCTGTCCCTCAGCTACACTAGTTCCGGGATGCAGCGAGCTTAGAGCACTGAGCCACGTCTGCGTCCTGTGCCCCTGCGGCTCTGTCTCCGCACTTCTGCCTTCTGTCCTCCCCTGCTTGCGCAATTTGCCCACCTTTAGTTGAATTCAGTAGTGAGCCTCTTCGCCTTGCCTGTCTGCTGTGCAGGGAGTCCTTTGTGGAGTTATTGCTGTTTAATTTGTTGTAAATTCCAGTGGCGATTTCCAGAGGCTCACCTCACACCACCATTTTTATTACATCTTTCCATGTCTTTAAGTTCATTTTCTGCAGATTTTTCGTTTTCTTTCTGAGATCCTGCTCACAGCGCCATTTGTCGTGCAGGAGACCCCGCAGGCTGCCCCGCATGACACATGGTGCAGCGAGCAGGGTCTCCTGCACGACAGTTTCCTTGTTACCTTGGTTATTCATCACAATTAATGAATTATTATTTCTGTTCCTATGCTTCTACAGGGGTGGATTCTTCAACAGGTTGGTAGAAAGAGGTCTTTCTTTTGCTTTCCAGTAGGTGTTGGTAGGATGCTTTATTTCCTCTCCAACTGCTGCATTTTATTCTCTCTCATATATCGTGGTATGTTTTCTCTGCACTGTTTTAGCTCTCACACAATGGGGGGATACTCTGGAAGGTGGTCTTGTCCTCTGTGATTAGGCCCCCTAGATCTTAGGGCACCACCTCTGTGGGGGGATGTGGAGGGCTTCTGAAGTTCTAAAGATCTTCCTGAATCAGATTCAGGGCCTGTGTGTTTCAGTGGCTCTGTTTAATCCTGTAGGGATCCACCCAGATATGTGGGGACAGGGGTGGTGTGGGTTGTGATTTGTGGCTCTGAGCTACGGTGGCTGCCACCATCTCAGCCAATCCTGCACCCAGGGTTCCCTCCCCTTTGCTAAAACTAGTTGGGCTGCAAGTCTGTGGCTGCAGGCCACAGTTCTCAGAATTGGAAAAATGGTTATTTGATCTGACACTGCTAGTGTTTCACTTCTAGCACTGTGCATGTTGGGGTGGGATGAGCTCTGAGAGTGTGGGTAGGGGTGAGCTAGGCTCTGTGCCTTTGCCTCCTGTCCTCTGCTTGACAGTGAGGGTTTTAACCACCGTTTTCACCCTTCTTACCTCGGTCTTTTCTCCAAGGTCTCTGCCATGAGCATTGGGTTCAGCCATTTTATATGCTGATCCCTCAGTCGGGTCTATGGACAATAAGGAGAGTGCTAGCAGTCCATGTACTTCCTTCTCCCTTAACTGCTGTAGCTCCCTAATGCAGGGAGCTCAGATCTCTGGTCTGCATCCTGCAGCCAGAGTGACCCACGTCTCCACACTTCCCCCTTCCCTTTTCGCCTGCTCGGCCTATTTGCTCACCTTTAGATTATTTTAATTGCACATCTGTTAGTCTTGCCTGTCTATCGTGCAGGGAGCCTTTTGTGGAATGATAGCTGTTCAATTTGTTGTAAATTCCAGGGGAGATTTCAAGAGGCTCACCTAGCGCTGCCATTTCTATGACATCTACAACTGCCCATTTCTTAATTGGATTCTTTGTTATTCTGTTGTTGAGTTGTATGAGTTCTTTATATACTTCGGATATTAGCCTCTTATTGGAGGAATTCTTTGCAAATGTCTTCAGTTCCATTCAGTTAGTTGCTTTTTTATTTTGTGGATGGTTTCTTTTGCTGTGCAGAAGCTGTTTGGTTTGATATAGTCCCATTAATTTATGTTAGCCTTTACTTCCCTTCATTTGAAGTCAAATTCACAAAATACTATTTGAAACCAAGGTCCATAAGATTAGTACCTATGTTTTCTTCCATGCAGTTTATTGTTTCAAGTCTTGTGTTTAGGTCTTCGATCCATTTTGAGTTAATTTTGCTACCCAGTAAAAGATAGCAGTCTAGTTTCATTCTTTTCAATGTGGCTTTCAAATTCCCCCAGCACCATTTATTGAAGAGGTTGTCTTTTCTCCATGGCACGTTTCTGCCTTCTTTGTGAAAAATTATCTGTCCAGCCTGATCACTGCAGTGTACAACTGAAGCTGAAGCTGAAAAATAGTGAATGTCCACTATAAATTATATATATATATATATATATATATTCTCAAGAACTGGAGTACAGCATTAGAAATAGAGACAGTGGAAATGTAGTGGCTGTATGCGATGTTAGAGGGGTATTAGATTGGAGGAGGGAGTTCTCACTTTGTGAGTGATATAAAGGATAAATGTTTAACAATTAAATTGTTTTGTACACCTGAAATTAATAAAAAATGGGAAAAAAGATTGTTAAACAAAAAAAATTTATCTGTCCATATTTATGGGTGTTTATGACTGGGTTCTCCATTCTATTCCATTGATCTGTGTGTCTCTTTTTCTGCCAGTACCATTCTGTTTTGATTCTTGTTACCATGTAGTACAAGCTGAAATCAGGGAATGTCATACCTCCAGCATTGTTCTTTTTCCTTTGGATTGTTTTGGCTATTCAGGGTCTTTTGTGGTTCCATACAAATTTGATGATTTTTTTCTTTTATTTCTTTTAAAAATGCCATTGGGATTTTGATGGGGATTGCATTAAGCCTGTGTATTGTTTTAGGTAATATGGCCATTTTAACTACGTTAATTCTTCAATTCATGAACACGGAATGTCTTTCCATTTCTTTGTGTCTTCTTCAATTTCTTTTAAAAGTGTTTTATAATTTTCAGTGTATAGGTGTTTCACATCATTAGTGAAGTTTATGCCTAGGTATTTTATTCTTTTTGTTGCAATTGCAAAAGTAATTGTCTATTGTTGTTGTTTTTTTAATTTCTTTTATTGAGGTTTCATTTTTAGTATATACAAATGCAATGGAGATGTCATCAAAATGGCGGCGTGAGGTGAGCCTCTGTAAAGCTCCCCTGGAATTTAAAACTAATCGAAAAAGTATAACACCACAAAGGACTCCCTGCCCAGCAGAAAGGCAAGATGAAGAGACCCACTACTGAATTCACCTAAAGGTGGGTGAATCGCACCAGAGGGGAAGGAGTGAAGGGAGACAGGTGAAGACGGAGCCACACGGGACCATAACGCAGACCTAGTTCAGTGCTCCGAGCTCGTTGCATCCGTGAACGACCGCAGCTGCAGGAGAGGGAAGAATTCAGACTGCTAGCACTTCGTTTATGGCCCACAGGGCAGAAGGGACAGCATATAACACTGCTGAACCCAATGCTCATGGCAGAAACCTCGGAGAAAAGACTGAGGGAAGAAGGCAGAAAATGGTGGTTTAAGCCCTCACTGCCCAGCTGAGAATGGAAGCCTTAGGCACTGAGACTAGCTGCCCCCTCAGTACCCTCCCAGAGCTTGCCCCACCCCCAAATGCCCAGTGCTAGAAGTGGAACAGTAGGAGTGACAGATCAAAAGAACAGAATACTTGCTATTTTGAGAACTGGGGACCACAGACACACTCGCAGCACAACTAGTTCCAGCAAAGGGGGGAGAGCCCTGGCAGCAGGACCAGCTGTGGTGGTGGTTACCGCCATTGCTCTGGGCCACCTGTGACAACTCACCCCACCCCTGACCCCACCTATCTGGGCGGATCCCTGCAGGAGTAAACAGAACTGCTGACACATTCGGGCTCTGAATGTTGTGCAGGAAGAGCTTTGTAATTTCAAAAGCTCTCCACATACTCACACAGACGCTGTGTTCTGTGACCAGGCGAAATATTAACAGAGGAGAAGCCCGTCTCCCAGGGAATCCCCCCAATGTGTGAGAAGCTGGAATAGTGCAGAGAAAACATAGCACTACCGTGTGAGAGAGAAAAAAAGGCTGCAGTCAGAGAGAAAATAAAACATTTTACCAACAAGTACTGGAAAACAAAAGAAAGACCGCTTCCTATCAACCTGTTGCAGAAGCCACTCCTGTATATGTCTAGGAAGAGAAATAGTAAACCAGTAATCGCCATGAATAACCAAGGCAACAAGATAGCTCAGAAAGAAAGTGAAAAATCTCCAGAGAAGGCACTTAAAGGTACAGAAATATGTGAATTAAATGACAGAGAATTCAAGATTGCAGTTCTGAAAAAGCACAATGAGATGCAAGAAAACACAGAAAGGCAGTTAAATGAACTCAGAAACCAAATCAAAGAAAAACATAAGCATTTTAAGAAAGAGATTGAAATTTAAAAAAAGAACTAAATAGAATTTATGGAGATTAATAACTCAATAGAAGAAATTAAGAATGAAATAGCCAGCTTAGGTAGTACAGTTGACCAGATGGAGGAAAGAATCAGTGACATCGAAGATAGAAACCTGGAAATTACACAGATGGAAGAAAGAGACTTGAGACTTAAAAGAAATGAAAGAACTCTACAAGAACTTTCTGACTCCATCAGAAAGAGCAATATAAGAATAATGGGCATACCAGAAGGAGAAGAAAGAGAAAAGGGAACAGAGAATATATTCAAACAAATTGTTGATGAGAACTTCCCAAACTTGTGGACAGAATTGTATCCTCGAATCCAAGAAGCAAATAGAGCACCTAATTACCTCAATACCTACAGGCCTTCTCCAAGGCACATTGTACTGAAGCTGTCTAAATTCAATGAAAAAGAAAGAATCCTCAAGGCAGCAGGGAAAACAAAACGGAAACCTACAAAGGAAAGCCCATTAGATTATCATCAGATTTTTCAACAAAAACTCTACAAGACAGGTGGGATTGGAACCCAATATTCAAACTATTGAAAGAGAGAAATTTTGAGCCAAGAATAATATATCCAGCATAGATATACTTTAGATATGAAGGAGGAATGAAGCCTTATCCAGAGATACAGAATCTGAGGGAATTTTCTAATACACGACCTTCACTGCAAGAAATACTTAAGGACGCTATTCGACCACCATCTACAGGGACAATTTGTGGCAACAAAAATATAAAAAGGGGGAGAGTATAGGACTGAACCGAAATATGGAAATGGAGAAAGTAAGCGTGCTGAAGAAAATAGAATACTCTAATTATCAAACTTTCTTTTACATAAACTTAAGGGTAACCACTAAAAAACAATCCAGAACTGAAATATATACTGTAATAAAAGAAGAAACAGAGGGAAACATCATAAAATACCACCACACAGAAACAATAGACAACAACAAAAAGGCAAAGAAAAAATGGAGACACAGCCTTACCAGAAAACTAAGCATAGAATGACAGGATATCCTCACATATCAACAATCACCCTAAATGTAAATGGACAGAACTCACCAATAAAAAGGCACAGAGCAGCAGTTTGGATCAAAAAACTAAACCGAAACATATGCTGTCTCCAAGAGACACATCTCAGCTACAAGGACAAGCATAGACTCAAAGTGAAAGGGTGAAAATTGACGCTCCAAGCAAATGGCACCCAGAGAAAATCAGGTATAGCCATAATGATATGAGATGAAACAGACTTCAAGGTGAAAAAGATAATAAGAGACAGAGATGGACATTTCATGACGGTGAAGGGGACTACACAACAAGAAGACGTAACAGTCATCAATATTTCTGCCATCAATCAGGCAGTACCAAAATATACCAAGCAACTACTAACAGAACCAAAGGGAGAAATTGGCCAAAACACAATTATACTAGGGGACTTAAATACATCATTGACAGCTATGGCTAGATCATCCAAACAGAAATTAAATAACGAAATAGCAGCCCTAAATGACACATTAGATGAAATGGACATAATTGACATTTATAGAGCACTTCATCCTAAAACATCAGACTATACATACTTTTCTAGTGTATACGGAACATTCTCAAGGATAGACCGTATATTGGGACATAAAATCAGTCAACAAATTTAAGAAGATTGAAATCATACCAAGCATATTCTCTGATCACAAAGCTTTGAAATTGGATATCAACTGCAAAAAGAAAGTGGGAAAAAACACAAATACATGGAGATTAAACAACATAATTTTAAAGAACGACTGGGTCAAAGAAGAAGTTAGAGGAGAGATCAAAAGATACATAGAAACAAATAAAAATGAAAATATATCCTACCAAAATTTTGAGGATGCAGTTTTAAGAGGGAAATTTATCTCATTACAGGCTTATGTCAAGAAATAAGAAAAATCCCAAATAAATAACCTCATGTTACACCTTAAACAACTAGAAAACGAAGAACAAGTGAAACCCAAGGTAAGCAGGAGAAAGGATAAAACAAAAATCAGAGCAGAACTAAATGAAATAGAGAAGAAAAGACAATAGAAAAAATTAATGTCACAAACAGCTGGTTCTTTGAAAAGATTAACAAAATTGACAAACCCTTGGCTAGACTCACTAACAAAAAAGAGAGAAGACACGAATTAACAAAATCAGCATTCAAAAAGGGACGTTATCCCGGACACCACAGAAATACAAAGGAATATCCAAGAATACTATGAAGGACTATATGCCACCAAATTCAATATCTTAGAAGAAATGGACAAGTTCTTTGAAACGTATAGGCTTCCAAGGCTGAACCATGAAGAACTGGAAAATCTAAACAGACTGATCACCAGTAAAGAAATTGAAACGGTCATCCAAAACCTTCCCAAAAGCAAAAGTCCGGAACCTGATGGCTTCACTAGTGAATTCTATCAAACCTTCAAAGAGGATCTAATACTAATCCTGCTCAAACTCTTCTAAAAAATTGAAGAAGAGACAGTACTCCCAAACTCAATTTATGAGGCCAACATTACCCTGATTCCAAAACCTGCTAAGGACAACACAAAAAAAGAAAACTACAGACCAATACCTCTGATGAATACAGATGCAAAAATCCTAAGCAAAATTCTATCAAATCGAATACAACAATGCATTAAAAAGATTATTCATCAGGACCAAGTGGGGTTCAGCCCGTGGGCACCAGGATGGTTCAACATCCGCAAATCCATCAATGTGATACATCACAGAAAGAAAATAAAGGACGAAAATCATATGATTATATCAATTGATGCAGAAAAAAACATTTGAAAAGATAAAACATCCATTTATGATTAAAAAAAAAAACACTTAATGAAATAGGTATAGAAGGAAAATACCTTAACACAATAAAGGCCATATATGACAAGCCCTCAACTAATCTCATAATTAATGGTGAAAAACTGAAGCCCTTTGCTCTACGTTCAGGAACATGACAGTGCTGTCCCCTGTCACCTCTGCTTTTCAACATAGTGTTGGAAGTCCTTGCCAGAGCAATCAGGCAAGGGAAAGAAATAAATGGAATCCAAATTGGGAATGAAGAAGTTAAACTATCACTATTTGCAGATGACATAATGCTATATATAAAACACCCTAAAGATTCCACCAAAAATCTATTAGAAACAATCAACGAATACAGTAAAGTTGCTGGCTACAAAATCAACTTACAAAAGTCCATTGCTTTCCTATATACTAACAATGAAATCTCAGAAAAAGAAATACAAAAAAACAATTCCTTTTGTAATTGCAGCAAAAAGAATAAAATACGTAGGAATAAACTTAACCAAGGATTGGAAGGACCTCTATTCTGAAAACTGGAAGACATTTTTGAAAGAAATTGAAGAAGACACAAAGAAATGGAAAGACATTCCGTGCTCATGGATTGGAAGAATCAACATAGTTAAAATGGCCATATTACGCAAGCAATATACAGATTTAACGCAATCCCCATCAAAATCCCAATGGCATTTTTTAAAGAAATAGAACAAAAAATCATCAGATTTGTTTGGAACCACAAAAGACCCCGAATAGCCAAGCAATCTTAAGAAAAGAGAACAATACTGGAGGTATCACACTCCCTGACTTTAGCTTGTACTACAGGGCTACAGTAATCAAAACAGCATTGTATTGGCACAAAAACAGACACATAGACCAATTGAATAGAATTCAGATCCCAGAAATAAAACCACATAAATATGGACAGATAATTTTTGACAAAGAAGCAAAAAACATACAATGGAGGAAAGACAGCCTCTTCAATAAATGGTGCTGGGAGAATTGGATAGCCACGTGCAAAAGAATGAAACTGGACTGCTATTTGTCACCATGTACCAAAGTTAATTCAAAATGGATCAAAGACTTAAACATAAGACCTGACACAATAAACTGCATAGAATAAAACATAGGTACTAAACCTATGGACCTTGGGTTCAAAGAGCATTTTATGAATTTGACTCCAAAAGCAAGGGAAGTAAAAGCTAAAATAAACGAATGGGACTGTATGAACTTAAAAGCTTCTGCACAGCAAAAGAAACCATCGACAAAATAAAGAGGCCACCAACTGAATGGGAGAAGATTTTTGCGAACAATGCCTCCAATAAGGGGCTAATATCCAAAGTATACAAGGAACTCATGAAACTCAACGACAAAAAATACAAACAACCCAATTTAAAAAATGTGCAGACGACCTAAGAGACATTTCTCCAAAGAGGTTATATAAATGGCAAAAAGACATGAAAATATGCTCAACATCACTTATCATCAGAGAAATGAAAATAAAATCCGCAATGAGATATCACCTCTCCCCAGTCAGAATGGTTATCATCAACAAGACAAATAGTAACAAGTGTTGGAGAGGCTGTGGAAAAAAAGGAACCCTCATACACTGTTGGTGGGAATGCAGACTGGTGCAGCCATTATGGAAGGCAGTGTGGAGGTTCCTCAAAACATTACGAATAGAATTACCATATGACCCAGCAATCCCTCTCCTGGGTGTTACCCAAAAAATCTGAAAACATTTATACATAAAGACACGTGTGCTCCAATGTTCATTGCAGCTTTGTTTATGTTGTCCAAGACGTGGAAACAACCAAAATGTCCTTCGATAGATGAATGGATGAAGAAGTTGTGGTATATATAGACAATGGAATACTATTCGGCGGTAAGAAAAGATGATATAGGAACATTTGTGACAACATGGATGGATCTTGAGAGTATAATGCTAAGTGAAATAAATCAGACAGAAAAAGCAGAGAAGCATATGATTTCACTGATATGTGGTATATAAACCAAAAGCAACAAAAGAACAAGACAAACACATGAGAAACAAAAACTCATAGACACAGACAATAATTTAGTGCTTACCAGAGGGTAAGGGGTGGGGGGTGGGAGATGAGGGTAAGGGGGATCATATGTATGGTGATGGAAGGAGAACTGTGTCTGGGTGGTGAACACACAATGGGATTTATAGATGATGTAATACAGAATTGTACACCTGAAATCTATGTAATTTTACTAACAATTGTCACACCAATAAATTAAAGAAAAAAAGAAATGCAATTGACTTTTGTACAGTGGTTGTATCTGGTAACATGACTGTATTGTTTTCTTGTTTCTAATAGCTTTTGGTGAGGTCTTTAGGATTTACTATATATAGCATCATGTCATATGTAAAAATTGACAATTTAACTTCTTCATTCCCTATTTGTATGACTTTTTTTCCTACAACTTGCCTGATTTCTCTGGCTAGGACTTCCAACACTATTTTGAAAAGCAGAGGTGATAGGGGACAGCCCTGTCATATCCTGAATATAGAGGAAAGTGCTTCAGTTTTTCACCATTAATTATGATAGTAGGTGAGGGTTTGTCATGTTTGTCCTTTGTTATGTTAAGGTGTTTTCCTTCTATAACCATTTTATGAATGTTTGAATTATGAATGGATGTTGTATCTTGTCAAACCATTTTTCTGCATCTATTAATATATAATTTTATGATTTTTGTCCTGTATTTTGTTTATGTGGTGTATCACATTGATCAATTTTCATATGTTGTATCATTCTTGTACCACTGGGATGTATGTATACACCACTTGGTCGTGATCTATAATCTTTTTAATGCATTGTTGAATCTGATTTGGTAGAATTTTGTTTAGGAGTTTGCATCTGTATTCATCAGTGATATTGGTGTGTATTTTTCTTTTTTTGTGTGTTATACTTACCAGGTTTTGTTATCAGGGTAATGTTGGCCTCATAAAATGAGTTAGGGAGTATTGTCTCTTCTTCAGCTTTTTGGAAGAATTTGAGTAGGTCAGGTTTTAGGTCCTTTTTGAATGTTTGGTAGAATTCACTAGTGAAGCCATCTGGTCCTGGACTTTTACTTTTTGGAAGGGCTCCTATGACTGATTCAATTTCGTTACTGATGCTTGGTCTATTTAGATTTCTCCAGTTCTTCGTGATTCAGCCTAGGAAGGCTATATGTTTCTAAGAACGTGTTAATTTCCTCTAGGTTATTGAACCTGGTGGCATACAGTCCTTCATAGTATTCTTGTATGATCCTTTGTATTTCTGTGGTACCTGTGGTAATTTCCTTTTAGTTCTGATTTTGTTTATTTGTGTCTTTTCTCTTTTTATCTTAGTCTAGCTAAGTGTTTGTCAATTTTACTAATCCTTTCAAATAAACAGCTCTTTGTTGCTGGCATTTTTAAATTGTCTTTTTGGTCTCTATTTCATTTAGCTCTGCTCTGATTTGTATTATTTCCTTCCTTCTGCTGATTTTGGGTTTCATTTATTCTTCTTTTTGTATTTCTTTAAGGTGTAATGTGACGTTAATCATCTGGGATATTTTCTTCTTTCTTGAGATAGGCCTGTCATAATATAAGATTCCCTTTTATTACTGCTTTCACTACATCCCAATAATTTTGGTGGGATGTATTTTCATTGTCGTTTGTATGTGTCTTTTGATCTCTCCTCTTATTTCATATTTGAACCAGTCATTCTTTTAAAGTATGTTGTTTAATCTCCATGTATTTGTGGTTTCTCCTGCTTTCTTTTTGCAGTTGCTATCCCATTTCAAAGCCTTGTCATCAGAGAATATGCTTAGTATGATTTCAATCTTCTTCAATTTGCTGAGACTTGTTTTATGTCCCATCATATGGTCTATCCTTGAGATTTTTCCACATCCGAGGTCTGATAATTAAGTTCAAGAACTTGTTGCAAGGATATCGCTAATCTTTTTTGATATCAGAGGAACAATTTATTATGAATTTGTACCAACTGGACAAACAGTTAACCAAGTTTACTATTTGCCACTGCTGAAAGGTCTGCATGAAAAACTTCGATGACCTGAACTTTTCATCAACTATTCATGGCTTTTGCATAAGAAGAATACACCAGCTCATATGGCACTGTCTGTGAGAGAGTTTTTCACCAGTAAACAAATAACTATATTGGTGTACCCTCCCTACTCACCTGATCTGGTTCCCAATGACTTCTTTCTTTACCCAAAGATAAAGGAAATATTGAAAGGAAGACATTTTGATGACAGTCAGGACATCAAGGGTAATACAATGACAGCTCTGATGGTCATTTCAGAAAAAGTTACAAAATTGCTTTGAAGGGTGAACAAGGCACTGGTGTCGGTGCATAGCTTTCTGCAGGGAGTATTTCAAAAGTGACTATAGTGATATTCAACAATAGGGTATGTAGTACTTTTTCTAGGATGTGTTCACGAACTTAATTGTGAAACCTTGAATCTCCCTTGTAGAATTCTTATAATGATTTAAATGCCAGTTGCAGTCTGGGCTTCATTTTTCACATGTATTAAGTTAGGACATATCCTAAAAGCTGTTATAGTTCTTGGTTTTGATAATTCTTTGACTAAATCATGTTTTTCTCTCAACCTTCACAACTCCCTATCGCACCCTTTCTATCTGCTCCATTTCAAATTCCTGGGGCACTAGAATTACTTTTCCTTAACTTCTCCTGTGCTTTTCTAAGAAAAATCCTTACTAGCCCATGTATGTGCGTGGACTAAGTTCTGGGCTTCTTATTCTGAGCTTTATTCTTCATTGTAAAAGCATGGGGCGTGACTCTAGGGAAAGGGTGTTCAGACCTCCGCCTCTTTAAGATGTAGGGTAAGAAGACTGCTTATGGCTCCTGAAAGCATAACAGTTGGTATATCACCTACTTTTGCTTTCTTGTAAATTTTACCCTAGTGAGAAGAAAAAGAACATAGCAGAATTCCAAAAGCATTGTGAGGACAGAGAACAGTCACAGGCTATGGCCAGAAATTGCAGGCTATCAACATTAATTGAGCTACTTTTCTCCAACTCTCGTGTTATGTTGAAGAAACTCATAATCCAGGAAGTTTATAAAGATTATTTTCATTTCCCTCTCTATGCTGACCCTCACCTACCACGAGGTGGACAGACAGCAGATAACAGATGTATATTGATTCCAAGCTAAAACAGGAGAGCCTGGAAACATAGCCATGGAAAGTGGTGAAATCTCCTCCCTGAAGGAGTAAGTAGGAACTAAGATAATATGGATCTGGTTGGCTATGTTAATGAACCTGGGAACCAGATGGAGGAAAATGGTATTTGTCTCCTAGTTGGGATCTCAAGAATTAGCTTGGAAATGCTAATGACAGAAGACAGACGTACTAAAGAACATTGACTGCAAAAGGTTGCTTGCTGAGGCATACCCAGTCCAGACTCAGGTAGGAGTAAATAATATAGATGTCAGTCCCTTGATGCATATTACACTGGAGCTTAGGGGAGGGAGGAGCCTTCAGTGAAGCAAGGATCTTGCAGTAGTCATACACGATGAAGGTCAGACTGAGAGAGGCTGAGAAATCCAGAGTACCATGATGGAAAGAAAAACAAAGACTAAAAGGGAAACCAAAATCCAAATCCAGGTAATGGTTTACCAACAGGGAAGAGGGAGGTGTCAACAATTTGGTCTGAACTCAATCATCCCTAAGACTCTTGTGCTTCTTAAAGTGCGAAGTGTCTGGGGTCAATCCTGAGAAC
Organism: Rhinolophus sinicus; assembly: GCF_057876585.1. Lineage (NCBI taxonomy): Eukaryota > Metazoa > Chordata > Mammalia > Chiroptera > Rhinolophidae > Rhinolophus > Rhinolophus sinicus. Next base: position 45,165,806 of record NC_142518.1, on the reverse strand, counting down.
AGCCTGAGAAATAGGGAGAAGAGGGCAGAGGCATAATGCAGTGCCAAAAATATTAGTTCTGGGTGAAAAACTAAGACGATGACCAGTAATTGGTTAAGAAACTACACAACTCAGAGTAGCAGTAGAGAATAAGTTGGAAATTTAGCAACTGGATAGCATGCTAAACTGAGACTCACTGCTCCATACCCCACCACTGGGCCTTAGAAGTCTCTTAGAAATCAAAGGAAAGGGACTAGATAGTAGTGGATGATGGCATTCCATTTCCCTTACCACCAGTTATTTCTCCAAGTGCCAAAGCTAGGAATACAAATGTGAGAGGGAAATAAAGCTACGTTTCCAACCCTTCCTTTATTTCTTTTCACTTTTAAAATCCTTAAATGAGGGCCAGGTGCTGTGGGGGTCAGCTGCCTACTAGTCACTCTTGAACTTAAAGACAAGTAATTATGTGACTTAAATGCCAGAGAATTAAAGATTGCAGTTCTTAAAAAACTCAACAAGATGCAATTAAACACAGAGAGGCAGTTTAATGAACTCAGAAACACAATCAAAGAACAAAAAGAACATGTTACCAAAGTGATTGAAATTATAAAAAAAGAACCAAATACAAATTTTGGATATGAAGAACTCAACAATAGAAATAAAAAATGAAATACCCAGCTTAGGTAGTAAATCTGACCAGATGGAGGAAAAAATCAGTGACACCGAAGATAGAAATCTGGAAATGACACAGATGGAAGAAGAGAGAGACTTGAGACTTAAAAGAAACAAAAGAACTCTGCAAGAACTTTCTAACTCCATCAGAAAGAGCAATATAAGAATAATGGGTGTACCAGAAGAACATAGGAAGAAGGGAGCAGAGAATATATTCAAACAAATTGTCAATGAGAACCTCCCAAACATGTGGAAAGAACTGGATCCTTGAATCCAAGCTCCAAATAAAACACCTAGATACCACAATCCCAACAGGCCTTCTCCAAAGCACATTGTACTGAACCTGTCAAAAATTAATATCAAACAGATCAAAATGGCGGCGTGAGGTGAGCCTCTGTAAAGCCCCCCTGTAATTTACAACTAATCGAACAACAATAACTCCACAAAGGACTCCCTGTACAGCAGACAGGCAAGACGAAGATGCCCACTACTGAATTCACCTACAGGTGGGCGAATTGCGCGAGCGGGGGAGGAGAGAAGGGAGAAGTGCTGAGACGGAGCCACGCGGACAAAGGACAGACATAGCTCAGTGCTCCGAGCTCACTGCATCCCAGAACTACTGCAGCTGCGGGAGAGGGAAGAACTCGGACTGCTAGGGCTCTGCTTATGGCCCACAGGGCTGAAGGGGAAGCATATAACACAGCTGAACCCAATGCTCACAGCAGAGACCTCAGAGAAAAGACTGAGGGAAGAAGGCTGAAAATGGTGGTTTAAACCCTCACTGCTGAGCAGAGAATGGAAGCCTTAGGCACTGAGACTAGCCGCCACCTCCCTACCCTCCCAGAGCGGGCCGTGCCCCCACCGGCCTGGTGCTAGAAACAGAACAGTAGAAGTGTCAGATCAAAAGAATAGAATACTTGCTCTTCTGAGAACTGTGGACTGCAGTTACAGATTCGCACCCCAACTAGTTCCGGGAAAGGGGAGGGAGCTGTGGAAGCAGGACCGGCTGTGGTGGTGATTGCTGCCATTGCTATGGGCCACCTCTCACGACTAACCCCGCCCCTGGCCACACCAATCTGGGCGGATCCCTGCAGGAGTAAACAGAACTGCTGAAACATATGGGCTCTGAATCTGGTGCAGGAAGAGTTTTGGAACTTCAAAAGCTCCCTGTATCTCCACCAGGACACTGCAGCCTGTGACCTAGGCGAACTATCAACAGAGGAGGAGTCTGTCTCCCAGGGAATCACCCCATTGTGTGACAAGTTGGAATAGTGCAGCTAAAACATAGCACTACCGTGTGAGAGAGAAAAATAGGCTGCAGTCCGAGAGAAAATGAAACATTCTACCAACAAGTACTGGAAAACAAAAGAAAGACCTCTTCCTATCGACCTGTGGCAGAAGCCACTCCTGTAGATGTCTAGGAAGAAAAATAGTAAATCAATAATTGCCATGAATAACAAAGGCAACAAGACAGCTCAGAAAGAAAATGAAGTATCCAGAAAAGGAACTTAAACATACGGAAATATGTGATTTAAATTACAGAGAATTCAAGATTGCAGTTCTGAAAAAACTCAACGAGATGCAAGAAAACACAGATAGGCAGTTAAATGAACTCAGAAACTCAATCAAAGAACAGCATGAGCATTTACGAAAGAGACTGAAATTTTAAAAAAAGAACCAAATAGAATTTCTGGAGATTAAGAATTCAATAGAAGTAATTAAGAATGAAATAACCAGCTTAGGTAGTAGTGTTTACCAGATGGAGGAAAGAATCAGTGACATTGAAGATAGAAACCTGGACTTTACACAGATGGAACAAGAAAGAGACTTGAGACTTCAAAGAAATGAAAGAACTCTACAAGAACTTTCTGACTCCATCAGAAAGAGCAATATAAGAATAATTGGCATGCCAGAAGGAGAAGAAAGAGAGAAGGGAACAGAGAATATACTCAAACAAATTGTCAATGAGAACTTCACAAACTTGTGGACAGGACTGGATACTCGAATCCAAGAAGCAAATAGAGCACCTAATTACCTCAATCCCAACAGGCCTTCTCCAAGGCACATTGTATTAAAGCTGTCGAAAATCAACGACAAAGAAAGAATCCTCAAGGCAGCCAGGGAAAAGAAGACGGTAACTTACAAAGAAAAGCCCATTAGATTATCATCAGATTTTTCAGCAGAATCTCTACAAAACAGGAGGGAGTGGAACTAAATATTCAAACTATTGAAAGAGAGAAATTATGAGCCAAGAATAATATATCCAGCAAAGATAACCTTTATATATGAAGGAGGAATAAAGACCTTTCCAGACATACACAAGCTGAAGGAAATTTCCAATACACGACCTGCACTACAAGAAATACTAAAGGAGGCTATTCAACCACCATCAACAGGGACAACTTGTGGCAACCAAAACATGTAAAGGGGGAGAGTAAAAGCCTGAACCGGAATACGGGAATGGAGAAAGTAAGCATGTTGAAGATAATGGAATACTCTAAATATCGAACTTTCTTTTACATAAACTTAAGGATAACCACTCAAAAAATAATCCAGAACTGAAATATATACTGTAATAAAAGAAGAAACCGTGGGAAACATCATAGAATACCACCACACAGAAATGATAGACAACAACAAAAAGGCAAAGAAACAATGGAGACACAGACTTACCAGAAAACTAAAGATAGAATGACAGGAAATCGTCACATATCAATAATCACCCTAAATGTAAATGGACTGAACTCACCAATAAAAAGGCACAGAGTAGCAGATTGGATCAAAAAAACTAAACCCAACCATAGGCTGTCTCCAAGAGAAACATCTCAGCTACAAGGACAAGCAGAGACTCAAAGTGAAACGGTGGAAATTGACACTCCAAGCAAATAGTATCCTGAGAAATCAGGTGTAACCATACTGATATCAGATGAAACAGACTTCAGGGTGAAAAAGGCAACAAGAGACAAAGATGGACATTTCACAATGGTAAAGGGGACTACACAATGAGAAGAAAGAGCAGTCATCAATATTTATGCCCCCAATCAGGGAGCACCGAAATATACCAAGCAACTACTAATAGAACTAAAGGGAGAAATTGACCAAAACACAATTATACTAGGGGACTTAAATACATCATTGACAGCTATGGATAGATCATCCAAACAGAAAAGAAATAATGAAATAACAGCCCTAAATGATACATTAGATGAAATGGATATAATTGACATTTATAGAGCACTTCATCCTAAAACATCAGACTATACATTCTTTTCTAGTGTACTTGGAACATTCTCAAAGATAGACCAGATATTGGGACACAAAATTAGCTTCAGCAAATTTAAGAAGACTGAAATCATACCAAACATATTATCTGATCACAAGGCTTTGAAATTGGATATCAACTGCAAAAAGACAGCAGGAAACAACACAAATACATGGAGATTAAACAACATACTTTTAAAGAAGGACTGGGTCAAAGAAGAAATTAGAAGAGAGATCAAAAGATACATAGAAACAAATGACAATGAAAATACTTCCTACCAAAATTTGGGGATGCAGCAAAAGCAGTTTTAAGAGGGAAATTCATCTCATTACAGGCCTATCTCAAGAAACAAAAAAAATCCCAAATAAATAACCTCATGTTACATCTTAAAGACTAGAAACAGAAGAACAAGTGAACCAAAGGTCAGCAGAAGAAAGGAAATAACAAAAATCAGAGCAGAACTAAATGAAATAGAGAACAAAAAGACAATAGAAAATATTAATGTGACAAAGAGCTGGTTCTTTGAAAAGATTATCAAAATTGACAAACCCTTGGCTAGACTCACTAAGACAAAAAGAGAGAAGACACTAATTAAGAAAATCAGAAACGAAAAAGGGGAAGTTATCACGGAGTCTACCAAAATACCAATGATCATTCAAAAATACTATGAAGGACTATATGCCACCAAATTCAATAACCTAGAAGAAATGGACAAGTTCTTAGAAACATATAGCCTTCCAAGGCTGAGTCATGAAAAACTGGAAATCTGAACAGACTGATCACCAGCAACGAAATTGAATCAGTCATCCAAAACCTTCCCAAAAGCAAAAGTCCGGGACCAGATGGCTTCACTAGTGAATTCTACCAAACCTTCAAAGAGGATCTAATACCAATCCTGCTCAAACTCTTCAAAAAATCGAAGAAGAGACAGTACTCCCTAACTCATTTTATGAGGTCAACATTACCCTGATACCAAAACCTGGTAAGGACAACACAAAAAAAGAAACTCGTAGACACAGACATTAGTTTAGTGGTTACCAGAGGGTAAGGGGGGTGGGGGGGTGGGAGATGAGGGTATGGGGGATCAAATATATGGTGATGTAAGGAGAACTGACTCTGGATGGTGAACACACAATGGGATTTATAAATGATGTAATACAGAATTGTACTCGTGAAATCTATGTAATTTTAGTAACAATTGTCACCCCAATAAATTAAAAAAAACTGAAAAAAATAATTAATATCAAAGAAAGAATTCTCAAAACAGCCAGGGAGAAGAAGACAATAACCTACGAAGGAATGCCCATGAGATTATCATCAGATTTTTCAGCAGGAAGTCTACAATTCAGGAGGGAGTGGAATCATACATTCAAACTATTGAAAGAGAGAAGTTATGAACCAAGAATAATATATCTAGCAAAGATATCCTTTAGATATGAAGGAAGAATAAAAACCTTTCCAGACATACAGAAACTGAAGGAATTTTCTAACATATGACCTGCATTACAAGAAATACTGAAGGAGGCCATTCGACCTGAAAAAACAACAAAGAAACAAAACAAATGAATACAAAACCATGAGTAGTATTAAGAACATACAGACAGAAACAGGAAATGGCAACACTTACACAAATAGGGCAATATCCCATTAAACATAACATAAAGGGTAAAGAATAATATGTTTTTTTAAGAAAGGGAAAAGCAGGGAAAGACAACTTGCTAGAGCAACTCAGATATCAATTCACAGCATAAGTGCCGATAATTTTCGGCAACAAAAACATAAAAGGGAGAGAGTAAAGGTCTGAATGTGCAAAAGGGAATGGAGCTAAGAAGCATGCTGAAGAAGAAGTACTATTGCTTATATGAAACTTTCTTTTACTTAAATGTAATGGTACCCACTAAAAAAATTTCAGAAACAAGATACATGACATAAAAAAGAGGAAATAGGAAAGAATTATAAAAAATCACTGAACTCAAATGACAGACAGAACACAAAGCAAAGAAAAAAATGGAGACACTGAGCTACCACAAAACAATCATAATATGGCTATAGGAAATCCTCATATATTAATAATCACCCTAAATTTAAATGGACTGAGCTCACCAATAAAAAGGCACAGAGTAGCACATTGGATCGAAAACCCAACCCAACCGTATGCTGCCTCCAAGAGACATATTTCAGCTGCAAGAACAAGTATAGTCTCAAAGTGACAGAGTGGAAAATGATACTCCAAGCAAATGGCATACAGAGAAAAGAAGGTGTATCTATACTTGCATCTGAAGAAACAGACTTCAGGATAACAAAGGTGACAGGAGATAAGGTGGACATTTCATAACAATAAAGGGGATGACACAAGTAGATGTGACACATATGTATATCTGTATATATCTATATCTATATCTATATGCTCCTGATCAGGGAGCACGGACAAATATAGAGCAGCTACTAACAGAACTAAAGGGAGAAACTGATTAAAGTACAATTATAATAATGTACCTAAATATACCATTTGCAGCTATGGATAGATCATCCAAACAGAAAATCAATAAGAAAATATCAGCCTCAAATAGACATAATTGACAAAATAGACCAAATAGACATAATTGACATTTACAGAGCCTTTCATCCCAGAACAACATAATATGCATTCTTTTCTAGTGCACATGGAACATTCTCAAGGATAGACCATATGTTCAAACACAAAACTAGCATCAGCAAATTTATCCAGCATACTCTCCAACCTTTGAAATTAGTTATCCATTGAATAAGAAAGCGTGAAAATGCACAAACATGGAGATGGAGCAACACGCTATTAAAGAACCGCTGTGTCACAGAAAAAACAAAATGAGAGATCAAAAGATACATAGAAACAAATGAGGATAAAAATGCATTATGTCAAAATGGGAAACTGTGAAAGTAGTATTAAGAGGGAAATTTATATCATTACAGACCTATCTCAAGAAGCAAGAAAAATCCCAAATAAACAACCTAACATTTCATCTTTTTTAAAAACATTTCTTTAGATGGAGACATGTTGAGTTTTTTTTTTTTTTTTTTTTTAAGATTTTATTGGGGAAGGGGAACAGGACTTTATTGGGGAACAGTGTACTTCCAGGACTTTTTTCCAAGTCAAGTTGTTGTCCTTTTAATCTTAGTTGTGGAGGGTGCCATTCAGCTTCAAGTTGTTGTCCTTTCAATCTTAGTTGTGGAGGGCACAGCTCAGCTCCAGGTCCAGTTGCCATTGCTAGTTGCAGGGGCACAGCCCACCATCCCTTGTAGGAGTCAAGGAATCGAACTGGCAACCTTGTGGTTGAGAGCCCGTGCTCCAACCAACTGAGCCATCTGGGAGGCAGGTCAGCTCAAGGTGCCATGTTCCATCTTACTTGCAGGGTGCGGAACCCACCATCCCTTGCGGGAGTCGAGGAATTGAACTGGCAACCTTGTGGTTGAGAGCCCATTGGCCCATGTGGGAATCGAACTGGCAGCCTTCAGTGTTAGGAGCATGGAGCTCTAATCGCCTGAGCCACGTGGCCGGCCCGCATTTCTTCTTAAAGAACTAGAAAAAGAAGAACAAATGAAACCCAAAGTCAGCAGAAAGAAGGAAATAATAAAAATTAGAGTGAAGCTAAATTAAATAGAGAACAAAAAATAGTAAAAATAATGCAAAAAAAAGCTGGTTTTTTGAAAAGATTAATAAAATTGACAGACTTAACTATACTCAGGAAAAAAGAGAAAAGAAACAAAATCAAAAATGAAAGAGGAGACGTTACAACAGATACCACATAAATACAAAGGATCATACAAGAATACTATGAAGGACTATATGCCAACAAATTTAATAACCTAGAAGAAATGGACAAGTTCATAGAAACATATAGCCTTCCTAGACTGAATCATGAAGAACTGAAAAATCTAAATAGACAGATCAACAATAAGGAAATTGAAACAATCATCCAAGACCTCCTCAAAAGGAAAAGGACAGGACCACATGGCTTCACTAGTGGATTCTACCAAACATTCAAAGGTGATTTAACAACTCTACTCCTCAAACTCTTCCACAAAATTAAAAAAGAAACAGCCAGCATTACTGTGATACCAAAACCTGTTAAGGAAAACACACACACAAAAGAAAACTACACCTAAATGTCTCTAATGAATATAGATGCAAAAATCCTTAACCAAATACTAGCAAATTGAATACAACAATACATTAAAAAGATTATACATCACAATTAAGTGGGGTTCATTCCAGGGACACAAAGATGGTTCAACATACACAAATCAATCAATGTGATATACCACATAAAAAAATAAAAGATTAAAATCATACAATTATATCAATAGATGCAGAAAAAGCATTTGATAAGATACAACATCGATTTATGATTAAAACACTTAATAAAATGAGTATAGATGGAAAGTACCATAAACGACAGGCCATATATCACAAACCCTCAGATAATATCATAGTTAATGGTGAAAAACTGAAACCTTTTCCTCTAAAATCAAGAATGAGACAGGGATATCCACTGTCTCCATTGTTTTTCAGCATAGTACTGGAAGTCCTAGCCAGAACATTCAGGCAAGAGAAAGATATAGGAAGCATCAAAATTGGAAATGAAGAAGTTAAATTGTCACTTTTGCACATGACATGATTCCTTATATAGAAAATCCTACTGACTACACCTACACACACACAACAAAACAAAACAAAGCAAAACAAAACAAAACACAAAAAAAACTACAGAAAACTATTAGAAACAATAAATAAATATAGTAAAGTTGCAGGATACAAAATCAATGTGCAAAAATCCATTGCATTCCTATACACTAACAATGAAATTTCAGAAAAATAAATGAAAAAACAACTCCTTTTGCAATTGCAAGAAAGAAAAAAAAAAGAACAAAATAGCTAGGAAAAAAATTAAAGGATGTGAATGGCCTATGCACTGAAAATCATAACATTATTAAGAGAAATTGAAGGAGACACCAAGAAATAAAATGATATTCTGTGTTCATGGATTGGAAGAATCATCATAGTAAGAATGAATGTGTTACCCAAACCAATATACAGATTTCATGCAATCCCAATAAAAATCCTAATGACATTTTTTCAACAAATAGAACATAAAATCATTACATTTCATTACATTTATATGGAATCACCAAAGGTCCCAAACAGCCAAAGTAATCCTAAGGGAAACACAAACAAACAACAACAGAAAATACCAGGGCTGAGATGTATCACACTCCCTGACTTAAATTTATACTACAAAGTGACAATAATCAAAACAGCATGGTATTGGCAGAAAAACAGACACAAAAACCAATGAAATAGAATGGAAAACACAGAAATAAGTTAACATATATATGGACAGATTACCTTCAACACAGGAACCAAAAACACACAATAGAGAAAAGACTACCCCTTCAATAAATGGCACTGGGAAAACTAGAAAGCCATATACGAACAATGAAACTAGACTGCTATCCGTCACCATGTACCAAAATTAACTCAAAATGGATCAAAGACCTAAACATAAGACCTGAAACAAGAAACTGCAGGGAAGAAAGCATAGGTACTAAACTTATGTACCTTGGGTTCAAAGAGGATTTTATGAATTTGACCTAAAAGGCAAAGGAAATAAAAGCTAAAATAAATGAATGGGACTATATCAAACTAAAATGATTCTGCACAGCAAAAGAATCAAGAAAACAAAGTGGCAAACAACCAGATGGGAGAAAATATTTGCAAACAACACTTCCAATAAGGGCTAATACCCAAAATATATAAAGAAATCATATAATTCAACAACAAAAGCAACAAACAATGCAACCAAAAAATGGGCAGAGGACCTGAACAGACATTTCTGCAAGGAAGTCATACAAATGACCAACAGATATGAGGTCGGGCAATTAAGTTCGCAAACTCATCCTAGAAAAAGTGCTACATACCTAATTGCTGAATATCACTAAGGTCACCTTCCCCTTAGGAAGCTGTGCACTCATGCCAGCACCTAGTTCACCCTCCAAAGCAATTTCTGGAATGGCCCTCAGAGCTGTCATCCTATTATCCCCGATTTCCTGGATGTCAGCAAAATGTTTTCCTTTCAATATTTCCTTTATCTTCTGGTAAAGAAAGAAGTCATTGGTGGCCAGATCAGGTGACACAGTAGGGAAACTGTTCCAATACAGTCACTTGTTTACTGGCTAAAAACTCCCTCACAGACAGTGCCATGTGAGCTGGTGCATTGTCACGTTGCAAATACCATGAATTGGTGGTGAAAAGTCTAGGTCGTTTAACTTTTTCACACAGCATTTTCAGCATTTCCAAACAGTAAACTTGATTAACTGTTCATCCAGTTGGTACAAATTCATAATGAATAATCCCTCTGATACCAAAATAGTTTAGCGACATTATTGCTACATGTTCATGGACTTAATTGTCAGACCTCATATATGCAATGAAATATTACTTGGTCATAAGGAAAGAGGAAATACGGCCAGTTGTGACAACCTGAATGGACTTTAAGATTATTATGCTAAGTGAAATAAGTCAGAAAGAAAAAGTCGAAAACCCATATGATTTTACTCATATGTGGTATATAAAACTGAAAGCAACAAAAGACATGACAAACAAAGAAACAAAAACTCATAGACACAGACAACAGTTTAGTGGTTACCAGAGGGTAAGGATGAAGGATGGTGGTAGAAGAGGGAAAAGTGTGTAAAAGGCAGTGAAATATATGATGACATAAGGAGAACTGATTCTTGGTGGTGAATGCACAAAGCAGTATATAGATAATCTATTACAGAAATATACACTCAAAACCAATGTAACTTTACTAACCAATGTTACCCCCAATTAATTTAATAAAAAACTGATACAACTCAACGCCAAAAAGCCCTTAACAATCCAATTTAAAAAATGGTCAGAGATGTCATCAAACTGGAGCATGAGGTGAGACTCTGGAAATCTTCCCTGGAATTTTCAACAAATTAAATAGCTATAACTCCACAAAGGACTCCTTGCACAGCAGACAAACAAGACGAAGAGTCTCACTACTGAATTCACCTAAAGGTGGGCAAATTGCATGAACAGGGGAGGAGGGAAGGGAGAAGTGTGGAGACGGAGACTCGCGGGTGCAGGACGCAGACGTAGCTCAGTGCTCTGAGCTCGCTGCATCCCAGAACTACCGCAGCTGTGGGAGAGGGCAGAACTCGGACTGCTAGGGCTCAGTTTATGGCCTACAGGGCTGAGGGGACAGCATATAACACGGCTGAACCCAACACTCACGGCAGAGACCTCAGAGCAAAGACTGAGGGAAGAAGGCTGAACACGGTCGTTTAAGCCCTAAATACCGCAGAGAACAGACCTCTTAGACACTGATAATAGCTGCCCCTCCCTACCCTCCCAGAGCTCGCCCGCTCCCAACTGACCAGTGCTAGAAGCAGAACAACAGCAGTGTTAGATCAAAAGAACAGAATATTTGCATTCTGAGAACTGTGGTCCACAGACAAAGATTCGCAGCCCAGCTTGTTTGGCAGTGGGGAAGGAGCTGTAAAGGCGAGAATGGCTGTGGTGGTGGTTGCCACCATTGCTCTGGGCCACCTCTCACAACTCACCCCACCCCTGTCCCCACCTATCTGGGCGGATCCCTGCAGGAGTAAACAGAACTGCTGAAAAAACACAGACTCTGAGTCTGGTGCAGGAAGAGCTTTGGAATTTCAAAATGTCTCTGCATCCCCAAAGGGACATGGCACCCTGTGACTCAGGTGAACTGTTAACAGAGGAGAAACCCGCCTTCCAGGGAATCCCCCCATTGTGTGAGAAATTGGAACAGTGCAGAGAAAACATGACACTACAGTGTGAGAGAGAAAAAAAGGCTGCAGTCGGAGAGAAAATAAAACATTCTACAAACACGTACTGGAAAACAAAAGAAAGACTTCTTCCTACCAAACTGTTGCAGAAGCCACTCCTTTAGATGTCTAGGAAGAGAAATAATAAAGCATTAATTGCCATGAGTAATGAAGGCAACAAGACAGCTCAGAAAGAAAGGGAAAAGTCTCCAGAAAAGGAACTTAAAGATACGGAAATATGTGACATAAATAACAGCGAATTCAAGACTGTAATTCTGAAAAAACTCAACGAGATGCAAGAAAATAGTGAAAGGCAGTTTAATGGACTCCGAAACACAATCAAAGAACAACATGAGCATTTTACGAAAGAGATTGAAATTTTAAAAAGAACCAAAGAGACTTTCTGGGGATTAACAACTCAATAGAAGAAATTAAGAATGAAAAAGCTAGCTTAGAAGTAGAGTTGACCAGATGGAGGAAAGAATCAGTGACATCGAAGATAGAAACCTGGAAATGTCACAGATGGAAGAAGAAAGAGACTTGAGACTTAAAAGAAATGAAAGAACTCTACAAGTACTTTCTGACTCCATCACAAAGAGCAACACAAGAATGATGGGCACACCAAAAGGAGAAGAAAGAGAGAAGGGAACAGAGAGTATATTCAAACAAATCGACAATGAGAACTTCACAAACTTGTGGAAAGTACTGGATCCTAGAATCCAAGAAGCAAATTGAACACCTAATTACCTCAAACCCAACAGGCCTTCTCCAAGGCATATTGTATTGAAGCTGTCAAAAATCAATGACAAAGAAAAAAATCCTCAAACTAGCCGAAAAAAAGAAGATGATAACCTACAAAGGAAAGCCTATTAGATTCTGATCAGATTTAGCAGCAGAAACTCTACAAGCCAGGAGGGAGTGGAATCAAATATTCAAACTATTAAAAGAAAGAAATTATGAGTCAAGAATAATATACCCAGCAAAGATATCCTTTAGATATGAAGGAGGAATAGAGACCTTTCCAGACATACTGAAGCTGAGGGAATTTTCTAATACATGACCAGCACCACAAGAAACACAAAAAATATTCGACCACCATCAACAGGGACAATTTGTGGCAAACAAAACACAAAAAGGGGAAGAGTAAAGGCCTGAACCGGAACATGGGAATGGAGAAAGTAAGCGAGCTGAAGAAAATGGGATACTCTAAATATCCAACTTTCTTTTACATAAACATAATGGTAACCACTCAAAAATAATCCAGAACTGAAATATATATTGTAATAAAAGAAGAAACAGAGGGAAACATCATAGAATACCACCACACAGAAATAATAGACAACAACAAAAAGGCAAAGAAACCATGGAGACATAGCCTCACCAAAAAACTAATGATAGAATGACAGGAAATCCTTACATATCAATAATCACCCTAAATGTAAATGGACTGAACTCACCAATAAAAAGGCACAGAGTAGCAGCATGGGTCAAAAAACTAAACCCAACCATATGCTGTCTCCAAGAGACACATCTCAGCTACAAGGACAAGCATAGACTCAAAGTGAAGGGATAGAAATTGACACTCCAAGCAAACGGTACCCAGAGAAATCAGGTGCAGCCATATTGATATCAGATGAAACAGACTTCAGGGTGAAAAAGGTAACAGGAGACAAAGATGGACATTTCATAATGGTGAAGGGCACTTTGCAACAAGGAGACATAACAGTCATCAATATTTATGCCCCCAATCAGGGAGCACCGAAATATACCAAGCAACTACCAACAAAACTAAAGGGAGAAATTTACCAAACGCAATATACTAGGGGACCTAAATACAACATAGACAGGTACAGATAGATCATCCAAACAGAAAATAAATAACAAAATATCAGCCCTAAATGACACATTAGATCAAATGTACATAACTGACATTTATAGAGCACTTCATTCTAAAACATCAGACTATACATCTTTTTCTAGTGTACACGGAACATTCTCAAGGATAGACCATATATTGGGACATAAAATCAGCCTCAGCAAATTTAAGAAGATTGAAATCATACCAAGAATATTCTCTGATCACAAAGCTTTGAAATTGGATATCAACTGCAAAAATAAAGCAAGAAAAAACACAAATACATGGAGATTAAACAACATACTTTTAAAGAACGACTTGGTCAAAGAAGAAATTAGAGGAGAGAACAAAAGCTACATAGAAACAAATAACAATGAAAATACATCCTACCAAAATTTTTAGGATGCAGCCAAAGTAGTTTCAACAGGGAAATTTATATCATTACCAGCCTATTTCAACAGAAAAAGAAAAATCCCAAACAAATAACCTCACGTTACACCTTTAAGAACTAGAAAAATAATAAGAAATGAAACATAACTCAGCAGAATAAAGGAAATAATAAAAATCAGAGCAGAACTAAATGAAATAGATAACAGAAGGGAAATAAAAAAAATTAAAGTGAAAAAGAGCTGGTTCTTGAAAAGATTAACAAAATTGACAAAACCTTGGCTAGGCTCACTAAGATAAAAAGAGAGAAGACACTAATAAACAAAATCAGAAATGAAACAGGGGAAGTTATCACAGATGACACAGAAATACAAAAGGATCATCCAAGAACACTATGGATGACTATATGCCACCAAATTCAATCACCTAGAAGAAATGGACAAGTTCTTAGAAACATGTCGCCTTCTTGGTTGAACCATGAAGAACTGGAAAATCTAAACAGACCGATCATCAGTAAAGAAATTTTATCAAACACCCAACACCTTCGCAAATGCAAAAGTCCAGGATCAGATGGCTTCAATAGTGAATTCTACTAAACCTTCAAAGAGGATCTAATACCAATCCTCCTCAAACTCTTACAAAAAATTGAAGAAGAGACAGTACTCCCTACCTCAATTTATGAGGCTAACATTACCCTGATACCAAAACCTGGCAAGGACAACACAAAAAAAGAGAATTACAGACCAATATCTCTGATGAATACAGATGGGAAAATCCTAAACAAAATTCTAGCAAATCGAATGCAATAATACATTAAAAAGATTATTCATCACGACCAAGTGGGGTTCATCCCAGGGGCACAAGGATGGTTCAACATATGCAAATGGATCAATGTGATACATCCCATAAACAAAATAAAGGAGAAAAATCATGTCATCATATCAATTGATTCATAAAATGTATTTGACAAGACACAACATCCATTTATGATTAAAACACTTAATAAAATAGGTATAGAAGGAAAATACCTTAACATAATAAAGGCCATATATGACAAACCTACAGCTAATCTCATAATTAACAGTGAAAAACTGAAGCCCTTTGCTCTACGTTCAGGAACATGACAGGGCTCTCCCATATCACCAGTGCGTTTCAACATAGTGTTGGAAGTCCTTGCCAGAGCAATCAGGCAAGAGAAAGAAACAGAAGGCATCCAAATTGGGAATGAAGAAGTTAAATTGTCTCTCTTTGCAGATGACATGATGCTGTACAGAGAAAGCCCTAAAGACTCCACCAAAAGCCTATTAGAAACAATCAACATACAAAGAAGTAAACTGGACTGCCATCTGTCACCATGTACCAAAATTAATTCAAAATAAATCAAAGACTTAAGCATAAGACCTGACACAATAAACTGCATAGAAAAAAACAGGTACTAAACGAATGGACCTTGGGTTCACATTGCATTTTATGAAATTGACTCCAAAGGCAAGGGAAGTGAAAGCTAAAATAAGCGAATGGGACTATATGAAACGTAAAGGCTTCTTCTAAGTAAAAGAAACCATCAACAAAATAAAGAGGCAACCATCTGAATGGGGGAAGATTTTTTCAAACCCTGCCTCCAATAAGGGGCTAATATCCAAAATATTCAAGGAACTCATGAAACTCGACAACAAGAAAACAAACGACCCAAATGAAAAATCGGCAGACGACCTGAAGAGATACTTCTCCAAAGAGGACATACAAATGACAAATAGACATATGAAAAAATACTCAACATCACTAATCATCAGAGAAATGCAAATAAACACCACAATGAGATATCACCTCACCCGTCAGAATGGCTATCTTCAACAAGACAAATACTAACAAGTGTTGGAGAGGCTGTGGAGGAAAAGGAACCCTCATACACTGTTGGTGGGAATGCAGATTTCTGCAGCCGCTATGGAAGTCAGTGTGGAGGTTCCTCAAAAAATTACGAATAGAATTACCATATGACCCAGGTATCTACCCAAAAAATCTGAAAACATTTATTCGTAAAGACATGTGTCCTCCAATGTTCATTGCAGCTTTATTTATGGTGGCCAAGACATGGAAACAACCAAAATGCCCTTCGATGGATGAATGGATAATAAGTTGTGATATATATATATATATATATATATATATATATATATATATATATATATATATATATATATATATATATATATGTATATATATATATAATGGAATACTATTTGGCGGTAAGAAAAGATGATATAGGAACATTTGTGACAACATGGATGGATCTTGAGAGTATAATGCTGAGCAAAATAAGTCAGACAGAAAAAGCAGAGAACCATATGATTTCACTGATATGTGGTAAACAAATGAAAAACAACAAAAGAACAAGACAAACAAATGGGAAACAAAAACTCATAGACAGAGACAATAGTTTAGTGGTTACCAGAGGGTAAGCGGTGTGGGGTGTGGGAGATGAGGGTAAGGGGGATCAAATATATGGTGATGGAAGGAGAACTGACTCTGGGTGGTGAACTCACAATGGGATTTATAGACGATGTAATACAGAATTGTGCACCTGAAATCTATGTAATTTTACTAACAATTGTCACCCCAGTAAATAAATTAAAAAAAAAGAAAAATGGGCACAGTTCCTGAAGAGATATTTCTCCAAAGAGGACATACAAATGGCAAATAGTCATATGAAAAATGCTCAACATCACTAATCATCTGAGAAATGCAAATAAAAACCACAATGAGATATCACCTCACCCCAGTCAGAATGGCTATCATCAACAAGACGAATAATAACAAGTGTTTGAGAGGCTGTGGAGAAAAAGGAATCCTCATACACTGTTGGTGGGAATGCAGACTGGTGCAACCGCTATGGAAGGCAGTGTGTAGGTTCCTCAAAAAATTAAATATAGATTTACCGTATGACCCAGCAATCCCTCTGATGGGCATCTACCCAAAAAGCTGATAATATTTATCCATAAAGACACGTGTGCTCCAATGTTCATTGCAGCTTCATTTATGGTGGCCAAGACATGGAAACAACCAAAATGTCCTTCGATAGATTAATGGATAAAGAAGTTGTGGTATATATACCCAATGGAATACTATTCGGCGGTAAGAAAAGATGAAATAGGACCATTTGTGACAACATGGATTGATCTGGAGAATATAATGCTAAGCGAAGTAAGTCAGACAGAAAAAGCATAGAACCATATGATTTCACTGATATGTGGTATATAAACCAAAAACAGCAAAAGAACAAGACAAACCTATGAGAAACAAAAACTCATAGACAGAGACAATAGTTTAGTGGTTACCAGAGCGCAATGTGGGAGGGGTATGTTAGATGAGAGTAAAGGGGATCAAGTATATGGTGATGGAAGGAGAACTATCTCTGTGTGGTGAACACACAATGGGATTTATAGATGATGTAATACAGAATTGTACACCTGAAATCAATGTAACTTTTCTAACAATTGTCACCTCAATAAACTTTAATTTAAAAAAATAAATGGGCAGTGAACCTGAATAGACTTTTCTCCAAAAAGGGCATACAGGTGGCCAATAGACCTATGAAAAGATGCCCATCGTCACTAACCATCAGAGAAATGCAAATAAAAACCATGTGAGATATCATCTCTGTTCTGTCATAATGGCAATCATCAATAAATCAACAAACAGGTGTTAGTGTGGATGTGGATAAAAGGGAATTCGTATGCACTATTGGTGGGATTGCAAATTGGTTCAGTCACTATGGAAAACACTATGCAGTTTCGTCAAAAAATTAAAAACAGATCTGCCTTATGACTCAGCAATTCCACTACTTTGTATTTATCAAAAGAATTCAAAACACTAATTTGAAAAGGTATATGCATCCCTATGTTCACTGCATTGCTATTTTCAGTAGCCAAGATATGGAAACAACCAAAATGTACATCAGTAGACAATTTGATAAAGAAAGCACGGTACACGTGTACAATGGAATATTATTCTGCCATAAAAAGAATGAACTGTCTCCATTTTTGACAACATGGTTGGAGTTAGAGGGCATTATGCTAAGTGAAACAAGTCAGACTGAGAAAGACTAATAGCTTATGATCTCCCTTATATGTGTAGTCTCAAGAAGAAAATAAATGAGCAGACATAACAGAAACAGACTCATAGATACAGAGATCAAACTAATGGTTAATAGATGGGAGGGGTGATGGTAGGCTCCGTAAGAAATGTGAAGGGATTAGGTAGTACAAATTGATCATTACAAAATAGTCACAAGGATGTAAAGTACAATATGGGGAATAATTCTACTCCTGGGTGTCTATCCAAAGGAATCCAGAACACTATTTCAATAAAATATATGCACCCCTTTGTTTATTGCAGCACTTTTCACAATAGCCAAGATGTGGGAACAACTGAAATGCCCATTGATAGATGATTAGATAAAGAAACGGGTACATTTCTACAATGGAGTATTACTTGGCCATAAAAAGAATGAAATCTTACCATTTGTAGCAACATGGATGAACCTAGAGAATATTGCGCTAAGTGAAATAAGTCAGACTGAGAAAGACAAATACCATATGATCTCACTTGTATGTGGAATCTATAGAACAGAATAAATGAGCAAACTAAACAGAAATAGACTCAGAGATACAGAGAACAAACAGAATGTTGCTAGATACGAGGGGGTGGGGATGGGGAGACGGTGAAGGGATTAGAAAGTACAAATTAGTAGTCATAATATAGTCACAGGGATATGAAATACAGTATGGGGAATATAATCAACAATGTTGTAAAGATCATGTAAGGTGCCAGATGGGCACTGGACTTATCAGGGGGATCACTTCATGGATGTGTGCCCTGACCAATACCATACATGCCTGACCAATACGCTATACATCTGAAGCTGAAGTAGAATAATATTTAATGTCAACTATAATTAAAATATATATATTTAATTATAGTCAACTATAATTGAAGTATATCTATCCATGGAATGTGGAGTACAGCATAGTGAAGATAGTCAGTGGTATTGTAACAGCTATATACTATGTTAAAGGGGTAGTAGATTGGGGGAGTTATCACTTTGTGATGGGTGTAAATATCTATCACATTTCTTTGTACACCTGAAACTCATTTACAAAAAGAAAAACAATAGTCAATAATATTGTAAAAATCTATGTACAGTGTCAGATGGGTACTAGACTTATCAGGGGGATTACTTCATAAATTATGTAAATATCAAACCACTACACTGTATACCTGAAAGCAATATAAAATGATATTGAATGTCAAGTATAATTTTAAAAAATAGTCACTGAGGTATATAGTACAACTTAAGGAATATAGTCAATTATATTGTAATAACTATGTACAGTGTCAGATGGGTAATAGACTTATCGGGGTCATGACTTTGTGAGGTATATAAATGTCTAATCACTGTGTTGTTTTGTACACCTGAAACTATTAATAAAGAAACCACAACAAATTGGTGATTCCAGAGTTCAGGGATGAGGAGATGGGCATAATGAGTGAAGGTGGTCGAAAGGTACAAACCTCCAGTGATAAATTAAATCCTGAAGTTGTAATGTGCAGCATGGCAACTATAGTTAATAATGTTGTAATATATATATATATATATATATATATATATATATATATATATATATATATATATATATATATATAGATACATATATATATATAGATAGATAGATAGATAGATAGATAGATAGATAGATAGATAGATATAGATATATATGTATATATAGATATATTTTTTAAAAATTGAAGTTTATTGGTGTGGCAATTGTTAGTAAAGCTATATAGATTTCAGATGTACAATTCTGTAATACATCATCTACATATATCACATTGTATGTTTACCACCTAGAGTTTCAAGTATATGAAACAATTAATATATGAATACACATATATGGCAAAATTATCACCACAATAAGTGTATTTAACAACCATAACCATACAGTTGCAATTTTTTTCTTGTGTGAGATATTTTAAGATCCACTCTCTGAGCCACTTTAAAATATACAATATATATGGTGATGTATATTTTAAAGTGGCTCAGAGAGTAGATCTTAAAATATCTCATTACAAGAAAAAAATTGTAACTGTATGGTTATGGTTGTTAACTACACTTATTGTGGTGATAATTTTGCCATATATGTGTATTCATATATCAATTATTTCATATACTGGAAACTAATATAATGTTATGTGTCAATTATATCTCAACTTAAAAAAAAATAGAGAGAAAATTTGCTTTTCCTTTGCGTTTTTTTTCTGTTCAGGCCCTCAACAAATTAGATATTGCCTGCTCACATTGGCCAAGGCAGATCTTATTTACTCAGTCTACTGATTCAAATGTTATTCTTTTCCTGCAATACCTTCACAAAATCACACAGAAACAATGTTTTACCAGCCATCTGGGTACCCCTTAGCCCAGTCAAATGGACAAAAAATTAATCATCACACTTTCCATCATCACAGAATATTCTATTGGACAACACTGCGTTAGATAATATCTCCACCTAGTCAGCCTTGCTATCACTCTTCCCACAACAGGTTAAAAATTAATATTCCATGATTATAGACCACTGACTAGAAACAGTACCCTTCTCATCAACCCAATTTTCCATGGCTCCCACAAACTAATCATACTAGCTATACTTTGATGATACAGCTGACTAATGCATGATTCAGCATTTAATTTGCATAGTAATTGCATTCTTTTCCTACCATAACTGCTGACCAGATGACTGGATGTTTCCTGTGGTCTGGGTTGTATATTTAAACCATGTATATGAGTACAAAAACAGACTCAGAAACAATATGTTAATTTTTGTCAAAATTATAATTGCATGACATAATTAAAAAACTAATTATTTTTAAATGTTTATTTTTAATTGTGGTAAAAACACTTAACATAAAAGTTACCATCTTAACCATTTTTAAACATACATTTCAGTAGTGTTAACTATATTCACATGTTGTGCAACAGAACTGTAGAACTTTTTCACCTTGAAAAACTGAAACTTTATTCCCATTGAGAAACGATTACCCATTTCTCCCTCAACCCAGTCCTTGGAAACCACAATGTTATGTTATGTTTCTATGAATTTTACTATTTAGATACCTCATACAAGTGGAATCATACAATTATTATCTTTTGTAACTGGGTTATTTCACTTAGCATAATATCCTTAAGGATCATCTATGTTGTAGAACACCCACTAATTTTTGAGCAATGTCAGTACATTGCATTAGCAATTTTTTTTTTACGAATTATTTAATTTAACCTCACAGCAACCCTATGAAATTTTATTCCTCCAATTTACAGTTAAGGTAAATAAATCTTAAATCAGTTATATGACTTTCCCAAGAGTTACCTAGCCAAGTGTAATCCAGAGCACTCAAGTATGTTTTCTCCAAATCCCTTGTTTTTTCTCTTAGGCTACTATTTGGCACCCATCTTGGCTTTATCAATATCCACAGGGAAGACAACCAAAATGAAATCCATTGGCCAAGGCAATTTTATGCTCCCTTAATGACTGTTTTGTTTTAATCTGGGGGAGAAAAGGCATGTATATATGAATATTTCTAAGAGATGTTGATAAGAAACAGGTACAGGCTCTCAGGAAAATAGAGGCCTAAAATGTTCGTAATAAAACTCTTAATATTTCAAGTTTATATGGACAAAGAATTTGGACATATTGTATTGTAAGTGCAAATAATGCAAGTTGGAGCATTAAAAATACAACAAAGAGGTTGTCAAACACTTTGAGCCTAGGGTTCATGAAAAACTACCACCCAACTTTTCAAAAGCCTAAATAACACAATAAGCAAAGTCTGCTTCTAAGTAACTGAGATGAAAGATCTAAGGTCTAATTGCTCAGTATTTTAGCCGAATTCTGGTTTTAACATTCAGCTGATAAGGCTTTCTTCCCCTCCATATAATCTGCAGTCCAGCACAGTTTCTATTTTCCTGGCACACTGGCCATTTGCCTCCTCCTGTACATAGCCCAGTCAGAGCATACAGGAGAGAATTTTGGGGAGTAGAATCCTTGTGGGCCAGGATTCTGGGCATTTTTATGTATTGTGTGTTAGTAAAATTAACTCCATTTTAACAATGATAAATGTTAGGCAAACTAAACTTAATTTAATCTGCCAAAGCATGTGAGAACACATGGATCTCATAAGCATTAGGAGGGGGAAAATGTGAATGTCTTCTAAGTTACTATGTCCTAAAACTTCACAGCCAAAATGTGTGGCCTATATAGTACTTGGCAAAAGTCTCCTTTCTCTGGGGTTTTCTCTTCTTTACAGGTTGAGCTTTAACTGGAGAGCATGCTTTCTTATGGTTAATGATATCAACAATTATTGTGAATCTGAGGACAAAACTTAATCAATATTAATCATTAGGATTTACACGTTAGGTTGAACAGCCTATCATTGAAAATGAAGTGTATAGTAATTTCTATCAATGAAAGCAGAGGCAGTTTAATCCTTTGGTGTCCAATAGCAGTTTTTGGTGAATTTGCTAAAGGAATATTTCCTCTAGTTATATAAAATAAAAATTTCCAAAGTTAGAGGAGAAAAGATTTATGGGAGTGAAGTCTCTAAATGGTAGAGTACGGCTTGAAATAATGTCTCCCTTGTCAAAAGAGACTGCTTCTCCATTCCACCCAGAACAATTTTGGATACAGAAGCATCCCTTTTCTTTGTTACCTTTAACACAATTGAGAAATACTATAATTGCCCAAAGAAAAATTATGAAAAACAAAGTAAAAGTGAAAGAAAGCAAAAAAGTAAAAATTTGAGCATTAAAATATAATCAAGTAGACAAAAATCTGATTTTTCAAACTGTCATAGCTTATCTGATTCACAGATTTATTTCACATGATCTGAGGAACTCAGTAGAAATTTCTCCTTTTTAAATTTTTAGAATCATCTCTTCATTTCTATTTTCTTTTTGTGCCTTCCCTGCACTGCGGAAAGAGAGACTGGTAGGCAGCTATTTTGGAAGGAAGCAATGAATAAAAATCACATGATCAGTCTTTCCATGAGTAAGCATAAAATTCTCATATTTCTCCAGAAAATTCAAAATATAAAGAGGGATTGAAGCCTCCCATTTCTTCATTACTTGGGTGAGATGAAAAGTTTTTCCTCAGAACCAGAGTGAGGCCTCAGGAAGGCATTTCACAAAAATACTGCCATTTGCAAAGACAACATGGAGGGATCTTGAGAGTATTATGCTTAGCTAAATAAGTCAGACAGAAAAACTTGAGAACCATATGATTTCACTCATATGTGGGATATAAAACTGAAGACAAGAAAGGAACAAGACAAAGAAACAAAAACTCATAGACACAGACAACAGTTTAGTGGTTACCAGAGGGTAAGGGGGGAGGGAGAATGGTAGAAGAGGACAAAGAGGGTCAAATATATGGTGATAGAAGAAGAACTGACTTTGGGTGGTGAGCACACAATGTTATATATAGATGATGTGTTATGGAATTGTACACTTGAAACCTATGAAATTTTACTAACCATTGCTACCCTGATAAATTTGATTTAAAAAAACCCATATTTCCCTTGCCTTTGAGGTCAAATTAATAAAATTCTCTTTTTACCATATGACCCAGCAAGTCCTCTCCTGGGTATATAGCCAAAAAGTCTGAAAACTTTATCCGTAAAGATATATGTGCTCTGATGTTCATTGTAGCTTTATTTCTGGTGGCCAAGACATGGAAACAACAAAAGTGTCCTCGATAGATGATTGGATAAAGAAGATGTGGTATATATACACAATGGAATACTATTCTGCCATAAGAAAAGATGAAATAGTGCTATTTGTGACAATATGGATGGACCTTGAGATTTTTATACTAAGTGAAATAAGTCAGACAGAAAATGTTGAGAACCATATGATTCCACTGATATGTGGGATATAAAACTGAAAACAACAAAAGAATAAGATAAGAAAATAAAGAAACAAAAACTCACAGGCATAGACAATAGTTTAGTGGTTACCAGAGGGTAACGGGAGAGGAGAGTACTAGATGAGGGTAAAAGGGATCAAATATGTGATGATGGAAGGAGAACTGACTCTGGGTGGTGAACACATAATGTGATATATAGATGATGTATTCCAGAACTGTATACTTGAAACGTATGTAACTTTACTAACCATTGTCACCCCAATAAACTTTAATTTAAAAAATTATTGTGAAGTTCCAATGATTAAATGAGTGTGAAGTAAAAATAAGGGCTAGTAGGTTTTTCCTGGTGATCAGAAAGCCCCTAAATGTATCACACATTCACTTATGCTGCCGGTCTAATCATCCCACATGTGACATAAAAACAATAATGTTCATGAGATTTCTCTGGCCTCATAATGTGGTTTTGTTATATTAAGCATACCATGATATGTTAGTCAAAATGATCAAATGAGTCATATTTTAGTAATTCAGAGAAATTCATCTTTTTGTTGTTGTTGTTGTTGTTACGTGTTAACTTTCAAAGGAGTCATCTGATATGGAACATATTATTATGCCATTAAGTAAAATACGGATAGGCCATAAATTTACTGTGTGAATCTACTTTGTCGTTGAGATTAAATTATAGTCACCGGTTTTCAAAATTGGGTTATGATTTTTCCTCCATAATTTACATGAAAATTGGAATGTAACTAGAGTTAATGTAGGTTATTCCAAGAAAGGGCTATAATTCATGAAAATGCTAATAAGATATCTTACCTCAATGTTACAGGGCTTACAAAGATCCCAAATGGAGCTGAGTTCAGTCTTTCAACACATATGAGGAACTTTTAATCTCACCAACCAAAAAGAAGGAAAAATAAAATATTGGACTGTAGGTATAATTCGAGACAAAACAGCACATGCAGGACTTTTACTTCTTCCCCTTCCCCCACATTATTTCAATTAGTACCCTTTGTTCTTTTTTTTTTTTTTTTTTGTATATCTTTATAGTTTATTTATAATTTAAGACATACATATAATTTAAAAATAAAGCCTAAAAATCAGATAGAGCTTCAATTCCGTTTCATTTGATGAAGCAGTTATCTACCCTTAATACCCTTAACCAAATTCTGAAACACATTTCAAACTAAGTATAATATAGCTTTTATTTCAAGTTTTTAGCTAGTATTCTTTAAGCTTGTCATATATAAAGAAAGTAATTTAAGAGGCATTAGAATAATATTTTGGACATTTTCTGGAGTTAAAAAGTCTGATACACAAGGTCTGACGATTAACTTTGAGAACTTGTTACAACAATGTTGCTAACCTCTTTTTTTTTTCTTTTTTTAATTTTATTTTATTAAATTTATTGGGGTGACAATTGTTAGTAAAATTACATAGATTTCAGGTGTACAATTCTGTATTACATCATCTATAAATCACATTGTGCTAACCTCTTTTGATAGCAGAGGGATTGATTATTCATTAAGAATTTGTACCAAGTGGACACACAGTTAACCAAGTTTACTATTTGGAAGTGCTGAAAAGCCTGCCTGAAAAAGTTAGATGAAAACTACCTGAACTTTTCACCAACAATTCATGGCTCTTGCATAGTGACAATGCACCAGCTCACAGGGCACTGTCTATGAGGGAGTTTTTAGCCAGTAAACAAATCACTGTATTGGAACATCCTCCCTACTCACCTGATCTGGCTCCCTCATTGCTGAATATCACTATGGTCACCCTTGAAGTACTCTCCTTGGGAAGCTATGCACCAATACCAGTGCCTAGTCCACCCTTCAAAGCAATTTTGGAACTCTTTTTCTGGATTGGCCATCAGAGCTGTCATCGTATTACCCCTTGATGTCCTGAATGCCACCAAAATGTCTTCCTTTCAGTATTTCCTTTATCTTTGGGTAAAGAAAGAGGTCATTGAGTACCCTGTGCTCTTGTTCAATCTTATGTTAGATTATACTTACCAGATCCTTAGTGCTCAGAATTATCTAGTGTAATAAAAAATGTGAATTTAAGTCCTGGTTGTAACACAGCAGAGTATCAAAAACTTTCAAGTCCCTGCCCTAATAAAAATTTCAGCCCATCTCACTAAAAATAATGTAATGTCCCTAAGAGTTCAAAGAATTCCACAATCTTTGGGTGATAATTGATAAGGAGCTGTGTGGAAGGTGCTGAAGCTGAAAATCAGTTAGAAAATTAGTAGAGATGATTTCTTGATAAGAGAGAGATAATGGCAGTGCAAAGGAAATCATGTGGAAATCTAGATGCAACTTGCAGTGTCTTGGAGCAAACATAAAATCCATCAAAATAAACGGCCTTTAGTGAGGGATTAAATACAAGAGCTAAATAGAGATGAGCACCAAAATAAAAGCGGATTGCTATTCCCTAAAATATTCTGCTACCAATTTGTATTATCATTTAAATGTATTTTCTTTTTTTTTTTTTTAATTAAATTTATTGGGGTGACAATTGTTAGTAAAATTACATAGATTTCAGGTGTACAATTCTGTATTACATCATCTATAAATCCCATTGTATGTTCATCACCCAGAGTCGGTTCTTCCATCACCATATATTAGATCCCCCTTACCCTCACCTCCCCCCCCCACCCCCCTTACCTTCTGGCAACCACTAAACTATTGTCCGTGTCTATGAGTTTCTGTTTCTCATTTGTTGGTCTTGTTCTTTTGTTGTTTTTGGTTTATATACCACATATCAGTGAAATCACATGGTTCTCTGCTTTTTCTGTCTGACTTGTTTCGCTCAGCATTACTCTCTCAAGATCCATCCATGTTGTCACAAATGTTCCTATATCATCTTTTCTCACTGCCGAATAGTATTCCATTGTGTATATGTACCACAACTTCTTTATCCATTCATCTATCGAAGGACATTTTGGTTGTTTCCATGTCTTGGCCACCGTAAACAAAGCTGCAATGAACATTGGAGCACACGTGTCTTTATCTCTAAATGTTTTCAGATTTTTTGGGTAGATACCCAGGAGAGGGATTGCTGGGTCATACGGCAATTCTATTCGTAATTCTTTGAGGAACCTCCACACTGCCTTCCATAACGGCTGCACCAGTCTGCATTCCCACCAACAGTGTATGAGGGTTCCTTTTTCTCCACAACCTCTCCAACATTTGTTACTATTTGTCTTGTTGATGATAGCCATTCTGACTGGGGTGAGGTGATATCTCATTGTGGTTTTGATTTGCATTTCTCTGATGATTAGTGATGTTGAGCATTTTTTCATATGTTTATTTGCCATTTGTATGTCCTCTTTGGAGAAATGTCTCTTCAAGTCCTCTGCCCATTTTTCAATTGGGTTGTTTGTTTTTTTGTTGTTGAGTTGCATGAGTTCCTTGTATATTCTGGATACTAGCCCCTTATCGGAGGCACTGTTAGCAAAAATCTTCTCCCACTCAGTTGGTGGCCTCTTTATTTTGTCAATGGTTTCTTTTGCTGTGCAGAAGCTTTTAAGTTTCATATAGTCCCATTCGTATATTTTAGCTTTTACTTCCATTGCCTTTGGAGTCAAGTTCATAAAATGCTCTTTGAACCCAAGGTCCATAAGTTTAGTACCTATGTTTTCTTCTATGCAGTTTATTGTGTCAGGTCTTATGCTTAAGTCTTTGATCCATTTTGAATTAACTTTGGTACATGGTGACAAATAGCAGTACAGTTTCATTCTTTTGCACGTGGCTATCCAATTCTCCCAGCACCATTTATTGAAGAGGCTGTCTTTGCTCCATTGTGTATTTTTAGCTTCTTTGTCAAAAATTATCTGTCCATATTTATGTGGTTTTATTTCTGGGTTCTCAATTCTATTCCATTGGTCTATGTGTCTGTTTTTCTGCCAATACCATACTGTTTTGATTATTGTGGCCCTGTAGTACAGGCCAAAGTCAGGAAGTGTGATACCTCCATTATAGTTCTTTTTTCTTAAGATTGCTTTGGCTATTCGGGGTCTTTTGTGGTTCCAAACAAATCTGATGATTTTTTGTTCTATTTCTTTAAAATATGCCATTGGGATTTTGATGGGGATTGCATTGAATCTGTATATTGCTTTGGGTAATATGGCCATTTTAACTATGTTGATTCTTCCAATCCATGAGCACGGAATGTCTTTCCATTTCTTTGTGTCTTCTTCAATTTCTTTCAAAAATGTCTTATAGTTTTCAGCATATAGGTCTTTCACATCCTTGGTTAAGTTTATTCCTAGGTATTTTATTCTTTTTGCTGCAATTGCAAAAGGAATTGTTTTTTGTATTTCTTTTTCTGAGATTTCATTGTTAGTATATAGGAAGGCAATGGACTTTTGTGCGTTGATTTTGTAGCCGGCAACTTTACTGTATTCGTTGATTGTTTCTAGTAGCTTTTTGGTGGAGTCTTTAGGGTTTTCTATATATAGCATCATGTCATCTGCAAAGAGTGATAATTTAACTTCTTCATTCCCAATTTGGATGCCTTTTATTTCTTTCTCTTGCCTGATTGCTCTGGCAAGGACTTCCAACACTATGTTGAAAAGCAGAGGTGATAGGGGACATCCCTGTCGTGTTCCTGAACGTAGAGCAAAGGGCTTCAGCTTTTTTCCATTAATTATGAGATTAGCAGAGGGCTTGTCATATATGGCCTTTATTATGTTAAGGTATTTTCCTTCTATACCCATTTTATTAAGTGTTTTAATCATAAATGGATGTTGTATCTTGTCAAATGCTTTTTCTGCATCAATTGATATAATCATATGATTTTTGTCCTTTATTTTGTTTATGTGATGTATCACATTGATGGATTTGCGGATGTTGAACCATCCTTGTGCCCCGGGGATGAACCCCACTTGGTCGTGATGAATAATCTTTTTAATGCATTGTTGTATTCGATTTGCTAGAATTTTATTTAGGATTTTTGCATCGGTATTCATTAGAGATATTGGTCTGTAGTTTTCTTTTTTTGTGCTGTCCTTACCAGGTTTTGGTATCAGGGTAATGTTGGCCTCATAAAATGAGTTAGGGAGTACTGTCTCTTCTTCAATTTTTTGGAAGAGTTTGTGCAGAATTGGTATTAGATCCTCTTTGAAGGTTTGGTAGAATTCACTAGTGAAGCCATCTGGTCCCGGACTTTTGCTTTTGGGAAGGTTTTGGATGACTGATTCAATTTCGTTACTGGTGATCGGTCTGTTTAGATTTTCCAGTTCTTCATGGTTCAGCCTTGGAAGGCTATATGGTTCTAAGAACTTGTCCATTTCTTCTAGGTTGTTGAATTTGGTGGTATATAGTCCTTCATAGTATTCTTGGATGATCCTTTGTATTTCTGTGGTGTCCGTGATAACTTCCCGTTTTTCGTTTCTGATTTTGTTAATCAGTGTCTTCTCTCTTTTTATCTTAGTAAGTCTAGCCAAGGGTTTGTCAATTTTGTTAATCTTTTCAAAGAACCAGCTCTTTGTCACATTAATTTTTTCTATTGTCTTTTTGTTCTCTATTTCATTTATTTCTGCTTTAATTTTTATCATTTCCTTTCTTCTGCTGACCTTGGGTTTTACTTGTTCTTCTTTTTCTAGTTCTTTAAGGTGTAACATGAGGTTATTTATTTGGGAGTTTTCTTGTTTCTTGAGATAGGCCTGTAATGAGGTAAATTTCCCTCTTAAAACTGCTTTCGCTGCATCCCAGAAATTTTGGAAGGATGTATTTTCATTGTCATTTGTTTCTATGTATCTTTTGATCTCTCCTCTAATTTCTTCTTTGACCCAGTCCTTCTTTAAAAGTATGTTGTTTAATCTCCATGTATTTGTGTTTTTTCCCGCTTTCTTTTTACAGTTGATATCCAATTTCAAAGCCTTGTGATCAGAGAATATGCATGGTATGATTTCAATCTTCTTAAATTTGTTGAGACTGATTTTATGTCCCAATATATGGTCTATCCTTGAGAATGTTCCGTGTACACTAGAAAAGAATGTATAGTCTGATGTTTTAGGATGAAGTGCTCTATAAATGTCAATTATGTCCATTTCATCTAATGTGTCATTTAGGGCTACTATTTCGTTATTTATTTTCTGTTTGGATGATCTATCCATAGCTGTCAATGATGTATTTAAGTCCCCTAGTATAATTGTGTTTTGGTCAATTTCTCCCTTTAGTTCTGTTAGTAGTTGCTTGGTGTATTTCGGTGCTCCCTGATTGGGGGCATAAATATTGATGACTGTTATGTCTTCTTGTTGTACAGTCCCCTTCACCATTATGAAATGTCCATCTTTATCTCTT
Source organism: Rhinolophus sinicus (assembly GCF_057876585.1). Classification (NCBI taxonomy): domain Eukaryota; kingdom Metazoa; phylum Chordata; class Mammalia; order Chiroptera; family Rhinolophidae; genus Rhinolophus; species Rhinolophus sinicus. Next base: position 45,135,503 of record NC_142518.1, on the reverse strand, counting down.
GTTATCTTTTTCACCTTGAAGTCTGTTTCATCTGATATCATTATGGCTACACCTGATTTTCTCTGGGTACCATTTGCTTGGAGTGTCAGTTTCCACCCTTTCACTTTGAGTCTATGCTTGTCCTTGTAGCTGAGATGTGTCTCTTGGAGACAGCATATGGTTGGGTTTAGTTTTTTGATCCAATCTGCTACTCTGTGCCTTTTTATTGGTGAGTTCAGTCCATTTACATTTAGGGAGATTATTGATATGTGAGGATTTCCTGTCATTCTATGCTTAGTTTTCTGGTAAGGCTGTGTCTCCATTGTTTCTTTGCCTTTTTGTTGTTGTCTATTATTTCTGTGTGGTGGTATTCTATGATGTTTCCCTCTGTTTCTTCTTTTATTTCAGTATATATTTCAATTCTGGATTTATTTTGAGTGGTTACCCTTAAGTTTATGTAAAAGAAAGTTTGATATTTAGAGTATTCCATTTTCTTCAGCACGCTTACTTTCTCCATTCCCATATTCCGGTTCAGGCCTTTACTCTCCCCCTTTTTGAGTTTTGGTTGCCACAAATTGTCCCTGTTGATGGTGGTCGAATAGCCTCCTTTAGTATTTCTTGTAGTGCAGGTCGTGTATTAGAAAATTCCCTCAGCTTCTGTATGTCTGGAAAGGACTTTATTCCTCCTTCATATCTAAAGGATATCTTTGCTGGATATATTATTCTTGGCTCATGATTTCTCTCTTTTAATAGTTTGAATATTTGGTTCCACTCCCTCCTGGCTTGTAGAGTTTCTGCTGAAAAATCTGATGATAATCTAATGGGCTTTCCTTTGTATGTTACCGTCTTCTTTTCCCTGGCTGCCTTGAGGATTCTTTCTTTGTCGTTGATTTTAGACAGCTTCAATACAATGTGCCTTGGAGAAGGCCTGTTGGGATTGAGGTAACTAGGTGTTCTATTTGCTTCTTGGATTCGAGGGTCCAGTTCTGTCCACAAATTTGGGAAGTTCTCATCGACAATTTGTTTGAATATATTCTCTGTTCCCTTCTCTCTTTCTTCTCCTTCTGGTATGTCCATTATTCTTATATTGCTCTTTCTGATGGAGTCAGAAAGTTCTTGTAGAGTTCTTTCATTTCTTTTAAGTCTCAAGTCTCTTTCTTCTTCTCTCTGTGTCATTTCCAGGTTTCTATCTTCGATGTCACTGACTCTTTCCTCCATCTGGTCAACTCTACTACCTAAGCTGGTTATTTCATTCTTAATTTCTTCTATTGAGTTCTTAATCTCCAGAAATTCTATTTGGTTCTTTTTTAAGATTTCAATCTCTTTCGTAAAATGCTCATGCTGTTCTTTGATTGAGTTTCTGAGTTCCTTTAACTGCCTATCTGTGTTTTCTTGTATCTCGTTGAGTTTTTTCAGAACTGCAATCTTGAATTCTCTGTCATTTAAGTCACATATTTCTGTATCTTTAAGTGCCTTCTCTGGAGATTTTTCACTTTCTTTCTGAGTTATCTTGTTGCCTTGGTTATTCATGGCGATTACTGGTTTATTATTTCTCTTCCTAGACATCTACAGGAGTGGCTTCTGCAACAGGTTGATAGAAAGCGGTCTTTCTTTTGTTTGCCAGTACTTGTTGGTAGAATGTTTTATTATTTCTCCAACTGCAACTTATTTTCCTTCTCCCACACAGTAGTGCTATGTTTTCTCTGCACTATTCCAACTTCTCACACAATGGGGGGATTCCCTGGGAGACGGGCTTCTCCTCTGTTAATAGTTCGTCTAGGTCACAGGGCGCAGTGTCCCGGTGGGTATGCAGAGAGCTTTTGATGTTCCAAAGCTCTTCCAGCTCCTGATTCAGAGCCTGTAGGTTTCAGCAGTTCTGTTTACTCCTGCAGGGATCCGCCCAGATAGGTGGGGTCAGAGGCGGGGTGAGTTGTGAGAGGTGGCCCAGAGCAATGGCGGCAACCACCACCACAGCCGGTCCTGCTTCCACAGCTCTCTCCCCTTTGCTGGAACTAGTTGGGCTGTGAAATTGTGTTTGCAGTCCACAGTTCTCAAAACAGCAAATTTTCTGTTGTTTTGATCTGACACTGCTACTGTTTCGCTTTTAGCACCGGGCAGGTGGGGGCGGGGCGAGCTCTGGGAGGGGAGGGAGGGGGTGGCTAGTCTCAGTGCCTAAGGCTCCGTTCTCTGCTCGGCAGTGCGGGCTTAAACCACCGTTTTCAGCCTTTTTCCCTCAGTCTTTTCTCCGAGGTCTCTGCCGTGAGCGTTGGGTTCAGCCGTGTTATATGCTGTCCCCTCAGCCCTGTGGAGCCCTGGCGGAGCCCTAGCAGTCCGAGTTCTTCCCTCTCCCGCAGCTGCGGTAGTTCCGGGAAGCAGCGAGCTCGGCGCACTGAGCTGGGTCTGCGTCCTCCGCCCGCGCGTCTCCGTCTCCGCACTTCTCCCTTTCCTCCTCCCTCCACTCGCGCGAATCTCCCACCTGTAGGTGATTTCAGTCGGTAGTGGGCCTCTTCGTGTTGCCTGTGTGCTGTGCAGGGAGTCCTTTGTGGAGTTTTTGTTGTTCGATTCGTTGTAAATTCCAGGGGAGCTTTACAGAGGCTCACCTCACGCCGCCATTTTTCCGGAAGTCTCCTTTAAATGTATTTTCAAACATTTTTTTTATGGTGGGTAAACTCCAATACATAAAACAGATGCAAACAGATCTGGTCTGATTTGAAGGCAACCTGGAGGATCTAGAGCACTGTTGGTTGGTCTCCCCTTCTCTACCTTCTATTTTATTTTCTCTGGCCCCTAAAATACTTCTGTGGAACCCCAGGGTTCTGTAAAACACAGATTGCAGATCTTTGTATTAGTCCAACCTACTTATTTTGTATATGGGGGAAGTAAACACCTGAGAAGAAACAGGACCAATGGGATTAATGTTACACAAGGTGTTTGACAAGAGATAATGTTGTGGTTGAGACCATAGTCTCTAGAGTCAGATTACCTGGGTTTGAAACTAATTCTGCAACTTAATACATGAATGACCTTGATTATTACTTAACTTCACGTGCTTCAGTTTCTCAATCTGTGAATGCAGATAACAAAATGAATTAGTATACATAAAGTACTTAGATTAATACCTGGCTCACACAGTGTACATGTGCTTAGTGTGTGGTTAGTGTGTGCTTAGTGTGTGCTTAATGTGTGTGTGTGTGTGTGTGTGTGTGTGTGTGTGTGTGTGTGTGTGTGTAGGACTAGCCCAGGAGTTCTTGTAATATACCATGTTACCTTTCATGTACTTCAGAAACAAAATTTCAAGTGGAATTTGGGCTAGACCTGAGGATCGATCAAGTGACTAGACAAGTATTTTATGAAAAATTTTTCATAAACTATGCTGAGCCTTGTTTTGGTGTTGTGAACAGACCATGATGGGCTTTGGAATCAAGCAGATGTAGTTTTAAATTTCAGGCCAACTAATTTCTAACTCTGTGTTCTTATATAATTTTCTTAATCCATTAATGTCTCTACTTACATATTTAAAAATGGTGATAATAATAACTACCTCATGGAGTAGTGGTCATGGAATACAACATTTTTAGTGTTCAAGAGCATTACTTACTGGGAGTGAGATAAGTACATTCAGGCCCCAGAAAGCAATAAACACTAAGGAAGGAGCAATAAGGTTTAGTGTAGTCCCAGATAATATAACCGGGAATAATGGCTAAAGTGAAGCAAAGGAAATATTAGACCAAGGAGAAGGAAAAACGGAAAACATGTAGTATTAAACCATGGGATGATCATTCCCAAGGGAAGATATGAAAGTCTCTCTGTTTGAGTCATTTCACATTGAAGTAAAGTAAAGTAGAATCTATTTAGGTTGCAATATTTCCCTGGCTAGGAGACCAAGGAGATGATTTAATAAGGTCTTTGCATCTGTCTTTTTTCTGAGCTGGGGAGGGAAAATTCTCCTGAGGCACATCTGCATGGAGTCTGATCCAGCTGGTAATGATAAGAAGCAAAAGAAACCCACAGATAGGGAGGAGAAGATAGAAGGAATGTAAATCAGGAATAATGGGAATGAACTAGAACAGAGAGGTTAAGAAATAAACAACAAAGAAAATGAATAGGGAGGAAATGAAAACAATAGAATGAAGCAGAAGGCAAGGAGAAAAAGGAGAGAGAGAGAAACAACTGAAAAGGGCTTTAATCAAGAGTATCGAGGTGTTACTAGGCACAGTGATGTTGATATCCACTGATAATTAATGATGCATTCTCTCATTACATAGGCTCTGTGATCTGGGACTTGGCTTCACAAAACAGTTGATTCCTAGCAGCTGATAAATAAACAAGCCCAAACCCAGAGATGATCAGACAGAGACATCTTTCTTCCTCTCCAGTGAAAGAAATGTCATTTTTTTATTTTCTTCAAAAGGTAAACAATGCTTGTTTCCTAGAAACAGCTGGGAGTATAGGGAAGAATATCAGCTGTTCCTGCCAGCCCCAGAGTTGATTCCAGGGATCCAATTTCCTTTCACATTATACTGGTTCTTTAGCCAACCCATTTGAACAGATGAAGCTACCCAACCATCATACCTGTGCCAAAGAAAGTAGAGGCTTTTGTACTCTTTCAGAGCCCTCAGTCTTTGGACAATGATCTTTAACCTGAGGTGGCACCACCTAAACACTCTTGTACAAAATAACACATTTCTAAAAGTTTTCACTTAGAAGAGCATCTGCATAAGACACTAACTATTTGATTCACCTCGGTTTTTATGTTCTATTCCTGAGTCTGTTGTACCCAGCCCTCTAATCCAAACTCTTATACAGCTCCTGCTGTTTTGTTCTGCAATTTCTTACCTTCAGCTACTCATTGTCTTAAACTATTTCTCTCGATTTTCTCTTCCCATGGCTATAGTGGGAAAATTAGATGATTCTAAAGGTGGTTGTAAGGTTAGCAGTCATTAGTTAGGGGCCCTAGAGGGAATCACTCAGTTACCAACAACTTCTATCTTCCTACCTTGGGGAAGGTCTCTTTCTTTAAATTATATCAGAGACCAAATTATACTCAGCCCAGTGAATATAACACTAACAACAATAATCCTGTATTTTTCTGTGGCACTTTACAACATACCAAACAGCTTTATATTCATTATCACATTTGAAAGTCAAGAACCTAGTGATATTGTGATTCAAATATTCAATTTGCACTTCAAGAACAGAAAGGAGTATACAGACTAAAAGAGACATAAAATTTGAATTTCGGGAAACAATGATGAAAGTGCTCGGTTTAAAATGGAGTCTCGGAGACGTCATCAAAATGGCGGCATGAAGTGAGACTCTATAAATCTCCCCTGGAATTTACAACTCATCGAACAAATATAACTCCACAAAGGACTCCCTGCACAGTAGACAGGCAAGACGAAGAGGCCCACTACGGAATTCACCTAAAGGTGGGTGAATCGCGCCAGAGGGGAAGGAGGGAAGGCAGAAGTGCGGAGATGGAGCCAGGCAGGCACAGGACGCAGACATAGCTCAGTGCTCCAAGCTCGCTGCATCCGGGAACTACCGCAGCTGCAGGACAGGGAAGAACTCGAACTGCTAGGACTTCATTTATGGCCCACATGGCTGAGCGGACAGCATATAACACTCCTGAACCCAATGCTCATGGCAGAAACCTCGGAGAAAAGACTGAGGAAAGAAGGAGGAAAATGATGGGTTAAGCCCTCACAGAAGCCTTAGGCACTGAGACTAGCTGCCCCCTCCCTACCCTCCCAGAGCTCACCCCGCCCCCACCTGCCCGGTGCTAGAAGCAGAACAGTCTCAGTGTCAGATCAAAAGAACAGAATATTTGCTATTCTGAGAACTGTGGACCATAGACACAGATTTACAGCCCAACTAGTTCCAGCAAAGGGGAGAGAGCCCTGGAAGCAGGACCGGCTGTGGTGGTGGTCGCCGCCATTGCTCTGGGCCACCTGTCACAACTCACAAAGCCCCTGGCCCCATCTATCTGGGAGGATCTCTGCAGAGGTAAACAGAACTGCTGAAACATACAGGCTCTGAACCTGGTGCAGGAAGAGCTTTGGAACTTCAAAAGCTCTGTGCATACCCACATGGACACTGCGCCCTGTGAACCAGGCGAATTATTAACAGAGGAGAAGCCTGTCTCCCAGGGAATCCTCCCATTGTGTGAGAAGCTGGAATAGTGCAGATAAAACATAGCACTACCATGTGAGAGAGAATAAAAGGCTGCAGTCGGAGAGAAAATAAAACTTTCTACCAACGAGTACAGGAAAACAAAAGAAAGACCGCTTCCTATCAGCCTGTTGCAGAAGCCACTCCTGTAGATGTCTAGGAAGAGAAACAATAAATCAGTAATTGCCATGAATAACGAAGGCAACAAGACAGCTCAGAAAGAAAGTGAAAAGTCTCCAGAAAAGGAACTTAAAGATATGGAAATACGTGACTTAAATGACAGAGAATTAAAGATTGCAGTTCTGAAAAAACTCAACGAGATGCAAGAAAACACAGAAAGGCAGGTTAATGAACTCAGAAACACAAGTAAAGAACAACATGAGTATTTTACGAAAGAGATTGAAATTTAAAAAAAAAAGAACCAAATAGAATTTCAATAGAAGAAATTAAGAATGAAATAGCCAGCTTAGGTAGTACAGTTGACCAGATGGAAGAAAGAATCAGTGACATCGAAGATAGAAACCTGGAAATTACATGGATGGAAGAAGAAAGAGACCTGAGACTTAAAGAAAATGAAAGAACTCTACAAGAAATTTCTGACTCCATCAGAAAGAGCAATATAAGAATAATGGGCATACCAGAAGGAGAAGAAAGAGAGAAGGGAACAGAGAATATATTCAAATAAATTGTCGATGGGAACATCCCAAACGTGTGGACAGAACTGGACCCTTGAATCCAAGGAGCAAATAGAACACCTAATTACCTCAATCTCAACAGGCCTTCTCCAAGGCACATTGTATTGAAGCTGTCTAAAATCAACGACAAAGAAAGAATCCTCAAGGCAGCCAGGGAGAAGAAGACAGTAACCTACAAAGGAAAGCCCATTAAATTATCATCAAATTTTTCAGCAGAAATGCTACAAGCCAGGAGGGAGTGGAACCAAATATTCAAACTATTGAAAGAGAGAAATTATGAGCCAAGAATAATATATCCAGCAAAGATATCTTTAGATATGAAGGAGGAATAAAGCCTTTCCCACACGTACAGAAGCTGAGGGAATTTTCTAATACATGACCTGCACTACAAGAAATACTAAAGGAGGCTATTCAACAACCATCAACAGGGACAATTTGTGGCAACCAAAACTCAAAAAGGGGGAGAGAAAAGGCCTGAACCGGAATATGGGAATGGAGAAATTAAGCATGCTGAAGAAAATGGAATACTCTAAATATCAAACTTTCTTTTAAATAAACTGAAGGGTAACAACTCAAAAAAAATACAGAACTGAAATACATATTGTAATAAAAGAAGAAACAGACAGAAACATCATAGAATACCACCACACAGAAATAATAGACAACAACAAAAAAAAAAAGGCAAAGAAACAATGGAGACACAGTATTACCAGAAAAATAAAGATAGAATTACAGGAAATCCTCACATATAAATTGTCACCATAAATGTAAATGGACTGAACTGACCAATAAAAAGGCACAGAGTAGCAGATTCGATTAAGAACACTAAACCCAACCATATGCTGTCTCCAAGGGACACATCTCAGCTACAAGGACAAGCATAGACTCAAAGTGAAAGGGTGGAAATTGACACTCCAAGCAAATGGTGTCCAGAGAAAATCAGGTGTACCCATACTGATATCAGATGAAACAGACTTCAGGGTGAAAAAGATAACAAGAGACAAAGATGGACATTTCATAATGGTAAAGGGGACTATGCAACAAGGAGACTTAACACTCATCAATATTTATGCCCTCAATCCATATGATTTGACTGATATGTGGTACATAAGCCAAAAACAACAAAAGAACAAGACAAACAAATAAGAAACAAAAACTCATAGACACAGACAATAGTTTAGTGGTTACCAGAGGGTAAGTTGGGTGGGGTTGGGGTGGGAGATGAGGGTAAGGGGGATCAAATATGTCGTGATGGAAGGAGAACTGACACTGGGTGTTGAACACACAATGGGATTTATAGATGATGTAATAGAGAATTGTACACCTATAATCTATGTAATTTTACTAACAATTGTCACCCCAATAAAAAAAAAATGGAATCTCCAAGAAGGCAATCAAATATCTGTGAAGTGGCGAGTGGGCAGGATGAGGCTTATAAATGGTTGTGTACAGGTATTACCCTACTTGGAATTTCAGATATCATGAATAAAATTCCCTTTCTACTAACTTGACCATTAACATGGTTGATTGATTCTTGGGATCATTTGGGATCACTAACATGAATGATTGACTCTCAGGATTTAAAAGGTACTCAGATTATTCAATATAATTCCTTGTCTGTTAATGGACCCTTTCTACATTATTCTGATCAAATAGTAATTGGGCCTCCCCTCAAAAACTACCAACAGAAACCCACACTCCTTGAGGCATCGTATACCTATAAAACATAGCAGAATCCTTCTATTAACTTGAACTCTGTCCTTCTGTTAAATCTTCTTATCAAACCCTACTACACCTGTTGAGTGTGGTTTGAACTCACTCCGTTTCCCCACAAGAGCCCTTAAGAAAGCTAAAATCAAGGGCCCAGACCTTCCCGGCGGTCTCATCCCAGCTACCCATCCTCTTCTATTCTTTACGTGGCATAGTTCAGAGTACTCTCAACATCCTGGTCACAGCCCTGAAACCTCTCCAGTTTCTTTCTGCCCCTTCTCCAAATGTGACACTCAGCTCTGAGCATCACAATCCTACTTTGCTGTGACAGGTAAGAAGCATTTTGTGCCTATTCCCCCTTACTGCCTGGGTTGTGATTTCCAGTCCATGCAGCCCCATCATAAGGCTGACTCACACAGGCACTGCTAACTGGAAACTGTTTCAGGAGATATGCATTTAATTGGGAAACATTTCATATTCCCTGCAGAGGTCAAGCTTTGCCCTATCTACTCATGTCTGTCCTTAAAAACCATGATTACCATAAAGAGGAGAATTTCCAGTACTATTAAGCTTTCATGAATTACAATGCTTGAGTTAGAAGAGGTTTCAGGAAACTGAGAAGCTCAGGTAAGTGAAATTGTCTACCCAAGTTTCTGCAGAGTTAATAGCTAGCATAGTCTAGAACTCAAGATTCTTTGAAGGCCAGGCCAGAGATTCTTAGGGCCTCAGAGAGGTCAGGCTCAGGTGACACTTCTGCAACTCTTGTCTTTTAGGACAGCTCACCACTGGAAACAGATTCCTAAAGTTGCCAAATATTTCTCTCCTGACCCTATACCTTCTCCCTACCTTGTGCACTACTGCTTGGCTTCCTCAGGAGACTAAACATAGGAGAATCTCAGGTTGCATTAATTAAAAGGCCTAAGGAATCCCAAGAAACATAAGCATGTGCCAGAAATGCTGCCACCAGAAAATTGAAAAATCTGCAGGACTCACGGTAATTATTGGCTCACACTCTGTAGGCTGACATCAGACCTATATCTAAGGTAAATATTTCTTGCAGAAATTCAACTAGACACCAGAGTATGTTATGTACACTCAATTCCTAGAGCCTTATGGTAAACACAAAGCCTTACAAAATATTGCTTCCTTGACCCAGCATCTGGCAATCATAGATGCCTCTCCCCAAACATGAAAATATGGTGGGTGGCAAGAATCCAAAGTTGCTCAGGCATTGGGTCCAAAAAGCAGCATGTCTTTCAATTTTCTTCATCTTCTGAGAGTTTCAAATTCCTATGGAGTGGTAAAACGTCTTTTAAAAAACACAGTTAACATAAAATACTATATTAGTTTGAGGTGTACAACTAGATATTCAACATTTATGACCTAAAGAAGTGATCACCATGTTAAGTCAAATATACACCAGACCCCATAAAAAATCATTACATTTTTTAAAATTTATTGGGGTGACAATTTTTAGCAAAATTACATAGATTTCAGGTGTACAATTCTGTATTACATCATCTATAAATCCCATTGTGTGTTCACCACCCAGAGTCAGTTCCCCTTCCATCACCATATATCTGATCCCCCTTACCCTCATCTCCCTCACCCCACCCCCCTTACCCTCTGGTAACCACTAAACTAATGTCTGTGTTTATGAGTTTTTGTTTCTCGTTTGTTTGTCTTGTTCTTTTGTTGTTTTCGGTTTATATACCACATATCAGTGAAATCACATGGTTCTCTGCTGTTTCTGTCTGACTTATTTCGCTTAGCATTATACTCTCAAGAACCATCCATGTTATCACAAATGTTCCTATATCATCCTTTCTTACCGCTGAATAGTATTCCATTGTGTGTATATACCACAACTTCTTTATCCATTCATCTATCGAAGGGTATCTTGCTTATTTCCATGTCTTGGCCACCGTAAACAAAGCTGCAATGAATATTGGAGCACACGTGTCTCTATGTAGAAATGTTTTCAGATGTTTTGGGTAGATACCCAGGAGAGGGATTGCTGGGCCATGTGGTAATTCTATTCGTAATTTTTTGAGGAACTTCCATACGGCCTCCATAGCGGCTGTACCACTCTGCATTCCCACCAAGAGTGTACGAGGGTTTCTCTTTCTCCACAGCCTCTCCAACACTTGTCACTATTTCTCTTGTTCATGGTAGCCATTCTGACTGGGGTGAGGTGATATCTCATTGTGGTTCTTATTTGAATTTCTCTGATGATTAGTGATGTTGAGCATTTATTCATATGTCTATTTGCCATTTGTATGTCCTCTTTGGAGAAATGTCCCTTCAGGTCGTCTGCCCATTTTTCAATGGGGTTGTTTGTTTATTTGTTGTTGAGTTGCATGAGTTCCTTGTATATTTTGGATAATAGCCCCTTATCGGAAGCACTGTAGGCAAAAATCTTCCCCCATTCAGATGGTTGCCTCTTTATTTTGTTAATGGTTTCTTTTGCTGTGCCGAAGCTTTTAAATTCATATAGTCCCATTCATTTATTTTAGCTTTTACTTCCATTGCCTTTGGAATCAAATTCATAAAATGCTCTTTGAATCCAAGGTCCATAAGTTTAGTATCTATGCAGTTTATTGTGTCAGGCCTTATGCTTAAGTCTTTGATCCATTTTGACTTAATTTTGGTACATGGTGACAAATATCAGTCCAGTTTCATTCTTTTGCACGTGGCTATCCAATTCTCCCAGCACCGTTTACTGAAGAGGCTGTCTTTCCTCCATTGTATGTATTCAGATTTTCGTCAAAAATTATCTGTCCATATTTGTGGTTTTATTTCTGGGTTCTCAATTCTATTCCATTGGTCTATGTGTCTGTTTTTCTGCCAATACCATGCTGTTTTGATTATTGTAGCCCTGTAGTACAAGCCAAAGTCAGGGAGTGTGATACCTCCAGTATTGTTCTTTTTTCTTAAGATTTCTTTGGCTATTCAGGGTCTTTTGTGGTTACAAAGAAATCTGATGATTTTTCGTTCTATTTCTTTTAAAAAATGCCATTGTGATTTTGATGGGGATTGCGTTAAATCTGTATATTACTTTGGGTGATATGGCCATTTAAACTATGTTGATTCTTCCAATCCATGAGCACAGAATGTCTTTCCATTTCTTTGTGTCTTCTTCAATTTCTTTTAAAATGTTTTATAGTTTTCAGCATATAGGTGCTTCACATCCTTGGTTAAGTTTATTCCTAGGTATTTTATTCATTTGGCTGCAATTGCAAAAGGAAGTGCTTTTCTTATTTCTTTTTCTGAGATTTCATTGTTAGTATATAGGAATGCAATGGACTTTTGTGTGTTGATTTTGTAGCCAGCAACTTTACTGTATTCGTTGATTGTTTCTAATATCTTTTTGGTGGAGTCTTTAGGGTTTTCTATATATAGCATCATGTCATCTGCAAAGAATGATAATTTAACTTCTTCATTCCCAATTTGGATGCCTTCTATTTCTTTCTCTTGCCTGATTGCTCTGGCAAGGACTTCCAACACTATGTTGAAAAGCAGAGGTGATAGGGGACAGCCCCGTCCTGTTCCTGAATGTAGAGCAAATGGCTTCAGTTTTTCACCATTAACTATGAGATTAGCAGCGGGCTTGTCATATATGGCCTTTATTATGTTAAGGTATTTTCCTTCTATACCTATTTTATTAAGTGTTTTAATAATAAATGGATGTGGTATCTTCTCAAATGCTTTTTCTGCATCAATTGATATAATCATATGATTTTTGTCCTTTATTTTGTTTATGTGATGTATCACATTGATGGATTTGCGGATGTCGAACCATCCTTGTGCCCCGGGGATGAACCCCACTTGGTCGTGATGAATAATTTTTCTAATGCATTGTTGTATTCGATTTGCTAGAATTTTATTTAGGATTTTTGCAACAGTATTCATCAGAGATAAGGGTCTGTAGTTTTCTTTTTTTGTGCTGTCCTTACAAGGTTTTGGTATCAGGGTAATGTTGGCCTCATAAAATGAGTTAGGGAGTACTGTCTCTTCCTCAATTTTTTGGAAGAGTTTGAGCAGGATTTGTGTTAGATCCTCTTTGAAGGTTTGGTAGAATTCACTAGTGAAGCCATCTGGTCCTGGACTTTTGCTTTGGGGAAGGTTTTGGATTACTGATTCAATTTCGTTACTGGTGATTGGTCTATTTCGATTTTCCAGTTCTTCATGGTTCAGCCTAGGAAGGATATATGTGTCTACGAACTTGTCCATTTCTTCTAGGTTATTGAATTTGGTGGCCTATAGTCCTTCATAGTATTCTTGAATGATCCTTTGTATTTCTGTGGCATCCGTGATAACTTCCCCTTTTTGATTTCTGATTTTGTTAATTACTGTCTTCTCTATTTTTATCTTAATGAGTCTAGCCAAGGATTTGTCAATTTTGTTAATCTTTTCAAAGAACCAGCTCTTTGTCACATTATTTTTTTCTATTGTCTTTTTGTTCTCTGTTTCATTTAGTTCTGCTCTGATTTTTGTTATTTACTTTCTTCTGCTGACCTTGGGTTTCACTTGTGCTTCTTTTTCTAGTTCTTTAAGGTGTAACATGAGGTTATTTATTTGGGATATTTCTTGTTTCTTGAGATAGGCCTGTAATGATATACATTTCCCTCTTAAAACTGCTTTCACTGCATCCCAAAAATTTTGGTAGGATGTGTTTTCATTGTCATTTGTTTCTATGTGTCTTTTGATCTCTCCTCTAATTTCTTCTTTGACACAGTCATTCTTTAAATGTATGCTGTTTAGTCCCCATACATTCGTGTTTTTTCCTGCTTTCTTTTTGCAGTTGATATCCAATTTCAAAGCCTTGTGATCAGAGAATATGCTTGGTATGATTTCAATCTTCTTAAATTTGCTGAGGCTGATTTAATGTCCCAATATATGGTCCATCCTTGAGAATGTTCCATGTACACTAGAAAATAATGCATAGTCTGATGTTTTAAGATGAAGTGCTCTATAAATGTAAATTATGTCCATTTCATCTAATGTGTCATTTGGGCTTCTATTTCATTATTTATTTTCTGTTATGATGATCAATCCATAGCTGTCACTGGTGTACTTAAGCCCCCAGTGTAATTGTGTTTTGGTCAATGTCTCCCTTTAGTTCTGTTAGAAGTTGTTTGGTATATTTCGGTGCTCCCTGATTGGGGGCATAAATATTGATGACTGTTATGTCTTCTTGTTGAGTAGTCCACTTTACCATTATGAAATGTCCATTTTTGTGTCTTGTTATCTTTTCCACCCTGAAGTCTGTTTCATCGGATATCATGATGGCTACACCTGATTTTCTCTGGGTATCTTTTCTTGGTGTGTTAATTTCCACCCTTCCACTTTGAGTCTATGCTTGTCCTTGTAGCTGAGATATGTCTCTTGTTAACAGCATATGGTTGGGTTCAGTTTTTTTATCCAATCTGCTACTCTGTGACTTTTTATTGGTGAGTTGAGTCCATTTACTTTTATGGTGATTATTGATATGTGAGGATTTCCTGTCATTCTATCTTTAGTTTTCTGTTAAGGCTGTGTCTCCATTGTTTCTCTGCCTTTGTCTTGTTGTCTGTTATTTCTGTGTGGTGGTATTCTATGATGTTTCCCTCTGTTTCTTCTTTTATTGCAGTATATATTTCAGTTCTGGTTTGTTTTTTAGTGCTTATCCTTAACTTTATGTAAAAGAAAGTTTGATATTTAGAGTATTCCATTTTCTTCAGCACGCTTACTTTCTCCATTCCCATATTCCTGTTCAGGCCTTTACTCTCCCCCTTTTTATGTTTTGGTTGCCAGAAGTTGTCCCTGTTGATGGTGGTCGAACAGCATCCTTTAGTATTTCTTGTAGTTCAGGTCGTGTATTAGAAAAAAAAGCTTCTGCACAGCAAAAGAAACCATTGACAAAATAAAGAGGCCACCAACTGAATGGGAGAAGATTTTTGCAAACAGTGCCTCCGATAAGGGGCTAGTATCCAGAATATACAAGGAACTCATGCAACTCAACAACAAAAAAACAAACAACCCAATTGAAAAATGGGCAGAGGACTTGAAGAGACATTTCTCCAAAGAGGACATACAAATGGCAAATAGACATATGAAAAAATGCTCAACATCACTAATCATCAGAGAAATGCAAATAAGAACCACAATGAGATATCACCTCACCCCAGTCAGAATGGCTATCATCAACAAGACAAATAATAACAAATGTTGGAGAGGCTGTGGAGAAAAAGGAACCCTCATCCACTGTTGGTGGGAATGCAGACTGGTACAGCCGTTATGGAAGGCAGTGTGGAGGTTTCTCAAAGAATTACGAATAGAATTGCCATATGACCCAGCAATCCCTCTTCTGGGTATCTACCCAAAAAATCTGAAAACATTTAGAGATAAAGACACGTGTGCTCCAATGTTCATTGCAGCTTTGTTTACGGTGGCCAAGACATGGAAACAACCAAAATGTCCTTCGATAGGTGAATGGATAAAGAAGTTGTGGTATATATACACAATGGAATACTATTCGGCAGTAAGAAAAGATGATATAGGAACATTTGTGACAACATGGATGGCTCTTGAGAGAGTAATGCTGAGCGAAACAAGTCAGACAGAAAAAGCAGAGAACCATGTGATTTCACTGATATGTGGTATATAAACCAAAAACAACAAAAGAACAAGACAAACAAATGAGAAACAGAAACTCATAGACACAGACAATGGTTTAGTGTTTGCCAGAGGGTAAGGGGGGCGGGGGGTGGGGGGTGGGAGATGAGGGTAAGGGGGATCGAATATATGGTGATGGAAGGAGAACTGACTCTCGGTGATGAACACACAATGGGATTTATAGATGATGTAATACAGAATTGTTCACCTGAAATCTATGTAATTTTACTAACAATTGTCACCCCAATAAATTTAATAAAATAAAATTAAAAAAAGAAAAAAAAGAATAATATAGCAGGACAGAGATAAAAAAAAAGAAAAGAAAAAAAAGAAAATTCCCTCAGCTTCTGTATGTCTGGAAAGGTCTTTATTCCTCCTTCATATCTAAACGATATGTTTCCTGGGTGTATTATTCTTTGATCATAACTTCTCTCTTTTAAAAGTTTGAATATTTGTTTCCACTCCCTCCTGGCTTGTAGAGTTTCTGCTGAAAAATCTGATGACAATCTAATGTGCTTTCCTTTGTAGGTTACCGTCTTCTTTTCTCTGGCTGCCTTGAGGATTCTTTCTTTGTCGTTGATTTTAGACAGCTTCATTACAATGTACCTTGGAGAAAGATTGTTGGGATTGAGGTAATTAGGTGTTCTATTTGCTTCTTGGATTCGAGGGTCCAGTTCTGTCCACAAGTTTGGAAAGTTCTCATCGACAATTTGTTTGACTATATTCTCTGTTACTTTCTCTCTTTCTTCTCCTTCTGGTATGCCCATTATTCTTATATTGCTCTTTCTGATGGAGTCAGAAAGTTCTTGTAGAGTCTTTCATTTCTTTTAAATCTCAAGTCTCTTTCTTCTTCCATCTGTGTAATTTCCAGGTTTCTATCTTCAATGTCACTGATTCTTTCCTCCATCTGGTCAACTCTACTACCTAAGCTGGTTATTTCATTCTTAATTTCTTCTATTGAGTTCTTAATCTCCAGAAATTCTGTTTAGTTCTTTTTCAAAATTTCAGTCTCTTTCATAAAATGCTCATTTTGTTCTTTGATTGTGTTTCTGCGTTCATGAAACTGCGTTTCTGTGTTTTCTTGCTTCTTGTTGAGTTTTTTCAGAACGGCAATCTTGAATTCTCTGTCATTTAAGTCACAAATTTCCATATTTTTAAGTTCCTTTTCTGGAGACTTTTCACTTCTTTCTGAGCTGTCTTGTTGCCTTGGTTTTTCATGGCAATTACTGATTTATTATTTCTCCTCCTAGGCATCTACAGGAGTGGCTTCTGCAACAGGTTGATAGAAAGAGGTCTTTCTTTTGTTTTCCAGTACTTGTTGGTAGAATGTTTTATTTTCTCTCCGACTGCAGCCTTTTTTTTCTCTCTCTCTCACACGTTAGTTTTGTGTTTTGTTTGCACTATTCCAGCTTCTCACATACTGGGGGGATTCCCTTGGAGACGGGCTTCTCCTCTGTTAATAGTTCGCCGTGGATCACAGGGCGCAGTGTCCCTGTGGGTATGCCGAGAGCTTTTGATGTTCCATAGCTCTTCCTACACCAGATTCAGTACCCGTATGTTTCAGCAGTTCTGTTTACTCCTGCAGAGATCCGCCCAGATAGGTGGGGCCAGGGGCAGGGTTAGTTGTGAGAGGTGGCCCAGAGCAATGGCGATGACCACCACCACAACCAGTCCTGCTTCTACAGCTCCCTTCCCTTTTCCGGAACTAGTTGGGCTGCGAATCTGTGTCTGCAGTACACAATTCTCAGAACAGCAAATATTCTGTTCATTTGATCTGGCACTTCTACTGCTCACTTCTAGCACCGGGCATGTGTGGGCAGGGCAGGCTCTGGGAGGGTAGGGCTGGGCGGCTAGGCTCAGTGCCTAAGTTTTCCATTCTCTGCGGTAGTGAGGGCTTAAACCACAGTTTTCAGCCTTCTTCCCTCAGTCTTTCTCCGAGGTCTCTGCCATGAGTGTTTGGTTCAGCCGTGTTATATGCTGTCCCCTCAGCCCTGTGGGCCACAAGCGGAGCCCTAGCAGTCCAAGTTCTTCCCTCTCCCACAGGTGGGGTAGTTCCGGGACGCAGCGAACTAGGAGCAGTGAACTAGGTCTGCTTCCTGAGCCTGCGCATCTCCGTCTCCACACTTCTCCCTATCCTCCTCCCCCGCTTGAGTGATTCGCCCACGTTTAGGTGAATTCAGTAGTGGGCCTATTCCTCTTGTCTGTCTGCTGTGCAGGGAGTCCTTTGTGGAGTTATTGTTGTTCGATTAGTTGTGAATTCCAGGGGAGCTTTATAGAGGCTCACCTCACGGTGCCATTTTGATATGTCTAATTCATTACATTTTTGACTATACTCCCTATGCTGTACATTACGTCACCGTGAATTATTTATTATATAACTAAGAGTTTGTAACTCTTATCCCCCTTTAGCTATTTCAGCTATTCCCCACCCTCTCCCTTCTGGCAACCATCAGTTTGTTCTCTGTGTCTGTGAGTCTGTTTCTGTTTTGTTTGTTCATGTATTTTGTTCTTTATATTCCATATATAAGTGCAAGTATATGGTATTTGTCCTTCTCTGTCTGATATATCACTTAGTATAGTACCCTCTAGGTCCATCCATATTGCTACAAATGGGAAGAATTCATTCATTTTTATTACTAGTATTCCTTTATATGTGTATATCACGTTTTCTTAATCCATTCATCTCTTCATGGACACTTAGGTTGCTTCCTTATCTTGGCTAGTGTAAATAATGCTTCAATGAACATACACAAATTTTCAAATTTGTGTTGTTTTCTTTTTGTTGATTCTCAGAAGTGGAATTGCTGGTTCATATGGCGTTCTATTTATTTTTTGAAGAACATCCATACTGTTTTCCATAATGCCTGTACCAATTTGCAATCCCACCAACAGTACATCAGGGATCTCTTTTCTCCACATCCTCACTGACATTTGTTATTTGTTCCTTTTAATAATAGCCGTTTTTATAGGTGTGTGATGATATCTCATTGTGGTATTGATTTGCATTTCCCTGGTGATTGATTATGTTGAACATCTTTTCCTGTGTTTCTTGGCCATCTGTAAGTCTTCTTTGGAAAAATGTCTCTTCAGGTTTTTGGCCCATTTTTCAATTGGACTGTTTTTGGTTTGTTTGTTTGTTTTTTCATTTTGTGTTCTATGTGTTCTTTAAATATTTTGGATATTAACCCTTATGTGATATATCATTTACAAATTCGACTCCAATTCAACAGGTTGTCTTTTCATTTTGTTGATGATTTCCTTCACTGTGCAAAAGCTTTATGATTTTATATAATCCCATTTGTTTATTTTTGCTTTTTATTTTTTGTCCTTGCCTGTGGAGATATATTTAAAAAATATTCTAAGACTGATGCAAAGAGTATACTGCCTATGTTTTGTTTTAGGACTTTTATTGTTTCTGGTCTTACATTTAAGCTTTTAATCCATTTTTTAAAATTTTATTTTATTAAATTTATTGGGGTGACAATTGTTAGTAAGATTACATAGATTTCAGGTGTACAATTCTGTATTACATC
Organism: Rhinolophus sinicus; assembly: GCF_057876585.1. Classification (NCBI taxonomy): domain Eukaryota; kingdom Metazoa; phylum Chordata; class Mammalia; order Chiroptera; family Rhinolophidae; genus Rhinolophus; species Rhinolophus sinicus. The sequence continues at coordinate 45,116,758 of NC_142518.1, read as the reverse complement.
ATCTATAAATCCCATTGTGTGTTCATCACCCAGAGTCAGTTCTCCTTCCATCACCATATATTCGATCTCCCTTATCCTCATCTCCCACCCCCCACCCCCCAACCCCCTTACCCTCTGGCAACCACTAAACTATTATCTGTGTCTATGAGTTTCTGTTTCTCATTTATTAATCCATTTTGAGTTGATTTTTGTGCATGGTGTAAGAAAGTGGTCCAGTTTTGTTTTTTTGCTTGGATCTGTCTAGTTTTCCCAACATCATTTAATGAAGAGAGTGTCTTTTTCCCATTGTATATTCTTGCCTCCTTTATCCTCGATTAATTGACCATGTCAGCCTGGGTTTATTTCTGGGATCTCTATTCTGTTCTATTGATCTATTCGTGTGTGTGTGTGTGTGTGTGTGTGTGTGTGTGTGTGTGTGTGTGTGTGACCACATTGTTTGGATTACTACAGTTTTGTAGTATAGTTTACAATCAGGGAGCATGATACCTCCATCTTTTTTCTTTTTTCTCAAGATTTTTTTGGCTATTTTTAGTCTTTTGTGGTTCCACACACATTTTAGGGTGATTTGTTCTATTTCTGTGAGAAATGCTACTGGTAGTTTGATAGGGATTTCATTGAATTCATAGATTGCTTTTAGGTTATATGGATATTTTAACAATATTAACTCTTCCAATCCATGAGCATAGTGTAACATTCTATTTATTTGTGTCATCTTTATTTTATCAATGTCTTATAGTTTTCAGAGTACAGGTATTTCACCTCCTTGGTTAAATTTATTCCTAGGCATTTTATTCTTTTTGATGAATTACAAATTATAAATGGAAATGTTTTCTTGATTTCTCTTTCTAATAGCTCATTATTAGTGTGTGAAAATACAAACAATTTCTGTACATCAATTATGTGTCCTACAAATTTCCTGAACTTATTTATTGGTTCTAATTGTTTTGTTTGCTTGTTTGTTTTTGGTGAGCTCTTACTGTTTTCTGTATATAGTATCATGTCATTTGTAAAGAGTGACAGTTTTACTTCCTCTTATTCAATTGGATGCCTTTTTTTTTCTTGTCTGATTGCTGTGCCTAGGACTTCTAATAATATGTTAAATAAAAAGTGGTGAAAGTGGGCATCCTTGTCTTCTTCTTGATCTTAGAGGAAAAGATTTCAGCTTTTCATGATTGAGAATGATATCTGTGGGGTGTCATATATGGCTCTTTTTATGTGGAGGTATATTCCCTCCATACTCACTTTGTTGATAGTTTTTATCATAAATGGATGTTGAATTTTGTCAAATGCTTTGTCTGCATTTCTACTGAGATGATTATATGATTATTAACCTTCAATTTGTTGATGTGATTTATCATGTTGATTCATTTGCAGATATTGAACTATCATTTTATCCCTGAATTAAATCCCATTTGATTATAGTGTATGATCGTTTTAATGCGTTATTGAATTTTGTTTGCTAATATTTTGTTGAAAAGTTTTGCATTTTTGTTTATCAGAAATATTGCCTTGTAATTTCCTTTCTTTCCTTCCTTCCTTCCTTCCTTCCTTCCTTCCTTCCTTCCTTCCTTCCTTCCTTCCTTCCTTCCTTCCTTCTTTCTTTCTTTCTTCCTTTGTTGGTAGTGTGCTTGTCTGGTTTTGGTATCAGAGTAATGCTGTCCTCATAGAATGAGTTTAGAAGCATTCCTTCCTCTTCATTTTATATAATAGTTTGAGAAGTATAGGCATTTTCATAATTTTCTTCTTTAAATTTTTTACAGAATTCAACTGTGAAGCCATCTTCTCCTGGGATTTTGTTTGGAGTTTTCTGATTACTGATTCAATTTTGTTACTTGCAATCTGTCTGTTCTGGTTTTCTGTTTCTTCCTGATTCAGTCTTGGAAAATTGTATGTTTCTAGGAATTTATCCAATTCTCCTGGGTTGTCCAATTAATTGGTGTATAGTTGTTCATAGTAATCTTTTATGATCTTTTGTATTTCTGTCGTGTCAGTTATAACTTTTCCTCCTTCATCCCTTATTTATTTGTGCCCTCTCTCTTGATTTCTTAATGAATCTGGCTAAAGCTTTATCAATATTGTTTATATTTTCAAAGAACCAGCTCTTAGTTTTATTTATCTTTATTATTTTTTTAGTCTCTATTTCATTAACTTTCACTCTGATCTTCATCATACCCTTCCTTCTACTGACTTTGAGATTTTTCATTTTTCTTTTTCTAATTACCATAGACATGAGGTTAGAAAGTTTATTTGAGATTTTTCTTGAGGTTCCTTGTATTGATATACACTTGCCTCTTAGAACTACTTATGCTGCATCCCATAGATTTTGCAATGTTATGTTTCCATTTTCATTTGTCTCAAGGTATTTTTTGATTTCCTATTTGATTTCTTCATTGACCCATTGGTTGTTTAGTAATATGTTATTTAGCCTCTATGTGTGTGTTTTTCTCCAGTTTTCTTCTGGTAGTTGAACTCTAATTTTATATGGTGGTGGCTGGAAAAGTTGCTTAATATGACTTCAGTCTTCTCAAATTTATTGAGACTTGTTTTGTGGCTTAACATGTGATCTATCCTGGAAATCGTTCTATGTGTACTTCAAAAGAATGTTTATTCTGCTGTCTTTTGTATAGAATGCTCTTTACATATCTAAGTCAATCAGATCTAATGTGTTGCTTAGGGCCAATACTTACTTGTTGATTTTCTGGGGAGTTAAAATCCCCTACTATTATTGTATAACTGTCAATATCTCCCTTTATGTCTATTCGTATTAATTTATGTATTTAGGACCTCCTATGTTGGGTGCAGAGTAGTTTATAGGTAGTATAGCCTCTTGCCGGATTGAGCCCTTTATCATTATGTAATGCTCTTCTTTGTCTCTTCTTACAATCTTTGTTTTAAAGTCCATTTTGTTTGACAAAAGTATTGTTATCCCAGATATCTTTTTCTTTTCTATTTGCATGGAATATTTTTTCTTCCATCCCTTCACTTTTTGTCTGTGTGTGTCTTTAGATCGGAGGGGAGTCTCTAGTAGGCAGCATATATATTGGTCTTGTTCTTTTAATCCATCCATGCACCCTATGTCATTTGATTGGAGTATTTAGTGCATATACTTTTAAAATAATCATTTATAAATATGTACTTATTGCTATTTGTTCTTTATTTTATGGTGTTTTGTAGTTCCTTTATCCTTTCTTCTTCTATTGTTCTCATCCTTTGTGATTTAGTGACTTTCTGTAGTGTTATGCTTGGGTTCCTTTTGGTTTGTTTTTTGTATATGTATTATAGGTTTTTGGTTTGTGGTTGCATGAGACTCATATAACATCCTATGTACACAGCAGTCTATTTTAAGTGGATGGTTGCTTAAGTTCTAAAGCATTCTAAAACCACTACATGTTTACTCCCCTCATTTTATGTCTTTGATGTCATATTTTAACTTCTGTCGGTGTGTAACCCTTGACTTATTTTTTAATTAGTTTCAGGTGTACAAAACAATGTAATAGACATTTATACCCCTCACAAGGAGATAACCCCCTCCCCCAATCTTCAATCTCTCTGACATTATATACAGATGTTACAATTCCACTGCCTCTATTCCCTATACTGTACTCCATATTTTGGGAATATATATATATATATATATATATATATATATATATATATATTTGACATTCATTATTATTCAGCTTCAGGTGTACACTGCACTGGTGAGGTGGTTACACCATCCATGAAGTGGGCTCCCTAATAAGATAAGTGTCCATCAGATATCCTACAAAATCTTTACAATATTCAATATTATTGATTATATTCTCCAAGCTATCTTTAGCATCCCCATGGTACTATTGTGGTTACCAATTTGTGCTTTCTAATCCACTCACCTTCTCCCTCATCCCCACCCCACTCCCATCTAGAAACCCTCAGTTTTTTCTCTATATCTCTGAGACAGTTTCTGATTAGTTCATTCATTTATTCTATTCTTTAGATTCCACATATAAGTGAGATCATATGGTATTTGTGTTTCTCCCTCTGACTTATTTCACTTAGCATAATGTTCTCTAGGTCCATCCATATCATTGCAAATGGTAAGATTTAATTCTTCTTTGTGGCCAAGTAATACTTCATTGTATAAGTATACCACAATTTCTTAATACAGTCGTCTACCGATGGGCATTTCGGTTGTTTCCATTTCTTGGCTATTGTGAATAGTGCTGCAAAAAACATAGGGGTGCATATATTTCTTTTTCCAATTAGCATTTTGGATTTCTCTGGATAAATACCTAAGAGTGGAATTGCTGGTCATAGGGTAGTTCCATTTCCAGTTTTTTAGATACCTCCATGCTGATTTCCATAGTCGCTACACCAATCTGCAATCCCACCAACAGTACACCAGGGTTCCCTTTTCTCCACAGCCTCACCAGCACTTGTTGTTTGTTGGTTTATTGATGACAGACATTCTGACCGGAATGAGGTGGTATCTCATTGTGGTTTTTATGTGCATTTCTCTAATGATTAGTGAGGTTGAGCATTTTTTCATATGTCTGTTTGCCATCTGTATGTCCTCTTTAGAAAAATGTTTCTTCATCTCCTCTGCCCATTTTGTGATTGGGTTGTTTTTTTTTGTTGTTGTTGTTGTTGTTTTTGGTGTTGAGTTGAATGAGTTTTTTATAAATTTTGGAAATTAACCCCTTTTCAGATATATCATTGACGAATATCTGCTTCCATTCAGTAGGCTGCCTTTTTTTTTATTGATGGTTTCCTTTGCTGTGAAAAATACTTTTTAGTGTGATGTAATCCCATATGCTTATTTTTTCTCTTACCTCCCTTGCCCGAAGGGATATATCAGTAAAAATATTACTAAGGGTAATATCTGCAAATATACTTCCTATATTTTCTTCTAGGAGTTTTGTGGATTCTGACCTTACATTTAAGTCTTTGATCCATTTTGAATTTATTCTTATATATGGCATAAGGAGGTGGTACAGCTTCATTGTTTTGCATGTGTATGTCCAGTTTTCCCAGCACCAATTATTGAATAGACTGTCTTTACTCCACTGTAAATTATTGCTTCCATTGTCATAGATTAAATGGCCATATAGGCATGGATTTATATCTGGGCTCTCTATTCTGTTCCATTGATATATGTGTCTGTTTTTATGCCAGTAGCATACTGTTTTGATAGATAGCCTTGTGTTATGATTTGATGTCCTGTAGCATGATAACTCCCTTTTGTTGTTATTTATCAAGATTGCTGTCACTATTAGGGGTCTTTTATGGTTCCATATAAATTTTAGGATTATATGTTCTATTTTTGTTAAAAATGTCATTAGTAGTTTGATAGGAATTACATTGAATCTATATATTGCCTTAGTAAGTATGGACATTTTAAGTACATTAATTCTTCCTATCCATGGCCATGGTATGTGTTTATATTTATTTGTATCTTCTAAAATTTCTCTCTTCCGTGTCTTATAATTTTCTGAGTACAGGTCTTTTACTTCTTTGGTTAAATTTATTTCTAAGTATTTTATAGTTTTTGAAGCAATTGTAAATGGGATTGTTTTCTTAATTTCTCCTTTTTACAGTTTATTATTGGTGTATACAAATGTAACTGATTTCTGAATATTAATTTTGTATCCTGCTATGTTACTAAATTCATTTATCAGTTCTAACAGTTTTTTTGTGTGGAGCCTTTGGAGTTCTCTATATATAGTATCATGTCATCTGCATATGATAACAATTTTACTTTTCCCTTTCCAATTTGGATGCCTTTTATTTCTTTTTCTTGTCTGATTGCTGTGGCTTGAACTTCCAGAACTATGTTGAATAAAAGTGGAGAAAGTGGGCAACCTTGCCTTGTTCCTGATCTTAAGAGGAATGATTTTAGCTTTTCCCCATTGAGTATGATGTTAGCTGTGGGTTTATCATATGTGATCTTTATTATATTGAGATATGATCCCTCTAGTCCCCCTTTGCTAAGTATTTATCTTAAATCGCTGCTGAATTTTTTCAAATGCTCTTTCTGCATCTATTGACATAACCATATGATTATTATTTTTCATTTTGTTAATGTGGTGTATCACATTAATTGATTTGCAGATGTTCAACTAACCTTGCGTACCAGGAATGAATCCCACTTGATTGTATTGTATGATATTCCTAATGTATTTCTGAATTCTGTTTGCTAATATGTTGTTGAGGATTTTTGTATCTATGTTCATTAGGGATATCAGCCTGTAGTTTTCTTTTTTTGTAATGTTTTTGTCTGGTTTTGGGATCATTGTTATAGTGACCTCATACAAAGAGTTTGGGAGTCTTACCTCCTTCTGAAATTTTTTGGAACAGTTTAAGAAGAATAGGTGATAATTCTTTTTGAATATTTGGTATAATTCACCTGTAAAGCCATCCGGTCTAGGGCTTTTGTTTGTTGGGAGCTTGTGATTACTGATTCAATTTCACTGGTAGTAAGCAGTCTATTCAGATTTTCCATTTCTCCTTAGTTAGGTTGTATGCTTCTAGAAAGTTATCCATTTCTTTCAGATTGTCTGATTTGTTGGTGTATAGTTGCTCGTAGTATTTTCTTAATTTTTTATTTTTTTTGTATTTCTGTGGTGTTTGTTGTCACTTCTCCTTTTTCATTTCTGAATTTGTTAATTTGGGTCCTCTCTCTTTTTTAAGTGAGTCTGGCTAAAGGTTTTGTTATTTTGTTTATCTTCTCAAAAAAATGGCTCTTGGTATCATTGATCGTTTTAATTTTATTTTTATTTTTTCTTTGTCTCTATTTCATTTATTTCTACTCTGACCTTTATTATCTTTTTCCTTGTATTCCCTTTGGGCTTCTTTTGCTGTTCTTTTTCGAGATCCCTGAAGTGTAAAGATAAACTGCTCCTATGTTGAGTGCATAGATGTTTATTAGGATTATGTCCTCTTGTTGGATCGATCCCTTTTTTTATTATGTGGTGCCCTTCTTTGTCTTTTATTATATTCTTCATTTTAAAGTTTATTTTGTCAGATATAAGTATTGCACTCCAGCTTTTTTCTCATTTCTGTTTGCATGAAATATCTTACTCCATCCCTTTACTTTAAGCCTGTGTGTGTCTTTTGATTTGATGTGAGTCTCTTATATAGAGCATATGCATGGGTCTTGTTTTCTTAGCCACTGAGCCAACCTACGTTTTTTGATTGGAGTGTTGAATCCATTTACATTTAAAGTGATTATTGATAGGTACATAGTTATTGCCATCTTTTTACTTGTAGTTAGATTGTTTTCATCTTTCTTCTGCTTACAGAAGCCCTTTTAATATTTCCTGCTATGCTGGCTTGGTGGTTATAAATTCCTTTAGCTTATTCTTTTCTGGGAAGCTCTTTATCTCTCCTTCAATTTTAAATGACAGCCTTGCTGGATAAAGCAGTCTAAGTTGTAGGCCTTTGTTTTTAACCACTTCTTTTTTTTCTATTGTCTTTTTGTTCTCTATTTCATTTAGTTCTGATCTAATTTTTGTTATTTCCTTTCTTCTGCTGACCTTCGGTTTTACTTGTTCTTCTTTTTCTAGTTCTTTAAGGTGTAACATGAGGTTATTTATTTGGGAGTTTTCTTGTTTCTTGAGATAGGCTTGTATTGAGATAAATTTCCCTCTTAAAACTGCTTTTGCTGCATCCCAAAAATTTTGGTAGGATGTATTTTCATTGTCATTTGTTTCTATGTATCTTTTCATCTCTCCTCTAACTTCTCCTTTGACCCAGTCGTTCTTTAAAAGTATGTTGATTAATCTCCATGTGTTTGTGTTTTTCCCCACTTTCTTTTTGCAGTTGATGTCCAATTTCAAAGCCTTGTGATCAGAGAATATGCTTGGTATGATATCAATCTTCTTAAATTTGTAGAGACTGATTTTATGCCCCAATATATGGTCTATCCTTGAGAATGTTCCATGTACACTAGAAAATAATGTATAGTCTGATGTTTTAGGATGAAGTGCTCTATAAATGTCAATTATGTCCATTTCATTTAATGTGTCATTTAGGGCTGCTATTTCATTATTTATTTTCTGTTTGGATGATCTATCCATAGCTGTCAATGATGTATTTAAGTCCCCTAGTATAATTGTGTTTTGGTCAACTTCTCCCTTTAGTTCTGTTAGTAGTTGCTTGGTGTATTTCGGTGCTCCCTGATTGGGGGCATAAATATTGATGACTGTTATGTCTTCTTGTTGTACAGTCCCCTTCACCATTATGAAATGTCCATCTTTGTCTCTTGTTATCCTTTTCACCTTGAAGTCTGTTCCATCTGATATCATTATGGCTACACCTGATTTTCTCTGGGAACCATTTACTTGGAGTGTCAATTTCCACCCTTTCACTTTGAGTTTATGCTTGTTCTTGTAGCTGAGATATGTCTCTTGGAGACAGCATATGGTTGGGTTTAGTTTTTTGATCCAATCTGCTACTCTGTGCCTTTTTATTGCTGAGTTCAGTCCATTTACATTTAGGGTGATTATTGATATGTGAGGATTTCCTGTCATTCTATCTTTAGTTTTCTGGTAAGGCTGTGTGTCCATTGTTTCTTTGCCTTTTTGTTGTTGTCTATTATTTCTGTGTGGTGGTATTCTATGATGCTTCCCTCTGTTTCTTCTTTTATTTCAGTATATATTCCAGTTCTGGATTTTTTCTTGAGTGGTTACCCTTAAGTTTATGTAAAAGAAACTTTGATATTTAGAGTATTCCATTTTCTTCAGCACGCTTATTTTCTCCATTCCCATATTCCGGTTCAGGCCTTGACTCTCCCCCTTTTTGAGTTTTGGTTGCCACAAATTGTCCCTGTTGATGGTGGTCGAATAGCCTCCTTTAGTATTTCTTGTAGTGCAGGTCGTGTATTAGAAAATTCCCTCAGCTTCTGTATGTCTGGAAAGGTCTTTATTCCTCCTTCATATCTAAAGGATATCTTTGCTGGATATATTATTCTTGGCCCATGATTTCTCTCTTTCAATAGTTTGAATATTTGGTTCCACTCCCTCCTGGCTTGTAGAGTTTCTGCTGAAAAATATGATGATAATCTAATGGGCTTTCCTTTGTAAGTCACTGTCTTCTTTTCCCTGGCTGCTTTGAGGATTCTTTCTTTGTCGTTGATTTTAGACAGCTTCAATACAATGTGCCTTGGAGAAGGCCTGTTGGGATTGAGGTAACTAGGTGTTCTATTTGCTTCTTGGATTCGAGGGTCCAGTTCTGTCCACAAATTTGGGAAGTTCTCATCGACAATTTGTTTGAATATATTCTCTGTTCCCTTCTCTCTTTCTTCTCCTTCTGGCATGCCAATTATTCTTATATTGCTCTTTCTGATGGAGTCAGAAAGTTCTTGTAGAGTTCTTTCATTTCTTTTAAGTCTCAAGTCTCTTTCTTCTTCCATCTGTGTCATTTCCAGGTTTCTATCTTCGATGTCACTGATTCTTTGCTCCATCTGGTCAAGTCTACTACCTAAGCTGGTTATTTCATTCTTAGTTTCTTCTACTGAGTTCTTAATCTCCAGAAATTCTATTTGGTTCTTTTTTAAAATTTCAATCTCTTTCGTAAAATGCTCATGCTGTTCTTTAATTGTGTTTCTGAGTTGATTTAACTGCCTATCTGTGTTTTCTTGCATCTCGTTGAGTTTTTTCAGAACTGCAATCTTGAATTCTCTGTCATTTAAGTAACATATTTCTGTATCTTTAACTGCCTTTTCTGGAGATTTTTCACTTTCTTTCTGAGCTATCTTGTCGCCTTGGTTATTCATGGCGATTACTGGTTTACTATTTCTCTTCCTAGACATCTACAGGAGTGACTTCTGCAACAGGTTAATAGGAAGAGTTCTTTCTTTTGTTTTCCAGTACTTGTTGGTAGAATGTTTTATTTTTTCTCCAACTTCAGCTTATTTTTCTTCTCCCACATGGTAGTGCTATGTTTTCTCTTCACTCTCCAAGCTTCTCACACAATGGTGGGATTCCCTGGGAGAAGGCCTTCTCCTCTGTTAATAGTTCGTCTAGGTCACAGGGCGCAGTGTCCCGGTGGGTATGCGGAGATCTTTTGATGTTTCAAAGCTCTTCCAGCTCCTGATTCAGAGCCCATATGTTTCAGCAGTTCTGTTTACTCCTGCAGGGATCCGCCCAGATAGATGGGGCCAGGGGCGGGTTGAGTTGTGAGAGATGGCCCAGAGCAATGGCGGCGATCACCACCACAGCCGATCCTGCTTGCACAGCTCCCTCCCCTTTGCCGGAACCAGTTGGGCTGTGAATTTGTGTCTGCGGTCCACAGTTCTCAAAACAGCAAATTTTCTTTTGTTTTGATCTGACACTGCTACTGTTCCACTTCTAGCACCGGGCAGGTGGGGGTGGAGCGAGCTCTGGGAGGGGAGGGAGGGGGCAGCTAGTCTCAGTGCCTAAGGCTTCCGTTCTCTGCTCGGCAGTGCGGGCTTAAACCACCGTTTTCAGCCTTTTTACCTCAGTCTTTTCTCCGAGGTCTGTGCCGTGAGCGTTGGGTTCAGCCTTGTTATATGCTGCCCCCTCAGCCCTGTGGGCCACAAGTGGAGCCCTAGCAGTCCGAGTTCTTCCCTTTCCCGCAGCTGCGGTAGTTCCGGGTAGCATCGAGCTCGGAGCACTGAGCTAGGTCTGCGTCCTGCACCCGCTCAGGGCTCTGTCTCCGCGCACGTCTCCCTTTCCTCCTCCCTCCACTCGCGCGAATCTCCTACCTGTAGGTGATTTGAGTCGGTAGTGGGCCTCTTCATCTTGCCTGTCTGCTGTGCAGGGAGTCCTTTGTGGAGTTTTTGTTGTTTGATTCTTTGTAAATTCCTGGTGAGCTTTACAGAGGCTCACCTCACGCCGCCATTTTTCTGGAACCTCTTCTGTTTTTAGTCACTTCTGCCACTCCCTTCTGGCCTGCAAAGTTTCTGTAGAAAAGTCAGCCAATGGTATTATGGAAGCATCCTTGTAAGTAACTCGCTCTCTGTCACTTGCTTCTTTTAAGATTCTCCCTTTATCTTTAACCTTTGCCATCTTAACTATAATGTGTCTTGGTGTGGGCCTGTTTGGGTTCATCTTGGTTGGAACTCTCTGCAGTCTGGGCTTGTATGTCGATTTCCTTCATCAGATTAGGGAAGTTTTCTGTCATTATTTCTTCAAATATGTTCTCGATCCCTTGTTCCCTCTCTTCTCCTTCTGGTATTCCTATGATGCGCTGTTGTTGTGCTTGATGTTATCCCACAGGTCTCTTAAATGATTTCTGTTGTTTTTTATTTTTTTGTTTTTGCTGTTCCAATTGAGTGATCTCTGCTATCTTGTCTTCTAAATTGCTGATTAGATCCTCTGCTTCATCTAATATGCTGGTAACTCCGTCAAGTGTGTTCTTTACTTCAGTTATTGTATTCTTTAGTTGTAACTGGTTGGTTTTTTTTTTTTTTTTTTTTTTTTTTTTTAAATCATTTCTGTATCCTTCTTTATTTTCTCACTTTCTCATTAAGTTCCTTAAACATTTTTATAATTAGTGTTCTAAATTCGGTCTCCAATAGGTTGTTTACCTCTATTTCATTTACTTCCAATTCTGGAGTTTTCTTCTGTTCTGTTATTTGGGACATTTTTCTTTGTTTACTCATTCTGGCTGACTCTCTGTGCTTGCTTGGTGTATTAAGTAGATCCCGTAGGTCTCTCAGTCTTTGCTGGGTGGACTTATGTTTAAGTGCCCTTTATATTTGAATTGCACAATCCCTCTATTCTTCTCTGCATGTGTTAAGAGGTGTCCCTTGTGTGTGATCTTCTGTTGAAATTGCGTTTCAATTGCTTTTGGCTTGTCAATGGGTGGGATTGACTCCCAGGATGACTAGCTCTGAGACTTGGCTACACCCACAGTGTATGAGCTGCTGTGTGAGAGTTGACCCCTCAGATGAGGGTTGGCCCCTATGGGCTCTTGTGTCTGTAAATAATTCCCTTTGTGTGTGTCACTTGTAGGTAAAACCTAGCAATGCTCTGGTTTAGTCTGGAGTTGGCCTTTGGGTGTGTTGATTCTTGTGTCACTTGGCCTGGGCCCTCATGCAGGGCTATTTCAAAACAAAACAAACCAACAAGCAGAACAATAACAACATCAAAAACAAATACACTCACATGTAAAACAACAAACACAAACAAAAATATCAGACATACAAAAAATAAAACAAAAAACAACAACAACCCCCAAAAAATCAATACAGAAAAATGAAAATAAGGAGAAAACATAGAGCAAGGAATAAAGAAAAAACTATAAGAAGGGAGGAGAAAGGGGGAAGAACAAAGAAAGAAAAAAAAAAAAAAAAAAAAATATATATATATATATATATATATATATATATATATAACTAAAAATTGTAATAATAAAAAAATATAAAACAGTGCCAGTCTTGGCTTAATTCTACCAATCTATCTCCAGGTTGTCCTCTGCTGTAGAAAAGCTCCTCTGTGTCTTATGGAGGCAGTTGGCCACCTCGCGCCCAGAGTGACCCTGGCAATGCAGTTCTAGATGGATGGGGCTATGGGGTATGGTTGGTAGTTTTTATAGTCAGTGCAGTTTCTTCTCTTGCCTGCACAAACAGATGCTGAGATCACCAAGGCCAGAAACCGGGAGGTAGGCTTCTTCCATGTGCACAGGTCTCCTGGGTCTTAGGGCACTTCTTCCTATGGAGGGTGTGGAGGGAGTGAGATTTCTGAGCTTCTGAAAGCCCAGGGCTACATCTGCCACCCACTGCTGACACCTGTGTATGTCTTGGCAGCTCTAATTGCTCTGCCAGGAGCTACCCAGAAAAGGTGGGGGCTGGGTAAGCAGGTGCCTTTGTCTCCCTGGCCAGCCCAGCAGTGTCATTCTCATCCCAACCTCTTCCCTAGGTCACAGCTGCAAACCAGCTCTTGCCAGTTCTTGAGGGCTGCAACTCCTCTGTAATCTGACACTATTCCTTTCTGTTCAGGAACCAGTTTAAGACTGGAAGGGCAGGGTTAGGAAAGCTGTGGGATAGTGGGGGGAAGAGTCTGGGTATGGTGTTTGTACTCTGCCTGACCATGAGAGCCCAGCTGAAGTTCTCAACTGAGCTCTCTGCCTCGAATGCTGGGCACTGCTGTCCTATATACTGATTTCTCGGCAGGACCGTGGAGTGCAGGGAGAGAGCCCACAGCCTGGCTATTGCAGTCTTTGGTCTGCATCCTGAGGCCCTTTGTCTCCACTGGGGCACCTGCAGGCCGTCTCCATACTTCACCTTTCCCTCTTTCCTCACTCACCCAGTTTGCCCACCTACGAGTAAGCCTTGTGTGTGTCTCTTAGCTGTTCTGTGTGATGAGCACAGAATCGTTTGATGAGTTATAAGTGTTCAATTTGTGGTAACTTCCAGGGGAGAACTCAACAAGCCCATCTCACACTGCCATTTCTATGACATCACCTCCCCCTTGACTTATTATTGTAGGTATAGATGATATTACTTTTTTTGAATTTTAACCTTCATACTAGCTTTATAAGTGGTTGGTCCACTACTTTACTATATGTTTGTCTTTACCAGTGAGAATTTTTATTTCATATAACTTCTTATTTCTAATTTTGGCATTTTCTTTTCCACTTAAAGATGTCCTTTTAACATTTTTTTATAAATGATGGTTTAGTAATAGTGAACTCTTTTAGCTCGTGCTTGTCTAGGAATCTCATCCTCCTTCAACTCTGAATGATAACCTTGAGGTATAGAGTATTCTTGGTTATAGGGTTTTGCCTTTCATTTCTTTGAATATATCATGTCACTCCCTACTGGACTGCAAAATTTCTGCTAAAAAATATGTTGAGGAATTTCTGGTCAAAATAGAAAAGTAGGTAATTGCTGTGCTTGCCATCTCTCATGACCACATTAAAATCACAACTAAATTATAGAATAATAAACCTTGAGAACCATCTAAAGACTAGCTGAACAGAATTCCTACAACTAGGGATATAAAGAAGCCATGTTGAAACTATTAGGAGGGACAAAGATGTAGAACAGACTGGTCCCACACCTGCATGTGACGATTTAAAATGAGAAATCTCATCTGCAGAGGTAATCCCTGAAGGAGCAAGGTGTCTCAGCCCCCCACCAAGCTCCCCAACCCAGTATTCCAGTGTCAGGAAGAGAAGTCCCCATGACTTCTGGCTGTGAAAACCAGCAGAGATTGTAAATGGGAGAGACAAAAGGTGGCTTGAGTACCAAGCAATCCTCTTAAAGGGTCTGTGCATGGATTTACTCCCAGACAGACTCACTCACACTGAGCTCTAGTGCTGGGGCAGCATTTTGAGAGGTGCCAGGAACATGCAGGGAAGAACTGAGTTGTCTGGCTGCAAGGATGACTGGAAAGGGAGCTGTCTCCTAGAAGTGCTGGCATAATCCACTGTTTCTTTGTTGAGCCTTCCCCTCTCCTGGCATGCAGACACAGGCAGCTGCCATATCTGAGTCCCATTCATCTAGCTAACACCATTCAAAAGCTTGATCCTGGTGAATCTTTGATTGCCACCCCAACCAACTTTCCAGCACCCCCAAGCTGCTTCCAGTGGCTTTTCCATACAAATGGCCTGTACTGGCTCATGCTGCAGATTTTCCTAAAATCTTTCAAAGGTTCACAAAACCCAAACAAACAGCATCTGGCTTTGGCAAATCCTGTACCTCTTGCTGAGCAGCCCCAAGCCCAGCAATAGTAGCAGCCAGCCTTGGTTTGCAGCATGGCATCTTGAGGAACCTCCAAGCCCAGCATGATTGGCTCCATCTGTGGATTACTTTGTGGCTTAGGCCAGGTGGCCCTATGCAGGCAACAGGCTGTGGCTAAATTTTGGCCTGCTGTGGGGTCCATCCCAGGCAGCTCCAGGGCTGGCACACCTAGGGACCAGCTTTGGACTCAGCTAGAACATCAGTGGGCCAACTCCAAGGAGGACACACCCAAGGGCAGAGTGGGCAAAAACCAGAGCCCTGATGGAATAAATCCTACTTCATAGGTTGAGCACCTGCACAACAGCTCCTCCACTGTAGTCACAGCTAGTCCTCACAAATAATCAGCCTGTGGGTCAATCCTTCATATTACCGTGTCAACATCAACAAAGACTGAACTACAATAAGAGGGCACACAGAACCCACAAAAGGGCCATACCTGGAGAACTTGGCTCAGAAGACCAAGAAGATTGTGCCACTGGGCCCCAGAGGACACCTACTACATAAGACCACTCTACTAAGACTGGGAGACATAGCAGCCATATATAATACATAGAAAAAACACAGGGAGGCAGCCAAATTGGGGAGACAAAGAACAAAGTGCCAAATAAAAGAACAGAACGAAACATCAAAAAAAAAGAAAAGAAAAGAAAAGAACTAAACAAATGGAGACTACAAATCTACGGACACAGAGTTCAAAACACTTGTTATAAGGATGCTCAATGATCTCAGGGACTTCAACAAAGAAATAGGAAACATAAAAATGAAGATGAAAACATAAAAAAGAACCAATCAGAAATGCATACCATAATTGAAATGAAGAATACATTAGAGGGTATCAACACTAGATTTGATGAAGCAGAGGACTGAATCAGCAATTTAGAGATAAGGTAGCAGAAAACATCCAATAAAACAGAAAAAGATAAAACAGAATCCAAAAAAAATTAGGATAGTTTAAGGGGGCTCTGGGACAACATCAAGTGTACTAATTAGGGTGCCAGGAGGAGAAGCAAGAGAGAGCAAGGAATTGAAACCTTATTTGAAGAAATAATGACGGAAAACGTCTCTAACCTGGTTAAGGAAATAGACATACAAACCCATAAAGTGCAGAGAGTCCCAAACAAGATGAACACAAAGTGGCCCACACAATAATTAAAATATCAAAGGTTAAAAACAAAGACAAAATCTTACAAGCAGCAAGAGAAAAGCAGTAAGTTACCAAAAAGGGACTTGCCATAAGACTATCAGCCTATTTCTCAACATAAATTTTGCAAGCCAGAAAGGACTGACAAGAAATAGTCCAAGTGATATAAATTATACCTAAAACCGAGATTACTCTACCCAGCAAAGCTATCCTTTAGAATTGAATGACAGATGAAAAGCTTCCCAGACAAGAGACAGCTAAAAGAGTTCATCACCACCAAACCAATATGACAAGGAATCTTAAAATGACTTTCTTAACTGGAAAAAAAGAGCAAAAATATGAGAAATAAAGTGACGATAATTACATATCTATCAACAATTACTTTGAATGTAAATGGATTAAATGCTCCAATCAAAAGATATAGTGGCTGAATGGATAAGAAAACAAGATCCTTACATATGCTGCCTACAACAGACTCACTGTATATCAAAATAAACACACAGATTGAAAGTAAAGGAATGGAAAAAGAATATTTCATGAAAATGTAAAAACAAACAAACAAACCTGGGTAGCAATACTTATACCATGCAAAGTACACTTTAAAACAAAGACTATAATAAGAAACAAATAAGTTACCCGGTAATCCAAATTCTGAGTATTTATCTGAAGAAACTCAAAATGCTACTTTGAGAGGACATGTGTACTACAAAATACCTAATAAACAATATTACATTAGTTTCAGGTTCACATCATAGTTATTCAACATCTCTATATCTAAAGAAATGATCACCATGATAAATCCAGCAAACATCTGACACCGTACCATGCTATCACAATATTATTGATTCTATTCCCTATGCTGTACATTACAGCCTCGTGACATATTTGTTTAAACTTGGAAATTTGGAAGAGGATGTCATCAAAATGGTGGCTTGAGGTAAGTCTCTGGAAATATCCCCTGGAATTTACAACAAATTGAACAACTATAACTACACAAAGAACTCTCTGCACAGCAGACAGGCAAGATGAAGAGGCTCATTACTGAATTCACCCAAAGGTGGGCAAATTGCGCGAGCAGGGGAGGAGGAAAGGGAGAAGTACTGAGATGGAGCCGCGTAGGCTCAGGATGCAGACCTAGCTCAGTGCTCCAAGCTCACTGCATCCCGGAACTGCCGCAGCTGTGGGAAAGGGAAGACTCAGACTGCTAGGGCTCTGTTTATGGCCCAAAGGGAAGAGGGGATAGCATATAACAAGACTGAACCCAACGATAACGGCAGAGACCTCGGAACAAAGACTGAGGGAAGAAGGCTGAAAACAGTGGTTTAAGCCCTCATTGCCTCAGAGAACTGAAGCCTTAGGCACAGAGACAAGCCGTGTCCTCCATACGCTACCAGAGCTCACCCCACCCCCACCTGCCCAGTGATAGAAGCAGAACAGTAGCCGTGTCAGATCAAAATAACAGAATATTTGCAGTTCAGAGAACTGGTACACAGATACAGATTCACAGCACAACTAATTCTAGCAAAGGGAAAGGAGCTGTGGGAGCAGGACTGGCTATGGTGGTGGTCACCGCAACTGCTCTGTGCCACCGCTCACAACTCACCCTGCCCATGTCCCCACCTATCTGGGCAGATCCGTGCAGGAGTAAACAGTACTGCTGAAACACACGGGCTCTGAATCTGGTGCAGGAAGAGCTTTGGAACTTCAAAAACTCTCCTCATCCCCACAAGGATACGACACCCTATGACCCAGGCGAACTGTTAACAGAAGAGAAGCCTGCCTTACAGGGATTTCCCCCATTGTGTGAGAAGCTGGAATAGTGCAGAGAAAATATAACACTACAGTTGTGAGAGAAAAAAGGACTGCAGTCGGAGAGAAAATAAAACATTCTACCAACACATGCTGGAAAACAAAAGAAAGACCACTTCCTATCAACCTGTTGCAGAACCCACTTCTATAGATATCTAGGAAGAGAAATAATAAATCAGTAATTGTCATGAATAACCAAGGCAACAAAACAGCTCAGAAAGAAAGTGAAAAGATTCCAGGAAATGAACTTAAAGACATGGAAATATGTGACTTAAATGACAGAGAATTCAAGATTGCAGTTCTGAAAAAACTCAATGAGATGCAAGAAAACACAGAAAGGCAGTTTAATGAACTCAGAAACACAATCAAAGAACAACATGAGCATTTTACGAAAGAGATTGAAATTTTAGAAAAGAACCAAATAAAATTTCTGGAGATTAAGAACTCAATAGAACAGATCTGAGCGGCTGGCTGAGGCGGCGCTGGTGCCGCCCGGAAGCGCGATGCCTTGAAACTGAGAAACTGTGTGAAGCAGCACTCTTTCTGGATTTCAGAAGACATCATTTCATCATGGGACAACAAATTTCGGATCAGATGCAGTTGGTTCTTAACAAGTTACCAGAAAAAGTAGCAAAACATATCACACTGGTTCGAGAAAGTGGCTCCTTAACTTATGAAGAATTTCTTGGGAGAGTAGCTGAACTTAATGATGTAACTGCTAAAGTGGCTTCTGGCCAGGAAAAACATCTTCTCTTTGAGGTACAACCTGGATCTGATTCCTCTGCCTTTTGGAATGTGGTTGTATGGGTGGTCTGTACCAAGATTAACAAAAGCAGTGGCATTGTGGAGGCATCACGGATCATGAATTTGTACCAGTTTATTCAACTTTATAAAGACATCACAAGTCAAGCAGCAGGAGGATTGGCACAGAACTCCACCTCTGAAGACCCTGGTGAAAACTCATCATCTGTAACATCTTGTCAGGCTAGTCTTTGGATGGGAAGGGTGAAGCAGCTGACTGATGAGGAGGAGTGCTGTATCTGCATGGATAGCCGGGTGGACCTCATCCTGCCCTGTACTCACAGCTTCTGCCAGAAGTGCATTGATAAATGGAGTGATCGACATCGGAATTGCCCTATTTGTCGCCTGCACATGACTGGAGCAAACGAATTGTGGGTGGTGTCAGATGCACCCACTGAAGACGACGTGGCTAACTATATTCTTAACATGGCTGATGAGGCGGGCCAGCCCCACAGGCCATGACCTTGACGTGAAGTGCTCTGTTCTGTTGCTGTTGTGGGCTACAAACACTGGTCCTGGGGAAAGAATGCAGGCATGTGGTGGCACAGGCACAGAGAAATCAATTTTCCCCACCCTCATATTTTTGCTATTCTGACAATTTGTCCCATTTCTTTTGATGAACTTTTCATGTCTTCCATTTATGGTAAACTAAAATTTGCTACTGTTTTAGACCATATTTTCCTATTATTTATTTGTTCTAATATGTGTTTGAAACTAACTGCTCTTGAATCCTTTGCTGATGTAACAGCAATATTTCCAGAGGCTTCTGAAAGACTATTTTTCAGAGTAGGAGTATTCTGGAACCTGTTTAGTTAGGTTTAAAATGAACCATTGAATGTTAAAAAGTTGTGGCCATCTGAGAGAAAATTTTAAATGACTGAAAATGTAGAATATATCAAAGTGGGTGTCACTACTAAAATTAGTCTTTCTGCTGGAATCTAAGGAGTATGTGTGCCCCCTCATGGTTAATGATTGCTCCTTTAATAATTTCTGCTTGAAATGATCCAGTTTTTCATAACTTTAGCAGTGTGTTTGGAACTACACGTTTTTACTTAAAAGGTTTTTTTCCCCCCATGCTGTATAATTTGGGTGAGGATTATAAAGGTGGGCATAACTTTGCCTTGTAAATGGATTTTTGCTGGGGAATCTTCTTGGCCATTCTGGAAATGTTTTCCCACAGCAAGGGAACTGTTCTAAATAGCTTTTGATTATGCTCATGCATCTTGGAGTTTCAGAAGGAAATTTTTCATCACACATACAAAATTCCGTATGTCCATATTATGAAAAGTCATTCAATATTGGTTTATGGTGCTTTTATTTTCTTAACTCGAAGGCATCTTTCTGAGGCAAAGTCCTCAAACTTCTTAGACTCAGAGAGAATAAAATAGGATTTAGCCTTTTACCCTTATGTACATAAAACACCTCTGAAAATTAGGAGATGATTTGGTTTTCTGTTTCACTGTACTTCCTTTGAAAGAGTATTGTCCTGTGGAATTATAATGTTCAGTGGTACTTCGGCCATTTTTTTAAAAATTTTGCTTATGAAGTAAAATTAGTTTTATGTTAAACATTAATATTTCAGCATATAATACAACTAGGGCCTGAGGTCGCCTTTTAAAAGCGTGTTAACATTCATGTAACTTTCCTGACTTATTTTTGGTAAGTTGCAAATATTACTTTCTGAAGTACCAAAATATACAATTTAAGTTGCTGCTTATTGACGGCAGAATTTTTGGATACTGGGATTTCAGTAGGCATGCAAATTAAATGATTCATTTCTAGGAAAAACGCCTGACCAAAGGTAGCTTGATTTTACCCCCAAAATACTGATAACTAATTGGTTGACATTCATGATGGGGGCGGCTCAGTACCAAATAGCTAAAAACTCACTATGATATTTATGCAGAGTACTGGGGGCTTTATCATACAACCTGGCAATGCACTTTATGGTGTGTGACCTTGAGAAAGTCCTTTCCTGTGGTTTCTGGTGCATATTTTGGAAACTGAAACTTTATTGGTAGTTTTCACACTTTATTTCAGCAATATAATCTTTTTTTCCAAGTAAAATCTTACTCAGAACCCCACATACATGTGCTGCGTGCATGCACACGCACACACATACCCTACACCACTATGTCATTATTTTATTAATACAAATGTCCTATATAAACTTCACATACTATAATACTAAATATTATATAAAGTCAATCAATGAAAACATGTATTAACGCCTCAGTGATATCCAAGATATTAGAATTTGGTTACGTAACACAGTTGTAAGGTAGGACTTGTTTTTCTTAATTAAAATTTTTAAATTAAATTCAAGTCAAATTTGCAGAACCCTGAATCTGCTCCATAGATGTTAGTATTCTATGGAACATATTTTGAAAACCTTGGTATAGATGATCCTCTGAGATCTTTTTCAGCTCTCAGATTTTAAATTGTCCTTTTGGAGTACACTTGCTGAATCTAATTCAGATTGCCTAATGTAAGAGTGTTTCTGAAAATGAACAAAGTTGCTTTACAGATTTTTGGATCTTTCCAGATATAGCCAATGATTTTATCCCTCAGAATCCTTTACCTTTCAAGGAATTATTTAATAGTGAGCACAGTAACTTGATATTACCCAAACCTTTTTATTCTCCAGCATGAGCTCTAAGACACTAACTGATCTACTGTGAAATATAAAATGTTTTTATTAGCCTTATCTAATAAATGAGCATAGCTTTTTGCTCACTCCATTAAACTGGGTAATAATTCTTTAGATGTGAATGTTAGGTATGTTACACTGTAATAACTGATCATAAAAGTTGTAAATTTGTTTAATGGATGAAATGTACACTTTTTGTATTCTGTACAGCTTTGTCTTTTTTAATTATGAACTACTTAAATGCACTTACTATGATAGGAAATATAATGTGTGCCTTCTAGGATTTGTGAAATGGTTTCATGAACTCTAAGGAATTTGTTTTGTAAGTTATAAAGTTTTCCCTATCCTAACTCAATAACAAAGGGTTTGTTACTCATAATATAATGCTACAGAACTTTAGTTTAAGAAAATGGATTTGACTATGTGCTGAATTTCGAAATTGAGAATAATATCTGTTTTATTCGTAGGATAAACTGATATATTGTGCAATAAATAATCTTTAGTAAGTAAAAAAAAAAAAGAACTCAATAGAAGAAATTAAGAATGAAATAGCCAGCTTAGCTAGTAGAGTTGACCAGATGGAGGAAAGAATCAGTGACATTGAAGATAGAAACCTGGATATGACATGGATGGAAGAAGAAGGAGACTTGAGACTTAAAAGAAATGAAAGAAATCTACAAGATCATTCTGACCCCATCAGAAAGAGCAATATAAGAATAATGGGCATACCAGAAGGAGAAGAAAGAGAGAAGAGAACAGAGAGCATATTCAAACAAATAGTAGATGAGAAATTTACAAACTTGTGGACAGAACTGAATCCTCGAATCCAAGAAGCAAATAGAACACCTAATTACCTCAACCCCAACAGGCCTTCTGTCGTGGGGGGCATCCGGCAGGGTCTCTGCTCCCACTCCCCACATAAGAACGCAGGATATGGTGAGGCCAAGAAGGAACACCCACGGAGCCATAAGTAGGGGAGTCATATCACTATATTCTCGCTGGCGGCATCCGCCTCTCTGCAATCCACTCTTGCTAGCTCAGCCACCATCTTCTTGCTAGCCCCCATTTTTCTTTGCTAGTGTAGCCACAGCAGTTATATTAGTGGCCAATGGCTCACTGGTTACAGCTGACGGCCAACTAGCCACAGCTGATGGCCATCCAATCACAGTTGATGGCCATTTACTACTTGAGCCAGCACCTTTCCACGTGAGGCCAAGAGCCTGGACACTACTTTCTGGGGCTCTGTCCCCACACCTTCTCCAAGGCACATTGTATTGAAGCTGTCAGAATTCAACGAATAGAAACAATCCTCAAGGCAGCCAGGGAAAAGAAGACGGTAATCTACAATGGAAAGCCCATTAGATTATCATCAGATTTCTCAGCAGAAAGTCTACAAGCCAGGAGGGAATGGAGCCAAATATTCAAACTATTCAAAGAGAAATTATCAGCTAAGAAAAATATACCCAGGAAAGATATCTTTTAGATATGAAGGAGGAATAAAGACCTTTCTAGACATGCAGAAGCTGAGGGAATTTTCTAATACATGACCTGCACTACAAGAAATAATAAAGGAGGCTATTCGACCACCATGAACAGGGACAATTTGTGGCAACCAAAACATAAAAGGGGGAGTGTTAAGGTCTGAACCAGAATATGGGAATGGAGAAAGTAAGCCTGCTGAAGAAAATGTAATACTCTAAATTTCTACCTTTCTTTTACATAAACTTAATGATAACCACTCAAAAAAGAAAAAACAACAACAACAACAAAAAACCAGAACTGAAATATATACTGTAATAAAAGAAGAAACAGAGGGAAAAGATATTTTTTAAAACAAATTGAACAAGACATAAAGAAATGGAAAAACATTCCATGCTCATGGATTAAAAGAATCAACATAGTTAAAATGGCCATATTACCCAAAGCAATATACAGATTTAATGCAATCTCCAACAACATCCCAATCGCAATTTTTAAAGAAAAAGAACAAAAAATCATCAGATTTGTTTGTTTGGAACCACAAAAGATCCCGAATAGCCAAAGCGATCTTAAGAAAAAAGAACAATACTGGAGGTGTCACACTGCCTGACTTTAACTTGTACTACGGGCAACAATAATCAAAACAGCATGGTATTGGCAGAGAAACACACGTAGACCAATGGAATAGAATTGAGAACTCAGAAATAAAACCACATAAATATGCACTGATAATTTTTGACAAAGAAGCAATAAATATACATTGTAGAAGAGACAGCCTCTTCAATAAATGGTGCTGTGAGAATTGGAAAGCCAAGAATGAAACTGGACTGCTATCTGATACCATGTACCAAAATTAATTCAAAATGGACCAAAGACTTAAGCATAAGACCTGAAACAATAAACTGCATAGAAGAAAACTTAGGTACTAAATTTATGGACCTTGGGTTCAAAGAGCATTTTATGAATTTGACTCCAAAGGCAAGGGAAGTAAAAGCTAAAATAAATGAATGGGACTATATGAAACTTAAAATCTTCTGCACAGCAAAAGAAACCATTGACAAAATAAAGAGGCAACCAACTGAATGGGAGAAGATTTTTGCAAACTGTGTTTATGATAAGGGGCTAATATCTAAAATATGCAAGGAACACATGAAACTCAACAACGGAAAAACTAACGCCCCAATTGGAAAATGGGCAGAGGATCTGAAGAAACATTTCTCCAACAGGACATACAAATGGCAAATAGACATATGAAAAATTGCTCAACATCACTAATCCTCAGAGAAATGCAAATAAAAACCACAATGAGATATCACCTCACCCCAGTCAGAATGGCTATCATCAACAAGACAAATAGTAACAAGTGTTGGAGAGGCTGTGGAGAAAAAGGAACCCATACATTGTTGGTGGGAATGTAGACTGTTTCAGTTGCCACAGGAGGCAGTGTGGAATTTCCTCAAGAATATTACCAATATAATGACCATATGACCCAGCATTCCCTCTCTTGGGTATCTACACAAAAAAATCTGAAAACATTTATAGATAAACACAAGTGTGCTCCAATGTTCATTGCAGCTTTGTTTATGGTGGCCAAGGCATAGAAACAACCAAAATGTCCTTCAATAGATGAATGGATAAAGAAGTTGTGGTGTATATACACAATGGAATACTATTCGTCAGTAAGAAAAGATGACATATGAACATATGTGACATGGATGGATCTTGAGATTATAATGCTAAGTGAAATAAGTCAGACAGAAAAAGCAGAGAACCATATGATTTCATTGATATGTGGTATATAAACCAAAAACAACAAATGAACAAGATAAACAAATGAGAAACAAAATCTCATAGACACAGACAATAGTTTAGTGGTTACCAGAGGGTAAGGAGGGAGGGGGGTGGTAGATGAGGGTAAAGTGGATCAAATATATGGTGATGGATGCAGAACTGACTCTGGGTGTTGAACACACATGGAATTTATGTATGATGTAATGCAGAATTGTACACCTGAAGTCTATGTATGTTTAGTAACAATTGTCTCCCCAATAAACTTTAATTTTAAATAAGTGAAAAATAATAAAAAGTTTTTAAAAATGAAAAAAAATTAACTTGGAAATTTGAACCTCTTAGTCCCCTTCATTGCAGCATTGTTTACAATGGCCAAGATTTGAAGGCTGCCTGGATATCCGTCAATGAATGAATAAATAAAGAGGAGGTGATACATATAAACAATGGAATATTGTATAAAAAGGGAAAATGTGGACGTATACACACACTATGAGAACCTTATATAAACATGAATGCAGAGATTGGGCTAATGCATCTACAAGCCAAGGAAGGACAAAGATTGACAGTGATCCACCATAATCTAGGTAAGTTCTAGGGAATATTTCCCCTCCCCCCCACAGCACTTAAAAGGAATAAAACCTACTGACACCTTAATTTTGGAATTCTAGTCTCCAGAACTGTGATACAACACAATTCAGTTTGTAGTACTTTGTTATGGCAGCCATAGCAAACTAATACATGAAGTTTCAAAAAATTTACCTACCAGTTGCCATTTCTCATGTAGCATCTGGAAGATGTGCCCCACCAAAATTAGGTAATAAGTGACGAAAGAAAAAGACACAGGATATAGGAAACTGGAAATACAACACACGGAAGGGTGAAAGGTAATCACTAGGATAATGGTGAAGGGAGATTCCAGCTTTGCACCAAGTATTGAAGATAAGCAGTCTATACTGGTGCAGTGGAATTCAGGTCAGATATGTCAAAGGCAGTCATCAGCAAAATCCCTGCTGCTGTAAGATCAATTAGTTTTGTAATATGAGCACAGAATACCTATGTGGGTTTTGGTACTACTCTTCTTAGTACTTGGCTTTCCTAGATCAAGTGCTCTTGAATTTCTTATTTTCCTCTCATGCTGTCTGGATAAATTGAGGATGATGACAGAATGCTCACCCTGCCAATCTACATTAGAGTGTGGTATGTGTTGAAAACATAATTGTATTGTGTTAATTTATTTAAATTTTCTCATAGTCACTATCCTACCCTGACTAATAAACCCCTGGATAAATTGTTGTGTTTTAACCAGCTCTTGAGAGGGGATGGGCCATGGCAGGTTTAGAAGGAAAAAAATATGTAGATCAGCTCACTCCTTGTCAGATGTCCTGTATCTGCCACACACTACTTACTGCCATATATCCCCATGCTGGTGAGCCCGAGTTTTCTGGGACTCACTCAGGCTTTGTCTAGAATGGGTTTATAAACTATCAGAAAAACCACAGGCAGACTATGAAACTCAAAGACTCCTTTCAGCTTCCATCTGTGGCAATATTGTCTTTCCTTACACAACATGGGCTGTGCTTGCTCTCAATTTTTATACCAATAAACTTTCACATTCACTTATATTTAAATATTTGTTTAAAAAATAACATGATATTTGACAAAGTCGTAGATTAATAAAGAATGGAAAAAGCAAACCAAGAAAGCTGAGGAGGTCAGAAGACATGGCCAATATTGTAAGCAACAGAGTTTTTTTGTATTCTCTCCCAAACTTTTTCATCCTTTAATAGCTTACCTCACATTCCCTCCCTTCTGACATTTCAGGCATTCTAAATTATCCCAGTCCACAATGAGTGCTGAATTTAACACATAAAAGGAAATGTAAAAGTAATACCATCTACCCTCTGTGTTTTACAGGTGCAAAAATTAAGATGTGTCTTGCAAAGACACATAGATAATAAATGGCTGAGGTGGAATTTGGACTGAGATCAGTCTGCAAGTATGTCCTTTAAATTTTTATCCTCTAATACCACTTCAGACCGAAAGTCTACCAAAGTAGATGATCATTAGAAAAAAAGGAGGTCTACATAATCGATAGAACATGAATACCCAGATTGGAGTGGAAATTTGAGTATGAAAAAACAACCAAATGTACAATGAAGTCTTTTGGATGGCATCAACAGAAACATTCAGAAGGACAACACCAGGATTTTTGTCATTTTGTAGAATCTTAAACTCTTATCAATGTCCAAGTTTGCTTTTTTTTTTTTTTTTTTCATTTTCCAATGGTCAGTAGCCTTAAAACAAAAAGGATGACTGAGCTTATTTGAAGAGGTAGGAAGGGAGATAGGAGTTAGGTAAATAATGCCCTACTTTTCTGCCAGGTATAGTTTGAAAAAAAGGAGAGACTTACCCAAAATGTACTTAGTAACAGAAGCTCTGATTGTATACATACTGTGATCTGAGAGTGGTGGATTCTGCATCTAGTAAAGACATAAGAATGACGGAGTTGGAGATAGCTCCAAGTAAAACGTGAACCAAGGACTACAGTGAGTTGGTACTTATTTGCATTTTTTAATGTTCTGAAGCATTCTGGGCTACTAGTTAGGTGATACTTGAGGTCCATGGCTACTTTTCTTTGAGATTATATGTGTATGTATGTGTATATATATATATATATATATATATATATATATATATATATATACACACATATACATGCACACAATGTATACACATGTTAGAAAAAGAAAACTGTATTAAAATTATAATAATATATACTGATAACAAAAGATGAATACAAGTCATGTTTGACTTTTGCAATTACAAAATATTCTCAAACTTGTTACCATCAGCATCCAGACAATTCTGATTACTGCAAACGACTGCTTGAGCAAAGTTAACCAAAGTGTTCATTGGTATACATTGTTTGGCACCCCTGGTGTGTGTGTGTATATATATAATATATTATGTATTATCTGTTATCATATATATATATATATATATATATATATATATATATATATATATATATATATTGCAATTGGTTGTGGCAACAGTGGGAATCCTGTACTTGCTTTACTACCTATTCTTTTTCCTTATCTATCTGAGATGGATATCTGAGGTCTGAGTATGGTGTAGTAAGTGGGAACTTGTGAAACAGACGTAGAAAAGTGATGGAAGACTAAGTGGATCTTTATAAATAGTGAAAATGGCGGCAGGTTACTTGGTAATTTGGCAGTTTTTAAAATTAAATTAGGACAAAACATAGCAAAATAAACCCAGCTCAGATATGAGGTCTCATAATTATGTTGGTGAACTCATCCTAGAAAAAGTGCTACATAACTCATTGCTGAATATCACAACAGTCACCTTTGAAATACTCCCCTTGGGAAGCTGTGCGCCAACACCAGCACCTAATCCACCCTTCAAAGCAATTTTGGGACTCTTTTTCTGGAATGGCCATCAGAGTAGGCATCATATTATCCTTGAAGTTCTGACTGTCATCAAAATGTCTTCCTTTCAATATTTCCTTTATCTTTGGATAAAGGATGAAATCATTGGGGGCCAGATCAGGTGAGTAGGGAGGGTGTTCCAATATTCTTATTTGTTTACTGGCTAAAAACTCCCTCACAGACAGTGCCATGTGAGCTAGTACATTGTCATGGTGCAAATACCATGAACTGTTGGTGAAAAGTTCAGGTCATCAAACTTTGTCATGCAGCCTTTTCAGCACTTGCAAATAGTAAACTTGGTTAACTGTTTGTCCAGTTGGTACAAATTCATAATTTATAATCCCTCTGATATCAAAAAGTTTAGCAAAATCGTTTTGACTCTTGATTTGAACTGACAGAAGTTTTTCGGTTGTGGAGAATTGTCTGACTTCTATTGTGCACTTTGACGCTTTTTTTCAGGGTTGTATTGGTACACCCATGCTTCATCACCAGTGGTAAGGTGGTCCAAAACGTCGTCTTGACTCTCCAAAAGGTCTTGGCAAACTTTGACTCTCCTTCACTTTTGTTCATTGGTAAGCTCCTTCAGGACCATTTTTGCACACACTTTTCTCATACCAAGATTTTCATCTGAGAGGAAACAATAATTAATATATGATACACCAATATGATAGATTATTTCCATTATTAAGAGTATCGGATGATACCTTAGAAATGGCAGCGTGAGGTGAGCCTCTTGAAATCTCCCCAGGAATTTACAATGAATTGAACAAGTATAATTCCACAGAGGACTCCCAGTGCAGCAGACAGACAAGACTAAGAGACGTGCAACTGAAGTCATCTAAAAGTGGGCAAATTGAGCGAGATGGGGAGGAGGGAAGCGGGAAGTACAGAGATGCAGCCGCCCCAGTTCAGGATGCAGACCTACTGTAGCTCATAGCTCCAAGCTCCCTGCATTCCAGAGCTACCACAGCAGTGGGAAAAGGAAGAATTCAGAATGTTAGCACTCCCTTTATGGCCCACAGTCCCACCTGAGGGACCCAGTGTATAATATGGCTGAATGCAGCAACATTCAGGGCAGAAACTTCGGAGCAAAGACTGAGGGAAGAAGGGTGAAAATGGTGTTAAAAGCCCTCATTGCCAAGCAGAGGACAAAAGGCTTAGGCATGAAGCCTAGCCCCTCCTATCTTCCCATAAGTTGTGCAACCCCCACCCTCCCAGTTGGGGAATGGTAGCAGTGTCAGATCAAAAGAACAGAATATTTGCAGTTCTGAGAACTGCAGCACACAGCGATAGACTTGCAGCCTAACTAGTTTCTGTGAAAAAGAGGGAGCCCAGGGAGCTATGCTGGTGGTCACCACCATTGCTCACAGCTACATCTCACAGCCCCCACCTATCTGGGCCAAACCCTGCACTGGTAAACATTGCTGGTGAAACACATAGGCCTTGAATCTGGTGCCGGAAGAGCTTCAGAAATTCAGAAGCTTTCAACATCCCCCAACGGAGGCGGTGCCCTGAGATGCAGGCAACCTGCTCACAGAGGAGAAGCCCACATTTCAGGAACCCCCCACACACACAAATTGTGTGACAAACTGAAACAGTGCAGAGAAAATATAACACTACAGTGTGAGAGAGGGTTAAAGGCTACAATGGGAAAGAAAATAAAGCATTCTACAAACACCTACTGGAAAGCAAATGAAAGACATCTTCCTACAAACCTGTTGCAGAACCCACTCCTACTCATGCCTAGGAAGAAAAATAATAATTCAATAATTATGATGAATAACCAAGGTAAAAAGGCAGCTTAAAAAGGAAACAAAAAATCTCCAGAAAATGAACTTAAAGACATGGATATATCCGACTTAAATGACAGAGAATTCAAGATTGTAGTTCTCAAAAAACTCAACGAGATGCAAGAAAACACAGACAGACAGTTTAATGAACTCAGAAACACAATCAAAGAACAAAATGAACATTTTACCAAAGAAATTGATAATTTTAAAAAGAACCAAATAGAATTTCTGGAGATTAAGAACTCAGTTAAAGAAATGAAGAATGAAATAGCCAGCTTAGGTAGTAGAGTTGACCAGATGGAGGAAAGAATCACTGACATCAAAGATAGAAATCTGGAAATGACACAGAGATGGAAGAAGAGAGAGACTTGAGACTTTAAAGAAATGAAAGAACTCTACAAGAACTTTCTGACTCTACCAGAAAGAGCAATATAAGAACAGTGGGCATACCAGAAGGAGAAGAAAAGGAGAAGGAAACAGAGGATATTCAAACCAATAGTCAATGAGAACTTCCCAAACTTGTGGAAAGAACTGGATCCTGAAATCTGAAAAAGCAAATAGAACACCTAATTACCTCAATCTCAACAGGCCTCCTCCAAGGCACATTGTATTGAAGCTGTCAAAAATTAATGACAAAGAAAGAATGTTCAAGGCAGTGAGGGAAAAGAAGATGGTTACCTATAAAGGAAAACCCATTAGGTTATCATCAGATTTTTCAGCAGAAAGTTTACAAGCCAGGAGGGAGTGGAATCCAATATTCAAACTATTGAAAGAGAGAAATTATGAGCCAAGAATAATATATGTAGCAAAGACATCCTTTAGATATGAAGGAGTAATAAAGACCTTTCCAGACACACAGAAGCTGAGGAAATTTTCTAACACATGACCTGCAGTGCAAGAAATACTGAAGGAGGCTATCTCACCAGCATTACTAGGGAGAATTTGTGACAACAAAAACATAAAAGGAGAGAGAGTAAAGATCTGAACTGGCATAAGGGAATGGAGAAAGTAAGCATGCTGAAGAAAATGGAATACTCTAAATATGAAACTTTCTTTTACATAAACTTAATAGTAACCACTCAAAAAAAAAAAAATCCAGAACTGAAACATGTAACATAAAAATAGAAGAAACAGAGGTAAAAATCATAGACTACCACCACACTGGAATAACAGACAGCAACAAAAAGGCAAAGAAACAATGGTTACCTAGTCCTACCAGAAAACTGAACATAGAATGATAGGAAATCGTCATATATCAATAATAACCCTAATTGTAAATGGACTGAACTCAACAATAAAAAGGCACAGAGTAGCAGATTGGATCAAAAAACTAAACCCAACCATATGCTGCCTCCAAGAGACACATCTCTACTACAAGTACAAATATAGACTCAAAGTGAAAGGGTCAAAATTGACACTCCAACCAAATGGTATCCAGAGAAAGGAAGGTGTAGCCTCACTGATATCAGATGAAAGAGACTTCAGGACAAAAAAAGTAACAAGAGACAAAGATGGACATTTCATAATGTAAAGTGGACTATACAACAAGATGCCATAACAGTCATCAATATTTATGCCCCCAATCAGGGAACACCAAAATATACCAAGCAACTACTAACAAAACTAAAGGGAGAAATTGAGCAAAACACAATGATAGAAGGGGACCTAAATACATCATTGGCAGCTATGGATAGATCATCCAAACAGGAAATAAGTAAAGAAATATCAGCCCTAAATGACTCATTAAGTGAAATGGACATTGTAGGGAAGATGTTGAAGAAAATTTGCCTTCATTGATTGATGTGAGCTTTTGTCTATTAGCTTTTATCTGTTCCTATATGTGAGGTGATTTCTGTGCTGTGAACAGGGGTTAAGTAAATTCCCCCTTTGGTCTCACTCTCCTGAGCAGGGTAGATAGGAGATGATGTTGCTTTCTGGGTCTCATTCTCCCAAGCAGGGGAGATATGGGATGAGGTTGCTTTTCGTGCCACTTTGGTCTCATTCTCCCGAGCAGGAGAGACATGAGATGAGTTTTTCTGTTTGGTCTCATTCTCTTGAGTAGGGCAGATATGAGATAATGTTTGTTGTTCTGTCCATGTTGTAAGGTGATGGTTAGCTTAGGGTTAAAGAAATTCTTGATCAGGGGTTGAGAGAATTCCCTCTTTGTACTTTTGGTTTCTCTCACATCAACAGATGAAGTGAAGAAGTAGCTAAGTTATATCAGGACGACATGACAGGCATGTTGCCAGGCTTTGGAAGGCCTTCAGCTGATGGTCCCAAGCAAGAACAGTAGATATTACTTACATGGATAAATTGGCCCTTCAGCCAGATAGGCAACATTCATATCAGCAATTGCCAGACCCTCCTGGAACTGGCCATTCCCGGAGCGGGAGGCAGGAACAAGAAAATTGGCTCTAAGGTACATCAGAAAAAAATATATCACAGACCTCAGTTGGCAGTATTATTATTATTATTATTATTATTATTATTATTATTATTTCATTATTTGGTCATTTGTCATTCGTGGTATTTTCATCATTCTAAAATTTTGAAGACTTCCAGCAATAAGCAGCTGACAACACCAGGGGATGTCCTGACTTTCAGCCATGAAACTGGTGAGGGCAGGCTGGTTCTTGGCCTCTCCAATGTTGTTCCCCAAGGTTAGCCTTCTTGAGAACTTGTTAGCATCTAGAAAACTTGTATGAAGCTTGCAGCTTATATCAGAAGATGTCCTAACTTCTAGAAACGACAACAGAAACATTTTTCAGATTGTAAACATCTTAAAAAGTTATATACAACTTGCAGCTTATAGCATCAGAAGATGCCTTGACTTCTAACAACAATAACAAAGACAACAACAGCATCATTCTTGGGAACTAACAAACAATGGTGTAGGAGACGCCTGAGTTTCTCTCAGCTACAGACCTGACAAGGTTTTGATTCATGACTTTTCCAGTGCTGTTCTTCCCCAGTTTGGTAAGCTTTTGACATCCACTGGAATATTACTATCCAATAGGGCTTATTACTGCTTTTGGATACTCTTTACTGATGTTATTTGTGTATTTAGCCAAGTTATTTTTGATCAATAGTAAACATATGTTGAGATCTCTTTAACTTACATGTATGTATAATCCTTTGACATGACATTGTTATCAATGTATACAGTTTAGTCTTAACTACCTTTACTTTCTGACATTAACATATTACATTGATTGTCTATGTCTTTTGCTATTACATATTGCTAAATAAATTGATTAGATATTGCTAAATAAATTCCTTAGCCCCTCCCTTGTGTGCTCCTCCTTCTTTTTTTCCCTGCTCGTCATTACAAACATAATTGACACTATTAGAGCACTTCATCCTAGAACATCAGACTATATAATCTTTTTTAGGGTACATGGAACATTCTCAAGGATAGACCATATATTGGGGCATAAAACTAGCCTCAGCAAATTTAAGAAGATTGAAATCATACCTAGCATATGCTCTGATCACAACACTCTTAAATTGGATATCAACTGCAAAAAGAAAGCAGGAAAAACCACAAATATGTGGAGATTAAGCAACACACTTTTAAAGAACAACTGTGTCAAAGAAGAAATAATAGGAGTGATCAAAAGATACATAGAAACAAATAAGAATGAAAATATATTCTACCAAAATTTTAGTTATGCAGCGAAGGCAGTTTTAAGAGGGAAATTTATATCCTTACAGGCCTATCTCAAGAAACAAGAAAAATCCCTGATAAATAACCTGATGTTACACCTTAAGAACTGGAAAAAGCTATTGTCTGTGTCTATGAGTTTCTGTTTCTCATAAAATTAATAAAAAAAAAAGAACTGGAAAAAGAACAACAAATGAAACCCAAAGTCAGCAGAAGGACAGAATTTATAAAAATCCGAGTGACAAAGAAGTGGTTCTTTGAAAAGATTGATAAAATAGACAACCCCTGGCTAGATTCACTAAGATAAAAAGAGAAAACACACACACACACACACACACACACACACACACAAATCAGAAATGAAAGAAGGGAAGTTACCATGGATTCCACAGAAATATAAAGGATCATCCAAGAATACCATGAAAGACTATGTGCTACCAAATTCAATAACCTAGAAGAAATGGACAAGTTCTTAGAAACATATAGCCTTCCTAGGCTGAATGATGAAGAACTGGAAAATCTAAATAGACCGATCACTGGTAAGGAAATTGAATCAGTCATCTGAAACTTAGCCAAAAGCAAAAGTCCGGGACCAGATGGCTTCATCAGTGAATTCTACAAAACATTCAAATAGGATCTAATACCTGTCCTGCTCAAACTCTTCCAAAAAATTGAAGAAGAGACAATACTGCCTAACAGTTTTTATGAGGCCAACATTACCTGATACCAAAACCTGGTAAGGACAACACAAAAAATGAAAATTACAGACCAATATCTATGATGAATGCTGATGGAAAAATCCTAAACAAAATTGGAGGAAATCAAATGTATCAATGCATTAAAAAGATTAACATCATCACTAAGTGGGGTCCATCCCAGGGGCACAAAGATGGTTCAACATACACAAATCAATAAATGTGATACATCACATAAACAAAATAAAGGAGAAAAATCATATGATTATATCAATAAATGCAGGAAAAGCATTTAACAAGACTCAATGTCCATTTATGATTAAAACACTTAATAAAATGGACATAGAAGGAAAATACCTGAACACAATAAAGGCCATATGTGACAAACTCTCACCTAATGTCATAGTTAATGTTGAAAAACTGAAGCCCTTCACTCTACGTTCAGGAACATGAAGGGCTCTTCCCTATCAGCTCTGTTTTTCAACATAGTGTTGGAAGTCCTAGCCAGAGCAATCAGACAAGATAAAGAAATAAAAGGCATCCAAATTGGGAACTAAGAAGTTAAATTCTCAGTTTTTGCAGATGACATGATGCTATATATAAAAAACCCTAAAGACTCCACAAAAAAGCTATTAGAATCAATAAATGAATACAGTAAATTTGCCGGCTACAAAATCAACATACAAAAGTCCATTGCATTCCTATATATTAACAATGAAATCTCAGAAAAAGAAATTAAAACAAACAAAAAAAATTGTGTTTGCAATTGCAACAAAAAAATAAAATACCTAGGAATAAACTTAACCAAGGATGTGAAAAACCAATGTGCTGAAAACTACGAGACATTTTTAAAACAAATTGAAGAAAACACATAGAAATGGAAAGATATTCCGTGTTCATGGATTGGAAAATCAACATAGTTAAAATGGCCATAATACCTAAAGCAATATACAGATTTCATGCAATCCCCATTCAAAATCCAATGACAGTTTTAAAAGAAATAGAACAGAAAATCATCAGATTTGTATGGAACTACAAAATTCCCCCAATAGCCAAGCAATCCTAAGAAATAAAGAACAATGCTGGAGGTATCACACTCCCTGACTTTAGCTTGTATTACAGGGCAACAATAATCAAAACAGTATGGCATTGACAGAAAAACAGACACATAGACCAATGGAATAGAATTCAGAACCCAGAAATAAACCCACATAAATATGGACAGATAATTTTTGACAAAGAAACCAAAAACATACAATGGAGAAAAGACAGCCTCTTCAATAAATGGTGCTGGGAGAACTGGAAAGCCACATATAAAAGAATGAAACTAGACTGCTATCTGTCACCATGTATCAAAAGTAACACAAAATGGATCAAAGACCTAAACATAAGACCTAAAACAATGAACTGCATAGAAGTAAACATAGGTACCAAACTTATGGACCTTTGGTTCAAAGAGCATTTTATGAATTTGACTCCAAAGGCCAGGGAAGTAAAAGTTAAAATAAATGAAAGGGACTATATCAAACTAAAAATCTTCTGCACAGCAAAAAAGAACCATCAACAAAATAAAGAGGCAACCATCTGAATGGGAGATTTTTGCAAACAACCCCTCAAATAAGGGGCTAATATCCAAAATATATAGGGAACTCATACAACTCAACAACAATAAAACAAACATTCCAATTAAAAAA
Organism: Rhinolophus sinicus; assembly: GCF_057876585.1. NCBI lineage: Eukaryota > Metazoa > Chordata > Mammalia > Chiroptera > Rhinolophidae > Rhinolophus > Rhinolophus sinicus. The sequence goes on along the minus strand of NC_142518.1, from coordinate 45,081,103 downwards.
TGGGCAGAGGACCTGAAGAGACATTTCTCCAAAGAGGACATACAAATAGCCAATATGTATATGAAAAAATGCTCAACATCACTAATCATCAGAGAAAGGCAAATAAAAAGTACAATGAGATATCACTTCACACCAGTTAGAATGGCTATCATCAATAAGACAAATAGTAACAAGTGTTTGAGAGGCTGTGGAGGAGAAAAAGAAATCCTAATACACTGTTGGTGGTAATGAAGATTGGTGTAGCCACTATGGAAGGCAGAAAATTAAGAATAGAATTCCCGTATAACCCAGCAATCCATCTCCTGGGTATCTACCCAAAATATCTGAAAACTTTTATCCATAAAGGAATCAATGTTCATTGCAGATTTACTTACGGTGGCCAAGAAATGGAAACAACCGAAGCGTCCTTTGATAGATGAATGGATAAAAATGTTTTGGTATATATATACAGAATGGAATACTATTCAGCCATAAGAAAAGATGAAATTGTACCATTTGTGACAACATGGATGGATCTTGAGATTATAATGCTAAGAGAAATAAGTCAGACAGAAAAAGTAGAGAACCATATGATATCACTGATATGTGGTACATAAAATTGAAAACAACAAAAGAACAAGACAAACAAATGAAGAAACAAAGACTCATAGACACAAACAACAGTTTAGTGGTTACCAGAGGGTAAGAGGGGAGGGGGTGGTAGATGAGGGTAAAGGGAATCAAATCCATGGTGATGGAAAGAGAACTGACTCTGGGTGGTGAGCTCACAGTGTGATGTATAGATGATGTATTACAGAATTGTACACCTGAAATCTATGTAATTTTACTAACAAATGTCACCCCAATAAACTTTAATTTAAATTAAAGATTACTATCTAAAATTGTTTTGAATTAAAGAACATGTAACCATGATTATGATATATAAGTGATAAAAACTAGAATACTACATTATATGTACCACATGATTACAATTATATTAAAATGTGTACACAGAAACACACTGGAGAGACTTGCTTGAAACTGTTAGCAGTAGTTCTCTCTCATGTTTATGGGATTGTGTATGATATTAATTTTTTTCTTTACTCTTTTCTGTATATTACACATTTTCTATAATTAGCAGTTGTATATTTTACACCAATGGTGTTATTGAAAAAAAAAAAAAACCACACAGAAAAGAAACAGAGAGGAGATCATGGGATCTGCTTCCCCTTCTTTTCCTATGTAATCAAGAAACCTGAGAAGTGACTTGTTATGGATGGTTTCCAGGAAATCTCCCCTAGATCTGCAAATGGCAGACCCAGATGCGCGTCACTTTTTGTAAGTAAAATATATTTGTTCCAGTTGTAGGTGTTTTTCAAAAACAGAGTGAAAAGAGGAATGGTTTTATTTCAGTGGAGCAATACTGCCACCAAAAGAAAAATAATATTAAGGAAATCTACAAGAAAGAAAAAGAGTGGAGAGGAGAGGAAAGGAGAGGAGATAGAGATGGAGAGGTGAAGAGAGGAGAGGAGATGGAGAAGAGAAGGAGACTTTATATGTAGACTAACTGATTTGTTTTTGCCAGACACTCACCAGAGATGACAAGGGAACCAGTCTTACTCCCATAAGTAATCATTAGCAAGCTAGTTATGGCTTACCTACTCTTGAGCCATGTAAGTGGTTGAAGTGAGGTTATTTTTCTGAAAGGCTGCAAGTCTTCACCAGAGAAAATAAGAGACCCTATGTCAAGAGGAAGGGATAATGGAATGTGGTAAACAAGGAAGTCAGAATCAAGATCTATGGGAGGATTGCTGAACAGTTTTTAAATTGTAGTTTATGTAGTGCTAGGGGCTCAATGGAAGTGGTTCAGGAAACTCCTCATTTTAACCAGAGTGCCTCAGTTTATACATTTTTTTATGTATTGAACTTATACTTGTAATTATGTTTGAAGAATAATAATATCAAAACCACTGGCCTAGGTCATCACCACTTTTTGATGCTGGCTTTTTTATGTTTATAGGGTCATGATGTATGAGAGGTTCAATCAAGTTTGTGGGAATAGGACAGGAACATTTATCTCCCTCATTTGATTCTTTCCCCTAAATTAAATGTCATCAGAGTATCCTTAGATTCATACAGGTTTCAGTATACACTATACATTCTGGGAAGTTCTGGAAGTGGGAGTTGGTTTCCCATAATGACAATAGAGCTAATCATGCTGCTACTGGACATTAAAAACTCACTTCCTAAGCTACTCCAATGTAATATCTAGGGTTGCTGTGACAAGGCACAGGAAATATAAAGAAAAGGAAAGTCCTGAGTGTTTTCAGCAATGGAATGACATGATACAAATTCTATTTTTGTTATCTTAAAGGATTCTAAATCTTATCTTTAAAAGGGAAATACTTAAAAATAATAGTTCAATTATGAAAAAGATGAGATACAGCCCTATGAAATATTAACACAAAGTAAATCTACAGTAATAAAAACCGTATAAGTATAGAAATATTCTGACAGAATACTGGAACAGATAGAGGCCTAAAATAGATACAATTATATATATATACTTCTAATCATTAGGTAAAACATGAACTAATTATTTATATTGGAAGAACAAACTAGCCATTTGAAATAGATTTGGCTTTTAATATCATTTATTACTCTGAATTAAATCCAGATATCTAAACATTTTAAATATACAGAGAGTGCCAAAAACATGTATACATATTTTAAGAAAGGGAAGAAACTGTATTAAAATTACACAGATGGTAACAAGTTTGAGCACATCTTGTAATTGCAGAAGTCAAACCTGAATTGTGTTCTTTTGTTATCAGTATATACTGAGTATTACAAATTTAATACAGTTTTTTTCCTTTTTAAAAATATGTAGTTTTTTTTTCACCCTCTGTATAAAATGAAAGTACAACATAGACAGTAAATGCTAAGCTATTTCCCTTAGCAATGTTTTTACTGATATATCTCCTTGGGCAAGGGAAACAAAAGAAAAAATAAACAAATGTGACTACATCAAACTAAAAAGTTTTTGCACAGCAAAGCACACCATCAACAAGACAAAAAGACATTCTACTGAATGGGCAAAGTTACCACCAATGATAGATCTGAAAAGGGGTTAATATGTCAAATTTATTTAAAAAAACTCATACAACTCAACACCCAAAAAAACAAAACATCCCATTAAAAAATGGGCAGAGGACATGAATAGACATTTCTCCAAAGAGGACATATGAAAAGATGTTCAATGTCACTAATCATCAGAGATATGCAAATAAAAACTACAATGAAATATCACTTCACAACTGTCAGAATGCCCAGCATTAATAAATCAACAAACAAACAAGTGTTGGTGAGGATGTGAAGAAAAGGCAACCCTCATGCACTGTTGGTGGGTTGCAAATTGGTGCAGCCACTATGGAAAGCAGTATGAAAGTTCCTTAAAAAATTAAAAATAGAACTACCTTATGACCCAGCAATTCCACTCCTGGGTATTTATCCAAAGAAATCCAAAACACTAATTTGAAAAGATATAACACCCCTATGTTTACTTCAGCACTATTCACAGTAGCCAAGAAATGGAAACAACGAAAATGACCATTAATAGACAGTTGGATAAAGAAAGTGTAATACCCCTATTCAATGGAATACTACTCTGCCATAAAAAATAATTATTATTTTTTAATTAAAGTTTATTGGTGTGAATATTGTTTGTAAAGTTACATAGATTTCAGGTGTACAATTCTGTAATACATCATCTATATATATCGCATTGTGTGTTCACCACCCAGAGTCAGTTCTCTTTCCATCATCATATATTTGATCTCCTTTACCCTCATCTACCACCCCCCTCCCCACTTATCCTCTGGTAACCACTAAACTATTGTCTATGTCTATTAGTTTTTGCTTCTTCATTTCTTTGTCTTGTTCTTTTGTTCTTTTCAGTTTTATATACCACATGTCAGTGAAATCATATGGTTCTCTACTTTTTCTGTTTTATTTCGCTTAGCATTATAATATTAAGGTCCATCCATGTTGTCATAAATGGTACGATTTCATCTTTTCTTATGGCAGAACAGTATTTCATTGTGTATATATACCACAACTTCTTTAAAAAATAAAGAATGAAAATTTACCATTTGTGACAACATAGGTGGACTTAGAAGGTATTATGCTAAGTGAAATAAGTCATGCTGAGAAAGACAAATACCATATGATCTCACATATATATGTGGAATCTGAAGAATAAAATAAATAAGCAAAACAGTAGCCAACTCATAGATAAAAAGAACAAACTGATGGTTACTAGATAGAAGGGATTTGGTGGGCTGGGTGAGGAAGGTCAAAGGATTAAGAAGTACAAATTTGTAGTTACAAAATACTAACAGAGATGTAAATTACAGTATAGGGAATATAGTCAATAATATTATAAAAACTATGTACAATGTCAGATGGGTACTGGACTTATCAGGAGGATCACTTCATAAATTACATAAATGTCTAGCCATTGCACTGTACACCTGAAACTAATATAAAATAATATCAAATGCCAACTAAAATTTAATAAAAATAGTCACAGGAATATATACTACAGCATAGGTAATATACTCAATAATATTGTAATAACTATGTACAGTGTCAGATGGCTAATAGACTTATTGTGGTTACTACATTGTGAGGTATATAAATGTCTAATCACTAGGCTGTTTTGTACACTTGAAACTAATAGAAAATAAATAAAATGTAATGAAAGAGAGACTACAGAGGTGTTAAAAGTAAATATGTGTAAAAATATTTATAAGTATTGTCTGGAGAAAGATTTTTCTCGAAATATGACTTAAAAGCTACAAACTATAATGGAAAAAAATTGACAGGTTTAACTGTATAAATATTATAAAACTTTTAAATATTAAATAGTAATGATAATAAAACAGAATAAATAAGGTTAAAATAAAAATACATGTAGAACACTGGGAATAATTTTAATGTACATGACAAAATGAATATATTTAGTATCAAAATTGCTTTTGTCCATAAATGAAAAAATTGATGAATACCTCTGTATCACTTAGCATACACTAATTTTTTTTCTTTTTTCTTTTTAAATTTTATTTTATTAAATTTATTGGGGTGACGCGAAATAAGTCAGACAAAAAAAGCAGAGAACCATGTGATTTCACTGATATGTGGTATATAAACCAAAAACACTAAATTATGCTAGGATAAACGTAACCTCAAGGGGGCCGGCCCAGTGGCTCAGGTGGTTAGAGCTCCGTGCTCCTAAGTCCAGTTCAATTCCCACATGGGCCAGAAGGCTCTCAACCACAAGGTTGCAGGTTCGATTCCTCAAGTCCCACGAGGGATGGTGGGCTGCAACCGCTGCAACTAAGATTGAACACGGCACCTTGAACTGAGCTGCCACTGAGCTCCCAGATGGCTCAGTCAGATGGAGCACGTCCTCTCAACCACAAGGTTGCCAGTTCAACTCCTGCAAGGGATGGTGGGCTGTGCCCCCTGCAACTAACACCGGCAACTGGACCTGGAGCTGAGCTGCGCCTTCCACAACTAATCTTGAAAGGAAAACAACTTGACTTGGAAAAAGTCCTGGAAATACACACTGTTCCCCAATAAAATCTTTATAAAAAATGATTTAAAAAAGTAACCTCAAAATGTCAGTACTTTACAAAAAAATTTTTTTTGCTCAGGCTATATGTCCCAATCAGGTCAGCATTGTCTCTTCTCTCCTCATCTTTTTTCCCAAATCCAGGCTGAAAGATCCTGTCTAAGACGCTGCTGATCTTGTAGCAGAGGGAAGTTGGTAGACTGTACAAGTCTCTTAAACCTTTCTGCCAAGTAGCATATGTCATTTCTACTTGTATTCTATTGTCCAAGGCTAATGCTGAAGCCAAGCTCAATATCTGAGAGACAAAAGTATAAGCCTATTTTGTGGAGGGGCCCCATAGATTAAAACAACAAGTATTTTGATCAATAATATATTCAAACTGTATAGAAAATAGACAAAAAACAGCACTGAAATATTTTTTATATGTCTATTTGCCATTTGTATGTCCTCTTTGGAGAAATGTCTCTTCAAGTCCTCTGCCCATTTTCAATTGGGTTGTTTGTTTTTCTGTTGTTGAGTTGCATGAGTTCCTTGTATATTCTGGATACTAGCCCCTTATCGGAGGGATTGTTTGCAAAAATCTTCTCCCATTCAGTTGGTGGCCTCTTTATTTTGTCAATGGTTTCTTTTGCTGTGCAGAAGCTTTTAAGTTTCATATAGTCCCATTTGTTTATTTTAGCTTTTACTTCCATTGCCTTTGGAGTCAAATTCATAAAATGCTCTTTGAACCCAAGGTCCATAAGTTTAGTACCTATGTTTTCTTCTATGCAGTTGATTGTGTCAGGTCTTATGCTTAAGTCTTTGATCCATTTTGAATTAACTTTGGTACATGGTGACAAATAGCAGTCCAGTTTCATTCTTTTGCTCGTGGCTATCCAATTCTCCCAGCACCATAAGAAAAGATAATATAGGAACATTTGTGACAACATGGATGGATCTTGAGAGTGTAATGCTGAGCAAAATAAGTCAGACAGAAAAAGCAGAGAACCATGTGATTTCACTGATATGTGGTATATAAACCAAAAGCAACAAAAGAACAAGACAAACAAATGAGAAACAGAAACTCATAGACACAGACAATGGTTTGGTGGTTGCCAGAGGGTAAGGGGGGTGGGGGGTGGGGGGTGGGAGATGAGGGTAAGGGGGATCGAATATATGGTGATGGAAGGAGAACTGACTCTAGGTGATGAACACACAATGGCATTTATAGATGATGTAATACAGACTTGTACACCTGGAATCTATGTAATTTTACTAACAATTGTCACCCCAATAAATTTAATAAAATAAAATTAAAATATATATATATATATATATATATATATATATATATATATATATATATATATATATATATTTAAATGCTCAATCTCACTTGTAGTCAGTCAAATGCAAATTAAAACAATCATTATCGGTCAGATTGAAGTTATTTTTTTTTAAATGCTCAATCTCACTTGTAGTCAGTCAAATGCAAATTAAAACAATCATTATTATTGGTCCAGATTGAAGTCACAGGAAAAATTTTTAAAAGACAATTATTGATTTTCTGGCAAATATGGCAAAGTAGGTAACCTCTATGTTTGCATCCTCTCAGGACCACATCAAAATTGTAACAGAACAACCATCATTGAGAATCACCTGAAGTGTAGCTGAACAGAAGTGAGACAACTAAGGACATACAAAAGAAGCCACATTGAGACTAGTAGGAGAGGCAGAGATGCGGAATGGACTGGTTCCACACCTACGTGTGGCAGTTAAAAATAGGGAGGGATATCTTGGCTATGGAGGTGCTCTATGAGGAGTGAGGGATCCCAGCCCCACACCAGACTCCTCAGTGCAGGGTTCAAGTGCCGGAAAGAGAATTCTCCACAACTTCTGGTAGTGAAATCCAGAGGAAATTGTGGCTAAGTGAGATGGAAGGCTGCTGGAGTCCCAGGTGTTCCTCTTAAAGTGCATGTAGATGGACTTACTTGCTGACAGACTCACTCACTATGAGCTCCAGTGTTGGGGCAACGGCTTTAAAGGTGCCTGGAACATTTGAGTAGGAATTGAATTCTCTGTCTTCAGTTCAAGGGATGGAGGGGCTGTCCTCCCCCAACAACAGCATGCAGACACAGGAAGCCAGCATATCTGAGCACCCATCAACCTGGCGAACACCATGCACCCTGCCTTGGTGATTCCCTGAGACCCTGACCCACCCAACTTGCTGACCCACCCAAGTCACTTCCAGGGGCTTTTCCATACAAATGATCTGTCCTGGCTCATGCTGCACAATTTCTTAAAATGTCTCAAAGTTTCATAAAACCCAAACAAGGAATATCTGGCCTTGGAGTACCCCATAGCACTTGTGAGTAGCCCCAAACACAGAATTGGCAGGAGCTGTCCTTGGTTTGAGGCTTGGTCTCTCCCAGGCACCTCCAAGCCCAGCATGGGTAGTAGCCATCTGGAGATTGCTTTGTGGCTCAAGTCAGGTGGCTCCAGGCAGGGCACAAGCAGCAACTGAACATTGCCTGTGGTGGGTCCCGCCTAAGAGGTCCTGGGGCCAGCACACCTGGTGGCCAGATTTCTACTGAGGCAAAGCTCCACTCAGATACTCAGAAGATGACACACCCAAAGGGAAGACTCAGCAGGCACCCGCACCCTGCTAAAATGAATCCTGTTTCATAGGGTCAGCACCAGCAAAATAGCTCCTCCACTGTAGTCATGGTCAGTCCTCAAAATCAATGAACCTGAATATCAATACCTCCTATTGATGTGCAGAAAGCAACCAAGGCTTAACTACAACAGGAAGGCACACACAACCCACACAAGGGATATAACTGGAGCACCTGGCTCAGGTGACCAGAGAGACTGCACTACTGGACGCCACAGGACACGTACTACATAAGGCCATTCTAATAAGACTGGGAAACATAGCAGCTCTAACTAAAATATAGAAAAAAGGACAGGGAGACAGCCAAAATTGGGAGGTAAAGAAACATCCCTAATAAAAGAACAGAACAAAACACCAGTAAAAGAACTAAAGAAAATGGAGACAAACAAACTGCCAGACACAGTGTTCCAAACACTATTTATAAGGATGTTCAATGATCTCAGGGAAAACTTCAACATAATCATGGAGATAGAAAACATAAAAAGAACCAATCAGAAATAAAGAATATAATAACTGAAGTGAAGAATACATTAGAGGGAATCAACAGTAGATTTGATGTAACAGATAAAGACGGCTAAATAAGTGATTTAGAAGATATGGTATCAGAAAACACCTAATCAGAACAGCACAAAGAAAAAAATAATCCAAAAAATGAGGACAGTTTAAAGGGTTTCTGGGACACTGTAAAGTGTACTAACATTCACATCATAGGGTTACCAGAAGGAGAAGAGAGAGAGCAAGGAATTGAAAACGTATGTGAAGAAATAATGACAGAAAAATTCCCTAACGAAGCAAAGGAAGTAGATATACAAGCCCAGTAGTCACAGAGAGTACAACACAAGATGAACCCCAGGAGGCACAGAATAAGACACACCATATTAAAATGCCAAAAGTTAAAAACAAAGAGAACTTTAAAAGAAACAAGAGAAAATCTGTTAGTTCCCTACAAGGGAGCTCCCATAAGACTTTCAGCTGATTTTTCAGCAGGAACTTTGCAGGACAGAAGGGACTGGCACGAAATATTCAAAAGTGATGAAAAGGAAGGAACTACAACCAAGATTACTCTACCCAGCAAAGCTATCATTTAAAATTGAAGGCCAGATGAAGAATTTCCCAGACAAGAAAAAGCTAAAGGAGACGTCATCAAAATGGCATCATGAGGTGAGCCTCTGTAATTGCCCCTGGAATTTACAACTAATTGAACAGCTATAAATCCACAAAGGACTCCCTGCACAGCAGACAGGCAAGATGAAGAGGCCCACTACTGAATTCACCTAAAGATGGGCGAATCACGTGAGCGGGGAAGAAGGAAGGGAGAAGTGTGGAGATGGAGACTCACTGGCAAAGGACACAGACCTAAATCAGTGCTCCAAGCTCGCTGCATTCTGGAGCTACTGAGCTGTGGAAGAGGGAAGAACTCGGACTGCTAGGGCTCTGTTTATGGCCCACAGGACTGAAGGGACACCATATATAATATGGTTGAACTCAACGCTCACGGCAGAGACCTTGGAGAAAAGACTGAGGGAAAAGAGGTGAAAACAGTGATTTCAGCCCTCACTACGTCAGAGAATGGAGCCATAGGCACTGAAACTAGCCAATCCCTCCTTACCCTCCCAAACCTCGCCCCACCCCCACCTGCCTGGTGCTAGAAGACGAACAGTAGCAGTGTCAGATCAAAACAACAGAACGTTTGTTGTTCTGAGAACTGTGGACGGCAGACAGATTTGCAGCCCAACTAGTTCCGGCAAAAGGGAGGGATCTGTGGAAGCAGGACCAGTTGTGCTGGTGGTTGCCAGCATTGCTCTGGGCCATCTCTCACAACTCACCACAACCCTGGCCCCACCTATCTGGGCGGATCCCTGCAGGAGTAAACTGAACTGCTGAAACATACGGGCTCTGAATATGGTGCAAGAAGAGCTTTGGAACTTTAAAAGCTCTCCGTATACTCAGACGGACACTGCACCCTGTAACCCAGGTGAACTATTAACACAGGAGAAGCCCGTCTTCCAGGGAATCCCCCCATTGTGTGAGAAGCTGGAATAGTGAAGAGAAAACATAGCACTACTGTGTGAGAAATAAAAAAAGGCTGCAGTCCAGCAAAAGAAACCATCGACAAAATAAAGAGGCCACCAACTGAATGGGAGAAGATTTTTGCAAATAGTGCCTCCAATAAGGGGCTAATATCCAGAATATACAAGGAACACATGCAACTCAACAACAAAAAAACAAACAACCCAATTGAAAAATAGGCAGAGGACTTGAAGAGACATTTCTCCAAAGAGGACATACAAACTGCAAATAGATATATGAAAAAATGCTCCACATCACTAATCATCAGAGAAATGCAAATCAAAACCACAATGAGATATCACCTCACTCCAGTCAGAATGGCTATCATCAATAAGACAAATAGTAACAAGTGTTGGAGAGGCTGTGGAGAAAAAGGAACCCTCATACACTGTTGGTGAGAATGCAGACTGGTGCAGCCATTATGGAAGGCAGTGTGGAGGTTCCTCAAAAAATTACGAATAGAATTGCCATATGACCCAGCAATCCCTCTCCTGGGTATCCACCCAAAAAATCTGAAAACATTTATACATAAAGACACATGTGCTCCAATGTTCATTGCAGCTTTGTTTACGGTGGCCAAGACATGGAAACAACCAAAATGTCCTTCGATGGATGAATGGATAAAGAAGTTGTGGTATATATACACAATGGAATACTATTCGGCGGTAAGAAAAGATGATATAGGAACATTTGTGACAACATGGATGGATCTTAAGAGAGTAATGCTGAGCGAAACAAGTCAGACAGAAAAAGCAGAGAACCATGTGATTTCACTGATATGTGGTATATAAACCAAAAACAACAAAAGAACAAGACAAACAAATGAGAAACAGAAACTCATAGACACAGATAATAGTTTAGTGGTTGCCAGAGGGTAAGGGGGGTTGGGGGTAGGGGGTTGGGGGTGGGAGATGAGGGTAAGGGAGATCGAATATATGGTGATGGAAGGAGAACTGACTCTGGGTGATGAACACACAATGGGATTTATAGATGATGTAATACAGAATTGTACACCTGAAATCTATGTAATTTTACTAACAATTGTCACCCCAATAAATTTAATAAAATAAAATTTAAAAAAATTTTTAAAAAAAAAGAAAAGAAAAGATGATATAGGAACATTTGTGACAACATGGATGGATCTTAATAATATAATGCTAAGCGAAATAATTGTGACAGAAAAAGCAGAGAACCATATGATTTCACTTATATGTTGTATATAAACCAAAAACAACAAAAGAACAAGACAAACAAATAAGAAGCAAAAACTCATAGACACAGACAATAGTTTAGTGGTTACCAGAGGGTAAGGGGGGTGGGGGTGGGAGATGAGTATAAAGGGGAACAAATATATGGTGATGGAAGGAGTACTTAATCTGGGTGGTGAACACACAATGGGAGTTATAGATGATGCAATACAGAATTGTACACCTGAAATCTATGTAATTTTACTAACAATTGTCACCCCAATAAATTAAAAAAAAAAAGACGTAGAGTGTCTGAATGAATAAGAAAATAAGACCCTTACATATGCATATGCTGCCTACAAGAGACTCACTTCAGATCAAATGATATAAACAGACTGAAAGTAAAGTGATGTAAGAAGATATTTCTTGAAAAGGAAAACAAACAAAAAAGGCTGTGGTAACAATACTTATAGCAGACACAACAGACTTTAAAATAGAGGCTACAACAAGAGACAAAGAAGGACTCCATAAACTCACTTCTGGGTATTTATCCAAAGAAACCCAAAACACTACTTTAAGTGGACATGTGCATCCATATATTCATTGCAGTATTATTCACAATATCCAAGATATGGAAGCAACCTGGATGTCTATCGATGGATAAATGGATTAAGAAGAGGTGTTACATGTATATGATGGAATGTTGCTCAGCCATAGTAAAAGAAACCTTTCCATCTGCAACAACATGGATGAACCTAGATGGTATTGTGTTGAGTGGAGTAAGTCAGACAGAGAAAGACAAATACAATTTGATATCATTTATATGTGGAACCTAAGAACCAAATAAATGAACAAACAGAAAAGAAACAAACTCAGATACATAAAACATTGTGTTGGTTGCCAGATGGGAAGGGGGTTGGGAGACTAAGTTAAAAGGGGGAAGGGATTAAGAAGTACAAATTATTATTTACAAAATAGTCATGGGGATGTAAAATATAGCATAATGGATATAGTCAAGAATATTGTAATAACTACATATTGTGTCAGATGGGTATTAGATATATCTTGGTGACCACTTCGTGAGTTATATAAATGTCCAATCAGTATGTTGTACAAGTGAGACTAATAATACAATATTGTATGTCAACTGTAACTGAAAATTAAAAAAATATTTAAAAAGATAATTATCTATTATGGGGGAAAATGGAAGGACATGAGTATTTTTATACACTGATTTTAATAATGTAAATTAGTTAAGCATCTGGGGGAATTATTTCGTAGTATCAGTCAAAATTTGGATGGTTGCCAGATGAGAGGGAGGTGGGAGGATTGGTGAAAAAGAGGAAGGGATTAAGAGTTACAAATTGGAGCTTTTGGAGACTCCTACATGTGATTTAGAGACTCAGGGTTTGGGGGGAAAATCATGACATCTGTGGAGAATTACCCTCCTTTTGATCAACAAATTTTGGGTTGCTACTGGTCCTTAGTAGAGACTGAACACTCAACCATGAGCCAAAAATTTGCCACATGACATAAGCTGCCTATCATGAACTGGGTATTGTGTGACTCAAGCCATCAAGACATAAAGTTGTCTGTGTACAACAATACTCCATTATTAAGTGGAAATGGTATATATCAGATGAAGCGTAAGCAGGTTTTTAAGGAACAAGTAAATTGCATGAAGAAGTGGACCAAATTCCCATAACTCCTATTTCTGCTACTTTACCTTCACTCTCAATCTGCACTCGTTATCTCATGGAGACTTCCCTATCACTAGTTGACCGAAGAAGCAAAAATTCTGCCCTACTTTACATATTATGCATTCATGTAACAAAAGTGGACAGCTTGTAGCACTGTTTGCCTATTTTGGGACAGCCCTAAAGGACAGCAATGAAAGGAAATCATTTTAATGCACAGAACTTTGAGAAGTGCTCCTGTTTCTTCACTTTACCTAGAAGGAGGGATAGCCAGAGGTCAAAGTCTATAGCAATTTGTTAGCTGTGATGACTGGTGTGACTGAATAATCCAGAACTTGGAAAGGACACAATTGGAAAATCAGAGATGAGGAGGTCTGGGAAAGAGATATGTGGACAGAAAACTCCAAGTCAGCACATAATGTGAAGATATTAGTGTACTATGTGAATGCTCACCAAAGGGTGTGTTTAGCAGAGGAGGATTTCACTACTCAGGTGGATACGATTACTTATCTTATGTTTCTCAATGGACTCATGAACAAAGTGACCATGATATCTGGTATGGAGGTTATCGATGGATTTTACAATGTATCAACATTGTTAGGCTGAACTGTATTTCCCAGAATTCCATGTGTTATATGTTTACAGTAAGGGTGGGCCACAAGGAGATTCTCCCAATATTTTGGAAGGTGGAAGAGAGGGAGAAATCACGTTGTCACATAAACACATTATTACTTATCTGCTGACTCAACTCATGATGAAGCAACAGTGGAGCCAACTATGTATGTATAGCTCCAGGACAAAGGGCCCTGGCTTTGGCAGGATACTACCACCACCAAATTCAGAGGCACTGAGAATGAACATGGGCTTCAGTGCATCCTGTTGGCATCCAGCCTGTGCTCATGGAATTCCAGCTTTCTCATTATCTTTCCTTCCTGCCTGTTCTGTGAGCTTCAATCACTCGCATCATGTGCAGAGAGAGCATTACAGGGACTGTTAGCCCCCATAATTGTGTAAGCCAAATCCCTATAATAAAATCTATCCATCTATCTATATTTTAATATATCTATTGGTCATCTATATTTTCTACTAGCTCTATTTATGACATTGAACCCAGACTGACATAGCAGCTGTTTGGAGGCCAGATCCTTTCCTCTGTGCAGCATCCTTCTTGATTTGTTCTGGGCCTGCCTGTACCTCTTATCCCCAGTGACCTCATCCAGTGGGTGTATTTTTTATAATCTTTTAATTGTCTGTGTTTTATGATGTTTTGGCATATTGGGGTCTTGCTGGCCAGGGGGAGACAGCCTTGCACAGGGCAAGCTAATTCCTCTAGATAGCATAGGACTCCCTTGTGAGAATGCCATTCATATGCACACCAACCGGTCCAGAGCCCATACCAGTCAACTACTTCCTTTATGGAGCTCTCACAGGTTGAGCTACTGTCTCTCTGCCATAATATGACCTCAAGAACAGATATCAAGCAACTAGGGGAAAACCCTACAAACAGGAGCATGCTGACGTTATTTAAACTAGACAATCCTAATCTGTTTAGCCTGTTCTGCTTTGCCTTTCCTACAGAAATATCAATAAAGACTTGCACCCATGTATTCCCCTCACACTTTCTACCTTCTGACCAACCCTGGTGCATCCCCATGTGGCCCTGTGTGACATGACATGCCCCCTCCTTTTGGAAACTATAAGTAATAAACTCTTCTATTAAAAGCAGGTGTCTCCATGTCTGTCAACTTACCATACCTGAGTAAAACAAAGCCTGGATGCTTTTTAAAACAGTAGAACAAAATTATGGACAAAATTGAAGGTAATCCACCCAGACAAGAGATCTTTCTGACACTCAAAGTGATGCTGTCTACTAAGCATACATTATTCACCAACTTTCCAGTCACATGTGAAGATAGTGGTATACTTGGTAATTTCTCTAACCAACTCATGACAGGTGACCCTCCACCAGAAATGTCAATGTTTGGGGGAAAGTTTGACTTTATCATAAATTATTAGAACTACATTTTTGACACCAAACTTTCATTTGTATGAAAATTCTCAATGACTGCAATTAAGTTGTAAAAACCATATGGAAAACATTGCCTTCAGACAAGTACAGCCTTTACATATTGCAGTCTCCATGGTGACTGTGGCAGAACTTTCATCCAATTGTGGTGTTGATGATGTCATACATGATAAAATAATGAATACTTGGAAGAGCTGTTCCTGTGCATTCAGTATCTATTCAACAGTGTGTAGGAAAGATGTTTTTTAAGAAACTATGCTTATTTCCTTTCCTCCCACCATTGGAAGTTAAAACCAAATTTTATAATTCAGAGATGAATGACTTATTTCTTGAAGTCCAGATTGAGAATATTTCATCTTCAATTGTTTTTATACAAAAGGTGTCCTTAGAGCTATCTGAAATGTACACTGGGGAAGAATTAAGTACTGTCAATCAGGCTGGAGAAGATGAGTGTACCTTTGGAACAAGAACATTTTTGCAGTCAATGGAAGGACGCCAATATTTATACCACTTTCAGATCAAGCAGGAATTTTCAGAAAAATATGGTGTCATTAGGGGACTAACAAAAATGGGAAAATTGGGTATAATGTGGAAAAGAAATCTAGGTGAAATGGCGATGCTCCAGACAATCCAACTTGAAAGAGAAGCTCCAGGTTTTGGCAACATGAGGCTGTCCTTGGAGACAATCCCAGATACTGTAATTCTAGAAGAGCCTTTTATTATTACCTGTAAGATAACAAACTACAGTGACAGAAAAATGAAATTGGTTCTGAAGATGTATGATACAGATTCTATTCATTGGTGTGGAAATTCAGGAAGGTATCTTGGTAAGTTGGCTTCAACTTCATCACTCTGCATTACCATGACACTACTGTCCTTAAAAATGGGCCTTCAAAGTGTCTCTGGCATACGGATAATGGACCAATTATTAAAGAAAACCTATGTCTGTGATGATGTTGCAAAAGTCTATGTAATATGTTCCACTGTTAAAATGAAAAGCTGAAGAAAACGTCCAGTGTTGTGCTTTTCAGGGAGCTTCACAGAAAAGCTTTGCATAATTTTGTTAGCAAAAAAATGATCAACCATTAGCAAATATGGAGGCAGATTATTTTCATTTACTTCCTTTGAGACTGAATGCCTTTGAGAATTAAACACCTGTTGATTTCAAACACAACAATCTGTTGATTTTCATCTTATATGAAGTACTTTCTAATTCTATTTTCTACGATTCGATTTGTGATTTCATTAAGGTTATTAAGGTGGCCATTGGACGTTTTTTTTTATTAGAATGAGGTCACCATTTAAAAACTATTTATACCTGCTTTCCAAAGATCCTTAATAGCATTTGGCACTTCCTGTTTCAGTAACGCTGGTCCTGAGAGAACATAAAATCTTAGAGGAATGTTGATAATTTAATTAAATTAATTATTATTGTTTATATAGTAAGATTTCAACTTACCCAGTTTTACTTTTTTCCTGTCTCCTTTTCAGTCAGTGCAAAACTATCAATGACAGTGCTTAATATAATTCAGTATGGTTCTCATTATTTAAACTTCTTGACATTTGCTATCTGGAAAAGTTAATTTTTTTTCTAATAGTATTCCAAATTATTGGGTTTGTAGCCTTGCATTTATACAACACACTAAACTGGCTCTTTTTCATTTATCTTGTTAGTTCTATGAACTGTAGAGTTGGTTTATTTTCATCAGTTGTTATTCCTGCAGGGACCCTGCGAATAGAACTTGGATTACTCAGGTGGTTCTTAACAATTTGCATAGTACCTTACTTCCCTTTTATTCCAAGCCATGAATCATCCTTCTTTTTATATAGGAGATATGGCAATTAAGTTCGAGAACTTGCCACCGTGCACTTACATTGGCAGCACTATGCAAACAGCTTTGTATGGTTTCATAATCTTGGTATATCAGTGTCTCACAGCTGTGTTCATGTCCATGTGTGGCAGTGTCTTGCTGAATGTCCTTCATTATTATTGTTGTGTGTTTTTGTGTGCCATCGAAAGAATGTCTGAACTTGAATGAGAGCAATGAAGAAACATTAAATTTCTTGTTAAATTTGGCAAGAGTGAAAGTGAAATCAGGGCCATGTTAGTCCAAGTTTATGGGGATAATGCCAGGAAGAAAACAGCAGTGTACAAATGGGTTAAACTTTTTTCTGATAGGAGAGAATGTGTCACTGATGAAGAGAGGGCAGGGCAGCCAGTAACAAGCAGAACTGATGAAAACATTGCAAAAATTCATTGAATTGTGCATCAAAATAATTGGCTGACTGTAAGAAACATAGACGACCAAGTAAACATCAATGGAGAAAGAGGAAAATCTTAACTGAAAATCTTGGCATGAGAAAGGTGTGTGCAGAAATGGTCTCAAAGGAGCTCACTGATGAACAAAAGCAAAGGAGACTCTAAGTATGCCAAGACCTTTTGGGGAGGTAAGACGATGTTTTGGGCCATGTTATCACTGGTGATGAAACATGGGTGCACCAATACAACCTTGAAATTAAGTGTCAAAGTGCAGAATGAAAGCCAACCAATTCTCCACTACCAAAAATATTCTGTCAATCCAAATCAAGAGTCAAAACGATTTTACTAAACTTTTTGATATCAAAGGGATTATTCAATATGAATTTGTACCAACTGGACAAACAATTAACCAAGTTTACTATTTGGAAGTGCTGAAAAGGCTGCATGAAAAAGATAGAAAACTTGAATTTTTCACCAACAATTCATGGCTCTTGCATCATGACAATGTACCAGCTCACACGGTATTGTCTGTGAGGGAGTTTTTAGCCAGTAAATAAATAACCATTGGAACACCCTCCCTACTCACCTAATCTGGCCCCCAATGACTTCTTTCTTTACCCAAAGATAAAGGAAATACTGAAAGGAATATATGTTGATTACATTAAGGACATTAAAGGTAATACAACGACAGCTCTGATGGCCATTACAAAAAAAGAGTTCCAAAATTGCTTTGACAGGTTGACTAGGTGCTGGCATCGGTGCATAGCTTCCCAAGGGGAGTACTTTGAAGATGACCATAGTGATATGCAGGAATGAGGTATGTAACACATTTTCTAGGATGGATTTGTGAACTTAATTGCCCGACCTTGTATAAAGATACTTCTCTCTTACAATAAGAAAAGTATCACCCCAATAAATTTAATAAAAAAAAGAAAAGAAAAAAAAAAGGAAAGAAAAGTATCTATTTGAACAGCATTTTGTTCTTTAGTTGAAGTAACTTCTTTTTTGACATTAATCTGTAATGGCTTACAGTTGTCAATGACATTATGGCATGTTGGGCATCTTTTCTTTCATACAACAATCTACACAGTTTTATATAAAGGTCTGTTTTTATCTGAAGTTTGGCAGCTCCTTTTTGATAAGACCACATATAATTTTTTCGCCTCTTGTAGGGTTCTTATTTTTCTAGATATTTGCAGTTTTCTTTTTTTTATTAAATTTATTGGGGTGACAAATGTTAGTAAAATTACATAGATTTCAGGTGTACAATTTTGTATTACATCATCTATAAACCCCATTGTGTGTTCACCACCCAGAGTCAGTACTCCTTCCATCACCATATATTTGATCCCTCTTACCCGCATCTCCCAACCCCCACCCCACTTACCTTCTGGTAACCACTAAGCTATTGTCTGTGTCTCTGAGCTTTTGTTTCTCATTTGTTTGTCTTGTTCTTCTGTTGATTTTGGTTTACATACCACATATCAGTGAAATCATATGGCTCTCTGCTTTTTCTGTCTGACTAATATCGCTTAGAATTATACTCTCAAGATCCATCCATGTTGTCACAAATGTTCGTACATCATCTTTTCTTTTTTTTTTTATTATTTTATTAAATTTATTGGGGTGACAATTGTTAGTAAAATTACATAGATTTCAGGTGTACAATTCTGTATTACATCATCTATATATCCCATTGTGTGTTCATCACCCAGAGTCAGTTCTCCTTCCATCACCATATATTCGATCCCCCTTACCCTCATCTCCCACCCCCCCACCCCCCGCCCCCGTTACCCTCTGGCAATCATCTTTTCTTACAGCCGAATAGTATTCCATTGTGTATATATACCACAAATTATTTATCCATTCATCGATCAAAGGATATTTTGGTTGTTTCCATGCCTTGGCCACCGTAAATAAAGCTGCAATGAACATTGGAGCACACGTGTCTTTATCTATAAATGTTTTCAGATTTTTTGGGTAGACACCCAGGACAGGGATTGCTGGGTCATATGGTAATTCTGTTTATAATTTTTTGAGGAACCTCCACTCTGCCTTCCATAATGGCTGGACCAGTCTGCATTCCCACCAACAGTGTATGAGGGTTCCTTTTTCTCCACAGTCTCTCCAACACTTGTTACTATTTGTCTTGTTGATGATAGCCATTCTGACTGGGGTGAGGTGATATCTCATTATGGTTTTTATTTGCATTTCTCTGATGATTAGTGATGACAAGCATTTTTTCATATGACTATTTGCCATTTATATGTCCTCTTTGGAGAAATGTGTCTCCAGGTCCTTTACCCATTTTTCAACTGGGTTGTTTGTTTTTTTGTTGTTGAGTTGCATAAGTTCCTTGTATATTTAGGATATTAGCCCCTTATCGGAGGCATTGTTTGCAAAAATCTTCTCCCATTCAGTTGGTTTCCTCTTTATTTTGTTGATGGTTTCTTTTGCTGTGCCAAAGCTTTTAAGTTTCATATAGTCCCATTCATTTATTTTAGCTTTTACTTCCATTACCTTTGGAGGTAAACTCATAAAATGCTCTTTGAACCCAGAGTCCATAAGTATAGTACCTATGTTTTCTTCTTTGCCATTTATTGTGTCAGGTCTTATGCTTAAGTCTTTGATCAATTTTGAATTACCTTTGGTACGTGGTCACAGATAGCAGTCCAGTTCCATTGTTTTGCACGTTGCTATCCAATTCTCCCAGCACCATTTATTGAAGAGGCTGTCTTTTCTCCATTGTACATTTTTTGCTTCTTTATCAAAAATTATCTGTCCATATTTATGTGGTTTTATTTCTGGGTTCTCAATTCTATTCCATTGGTCTATGTGTCTGTTTTTCTGCCAATACCATGCTGTTTTGATTATTGTAGCCCTGTAGTACAAGCTACAGTCAGGGAGTGTGATACCTCCATTATTGTTCTTTTTTCTTAAGATTGCTTTGGTGATTCGGGGTCTTTTGTGGTTCCAAACAAATCTGATGATTTTTTCTTCTATTTCTCTAAGAAATGTCATTGAGATTTTGATGGAGATTGCATTAAATCTGTATATTGCTTTGGGTAATATGGCCATTTTAACTATGTTCATTCTTCCAATCCATAAGCACGGAATGTCTTTTCATTGCTTTGTGTCTTCTTCAATTTCTTTTAAAAATGTCATAGTTTTCAGCACATTGGTTTTTCACATCCTTGGTTAAGTTTATTCCTAGGTATTTTATTCCTTTTGCTGCAATTGCAAAAGGAATAGTTTTTTGTATTTCTATTGTTGAGGTTTCATTGTTAGTATATAGGAATGCAATGGACTTTTGTATGTTGATTTTGTAGCCAGCAACTTTACTGTATTTGTTGATTGTTTCTAATAGCTTTTTGGTGGAGTCTTTAGGATTTTCTATACATAGCGTCATGTCATCTGCAAAGAGTGACAATTTAACTTCTTCATTCCCAATTTCAATGCTTTTTTTGCTTTCTCTTGCCTAATTGCTCTGGCAAGGACATCCAACACTATGTTGAAAAGCAGAGGTGAGAGGAGAGAGCCCTGTCGTGTTCCTGAATGTAGAGCAAAGGGCTTCAGTTTTTCACCATTAATTAGGAGACGAGCTGAGGGTTTGTCATATATGTCCTTTATTATGTTAAGGTATTTTCCTTCTATACCTATTTTATTAAGTGTTTCAATGATAAATGGATGTTGTATCTTGTCAAATGCTTTTTCTGCATCAATGGATATAATCATATGACTTTTGTCCTTTATTTAGTTTATGTGATGTATCACATTGATGGATTTGCGTATGTTGAACCATCCTTGTACCCTGGGGATGAACCCCACTTGGTCGTGATGAATAATCCTTTTTTTTTTTTTTTTTAAATTAAATTTATTGGGGTGACAATGTTTAGTCAAATTACATAGATTTCAGGTGTACAATTCTGTATTACATCATCTATAAATCCCATTGTATGTTCATCACCCAGAGTCAGTTCTTCCATCACCATATATTCGATCCCCCTTACCCTCACCTCCCCCCCCACCCCCCTTACCCTCTGGCAACCACTAAACTATTGTCCGTGTCTATGAGTTTCTGTTTCTCATTTGTTTGTCTTGTTCTTTTGTTGTTTTTGGTTTATATACCACATATCAGTGAAATCACATGGTTCTCTGCTTTTTCTGTCTGACTTGTTTCGCTCAGCATTACTCTCTCAAGATCCATCCATGTTGTCACAAATGTTCCTATATCATCTTTTCTCACTGCCGAATAGTATTCCATTGTGTATATGTACCACAACTTCTTTATCCATTCATCTATCGAAGGACATTTTGGTTGTTTCCATGTCTTGGCCACCGTAAACAAAGCTGCAATGAACATTGGAGCAAACGTGTCTTTATCTCTAAATGTTTTCAGATTTTTTGGGTAGATACCCAGGAGAGGGATTGCTGGGTCATACGGCAATTCTATTCGTAATTCTTTGAGGAACCTCCACACTGCCTTCCATAACGGCTGCACCAGTCTGCATTCCCACCAACAGTGTATGAGGGTTCCTTTTTCTCCACAACCTCTCCAAAATTTGTTACTATTTGTCTTATTGATGATAGCCATTCTAACTGGGGTGAGGTGATATCTCATCCTAGTTTTTATTTGCATTTCTCTGATGATTAGTGATGTTGAGCATTTTTTCATATGTTTATTTGCCATTTGTATGTCTTCTTTGGAGAAATGTCTCTTCAAGTCCTGTGCTCATTTTTCAATTGGGTTGTTTGTTTTTTTGTTGTTGAGTTGCATGAGTTCCTTGTATATTCTGGATACTAGCCCCTTATCGGAGGCACTGTTAGCAAAAATCTTCTCCCATTCAGTTGGTGGCCTCTTTATTTTGTCAATGGTTTCTTTTGCTGTGCAGAAGCTTTTAAGTTTCATATAGTCCCATTCGTTTATTTTAGCTTTTACTTCCATTGCCTTTGGAGTCAAGTTCATAAAATGCTCTTTGAACCCAAGGTCCATAAGTTTAGTACCTATGTTTTCTTCTATGCAGTTGATTGTGTCAGGTCTTATGCTTAAGTCTTTGATCCATTTTGAATTAACTTTGGTACATGGTGACAAATAGCAGTCCAGTTTCATTCTTTTGCACGTGGCTATCCAATTCTCCCAGCACCATTTATTGAAGAGGCTGTCTTTGCTCCATTGTATGTTTTTAGCTTCTTTGTCAAAAATTATCTGTCCATATTTATGTGGTTTTATTTCTGGGTTCTCAATTCTATTCCATTGGTCTATGTGTCTGTTTTTCTGCCAATACCATGCTGTTTTGATTATTGTGGCCCTGTAGTACAGGCCAAAGTCAGGAAGTGTGATACCTCGATTATAGTTCTTTTTTCTTAAGATTGCTTTGGCTATTCGGGGTCTTTTGTGGTTCCAAACAAATCTGATGATTTTTTGTTCTATTTCTTTAAAATATGCCATTGGGATTTTGATGGGGATGGCATTGAATCTGTATATTGCTTTGGGTAATATGGCCATTTTAACTATGTTGATTCTTCCAATCCATGAGCACGGAATGTCTTTCCATTTCTTTGTGTCTTCTTCAATTTCTTTCAAAAATGTCTTATAGTTTTCAGCATATAGGTCTTTCACATCCTTGGTTAAGTTTATTCCTAGGTATTTTATTCTTTTTGCTGCAATTGCAAAAGGAATTGTTTTTTGTATTTCTTTTTCTGAGATTTCATTGTTAGTATATAGGAAGGCAATGGACTTTTGTGCGTTGATTTTGTAGCCGGCAACTTTACTGTATTCGTTGATTGTTTCTAGTAGCTTTTTGGTGGAGTCTTTAGGGTTTTCTATATATAGCATCATGTCATCTGCAAAGAGTGATAATTTAACTTCTTCATTCCCAATTTGGATGCCTTTTATTTCTTTCTCTTGCCTGATTGCTCTGGCAAGGACTTCCAACACTATGTTGAAAAGCAGAGGTGATAGGGGACATCCCTGTCGTGTTCCTGAACGTAGAGCAAAGGGCTTCAGCTTTTTTCCATTAATTATGAGATTAGCAGAGGGCTTGTCATATATGGCCTTTATTATGTTAAGGTATTTTCCTTCTATACCCATTTTATTAAGTGTTTTAATCATAAATGGATGTTGTATCTTGTCAAATGCTTTTTCTGCATCAATTGATATAATCATATGATTTTTGTCCTTTATTTTGTTTATGTGATGTATCACATTGATGGATTTGCGGATGTTGAACCATCCTTGTGCCCCGGGGATGAACCCCACTTGGTCGTGATGAATAATCTTTTTAATGCATTGTTGTATTCGATTTGCTAGAATTTTATTTAGGATTTTTGCATCGGTATTCATTAGAGATATTGGTCTGTAGTTTTCTTTTTTTGTGCTGTCCTTACCAGGTTTTGGTATCAGGGTAATGTTGGCCTCATAAATTGAGTTAGGGAGTACTGTCTCTTCTTCAATTTTTTGGAAGAGTTTGTGCAGAATTGGTATTAGATCCTCTTTGAAGGTTTGGTAGAATTCACTAGTGAAGCCATCTGGTCCCGGACTTTTGCTTTTGGGAAGGTTTTGGATGACTGATTTAATTTCGTTACTGGTGATCGGTCTGTTTAGATTTTCCAGTTCTTCATGGTTCAGCCTTGGAAGGCTATATGGTTCTAAGAACTTGTCCATTTCTTCTAGGTTGTTGAATTTGGTGGCATATAGTCCTTCATAGTATTCTTGGATGATCCTTTGTATTTCTGTGGTGTCCGTGATAACTTCCCCTTTTTCGTTTCTGATTTTGTTAATCAGTGTCTTCTCTCTTTTTATCTTAGTAAGTCTAGCCAAGGGTTTGTCAATTTTGTTAATCTTTTCAAAGAACCAGCTCTTTGTCACATTAATTTTTTCTATTGTCTTTTTGTTCTCTATTTCATTTATTTCTGCTTTAATTTTTATTATTTCCTTTCTTCTGCTGACCTTGGGTTTTACTTGTTCTTCTTTTTCTAGTTCTTTAAGGTGTAACATGAGGTTATTTATTTGGGAGTTTTCTTGTTTCTTGAGATAGGCCTGTAATGAGATAAATTTCCCTCTTAAAACTGCTTTCGCTGCATCCCAGAAATTTTGGTAGGATGTATTTTCATTGTCATTTGTTTCTATGTATCTTTTGATCTCTCCTCTAATTTCTTCTTTGACCCAGTCCTTCTTTAAAAGTATGTTGTTTAATCTCCATGTATTTGTGTTTTTTCCCGCTTTCTTTTTACAGTTGATATCCAATTTCAAAGCCTTGTGATCAGAGAATATGCATGGTATGATTTCAATCTTCTTAAATTTGTTGAGACTGATTTTATGTCCCAATATATGGTCTATCCTTGAGAATGTTCCGTGTACACTAGAAAAGAATGTATAGTCTGATGTTTTAGGATGAAGTGCTCTATAAATGTCAATTATGTCCATTTCATCTAATGTGTCATTTAGGGCTACTATTTCGTTATTTATTTTCTGTTTGGATGATCTATCCATAGCTGTCAATGATGTATTTAAGTCCCCTAGTATAATTGTGTTTTGGTCAATTTCTCCCTTTAGTTCTGTTAGTAGTTGCTTGGTGTATTTCGGTGCTCCCTGATTGGGGGCATAAATATTGATGACTGTTATGTCTTCTTGTTGTACAGTCCCCTTCACCATTATGAAATGTCCATCTTTATCTCTTGTTATCTTTTTCACCTTGAAGTCTGTTTCATCTGATATCATTATGGCTACACCTGATTTTCTCTGGGTACCATTTGCTTGGATTGTCAATTTCCACCCTTTCACTTTGAGTCTATGCTTGTCCTTGTAGCTGAGATGTGTCTCTTGGAGACAGCATATGGTTGGGTTTAGTTTTTTGATCCAATCTGCTACTCTGTGCCTTTTTATTGGTGAGTTCAGTCCATTTACATTTAGGGTGATTATTGATATGTGAGGATTTCCTGTCATTCTATCTTTAGTTTTCTGGTAAGGCTGTGTCTCCATTGTTTCTTTGCCTTTTTGTTGTTGTCTATTATTTCGGTGTGGTGGTATTCTATGATGTTTCCCTGTGTTTCTTCTCTTATTTCAGTATATATTTCAGTTCTGGATTTTTTTTGAGTGGTTACCCTTAAGTTTATGTAAAAGAAAGTTTGATATTTAGAGTATTCCATTATATTCAGCACGCTTACTCTCTCCATTCCCATATTCCGGTTCAGGCCTTGACTCTCCCCCTTTTTGAGTTTTGGTTGCCACAAATTGTCCCTGTTGATGGTGGTCGAATAGCCTCCTTTAGTATTTCTTGTAGTGCAGGTCGTGTATTAGAAAATTCCCTCAGCTTCTGTATGTCTGGAAAGGTCTTTATTCCTCCTTCATATCTAAAGGATATCTTTGCTGGATATATTATTCTTGGCTCATGATTTCTCTCTTTCAATAGTTTGAATATTTGGTTCCACTCCCTCCTGGCTTGTAGAGTTTCTGCTGAAAAATCTGATGATAATCTAATGGGCTTTCCTTTGTAAGTTACCGTCTTCTTTTCCCTGGCTGCCTTGAGGATTCTTTCTTTGTCATTGATTTTAGACAGCTTCAATACAATGTGCCTTGGAGAAGGCCTGTTGGGATTGAGGTAACTAGGTGTTCTATTTGCTTCTTGGATTCGAGGGTCCAGTTCTGTCCACAAATTTGGGAAGTTCTCATCGACAATTTGTTTGAATATATTCTCTGTTCCCTTCTCTCTTTCTTCTCCTTCTGGTATGCCCATTATTCTTATATTGCTCTTTCTGATGGAGTCAGAAAGTTCTTGTAGAGTTCTTTCATTTCTTTTAAGTCTCAAGTCTCTTTCTTCTTCTCTCTGTGTCATTTCCAGGTTTCTATCTTCGATGTCACTGATTCTTTCCTCCATCTGGTCAACTCTACTACCTAAGCTGGTTATTTCATTCTTAATTTCTTCTATTGAGTTCTTAATCTCCAGAAATTCTATTTGGTTCTTTTTTAAGATTTCAATCT
Source organism: Rhinolophus sinicus (assembly GCF_057876585.1). Taxonomy (NCBI): domain Eukaryota; kingdom Metazoa; phylum Chordata; class Mammalia; order Chiroptera; family Rhinolophidae; genus Rhinolophus; species Rhinolophus sinicus. The sequence continues at coordinate 45,054,616 of NC_142518.1, read as the reverse complement.
CTTTTGTAAAATGCTCATGCTGTTCTTTGATTGAGTTTCTGAGTTCCTTTAACTGCCTATCTGTGTTTTGTTGTATCTCGTTGAGTTTTTTCAGAACTGCAATCTTGAATTCTCTGTCATTTAAGTCGCATGTTTCTGTATCTTTAAGTGCCTTCTCTGGAGATTTTTCACTTTCTTTCTGAGTTATCTTGTTGCCTTGGTTATTCATGGCGATTACTGGTTTACTATTTCTCTTCCTAGACATCTACAGGAGTGGCTTCTGCAACAGGTTGATAGAAAGTGGTCTTTCTTTTGTTTGCCAGTACTTGTTGGTAGAATGTTTTATTATTTCTCCAACTGCAACTTATTTTCCTTCTCCCACACAGTAGTGGTATGTGTTCTCTGCACTATTCCAACTTCTCACGCAAAGGGGGGATTCCCTGGGAGATGGGCTTCTCCTCTGTTAATAGTTCGTCTAGGTCACAGGGCGCAGTGTCCCGGTGGGTATGCGGAGAGCTTTTGATGTTCCAAAGCTCTTCCAGCTGCTGATTCAGAGCCCGTATATTTCAGCAGTTCTGTTTACTCCTGCAGGGATCCGCCCAGATAGGTGGGGTCAGGGGCGGGGTGAGTTGTGAGAGGTGGCCCAGAGCAATGGCGGCGACCACCACCACAGCCGGTCCTGCTTCCACAACTCTCTCCCCTTTGCTGGAACTAGTTGGGTTTTGAAATTGTGTTTGCAGTCCACAGTTCTCAAAACAGCAAATTTTCTGTTGTTTTGATCTGACACTGCTACTGTTTCGCTTTTAGCACCGGGCAGGTGGGGGCGGGGCGAGCTCTGGGAGGGGAGGGAGGGGGTGGCTAGTCTCAGTGCCTAAGGCTCCATTCTCTGCTCGGCAGTGCGGGCTTAAACCACCGTTTTCAGCCTTTTTCCCTCAGTTTTTTCTCCGAGGTCTCTGCCGTGAGCGTTGGGTTCAGCCGTGTTATATGCTGTCCCCTCAGCCCTGTGGAGCCCTGGCGGAGCCCTAGCAGTCCGATCTCCCGCAGCTGCGGTTGTTCTGGGAAGCAGCGAGCTCGCCGCACTGAGCTAGGTCTGCGTCCTCCGCCCGCGCGGTTCCGTCTCCGCGCGCTTCTCCCTTTCCTCCTCCCTCCACTCGCGCGCGGATCTCCCACCTGTAGGTGATTTCAGTCGGTAGTGGGCCTCTTCGTGTTGCCTGTGTGCTGTGCAGGGAGTCCTTTGTGGAGTTTTTGTTGTTCGATTCGTTGTAAATTCCAGGGGAGCTTTACAGAGGCTCACCTCACGCCGCCATTTTTCCAGAAGTGAATAATCTTTTTAATGCATTGTTGTATTCGATTTGCTAGAATTTTGCTTAGGATTTTTGCATCTGTATAGATCAGAGATAATGGTCTGTAGTTTTCTGTTTTTGTGGTGTCCTTACCAGGTTTTGGTATCAGGTAATGTTGGCCTCATAAAATGAGTTAGGGAGTACTGTCTCTTCTTCAATTTTTTGGAGGATTGGTATTAGATCTTCTTTGAATTTTTGGTAGAATTCACTAGTGAAGCCATCTGGTCCTGGACTTTTGCTTTTGGGAAGGCTTTGGATGACTGATTCAATTTTGTTACTGGTTATCGGTCTGTTTAGATTTTCCAGTTCTTCATGGTTCAGACTTGGAAGACTATATGTTTCTAAGAACTTGTCCATTTCTTCTAGGTTATTGAATTTGGTGACATATAGTCCTTCATAGTATTCTTGGATGATCCTTTGTATTTTTGTATTGTCAGTGATAACTTCCCCTTTTTCATTTCTGATTTTGTTAATTAGTGTCTTGTCTCTTTTTCTCTTAGAGAGTCTAGCCAAGCGTTTATCAATTTTGTTAATCTTTTCAAAGAACCAGCTCTTTGTCACATTAATTTTTTCTATTGTCATTTTGTTCTCTATTTCATTTAGTTCTGCTCTAATTGTCTTTTCTTCTGCTGACCTTGGGTTTCATTTGTTCTTCTTTTTCTTGTTCTTTAAGGTGTAACGTCAGGTTATTTATTTGGGATTTTGCTTGTTTTTTGAGGTAGGCCTGTAATGATATAAATATCCCGCTTAAAACTGCTTTCGCTGCATACCAAAAGTTTTGGTAGGACGTATTTTCATTGTCATTTGTTTCTATGTATCTTTTGATCTCTCTTCTAATTTCTTCTTTGACCCAGTAGTTCTTTAAAGTATGTTGTTTAATCTCCATGTGTTTGTGTTTTTTCCTGCTTTCTTTTTGCAGTTGACATCCAATTTTAAAGCCTTGTGATCAGAGAATATGCTTGCTTTGATTTCAGTCTTCTTAAATTTGCTGAGGCTTATTTTCTGTCCCAATATATGGTCTATCCTTGAGAATGTTCCATGTACACTAGAAAAGTATGTATATTCTGATGTTTTAGGATGAAGTGCTCTATGTATGTCAATTATGTCCATTTCTTCTAATGTGTCATTTAGGGCTGCTATTTCGTTATTTATTTTCTGTTTGGATGATCTATCCATAGCTGTCAATGACGTATTTAAGTCCCCTTGTATAATTGTGTTTTGGTCAATTTCTCCCTTTAGTTCTGTTAGTAGTTGCTTGGTATATTTCGGTGCTCCCTGATTGGGGGCATAAATATTGATGACTGCTATTTCTTCTCATTGTGTAGTCCCCTTTACCATTGTGAAATGTCCATCTTTGTCTCTTGTTGCCTTTTTCACCCTGAAGTCTGTTTCATCTGATATCAGTATGGATACACCTGATTTCTCAGGATACTATTTGCTTGGAGTGTCAATTTCCACCCTTTCACTTTGAGTCTATGCTTGTCCTTGTAACTGAGATGTGTCTCTTGGAGACAGCATATGGTTCATTTAGTTTTTTTGATCCAATCTGCTACTCTGTGCCTTTTTATTGGTGAGTTCAGTCCATTTACATTTAGGGTGATTATTGATATGTGAGGATTTCCTGTCATTCTATCTTTAGTTTTCTGGTAAGTCTGTGTCTCCATTGTTTCTTTGCCTTTTTGTTGTTGTCTATCATTTCTGTTTGGTGGTATTCTATGATGTTTCCCACGGTTTCTTCTTTTATTACAGTATATATTTCAGTTCTGGATTATTTTTTGAGTGGTTATCCTTAAGTTTTTGTAAAAGAAAGTTCGATATTTAGAGTATTCCATTTTCTTCAACACGCTTACTTTCTCCATTCCCGTATTCCGGTTCAGGCCTTTACTCTCCCCCTTTACATGTTTTGGTTGCCACAAGTTGCCCCTGTTGATGGTGGTCGAATAGCCTCCTTTAGTATTTCTTGTAGTGCAGATCGTGTATTGGAAATTTCCTTCAGCTTCTGTATGTCTGGAAAGGTCTTTATTCCTCCTTCATATATAAAGGTTATCTTTGCTGGATATATTATTCTTGGCTCATAATTTCTCTCTTTCAATAGTTTGAATATTTAGTTCCACTCCCTCCTGTTTTGTAGAGATTCTGCTGAAAAATCTGATGATAATCTAATGGGCTTTTCTTTGTAAGTTGCCGTCTTCTTTTCCCTGGCTGCCTTGAGGATTCTTTCTTTGTCGTTGATTTTCGACAGCTTTAATACAATGTGCCTTGGAGAAGGCCTGTTGGGATTGAGGTAATTAGGTGCTCTATTTGCTTCTTGGATTCGAGTATCCAGTCCTGTCCACAAGTTTGTGAAGTTCTCATCGACAATTTGTTTGAGTATATTCTCTGTTCCCTTCTCTCTTTCTTCTCCTTCTGGCATGCCAATTATTCTTATATTGCTCTTTCTGATGGAGTCAGAAAGTTCTTGTAGAGTTCTTTCATTTCTTTTAAGTTTCAAGTCTGTTTCTTCTTCCATCCGTGTCATTTCCAGGTTTCTATCTTCGAAGTCACTGATTCTTTCCTCTGTCTGGTCAACTCTACTACCTAAGCTCGCTGTTTCGTTCTTAATTTCTTCTATTGAATTCTTAATCTCCAGAAATTCTATTTCGTTCATTTTTTAAATTTCGGTCTGTTTCGTTTAATACTCATGTTGTTGTTCTTTGATTGTGTTTCTGAGTTCATTAAACTGTCTTTCTGTGTTTTCTTGCATCTCCTTGAGTTTTTTAAGAACCACAATCTTGAATTCTCTGTCGTTTGAGTCACAGATTTCCATATCTTTAAGTTCCTTTTCCTGAGACTTTTCACTTTCTTTCTGAGCTGTCTTGTTGTGCTGGTTATTCATGGCGATTACTGATTTATTATTTCTCTTCCTAGACATCTACAGGAGTGGCTTCTGCAACAGGTTGATAAGAAGAAGTCTTTCTTTTGTTTTCTAGTATTTGTGGGTAGAATGTTTTATTTGCTGTCCGACTGCAGCCTTTTTTTGTCTCTCACACGGTAGTGTTACGTTTTCTCCACACTATTCCAGCTTCTCACACAATGGGCAGATTCCCTGGGTGATGGGCTTCTCCTCTTTTAATCGTTTGCCTGGGTTACAGGGTGCAGTGTCCGTGTGGGTATGCGGAGAGATTTGAAGTTCCAAAGCTCTTCCTACACCAGATTCAGAGCCCGTATGTTTCAGCAGTTCTGTTTACTCCTGCAGGGATCCGCCCAGATAAGTGGGGCCTGGGGTGGGGTGAGTTGTGAGAGGTGGCCCAGAGCAATGACGGCGACCACCACCACAGCCTGTCCTGTTTCCACAGCTCCCTCCCCTTTGCCAGAACTAGTTGGGCTGCGAATCTTTTTCTGCGGTACACAGTTCTCAGAACAGCAAATAGTCTGTTATTTTGATCTGACACGGCTACTGTTCCACTTCTAGCACCGGGCACATGGTGGCTGTGCATGCTCTGGGAATGTAGGGAGGGGGCGGCTAGTCTCAGTGCCTAAGGCTTCCATTCTGTGCTCGGCAGTGAGGGCTTAAAACACCATTTTCAGCCTTCTTCCTCAGTCTTGTGTCCGAGGTCTCTGCCATGAGCGTTCAGTTTAGCCGTGTTATATGCTGTCCCCTCAGCCCTCTGGGTCATAAACTGAGCCCTAGCAGTCCGAGTTCTCCCCTCTCCCACAGGTGCGGTAGTTCCGGGATGCAGTTGACTCGAAGCACTGAGGTAGGTCTGCGTCCTGTGCCTGCGCGTCTCCATCTCCACACTTCTCCTTTCACTCCTCCCCCGCTTGCATGATTCGCCCACCTTTATGTGAATTCAGTAGTGGGCCTCTTCGTCTTGACTGTCTGATGTGCAGGGACTCCTTTGTGGAGTTATAGTTGTTTGATTGGTTGTAAATTCCAGGGGAGATTTACAGAGGCTCAACTCACGCAGTTATTTTGATGACATCCCCCATGAGTATTTTCTAACTACCAATTTGTACGTCTTAATCCCTTCACCTTTTTCACCCAGCCCACCAAAACCCCTCCCATTGGGCAACCATTAATTTGTTTTCTGTGTCTATGACTCTGTTTTGTCTATTTATTTTGCTCTTTAGATTCCACATATAAGTGACATCATATAATGTTTGTCTTTTTCTTTCTCACGTATTTCACTTAGCATAATTCTCTCTAGATCCACCCATGTTGTCACAAATGGTAAGATTTCATTATTTTATGACCAAGTAATATTCCATTTATATATGTACCAATTCTTATTTATCCAACCATTTATAAATGGACACTTAGTTTGCTTCCATATTTTGTCTATTGTATTGCTGCTATGAACATGAAGAAGTACATATCTTTTCAAATTAGTATTTTGTGTTTCTTCAGATAAATACCCAGAAGTGAAATTGCTGGGACATAAGGCAGTTCTATTTTTAATTTTTTGAGGAATATCTATAGTGTTTTCCATAATGGCTGTACCACTTTGCAATCCTACCAACAGTGCACAATGGTTTCCTTTTCTCTGCATCCTTGCCAACACTTGCTGTTGTTGATTTATTGATGAGAGCCATTCTGACAAAGGTAATGTGATATCTTATAGTAGTTTTAATTTGCATTTCTCTGATAATTTGTGATACTGAACATCTTTTCATAAGTCAATTGTCCATATGCATGTCCTCTTTGGAGAAATGCCCATTCAGGTCCTTTGCCCATTTTTTAATTGGCTTGTTTGTTTTTTTGGTGTTCAGTGGTATGTTGTTTTTTTTTAACAAATTTTGGATATTAACCCCTTATCAGATGTATAATTGGTGAATATTTTCTCCCATTCTGTAGGCTGTCTTTTTGTTTTCTTGATGGTTTCCATAGCTGTGTAAAAACATTTTAGTGTGATGTGCTCTCATTTGTTTATTTTTAAATTTATTTCCCATGCTCAAGGAGATATATCAGAGAAAATGTCACGAAGTACAATATCAGATAATTTACTGCCTATGTTTAACTCTAGAAATTTGATGGTTTCATGTTGTACATTTAAGTCTTTAATCCATTTAGAGTTTATTCTTCTATATGGTGCAAGAAGGTGGTTCAGGATCATTTTTTTCATGTTATCTGTCCAGTTTTCCCAACACCATTTCTTGAATAGGCTGTATTTACCCACTGTATGTTTTGCCTTATTTGTCATAGATTAAATGACCATATAGGCATGGATTTATTTCTGGGTTCTTTATTCTGTTCCATTGATCTATGTGGCTGTTTTAATGCCAGTACCATGCTGTTTTGGTTACATTAGCCTTGTGGTATAGTTTGATATCAGGCAGTGTGATACATCCAAGTTTGTTCGTCTTTCTCAACATTGCTGTGGCTACTTGGAGTCTTTTGTTGTTCCATATCAGTTTTAAAATTATTTGTTCTAGTTCTGTGAAAAATATGATTGGTATTTCTTAAAGAATTTTATTAATATGTAGCTAACATACAATATTATATTAGTTTTGGGTGCACACCATAATTATTCAACATTTATATACCTAAAGAAATGGTCACCATTATAAGTCCAGCAACCATCTGATATCTTACCATGCTCTCACAATTTTATTGACTATATTATTCATAGTGTACATTAAATCCCGATGGCATATATGTTTTAACATATCATTTTTAATTTAAAAAATCTTTGAGATAATATTTAGAAATGAGGTATTTAAGATTTAAAAAAAAACAAAAAACCCACACTGGATGAAGTCATAGAAATGGCAGTGTGAGGTGAGCCTCTTGAAATCTCCCCTGTAATTTACAACTAATGAACAGCTATAATTCCACAAAGGATTCCCTGAGCAGCAGACAGGCAAAACTAAGAGATGTGCAACCAATGTCATCTAAAGTTGTGCAAATTGGGAAAGTGGGGGAGGAGGGAAAGGGGTAGTGTGGAGATCTGGGCTGCGCCAGCTGCAGGATGCAGACCAAAGCTCTGAGCTCCCTGCATGCCGGAGCTACAGCAGTTGCGGGAAAGGGAAGAATTAGAACTGCTAGCACTCTCCGTAAGACCCACAGTCCTGCCTGATGGATCAGCATATAACACGGCTGAACCCAAAGCTCACAGCAGAGACCTCAGAGCAAAGACTGAGGGAAGAAGGGTGAAAACGGTGGTTTAAGCCCTCACTGCCAAGCCGAGGATGGAAGACATAGGCATGGAGCCTAGTTGACCCCTTCCTTCGCTCCCAGAGCTCACCCCATCCCACCAGGACAGTGCTAGAAGTAGCAGGTTCAGATTAAAAGAATAGAGTATTTGCAGTTCTGGGATAAGTGGCCCACAGTCATGGAATCGCGATCCAAGTAGTTGCAGTGAAGGGAAAGGAGCTTTGTGTTGAGGATTGGCTGTGCTGGTGGACACAGTCATTGCTCAGAGCTACCTAACACAATGCACCCTGCCTCTGTTGCCACATATCTGGGCGGATCCTTGTAGGGGTAAACAGAGACGCTAAAACACACAGGCCCTGAAACTGGTGCAGGAAGAGCTTTGGAATTTCAGAAACTCTCCAATTCCCCACATGGAGGTAGTGCCCTGAGACCCAGGCAACCTGCTCACAAAGGAGAAACCCACCTTTTTTGGCTTTGTGCTTTCCCTTTTCTGTGATTTGTGTTTCATTTGTTCTTTTTCTCTAGTTGTTTAAGATGTAATGTTACATTTTGTACTTGGGATTTTTTTTGTTGTTGTTTCTTGAGATAGACCTGTAATAATAGGAATTTCCCTCTTATTACTGCTTTCACTGCATCTCAATAATTTTTTAATTAAAGTTTATTGGAGTGACAATTGTTAGCATCTCAATCATCTGAGTATGAGGTATTTTCATTCTCATTTGTTTCTATGTATCTTTTTTTTTAATTTTATTAAATTTATTGGGGTGACAATTGTTAGTAAAATTACATAGATTTCAGGTGTACAATTCTGTATTACATCATCTATAAATCCCATTGTGTGTTCATCACCCAGAGTCAGTTCTTCCATCACCATATATTCGATCCCCCTTACCCTCATCTCCCACCCCCCACCCTCCACCCCCCTTACCCTCTGGCAACCACTAAACTATTGTCTGTGTCTATGAGTTTCTGTTTCTCATTTGTTTGTCTTGTTCTTTTGTTGTTTTTGGTTTATATACCACATATCAGTGAAATCACATGGTTCTCTGCTTTTTCTGTCTGACTTGTTTCGCTCAGCATTACTCTCTCAAGATCCATCCATGTTGTCACAAATGTTCCTATATCATCTTTTCTTACTGCCGAATAGTATTCCATTGTGTATATATACCACAACTTCTTTATCCATTCATCTATCGAAGGACATTTTGGTTGTTTCCATGTCTTGGCCACCGTAAACAAAGCTGCAATGAACATTGGAGCACACATGTCTTTATCTCTAAATGTTTTCAGATTTTTTGGGTAGATACCCAGGAGAGGGATTGCTGGGTCATATGTATCTTTTGAGCTCTCCTTTTATTCCTTCTGTGACCCTGTCATTTTTTAATATCATGTTGTTTAATTTCCACATATTTGTGTTTTTCCTGCTTTCTTTTCACCGTTGATATCCAATTTCAAAGCCTTGTTATCAGAGAGTATACTTGGTATGGTTTCAATCTTCTTAAATTTGCTGAGGCTAGTTTTATGTCCCAACATATGGTCTATCCTAGAGAACATTCCATGTACACTAGAAAAGAATGTATACTCTGATGTTCTAGGATGCGGTGCTCTACAAATATCAATTATGTTAATTTCTGTTTATTGTTATTTGTTCTGTTTATTATGTTAAATTATGTTACTGCTTTCCCTCCCACTCTCCGGCTGCCTTGAGAAATCTTTGGCATTAATTTTTGACAGCTTTAGTAAAATGTAATCAGAGAAGGCTTGTTGTGATTGAGGTAATTAGTTGTTTTATTTGCTTCTTGGATTCAAGGATCCGGTTCTCTCCACAAGTTTGGGAAGTTCTCATCAACAATTTGTTTGAATATACTCTCTGTTCCCTTCTTCCTTTCTTCTCCTTCTGGTATGCCCATTATTCTTATATTGCTCTTTCTGATGGAGTCACAAAGTTCTTGTAGATTTCTTTCATTTCTTTTAACTCACAAGTCTCTCTTCTTCCATTTGTGTCATTTCCAGGTTTCTATCTTTGAGGTCACTGATTCTTTCCTCCAGCTGGTCAGCTCTATTACTGAAGCTGGGTATTTCATTCTTCGTTTCTTTTATTGAGTTCTTAATTTCCTGAAATTCTATTTGGTTCTTTTTAAAAATTTCAATTTCTTTGGTAAAATATTCATTTTGTTCTTTGATTGTGTTTCTGAGTTCATTAAACTGTCTGTCTGTGTTTTCTTGCATCTCTTTGAGTTTTTTCAAAATTGCAATCTTGAGTTCTCTCTCATTTAAGTCTCATATATCCATGTCTTTAAATTCATTTTCTCGAGATTGTTTATTTTCTTCTAATCTGCCTTGTTGCCCTGGTTATTCATGGCAATTAGTGAGTTATTATTTCACTGCCTGGGCATTTACAAGAGTAGATTTGGCACCAGGTTGATATGAAGAGGTGTTTCTTTTGCTTTCCAGTAGGGGTCACTGGAACATGTTATTTTTTTCTTACAGCTGAAGCATTGTGTTTTCCCTTGGGGTCTTCTGGCTTCTTACCGGATGGGAGGTTTCCTGTGAGGTGGGTTTCTCCTGTGTGATCAGGTCACCTGGGTCTCAGGGCACTGCTCCTGGAAAAGGATGTGGTAGGTGATGGGGTTCTCTCCCGCTGAAATCCCAATGTTGCCCCTGCAGCTTGATGCAGAACTTTTCTGTCTCATAAGCCCTGGTTGCCCCTGGGCAACAGGTGGGGGTAAGGTGGGCTGGGAGAAGTCCTGGTGTATCTGTGGCTTCAAGTAATGGTGACTTCCAGCCCACAGCTTTTTCACTCCTACAGCTCCTTCCCTGTCAACAGAATTAGCAGCACTGTGCATCTGCCATTGTGGCAGTGTCTGTCCAGTTTTTAGGGCTGTAGATATTCTGCTCTTTAATCCAACACTGCTGTAGTTTCTTCTGTAGCCCATTTCTAACACTGGGAGGGTGGATAGAGGCAGCCAGGCTTCACATCTTTGTTTTATGCCTGGCAGAAGAGGCATCACCCTTCTGTATTCAGTCTTTGCCCTGAGGTCTCTGCCCCAATCACTGGGTTCAGCCTTATTATATGCTGATCTCTCAGGTAGCATTCTGTGGGCCACAGAAAGTGCACCTGCAGCCTGAATCCTTCCATCTTCTGAGACCGTAGTGGGCTCCTGGCTGCATATTGAGGACCGCGTCTCTGCACTTCCCCCTTCCCTCCTAACGTGCTTTCCTGATTCAACCACCTTCAGATGTTTCAATGTATAAATCTGTCACACATGCTTGTGGGTGCATACATTTTCCTTTGATTAATATAGCTGTTCAATTTGAAGTAACTTCCAGGGGAAATTTCGAGGAACAATCCTCAGGCTGCCATGTTTCTGACATCCTGTAATGAACATTTTTTTGTCATCTTATCTTTTGATTGGAGCATTTATGCCATTTACATTTAAAGTAATTGTTGATAGATATGTAGTTACTGTGTCATTTTATTATTCATATCTTTTTATTTGTTCTTCTCCTCTTAAAGAAATTTCTTTAACATTCTTTGTAATACTGGTTTGGTGGTGATGAACTTCTTTAGCTTTTTATTGTCTGGGAACCTCTTTATGTATCCTTTGATACAAAATGACAGCTTTGCTCAGAAGAGAAATTTTAGTTGTAGGTCGTTGCTTTTTATCACTTTGAATATTTCCTTCCAATCCCTTCTGTTCTGCAAAGTATTTTTGTTTTTTGTTGGTTGGTTTGTTTGTTTTCGTGTGTGTGTGTGACCTTGCTAGGTACCTTGGGATACAACTTTTCATTCACCATTTAGGTTATTTGCTTAGCTTAAATTCTTTTAGATAATTGACATAAATTCTTTTTTTGGAGATTTGATTTTACATGAATATTTTTTAAAATTAAATTTACTGGGGGTACATTGGTTAGTAAAATTATATAGGTTGCAGTTGTACAATTCTATAATACATCATCTATATATCACATTGTCTCCTCACCAACAAGAGTCAGTTCTTCTTCCATCACCATATATGTGACACCCTAAAACGTTCTTCTACCATTCCCGTGCCCACCTTACCCTCTGGTAACCAATAAACTGTTTTCTGTTTTCTGTGTCTATGGGTTTTGTTTATTTGTTTATTTGTCTTCTTCCTTTTTTGCTTTCAGTTTTATATCCCACATATGAGTGAAGTCATATGGTTCTTGGCTTTTTCTGTCTTACTTATTTTGTTTAGTATAATAATCTCAAGGTTAATCCATGTTATCACAAATGGCAGTATTTCATAATTTCTTATGGCAGAATAGTATTCCATTGTGTATATATACCAAATCTTTATTTAATTAAATTTTATTGGGGTGACAATTGTTAGTAAAGTTACATAAGTTTCAGGTATACATTTCTGCAATGCATCGTCTGTATATCACACTGTGTTCACCAACCAGAGTCAGTTCTCCTTCCATCACCATATATTTGATCCCTTTTATACTCAACTTCCACCGCCCTACCCCCTTCTCTCTGGTAACCACTACACTATTGTCTGTGTTTATGAGATTTGTTTCTTCATTTATATTGTTTCTTCATTGTTTATAGTTTTATACACCACATATCAGTGAAATCATATGGTTCTCGAATTATCTGCTCACTTCATTCACTTAGCATTATAATCTCGAGATCCATCCATGTTTCCGCAAATGGTACTGTTTGTTCCTTTCTCATGGCAGAATAGTATTCCATTGTGAATATATACCATATCTTTTTTAGCCAATCTTCTACTGAAGGACACTTTGGTTGTTTCCATGTGTTGGCCACTGTAAATAAAGCTGCAATGAAAATCGGAGGACATATATCTTTACAGATAAATGTTTTCAGATTTTCTGGGTAGATACCCAAGAGAGAAATTGCTGGGTCATATGGAAATTCTATTCTTAATTTTTTGAGGAAACTTCACTCTGTACACGTGGAACTCGTGATTCCATTCCAGGGTTTGAAGCCCATTTCTGTACAGTTTCTTCATCATCACTACCACACAAATCAGCAAAAGTAGCTTCTAAATTTTTCTAATTGGTGAATTCGAGTATTAATACAATCTACCAAATCTTCCTCTGTTCAGGTTGGTATCAGGCTTTTCAAATTGGTATAGCTCTTGTAAGATTTTGTACTCCTCCCGTGTGAACGTTTCTTCGAAGGGATTCTTGGCTGAAAAAATCTAGGTCAATATCTAACACAAGTGCACCCCGTTTCTTCAAAGTTCCTAGAATTTCTCCAGTAATGATTGCAGCTTGCGGGTCCTGTCTTTCAGGAGAACGTGAACACGAAGGTCCGAGGCAAGTCTGGCCCCCTCTCTGTGTCACCATGTCCTTTTCCGGTCCTCCTGAATAAGAGTCAAAGTTAGCAGAGGCAATATTTTCTGCATATTTCAGTGCTAGCTTTGGTTTCTTAGCAGAAGATATTGCAGCATTGTCTTCTTGACTGTTACAGAGTTTATATGGCTTTACATAATTACATCCAATTGTAAAGGTTTTTGGTTCCCTAGCTGGTCTTCAGTTACATAAAAAGCATCACTTAGGAAGTAATGTTATGTACTTGTAACCCTGATGGTTGTGGGAGAAATAAATATCTTTGCCTACTAAAAAGTGATGTTTGCCTTCTCTAATTTGCTCAGACCATGTGAGATTAAGCCATATTATATGAGAAAAATGGCCAGCATAAACTGCAGGAATAATCCAATTCTCAATACTTAATTCTCCAAAAAGAGTTTCCTTATCAAACACAATGTCAGCTAGCATATTCACAGGAATAAGGAGGTCTGGATGTGAATCAAAATGCACAAAACTTATATTACTGGCAGGACGAAGCTTTGAGTCCATGGTTTGGTATATAAAAGGCAGAATCTCCTGATGATCCTCCACCATCCACACTGGGAGCTCTGGGTAGTTCTGGAGATGAGCACACTGTCCCACTCTCGTCACTCTAGTTTTCCCGTCCAGCTGTGTCCCTGGGGTAAGGACCCGGGAACGCTGGAGAGGAGGCCCTGCCATCCTCCTTGGGTCTTTATATATAATTTTTATGTTTCAGTTACAGGTAACATCCAATATATTTCTTCAGCTATACAACATAGTGATTATACATTTATATAACTTAAGAAGTGATCCACAATATTATTTTATATTAATTTCAGGTGTACAGCATAGTTGTTAGACACTTATATAATTTAAGAAGTGATCCCCCTGACTAGTCTAGACCCACCTGGCACTATATATAGTTATTAACACATTAGTAACTATATTACCTATACTTTACATCCCCATGACTTTTGTAATTACCAATTTGTGCTTGTTAATTGCTTCCCCTTTTTCACACATCCCTCAGTCCCCTTCCCATCTGGCAACCATCGAAATGTTCTCTGTATCTACAAGTTTGTTTCTGTTTTATTTATTCATTAATCTTGTTCTTTAGATTCCACATATGAGGTCTGACAATTAAACTCATGAACTCATCCTAGAAAAAGTGCTACATGCCTCACTGCTGAATATCACTATGGTCACCTTTGAAGTACTCCCCTTGGGAAGCTATGCACTGATGCCAGTGCCTAGTCCACTCTTCAAAGCAATTTTGGAACTCTTTTCCTGGAATAGCCATCAGAGCTGTCTTCATATTACCCTTGATATCCTAAATGTCATCAAAATGTCATCCTTTCAATATTTCCTTTATCTTCAGTTAAAGAAAGAAGTCATTGGGGGCCAGATCAGGTGAATAGGGAGGGTCTTATACAGTTAGTTGTTTACTGGCTAAAAACTCCCTCACAGACAGTGCCCTGTGAGTTGGTGCATTGTCATGATGCAAGAGACATGAATTGTTGGCAAAAAGTTCACGTCATTTAACTTTTCCATGCAGCGTTTTCAGTACTTGCAAACAGTAAACTTGGTTAACTGTTTGTCCAGTTGGTATAAATTCATAATGAATAATCCTGATGTCAAAAAATGTTAGCAACATTGTTGCAACAAGTTCGCGAACTGAATTCACATATCTTGTATAAGTGAATTAATATACCATTTGTCTTTCTCTGTCTGACTTACTCCATTAAACATAATACCTTCTAGGTCCATCCATATTGTTGCAGATGGAAAGATTTTATTCTATTTTATGACTCAGTAATATTCCATTGTATGTGTGTACCACCTATTCTTTATTCATTCATCCATTGAAAAACACCCAGCTTGGCTCCATATCTTGGCTATTGTAAATAATGCTGCAATGAACATATGGATGAACATGTCCTTTTGAAGTAGTGTTTTGGGTTTCTTTGGGAAAATAACCAGAAGTGGGATTACTGGATCCTTCTTTGTCTCTTGTTATAATATTTGTCTTAAAGTCTATGTTGCATAGTAGAAGTATTGCAATCCCAGCTTTTTAAATCCATATCTATTTTCATTAAATATCTTCTCCATCCATTTACTTTAAGTTTGTGTATGTATTTCAATCTGAAGTGTTTATTGTAGGTAGTATATGTGAGGGTCTTGTTTTCCTATCCATTCACCCACCCTATGTCCTTTGATTGGAGTATTAAATTCATTTACATTGAAATAATTGTTCATAGATATGTAGTTATTGCCATTTTATTTTTCATATTTTTTATCTCTTTTTTTTTCCTTTCTTAAATAAGTTCTTTTAGTATTTCTTGTAATGCTGGTTTCTTGGTAATGAACTCCTTTAACTTTTTCTTGTCTGGGAAACTCTTTATCTGTCCTTTGTTTCCAAATGATAGATCTGCTGGGTAGAGTAATCTTGGTTGTAGGTCCTTGCTTTTCATCACTTTGAATATTTTGTGCCAATCCCTTCCGGCCTGCAAAGTTTCTGTTGAGGAATCAGCTGATAGTTTTATGGGTGTTCCCCTGTAGTAACTAACTATTCTTGTTGCTTTTAGAATTATCTCTTTGTCTTTAACCTTTAGCATTTTACTTATGGTGTGTCTTGGTGTTGGCCTCTTTGGGCTCATCTTGTTTGGGACTTTCTGCATTTCCTTGGCTTGTTTGTCTATTTTGTTCAAGATTACTTTCTGTAATTATTTCTTCAAATAGATTGTCAATTCTTTGCTCTCTCTCTTCCTTCTCCTCTGGTACCCCTCTAATGCAAACATTGGGACTCTTATTGTCTCACAGGCCCCTTGAACTATCTTCAGTTTTTTGGTTTCCCTCTTTTTTTGTTGTTGTTTTGTTTTGTTTTGTTTTGCTCTTCTGAATAGCTGGGTTTTTTTTTCATTTTTCCAACTTGCTGATTCAAAACTGCTTTATCTAATCTACTGTTGTTTCCCTCTAATGTATTCTTTATCTCAGTTATTGTATTTTTAATACCTGATTGGTTGTTGTTTATGTTTTCTTTCTCCATTTTTATGTTCCCTATCTCTTTGTGGATGTTCTTTCTGAGATCATTGAGCATCCTTATAATTAGTGCTTTGAACTCTGTATCTGGCAGATTACTTGTCTCCATTTTGTTTAATTCTTTTTTCTGTATCCTTGTTCTTCAAAAAGACATGTGCATCCATATGTTCATTGCAGCACTATTTATAATAGCCAAGATATGGAGGTAGGCTAGGTGTCCATCAATGGATGAATGGATAAAGAAGCGGTGGGACATTTATACAGTGGAATGTTACTTGGCTATAAAATAGAATGAAATTTTGCCATCTGCAAGGACATGGATGGACCTAGAAGGGATTGTGCTGAATGGAGTAAATCAGACAGAGAAAGACAAATGGCATATACGAATTCACTTATATGTGGAATCTAAAGAAAAAAAAATGAATAAAGAGAACAGAAGCAATGTAGGTACCTCCTTAAGTCAAGCTACTTACGAAAATAAAAAGAGTCAAGTGTTGGGAGAGGCTGAGCATTTTAAGTTCTCACTTTTCACTTAAAATACAGATTCCCAGTTCAGTCTTAATCTATTAAGATGCACATATTCCGGCTTCTCATCCAGATGGTGGAGTAGGTAAACACTCTGTTCACCTCCTTCCAGAACACATTAAATTTAAAACTAAACTACAGAAACGCCATCAGTGAGAACTCCCTGAAGCACAGCTGAACAGAAGTCCTATAACTAAGTATATACATAAGTACTGCTAAAGTGAATCCTGTTTCTAAACATCAGCCCCTGCACAATAGCTTCTCCACTGTAGTCACAGCCAGTCTTCAAAATCAGCCTGAGGGTCAGTCCCTCTCATTCATGAGCAAAGAACAATCAAGGCCCAACTACAACAGGAGGGCACACACAACTCACACAAGGGACACACCCAGAGCACCTGGCTCAAGTGACAAGGGAGACTGCATCACTGGGCCCCACAGAACACCTACTACATAAGTCCACTCTACTAAGACTGGGAGGCATAGCAGCTATACGTAACACTCAGAAACAAACACAGGGATGCACCAAAATGAGGAGACAAAGGAACATATCCCTAATGAAAGAACAGGACATATATCATTTGTGGAGGTTGTTGGGTGGTGCTCTGGTGTGGTCTGAAGCTGGATACTGGCAGTATTGTTTCTGGGGTCTTTTTTTTGGGGGGGAGCTCTGGTGCAGGCCAACATCAGCCGCTGCCTGTGCCCTGCCCGGAGCCACTTGTTATAAGCTAAAAAGTGATCTGCAGAGGCTGCCACTTGTGCTGCACTTAGATGGGCTTAATAAAGGATATGGGACATGCCAGGTCC
Organism: Rhinolophus sinicus; assembly: GCF_057876585.1. Classification (NCBI taxonomy): domain Eukaryota; kingdom Metazoa; phylum Chordata; class Mammalia; order Chiroptera; family Rhinolophidae; genus Rhinolophus; species Rhinolophus sinicus. The sequence continues at coordinate 45,037,468 of NC_142518.1, read as the reverse complement.
AGATGCTGCTTGTTTGGGTTTCGTGAACCTTGGAGAGATTTTAGAATGTCCACAGCATCAGCCAATACAGGCCATTTGAATGAAAAACCCACTACATCTTCAGTGGCCCCTCAAGTTGGGTGGGACAGGGTCTCAGGGAATCACCAGGGTGGGGCAAACACTGTTAGGCAGGTTGACTGTGACTCAGATATGCTGCCCGCCTGTGTCTGAACTTTGGGTTGGAGGGTGGGCTCAACAGAGGAACATTTACTTCTGCCAGCAATTATGTCTGGAATAAAGCTGATCTTCCAACCACTGCCCCAAAGCCAGACTATTCACTTCCTCCCTGTATTTCACTGGTGCCTTTCAAGCCGCTGCCCTAGCACTGGAGCTCAGAATGAATGAGACCTTCAGCGAGTAAGTTCTTGCATGGGATCTCTAAGAGGAACACCTGGAATTTCAGCAACACTTCATCTCACTTAGTGACATTCTCTGCTGGTTTTCACAGCCAGAAGTTATGGGGACTTCTCTCCCTAGCCCTGGAACCCTGAACTGGGGAGCCTCGTGTGAGACTGTGACCCCTTGATCTCAGGGTGGACCTCAGCATCTAAGATATCCTTCCTGATTTTTAATTGCTACATGTGGGTGTGGGACCAGCCAGATTCACATCTTTGCTCCTCCTTCCAGTCTTGATATGCCTTCTTCTATATATCCTTAGTTATAGGACTTCTGTTCAGCTATACTTCAGGGAGTTCTCAAGGATGGTTTCTCTGTAGTTTAGGTGTAAATTTGATGTGGTCTGGGAGGAGGTGAGCAGCATTTATCTACTCTGCCATCTTGACCAGAAGCTGGAACATGTGCATTTTAATAGATCAAGATTAAATTAAGGGCAGCTGGATGGCTCAGTTAGTTAGAGTACAACCACAACCTCTGAGCAACAGGGTTACTCATTTGATTCCCACATGTGCCATTGAGCTGTGCCCTCCACAACTAGATTGAAGACAACAACTTGTGCTGACCTGCCACTGAGCTCCCAGTGGGTGGCTGGATGGCTCAGTTGCTTCGAATGTGTGATCTTAACAACAAGGTTGCTAGTATGACTCCTGCATGGGATGGTATGCTGCACGCCCTGCAACTAAGACTAAACATGGCACCTTCAGCTGAGCTGCCTCTGAGCTGCCAAGGGGTGGCCAGGTCGCTCAGTTGGTTAAAGTGTGTGCTCTTAATAAGGTTGCCAGTTTGACTCCCACGTTGGACGGTGGGCTGTGCCCCCCATAACTAGATTGAAAACAGTAACTGGACTTGGAGCTGAGCTGCGCCCTCCACAACTAAGATTGAAGGACAACAACTTGACTTGGAGCTGATGGGTCCTGGGAAAAACACACTGTTCCCCAATAAAGTCCTGGAAATACAAACTGTTAAGAAATTTTTTTTTAAAAAAGACTAAATTATGAATCTGCATTGTACTGGAAAAGCAATAACTTAAAACCCTCAGCCCCTTCTAACACCTGACTCTTGTTTATTTTCTTGAGTAGACTGACTTAAGGAGGTAAATATATGCACAGTGATCAGTCAGCCTACCTCTGGCAACAAATGGGATCTGAGTAGAGAAGTTACAGAGAGAGGGTGCCCAACCATTCAAACTGCATCAAGAGGTCCTTACAGCCTTCTCCAAACATAATATAGTCAGTCTTTATTTGGAATGGTGTTTAACAGGTTTTCAAGATTGTTGTGGTAGCTACGTACAAAGGACAAGATGTAGGCAATGTGCTGTGCTTAATATAGCTTTATTAGATGGGGAAAGGCTGGGAATCATTGCTTCTCCACTGAGAAAGAGAGAGATAGAGTGTTTCTCCAATATTCTGGTCCCTGATATTGCATTCAGAATCCAGAGACATCAAGAGATTATAAGCTCCTAAAAAAAGAAAGAAATACAAGGTGTGATCAAATAATATGGTGAATGTTTAAATTTAAAAAACGTAATACAGGGGCCGGCCCGGTGGCTCAGGCGGTTAGAGCTCCATGCTCCTAACTCCGAAGCCCGCCGGTTCGATTCCCACATGGGCCAGTGGGCTCTCAATCACAAGGTTGCCGGTTTAACTCCTCAAGTTCTGCAAGGGATGGTGGGCTCCGCCCCCTGCAACTAAGGTTGAACATGGCACCTTGAGCTGAGCTGCCTCCCGGATGGCTCATTTGATTGGAGCACAGGCTCTCAACCACAAGGTTGCCAGTTCAATTCCTCGACTCCCGCAAGGGATGGTGGGCAGCGCCCCCTGCAACTAAAATTGAACAGGGCAGCTTGAGCTGAGCTGCCGCTGAGCTCCCAGATGGCTCAGTTGGTTGGAGCGTGTCCTCTCAACCACAAGGTTGCTGGTTCGACTCCCGCAAGGGATGGTGGGCTGTGCCCCCTGCAACTAGCAATGGCAACTGGACCTGGAGCTGAGCTGTGCCCTCCACAACTAAGACTGAAAGAACAACAACTTGAAGCTGAACAACACCCTCCACAACTGACATTGAAAGGACTACAAATTGACTTGGAAAAAAGGCCTGGAAGTACACACTGCTCCCCAATAAAGTCCTGTTGCCTTTCCCCAATAAAATCTTAAAACAAACAAACAAAAAAAAACAAAACAAAACAAAACAAAAACTATATAAAAATGTATTACAGTAACATATACATTGTCATTAATCCCCCTCAAAATACTCTCCCTCAGTTCAAAAACACTTATCCCATCATTCTTTTTTTTTTTTAGAAGAATTATCTTTTTTTTTTTTAAGATTATATGGGGAAAGGGAACAGGACTTTATTGGGGAACAGTGTGTATTTCCAGGCCTTTTTTTTTTTAATTGCTGAACAGTAGTGTGTTTTTACCAGGACTCAGCTCCATCCAAGTCAAGTTGTCCTTTCAATCTTTGTTGTAGAGAGTGCAGCTCAGCTCCAGGGCCAGTCGTTGTTGTTAGTGGTAGGGGGTGTAGCCCACCATCCTTTGCGGGAGTCAAACCAGAAACCTTGTGGCTGAGAGCCCGCGCTCCTACCAACTGAGCCATCTGGCCCCCTGGGAACTGAGTGGCAGCTCATTGACTTAATTCTAGTTGTGGAGGGAGAAGCACGCTGGCCCATGTGGGAATCAAACTGACAGCCCCATTGCCCAGAGCTCATGCTCTAACCCACCTTTCTGCCCCTATCCCATCATTTTTGCCACTTTCTGAAGCAGTTCTGAAAGTCCTCTTTCACAAGTGTCTTCAGTTGTGCTGTCGTGGCTACCCCGATGTCTTAAATCATTTTGACTTTGGGGAAGAGCCAGAAGTTGCACAGTGCCAGGTCCTGTGAATAAGGTGGATAAGGACACACTGTAATGTTTTTATCTGACTCACATAAATATGGACAATAATTTTTGACAAAGAAGCCATAAACATACAATGGAGAAAAGAAAGCTTCTTCAATAAATGGTGCTGGCAGAATTGGAAAGCCATGTGCAAAAGAATGAAACTGGACTGCTATCTGTCACCATGTATCAAAATTATTCAAAATGGATCAAAGACTTAACATAAGACCTGAAACAATAAACTGCATAGAAGAAAACATAGGTACTAAACTGATGGACCTTGGGTTCAAAGAGGATTTTCTGAATTTTACTTCAAAGGCAAGGGAAGTAAAAGCTAAAATAAATGAAAGGGATTATATCAAACTAAAAAGCTTCTGCACAGCAAAACAAACCATCAACAAAACAAAGAGGCAACCAACTGACTGGGAGAAGATTCTTGCAAACAACACCTCTGATAAGTTGCTACTATCCAAAATATATAAGGAACACTTACAACTCAAGAACGACAAAAAACAAAAACAGAAACAAAATCCAATTAAAAAATGGGCAGAGGACTTGAAGAGATATTTCTCCAAAGAGGACATAGAAATGGCAAACAGACATATGAAAAAATGTTCAACATCACTATATCATCAGAGAAATGCAAATACAAACCACAATGAGATATCACCTCACCCCAGTTAGAATGGCTATCATCAACAAGACAAATAGTAACAAGTGTTGGAGAGGCTGTGGAGAAAAAGGAACCCTCATACACTGTTGGTGATAATGCAAATTGGCACAGCAGTTATCTAACGCAGTGTGGAGGTTCCTCAAAAAATTAAAAATAGAATTACTATATGACCCAGCAAGCCCTCTCCTATGTATCTACCCAAAAAATATGAAAACATTTATCCATAAAGATCTATGTGCCCCAATGTTCATTGCAGCTTTACTTACCATGGCCAAGACATGGAAGCAACCCAAGTATCCCTCAGTAGATGAATGGATAAAGAAGTTGTGGTGTATATACACAATGGAATATTATTTTGCCATAAGAAAAGATAAAATAGTACCATTTGTGACAACATGCATGGATCTTGAGATTACAATGCTAAGCGAAATAACTCAGAAAGAAAGGGTGTAGAACCATATGATTTCACTGATATGTGGTATTGTGAAGCTGAAGACAACAAAAAAAGAAGACATACCAGTGAAGAAACAAAGACTCATAGACACAGATGATAGTTTGGTGGTTGCCGGAGGGTAATGGGGGGACAAGGGTTCTAGAAGAGGGTAAACAGGGTCAAATATATGGTGATGGAAGGAGAACTGACTCTGGGTGGTGAGCACGTAGTGTGAAGTATACGTGATGTATTGTGGAATTGTACACCTGAAATCTATATAATTTTACTAAAAATTGTTACCCCAATAAATTTTAATTTGAAAAAAAGAAAGTCAGAAGCTCATCAAAATGGCAGAATGAGGTGAGCCTCTGTAAAGCTACCCTGGAATTTATAACTAATCAAACAACAATAACTCCACAAAGGACTCCCTGCACAGCAGACAGGCAAGATGAAGAGGCCCACTACTGAAATCACCGAACGGTGGGTGAATCACGCCAGCTGGGGAGGAGGGAAGGGAGAAGTGCAGAGACGGAGCCGTGCGGGTGCAGGACGCAGAC